>NW_027491323.1:0-1437500 GCF_021521415.1 Bidens hawaiensis
ATTATTTTAAAGAACGTTATTTTCTTTTTTTCATTTAGAGTGTTTTTATAATTATTTTCAGAGATATCTATATTTTTATAGCATTTTTCATGTCATTTATTAATAAATAAATAAATAAATAAATAAAACTTAAAGAATATTCGGTTTGATCACCATTCACTGGCTCTTCTTCTTTCCTCAAGAGTAAATTAAATTATTGACAAGGTGGTTATTAATTAGAATAAATAGATTTAATCATGGAGTTAATTGCATTAATTCGAATAAAGAGATTTAATTGCAAAATCAATTGAATTAAATTGGAATGCTTGTTTTAATTTAGTGGATTAAAAATAATTATGAGTATGTGGAAGTTATTGATATGGAAATGTGATTACATGGAATCCTATGTGGATAGGCTAAAATAAGGACATGTGGAGATAATCATCTTGTTTTAATTTATATTAGTAAGATGTTCCTCATTGTTCTAAAGAACGTTCTTTTCTTTTTTTATTTAGAGTGTTTTTTATAAATAATTTTCAGAGATATCTATATTTTTATAGCATTTTTCATGTCATTTATTAATAAATAAATAAATAAATAAATAAAACTTAAAGAACATTCGGTTTGATCACCATTCATTGGCTCTTCTTCTTTCCTCAATAATAAATTAAATCATTGACAAGGTGATTATTAATTGGAATAAATAAACTTAATTATGGAGTTAATTGCATTAATTTGAATGAATAGATTTAATTGGAGAATTAATTGAATTAAATTGGAATGCTTATTTTAATTTAGTGGATTAAAAATAATTTTGAATATGTAGAAATTATTGATATAAAAATATGATTACATGAAATCCTATGTAGATAGGCTAAAATAAAGAAATGTGAAGAGAATCACCTTGAATTAATATATTATTAAGATTTGAAGGTTTACATCAATCATTTCTTCCAAACACAATCATATTCAAATTAGACCTCAGATGCCCAAATAATTAATCCAAGTAATACACTCTCTCCTCTTGATCCCAGCTTACTTGTAGATTCCCATCATGAGATTTGCTTTCTTGAAGTTCTTTCCATTGATACTCATTCCCGCCCGATCATATGCCGGAGTAGCAGCGGATCCACCTGGATTCGAAAGATTTTGTGGAACCATTGCGGATCGTGACAGTGGTTGCTCATGACCGATATAATGATCACTGAAGCCAGGTGTGGAGTTGTTCGCGTGCACTACGGCTTCAAAACCCGGTGCTTCATTGGTTCGCGTCAGAAAACGATCACCATCCCCACCAGTAATCGAGTTCCCTACAGGGTGAAGATCTGAACGAGACATGGGTTGACCGCAAGATTCGACAGCCACCGTGCGTTGACCAAACAGAGTTTCAGAGTGATTCGTAATCACGGTGGATGAAAGGGATGGAGGCGGTGAATAGTCATCAGAAGACATTTTGGTGACTAGTAAAAGAAAAGCTTCCGATGAGGGAGGGTTTTAATTGTAGAAATGAGAAGCTGCCTTGTTTATATAAAAGCTTAGTAACCCAAAAGTCAACGTCAACGTCAACGATCACTACATGTGTTGGCTTTTAGAATTTGTTTAAAAATTAAATCACATTATAAAAGGAAAACCGATAGCTACAATACTCGGTGGTATTTTTGGAATTTTCTCTTTTGCAAGTTCAAACTTTTGTAAGTTTAGTCTATTAATTTTTAAGTTCTTTCAATTAACCCGCTCAAATTTCTAAACTGTTGTATTTTGATCCCAAATATTATCTTTTACTAAACTTTGTTTAACTTTGTCCTGATAAAGTATTCATGGTTTTAATTTGTTCTTATATATGTATAGTTAAGTTATTGATCTTTTTTAATGACCGCCATACGAAGTTTTTTTAGATTTTTTAGTATATCGTTACGATATGTTTATTTCATCTGTGTAGCGTCATTAAATCGAATGTGTATTAACAATAAAGTATATAAGTTTTATTGAAAAGATATTGTATTCACAATAGAATGCATATTTTTAGTGTAAGCTATATATTAAGTGCAGTACCACGTCGATACCGTAATGAGCCAAACAGATACCAAATTTTTTTATATTTAGATAAACATTTTTTTATCAAAGTGATAGTTGTTATGAATGTTTGTATATTTGTGTTTAAAAACTTGAGCCCGTTACCGAGTTCTTCGCGCAACGCGCGAAGTAAACACACTAGTTAACAATTACAACAAACTCCCTTGGCATTATTATATCATTCTCAGCCTGGTCCCTGAAAATCTATGAGAAGATTTTGCAAATTAAAAGATGAGGTTGTGGGTAGAGAATAAAGAAAACGTAAATTTTTTAAATTTGGGGATGGTTTATTTGCCCCTATTTATTTTTTAATATCTATTGAAAATGGTTGTAAATGAATGAGAGAGAAAAAATGTAATGATAAAAATATTAAAAAAAACATATTATTTAATTAAACAAAAAAAAATATAACGATTTTTAATGTAATTATAAAGAGTGAGATGGACTATGAATGCTCTTAGTTTGATATTTCTCTTCCATTCCATATAAAAGTATAAATACACCTAAGATACCCATTGCATATGACATCGATTCAGGAACATTTGTAGTTGTAGGGTGGAGGTGTCTGCACTTCAATAACTTCTTTTATAGCGATTACTTCTTAATAATATATAATATTTACATCAAGACAGAAGGTAAACGGGCAATAACTTGCGCCGCAAGACCTTTTTGAATTGATAAATTCAATATTTTGAAAACTACATTGATACATCTTGAAGTCATAACATTACTATGCATGACCTGTTAGACTAGGCTAAGTAACTCTATAGCTTTAGGTGTGAGGAGACCGAAATACATATTGGTTGTCAAAACAAGTTTTCTCATGTTTAGTTGCCTTTCATAAAGTAGCTTTTAGAGCAGCATGCCTGGCCGTGAAACCACAACTTCCTAAGCGCACCAAAAGGGAAACCCTTTTATATCCACACATGCATGTTTCCCCACACTCCATCCAAAGACCAAAATATTAGTCAGGTGAAGAGTTGAACAACCATCCAACGGGCCAGTTAAGAAATTCATAGAATCACATGTGCTTATTTCTTAACAGAAATCTTAGCAAGCCTAAATATGTAAAAGAGAACGTCTCTAAGCAGATCGTGTCAGTACTTGAACCTTGGGAGCTCTGTACAATATACCGCGTGCTCCCTAAACGAGTCCAAACACGCCTTACGATAAACAGGGCATGTTTTATCAACCGGGGAATAAACACATTTCATCAATGGAAAATATAGAAATCAGGTTGCGATATTTAAGAAACAATTCTCCAAAAAGGACATTTGTTGGCCTAACACGTTTATCTTTTCTTTAAAAGGTAAATTTCCTCTACTTTTTAAAATTCAAACACAAGATCATTGATGCTTAAAATAATTTGCAATATCATATTTTAATTATTTTCTAATCATTCTTTTATACTTCCCAAAACAGTAGTATCGTCTTCAACTTCCCAACTTAATAATAAAAATAAATTTATATAATAATTAAAATGTGGTTTAAAAGAAAATACATATCATTAAGACCATGTGTAGTGGTTCAAGCTCCTTAGGCCATTCGCTATGGGCGCGGAAGAGGGAGAAATTGGGCGCCGAATGGGGAAGAACATGCGGTGGGGCACGGAGGAGGGGGGAGCCTTCTGGACGGCCGGCGTGGAGGAGAGCATGAGGGGGGGGGGGGCACCCCAACGGGCAAAAAACCAACCGTTATAAATTCAAACCATTTTGCCAATTTTACTCAAACAACTTTCATTTTCACACCAACATATAACCATTTTCTCTAAAACTTTGAAACTTTCACAACCATGAATCCTAGCTCGAACTCAAACGCAAACCCGAGCACAAGCTCAAGCTCAAACCCGAACCCAAACCCGTGGGATCCGAGTTTTATGTGTTGGCTGGTTTGCTCGCAAATAACGTCGGCCTTAACAACCCGTTCTATGCAAACCAACAACAACCCGTGATTCCTCCACCCATGCAATCGTTTAACCCTGATACGTTCTTTCAATAGCCAATGCCGTAATACGTCTTCGTAAGTACCCCAAACCCAAGTACCCGAAACACAAATACCCGACACCCAAATACTCGAAACACAAGTACCCGAAACGCAATGTAATAGCTAAAGCGGAAACACCTGAGTGTGATGTACAGATTGCTCAAACACACGTGACACTGTTAGGTGACAATAATATCATTAATTCATTTAAACGCATCATGCAACACAATTTTGAATGTAATAATACATATCCAAATCAAAACACAAATAATAATTTGTTTATTTTGAATAACCTAGCCACTAATGTCTTCCAATCACTTCATCCCCTGATCACTATACTTGTAGCATATGTATAAAATACGGTAAGATATAAATATAACTGGTGAGTTCCCACAGTTTGTATAAATACATAAAAGCATACAATTCCATGAAACTCGTAAAATGCGCAAGTAAGGGTTCTTTACACTCGATGCAATGGACCTGAGTGTAAAGAACAAACGAACGTCCTTTCCAGTTGGGGCTACCAACGTACTCGGATATGAGGTCCCTTTTCCACTCAATACAAATGGACCTGAGTGCAAAGGGGTCGTATGATCGTACTTATTGAGGCAACCACTTGAAATCCACGTATATAACAAATAAGCAAGTAAGTACATAAGTCCATGATATGAATTGTAATTTGTAAGCAAAATTGTAAATCTTGAAGTTTGATAGGATACATATACTACCCTCAAAAATATGAAAACGTTTAAAAGGGGGGGGGGTGAGAAACTCACCTTATAAGTTGAGGTGAAAAGGAAATCCGAAAGCGTCGAAAAGATTGAAAACGGAAAAAGAACCGAAAGCGTCACAAAAGCCGAAATGAGCAATTCGCACTAGCTAGAATAAATATAAATACGAAACTTAACGACAATCTAACGAGGTTATTTATCGTATAAACTTATTTGATTGTTAGTTATTATTTTACTATATATTATTATCAATTTTATAGCTTTTGATTATTTTATTAATATTTATGATTTAATGAACACTTTTTATTATTAGGATATAATTATTTTAATGGAAGAGATACGAAGCTTACATGTTCGAAAAACTTTGTACTAATGTTTACACATCGAAATTATATTTAATGATTTAAAGAAATGATTTTAACGAATTAAAGATTACGTTTATTATTTACGAATGATTTTTTATTCACGGTTTACGAAAACGAAAGTTTGGTTTTTTAGCGCAAAAAGATGAAATATATTTGTTATTTAATTTATAAGATTTTTATTTAATTTAAAATGATTTTTATGATTTTATTTTGAATTTTAAAAGATTAAAAAATTTATTAATTGAATAAATGGACTATTAAAAATAAGTTAAAATTTTAATATCTGGCCCGGGTTTCGAACCCGGGTCTATGCCTTATAATTCCAGCATGTTAACCAGATGATCCAAAGAAGCTATTTGTTTATATATGATTTTTATTTCTTTTATATACTATTAGTTTTAAAGATATATTAATCATTAATAATAAAAACAATTAAAAATGGTTGACTCGGGTTTCGAACCCGGGTCTTGTGTTTAACAAGACAAGGTTTTAACCACTGGACCATCGATGATATTCGTTTAACACATGGAAACAATTAATAATAATCATACCTCATAATCGTCTTCTTAATTTGGAACCCTAGCGTTTCCAATTGAAGAATCCGTTTCATGTACGATGGATTTAACCTGGGGGTTTGATCAGTGATTGAAAACCATTTTTCTCCATAGTTTAATTACCTGGAATTGTCTCTATTTTGTCGGAATTGACACTCGCCAGAAAACTAGTAAACTCGAGCTTAATAGAGCAGATTGAAAGTGATGTAGGGAAATTAAGTGGTATGAGCAAGTTGGGACGAAGGTCTGGATTCTATTTATACTAGTTAATTGCAACAGATGGGTCAATCTAAGAGTTAATTGCCGAGAATTAAGGACGGCTAGAGTTACGGGATTATATGACAGTTATCGGTTAATATAATCAAATTAATATGTTAATTATAATATAATATCGACGATTAAGGATTTTGTTTTAATTAATTTGGATTAGCTAACGGAATAACGGCCAAACTGGGTTCTCTGGCGGTCGAAAGGTCATCGGGAAAACGAGGGGAGGGTTGGGTTAATATATTTTATTTTGAAATGTTACACTTTAGTCCCTGAAGATTCAAATACTTTTAAAACTCAATTTAGAATATAATTTTGTCACACCCCGTTAAGCGAATTGCGGAAACGTAAAACGGAAATGCAACAGATACAACTGGTATCAAATACATTGTTCATAAAGAAACATTACTAACTAATTTAAAATATATTATATCGTTCTAACGTCTTTTACCAACTAGGTGATACAATCAAACCGGTTCATCAATTACTTTACTTCTAACTCAAATGCCCAAGACATCAATCACCAATCAGACACGTAACGCACAGGAAATTACTTCTCATATCTGATTACCTGAAAAGCAAGTTAAAATAGGTCAACTACGAATAGTTGGTGAGTTTCATAAGTTTAACGAAATCAGTTCTGCGTACCACACAGTCATAGTTTGTATGTACGTGCGTATGTAAAAATATGTATTTACGTTTGTATAAATATGTACAGTCATATCCTTGTGTGTGCATATGCACACATGTAAGTTTATAATATAAATTCGAAATTTCGGTAAAATCGTGATTGTTTGTTCGTACTACCTGTTTCCAATTTCCGTGTTTAACCAACCACTGTGGACCCCCGTCCTCCCACAACGGTTCCACATAAACTCAACCACTGTGGCCCCCCTTCCGCCCACAACGGTTCCGCGTTAACATCAACCACTGTGATCCCCCTTCCACCCACAATAATTCCACGTAAACTCAAACATTATATAGTATACACGCAAATAATTAGTATATTCTACACATAGTATTTCTTACGGCTAATCACATAGCATGTATATAGACACATATACACATATAGTATTTATCACGTATCACCAAATACTGTGGCTCCCCATTCGCCCACAATACGCATAATCACATTATTTTCTTAATATTCATGTCATAATCAAGTTAGTTCGTTTAATAAGTTGCAGCAGAACTTGGCTCATAGGCCATACTCAACTTTAGTTTAGTAAGTTGCAGGAGAACTTGGTTCATAGGCCATACTCAACTTTAGTTTAGTAAGTTGCAGCAGAACTTGGCTCATAGGCAATACTCAACTTTAGTTTATAAGTTGCAGCAGAACTTGGCTCATAGGCCATACTCAACTTTAATTTATTACTATTGTGGCCCCCCTTCCGCCCACAATAGCCCCATAATCATCACAGACCACGTTATCCCCATGGCCATTACAGACCACGTTGTCTCCCAAATTAGTTATGTTTAACATTACATAACGTGTTTGTATAAACATGCTGTCACGTGTAATTTCATTATGTTTTGCAATTCGTATTATCTCCACTCAATATATCAATCAACGATAATAATTATCTTTCATCAGCACGTAGTCAATCATTATGTTTGTAGGGACTTTTCATATATAAATGTTCAGATATTTTATATCCTGATCCGTTTTCAGATAGATAACGTGTATAAACATGCTTTCCACCCCAAAAGTTCGTAAAATAGTTTAAAGAGTGGGGTCATGAAACTCACAGTTTTGTAGGCACTCAGTGCGAGGTCAGCTCGGGGTTCGTTTCCCTTGATATCACTTAGTCCCAATAGTTCATATTATAATAATATTAATATTTTAATATTATTATAATCTCAGTACTAAACTGGGCTGTATAACTAATCTGGGTATAGCTGGAACGCCCAGAAAGTGGCAGTAGGCTTAGGTTGTGATATTGTTCAATGTCTAATACATAAAACCGAACTTGGCTCAGATTCCCGTTTTCCCAGCTAGGCCAAGTTGTTCGTTTACGCGTTCAGAAAAAAGTTATGGGAAAATAAGCTTGGGTAAATGTATTGGTTAATAAAATGATTAAGTTATAAAGAAGGATCACATACTGGGGTCCCGGATTAGCCACGGGGCCCGTTTCCGTTTATTCAGTTTGATTTGAGAAGAAACGCACACAATCCACCCGGATTGTCCAGGTTTCTCATAGAAAAGTTCGTTTTTACTTAATTAATCCGAAAATATGATTTTTGATCACTCTTGGTGTTTTGATATTCCCGCAGGTTCGCTAGTCGCAAAGTTGCCGAGTTTTATAAAAACTGAATTTGTTTAATCTTTAAATTAGCATAATTAATTAACCGTTAATCATTAAATTATGAAAATTTAACCACTTATCAATTAAAATATGTAGATTTTTATAAAAATATTTCTGGAATTATTTACTGATTTATTAATTTATAAAATTTAATTTTGTCAGCAATATTTCGCCTGAAAATCGTCCGTTTACCCCAAACAATTTCCAAAAATTCCACAAAAATTCCTGAATGCTTAAATCATGTCCCATAACAACCTGTATCATTTCTAGAATGTAAAATGCTCGTGCGATATTCTTTTCGACCCAAATTCTGCTATAAAAATTCACACAAACGTATATACACAAAATACCTTTAGACTTCTCCAAATGATCCCAAAATTCATATGTGATTAAAATACATCAAATCTGAGTTCCCAGAAAAATGACTTAATTTTTGAAGTATTTTAGCTATTTTTCCAAAATACGTCCCGATTCGGTAATAATTTCGCCAAATATTCTCGGATGGTCGAAAAATTACCAAATTTGAACAGGGACATGGTCCCTGATGTCCCTGCAAAATTTCATGGCCTAACAATATGCACATCACAACCTTAACCTAAACAGCCCGTAAGAGAGTGTTTCGTCATTACCTTAGCGGGTTTGGCTCGTTTCCGACTTTCTAACCAAGTTTTCAGGTTCCTGTGCTTCTATGCAAGCTAGATACAAGTCCTATATCACAAACCAAGCAAATTTTCATCAACATAACAGCCCTTAACTTAGGGTTTCAGCTAGTGCACAAAAACGAACTTTTGAACCGTAAAAACGCCGTTTCAACACTTTAATCCGTGTTTATGGCAAAAAAAAAAACCATTATACCAGGTTCCTCACCATGTGTATGATCAAAACATGTTTATGGACCATTTTTAGGGTTTTTACATGGTTAGGAATGATTTTTGGCAATCAAGCTATGTTTATATGATATTAATCGAGTTTAAATGAGCCGAAAATCGATTATTTATGACATTTTTACCTAGTTTCTTGCTGGTTTTTGATGGAGAGCTGCTTGTGTCCAGAATTCTCATGAAAATGATTTCACAAAATATCTTAAACTTGTTTAATATTCAAAGGAAAACCAAGGGTAAAAAAGTCTTTTTTGGCGAGCTGGGCTTGTTGGGCCCCCTTTTGGGCCCATTTGGCCCACTTTTCTCGATTTACGAGCCCGATCGTGAAATGCCGTGTCCAAATTTATTTTGGGTTCGGTTTTTGGCGACAAAAATATATCGGGTGCGACAAACGGAGAGAAAACTAGCGTTTTTCGGCTATTTTTGTGTAAATTTATAAAAACATACTATATGTTTGTAAAAATCAAAAATATTTTCACGGATCGCTTAAAACATTTCCAATAAGTGTTTGGTAAGTCTTTTTCGGCTTAACGGATAATTAAATGTTAGGTTTGTAACTATCTTTCGCGTTTAAATTTATAGCGGGTAGTTAAACGAGCATGTTTTCGTTTAACTTGTTTGCTATCGAACTAAGGCCATATTACTAATATTTTAGCTTGCATAGATCGTATATCACTTATAGATGGCACCCCGGGATATCCGGACCATAACCAGACCCGTTTGGTTATTCGTTTGTTCGTTACGCAATAAGCGGTTAAACGCTTATTCGAGTTTGTAAGTACTAAGGTGTACTCGGTTTTGCCACGGATGTCACATTCTCCCCAGTTAAGAAATTTCGTCCCCGAAATTCAATATGCCAAATATGCTCTTTTTGGGGAAAATTTTTATAATCATTTGTTTCGGAATTCGTTTTTTTCTGTTTCCAAACACGTTTGATTCCCCGTTGTGGATTCCACTGAATTTTATTCAATGAGATTTTATTGTGTCGCAACTGTTTGATTTTCACAGCTCAGCATTTTCACGAGTCTCTTTATAGAGTTTAGTTGTATAAAAGTTTTCAAATAGTACTAATTCCGCCATGTCAGTAAGGCACTCGTTTTGATTCGATATATGAAATATCGGGAGTGAAATAATTTTGTTTAATACGTTATGGGGTTAACTTTCAAGGCAATTTTGTACAGTGCTATATATTTTAGAATCAACTCACCGTTCCTCAACTCAACTAACAACTTTCAAAATTTGATAACTTCTCGTATTTCTTAGTATAGCCCTCTTGTTAGCCTTAGGCGGCCTTCGGTTTGTTATTAATATTACGAGCTTTATTTATGATTCTCGAAATAGAATCGGATTTTGTATTTTGGGGGTCGCCAATTTTCAATTGAATAATGTGGCGAGTTATATTATTGCTCGTGTAGTATAGTATATTACCACTTGTATAATATTATGATGACTGTTAATGTACGAGGATTGAAATTACTGGTCTCACTTTCCTCTATTGTTTGAATAGTTTATATGGTTTGATTGTTTGTTAGAGAACTACAGCCCGTGCTCAGGTCGTTCGGGACATAAGGTTTCATACACAATTTACTAAGGATAAGATTTTGTTAAGGCGCGTTTTTTTTTAGTTGGGTAGTTGTTACAAATCAGAAGAAGGTATTTGGAGTGGATTAGTCAGGGAACTATCATTCAGCTTGAATTGCTTTCTCGGGATGTTTAAGGAACACATGTTAAGGGTTCCATTTTAGTTTGTTTCCCACTTCCAATGGGGTATCTCGAATTGTTGTAGCATCTCCGAGGATCTTTAGTATTCCCCCAGAACTTATAATAGTGCACACTTTACAACACATGAGCCTATGATTCCTTCATAGATTTCGCTTGCATCTTTATACTAGTACTCAGTTTATCCAAACATCTGGCCTGACTTTTCCTTGTTCATCACTTGGTTATTAAGGCTATAAAAGTTTAAAGTTCAAGTTTCGGTTACGGATAGTATAGTTTTCCTCATCCTTGTTTCGTCATTGGGGTACTAGGTTTTGTTCCGTGTACGGGATCACTTCTTTATCTAGAAGAGGCAGTATAACAGTTCTATTTCTATATATAACCTTCATTTGAACTCAATTAACTAGTCCATACTGATTATTACACAATGACTCCTCACTTCCACCGGGAGTGCATCGATAGGGAATAGCTAGTTATTTAGGTTAAGAGGGTAGTTTTTCGAGTAATATGGTTAGTATTTATTGTCTTACTTTTGGTGATTTCTATAGTATAGAGAATTGTTATTTTACTAGACGGTATATTTTCGAAGGTAATAACTTGTAGGAACGAAACGTCTATCAGTGTCAGTAATAAATAAACTAAAGTATATTAGGCATTACTAAGAACGTACCTGTCACTACATTTGTTCTATCCGGTTTATTTACAATACGTGACCCCTAGTCGAGTTGGACGTCAATGCCGGTCCTTGCTTTTGTCTTTCCATTGCAATTGGGTTCAATCTAGGGCAGTCTTTCTTGATGTGCTCCATACTACCACACTCATAACAGGCATTACGGTTTATTATGGGTTGGTTTTGGTAGACTAGTTGTTGTCGTGTTGGTTGCGGTTGGGGTAGTTGTGAGTCCTGGAGTTGGGTTGGTGGATTTATAGTATTCGTAACGGTTCTACAATTTCGAGCATAGTGTCCCACCTTCCCACATTTGTGACACACATTGGTCCGACATTCACCAACATGATGATAACCACATTTTCTACATCTAGGCAAAGGCCCGTTATACTTATCTTGCTTCACATCGGAACTGATCATAGCGTAATTTTGTATTGCAGGGCGCACACATTTATTCTGTTTTCTTTCTTGTATTCCCGCTCCATAATTGGTTCGTTTTGTACCAGATGATTCCCCAGGCATTCTTAACGCACCACTTCTAATCAAATCAGAAGTTAAAATGCCAGCTTGTAACACGGCATTTTCGAAGTTTATAGGGCCAGTTGAATTAACCAAACTCCTGACTTCGGGGGCTAAACCCCAAATGTAGCGTTCAGTACGTTTAGATTCCGGAGTAACTAACCATGGGACTAGACGAGCCAGTTCGTTAAAGCGATGGGTATACTCCAAGTGATCTGCACCCTTCATTTCTAGATTCCAAAGTTCTTGCTCTAATTTCTGAATTTCGTTTATCGGACAAAAGTGTTTTATCATAAGATTTTTAAGTTCTGTCCAAGACATACGATTGGTTGCCTCTTGTCTCTAATTTGCACAACAATATTCCACCACATTAGCGCGTGGTCTACAAATGTAGAAGTAGCAAATTTGACAATACAATCTGGTGGACAGTTAGTGATATTAATGATGGATTCAGTCTTTTCGATCCACTTAACCAGTCCATTTGGTCCTTCAGTACCGCTAAATTCCATAGGTTTACATAGCATGAATTTCTTAAGTTGATATCCCTGTTGCGGGGGATTTTGATTGTTACAACTATTGTTCAAGTTCGGTGGGAGATTATCATTATTGAAAGTAATATTGGTATTCAACGGGGGAGTATTAGTTGTGATAGTATCAGTATTTATCGGGGGAGCATTTGTGGTTGTATTAGTATTTGTCGGGGGATTAGTATTTACGGTCGCGTTAGCGTTCGGCACTTGATTTGTATTCATAGTTGTATGGATACCAGCAACGAATTGTGCTGCTATTGTCGGAAGTACTGTTTGTAGTTGTCGAGCGATCATCTCGGCTATATTTGCCTCCGACAACGTGTTTACTTTCTTCAGGGCCATTCTATAACAATAACCGATTATCCCACAATTAACAAAATTCACATACGCTAATAATCACAAAAGGAATTACAATAAGAAGTAAGCAGGTATTTCAGTTAACACGTATATATCACACGGGTTTGTTCTCGAGTTTGAATACTAAGGATAGTACGTAAAATTGGCCTAACGACAGCCAAAGTTTGCATATATATTAAAAGTTGTCATCTCATGACAAGAAATTTTAACCCAATAGGGGTCAATGTTTGTATTAAAAATGCCCAAATCGTCCTCCATATTAGCATAGCGCACCACCATATGCTTGTATGGAATATCAGAAGCTATACACGACAATATCGTACTATCCTTACTTATCAAAGCACGCGTTATAACAATTATAAATAGTTCACAACTTGTACGATAATTGTTCCGATATGATCCCATTATTGGGAAGCTGTTTTTGTTCGGTCTCTCCCGTAGGTAGATATTTGCTCGTTACGAGTTTAATCAGTACGTTATAATGGGAATGCATGTGTATATTCCACCTGACTTCTGAATGTTTGTTAACTAATATGGTAAAATATATTCTTTCGCTAGGTCATTCAGTTTTCGTAGGCATGTCGGACTTAATAAAAGTAGTAGTTTACTGATTGGAGGTAAGTAGGTTCCATTCCAGTCGGGGCACGTCATCATTTCGTGATTATGGGGTTTTCAATTTATAATAATCGATTGAAATCGCGTAATATAAGAGAGGTTGAAGGTTGTCGAACATAGAAGATTCGAAGAGCTTGCTAGTTAAGGAGGTTCATTAGAATTAGTTGTACTGGTGATATGTAAAGGAAATTATTATTGTTAATATTTCTTTTTGAAATATCATTAATACATTATATGTACTAGTAGTCACGGTCTGTTTATAGAATTAGGGACTCAATAAAGTAGTTATTATATTTATAATTCAATAAGTTGGATTCATCACTAAGTATTTCCCCCATGGATGGTGTTTGTTTTTCAAACAACAGAAATCGAAGGATGACCAGAAAATAGTTTAGTTTAGTGTCAAAGAAACGAGTACATAAAATAAAGGTTAGACCCATGCTGAGAGGTATTATATGTATATATATATATATATATTCTTGAAATCACTGTCTATAGAACATGCCTCCAACGGTTCTTTTCCGGGCTTTGCATATTAAGTCCCTTAGTGGTTTCGCATATCACCAGATTTAGTTTGAACTTGTTGAAGCATTCTCATATTCTTACTTACAAGCAACACTGGTTCTTTAGTTGTCATAAGGCTACCCGATATCGATATCCTTCGATCCAATCGTTAATCAGAAGAAAACGTTTTTTGGTAGTTTAGGTCATCGTAAAGGATATTATTAATTAATACCGAAATTAAATATTTTATTTGTTACGAACAGGTATAATATTAATTATATAAAAAAAATATAATATAAATTTTGATACAATATAATTTTATTCATAATAGGAATTAATATTGATTATAATCGAATATAATATTCGTTACAATAAGATTTAATATCATCGGTAGTATGGTACGTACACGTATCCCAATACCTCGTTTCAGATAAGAACGTATGCACCTTACGTATATACTCATCATCACCTTTATACACGTATGTTGCCATTTTTACCTATCAGTATGTTCCGCGACTTCTTCCCGAATTCACTCGTACAAGCAAGTCTGTTATTACGTTCCGGACCATAATAACTCACTTGCACTTCGAGTTCATCCCAGCATCTATCAGGATCTATCGTTACTCATTATTAACTTTCCCAGTGATAATCGAGCCTACGGTTATATTATAGGTATCCTATGGGATAACCTAATTCTTTATAACTAATGGCTCTGATACCAACTTCTGTCACACCCCGTTAAGCGAATTGCGGAAGCGTAAAACGGAAATGCAATAGATACAACTGGTATCAAATACATTGTTCATAAATAAACATTACTAACTAATTTAAAATATATTATATCGTTCTAACATCTTTTACAAACTAGGTGATACAATCAAACCGGTTCTTCAATTACTTTACTTCTAACTCAAATGCCCATGACATCAATCACCAATCAGACACGTAACGCACAGGAAATTATTTCTCATATCTGATTACCTGAAAAGCATGTTAAAATAGGTCAACTACGAATAGTTGGTGAGTTTCATTAATTTAACGAAATCAGTTCTGCGTACCACACAGTCATAGTTTGTATGTACGCGCGTATGTAAAAATATGTATTTACATTTGTATAAATATGTACAGCCATATCCTTGTGTGTGCATATGCACACATGTAAGTTTATAATATAAATTCGAAATTTCGGTAAAATCGTGATTGTTTGTTCGTACTACCTGTTTCCAATTTCCATGTTTAACCAACCACTGTGGACCCCCTTCCTCCCACAACGGTTCCACATAAACTCAACCACTGTGGCCCCCCTTCCGCCCACAACGGTTCCGCGTTAACATCAACCACTGTTGTCCCCCTTCCACCCACAATGATTCCACGTAAACTCAAACATTATATAGTGTACACGCAAATAATTAGTATATTCTACACATAGTATTTCTTACGGCTAATCACATAGCATGTATATAGACACATATACACATATAGTATTTATCACGTATCACCAAATACTGTGGCTCCCCATCCGCCCACAATACGCATAATCACATTATTTTCTTAACATTCATGTCATAATCAAGTTAGTTCGTTTAATAAGTTGCAGCAGAACTTGGCTCATAGGCCATACTCAACTTTAGTTTAGTAAGTTGCAGGAGAACTTGGCTCATAGGCCATACTCAACTTTAGTTTAGTAAGTTGCAGCAGAACTTGGCTCATAGGCCATACTCAACTTTAGTTTATAAGTTGCAGCAGAACTTGGCTCATAGGCCATACTCAACTTTAGTTTATTACTATTGTGGCCCCCCTTCCGCCCACAATAGCCCCATAATCATCACAGACCACGTTATCCCCTTGGCCATTACAGACCACGTTGTCCCCCAAATTAGTTATGTTTAACATTACATAACGTGTTTGTATAAACATGTCGTCACGTGTAATTTCATTATGTTTTGCAATTCGTATTATCTCTACTCAATATATCAATCAACGATAATAATCATCTTTCATCAACATGTAGTCAATCATTATGTTTGTAGGGACTTTTCATATATAAATGTTCATATATTTTATATCCTGATCCGTTTTCAGATAGATAACGTGTATAAACATGCTTTCCACCCCAAAAGTTCGTAAAATAGTTTAAAGAGTGGGGTCATGAAACTCACAGTTTTGTAGGCACTCAGTGCGAGGTCAGCTCGGGGTTCGTTTCCCTTGCTATCACTTAGTCTCTATAGTCCATATTATAATAATATTAATATTTTAATATTATTATAATCTTAGTACTAAACTGGGCTGTATAAATAATCTGGGTATAGCTGGAACGCCCAGAAAGTGGCAATAGGCTTAGGTTGTGATGTTGTTCAATGTCTAATACTTAAAACCGAACTTGGCTCAGATTCCCGTTTTCCCAGCTAGGCCAAGTTGTTCGTTTACGCGTTCAGAAAACAGTTATGGGAAAATAAGCTTGGGTAAATGTATTGGTTAATAAAATGATTAAGTTATAAAGAAGGATCACATACTGGGGTCCCGGATTAGCCACGGGGCCCGTTTCCGTTTATTCAGTTTGATTTGAGAAGAAACGCACACAATTCACCCGGATTGTCCAGGTTTCTCATAGAAAAGTTCGTTTTTACTTAATTAATCCAAAAATATGATTTTTGATCACTCTTGGTGTTTTGATATTCCCGCAGGTTCGCTAGTCGCGAACTTGCCGGTTTTTATAAAAACTGAATTTGTTTAATCTTTAAATTAGCATAATTAATTAACCGTTAATCATTAAATTATGAAAATTTAACCACTTATCAATTAAAATATGTAGATTTTTATAAAAATATTTCTGGAATTATTTACTGATTTATTAATTTATAAAAATTAATTTTGTCAGCTATATTTCGCCTGAAAATCGTCCGTTTACCCCAAACAATTTCCAAAAATTCCACAAAAATTCCTGAATGCTCAAATCATGTCCCAAAACAACCTGTAAGAATGTAAAAAGCTCGTGTGATATTCTTTTCGACCCAAATTCGGTTATAAAAATTCACACGAACGTATATACACAAAATACCTTTAGACTTCTCCAAATGATCCCAAAATTCATATGTGATTAAAATACCTCAAATCTGAGTTCCAAGAAAAATTTCTTAATTTTTGAAGTAGTTTAACTATTTTTCCCAAATAAACATCCCGATTCGGTAATAATTTCGCCAAATATTCTCGTATGGTCCAAAAATTACCAAATTTGAACAGGGACTCATTGACATGGTCTCTGATGTCCCTGAAAAATTTCAAGGCCTAAAAATATACACATCACAACCTTAACCTAAACAGCCCGTAAGCGAGTGTTTTGGCATTACCTTAGCGGGTTTGGCTCGTTTCCGACTTTCTAACCAAGTTTTCAGGTTCCTGTGCTTCTATGCAAGCTAGATACAAGTCCTATATCACAAACCAAGCAAATTTTCATCAACATAACAGCCCTTAACTTAGGGTTTCGGCTAGTGCACATAAACGAACTTTTGAACCGTAAAAACGCCGTTTCAACCCTTTAATCCGTGTTTATGGTAAAAAAAAACTATTATTCCAGGTTCCTCACCATGTGTATGATCAAAACATATTTATGGACCATTTTTAGGGTTTTTACATGGTTATGAATGATTTTTGGCAATCAAGGTATGTTTATATGATATTAATCGAGTTTAAACGAGCCGAAAGTCTTTTTTGGCGGGCTGGGCTTGTTGGGCCCCCTTTTGGGCCCATTTGGCCCACTTTTCTCGATTTACGTTCCCGAACTTGAAATGCCGAGTCCAAATTTATTTCGGGTTCGGTTTTTGGCGACAAAAATATATCGGGTGCGACAAACAGAGCGAAAACGAGCGTTTTACGGCTATTTTTGTGTAAATTTATAAAAACATACTATATGTTTGTAAAAATCAAAAATATTTTCACGGATCGCTTAAAACATTTCCAATAAGTGTTTGGTAAGTCTTTTTCGGCTTAACGGATGATACAATGCTTGGTTTGCAACTATCAATGCATGTTTTCGTTTAACTTGTTTGCTATCGAACTAAGGCCATATTACTAATATTTTTGCTTGCATAGATCGTATATCACTTATAGATGGCACCCCGGGATATCCGGACCATAACCAGACCCGTTTGGTTATTCGTTTGTTCGTTACGCAATAAGCGGTTAAACGCTTATTCGAGTTTGTAAGTACTAAGGTGTACTCGGTTTTGCCACGGATGTCACAAATTTACAGATGACCCCCGGTCTATTATTTGTTATACAAGAATAGATTTAATACATAAATTTTCACTTTTAACCTGAACTTTAGGGATGTTGTGATTCATGATTTAACGATAAAGCTCGGGTTTTTGTAAATAAATCAAACGCGATAACAATGGAACGAACATTGGACATCAAACATCAGGAATACTTTATAAATGATAATACATCGTAATGACCAACGCGGTAGGTTAACGAATCCAAATACAAATATGGATAAAAACAAAACCAAAAATTTAGAACGGGTCAGATTTTCGGGTTTGAAAAATAACGAATGTTACACGCAAGTCCGCCCTAAAAAATAAGTCATAAAAAAAGAATTCGGGTGGCGATCAAACAACCGAAAAGGGAGAAAGACAAATGTGGGGAGCGAATGAGGAAATGACGTTAGCGCGTGCGTGGATCGACTCATCCGAAGACTTGATTCAAGGTAAATTATAAAAATATTTATATCTTTTCCATGTTTTATTTTTCTGTTTACTAATACTAAGCTTTTATATGTATCGAAGGTGACGGTAAACATTCCCTGGAGTTTTGGGACGAAATACGCACTAAGTTCTTTGATACAATGGGTCGACGTTTTTACCACGGGAATGATACCGTCTAAAACAAATGGAAGACAATACGCACAAAAATAATCAACTTCACAAACATTCACACCCACGTTAACAACAATAGAAAAGGCGACATGAGCGATGCCAACGTGATGGAGGTTTGCTTAAAACAATACAAGGCCGGTTATCATGGAGATTTCAATATGATTGAAATATGGAGACAATGCATAAGCTCGCCAAAGTGGCATTCGGTCCTGGCATCATCACCGCGACTGTCCAAACGGTCAAAGACAGCGTCTACTTCGGCCAATCAATCGCCTTCTTAACCCATGTCAGATGGTCGTTGTCAACTTAATCTAACGAGTTGGATCCGGAATTTATTTTTGATGAACCGGATGAGTTGCCATGTCCGATAGGAAGACAAAAAGCCAAGGCAGCGACTAGAGGTGGAGGATCTTCTTCTAGAACGACATCCTCGATGAGTTCCGAAGTGAGCATGCGTTTTGACAACTTGGAGCTCAAACTAACCGAGATTGCCAACGCTAAAAAACACAAACAAGAGGAACTCATGAAAATGCACAAAGAAAGAAAGGCGATGCATGTGGAATACAAAGCGATGCATGAAGAAAGACAAAAGTTCACTTGGAGCGGAAGCGAGAAAAGGAATTCAAGCTCCTCACAAAAGATCTATCGCATCTAGATCCTCCCACGAGGGCGTTGATGGGGAAAAGAAAAGCACGGATATTGGCCAAGTATGCAAACGAGGACGAGGACGACGAATATTAGTTATATTTTTTTTTATTTGTATGTTTTTTATTTTTTTATTTGTATGGTTTTTATTTTTATTTAAATATTAGTATTACTATATTATTATTTAATATATTATTTAATGGTCTCTTGACACTTTACTTGTTCATGGTTTGGTTATACTTACCACAATTATTTACGTTTTGCTTATCTTTCATATTATATTATAACTTTGCAAAACTGGTGACAATCTCACTCAACATATTGTTGACAACTCTATTTTATTTTATACGCATATGCAGGTTATCCCTTGAGTTGAAGATTGAAGTTATGGACACCTATTCGAGACCCTAGGATTTATTAAAAGACAATTTATTTTAAGTTATTTGGATTATTATTGTTTTGTTTTTGGATTATTTGTCTTATTTGGATGATGTGTGTTTTAAATGAAATAAATTAATTTAATAGTTATTGCCACATTTATTTATGATACTTACCTTGAGGTGTGAGCAATCATGCTCACACCCCGACACTTCCGCCTTAGGTTGGGGTTTGATAGATTGGTATCAGAGCCAAAGGTTTATATTGCATTATTTAATTGGGCCATTAAAATGCCATGTAACGCTCATGGGATGCCCAATTCACAAAATTTTATATTGCATTATTTAAGTGGGCCATTAAACCGCCATGGATCGCTCATGGGAGGCCCAATTTTCCAAGTTTACATTATGTTGTTTAGTTGGGCCATTTAAATTGCCATAAAAAGCTCATGGAAGGCCAACTCATCTTTTATAATTCATTATTTAAATTGGGTTCTCAAGCTACCATGGAAAGCCCGACCCTTTTACATTTGAATTTGAAATAAACATTTTATTTACTTAATTATACGAAAAGTTATCCACATTATTTTAAATCGCGACTTTCCCTCAAGTCATGACAAGTCACTAGCACAACTTTATCACATTTTTCATTGTCTCACATTGACTCGTTTACACAACTTACCTGATCCTCATAGAATTTCACTTTTGGTCCCCGTAGAATGTCTTCCATCCTTCGTCGTCATAACAATCGTCGCCCATCGGCTGCTCATGATCGCCGTTTGGCTGCTCGTATCACTAAAGAATTTGCTGCTTCTTTACCCAAGGTCGTGTCCCAACTACAAAGTATTAACTCCAACGGATTTGCTACCTCGGCTGCACCAAACAACTACCACTACAAGAATTTTACGAGTGCTAAACCACCTCCTTATCTTGGCGAGGAGAATGCTACTAAGCTCCTCCGCTGGTTTGAGAGGATGGAAAATATCTTCATCCACTTTGAATATACGGACGATAAACGGACTCGGTTCGCCTCGAGCATTTTCGAGGATCGAGGTCGCTATATAGTCCAAAACAATTAAATCAGTGTCCTAATCACCTAAGCAAGCTAGGGTATGTAGGGTGTCGAACACAAGGAGTATGTGGTCAGTGTGAAATGAAATCAATTCCTAACATTATGAAGTAGTTCAATTAAAGTGCTGATCACACTAGCAAATAGTTATGTTTTATAATAAGCAAACAAGTAATCAAGTATTCAATCAATTAACAAAGACAAATCGCACCCAGGAATTCAAGTAAGCAAACTAACAGCAAACTCATGCACATAACAGATAAACTATCCTATGTCAACTACAAACTGACTAACCGGTTAACCCTTAGGCATCCACGCTCGCTGACACATGGAATTGGTTATCAAACGGTCCCTGCCAGTGTGACTCAACTAAGGACAAACGTATGCTTTCTCACAATTAACAGGTCAAAACAATCCTATAAGCAATTATCATAGCAACTGGCACACTAATCGTTCTGATCGAAATAAACCTAAACTGACGTTGTGCACAATAATACTAGACATCAATACTCATAGATTAACATCAAGATAATTACAATCAATCATTCTAGTACATGAGAAAATAACTGAAAGATTACAAACTATACATCCCGAGTATGACTCGAAGGGTCTAGCCGCGTCTCGGCATCTCTCGGTCTTAGATTATAATGATATGGAACATGTAGATGACCTTGAGATGAATGGAAGTGATGGTAGGCTGCTATTCCTCTCCAAAAATGCTCAGGAAACTGAATGATCTCGATTAGGGTCGTCAAACATATTTTAAACAAAAACCCTAACTTTCCCGTCGGTGGGACCCATCGTATAGCGTGATGGTCCTACCCTATGGTCCAAGATGACTTCATATTTGGATTCCTCTCGTTGAGAAACCCAAAATTCATATATTATGGGTCTCGTAACTCATTTTCTAGCCCAAGATATGCTCGTTTTACTTCCTGG
Organism: Bidens hawaiensis; assembly: GCF_021521415.1. NCBI lineage: Eukaryota > Viridiplantae > Streptophyta > Magnoliopsida > Asterales > Asteraceae > Bidens > Bidens hawaiensis. Next base: position 21,955 of record NW_027491323.1, read on the forward strand.
TTGCATTTTGTGAATCCATCTTGTTCAGTTTTAGCATCGGCTTTAGGTTTCTCATCCAAACTCTTCCCGAATCCTTCTAACACTTCCTAAGACATCATTTTATGCTCCGGTCTTCCCGATATATCATTCCATGCTCATAAAAGTCTCCAATTTAGCATCTTAAACGATCAATGACCTGAAATACAAAAGCACGTATGAAGTACCAAAGTTCTAATAATATACTAAACAACACTACATAATTAACACACTAATATATGTACAAAATACCCGAACATCAGTCGTGTCCCAACTACAAAGTATTAACTCCAACGGATCTGCAACCTCGGCTGCACCAAACAACTACCACTACAAGAATTTTACGAGTGCTAAACCACCTCCTTATCTTGGCGAGAGAATGCTACTAAGCTCCTCCGCTGGTTTGAGAGGATGAAAAATATATTCATCCACTGTGAATGTACAGACGATAAACGGACTCGGTTTTCCTCGAGCGTTTTCGAGGATCGAGCTCTCACGTGGTGGAACTCTTTTAAAGGCCCTCCAAGGTGTTGAAGAAGTGCTAGCTATGCCTTAGGAGGAACTCAAGGATGCATTGAAGAGAGAGTTTTGTCCCGAGCATGAACTGCAAAGGCTCGAGACTGAGATTGGGAGCTTAAACAAATCGGTGGCGACAACTCAACCTACTCGAACCGTTTCAAGGAACTGAGCCTGTTGGTACCCCGCGGTATCTGCAAGTATATCCAGGGACTACCCACTATCTTTCGTGACGCGGTGGTCAGTCGAGATCCTCTCACGATTGAGGAAGCCATAGCCCTTGCTGCTTCCTTGACTGATGACCATGTTCGTGATGGTACCTTCTCCCGTAAGGACTCCAAACCTGCTGCCGAGAAAACCAACGCCGAATCCTCTACTGATGCCAAAGCCGATCCTAAACCTCCCAAACAACAACTCCAACCACCACAAGAACAACAACAATAACCAAAAGCGCAAAACCCATCACCAAAATTATGTCGTGAATCAAGCCAATAACCAACCCCAAAACCAAAATGCTCCTAAAAAGTGTCACACCCCAACCTATGGCGGAAATGCCGGGGCGTGATCCGATTGCTCACAGCTCGAAGATACTATCATATATAAAATGTGACAATATCTAATTAATTATTTACAAATATTACACACATTATCCAAATATACAAAACAATTCAAATACACAAATATGAGTTCATATTATGATTATCTTGATTATATCCTAAGGGCTTGTCTACGTGTCCAACTTCAATCTTCAATACAAGTAACTTGCATATGCGTAGAAAATGGAGTTTTGTCAACAAACATGTTGAGTGAGTTTACCACCAAGTTTTGACACCAAAATAATGTTAATATGATAAATAAGCAAAACGTAATAAATGCGGTAATGAAATCAAACCATAAGCAAGTAAGTTGTCGACTAAACCATTGCCAAGCGAATCGGCCGCTGGTAAATCAACCATAAGCAAATAAGAATAAGACCGTTGCCAAGCGAATCAGGCAGTGGTCAATAGTATGAGAACCCAATACATGGGGATATGCGGGACCTCTCTGAGCACGAATACGCACATAAACAAGTAAGCACGTAACAACTGGATTTGATTAATCACACACAATTACACATTTGCTATTTTTGATATGTATGTATGTATAGATATGTATGTATAGTATGATATACGCATATGTCCCCAAAACGTTTGTGAAAATTGAGTAAAATAGGGGAATGATAAAACTCACCTTAGATTAAAGGCAAGCGAGAATAATTAAGAATAAACGAGTAAATGGATAAACGAGTCGTCCAATACGCGTCAAACGAGATAACTGATCAGAACCTGAAACTTAGTGATATGAAACTATAAACAAAAAAGAAATTAATGCTGCTAGAATCAATCCAAACGGATGAGTAGAACTCTAATTATGTTGAATTAAACGTTTAAGCGAGCTGGTACGGACCAGAATCCGAACAACGAGTCGGAAGTCGGGTTTTGGGCAGTAGCCTTAAAATTTCGTTATGAGAATAAAAGTCTTCTGGACCGAACGTTGAATCCGACCAGAAGCATGAGAAAACACAAAGTCAAACTTGTTGACTGTTTTACCCTTTATCGGGTTTTAAAACAATTGACCAGTCAACACCCTTCAAACACCAAAATTGATTGAAGGTTATCGACTAGGGAATATGTATGAACGATTTTACAGTTTACAACTTACCCGGAAAGTGAAAGGATTGATGAGAAACGGAAGTCAAACGTCCTTGAGTTTGCAAAGTCAACAAACAAGTCTTGAATCTTTAACGAATATGCCAAACCCGAAGGGTTGGAGGATGAACAGAGGTAAGGGACGGGTGGAGGATGTTCTTTAGGGTTAGATTAAAGTTTACAGCAGGGAATTATGATGTGTTTATATAGGAATAGGTAAAACGAACTAATTATGGGCTTTTTGGCCCGATTAAGCAAGTAAATACGTTTTAAGGAAAGAATCACCAAAAGATTCATAAAGATCTGATCTTGGACAAGGGAAAACGAATTAAGAGTTGTATTTTAGTTATATTATAATTACTTGGTCCTTAATTCTCCCTAATATGCCTAAAATAAATGATTTTATACCTTAAACGAGTTGACGAACGAAGACGAACCAAGATTGGGTGCAGTGGGGCCACCACGCTGTGCAGCCAGCAGGTAGGCTAACCTTCGCGTGGTGCTCCGGAGGGTATGGGGATAAGTTTCACACGTTGTCACATTTAGTCCCTGTATTTTGTCTTTGAGCATTTTTATGAACTTTTTATAATATAAATAAGACTTAAACACTATTTAAAGTACAAGGGCTTCAAGTGAATTATTAGAAACTTAAATATTTATAATTATTTGGTTTTTGATTAATAATAGTGATCCAAAATATTTCCGGGTCGGGTTATACGCAACGAATACAGTTTTGAAAAATCCGAGATGTTACAAAAAGAAACCGTAAGGCGGACCACACACATTGTGCTCGATTTGTAACTGCCATCATCCTGCTTCAACCACATGCCGCCTTTGCACCCTGTGTAACCGCTGGGCATCTTGCCAATACTTTCCATGTACCTCCTAATGCACGAGTCGCTCCACAACAACCTGCACCGCCTGCTCCTATTGTCACACCCCAACCTAAGGTGGAAATGTCGGGGCGTGATCTGATTGCTCACAGCTCGAAGATACTATCAAAGTTAAAGGTGACAATATCTAATTAATTATTTTATTACAATTATACACACAATAACCAAATACAATAAACAATTTAAACATACAAATATAAACTCAAATAAATGTTAACTTGATTATATCCTAAGGTCTTGTCTGCATGTCCAAACTTCAGTCTTCAATACAAGCAACCTGCATATGCGTATAAAATGGAGTTTTGTCAACATAAAGTTGAGTGAGAATATCACCAGTTTTGACACAATACAATAAATAAGCATGACGTGATAAGTGCAGTAAATAAAATCAAACCATAAACAAGTATGTAGACCGTTGCCAAGCGAATCGGGCATTGGTCACCAGTAGGAACACCTGCTATGCGATTGATTGAATGGAAACACAAGTAAGCAAGTAGCACGTATGTTTGATTAACTCACTTCACAATAACACGCATGAATTTGTTTGAATATATATATATAGTATGAAATACTAATACGTACGCATATGTCCCCAAAAAGTTTGAAAACAGTGTATAAAAAGGGGAATGATAAACTCACCCGATCGATTAAGCCAAACGGGAATGATTACGACAAGAAAGTGGAAATCACGTTCTTCAAGAATTACCGATAAGGATCCTAATTAAATAATATAATATTACAAATGAATTATAAATGATATAATACGTATATTGGATTTAGGATTTCGATTTGATTTGAGTTACAATTATGATTAGTACGTTATGGATTGAACGATTGATCTCTAAGGATTGTTGTTATCATTAAATTATAAAAATCATTGTTTATGGTTAAATCGAACTTACAAATAATTAGTGTGAATAAATATGAGTTGCGATGTTCTATAATGATAAACGCTTAATTATATAATTATCATAAAATTTATATTTTGGAAATCTTAACGAATTTTGATGTATATATATATAATATAAAATAACACATATATACATATACATATATGTATATATATATATATAAAATAATACATATATACATATACATATATGTATATATATATATAATATATCTAATAAATAGGAGTGAATTTATAAAGACATTTACAACGAGAAAACATCATTATTAGTGTTGGTTTTTAAATAAAAAAATGATGATTTTATTATAAATAAGGTGTGTGTATATATATATACACACACACACACATATATATACACAAAACTTGTAACGAGACTACTTGACACGAAACATTTTAACGTTATGATGTCGTTTTAAATAAAATATTGTTTATTTAACATTTAATATTAGTTATAATATATTATAAATCAATTAAAAGAAGTAAATAGCAAAAGTATAAAAGAAATACCAAAAACGATCTTGCTGGGACTCGAACCTGTGTGAACAGCGACCAAGGGGATTAACACACACACACCAGCCGTTTGCGCTGGTGTGTCGGTGGTTTAAAGCTTGTAAACGATTACATATATACAGAAATAAATAAAAACCAAGTTTGATCATAAACCCTAGACTTCCAATCGAGAAATCCGTTCAATGTTCATTTAATTAGTGTTAGGGCTTTTGTTATACGATGTTAGACGAGCAATAAGCATAATTTAATTATCTTAAACGATGATGAATCAGGGGATAACGACAAATTTAGTTGCGGCGACAAGAACAAGATCAAACAGTGGTTGACGGCCAAAATTAATAAAATTAAGTTTAGGGATTTCGATCGCCGAGTTCTATAGGAGGTGCAGATGTATTTAATTGCGTTATAATCAGTTTTAAGATATACAATTGATTCTAGGTTAGGTCGGTTTAACTAAAGAATCAATACGTATTTTAAATGATCTTGTTTTCTTAATTATTGATGATGGTTAGGCCAAGGATGGAAAGAACAATAAAAAACATGATTTAATTCCAAGTTAATGACGAGAATTGTGGCTCAAGCTAGCTAATCGGGTCACGAGTATACGGGTATACGGAAATACGGATCATGGGTTTACGGGTCTGGTTATTAGGTTATAAAATATTATACAGAATTTGCAATTTAGTCCTTATATATTAAAGATGGAAACATTAGTGGATTAAAGTTTAGTTTTGGGTGAAAAATGAACATTTTCTAAAGTTATATATATATATTAAATAAATATAATAAATAAATATAATAAATAAATATAAATTGTATAATAATTTCTTGATAAGCGCGATACCTTTCGTGTTAAAATTCCTCGAACGTAAAACGGGTCGGATAGTAGGTGTAAATTTGTATATGGAAAACCCGAGTTGTTACAACCAAGACCTGCTGCTAATGCTCCTCATGCTCAAACCGGTGTTCCAAATACCCGTGCTTGCTACAATTGTGGAGATCCTAGTCATCTCTGCAATATGTGCCCTTTGCTAGCCCATGCCCATCAAGCCCATGTTATGCCTCCACCATACTATGCTCATCATGCCCAAGTTGTGCCTGCATCGTATTACACTAGCCAAGCTTACCAAGTCCAAACCTACCAACCCCCGATCCCTCAAAGCTTTGCACCTCACACCTATACTCCTTAAGTTCCCCAACTCATGGCTCCTCCACATGAAACTGCTCAATTCCCTGCTATCCAAGCCCCTCCAACTAATCAAGATGCTCCAACCCCTCATGGTTCGAATGGCCATGCCTTCATGATGAATGTGAATCAAGCTCAAAGTTCATGCGAAGTGGTGAATGGTACGTTTCTTGTTAATAAACATTCTGCTTCGGTGTTGTTTGATACCGGTGTTGATAAGAGTTTTATCTCTTTAGACTTTGTGTATATGATTGATAAGCCTCGGGATAGGCTGTCTAAGCCTTTTACCGTAGAAGTAGCAAATGGGAACTCGATTACTATTGATTCGGTTATTCGGGATTGTGCCATAGTTCTTAATAAGGTCAAGTTCCGTATCGATCTTATTCTGATATAAATGGGTAGTTTTGATATTATAGTTGGGATGGATTGGCTAACTCTTAACCATGTCGATGTTATTTGTTTTGAGAAGTTCCTTCGTATACCCCTCAAAGATGGTCGTGTTCTTAAAGTATTCGGTAGTACGCCTGCTTCTAAGCTTAACCTTATGTCGTGCTTTCAAGCTTATCGTTATTGGCGTAAGAAGTACGTTGCCTTTATGGCGCTTGTGGTGGATAAGGATAAGGATAAGGATAAGAAGAAGATTCAAGACATCCCGATTGTGTGTGATTTTCCCGACGTCTTTCCTGATGACGTTGTTGGACTTCCTCCTATTCGCCAAGTCGAGTTTCGCATTGACCTCGTGCCTAGAGCGAATCCCATTGCTAAAGCACCCTATCGTCTTGCACTGCCCGAAATGCAATAGCTTTCGAGCCAATTGCAAGAACTCTCGAATAAGGGTTTCATTCGCCCGAGTTCTTCTCCTTGGGGCATACATGTTTTGTTTGTGAAGAAGAAGGACGAATCGTTTCGTATGTGCATCGATTATCTCGAGCTCAATAAGCTCACCGTTAAGAACCATTACCCGCTCCCTCGTATTAATAGAAATAGATAGATAGGATAAGGGTTTTTTTGATAACTCTAAAACTGGCCTATAAAGCTGTATGCATTATATGAACAGAAAGCAACCGTCCGGGATCATTCAATACAACGGTATGAACACGATACCAAGGCAAACCCATGGAAATATCGATGATCTTTTCGATCAATTTCAAGGTGCCGCATGCTTCTCGAAGATCGATCTCCGTTTGGGTTATCATCAACTTCGTGTTAATGAAGATGACATTCCCAAGACCGCATTCCGTACTCGATATGGGCATTACGAATTTGTGTTATGCCTTTTGGACTAACCAACGCACCCACGGTTTTCATGGATCTCATGAACCGTGTGTGTAAACCCTACTTGGACAAATTCGTAATTGTTTTCATCGATGACATTTTGATCTACTCAAAATCCGAAAACTATCACAAAGAGTATTTACATGCTATCCTTGACCTTCTACGAAAGGAACAACTATATGCTAAGTTTTCGAAGTGTGAGTATTGGCTTAATGAAGTTCAATTTTTGGGCCATATTGTCAACGACAAAGGTATCCATGTCGATCCCGCGAAGATTGAAGCTGTCAAGAATTGGAAAACACCGACTTCTCCAATCGAAGTTCGTTCTTTTCTTGGTTTGGCGGGATATTACCGTCGTTTTATTCGTAATTTCTCGAAGATTGTGTTGCCCCTCACTGCTCTAACACATAAGGGTAAACCTTACGAGTGGGGGTCAAAGCAAGAAGAAGCGTTTCAAACATATAAGGACATGCTTTGCAATGCTCCTATTCTTGCTCTTCCCGAGGGTAGCGAAGATTTCATCGTAATCTGTGATGCTTCTAACCAAGGTCTCGGTTGTGTTCTCATGCAACAAGGCAAGGTTATCGCGTATGCTTCGAGACAACTCAAGGTTCATGAAAATAATTATACGACACATGATCTCGAGCTTGGTGTTGTCGTATTCGCCCTGAAGATTTGGAGACACTATCTCTATGGTACCAAATACGTAGTTAACGTAGGCTGTCGCGGTCTACTCAAAAACAATTAATTAAAGACTTAAATACCTATAAACGAGTACGGGTAAGTAAGGTCGTCTGCACAGGGACTCAAGGAAAGTGCAAGTTTATTAATTTATAACTACTTATTTAATCTAAGCGGACAAACGATGTCAAACAATTTTTAGAAAAAAGATTTAATTAAAACTAATTATTACTTGAAAAGATTTGTAAACAATATTAATTAAAAAGCATTCATTTTAGGTTCGAGTTATGTGTTCCACACGTCAATCACATATTCTTTAGTCTTTGGTTTTATTGCTAGTCCTATGGTTTGATTTATGATGACAAACGATACCCTAACCGAATTGTTGACACAAATGAACCCGGACACCACAATTACCAATTCTATGTCTGGGATAATTAACTCAATGATAAGGTTTGATGATTATAGTTTAAAGACACAAGAGCCTAACCCTAAATGTTGATTAACAACCAAACAAACGTTACACAAATCAATAATCGCAAACACAACCTTTAATCAACCAAATAACTAATGAAGCAAGACAAATCATATAAATTCAATCAAGCTATGACCATTAAGCATTAGAATCTGATCAAAACAGTACTTCACACAAAACCTTAGCCTAGAACGAACACACACGACTTAGCCGGACATCGACATAATCGTTAAAACACTTACCTTGATGAACATACGATCGTAGGACACACCGAAAGCTTCGGGATGGATGAAAATCGTCCTTGAGCACCTCTTCTGCCTCTGTAAGTCTTAATAATCCAAATGGGGAGGTTAAGAGGTTTATATAAGGCAAACCCAAATTTTTTCCGACTTTAAGCATCTTCGCGTATCTCGAAAATGTTCTGGCTTGCTTCTTCGCATATCGCGAAGGACAAAATAGTCGGGCCCTCTTTCCTGCAACTTCGCGTATCGCGAAGTTGTTCCCCTGCATCTTCCCGTATCGCGAAGATGCAAGTTTTCAGAATTTATTATTTTCTTTTCTTGACTGCCTCGTGATGCGTTCACTTCCAATCTCTCACTTCTCGATCTTCGTTCCAAGCCCGTAAATATCCTCATTAAGCTCCATAGCTTCCAAGTTCCTGAAAACACATAACAATGCTTGAAGTACCATAGTTCGTTCAATTATTTTACCAAACTAACTAATTAATATACAAAATAAACTAACTTTTACCCAACCATCACATCCCCACACTTATCCTTTTTCGTCCCAAAAAAGATTTTGCAATGGAATCAGAATCAGAGATCATTCTCAAAATACTTAATAGATTATCTTAATTAAGCACAAAGAACACAAAAACCGCAATTACCGATATTGTTGTCCACTTAAACCCATGCCTCAATACTTACCGGGAAAAATAAGGTGCGATAGTTTTATTATCTCATATGATTAAAATGGAACCCACACCTCATAGCCCTGAAGCCGCCTTACCATGCTTCATTATAGTTTTACCGAACCAGACCACCCCAACTTGACTTAAACCTTAAAATTAGATGATCAAAATTTTGCACATGTGTACAATTTTTAAGCCCATATGTAATAGATAAGACAATCTTAGATATTTTTATCGAACCAACACCCAAACTTTAGCATTAAAATCTACCAAAATGGCCATTAGATATGATTAAGGTGCAATTAGGTAACCAACTAGTAAATAGCCCCCACTACATGACATACTCTCGTTATCAAGCAATACCCCGAAGTCCATCACCATACGTGAGTAGGCACGAATTCATCTGTAGGGCTTACATGTGATGTGTCCCGTGTCGTCCGTTTCTTAATGGTAATGAGACGCGAGCACGGGGACCCCACATGACTAACAGCGTGGATGATCAAGTCAGTAGTGAATGTGTACTTTTAAAGCACTTTTTGTGATCATGTTTAATGACTTATGAATTGGCAGCTAAACTGCGGGTTTGCTCTTTCTAAGCGTATTTAATATACATAAATCAACTTAGGATTTATGCATACCCAGATGATAAACCGCATACCGACCGTTCCCCGGGGCATCCCATTAATACAGGATTTAAAGCCATAAAACCATACGCCTATGAAGTGGTAATCACTTAACTAGCAGTATTTTCATTTATGTTTATATAACAAGCCATCTAGCATACTCTAACGTTAAGACTATCCAACAATTGTACTATAGACTATTCATATTAAAATATATTTTTGGTGATCAAATCTAATAAAAAAGCTTGAGTATGGCCCAATCTTTAATTCCAGTCCTTACACAGGCTTAGCTAAACAAACAAAACCCTGAAGGCGTTTCCCACTAAAAATCAAGCATTTAAAGTTCAATTAAGTCAACAACCAAACCATCCTTTCATTCTCAAGGCTGAGCCTACCGGCACATCCCAAATTAAGTGTGTTCCCATTTTATTTATCTCTTATTATATAATAATTTTGAAAAATAACCCCCGATTTTCCTATCATTTTTCCATTTATTATGCAAAAATCTTAATTCAAAGTACATTAAAACCTTTAAAATTTCAATTTCTCCCCCATCCCCACACTTGAGGCAAACATTGTCCTCAATGTTTAGAATTTAAGACATAAAATAGGGACGGGGTTAAAATACACTTTTGACAATTTTCAAACCGGACCTAATGTGATGGTGGTTTATTTATTATACATTTATACAATTACACTTTTAACACAAAAACTAATAAAACAAATAAGGTTATGAAAACGAAATCACCTGATAGAAAATAAAACTCTCATGTGCAACTCTCGTGCCCTCGGTGATCTCTCGGTGAACTTACCCCTTCAACTCTCAAAACGAAATCTGCAAACTCTCAAACATGTAGAAGCACGTTTCTCACAAGTGTTAAAAATATAGGTCTTTTAAACGGTTTGCAAACCGTTGATTTTAAATTACCAAATATTATTAATTAAATTCATAACCAAATTCATAACCAAATTTGTTAAACGAGTAAAAATGTTAAAATACCTAACTCACTTTCCTAGGAATCATGATTGCATTTAGCGTATGCAACAAGCCCTTTAAACCCCCCCGGTAGCCCGGGTGGACGAGTATGGTCTCGTGAGGGTTTATAGTGAACTACACCCACAAAGTTCAACTACAACAATAATATACACAAGCAACCACCCAAAAGAATAAATCCCATCAAGTGTCCCAACCAAACCACCCATAAGCAAAATAATAATAATATCAGTACAACCCATAAGATAATAAAAACATAATAAAATAAACCAGAAAATAAGACCCAAAACATTGATCGGGATAGCTACTTCCATCAACTCCTCCTCGTTAGAATCCTCCTAGTCATCATCATCACCAGCTCCACCAGCTCCTGATCCTCCTACACCTGCATCGTAAAATCCACTCGTGCCATACTGATCATAACCACTATAACCAGCATCTCCACCATAACTACCAGCCCCACCATATCCATAACCACCAGATCCTCCTCCATATACATGCCCAGTTCCACCCATATCAAAACCGCCCGTAGTAGGCGGCGGCGGCTACAAAGTACCTGGTGATGCGTGCACTTCGCGTATCGCGAAGATGCAACTTTTCAGAATTTATTATTTTCTTTTCTTGACTGCCTCGTGATGCGTGCACTTCCAATCTCTCACTTCTCGATCTTCGTTCCAAGCTCATAGATATTCTCATTAAGCTCCATAGCTTCCAATTTCCTAAAAACAGATAACAGTGCTTGAAGTACCATAGTTCGTTCGATTATTTTACTAAAACTAACTAATTAATATACAAAATAAACTAACTTTTACCCAACCATCAGTAGTGTTTACCGACCATAAGAGTCTCCAACATATATTTGATCAAAAGGAACTCAGTATGAGACAGCGTCGTTAGGCCGAGTTGCTTAGAGACTATGATTGCAAAATTCGCTACCATCCCGGTAAAGTGAATGTCGTGGCTGACGCTCTTTCCATAAGAAACAAGTCAAATCCGTGTTGCTTACTTGTGTTCTTATTCAAAATGATCTCGAAGAGAGTGTTCTTAACGCCTAACACGAATCCGTCACCTAAGGCAATATGTATAATAAGATGTCGTGTGGTGCGGAATCTTAATTGGAATCTAAGCCCAATGGTTTGCTTCATTTTCTGAATCGTTTGTGGATTCCCGATCGTGATGACCTTCGCTCATTCATTATGGGCGAAGCTCATAAGTCATGATATTCCGTACATCCTGATGCTGATAAAATGTACGCTGATCTTCGTTCTGTCTTTGGGTGGCCCGGAATGAAGAAAGACATTGCTCTTTATGTTGCAAAATGTCTCACGTGTTCTAAATTCAAAGCCGAGCATCATCGACCTTATGGTTTGCTCGAGCAACCTCCCGTTCCCGTATGGAAGTAGGAAGATGTTGCTATGGACTTTATCACTAAGCTTCCTTCTACCCAAAAGCAACATGATAGTATTTGGGTAATCATTGATTGTTTGACGAAATCTACTCATTTCGTTCCCATCAAGGAAACTTATTATGTGGACAAATTGGCACGTATTTACGTTGAGAAGATTGTTTGTCATCATGGAACTCCTTTAACCATTATCTCCGATAGAGATGGTCGTTTTACTTCTCATTTTTGGAAGTCACTCCAATCAGTCTTGGGAACTCGTTTGGATCTCAGTAGTTCCTATCATCCGCAATCTGATGGTTAGTCTGAGCTCACGATTCAAACTCTGGAATAAATGCTTCGCTCATGTGTCCTTAATTTTGGGGGCAATTGGGATATTCATGTACCGCTTATTGGGTTTTCGTATAACAATAGCTTTCACTCTAGCATTGGTATGGCACCTTTCGAAGCCCTTTATGGTCACAAATGTCGTTCTCCTATTTGTTGGAATGAAGTTGGAGAATCTCAAGTTACTAGTCATAAGTTTGTTCAAGAAACGACTGATCGTATTGCTCGTAGTCGTCAAAAGAGTTATGCGAATAAGCGAAGGAAGCCTCTCGAGTTTAACATTGGTGATCGTATTCTTCTTAATGTGTCTCCGTGGAAAGGTGTGGTAAGATTTGGAAAGAAAGGGAAGTTATCTCCTCGTTTCGTTGGTCCATTTGAAATTCTTGATCGTGTTGGTCCCGTTGCTTATAAGCTTAAACTTCCCTCTGAACTCTCTAATGTTAATCCGGTATTTCATGTTTCGAATTTGAAGAAGTGTCTTACTAAGGGTAATTTCCAGATACCTCTCGATGAAGTTCGTATTGACGAGACCATGCATTTTGTTGAAAGACCCGTTGAGATCATGGACCATAAGGATAAAGTTACTAAGCGCGGTCGCTTATCGTTAGTCAAAGTTCGTTGGGAATTAAAGCAAGGAGCTGAGTTTACTTGGGAACGTGAAGATCAAATGAAGGAGAAGTATCGTCATCTGTTCGCTACAGTTATTCTCTAATTTCGGGACGAAATTCCCAAAAGTAGGGGATACTGTAACATTTCGGGTTTTACCGTATTCGTATTGTTTTCGTTTTATCGTTGTATGAATCTTATTCGGATCTTAATCCTTAATAATATGATGCATTTATAAGTATTTAAGTTTCTAATGTTCATTTTATACCCTTTATATTTCATAATATGTTCATTTCTTGTTTTATGCATAAAAGGTTCGATATTTAACCAATTCTCAAACTACAAGGGCCATTATTGACAAAAATCAAACTTCCCCTCTTAGAAGTCCGGAGCACCACGCGATGGGAGGCCCCAAAGTGTCCACGCGCCACGGTAAAGCTGAACAGATTCTATTGTTGATTTCCATTCCTAACTCGTTTTTAGCATGTAAATCGATTATTTTAGGCATAAGTTGAGTAAATTAAGGTCCAAGAAAAGGATTATAACTAAAATACAAGTCCATATTCATTACTTACTGATCTAGCACGAAATCTTCTGGCTTATTTCATTGATTTAGTCATTAAATTCATATTCGGTTACTTAAACGAGTAAATTAACCATAATTGGTTCGTTTTTGTAGTCCCTATATAAACATATCATTCTAACCTGCCACAAACTTTACTCTAACCATAAGAGAGCCTCTCCAGCCATCACTCTCCTATGTCCCTCATAGAACTCGTTGTTTTTGCAATATTGTTGAAGATACACGCATAAACGGCTGACTTTGCTTACTTGTGGACCTTTGACTCTTCGTTTCTATTGATTCTTTCACTTTCAAGGTAAGTTATAAACTGAATATTTTTTCATACACATTCCCTAGTCAATAAACTTCAATAGGTTTCTAAGATTAAAGGGTGTTGACTGGTCAATTTCATTAAAACCCGTTAAAGGGCAAACAGTCAACAAGTTTGACTTTACGTTTTCTCATACTTCTGATCGGATTCAATGTTCGGTCCAGAAGACTTTTATTCTCGTAACAAAATTTTAAGGCTTCTGCCCAAAACCCGAATTCCGACTCGCTGTTTGGATTCTGGTCAGTACCGACTCGTTTGAATATTAAATCTAACATAACCGGAGTTTTACTTATTCGTTTGGATTGATTCCAGCGACAACGAGTTCGTTTTTACTTATATTTTCTTATCTCAAAGTTTCAGGTTCTGTTGGTTTACATCGTTTGTCATGTTAATGGACGAAGTGCTTATTGTATTCTTATTTTACTCACTTGCTTATTGTTTAAGGTGAGTTTTGTCATTCCCCTATTTTACTTGTTTTCAAACGTTTTGGGGACGTATGCGTACTATTTAGTATTTCTAATTATACATATCTTAAACTAGCGAACATGATATTGTGTGTGATTAATCGAACATACTTGCTACATGATTACTTGTTTATTTTACGCATTCGGAGATGTCCAACATATTCTCATTATAGTATGATCATACGACCGTCATGTTAACCGGCGCCCGATTCGTTTGGCAATGGTCTCTTGACACTTTACTTGCTCATGGTTTGGTTATATTTACCGCAATTATTTACGTTTTGCATATCTTTCATATTATATAACTTTGCAAAACTGGTGACAATCTCACTCAACATATTGTTGACAACTCTATTTTATTTTATACGCATATACAGGTTATCGCTTGAGTTGAAGATTGAAGTTATAGACACCTAGTCGAGACCTTAGGATTTATTAAAAGACAATTTACTTTAAGTTATTTGGATTATTATTGTTTTGTTTTTGGATTATTTGTCTTATTTGGATGATGTGTGTTTTGAATGAAATAAATTAATTTAATATTTTTTGCCACATTTATTTATGATAGTTAGCTTGAACTATGAACAATCATGCTCACGCCCCGATATTTCCTCATTAGGTTGGGGTGTGACATTTATTTATTCATATAAGACGGTAGGTCGTGGTTTAACTACGGGAAGTATTCTAACATCTTGTTACTGTGACATAGTCGATTGATTTTAACTAACTAACCATTTAATTATTACTCGATGAGTTAACTAAAAATTTAATTATAAAAATTTGGTGATTGGTTAAGGTTACATGAGCCTTATCGCTCTTCTGTCACACCCTGCCAAGGCGGAAGCGCGGGTGCGTGACGTCATGTATACCGTAAGCATATGATTATCGCCAACATAGTAGCATTAGGATACCAATAGTTTTAAAAAAGCGTTTATAAACCATAACATGCTTTTAAATAAATTGGTTTAAGACAAAACTGGGATTTCTCGTATATGAGTATATGACCCCAAATATCAATAGGGTTATACAAGCGAAACCCCTCCAAAAGGTATCCTAATTATGCCTTGAGGTCCCGTCTTCATGAATCCTTAAGTGCTTGTTAATTCCCTGAAAAACATACGTTTTAAAAATTCAACACAATGGTTGGTGAGTTCACAGGTTTTGAGACTCGATATAAAATCACGTTATTCATAAAGCATTGAATCAGTTCACAAATAAGTATACGATAATCTGTTGAAACAAATATGATGATCCTCCGTAGACTAGCTAAATCTACGAATTAATATGACGAACCCTGAGCCTATAACCAAACCCCGACTTTAATCCATTTGCCCTGTTTAATCTCCCAGATTGAAATATACGCACCCCGGTTCGATGCAATATCGGTGGTTAGCGCGACTAACCTAAAATAGGGGGAATGTCAACGCCGATAGTACTATCTGTATATTCCAGTGGCTAATCCCGTTAGTTAATGGTTATACTATGCAAGCATGCTAAGGGACTTATAGCACTACATAGCCTAACTCAAGTTCACATAAAGATCGGTTGTTTTGTTTCATATTATCGTATATAAAACCAGTAGTGTATGTTTCTCCCCCTGTTTAGAAAACAGTAAAAATAGTAAAAGGGGCCGTGAAACTCACCTCGTAAGTTCAGTGTTCATTTCGCTAGCATTTTCATTTTTGACCCGAGGTCCGCTGCCTTCACACGTCCTAAACGTGTAAAGTCAGTTAGTTACCATTATCGACTCGCAAGTCGGTTTATGCTAGTCGCCTTCACCCAACTAATAGTTTCGTTAATTCGTTTGTGCCGGTTGCTTTCACCAACCGGTCGTTTCGTTTCTTGTGTCGGTTGCTTTCTCCAACCGAACGTTTCGTTTGTTTGTGTCGGTTGCTTTCACCAACTGAACGTTTCGCTTGAAAGTAACTTTTCATACGATAATTTTTGGATGACCTGTTGGTGACAAGCTTTTATATATTGTTTTTGAAAACAAATATTTATATACTTATATAAATATTAAGAGTATTATTTCTTGGTGTCGGTTTCATTTAGACATAAAAATACATTTATCTTTGTAACAAAGATCGCATGTATACCTTCAATCATTACAAACTTTTAAGAATTATATTTTTATATCCAAATTTATATGTAATATCAACATATCTAGTTTTCATCTAAATTCACCGTATGTCTATTTATATTTTTAAATAAGAGAATCCATTTTTTTTAATAAATCTCATGTCTAGATATCGTAAGCATTCTTAACCCCAAAGTTATAGTTCTAAAAAAATATACCCGTTCCAAATTTTATGTCTAGACATATTAGACATATCTAAACCAAGTTCCAATCGTAAAACCGCTTTCATAACCATGTTTGTTTATTTTAAACTTTCTTAACATATTATTGGCACACTTATATTCTCTTGTTATGTAAGCTTGCTTTACTCATTTTAAGCCCGTTTTTTAGTGATTCTCTCATATGTTTAACTCTCTTTAAGTATGATATATGGCTATGCTTAGAGTTTCCTTTATAATAAGCGAGACTTAGGAAAGTTTAGCTTACTTAGTTTAGGATTAAAATCGAGGGAGGGAGATTAGGGAGTCTTGAGTTTGTTTCTCCAGGTAGAACTCGTTCAACTGCTCGAAAGGATCTCCTACACCGTCTGGATTCTTGAAACACAAGATAAAATATATTAGTAGACTGTTTGTGTATTTGTATAGGAACCGTAGAGAGAGAGAGAGAGAGAGAGATTGTGAGTGTATATGTTTGTGTTACCTTAAGAGAAAGAAAGAGTGTAGAGAGAGGAAAGGTGGTGAACGATGATGGTGTTTCCAGTGTGGTGGTTCGTGGTGGTTGCAGGGAGGTGATGGTGGTTGCCAGTTGTGACGGAGGTGGGCGTGGGTAGTTACGGGTTCGCGGTGGTGATTTTGTGGTGGCGTTGCTGCGTTGTTGCGGGGCTGGAGTGAGAGAGAGGAAGGTGACGATTGATGATGGTGGTACTTTGGGGTACTGATGATGGCTCAATGGCGGTGAAGGGCTGCTGTCGGGGTTGAAGTACAAACCGGGAAGAGAGGGAGGGTGGTGGAGGTGGTTGTTTGCTGGTGGTGTTACGTGGTGTGCGGTCGTGGTCGTGTGGAAAGACAGAGAGGGTTAGTGGCTTCAGAGATGGATCCGAGGAGTGTGGGTGAAGAAAGAAGGTGGTTCGATAGTGGTGTAGGGAGGTGATCTCCGGTGGTTGGGGAAGGTGATAGGGTGGTGGAGCTGCTGCCGTGACCTTAAGGTGGTGGTTTTGGCAACCGGTCACTATCAAAAGTAAAGGGAGACGGATCGAGGACAAGTATATGTTGAAATGTTAAGTTTGTGTGTGTTCAACCTTGAAGTGTCTGGCCTAATTTATCATATGTGGGTTATAAAAAGACAAGAAAGCATGGACCAGTACTATTTGTTTATTATATGATTGTACACAAGAATGGGTGAATGAGTTTATTTAAACAGAGTAAACTTCCAACATCGTCGATGTGCTTTGGTCAATTTTGTTATTTCCGTCCAACTTTTTTTCTTTGCATTTTCGTCAATATAGTTACATTCTTCTTGCATTGCAGTTCAATTCACTAACCCGTTAGTTATTTATGTGAAATGAACGTAAATCAATTAAATGCTCGTAATTAGAATTATAACAAAAGAATCAGGGAACGCAAGCGGTGAACCGACCACTACCGTCACGCCACCGACACCTGGGGTTTCAAATTCTAACCCTGCAACGATAGGCGATGATGGAAACGGTCGACGGTGATGACAAAAAATGGTGGCGACGGGCGGTGGCGCAACATCCGACCTCTCAAGCAACGAAAGTAATGAGGAGGTGATGAAACTAAAGCCTCGTTCCCCTCACTTTGATAAGTGATAAGCAGATAATGGATTTAGGGGTCCAATAAAAACAAAGTACAACTCTAATTGCAAGATGTATAACAGCCAAAGCAGAAACTCTCCCACAAATGTATATATATAAATATTATAAATATATAGTGTGAACTGCCAAAATTGTCTTTGTGGTATGAACACTTTTGTCATATCCATTTCAAAACGTAATTTTTCGCATTTTCGTCATAGTGGTTTCATTTTTGTGGTGAAAATTAAGGATTTGGTTTAGGGTTTTGAAGCAGGAGGAAGGGTTAGTGTGGAGAGCGATGGCTAGGTTTTTGGAGGGCAATGATAAGGTTTCTCAGTCTAGTGGTGTTTTGGTGAGTGTTGCTTTGGCGGTTAAGGTTTGGTTTCATAAGGGGAGAATGCTAAATTGGTGAAGAATCGACTCCGAAAAAGTTGTTTCGAATTATGGTGAAGAAAGAGAGTAATATGTGTTTATTTGCTTATGCATGAGGGGGAGGTTTGCATTGGTGGATGATCACGGTGTTTTTCTTGAGATGTAAGTAACGATGACTTGTGTATATAAAATATGGATATAAAAAAATTAAAACACTTGATATATATACATACACACACACCACTTTTCAAAAACAATGAATTGAATGCAGCGATTGAATTTATGAAAATCGAAAACAAACTCAGAGTGCCGAAAACAAAAATGATAGTGAAATGACACTAATCTGTTGATACATGTTTTGTACGTCTCGATCTTTATCAGGACATTAATGTAATAAGTCTAAAGTATAGGGGTCTTAATGTAAATATGGCTAAATGGGCCATTCGCTCTTATGTAAGTTACATTCGTTACCCTGTAACGAATGTAACACATTCGTCTAATTGTAAGCTCATTCGTTAACCAAGTTTAACGAATGAGATAACGAATGAGGGCCATTCGTTATCATTTAAAGTATAACAAATAAGTATGTTTATTCGTTAAAGTATCTGTAACGAATGACACATTCGTTAAGTGTTAAGTTAACGAATGTGGTCATCCCCTATAAATACCCTGTAACTTATCATTAATGTAACAGTTCTGATATTTTGCCATTTTTCTCTCGTTACTCTGCCAAATTGTTCACTCAACATACACACTACACACACATAACGTATGCAAGCCTAATCATATAAGAATCAACATGTGTATCGTTGTTATCAAGATCTAGATCTATACAAGCTCTTTCAAGTGATATCAGAGCCTAAGGATCTGATCTACGATACAATTCGTTGATATAGGTGATATAAGCGTATTCAATTGATGCATTTCATGATGAATTGATTGAGTTCTTAAGGTAATTGGAAATTTGAGAAACAGAGACTGTTTAAACAAGAATTGAACATGTTTGTTATGAATTTGTGAGTTCGGACTAGGTTAGTGAGGTTCGGATTTGGTTTAGGCTTAGTTTGATCCAAGTTTTAGGTGTTTTCGGTGTGATTCAGACGAGTTTGAAGTTTGAAATTGAAAGTTTGAATTGTTGAAGATTCATTCGTTAAGATGAAGACTCATTCAATAGGTTGAAGACTGATTCGTTAAAGGATAGAATTTGCCTATTCGCTAAACCCTAACTGTTCATTCGTTACAATTTCAATCTCATTCGTTAAACCGTTTATTCGCTATAATCCTATTCGCTAAACCTCTTTCGTTAAGCCACATTCGTGTCATATTCGCTAAAGTCCATTCGCTAAGTCTTGCTCGCTAGGCTTGCTCGAGTAAACCATGAATATCTAAGTCTTGCTCGCTAGTCTTGCTCGAACCATCTAACGAATATCTAAGTCTTGCTCGCTGGGAGAACCATCTTTAACGAATAGCTAAGTCTTGCTCGGTAGGACTCATTCGTTGCTCGCTAGTCTTGCTCGGTAGGACTCATTCGTTAAAGTAAACCATCTTTAAATATCTCATATCTCATTCGTTAAAGTAATCCACTTTTGACGAATATCTCATTCGTTAAAGTAACTCACCTTTAACGAATAACTCATTCGTTAAAGTAATTCGTTAATCTTCTTTCTCATTCGTTACTGTGTCCATTCCTGTGAACAGCAGACGAATAACTTTGAAGATTTGACAACTTTTATCCTTGAAGTTTGAACAGTTGGTTCATTATAGCTGCACAGAACTCGTCTTACTATGCGTTAGCGTCTCAGAACGTATTATTGCAACAAATGCTAACCATGGACAATGAGATCGGAAGTCATAACAAATGTCCCAAGTTATTAAAACTGTCGGATTTTGCTTGTTGGGAACCGAGGTTCCGTGCTCACTTGGATCCGTGCATCCTAGTAGTGTCCGGTTTCTCGACGATGTATATTCAGCACCATTGATTGGTAATAACAATGAGGGATGGACTCCGAAACCTTTTAAAGAATATGAGACTCAAGAGCTTAAGGATTTTGAAAGTGAAACAAAAGCATACTCAACTCTTACCATGGCTTTACCAGAACACATTTTTCATCAATACAGTACTATCAAAGTCTGTGCTTCATTGTTCACAACGTTGAAAACAAGAAGTTTGGGAAACACTCTTGAAAGCAAAAAGACTCTTGTAAAATTTCAATTTCGAAATTTTATTTTGATGAAAAATGAAACGGTGGAAGAGATGATTACCCGGTTTAGTCATCTGATTGTTTAGATGTCTAGTGTCGATCTTGAGCCAACAGAACAAGATAAGATCGATACATTGAAGAATGCTCTACCTTCTTCTTATTCGACTTTCTTGTTCGTGTTAAAAGAGAATGGTTTCTTTCAAAACTCTGAACTTACAGCTGTGCAATTCATAAACAAGATTGAAGAAAGGGAATTTGATATCAAATGTCAAAATACGTTGAAGGAGAATCAAAACCATCAGTCTTCAACCCAAAACTCTTTACTTTATGGAGGTGCATTGCCAGCAAATAATGCTTCAAGTTCAGTGCCAATCAATGCGTTCTTTGCTCAATCCCAAGAGGATTCTAATGTAAACAATCCACCTAATGTATGTTTTATGGCTAGTGGTGCGACCACAAACTCGAATGCTCATGCATCAAGCTTGCCTAAGGTAAATCTGCAAGAAGCTGAACAATAGTTCGCTTTTGTGTGTGTGTTTATGACTTCTTATGAACAGCTGGTTGGAAGCAAGATCGCTACGAGCGATCTCACAGATGAAGATTATGATCAAATCGACCCGGACGATCTTAAGCTAATGGATTTAAAATGTAACATGGCTATGATCGTTCGTAAAGTCAAAAGGTTTATGCAACGAACGGGAAAAGATCTTCCTACGTTGAACAAAAGGGTCGGGTTTGATAAGCGAAGGTAAAATGTTATAATTGCGGGGAATTTGGCCATTTTGCCAAAGAATGTGACAAGCCAAGGAAAGACTATTCTGGCTCACGCAATTCTGAACGTTCTTCAGGAAAGAATTCATCTGGTGGGGATAAGAGTAAATCTGTTGTATCTGGTGATCAAGACAAATCTTCTGCTACTCAAGCTTTAGTGGTCAATGAAGTAGTTGATTGGTCTCAACGTTTGTTGGGAAATCAAGCAAACGTGGCTATTGTTGAAACAGTGGAGAAATTTGAAGATGCCAGCAGTGATAATGTATCAGAGGGAAGTGATTCGTCTGACTATGAGACTGACACTGATCAAAGTCTGTCGTCTCAAACTGAATCAATCTCTGTGAAAGTTGAATCTTATGCTTGTATGGCTAAGATTGATGAGGTATGTCACAAATCTCAATCTAATGTATCTGAACCTTCATCAAAAGTGAATGATTGTGCTGAATGTGCTGTATTAAAAGCCAAACTTGAAACAGTATTAACTCAGAACAATACACTCACAAAAGATCACTTTATGATCAATGAATGCTACAAACAAAAGACAAAATTGCTAGAGCAATCAACTCTGAAAATTCAAAAACTGTCTGAAAGCAATCATGATTTTAAAACTAAAGTTGGTAAAATTATTGAAGTTAATCAACATTTGAAGGAGATTCTTCGACTCCGAACCTGTATTTCCAATCTTGAAAACGAAATAATGGAATTGAATAATAAGCTTGGAAAATTTAGAGATTCTTCATTTCTTTTGAATAAAATAATTGAGGTTAATCATTCACATAAGAAAAATGAAAAAGCAGGTTTGGGTTACGTCAAAATTCCACCTCCTTTTAAACATGATTACAGTAGCATTCCCGATGTGGAAAAATTTTCAAATATGTCTACTGATAAATCTGAAAGTGTTGATACAACTGGTCCTGCTCGTGAACCAATTCATATCGAAAATAAAAAGGTTTTCACCAAAAACGAATTGGATGGTTCAATCGAGGTGTTGTCTGAACCAGATGTGATTGTCAAAAACAAAGATATTCCAATTGACAATCATATTCTGTGTGAACCCAAAGATTTTGAACAAGCTGTGTATGGTTCAAAGACTTCGGGTGTTTCTTCAAACACAACAAACGTTCCTAAGGTAATTCCCAAAGTAATTCCTATGGAAAAATCTAATGTATCTCAATCAGATAAGCCTTCAGTGTCTGATGAGGAGTTGACGTGATTCGTTAATCGTCAACTGAAATCATCAAATGGAAAAGTTTTTAAATTAAAGGGTTTGTCAAAAGTGTTTTCTGACAAAGAAGTTCCTTTGAATCTTCTTAAACCTGAAATGATTGAAAGTGTATTTCAGGATGACATTTCACAAATGACTGAACTTGAACAAAAATTTTATCAATCAAAAATTGTTAATGTTCAAGAAAAACCAAAAACTAATGTTTTTAAACCTATCGCGTTCATAAATCGTCAGGTTTGGAAAATTCTTCGAATTTAACAAATCTTGAATTCTATAAGAAAAAAAAGGGTTTAAAACACGAAACACCGAAGAAAGTAACATTTGAGAAACCCAAAGATGATATTCATAAATCTTTGCTATCAAAGACTACATGTACTTTGCCACGAAACACTTTGGACTCTCGATTATGTTTCAAATGTGGTGAACCGGGTCATGTTTCCATAAAGTGCAAAGCAAAGATTGATGATATCAAAGACTCATCAACTCGAAAGATTCATTCATTATCAAACTTAAAATAAAATCAAGTTGATGAGTGTGTTATAATGTATTCGAATATTAATCCGAAGAAGGTTATTCGGATTGATTCGGATAATGAAGCAACCAAATGTGTTGACCGTGTTCAACCAATTTGTTCAAATGTTGATTCGGGAAGAATACGTGATGGATACTTAAAGAAGAAAACTAAGAAAACCGTCACATATTCTCAAGTCTCGAATATCGGAGTTAATTTAAATGATTCTCCTAAAGTATCAAAGGGAAAGCCCAAGACTGAGGCTTGGGCTGCCTTTTTGAACTAATCATTTTACTTGTTTGTGCAGGGTACATCTCGGTCCGTGTCTAATCACAAATGGATATTGGATAGTAGATGTTCTCGGCATATCACCAGCAACCTGGATCTTCTAAATAACATCAAAGATATTCAAGGGGGTTATGTTGCGTTTGCTGGTAACCAAGGAGGAATGATTACGAAAGAGGGAGAAGTTCAAACGGAAAAGTAACGTTTGAAAAGGTTAATTATTGTGAAAAGGTGGATCATAATCTGTTGAGCGTGTCACAGATTTGCGATAAGAAATTTACCACCATATTCACCGACAAGGAATGTGTTATTCTTCAACCGGGATACACAATTCCTGAAGACATGGTTGTCATGCGATCACCTCGATCAAATGATATTTATGTACTTGACATGAGTTATAATGTACAAGTTTCGCCCTCAGCCACTTGCTTTGTATCCAAAGCGACTGAGAAAGATTCTATTCTTTGGCATAGACGCATGGGACACATCCACTTACGAAATATGAACTTTCTAATGTCAAATGATTTAGTGGATGGTGTGTCACTCAAGAATTTCAAGTTTAATGATCACTGTGTCGCGTGCAAGAAGGGGAAACAAAAGAAGAAATCACATCCCATCAAGTCACTAAACACTATTGTTACTCCTCTGGAACGACTTCATATGGATCTCTTTGGTCCGGTGAATCGTGCTAGCGTTGCTGGAGATTTTTACTGTTTAATAGTAACGGATGATTTCTCATGCTACTCATGGGTGTTATTTATGGGATCGAAGGATCAGACTCCTGTCTTAATTCAGAATCTTATCACGAAGATCGAATCACTTTATAAACTGAAAGTGAGACGAATTCGTAGTGATAATGGAACTGAATTTAGGAATAATGTATTGGATTTCTTCTGCATTCAGAAAGGAATTCATCGGGAATTCAGTGCACCTTATGTTCCTCAACAGAACGGTGTGTCTGAAAGGAAAAATCGTACGCTGATTGAAGCTGCACGTACAATGCTTGCTGATTCAAAGCTACCTGTTCAATTCTGGAACGAAGCTGTGAATACGGCATGCTATACACTGAATCGCGTTCTAACAGTAAAGAAGCTCAAGAAGACAAGTTACGAGCTTCTGAATAATCGTAAGCCGAACTTAAAGTATTTGGAACCATTCGGGTGTCCATGTACTGTTTTGAAGAAAGATTTTAGAAAGTTCGATGAGAAAGCTTTTGAGGGTTATTTCTTGGGATACAACTCTCTGAAGAAGCGGATTTTCAATATTTCTTCAGGTTGTGTGGAAGAATGGTATCACGTTGATTGTCAAAGTTATACGACTCCACCAACTGGTACTGGTCCCGATTGGATGTTTGATTATGATCGCTTATTTAATTCATTTACATCAACAGTCGATGAAGTACCTGAAGACCTCATTAGATCTTATTTGGAAGATCAATGTCTTCCGAATCCAAGGTTTTCTTCGGTCGATGTAAATGACTCTCCTAATGTATCAGAAACGACGAATGATGTTTCTGAATCTTCCGATGATGCTGATTATGTGGATTCATCATCTGTAATGGTAGATGAAGCTCAAGAGACTACCGAGCCAATTCTAATTAGTGATGATTCAACAACTGTCTCTTTAGACACAGCGAAGGAGAATATCACCAATTTAGGTGACAATGTATCTGTTCCTACAAATCCTTCTTTAAGGATTCATTCACAGCATCCACAGGATCAGATAATTGGTGATGTGAACGACAGGGTTCGTACAAGGCACCAATTGGCTAATGTATGTGATGATCAAGATGTTTTTAATGTATCTCCTACTGAGGATTCGATAGTTTGTGCTTATGCGGATTTGCACTCTTCGGGTATTCTCAGTATCGCACAATACACCTGCTTCCTATCACAGATAGAACCGACTAGTGTTGTAATGGCACTCAAGGAACCATCTTGGGTTGAAGCTATGCAGGAGGAGCTGCAACAGTTTATAAGACTGGGTGTATGGGACTTAATCGATAAACCCGATCGCGTAAAAAAGGCGATTCCAACTAAATGGGTTTTTAAGTGCAAAAAGGACGACCGCGGGGTAATCGTGAGAAACAAAGCACGATTGGTCGTACTTGGATACAATCAACAAGAAGGCATAGATTACACTGAAGTATATGCTCCGGTAGCACGACTGGAGGCTATACGAATTTTTCTTTCCTATGCAGCCTACAAAAATTTAAAGGTGTATCAAAAATGGACGTGAAATCGGCGTTCTTGAATGGAGCTATTCATGAGGAAGTGTACGTGAAGCAACCTCCTGGTTTCGAGGATCCAGACTTTCCTGAGCGTGTTTATCGGTTAAACAAGGCTCTTATGGTTTACATCAGGCCCCGAGAGCCGGGTACAGCACGTTGGCTGACCATCTAATTGAAAGTGGGTTCAAGAGAGAAACTGTGGATTGTACATTATTCTATAAGAACGTGGGTGATGATCTGCTCCTCGTCCAAATCTACGTGGATGATATTATTTTCGGTTCGACAAATGACAGCTTATGTAAAGACTTTGAGAAGACTATGCAGACAAAATTAGAGATGAGTTCGATGGGAGAGATGAGTTTCTTTTTGGGTTTGCAAGTTCACCAGTCTGACACCGGGATCTTTATCCATCGGATGAAATATGTGAACGATTTCTTGAGCCGATTCAAGATATCCGATGGCAAAATTCCCTCAACACCTCTTCCCGTGGGTCACAATTTATCACCAGATGAATTGGAGGATACCGTAGATCCAACCCTATATCAAGCTATGATCGGATCACTAATGTATTTGACTGCATCTCGACCTGATATAATGTTTGCTGTTTGTTTGTGGGCTAGGTACCAATCGAGTCCCCAAGTGACTCACCTGGCGGCAATAAAGCGCATCTTACATTATCTGAGGGGATGTCCTGACATCAGGTTATGGTACCCCAAGGACGATATGTTCAATCTCACCGCCTTTACTGATTCGAACTATGGAGGATGCAAGATCAACTTCAAATCTACAACAGCAGAATGTCAATTCTTAGGAAACCGGCTTGTTTCCTAGCAGTGTAAGAAGCAGACAACGGTCTCAACTTCAACAGCCGAAGCGGAGTATGTGGCGGCCTCGAGTTGCTGCTCACAGGTTCTCTGGATCCAGCAACACTTGCGGGATTACGGTTTGAAGTTTCTTATTACTCCCATTTATATTGATAATTCTGCTGCAATTTCAATCACCAAAAATCCGGTTCACCATTCGAAAACCAAACATATTAAAATCCGTTATCACTTTATACGTGATTGTTTTGAAAAGAAATTAATATCCATTGATAAAATTCATACGGATTTTCAAAGGGCTGACCTTTATATTAAGGCATTTGACAGAACACGTTTTCAATATCTGCTAGGTATAAATGGTTTAAAATCTTTAAAGGATATTCAAAAGCTTGGCTAAATCATTTTATTTCTTGTTTTCTTTTCGATTTTTGTTGTTTTTAGGGGGAGAAAAATATAAAGTCCAAAAATATTGTGGTTTTCTTTTGTACAGAGAAAATTTAAAAACTCAAAAAACATTCAAATATTGAAAAATTTCAAAAACATTGAAAAATGCTCCTCAAAATGAGTTTTGAAGCAAAAAGGGAAAATGAAAGTACATTGACGGGATTGATCTAGTACATGAATAAACTAGATTAAAAATTACCGTAAGGCCAGCAATATGATATGCAAAGATAGGCTTGACAGACTATATAGGAACTGATAAGATATAAAGATAATGAATGCCGAACCTAGTGGAATTACATCTTGATAGATTGATACTATATCTGAGTTAAAGAAAAGTCAAAAGTCAAAATGATTACTGTGTGTGCATGCGTTCATTTTTGAAGAAAATTCTGCTTTGTTTTTATTTTATTTTGCAAAGAAATTCAACTTTATTTTTTCTTTATTTTTACTCAAATATTGGATCCTCTCCTGTGCGATAAGATTATCCGACCTAAGGGTTAATATTTGGGTATTGTGCTTTATTTTTCTTGGTGTTTCGTATAAAATCTTGGACTTTCTCCGCGCGATAATACGGGATTATCCGAATTGAGGGTTAAGATTTTATGCAACTTCAACTTATTTTTATCTTTTTATTTTGTTGAAATGGAACCTTATTTGCGTGTAGTCATACCGACCTTAAGGGAAAATTTTGACCTTCTGCTTTATTTTCTTTTTATTATTTTTGCATGAGTCACAGTTAATCAAAATTTGGAAAATCAAAAGAAAAAAACGTACATGTGATATTCACTGTATAAGAGATAGAAATGTTATATCTGATTGATGGGGTCCACATATGCTTCCGTGCCTAATTGAACCAAATTAAAGCATATCGTAAAGTTTCTGACAAGTCTGTGAAAAGTTTAAGAGGACAATTATATCTGCAATCATCGTTGGGTTACGCATATAATAATCATCGAAATTGAAGTGTTACTCAGTGATATTTTCGTCAATATGATTCCCTGCTCAACTCATAAAAATATGTACTGCTTTAATAGTGCAGTCGTTTATTGTTTTTCGTTATTTGTTTTTTGAAAATTTCGAAAATCCAAAAAGATTTTTTTTTTCTTCTTTTTTTCAATACTGCTTTAGTTTCGATTTACCAAAGCTAGCGAATAAATTCAAAGGAAAAAGAAAAAGATTGATCCCCAAAAGGTTTTAAGTTAATCGTGCTTAATGTATTTACAACTGGTATCATTTGTGGTTTTTAACGTAAAAATCCGTTTAAATTAAGCCTTACCGATTCTTGGTTGATCGGGCATTTTAATGTATGCGATTAAACCCTAAAAATTGGATTTAATTGATTATTTAATTCAGTATTAAAACCCTAATTGGTTTTAATATTATTTAATTCCTTAAAAGAGATTTGTGTCTCATTCGCTAAGGAAAACTGGGTGATTCGTTAAAATGTTTAACGAATAAGAGAAGGTAAAATAAGATTTGTTAAAATTTTTAACGAATGAGAATCTTATTCGTTGAAAAGTTTAACGAATCAGGATTATTAATTTAACGAATGAGGTCATTCGTTAGTTCAAATTTTGAACGAATGACCTCGGGAGTTGTGAAATTATTGGGTTAAAATCCCAATGTTTGACGAATGCCGTTTCATTCGCCATTTTCCTATTTCACTATCACCCTAGACGAACTATTGCAAAATTTTTCCAAGATTTCATACCTGCTTATTATCGCAATTGATTAACATATTCGTGTTATACAGGTATTGGCGATCTCAATGATATGAGTCTTATGGATTTTCATCGGGTTTTTATGTGTTAATTGAGTGATGTTCTAACTGGTCAAGAACCGAACAGTTGCACACTGCAAAAACTTATAGATTGATAACCATTAGTTCCGATGATCATTGATTAAGATATAAAACTGCTTTCCGACAAATGTCATTGGATTTAAATGTGAAAATTGTTAGGAAACTAACTGATACGCCGTTGATATTCATCGCTTTTGACTTTGAATAGTCAAAATTAATTTAATTTTTGACTCCTGATAGTCAAATGAAAATTTAATTTACATTCGTTACCTTTGTAACGAATAATTAGGTCAGATTCGTTAAAATTGTTAACGAAAGACTATCTGTTTCGCTAAGGTAGCGAATGGACAGTGTATTTGATAACGAATAAGTGTAACGAATCAGAGTTGATTCGTTAAAGTAATACACATTGATTCATTACAATAACGAATGACTTCACGTATAAGTATGATTCGTTCTTTGTAACGAATGTAAAACACTAATTGTATAACGAATGTCTCATTCGTATAAAGTAACGAATGAGATGCTTATTCGTTAAATCAGTATGACGTATTTCAACAGTTTGCTGATTTTTTTTTAAATAGAATATGGCAGAAGAGATCGTTCAACATCCAGTTCCCGAGCAACAACCAGAAAATAATCCTGAGCCACAGCCTGAAGTTCAAGCTGAACCTGTTCAAGCTCCTGTCATGCTGTCATGGAAAAAAGATCCATAATATTTGTGCCTATCTTGAGCGAACTTTGAAGATTCTCTGATATTCGGGGGAATGATTAGTTTTCTAATTCGCTCGAGAATCTACAAGGCCATTTCTACCCGTACAGTTGTTTATCAGAAGATAATACAAGAGTTCTGGAATACTGCTACGTTCAATGAAGAAGATAATCAGATAGAAGCGGTTATTCAAGAAAAACGGGCGGTGATTGATATTGGCGTGATCAGAGACTCACTGGGATTTAATGACACAGTTGATGACAGATGTGAGTTCGAAAGAGCATTGATCAGAGGGTTATTTGGCCGTGTAAAGTATAATGGTGATTTAGGCAGATCTATGTACAACAAAGCGAACTTGTGTGAACAATACAAGTATCTGCTTCATGTATTGATTCATTGTCTCGGTGGACGCAAGGGTGGATTTGACGAGTGCTGAGTGATGCTTCAATCTGCGTTTGTTACCCTTGTTCTTAATAAACCATTCAATTTCTCAGAATTGGTTTATTATCATTTGAAAGAAAACGTCACCAGCAGACATAAGTTCTTAATGTATCCCAAATTTTTACAAATGATGATAAATGATCTGGTGCCTGACTTGGAAAAAGATCAAGCAGACGTGATGAAGCTCGATCATATGAATGAAGAGACGATGCGACGTTTGAGATCGTACAGAGGTCAGAGTTTGGCAGCTTGACCAAAGTTTAAACGTTTGATTGGTCATCTAGCGAATATTGATTATGCCGCGCCACCTAATGATCGTTGGGCTCATGACGATTCCGATTCAGAACGTGAAGGTGGTGATGGTGGTGATGGTGGTCCAGGACCACAAGCCGAGTTAAGTTATGAACAGAATCGTAAGCGTAAAGGTAAAGAACCGATGACGGAAAACTGAAACCCAAGAAACAACAAGTTAGAATGGGTTCGGGTATTGAGATACCGAGTCAGCCTTTTGTGCCTTCTATTGCTGTTTCTACTCCTATTATTTCTTCTACTGCTTCTCCAGTTCCAGTTCCACAGATTCCACGATCTCCTACTCCTACTACAATGACAGATTTTCCTTGTTCTCCAACACCTGTGCAGATGCCTACGTCTCCAATGCCTCCATCTCTGACTTTGGCTACTACTGTGAGGCCTGATCCTCATTTTGGAGACATATTACATACTGTATTAGCACAGATGCCTACACCACAGCCAACTACTCTTGTTACTCCTATTACTCCAACACCGTTGCCGAGGCCTGAGCATTCGTTTATGACATTCAATCGTCCTCAGGGTCCAATGCAACCAGTGCATCCTAATTTCTATCACGTGGCTCCTCATGCTCAATGATTTCACATGATGAATCTGTTGCATTTACAGCACAATCAAATGCAAGCAGACAGAGCTGCTAATGAGCTAGCGCAACGGAATTTGCTGAGGCATCTTCTATCGGCTCAACGTGATAATAGGGAACTTCGAGCCCTGATTGCTGCTCAGGGGGAGAGATTAGATAAGAAGGATGAGATTATTCTTCAACTGACATGCAAAGAAGATGAATTAAAGAAGTTGAAGAATAATGAAGACGATCAGGATGGTGCACAGGGTGGGGTAGATCATCAACCGGGCGGAAGTTCCACACCGTCGGCGGGTAATAAGACTGATGCGAGTGTTGGTGGTGGGTCTGAAGCTAGTAATCTACAGATTGTTCCATATAAAGATTAAACGAGAGCCAAGCCAATAGATGTTATTCCGGCTAACATGCTTCTGTTTGTAGGAATGGATGGGATTGTATACAGTATGGTGAATGCTGATGAGATCGAAGAAGGAGAATTTGTTGATCATTTTTTAACGAAAGAACAAATTGCCTTGCTTCTGGATCTAAATGATGATGAGATTGAGTAATTGGGTAAGAACGTGGATGTGGAGATGGAAGATAGTACTGATACAGGTATTCCTCACGGGAATGTACCTGATTTTGAAGAAGTGGAAATGGAAGATGTTACTGCTGAAGAATATCCGGAGTTTTACACAAATAATAACAATGACTCGGGTATTCCATTCTTTACGACTGAACACTTTCATGCAACAGAACGTCGGTTACAAGAAGAAAAAGAGAAGTGGAATAAAGCTGCAAAGACCAGTCACGTATCGACAACAGAGAAAAAGCGCAAACGTGCTTTGGATGGTATGTTCGAGCATAACGTAAAGAAGATGAACAATATGATCGAGACCTTTCGTTATCTTGAACAAGAGGAAGTCAAAATTAGCAAGGGATCGAGCATCAGCATACCAAACGTCGGTTACTACGACAATATTACAGGTGAAGCGGTGATTGTTTATGGTTACGGTTCTAACACGAAGACAATACGTGTTATTGATCCAATGTGGCTAGTCAACCTATCTGAGTCTGACAACGATGCGTTATATACAAGTCAGATCAGATTTGCTAATGTAAGAGATTATGAACTTGCTATGCAGTTTCAGAAGGTTGTTAGAGTCTTTTATGCATACAAGATTCATAGCTGCGTTGACTGGAAGATGAAGATGTTCCAGTGTTAAAGTAGATAAAGAGCTCGAGACGAGGGGGAGTTTGTTGATACATGTTTTGTACGTCTCGATCTTTATCAGGACATTAATGTAATAAGTCTAAAGTATAGGGGTCTTAATGTAAATATGGCTAAATGGACCATTCGCTCTAATGTAAGTTACATTCGTTACCCTGTAACGAATGTAACACATTCGTCTAATTGTAAGCTCATTCGTTAACCAAGTTTAACGAATGAGATAACGAATGAGGGCCATTCGCTATCATTTAAAGTATAACGAATAAGTATGTTTATTCGTTAAAGTATCTGTAACGAATGACACATTCGTTAAGTGTTAAGTTAACGAATGTGGTCATCCCCTATAAATACCCTGTAACTTATCATTAATGTAACAGTTCTGATATTTTGCCATTTCTCTCTCGTTACTCTGCCGAATTGTTCACTCAACATACACACTACACACACATAACGTATGCAAGCCTAATCGTATAAGAATCAACATGTGTATCGTTGTTATCAAGATCTAGATCTATACAAGCTCTTTCATAATCTCGAATATATATGTATTTAGGTTACCATGATCACAAAGAAAACGTTAATGTTACCCCAGTTCAAATATGCAAATTCAGGGCACGAATATCTGAATTTTGGATTGATATGCATTGTTTAGCCTCTGGACATTTGTACATTTTCTAAGGCGGACTTCAAGGCATCCTAAGCTAAAGTTAGTATTCCTCGAACTCAATCTTGACCACTCTTGATGTTGATTGTTAAGAGCCACCGTAGATGAAGAGTGATACGTGTTAGATGGTTGATGATGACAACAACGAGCGTGTATGTGTTCTTAAAGAAGTAACATTGATTTGTAAAAATCTGGGTAAGGATTTTGGTGATAATTTATACCCACCATTTTATCAAAATTTTAGGGTAGACTATTGATCATATATGTAACTAAGTTGGTTTTGGACACTTCAACACCTGCATTAGAAAGAAGACGTATAACTTCTTGATATGTTGGCAATATTAGACGATTGTGTTTGTTGTAAATAGTGCAGGCATCATCGTCACCACATAACAATTCTCGATACTAACGCATACAGCGCCATGAAGTTTCTGCTCAACACATCCAAAGGTGGTTTTGGTTGATTGTGCCATATATCAACTGAAATTGATTGAAGGCTTTTGTTTAATGAATAAAAACACACAAATTCACAAAAGACAACTTATCTGGTTGATGGTTTGAATGATAAGAAAAATCGAGTCAAAAGCTTTTGAAGCACCAAAGTCAAACCGGGAATAAGGTCTTGAAGCAGAAACCGAACTAGGACCAAGAGAATATCATGCACAGATTTTTTAGAGGTGGAAGCTGAGTTTTGCAGAAGAATTTTAGGGTTTTGATATAACATCTATGGATTTTTCTTGCAAAAAGGCTAGTATTTTGTGCTTGTATTTAATAAAGTTCTCGTATTAATTTCATCGTCTACATTTCTTAGTGTTGAATCATGTGTCATTTATTGAATAACATTATCTTTATATGCGTAATTATATGATCCTATATTCATTTCATCATAATCATGCTTCATCAATAATATAACACGTTGAACCGAATGCCTAGATTAATATTTTATAACATGTAACAAAATATTTTGTTATTATTATTTTTATCCTAAGTATTTAAATTAATCATTTGATTTAAAAAGAGAACATTCTAGAAACTTCTATCTTAAACCTGTTACTCAAATTTTACATTATCTAATTTATTTAATTTGAAAAAAAAAGAAAAAAAAAGTTAAATTAAAAAAAAATGTCGTGCACTTTCTCACATGGACACATATCTATTTTTTTTAATTATTATCATTATCATTTTGTTTATAATTATTATAATTATAATTTTCATTAAGTTATCTCTTGATCTTTAAATAAGTTTTATCTCTATCGCAATCATATTCAAACCTTAACTTTTGGCCTATAAATAGAGCCCCTCATTCTTATATTTTTTTCACACCAAATCTTATTATCTCTAAGCATAATCAAGTAAGTTTTATATGTTTTCTTAGTTGTTCTTCATATATCTTTGATTTTGATCTTGTTCTTTTGAATTTCTTTTAGTTTGTTCCTATGTTCTTGAGTTTTCTTTTGAATCTTCATAATTGTTCATATACTTTCACCATGATCATCATAAATTGTTAATAAAACTCGTACTTTTTGCTCTAAAAGATTATAATGATCATGTTATTCCAAGAAATCATAATTGTTTTCTCATAATCTTGGATCAAATTATAATTTTTCCATGAACTATGAATATTCTTATGATCTTCAAAAAAAATTATAAAGTTATCATAACTAAAAATTATATTTACATAATTGGTCCTTATACTTTCATAAATGTCAATAAATATCCTGAATTATAATATTTACACTTTAAACCCTATACTTTCATAAATGTCGATAAACATCCTAAACTATAATATTTACACTTTGAACCCTATACTTTCCTAAATGTCAATAAACACCCAAACTATATGATATTACACTTTTAACCTCGTACTTTATTATTTGTGAAAACCAGTCTAAAACATTTTGACTTAGTATACAAATAGAGTATAAACCGGGTATGTATGTATCTGACAAGCAAACGGTTCTGTCTAAGGCAAGAGTGGCGTAAATAATCCCGTTGGACCCGTGACTCTTACCTGGGAAGCAACTTGCTGGAGGTCATGCTCTTGGTTTAGAACATTCTAGTATGCGACACTCTAACTAATTTAAAAATCAAACTTAATCTAGGCCATCCCGTAACCGGTTCAACAAACTCTTGCTCGTGTTCGTGTTCATCCGTCAAGCAAGGTGAGTTCATAGCCCCTTTTCATGCTTTTAAACGTTTTATACTTCGGGGTGGAAACATGCAACTTATGTATTCTATGTTTTATACATGCTATTTGATTCAAGCTTTATTTCTTTATATTCGTTATGTGTAATCATTACAAGGGTATACTTAATCGCATGTACAACCATTAACTTGTTAAGCCCGTGGTAGTATGATGATAGATCTATTGGCCCGACCCGCCCACGCAGGCCTCGGGTAGAGGCCTGTGTGTTCAGAATCCGACGATCATTAAACATTAAACATAATAGTCTAATCGTGGATTAGACGACTCGCTAAACGTGTCAGAGGTTTGGTTGTAATCACTAAAGTATACAAAGTAACTTAACACATATGGAATGTTTTCAACATAAAACTTATTTTTTTCAAAACCTATGTTCTCACCAACTATTTTTAGTTGACACTCTCGCATGTTTTTCAGGTGATGGAAATTAAGTTATGAAGATTCTTGAAGTTTCATATAGGGCATGGATGTCACACCCCGCCTGGCACAATGCGGAAGCGTAAAATGGGAATGTAACAGACACCTCTGGTATCAACACATTGTTTATAAAGAAACATTACAAACTAATTTACAATATATTACATTTCTTTGTTCTATCATTGTTTTACAGTCTAGGTGATACAAACAAAACTAGTTCGTTAACTATACATTCTTACTACTAACACCCTTGCTTCTATTCACATAGCATCAACCACACACTTTAGGCAAGTAACAGATCACCAAATTACTCCGATTTAGGTACACCTGAAAAGCAGTTTAAAACGGGTCAACTACTAGAGTTGGTGAGTTTCACGAGTTTCAAGAAAACAGTAATGAGTATTCACAAGTCAACACTTGTAATCATGAAATAAGTATGTATGTATGTAAATGATGTAATTATACTAAGCTACAGTGAAGCCTTGACTGTATGTGTTGCGTGCATCCATTTCCCACGCTCCATCAACCACTGTGGCCCCTTTCCGCCCACAACATGCCCCGGTAGCTATGTCTAACACTACATAGCCTGTTTGTATAAATATGGTCATGTGCAAACGGCGCTATGTGACACGGCAACCAGGCCGATTTCGTTTGGGTTTGTCAAACCAATAGTACTATTCACAAGCCACCGGCTCGAAGTTAATCACTGTGATCGTGGGGACTTTCGTGTGTTAGCACTTAGATAATTCACATCAATACATGTTTCAGGTATGTATATGTAATCAAACATGCTTTTCACCCAAAAAGTTCGTAAAACAGTTTAAAGTGGGGTCATGAAACTCACTGTTTAGTAGATATTCAGTACTGTATCAGCTCGTGGTTTGTTCGGTCTGCTATCAGTAGTCCCTATAATCAATATTATAATAATATTACTATTTTAATATTATTATAATCTCAATACTAAACTGAGCTGTATAACTAATCTGGGTATAGTTGGAATGCCCAGAAAGTGGCAATAGGCTTAGGTTGTGATGTTGTTCAATGTCAAATACTTAAAACCGAACTTGGCTCAGATTCCCGTTTTCCCAGCTGGGCCAAGTTGTTCGTTTACGCTTTCAGAAAACAGTTATGGGAAAATAAGCTTGGGTAAATGTATTGGTTAACAAAATGATTAAGTTATAAAGAAAGATCACATACTAGGGTCCCGGATTAGCCACATGGCCCGTTTCCGTTTATTCAGTTTGATTTAAGAAGAAACGCACACAATCCATCCGGATTGTCCAGGTTTCTCATAGAAAAGTTCATTTTCACTTAATTAGTCCAAAAATATGATTTTTGATCATTCTTAGTGTTTTGATATTCCCGCAGGTTCGTTAGTCGCGAACTTACCGGTTTTTATAAAAACAGAATTTGTTTAATCCTTAAATTAGCATAATTAATTAACCGTTAATCATTAAATTATGAAAATTTAACCACTTATCAATTAAAATATGTATATTTTTATAAAAATATTTCTGGAATTTATTTAGTGATTTATTAATTTATAAAAATTCATTTTATCAGCTATATTTCGCCTGAAAATCGTCCGTTTACCCCAAACAATTTCCAAAAATTCTACAAAAATTCCTGAATGCTAAAATCATGTCCCAAATCAACCTGTATCAATTCCAGAATGTAAAAAGTTCGTGCGATATTCTTTTCGGCCCAAATTCGGCTATAAAAATTCACACGAACGCAAATAAACAAAACACCTTTAAAATTATCCAAGTGATCCCAAAATTCATATGTGATCAAAATACATCAAATCTGAGTTCCCAGTAATTTTTCATAATTTTTGAAGTATTTTATCTATTTTTCCCAAATAAACGTCCCAATTCGGTAATAAATTCGCCAAATATTCTCGGATGGTCGAAAAATTACCAAATTTGAACAGGGACTCATTGACATGGTCCCTGATGTCCCTGCAAAATTTCAAGGCTTAAAAATATGCACATCATAACCTTAACCTAAATAGCCCGTAAGCGAGTGTTTCGGTATTACCTTAGCGGGTTTGGCTCGTTTTCGACTTTTTAATCAAGTTTTCAGGTTCTTGGGCTTCTAAGCAAGCTAGGTACAAGTACTATATCACAAACCAAGTAATATTTCAACAACATAACATCTCTTAACTTAGGGTTTCGGCTAGTGCACAAAAACAAACTTTTAAACCGTAAAAACGCCGTTTCAACCCTTTAATCCGTGTTTATGGCCAAAAAAAACTATCAAAATAGGTTCCTTACCATGTGTATGATCAAAACATGTTTATGGATCATTTTTAGGATTTTTACACGGTTAGGAATGATTTTTAGTAACCAAGACATGTTTTTATGGTATTAAAAAAGTTTAAACAAGTTCAAAAGCTACTTATTTATGCTCTTTACCTTAGGGTTTGAAGGTTTTCTAGAATTTCAGCTTGCAGCTGCTTGGACCTCGGTTTTTATAAACCAAATTGGATAAACAAGCTTCCTAAACAAGTTTTATAAAAAAAAATGGGGGGTGGGGTGGGCTGGTCCGATCGGAACATCATTATGGGCCATGATGGGCTGTTTTGGCCCAATAATCTGGTTTCTCAAGCCCAAATATAAAACGCCCAGTCCAAATTTAGTTCGGGTTCGGTTTTTGGCGCGAAAAACTTATCGGGTGCGTTAAACAACGCGAAAACAAGTGTTTTTCGGCTAGTTTTGTGTAAAATTATAAAAACATACTATATGTTTGTAAAAATCAAAAATATTTTCACGGATCGCTTAAAACATTTCAAATAAGTGTTTGGTAAGTCTTTTTCGGCTTAAAGGATGATACAATGCTTGGTTTGTAACTATCTTTCGCGTTTAAATCTATAGCGGGTAGTTAAACGATCATATTTTCGTTTAACTTGTTTGCTATAAAACTAAGGCCATATTTATAATGTTTTAGCTTGTATTAAACGTATATCACTTATAGATGGCCCCCCCGAGATATCTGGGTCATCACCCGACCCATTCGGTTAATCGTTCGTTTGTTACACAAAAGGCGTTTATTTGCTTAATCGGTAAATACGTACTGAGGTGTACCTTGTTTTGGCTCAAATGTCACAATGGGTCAGACTTAGAAGTTGAATGAATAAAGTGCTATGTCATATTTTCTATTTGGATTATATTTGAATAATTCGTTGGTTTCTTTTAATAGGAGTTTTTACATTTAATACCATGTGCATGATTTCAATCTACGCACGCCCCGGCGTTTCCGCCTTTGGTCGGGGGGGTGTGACATTTGATACTTTAGTTTATATAATAAAGTCTAAAACGCTAATTTTAGTCAAATAACTCGGTTAAGCAATAGAATAAGCGTTTAATGACGAAATCGAATGAAAAAATATACCAAATTCGGTTTTTTATAGCAAGGGAATGAATATGGACATGCTTAAGGACCAAGGGAGTTTTCTTGTAGCTTAATTCACAAAATTCGAACAAAAAATAGTACAATTAGCTGGATGAGCTACCCATTCAGTCGTCGATTACACCGCGCGAGTTGGACTGTCTCCAGGCACAGAGCATGC
Source organism: Bidens hawaiensis (assembly GCF_021521415.1). Classification (NCBI taxonomy): domain Eukaryota; kingdom Viridiplantae; phylum Streptophyta; class Magnoliopsida; order Asterales; family Asteraceae; genus Bidens; species Bidens hawaiensis. Next base: position 60,984 of record NW_027491323.1, read on the forward strand.
ACATTGTCCAGAAGATTAATGAGCATGACAGGCTGGTCACTGCTTTGGTGAGGTGTACAGACTGCTGCCGCCATGTTTCAACTATGAGGTGAGCACATTAGGCGCCCACATGAGGCGACGACGATGGAGGGGATAGGCTGGCCGAACGCTGATGAGACAACGACGCGAGTGGTGCTGCATTTTAGATTGATTTTTACATTTGTTTTTTGTATGAACTCGTTGTGATGGATTTAATATGTATATATAAACAACGTTTTGTTTATGTTGTCTCTATGTAATTTTAAAATGGACAATTAAGCATAACGAATTCTTTAAAACAAATAGTATAAGAAAGCATTTTAAAAAAAATAATAATACAAAACCAAAGAAAATAGAAAAACAAAATAAAATAAATGACAACAGGAACATAAAAAAACAAGAAAAAAAAAAGACTTTTAAATAGACACCCCTATCTATTCCGGCAGATAGGTCAGGTGCCTTCCATTTTTTTAGAGCATTCCTAATGGATTCTCTAAATTATGTGAGGGGGTTCTTCATTTTTTAGAGTTGGTAAAAAATGATTGTGAGAAGAGTAGAGAGAAAATGTTACTGTTCATGGTTAAATTTAGAGGAGCGCACTGTTTAGCTCTATAATTTTTTAATGTTTTTGAAAGTGGTTGTGAGTGAATGAGAGAGAAAATGTAATGATAAAAATATAAAAAAATATTATTTAATTAAAAATAAAAAAAATAATGTTTTTAGTATAATTATAGAGATGGATATAAATAATACTAGTACATGTACAACCAAATAAAGAGAACTTTAATTATTGAAAATTGGTTTTCAATTCCCCCCTATTGACTCTCAAAATTTTCCCTTTTTTCCAAGTTGCCGTTGTTGATATATATATATTTACCCTCCGTTACTATTATCTACTGATGTGATACGCTCCGTCACCGGCACTCTTCCGCCGGAGAATGGCCTATATGTGCACCGACAGCGGCAACTTAATGGCCATAGCCCAACAAGTCATCCAGCAAAAGCAACAACAAGAACAGCAACTTCATCATCAGCAGCAAACCCAGCAACCCTTAGTCTCAATAAATGCTAATAACCCCTTTTGGTCCGCCGCCGGCCACCAGTCTCCGACTCTAGGGTACCCCTTTTCCGACCCGTTTGAAGGCGGACCGGCGGATGTCGCCGGATTTCAGTTTTCGAATCTGGAGCATCACCACCAGCCAGGGTTTAGGTTTGCTGATTTTGTGGCGGCGTCTGGTTCCGTCGGAGAGTTTGACACCGACGAGTGGATGGAGAGTTTGATACAGCCGGCTTCAGATTTCAATCTGTACGCCGCAGATCCTTTTTCCGACTGTCCGAGTCGACTTACAAATGCAACCACTCCTTGGACCCCGCCGACTGAGAATATTCCACCGCCGCCGCCGGTCAAACAGAAACCGGATAGTTCTTATACACCGAACCGGATTTTGACAAAGCCGTTGCTGAAAACCCTAACCGACTACGCTCGTATCGCCGATGCTGAACCGGAGAAGACCTTAAAGCCGCTGATTCAGCTTCTTCGCGATTCGGTGTCCGCCGAGCACGGAGATCCGACGGAGAGAGTAGCGTTCTACTTCGCCGGAGCTCTACACAGCCGCGTGGCAAAAACACCTAAAACGATTGCCGATGTGACGTCGCCAACGGAGTTCACTCTCACTTACAAAGCTCTCAACGACGCCTGTCCGTACTTCAAGTTCGCTCACCTAACCGCTAATCAAGCAATACTTGAAGCAGCGGAGAGCGCAGATAAAATCCATATCGTCGATTTCGGAATAGTTCAAGGCGTTCAATGGGCGTCTCTTCTTCAAGCCCTAGCGACCCGGCCCGCTGGCAAACCTGCGAGTATTCGGATCTCAGGCATTCCAGCTTTAATACTCGGAGACTCGCCAGGTCCTGAGCTTCTCGCAACCGCTAACCGCCTCCGTGAGTTCGCCAAGGTTCTAGATCTGAATTTCGAATTCGAACCGGTTTTAACTCCGATTGAAAACCTAACCGTGTCTAGCTTCTGGATCAGGGAGAATGAGTTTCTAGCCGTTAATTTCATGCTCCAGTTGTATAATTTGCTTGACGAAAACTTGAATTCTGGCGGTGTGGTTAAAGCGTTGAAGCTAGCGAAGTCGTTGAATCCGAGTATTGTCACGTTAGGCGAATACGAAGCGAGTTTGAATCGAGTTGGATTCGGTGACCGGTTCGCCAACGCGCTAACGTTTTATTCCGCTCTGTTCGAGTCACTCGAACCGAACATGAACAGAGACTCGATGGAGAGATTGCAGGTGGAGAGATCGTTGTTCGGGCGACGAATTGCAGCCGCGGTAGGGTTCGAGGAAGGAAGGAAAAGAGAACGGATTGAGGATAAACAACAATGGCTGATGTTGATGGAGAATTCTGGATTCGAGAAGGTGAAATTCAGCAATTATGCGATAAGTCAAGCGAAGATTCTGCTATGGAGTTACAATTACAGTGAGATGTATGCTTTACTTGATTCAGATCCTGGATTTCTTACTCTAGCTTGGAATGATGTTCCGATTCTCACCGTGTCTTCGTGGTGTTAATTATTGTTATAATGTTTTTGTTTTTGGTAATGGTGTAATGAGTACAGGTTAAACAATTGAATCCGCCATTAATAGTGTTTTTTTTTTTAAGTTTTTGGCTTGTTTTAGTATAGGTTGATGATGAAGATGAAGCCTGGTCCAAGTTTAGAAGTAGTTCCGCCGTTAATGGTGTTTTTGAAGCTTTTGTTTTAGTCAATTGAGTTGCAGGTTGGTTGGTTGGTTGGTTATTTACTTATTTTAAGTTTTACATATGTTTGAATTTGAATTGCGTTTATTTCAGTGTCATATTCTTTTTGAAATTGCTGCAGATGCCCGTTGTGGTATCTTGCTTCTACATATTTGCTCATATTGCTATAAATCCTTTTGTTACTTAAGGGAGTTGGGGGGCGTTTTGCTTAGCTTTTATTTTTTGGCTTATTTTGAAAGAGCTTATAGCTTATTTTCTTTTGTTTGATAAGCTTTTTTAAAGTGTTTGAATTAGTTTATATTCTACAAGTTGATAATAAGTTGTTAAATCCACTATTCTTTAATTTGTTAGTAATAAGTTGCTTCAATAATTATTAATCCACCACCATTTGAGGGCAAATGAGTAATATACACACTTACACAAATAAGCCTCTTAAAATAAGTTAAAAAACCATCTTCAGATAAGCTTATTCAAATTAGCTTATATAAGCTTATAAGCATAACCTTAAAAAGCTAAACCAAACATCAAACTAAGTTTATTTTGTAAAAATAAGCTAAAAACGCTATAAAAATGGTTAAATAAGCTAAGCCAAACGCCCCCTTGGTGTGTAAAAAGAAAGGTGAAATTTGCTATTTTAGACTATTCCTAGCTCATCCTCTATCTTTATTTTTTAATAATTACACTAAAAAAGTATTATATTTATTTTTTATGTTTAATTAAATAATATTTTTTTATATCTTTATCGTTACGATATTCTCTCTCCTTCACTCATAACCAATTCAGCAAATATTAAAAAATAAATAGGGACAAACAAAGTTTCCCTAAATTTACAAAAATCCATTACCTTCTTTCTTCACCCTAAAATTTGCACTCAAAACCACTCATAACCGCAGCCTATAATTTGCATCTCCCCTTACAAAATTTTAGAGGATGGGTTGAGAATGCTCTTAGGCACCTCATTATGGAGAAGTTTTAAAGCCCCTTCACGTCATCGCCACATAGGAAACGGGTTTCAAAGCCTTTCTCCATAACGCCATGATGTGGTTTACAGCCCCTTTTCCGCCACAACATACATACATACATACATACATATAAATGTATGTTTGTGTATGAGAGATAAACTGAAAAGCATGAGGGCCCACACCATCCACTCCTTTACCGCCAGTCGTCTGAAGGCCACCCTCTTTACCGCTCCTCTTTTAACATCCCTCTGCGGTCTTCCCCTCCTTCACCGCCACTAAAGCCGCCCATAGCGTGTAGTCTTAAAGTTGTTAATTAACGTGTATTTGTTGAACTTTTTTTACTTAAATAACCATTTTCATGTTATACGTGCTGAGATTTGATAAAATGGTGATTTGGTATTTTAATAGATAGGATTACAGAATTTTCCTTTATATATGTATTCAGTTTCACTTATTGTCCTTTATCTTCAAAATTGATCTGTTTTATTCTTTATGTTTACAAATCTAACAACGTTTATCCTTTAGCCCTAACCTATTTAGTTTTTCTTTTTAAGTTAGATCATATGCCTTGTACATGAGGGCAAATTAGTCATTTTACACATTTGTTCTTTAAAATGAAATTATATATATAAAGATAAACTCTCTCTCTCCACATCTACCCATCCCTACACCACCACCCTCCCACCCAACCAGAAACCACCACCTTTGCCATCCTCCTCCGTCGAGTCTACGATTAAATCCGACCACCCTAGCTAAGGATTTTTTTTGGAGTAACCGAAGTCTACCATCAAGTTCAAAGTCTAACACTAAATCCGACCACGTTTCCGGCGATTAAGTTGCAGCGACGTTAGTGGTGCTAGTGATTCATGTCAGTTCAATTTCAGACGAAATCATTAGTGTTTATGATTTGAGAGGTTGATCTTGATATGTAGGTAGATCTTGATATATTTGGCATTTGGGGGTTGAATACGAAATTAGGGTTTTGATTTTGGTGTCGCCGTCGGCATTTGGGGGTTGAATACGGATGATTTTGGTGTCGATGTTCATACAAAATATCATCCCCTCACAATAGCATGTGGTAATCAGTTGGCGGTGTATTGCAAGTCCTCACAGCCAGTTGTAGTCCACATTTTTCAGAAAAAACATTTTCTGGCAAGTGAGAGAGAGAGAGAGAGACCGCTGGAGGCCAGTGGGATTTGGCATGCGGTGCTCCATGTTTTTCCGGCAATATCGGTGGTGGGTTTGGCTGGAATTTGGGTAGAGAGGGGGCTTGTGACGACGGTGATAGCGTCCTTTATAGATGATGGAGGTAGCGACGTCCTTAGTGGTGGGTTAGTGGCGGCGATGAGGCCGAAGAGGGTGGCTACGGGAAGTTGGAGATGGTGAAGACGGTGGGTGATATTATAGGGAGAAGTGCGAGAAATAAATCTGAGCCATTGATATGTTTGATCTATGGCTAGTAATTATAATGGCATTCTTGTAATAAATATGAAATTCATTTATAAGACTTCTATTAGAAAATGGGTACTTTGGTCTTATTCTACCATAACAAGTGTTTGCAATCAATGGATTCCCTAAACATTTGCTAATAAATCATTTAATGATTAATACTAACATAATATTACTATCCGAATTTAATACCAAGGTTTGACTTCATTTTTTTCTTTTGTTTCAAATAGACAAATATTGAAATACGTCACGATATAACTTTAGTTTGTTGTTTTTTCTTTTTTTTTTCCATTTGTTTCAAATCATAAATAATATGATTCATGAAATTATTTTACAAACTATTTTACACAAATAATATTGTGTAAGTCCATATATGTACTGTGTAGGTGATATCACGAATGTGTATGTGAAAAATTTACAAGTGTAGGTTATTGGCATGATCTGTTATTTATTAAATGTAGTTTAATGTAAAAAATAAAAAAATTATTTTGTAGTGTGTAGGTTCATATATGTACCTACCGTGTAGGTGGTATTTTGAATTATGTATGTATAAATTATATCTTGTGTAGGTTCATATATGTACTGTGTATGTGGTATTTTGAATTGTATATGTGTATATTTTATCGCATGTGGGTCCATATATGTACCATGCTGGTATTTCGAATGGTGTATATGTAAATTTTATCTTTTGTAGTTATGTAAGTTCATGTATGTATTGTATAGATGGTATTTCTAATTGAGCATGTGTAAATTTTATCGTGTGTAGGTTCATATATATACACTGTGGAGGTGGCATTTCGTTGTATGTGTAAATTTTATCGTGTGTATGATCATTTATGTACTTTATATGTGATTTTACGAATTCAGTATAAAGTTGAAAATCTTCCTAAATTTAGTTAAGTTCGAAAAATTAAAATGAACGAATTAATCATAAATTAAAAATATAAAAAAACAAACAATTTTAAAGAAAAAAAAGTTTGTAACTTAGTTAAATTTGTTGCTAAATTGGAATTATGAAGATCGATTATTTTATGGTAAATGAAACTAGTTATATTGTAAAAATATTTAAATTAAAAACAAAAAATATGTAACTTATCCCACACATAAGTTACTTGTTATAAATGAAAAAAAAGTTTTTTTTACTAAGATGCCCTTTCTATTAAAATAAATCATAAATAAAAGAAAAAAATTAATTGGCTGTAATTACTTCTCACACTAAGAAACACTTTCTAAATGAACCTAATATATATATATATATATTGCTAAGTATAAAATGAAAACCCATTTGAGTTGGAAAACTCTAAAAACCCATTCTCAACCACATGTTTTTAATTAATGTTTAAATCTTGTGGTCAATAATTAAAATGAATAAAAAATGTAAATATAAACATAACTTTTTCTCTCTCCTGAAAACATATATAAAAATTAGTAAAAAAAGGTTAAAAAATAACAAAACATTTTTTTTATGTTTCGATGTTTTGTATTAAATGTTACAACATATATTACATGTAACAAAAAAAAAAAAAACGATGTTACATAGGATTTTCGCGGGTTTTCACAACTCAAGTTGGTTTTCATTTTAACCTTACCCTATATATATATATAAGGTAAGGATCCTAAAAGAACCATTGACAAATTGAGAACTTTGAGAATCATTTTGGACCACTAAAAAAACCCTCTAAAAAATTATAAAACAAACAAAACCGAAAATTTTAAAAAAGTAAAAAAACCAAAATTCTTATATTTCATTCCGGTTTCATTAAAAAAAACCGAAATTGTTTTTTCTTTTTAATTCGTATTATACCTATACACATATGTATACTTTCATTTAATCTCTAGTTACGTAATATACACATATGTACATTATCATTTACCTTAAATTATACATATGTTGTAACATCCCGAAATTTCTAAAGTAATATTTAATATATTATTTTGTCGGGTGAAATAAACGAGTTAGTGGAACGATAATAATAGCAAAATATGAAGACTTAGTAGGATAATTAGATGGGATTAGATATGGACCAAAAGGAAATATGGGCCTTCGGTCCATGGGCTTAAGGGAGTATAAATACCCCCATAAACCCCAATCCTTTCCATTCCATCCATTTATCCATCCTAATCTCTACACACTCCAAAACACACACAACCCGAACCAAGATCCAAAGGCAAGGACCCAAGCTCGTTGGTGCTAGATCGTCGTGACGAACCAAAGCAAGAAGACCAGCTAGTGTTCGTAGTTCGACTCATTTACGGTACGTTTATATCGAGGACATGTTCGTTTAGGTTTGGATTAGTATAGAAATGATAGATCGGTGTTTGTATGGTAAAAACGAATCCTACAAAGCTAAACTTACTGAAAATGGTTAAGATTTGGTTGGTTAATCGATTGATAAAAGAACCCGTAACCTATATGCCTAAATCGCACCCCTTAAACATTGATGTTAGGCCGATTTGATGGTTGGGGTTTGTAGGCGCTGGTCAGACGATTCCGTGGATACCTAAATCGAGTTATTAAGTTAAGAAACGAAGATGATTAAGGACGAACAGTAGCTGCAGCCGACAACTTCGCCTGCAAGCTAAGTTCGCCTGATGAACTTCGCCTACAAACCTAAGTTCGCCTGATGACAACTTCGCCCAAAGCTAAGTTCGCCTAAGGTTTAACTTCGCCAAAAGCTAAGTTCGCCTAAGGTTTAACTTCGCCTAAAGCTAAGTTCGCCTAAGGTTTAACTTCGCCTAAAGCTAAGTTCGCCTAAGGTTTAACTTCGCCTAAAGTCAAGTTCGATTAGAAAATAAATTAAAAACGATAAGTAAAAGTAGGCTAATACTAGGCCACCAGATTAAATCAGGTGAGTATTGATACGTGTAACTTATACAGTCATTCGAGCTCAGTTAAAGAAGGGATTTACAACTATCGGAGGAAGAAGCAGAGTTCAGGTGAGTTTCTAGCCCCATTTCCTTGTTATGTTTTCGGGGCTGTGTGCATACTCGATGTGAAGTGTGAATACACTTACCTTAAGTGGTAAGTGTATGCTATAGATGTTATACGAGGTAGCTATTATATAATACTTGTTGGTGCGTGAACGATCTTCGGATATTGCACGCATCGCCAAGGATAGTGATTGCCAAGTGGTTATTAGTGTGTATGAATGCTATGATGTGACTTGCTTATTATGTAAATGATATGAAGCATGTTGTAGACAAGTAGAGGTAGAACGTGTTAGAAGTGGCAAGAGTGTAGTAAGAGTGTTAGTGGCACGACGATAGCACGTGGTAGGGTAAGCCTATACGTGACTACGTTATTAAAGCGGCAAAGTGGCAAAGTGGCATAACGTTATTTGTTATTAAAGTGGCAAAGTGGCATAACGTTATACTTTATTAAAGTGGCAAGGTGGTAGGTGTAAATAAGAGGCTAAGTGGTAAGGTAAGCAGGTTAGATAGTGGACTACGTGTCTGCGGATACGTATATGATGCATGTAGTGGTTGTATGATAAGTTGCTTGATTAACTAGAACTCACTCAGCGTAGCTGACTTTTAGTATGCACGCAGGTGATCAGACCAAAGAACTAGCATGAGGATGGCACATGGCATGGATTAAACGGCTGGCATCTTGAGATGGAAGAAAATATGTTTTAAATATAATGATTTGTTTTATAGTATCAAAGAAGAGATTGAATGTTTTGTATCGAATGCTTCAAGTAAACGTTTCCGCGGAAGTTTTAATTAACTCTGATTGCAAGAACTGTGTTTATGAGTAAATCCAACGTTAAAGTAGGGCTACCGGGTTCGGGGCCTTACAAGTTGGTATCAGAGCATAAGTTCGAGAGATTTAAGCATCCTACATGCTTAGACTCGAACAGAGAATGGGATTTAAAATGAGAAAGAAAGAAGATGCCAGTTCAAGATAGCCATGTGTCACTCAAGCAAGCTCAGTAAAGGTAAAGTGTATGGTAAATGGTGTATGTTAATGTTGGCTTATTTGCTAAATGAAGAATGAGTGCAGGTTAGGGATAGGATTAATTGATCTTAACTGATTAACTGTTTAAGAGTATAAACAAGCACAAGTGAAATCATGAAGGGAAGTATGTAGAACCTAAGGAGTAACGCAAATAGTTAATTACACTTGATCAACGTCATTAACTACTTACCTTACGAATCATGTACTAAATAATTCCTAGAGTGATAACATTTGTGTTTCCTTAGAGATAAGATAGATGACTGTTACAAAAGAGGCGGACACGAGAAGAATCTGAGGCAGAGCGATATACGAAAACAACATGACTCCAACTGCAAAAAGTAATGAAGAAGTCACGCTTGGAGCTTGTAGTCAGATATGCTAAGAGAGTTGCCAAATTGTCACAAAAGCATCAAAGGAAGCCCTTGGAAAGACGAGACGAGACTTGAGACATCGAGAGCCTCATGGACAAGCTACCTTAAATAGCTAAAACACATAACCACCATTCGATGGCTGCAAAGTCGGGAGTAAGAAGGATAACTCAGAAATCAAAGGTGATTCAATAAAGTGTGTGATTATAAAGAAAAAGGTATTCCTTTTGTAAGAAATAAGCTAGGTTTCGGGGACGAAACCTCTTTAAGGAGGGAAGACTTGTAACATCCAGAAATTTCTAAAGTAATATTTAATATATTATTTTGTCGGGTGAAATAAACGAGTTAGTGGAACGATAATAATAATAGCAAAATATGAAGACTTAGTAGGATAATTAGATGGGATTAGATATGGACCAAAAAGAAATATGGGCCTTCGGTCCATGGGCTTAAGGGAGTATAAATACCCCCTTAAACCCCAATCATTTCCATTCCATCCATTTATCCATCCTAATCTCTACACACTCCAAAACACACACAACCCGAACCAAGATCCAAAGGCAAGGACCCGAGCTCGTTGGTGCTAGATCGTCGTGACGAACCAAAGCAACAAGACCAGCTCGTGTTCGTAGTTCGACTCATTTACGGTACGTTTATATCGAGGACATGTTCGTTTAGGTTTGGATTAGTATAGAAATGATAGATTGGTGTTTGTATGGTAAAAACGAATCCTACAAAGCTAAACTTACTGAAAATGGTTAAGATTTGATGGGTTAATCGATTGATAAAAGAACCCGTAACCTATATGCCTAAATCGCACCCCTTAAACATCGATGTTAGGCCGATTTGATGGTTGGGGTTTGTAGGCGCTGGTCAGACGATTCCGTGGATACCTAAATCGAGTTATTTGGTTAAGAAACGAAGATGATTAAGGACGAACAGTAGCTGCAGCCGACAACTTCGCCTGCAAGCTAAGTTCGCCTGATGAACTTCGCCTACAAAGCTAAGTTCGCCTGATGACAACTTCGCCCAAAGCTAAGTTCGCCTAAGGTTTAACTTCGCCTAAAGCTAAGTTCGCCTAAGGTTTAACTTCGCCTAAAGCTAAGTTCGCCTAAGGTTTAACTTCGCCTAAAGCTAAGTTCGCCTAAGGTTTAACTTCGCCTAAAGTCAAGTTCGATTAGAAAATAAATTAAAAACGATAAGTAAAAGTAGGCTAATACTAGGCCACTAGATTAAATCAGGCGAGTATTGATACGTGTAACTTATACAGTCATCCGAGCTCAGTTAAAGAAGGGATTTACAACTATCGGAGGAAGAAGCAGAGTTCAGGTGAGTTTCTAGCCCCATTTCCTTGTTATGTTTTCGGGGCTGTGTGCATACTCGATGTGAAGTGTGAATACACTTACCTTAAGTGGTAAGTGTATGCTATAGATGTTATACGAGGTAGCTATTATATAATACTTGTTGGTGCGTGAACGATCTTCGGATATTGCACGCATCGCCAAGGATAGTGATTGCCAAGTGGTTATTAGTGTGTATGAATGCTATGATGTGACTTGCTTATTATGTAAATGATATGAAGCATGTTGTAGACAAGTAGAGGTAGAGCGTGTTAGAAGTGGCAAGAGTGTAGTAAGAGTGTTAGTGGCACGACGATAGCACGTGGTAGGGTAAGCCTATACGTGACTACGTTATTAAAGCGGCAAAGTGGCAAAGTGGCATAACGTTATTTGTTATTAAAGTGGCAAAGTGGCATAACGTTATACGTTATTAAAGTGGCAAGGTGGTAGGTGTAAATAAGAGGCTAAGTGGTAAGGTAAGCAGGTTAGATAGTGGACTACGTGTCTGCGGATACGTATATGATGCATGTAGTGGTTGTATGATAAGTTGCTTGATTAACTAGAACTCACTCAGCGTAGCTGACTTTTAGTATGCACGCAGGTGATCAGACCAAAGAACTAGCATGAGGATGGCACATGGCATGGATTGAACGGCTGGCATCTTGAGATGGAAGAAAAGATGTTTTAAATATAATGATTTGTTTTATAGTATCAAAGAAGAGATTGAATGTTTTGTATCGAATGCTTCAAGTAAACGTTTCCGCGGAAGTTTTAATTAACTCTGATTGCAAGAACTGTGTTTATGAGTAAATCCGACGTTAAAGTAGGGCTACCGGGTTCGGGGCCTTACATATGTGTATAGGAAAACACATGTGTGTACATATTATACATATATGTATAATAAAAAAAACCGATTTTTTTTTCTTTTTAATTCGTATTATACCTATACACATATGTATATTTTCATTTAATCTCTAGTTATGTATTGTACACATATGTACATTATTATTTATATTAAATTATACATATGTGTATAGGAAAAAAACATGTGTGTACATATATGTACATATTATACATATATGTATATGTATAATTTAGCTAAACCGAGAATTTTTTTTTTACGGTTTTTTTTAGAAACCGGGATGATAAATAAGAACTTTGATTTTTTTACTTTTTTTATTTTTGTGTTTTTTTTGTTTTATGATTTTTTTTGGGTTTTTTTGTTGTCCAAAATGGTTCTCATAGTTCTCAATTACAAAAAAGTTCTCACATGATCCTGATCCTATATATATAGGATTGGGTTCATTTTAGAAGTATTTTTAGTGTGAGAAGTGCGAGAAGAGATTCTGGCCACTCATAAGTTTTCTTTTTAATTTCGGATTATTTAATTGTAGACGTATATTAGTAAAAAGTTTAGGAGTTTCTTTTGGTAATTAATACTAATTAATGTTAAGTTACAAATGATTACACATTTATTTTTATTTTTTAATTTGATTTAATCTTTAAACAATTCATAAAACAAAACCATCATACTCATACTATCATATTATATATATATATATATATATATATATATATATATATATATATATATATATGTAGGGAGAGAATCAAGAGAAAACTCACCTTTAGAGAGAAAACTTAAAAACTCTTAAAGAATTATTTTTAATTATAAATAAAAAATATTTTCAAAATTCTATTTTAGCCATTATTCTTATATTTTCTTATATTTCACTCGAAAAATATAAAAAAAAATAAAAAAACCCGCTGTAATGCACATACGTATTACTGTGCGATACCGTTGTATTACACATGTGTATTACTATGTATTTTTGAGTTTAATAGTGTTTTATTGCATATATATTCAATATTTGTGTATTGTATATGTGTAGTAATGTTGTATTATATGAAAAAAAAAATAATAAAATAAAAGTCGATGTGGTGCACATGTGCGTTAATGTTGTATTACACATACGTACTGATGTGTATTCGATGTGTGTATTAGTCTTATATTGCATATATACAATAGTGTATATCAAATATGTGCAATAGTGTTGTATTCTATGCAATACAAACACTTTTGCATATATGCAATGCACACTATTACACATGGGCACTATACCGACGAGGTTACCGAGAAGGGTTTTTTTTTTGAACCAATAACATCATATAAGAATAATAGAAAAAAAAAGAAACTTCAAAAAAAATTTTTAAAAAAGTTAAAAATAGTCTTTTAGAAGTTTTTACTTTTTATGAGTTTTTAAGTTTTATCTTTAAGATTAGTTTTCACTAGAACCCATCCATCCATATATATATATATATATATATATATATATATCTGTATATATGGGATGGATAATTGGAGAACCTCTTTAACCTCTTTGAGAGATAATTTGAGAATTTCTTTGAGTTGTAAGAACTTTAAGGAACTAATATGGACCACACATTTAGTTAATTGGGTATTAGATTTGTGGTTGTGAATAAACCATAATAAAATATTAAGAGAAAATATAATATTAAATAGGAAAATGGTATAAAAGTAAAAAACACCAACAAACAAAAGACAAAAAATATTTCAAAAATCATGTTTAATTATCATTTTTTCTAATCCTGTTATAGATTATACTCCTTTCTTTCATCTTAATATTCTTTTTTACTTTTAATACTAGTTTTTTGAAATTTGATTATTACTTAAGTATTTCTTTTTCAAAATTTCTTATTTTTTTTATCACTTTCTCTTTCTTTGAAATCATTTTGAAAGATTTTTTGTGATCAACTTTATACCTTGTTGCTCTCTACACAAATGTTGAGAATTACATACACAAACACATAACTTACCAAACTATACAAATTACATAAATGACCTAAATTACAAAAATACACAAATTACATAAACTACACAAATTACATATCAACCACACAAACCACTTAAATTACAATAATTGCTCAACCACAAAATACACAAATTACATAAATTACCGATTGCATATACCACACAACATATATAAATTACACAACACAAAATACACAAATTACTCAAATTATAAAAATTATGCAAGTTACATACATTACCCAAATACGTACATAAATTAAATACATTACAAATTACTCAAATTACAAAAATTATACAAGTTATATACACTACACATATAAGTAAATGACATAAATTAAATATATATTACAAATTACACAATTATTAGATTACATGAGTGTAACTTATTATAGAAGTTATAAAAATAATAAATTAACGTAAAATTAAGGATATATATATATATATATATATTAAATAATACTAGTAAAAGGATATGTATGTGAATAAAATAATACATGTAAATAACCACATCATCACTAAAGATATAAATTTGATACACGAATCTAAAATTAAAAAAAAAACATAATTCAATTATTATTAGTGATTACAAGGTAACTAGCAAAATCAAAGCCGCACGTTGTGGCAGACATGAAGTTTTTTAGCTTTAATGTATTTGTTATAAAAACGAAAGATACCTAAAAGTATAGTCACGTTATAAATAGAAGGGCATCGAAGCATGTTTGTTTATAGTCGTAGCATAAACAAATTGTATCGAATTATGTAACGTTCAAATTCACGCTACCATGCTCACATGATGCGATGGGCATCAAACAAAAAAAAAATAACTTATTTGATTAATTTTTTAGTTAATTAAGTAAAACATTAAAAAAAGACGTAAAAAACATAATACTAAATTTAAAAGGTATAAAAAATAAAGTAAAAAAACCAAAACTCAAAAAGAAAATAAAAATATTTGATTCATTTGAATTCACGGAATAAAAATACGTTTTATTTAACTTTAGATATACTTATTTTTCAAATTACTTTATTATAACATATGTTTTAAATTAAACAAATTATACTAGCATACATACACACAAATTACACAACTTACATAAATTAATATATATATTTTAAATTAAACAAATAATACTAGCATACATACACACAAATTACATAAATTAGATCAAAGATATATAACCACATCAAAACATTAATAACATTAATCATATGTAACCCATGACAAAAATATTTCCTAACTTACAACAAACATTCAAACCAAACACATTTCATATTATATGCACGGAAAAAATTATATCACCGATAAGTTTTTTGCATACTACTCAATATAGAAGAAAGCAATTTTGTACACTTATTATTCTTAGTTCTTCACTTATTTAAAATTTCTAAGTTAAAAAGTTTTAAGTTAAAGTAAATCAATAATGTAACCCAAATAAAAAACAATCGTAATTATAAACGTACCATAAGTAAAATCCTGTATAATGCAACAAGTCAGGAGTGTAGATTTTTATTTTAAAGAAAGATAAAGAGATAAAAGACATAGATGCTTGTGCTTTGAATATTCAACAGAGGAAAGAGACAAATTAATGTGATACTTAAAATACCCTTATAATATTTTAAAAGAGAAAATTACTGTTTACGTCCCTGTGATTTTAAGGCGGAGGCACAATGAGTCTCCGAAAAATTTTTGAACTGGTTAAGTCCCCATGGTTTCAGAAACGAACCATTTGTGTCCCTGTGGTTTCAGAAATGAACAATTTGAGTCCATGTGGTTTTAGTAAAATGAAAGATTTACCATGAAAGTTAAGTAACAGCAGGGACTCAAATGGTTCATTTATGAAACCACGGGGACTCAACTAGTTCAAAAAATTTTTAGGGGACTTATTGTGCCTCCACCTTAAAACCATAGGGACTCAAACAGTAATTTTCTCATTTTTAAAAGAAGATGATGTGTTTTAATTTGGTCCACTAGTTAAGTTATTAAGTTCTTACAACTCATATTGATTCTTAATTGAAATCAACCATATATATATATATATATATATATATATATATATATATACACACTAGATTTTATCCCCCGTATTACGGGGATTGTTTAATATTATTCGTTTTCAATATTTGTATATGTATATTTGGATTTTAATTTTATTTATTGTAAGAAAGTTAATAATTAATATGCTTGAGTTTTGATTATGAAATGGTTTCATAAATAAATGATATACTATAATTCGGTTTAAAAGCTATATGGCTTTTGGTGATACCCATTACCATTTATTTTATTTATTATAAAATTGTTTCTTAATTATAAATAATATCTTTTTTTAAATAAAATAAGATATTAATTTTTAGTATATCCCTATTTTATAGGATTTTCATATCAAATATTTGATTTGATTAATTTTTAATATAATGAGATGTTATAACTCGTTTAAGAGCTATATGGGTTTGGTGAGGTCTTTACCCGCGAATTCGAGTCAAATGCGTGAGAAGCCTTCATTTACAAATAAAGCAATCTGATGGCTTGAGAGAATGGTTGTTTTACATTTTTCGTGTTTTAATATTTACTTTTTGGATTTTAATTTTCTTTATTATAAGAAAGTTAATAATACACTTAGGGTTTGATAATGAAAGCGTTTCATAAAAAATGATATGTTATAACCTGTTTAAAAGCTATCTGGATTTGGTGACCCATGACCCGCTTATGTTTTTTACTATAAAATTGTTTATTAATTATAAATAATATCTTTTTCTTTTTAAATTTGATATTAAATTTTAGTATATCCCTATTTTATAGGATTTTCCTATCAAATAATTGGTAAGATTAATTTTTAATTTAATGAGATGTTATAACCCGTTTAAGAGGTTAAATCAATGAGAGACCTCCTTTTAAAATCCAAGCAATCTGGTGGCTTCCATAAAAGGGGGGAGCGACTATATCGCAACACGTAGGATTTTAGGGTTTTCAATTATATATATTATAGATATATATTTAGGGGAGAAATAATTTGAGAAACTCTTAAGTTGTAAAAACTATGAGAATCAATTATAGACTACACCTTTAATTAATTATGCATTAGAGTTGTGAGTGTAATTAAATCATCATAAAATATTAAGAAATAAGAGAGAAACTATAATATTAAATAGGAAAAGAGTATAAAAGTAAAACACCAAACCATTAAGTGACAAAAATTCCAATCATATTTATTGATTAAAATTTTTTAACTCTACTGCAGATTATTTATTATATTTTTTATATCTTGATTATCTTTTTTAATAAAAATAGTATCAGATTTTTATAAAATTAATAAAAGATATTTGTAAAAAAAACTATTATTTATTTAACTATATATTATAATTATAAAAAACTTCGTTCGTTCACCATTCCCTTTATTTTGAAATCTTTTTGAAAGATTATGATTGATTCATTATTTCCTTTTTAGTGTCTACACACATGCAGGGAATTGCGTACAAAAACACATAACTTACCCAAACTACACATATTACATAATTACCCAAATTATAACAACTACGCAACTTACATAAATTACCCAAGTACACAAATAACCCAAGTTACTACACAATACACAAATAACATAAATTACCCAAATTACATATACATAAATTACCAAAATTACATTAATTACCCAACCACGAAATACACAAAATTACATAAATTACCAATTACACATACTACACAAGGTACATAGATTACGTAACATAAAATACACATATTACATAAAGTACTCAAATCACACAACACAAAATACACGTATTACATAAAGTTTTTATGTTTTTAGGTTTTTTGGGTTAGATTCTTTGGGTTTCAATGTTCTAAATCTAGACCCAAAACCCGACCCGAATCTCTCATGGTTTTTTTGGGTTGGGGTTAATTGGGTTTTTGAGTATCCTAGAAAACAAAAAACTAAAATCAATTACAATGTTAAATTAAAGCTAACTTCTTCTTCTTCTTCTTCTTCTTCTTCACTCGTGACGTAAATAAAAAAATACCCAAAATAATCAGCTTAAATCTATCATGATTAGAATATTCAATTATGGTTGTTTTTAGTCATAAATAAAAAATGTTATTAAACGATAAACACCTAATCCTTAAAAGGAGTGGAAACACCCCATCTGGGCAAAATTATGATAAGCTAGTGGCTAGGGCTTCGCATATTATACCTAAAAATATATTTGGTTTAAAACTAATGGTTTATTGAGATTTATCAGTGTAACAACCCGACTTAAGCGGAAACGCCTGAGTGTGACGTACATATTTCTCAAAACACATGTGACACTATTAAATGAAAATATTATCATTAATCAATTTAAAACATCACACACACAAGTTTGAAAGTAAGAAAATACAAGGAAATAAAACAACTAGCAACTTGCATCTTGATCCATCATTTTGATAACCTAAGTTCAAGTTTCTCTTCCTTTTCTTAAACCACTAATGATTGTACATGTAGCATGTATAAAAATAAAGTCAACTACAAGTAGTTGGTGAGAATCACACAAGTTTAAATATATACGTAATAGAAAATCATACAATTCCATGAACTAGTGTAAATAGCGCAAGTAAAGTCAATTCCAGTTGGTAACAACTAACGTACTCAGATAATCGTATCCAAGGTCCTTTCCAGTTGGTAACAACCAACATACTCGGATCGGGGGTCTCTTTTTCACTCATAACAAAATGGTCCCGAGTGCAAATGGGGGCGTATGATCATACTTATCGAGGCCACCACTTGAAATTGAAATTGAAGCAAGTAAGCAAGTAAAAACACAAGTCCATGATACGAATTGTAGTTTGAAAATGATCAACGAAGTAAATGCTTTGAATAAGGTATAAATGCTACCCCAAAGTATAAAAACGTTAAAACGGGGGTGTGAGAGTGTTGGTGTAGTACATGCGTGCAATAGTGTGTATTGTACATTTGCAAGAGTGTTATATTGCATAGAATACAACACTATTGCACATATTTGATACACACTATTGTATATATGCAATATAAGACTAATGCGCACATCGAATACACATTAGCATGTATGTGAAATACAACACTAATGCACATGTGCACTACATCGACTTTTTTTAAATATTTTTTTGCATATAATACAATACTACTACATATATACAATACACAAATATTGAATATATGCAATTAGACACTATTGAACATAAATACGCAGTATTACACATGTGTACTACAACAATATCGTATAGTAATACGTATGTGCATTACAACGTCTTTTTTATTTTTTAATTTTTTTATATTTTTCCGGTGAAGAGTAACAGAATATAAGAAGAATGGAAGAAATGAAAATTTGAAAAAACTTTTTTATTTTTAGTTAAAAATAATTCTTCAGGAGTTTTTTAGTTTTCACTCTAAGAATGAGTTTTCTCTTGATCCTCTCCTATATGTCTTAATATATATAAATGAAACCTCTAAAATCCTATGTGTTGAGCTCTGGTCACTCCCCACACCTTATGTGTCAAGCTCTGGTCACTCCCACACCTTATGAAGCCACCAGATTAATTTATTTATAAATGGTGAGCTCTCATTGATTTAGCCCGGTTCAACCCGGATAACTCTCACTGGTTATAACATCTCAAAAACCTCTTTATTTGTAAAACCCTAAAATCAAGCGTTCTCATCATCTACATCCTTCGACTTCCTCTCTATCGCCTAAACCTACAACATCATTTCCTCTCTCCATCTAATGGATTCTCAACCTCACGGGTTTTTCCATCTCTCGCGGTCTCTCAATTATGAAAACCCTGAAAAAGAAGAATTACAATTCTAGGTTAAATCAACCCCCAAATTTTCCGTATCACAAAGAAGATGCAACACTTTGCTTTCTGTATGTCTAATAATTTTTGTCTTCCGTATGTTGTTCAATTTCACCTACTAGGGTTATCAATTTGGGAATTAGGAAAGTCTAAATTGAAGACTGATAAACTAAATTCCTCTTAATTAGAGTCTTAATTTTGAAATTGTTAATTCCCCTTTAGAATATGTGAAGATCTATCTAGCGTGCATGAATTAGGGTTAATGGTATTGCAGGTGTGTTCATTGGGCAAATTTTAGGGGATTTTCGGATTAGATTTTATCAGTTTATGTATGTGTAGTGATATAATACTAATAAGAATTAAGAAATAGGAAAGGATTATTATCACCAATATGATTATCTGAATTTGTTACATAATTTAATGTAACACCCATTAATTTTTCAGTTCAAAGGGTTAAAGCTTGTAGACTATGTATATTCCTCGGGATTTAACCGACATTTCTCGGAAACCTTCTCGTCATACCAGTACGTTAAGTTATTTAAACTTTCCTTTCATGTTGCCAGATACCTCAAATTAGAAGGGCTAGAGTGTAACATGTTTATTTATATCATAAAAAAAAAACCTAACCCTAGCCTCCCCCTAGCAGTCCGATCGGCAGCAAGAACCACCTCCCCCCCCTGAGATTTTCTTTTTTTTTTTCAGCCAAGGTTTGAGCATAAAACATCAATTGAAGGTTAGTTCTATGATTCCCCAAGTCTTTTACACCTTAATTGATCATTATATCACGCGTATTGATCGTTAAATTGCGTGTTGTAGGCTTACCGGGTGGCTGTCAATTCTAACCTTTCCGGGACTGTTTTGATTGAGGTTTTTACACCAAAATCCTCCTAGGTATGTCTAGTATATCATACTTAAAAATCATGTCCATTGGTTTTCGTTTGATTGATCAACTAGTTGTAGTTTGAATGTTAGTGTTCGGTTGACTAGTATTGTAGATTGCTGCGTTTAACGCAAGGGTTGAAATGATTAACGACCAATTCAGCTCGGGTTAACTCGGTTTGATGTACGGGCTGTTGAAAATTCATTTTTATGAGTTATGGGGATGAAATGGTTTTCGGTTACTGAAACGGGTCGGTACAACGCGCAATTGCGTTTATTGAATAGTTGGTGCGTTGTACTTGCGAGTTACCTACCCATTTGACTCGTGTAGCATCGTGTGGACTTGTTGGCTGTGAAATTATCATATTGGGTCCACACGTGGCTGAGTTTGTAAGACCCCGAATCTCGGGAATCCTACAGTTGGTAATCATATCCAAACTTCACAAAAATTTAAAACCCAAACCAATTCATCTTTTTATTTAAAATCATTTCAGAGTACTAAACAGTGGAATCAGGAATATCAAATTTCTCAAAACCAGGAAAATGTGATTTTAAACCCAAGGCAATTCATTTATTTTAAAACCTGTTCAGAGTATAAATCAGCGGAAAAGTCATAATTGATCCAACAAGTTCCCAAAACCAGGGGATTGTGCCCAAAACCAAATTTGAATGTATTTAATAAAAACTGAAAAGAATAATGTTCATCAACGAAACTCTCCGACTAGATATGCCTTCAACCGTCCCAGAAGCCTTGAGCACGTCCAAGCGGTAAGCATCCTCCTCCTAACTTGAAACTCACACTAACATACGCACAAAATCAGCTTGAGCTGAGTGAGTTCAAGTTTTAATAATTGACCTTCATAACAATCATTCCAAGAGTTTTAAAATAAAACGGGATACGAACAGTTAGGCCATCGTCAATAATAAGTAGTCATACTTATATATATGTACATCTATATAATTATATCCCCATAAATATCATCCAAGTAATAACATCAGGGTCGAGCACGCGTAGAACCCAAACACGTAATATCCAAGTAATAATATCAGGGTCGAGCACACGTACAACCCAAACACGTAATATCCAAGTAATAACATCAGGGTCGAGCACACGTACAACCCAAACACGTATCATCTCATCCGATGGTGATCATGCCACACGAGCCTCCCCCCTTACGGGCTTTTCAGGGCCCGCCACAGGATTTAAGAACCTGAGTAGTATAGTTTGGCCCGGCCAAGATCACCATCCATCCACATGCAAACACAAAGTAGGCATACGCAAACATCCTTAGTCGATAACGACTAATTAACATCGCCAATTATTGGCCATATAATAATATATGTATAAACATACGTACAATATACAATAATATCTTCCCAAATATATCATCATGAAAGTGAACCTATGGTCATAAAGTAACACCTGCATACACATTCATAAATATCATCTCATGACATACTACAATACGAGTAAGCCTATATCCTTGAGTCTAGACCATAAGTAATATCTATAACCTTATAAAATATATAACCATAAATGAGCCTCAATTATTCTAAAGCATAGAATATAATTCACCCATAATTTCATGAACCCACAAACACAAGTAAGGCCATATAAAACCATCCAATTAGTTTAAACGAGTAAAATTAGGTAAAGTTGAAATATGGTGTGTATGCTAGCCCAAAACTTGAAAAGAGTAAAAATGGGCATCATGAACTCACCTGACACAAGGCACGAAATCACCACGAGCTAGAGAACCCCTAAGTATCCCCACAACTCAAATGCCTGTCGGTTTACATACAATCATTACTAACGACACCGAAAGGACTCATTTATCCTACGAGAGGTTCTAACACGGTTCGAGTTACCTAAAGCCTTGACCTCATCAAACTCAATCATAACGGCCCCCGGGGCCTTACATTTACCAACACGACCCTTAGATACTCCCGGGAATAAAGAATTCCCAAATTACCCCCGGAAGCACTAGGTGATACTAACACGTGCGTTTAAGAGTTGTTTAGGAGATTAACATTCAACTCAGTCCCGTGTGAACCCATTATGATAAATTCACAGCCAACGAGTCCACACGACGCTACACAAGTCGAATGGGTCAGTAATTCGCAAGTACAACGCACTAACTATTCAATAAACGCGAATACGCGTTGTACCGACCCATTTGAGTAACCGACAACCAATTCAGCCCCATTACTTATAAAAACAACTTTCCAACAGCCCGTACATCAAACCGAGGTCACCCGAACTGAATTGGTCGTTAATTACCTGAACCATCGCGTTAAACGCAACAATCTACCATTCAAGCCAACTGAAAACTATATTTCAAACTACAACTAGTTGACCAATCAAACGAACACCAATGTGCATAATTTTAAAGTATGTAATACTAGACATACCTAGGAAGATGTTGGTGCAAAAACTCACTTCAAACAGCCCCGACAAGAACATAATTGAACATCCACCGGTTAAGCCTAAAACGAACTTATCGATCAATAACAAGTAAAACGTGCAGATTTTAGCATGCGAAGATGCATTTAATTACATAGGATAACCTTTGAAATAAATTATTAAATTTTTACAAGACTTTAGTAAATGTCTTAGGTTTATAAAATTATTATATTTTTCTAGTGGACACAAAAATCATAAAAATTCCTCCAACACAGAAAGGTATGTGCAGCTATTTCAGTGCGCAACAAAATGGTTTTATTTTTATAAAAATCATTATCCAACCAAATTAAACGATTCCAATTGGGATTGGTTCCTAACTCAAAATATTAACTTCTAGAAGTGGAACCAACCAATTTGGACTTGTCGAAAAAGAGTTATGATGTCGGGAAGACAAACCAGAATCCGTCATCCCACATCAGCTTTGACACTCGATCTTATAAAATCATAAAAAGCATTCAAATCTCGTCCAAAAATTACATATTATACCTTTATGGAAACTAGACTAAAATTAGAACATAATAGAAACAAGAATCGATCAAAACGAATAAATTTTCATCGAGTTACAGACCGAGCAATAAACGATTATGAATCTGTCAGCAACTATTTTAATCAAAATTCAAACCCTAACATGCTCAACAAAGTGTTTAATGGTGAAAACGAATTGTTTTAGGGTAGTACCGACCTTGAATTGAAGTTTTACGCTTGGAGTTGGCTGCAAAAAAGAAAAATAGGGTCCCTTGGCTGCTGCTCTTAGTCCGATCGCAGGTGGGAGAGGGGAGGGGCTAGGGTTTTTTTGTTTATGATATAAAAATATTACATTCTAATCCCTTGAGGTTGAAATTTATGATAACTAGGATGAAAAGGTTAAGAACTTAACATACGAGAACGACCATGAGGTCCCTGAAGGTGCTAGAACGAGTCTCGGTTGGAAATGCAAACTTACAAGGCATAAGTCCTTTTAACGAAAATTTACGGGCGATACATAGTTGGATGTTAATTGCCTAAACGACTCTTGAACGCGTGTGTTGGTATCACCTAGTACTTCCGGGGGTAATTTGGGAATTCTTTATTCCCGGGAGTATCTAAGGGTCGTGTTGGTGTATGTAAGGCCCCAGGGGCTGTTACGATCGAGTTTGATAAGGTCGAGGCTTTAGGCAACTCGAACCATGTTATAACGTCTCGTAGGATAAACGAGTCCTTTCGATGTCATTAGTAATGTTTGAATGTATACCGACAGGTGTTTGAGTTTTGGGATTACATAGGGGTCCTCTAGCTTGTGGTGAAATCGTGCCTTATGTCAGGTGAGTTAATGATGCCCCTTTTTACTCTTTTTAAGTTTTTGGGCTAGCATGCACCCCTAAGCGATTTTGCTTGATGAAACGTTTAAACTATTTTATATAGGCTTACTTGTATAGGGTAGGCCTTGGGATGATGTTATAGTATGTTTGTATGTATTATTGTATGACCAATAATTGGCGATGTTTATTAGTCGTTATCGACTAAGGATGTTACGTATGCCTACTTTGTGCTTGCATACGTTGGATGAGATGTTACGTGTTTGGGTTGTACGTGTGCTCGACCCTAATGTTATTACTTGGATGATATATATATATATATATATATATATAGGGATGTAATTATAAAGATGCTTATATATATATACACATATATATATACATATATATATATATAAGGATGATTATTTATTGATGATGATGGCCTAACTGTTGTATCCCTTTTATGTTAAAACTCTTGGGATGACTATTATGATTATTATTATAGATGTTAATTAATAAAACTTGAACTCACTCAGCTCAAGCTGACTTTGTGTGCATGTTAGTGTGAGTTTCAGGTTAGGAGGAGGATGCATTACCGATTGGACGTGCACGAAGCTACTTGGACGGTGGAGGGCATACTTAGTCGGAAGTTTTAATAATGAACATTTCTCTTTTAAAATTTTACTAAATACATTGAAATTTGGTTTTGGGCATAATTCCCGGGTTTTGGGAACTTGTTTTAATAATTATGATTTTCCGCCGAATTATACTCTGAATTGGTTATTTTAATGGAATGAACTGTTGTTGAGTTTAAGTATTTTTCTAAGTATTTTGGATGAATACCAACTGTAGGATTCCCTGGATTCGGGGTCTTAAAAGTTGGTATCAGAGCCATGGTTCGAGGGATCCGAGCATCCTTGAATGCTTGGACTTGAACTGTAAGGGAAAAGACTAGTATGCCAACCGTGAGTAGCTGCACGCCAAGAGGTAACCTTAATTGTTTAGTCATTCCTTTGAATTTTAAAGTTTTCAGAATATGATTAATCGTTTAAGTGTTAGGTGGGATGCTAATATGGTTAGGAGCACGGGGTGCTTAGGATGGGCCGGTGAAGTAAACGACTAATAACACCTAATCAACGTTATTAGCAGTTTACCCTTACCTTCCATGTTCTAAATACTATTTGTGTCTGACTATGTTAGGGTTCCGTCTATTGTAGCGATAGGATATGGCTAACTCTCGTGTCGTTAGCGTTAAAGTTCATCTCATTCCTTAAATTCTCCTGTTCATTTCCCATCCTCTCGAACGCTTTGCGCGTAATTGTTTAGCTGAGGCGTAGCATGCTGGCACTCTGGGTTCCTTGGTACTTGACCGCTTAAATTCCTCGCTCCTTCAAGAATGTATGTGCAACTGTTTAGCTAAGTAGGAGCGTAATGTTATCCCAGATACCTTTTTACTTGATGAATTACAAGCTTCGGTCTTATTGGGTTCGGGTGCCAATAGAAGTTTTGTGTCTACCGCTTTATGTTCCTCGTTGAATAAATCACCCGAGCGCGTAGTCGATGTGTTTGAGGTTGAGGTCACCGTAGGAAAGTCCGTTTCCGTGTCTAGGGCTATTCAGGGTTGTTCCATCGAGTTGTCTGGATATAGATTTCCGGTGCGGTTGTACTTGATGCCGCTTGGCTGTTTCGATGTGGTACTTGGGATGGATTGGCTCGCAAGTGTTGATGCTCAGATCGTTTGTAGTCAGAAACTTGTACGTCTAAGGGCCCCGGATGGGACCCAAATTACGGTCTTCGGTGATCGGAATGGTGCGACGCCACATATCATATCTATGCTTAAGGCGGGAAAACTCATGCAGCGGGGGTGCGGGGCGTATCTGGCGTATGCTATAAATGTGAAAACCGAGGTGGCTACTGTCGGTGATGTTCCTATTGTTTGGGATTTCCCAGATGTATTTCCAGATGACTTGTCAGATGTGCCACCGGATCGCGAGATCGAGTTCCAGATAGACTTTGTGCCGGGTGCAAAACCCATTGCTCGAGCCCCTTACCGTCTAGCACCGAATGAAATAAAAGAACTTATGGCTCAATTGAAAGACTTTCTCGACAAGGGTTTCATTCGACCGAGCATCTCACCTTGGGTTGCCCCGGTCCTTTTCGTTAAGAAGGACGGTAGCATGCGGATGTGCATTGACTACCGCGAATTGAATAAACTCACTATTAAAAATCGGTACCCTCTCCCAAGGATCGACGACCTATTTGATCAGCTCCAAGGAGCTAGTTGGTTCTCGAAGATCGACCTTAGGTCCGAGTATAATCAGTTAAAAAATCGTGAGGAAGATATCCCTAAGACTGCCTTCCTCACTCGTTATGGGCATTATGAATTCCTCGTGATGTCTTTCGGTTCTACTAACGCACCGGCTGCGTTCATGGATCTTATGAACCGGTTGTGTAGGCCGATGCTTGATCGTTCGGTTATTGTGTTCATCGACGACATTCTTGTGTACTCCAAAAGCGAATCCAATCACGCCGGTCATCTCATGGAAGTTTTGGAAGCTCTGCGAAAGAACAAGTTGTATGCGAAATTTTCTAAGTGTTCTTTTTGGTTACGCAAGGTTCAGTTCTTGGGTCATGTCATTAACCCGATTGGTATTTTGGTTGACCCTGCAAAGGTGGAGGCCGTAAACGAATGGGAATCTCCTAAGTCTCCATCCGAAATTCATAGTTTTCTGGGCTTGGCGGGGTATTACCGCCGCTTCATTCCCGACTTTTCGAAAATTGCTTCATCATTGACCAAGTTGACCAAGAAGAGTGTTAAGTTCGTTTGGGGTACCGAGCAGGAGGAGGCTTTTCTCGAATTAAAGAACAGGTTGACGCATGCTCCGATTTTATCGTTACCCGATGGCACTAACGATCTGGTTGTTTATTCTGACGCCTCTTACCAGGGGCTTGGGTGTGTTCTGATGCAGTGAGGCTGAGTCATTGCGTATGCCTCACGGCAGTTAAAGCCTCATGAGGCGAACTATCCTACTCACGATTTGGAGCTGGCGGCGGTTGTGTTTGCGCTTAAGTTGTGGAGGCATTATTTGTATGGTGTCCCTTGTGTTATCTATACCGACCATAAGAGCCTAAAGTATTTCTTTGAACAAAAGGAACTGAATATGCGGCAGCGTCGATGGTTGGAGTTGATTAAGGATTATGATCTGGAGATTATGTACCACCCCGGTAAGGCTAATGTGGTAGCCAACGCGTTGAGCCAGAAGGAGAGACTGAAACCTATTCGTGTGAAATCTTATCAGCTTATTCTTAAACCCGATATTCTGAAGCAGATAGCCAACATTCAGAACGAAGCTTTACAGATGGAATGGATTATGTCGGAGCGCATTGGGGGTCAAGATAAATTGTTGGAAGACGTCGGTGATGGAGTGAAGTATAAGGATGGGCGTTTATGGGTACCCAGGTATGGGGGATTCAGGGGTAAAATATTGGATGAGGCACACAAGTCGCGCTATTCCATTCATCCGGGCGCGACAAAGATGTACCAAGACCTGAAGAAAAATTATTGGTGGCCTGCGATGAAGTATGACGTGGCTCAGTACGTGAGTAAGTGTTTGACATGTCTACAAGTTAAGGCCGAGCACCAGAAGCCTTTCGGGAAACTTCAACCCTTGGAAATACCTGAGTGGAAGTGGGAGCATCTTACGATGGATTTTGTAATTAAATTGCCTCATACTCCTAGGGGTAGTTATGACACCATTTGGGTAATCGTTGATAGATTGACCAAGAGCGCTCTTTTCTTGCCGATCCGAGAAACTTTTAATTCCGAGCAATTGGCCGATGTTTTTATTCGTGAAGTTGTTTCTAGGCACGGGGTGCCTGTGTCTATTGTTTCGGATAGGGATACGCGTTTTACCTCCAGGTTTTGGAAGAAGTTTCATGAGGAGATGGGTACCAAACTCCTCATTAGTACCGGTTATCACCCACAGACGGATGGTCAGTCCGAGAGTACCATACAGACTCTCGAGGATATGTTGCGGGCTTGTGTTATCGATTTTAGTGGTAGTTGGGATCGTCACCTACCGTTAGTCGAGTTCTCTTATAATAACAGCTATCACGCCATGATTGGGATGCCACCGTTTGAGATGTTGTATGGAAGGAGGTGTAGAACTTGTTGGTGCATAATGTCAGTAGTTCATAGTCTAGTGTCTGTAATCGAGTCTGTAATGTTAATTATGTTTTATATATGTCTTAAGCGAAGTTGTTAACAAGTTCGCCTAGGCGAACTTGTTAGTCAAGCGAAGTTATGGACAACTTCGCCTGAACATGCCAGGCGAAGTTGTCGTGTATAAATAGTCCTAGGTTACGGCTGTTTGTGGTTAATCAGTTGTTTGCGTTAGTTTGTTCGAGTTGTTACGAGAGCTATAACGTGTATCTGTAACAGTGATATTACATCACGTGTTTGAGTTATTATATAACGTGTGTTCGTTTCGTGTGTTCGTGTGATTCGTGTTCTATACTCGTAACGATCTACGCAGGGATTCCGCACCTGAGTTGATCGAGATATCTCGTGCGATCCGTCAAGGGAACCTACAATTGGTATCAGAGCTTTTGCTCGATTGTGTGGTTCGGGATATTCACGCGGGTGTAGAAATCGTCCCGTTTCGACTATTCACGGGACGTGTTTTCTGTGTTTTTGAGTCAATCTTACCTCCTACCATCGTATTCAAGCCTTTGCACCGTCAAAAACCTCGTAAAATCCAGATTTCAGATCTGCAAAAACGTCCGTGTTCATCAGGCGAAGTTGCCGTCAGGATACGTAGGGTTTCGGCGAAGATATAAGGTTAAGCGAAGTTATCCACAACTTCGCCTACCTTCTCAAGTTCGCCTAACTCAGCGAAGTTCTCTACAACTCCGCCTACTTCCTAAGTTCGCTTACCTTAAGCGAAGTTAATCATCTGCGAAGTTCTTCAGCGAAGTTAATCAGCGGCGAAGTTAAGGCTTAAGCGAAGTTATCCGTAACTTCGCCTACAGTACTTTTCAGAAAATTTTTTGATTTTTTTCGGGTTTCTTACTTTCCGGGAAAGATGTCGTCGATTAACATCTCTGAGTTAGTGAAGATGGAAGTTGAAGCAGGGTCAGCTACTAAGGCCCCAAGATTGATGAAGGGAACCGATTTCGTTGCTTGGAAGGATCGGCTCATACAATACGTCAAATACCAGGATGCGAAGATGTGGGTATGCATCCAGGATGGTTATATTCCACCAGTTATGGAGTATGAAGGTCGTGATCAAATCAAAAAGTATAGCAAAATGGAAGAAGAAGAGAAAAAGATGTATGAGGCCGAGAGCAAGGCTCATGCTGCTATTACTATGGCTCTTCCACAAGAGATCCTTCATACGTTTAGAAAGTACACGTCAGCAAGAGAGCTTTGGGAAGCTCTTGAGAACAGATTTGAAGGGAATGTAGGAATCCGTGCTTCAAAGATAAAATTGCTCAAAACCCAGTTCTCAGTATTCAAGTATTTGAAGAATGAATCTTTAGATGATATTATCACTCGATATTACCATCTGATGACTGAATTGAGCAACTA
Source organism: Bidens hawaiensis (assembly GCF_021521415.1). Taxonomy (NCBI): domain Eukaryota; kingdom Viridiplantae; phylum Streptophyta; class Magnoliopsida; order Asterales; family Asteraceae; genus Bidens; species Bidens hawaiensis. The sequence continues at coordinate 90,676 of NW_027491323.1, forward strand.
TTCAATTTCCTACCGAGAAGAAGAAATAGTTGAGAAGCTTCTAGATGCTCTCCCACCAAAATGGGAGATGTACACTGTGCTGATGAGGGAAGACAAAGACTTTCCCACATATGATCTAGAAACGGCAGTTAACAAGCTCCGAACCTTTGAGCTTAATATGGTCAGAAAGGAGACACCTATGGATCAGGTTCAAGATCCAGGTATGTATGGAGCTAAAGTCAACACTAGCTCAGGATCGAAGACTGAATCTGCTGCCTACTACTCGAAGGGAGAGTCGGGCGCAAACTCATCACATGAGGGTCATGTGTCAGTCAACACAAATGGTGATGTTTGCTATGTAGCAGGTGGATCGAGTGGTTCTCAACCCCAGGTAAGCAAGAGTAGTTGCTCTCCAAGTATTCCCAGCAACAACTACTCCAAGATGCCTATGAGTGTCAAGTCTGCTGAAGAGCAGTTTGGTCTCTATGCTTCTTTTATTGCTTCCTATGAGAACTACATTCAAGGGAAGATTGTTGATCCAGCTATGTTGGATGAAGACTATGACCAGATTGATGCTGATGATCTGGAGGAAATGGATCTGCAATGGCAGATGGCTATGATCGTAAGAAGAGTGAAGCGGTTTATGAGAAAGACCGGAAGAAAGTTTGTCGGTGGAAAGCCAGGGTTTGACAAGACGAAGGTGAGATGCTACAACTGTCAGCAAAATGGCCACTTTGCTAAGGAGTGCAGGAATGAGTGTGTAGAACGTGGTCAAGGAAAGTCTACACAGCATAATGAGGGTAGAAAAGATTATAGTGCCATGATGTCCAGAGAAGATGGTGAATACAACTGGAACCTGCATTCTAAAGAAACTTTTGAGCAGGCAAATTTGGCGAAGGTTGAAACTGAAGAAAGTGAGAAGGTTACCGGAGAAGAAAAAGCTTTCATGGCAGATATTAAAGACCAGCTCTCCGAGGTATGTTCTAAACCTACATGTTCAAAATGTGAAAACTTGTCTGAGCAATTAGCAACTATAACCGATCAGTATGTTAGGTTGGACGCTGAATTTAAAACCCTAAAAGAAGATCATCATTTTACAAAAGCAAGAGAAAATAGCTATAAAGTCATAATAAAAGCTTGTGAAAAAGATGTTAAAAGTCTAAAAACAAAACTTGCTGAAAAAATTGAAGTGATTGATTTAAGCTATGAAGTTTTGGAAGAAAAAACCAAACTAATTGCTGATAGAGAAAAACAGATTGCTGATCACCAGGTAAAAGTGGTGGAACTGAATAGAAAACTAGAGCAGTTCAGAAATTCCTCTGCTATTCTTGATCACCTTGTTAGTGATCAAGGTTCCTCTGCTAAGAGAGGAGGAATCGGTTATCATGAGGTTCCACCACCTTATAATCACAATTACACTTTTAACCCTAGTGTTCAGAAATCTGTTGACTTTGAGGTTGCTCAGACAGTACCAGTTAAAGTAACTTGTAAAGAACCAAATGTTAGTGGAGGCGAAACAAGTTCGCCTGTTTCAAGTGTTAAAATTTCTGATCCAAGTCCAGTCTCATCGGATTCGGATAAGTCATCCGAGTCTGGTAAGGCAAAAGAGGTGGTGGTATTACCCAATGGTGGAGAGAAAGATAAGACGAATAAAAAGAGTACTCCACTAAACCCGTACGTCCCACCATATGTGAGACGAATGGGCGGTAATAAAGCCTCGACATCTAAAACACCGGTTGATAAAAAGGTTGAGCATAGGTGTTGTTTTAGGTGTAATCAATTAGGGCACCTAGTTGCAGATTGCCCTCTGAAGCAGCGATTCAGAGGTGTAAGGCCTACTAAAACTGAGAATAAGCCTAATAGTAATTATCATGCTGCTAAAAATGAAAACCATTCAAAATTCAAAAATGTGACTAATTCAGGTTTTCATAGAAACAAATCTCAGTTTTACACTGCTAATAACCAAACCACAAGCTATAATTCTTTCAATTCACAAAGGTTTGGAAGGCCTCACAATCAATCTTCAAGGAGATATCCTAATAGGACTTACAGGAATTATCCAGAGACTAACTTTGGAAAGCCAAAGTTTGGGATGTATAGATCCAAGACCAATTGGTCTTGGGTCCCTAGATTCTAATCTTTTGCTTTATTGTGCAGGAACAGTTGAACAGGGCTGCCAACAATCTTTGGGTTGTGGATAGCGGCTGTTCCCGGCACATGACGGGTAACAAATACTTGTTACACGATTTGAAACCTGTTCAAGGAGGGAGAGTGAGTTTTGCCGGTGAAAGTGGAGGCAAGATTACAGGAATGGGAACGGTGTCGAACGGAAAGATGACATTGGAGAAAGTTAACTTTGTAGAAGAATTGAAGCACAATCTGCTGAGTGTGTCGCAGATCTGTGATAAGGAGTACACCGTACATTTTACAAATAATGAGGCGATTGTGTTGCAACCTGGTTTTCAGATACCAGAGGAGTGGATTGTGATGAAAGCTCCACGTGAGAGGAATACGTATGTTATGGATATGAGGTCGACTGAAATGGCCACGGAAGAATCATGTCTTATGACAAAAGCGAGCGAATCGGTGTCCGAATTGTGGCATAGGAGAACGGGGCACATTCATCTTCGGAAGATGAACCACATTGTCAAGAATGGACTTGTGCTGGGCGTTCCCTTGAAGAGTTTCAATTTTGAAGATAAATGTATAGCGTGCAAGAAGGGAAAGCAGCACAAGAAATCCCATCTCACCAAGAAAGTCAATTCAATTGTCACTACCCTAGAATTGCTTCACATGGATCTCTTCGGTCCCGTGAATGCAAAAAGTCTAGGAGGTACTTCTTATTGCTTGGTGATCACTGATGATTACTCACGATATTCGTGGGTATATTTCCTGAAATCAAAAGATGAAACGGCTCAGATGGTGAAGAATTTGATTACCAAAGTTGAGAACGTTATGGATAAAAGGGTTAAGTTCATCAGGAGTGACAATGGAACAGAGTTCAAGAATTTTGAGATGGAGATCTTCTGCCTTCAGAAAGGGATCGAACACCAATACAGCGCTCCGTATACACCGCAACAGAATGGAGTGGTTGAAAGGAAGAATAGAACATTAATTGAAGGAGCCAGAACTATGCTGGCTGATTCAAAGCTTCCTGTGGTGTTCTGGGCTGAAGCTGTTGCTACAGCCTGCTATATCCTCAATAGAGTCTTGACGGTTAAACGACTTAATAAAACGTGTTATGAACTTATGCATGGGAGGAAGTCCAACTTGAGTGGTCTTGAACCATTCGGGTCCCCTTGTTCGATTTTAAAGACAAATTCTAAATTTGGTGAAGTAGCAGATGAATGAATCTTAGTCGGTTATGTTGTTGGGACTCCCAACAGACGTGTCTTTAATACATCGACCAGCAAGGTTGAGGTGGTGTGTAACACCGATATCACAAGTTACCAACCGCCAAAACCGAGCAACGGACCTGCTGAGTTTTTCGACTATGATAGACTTTTTAAGTCTTTTAATATACCGTTTTTGGATAGTGCAGAAGAAGAAGAAAGAGTTGCTACGAAGATGATCCTTGATAAGGAAGAAAATCTAGTGCAAAGACAGCTGTTTGATAAATGTCAACCTTCCTCATCAAATGCTGTCAATACCCCTGCTGCCTCGACTGAAGAAGAATTTTTCAATCCGTTTCACTCTCAGCAAGAAACAATCATTGACGAGCTCTCTTCTAACTTGGAAGAAAATCTGCATGTCGGTTCTGTTCCGACCACGAGAATTCATAAAGATCACCCTTTGGAGAATGTGATTGGTGATGTGTCCTCCGGTGTACAAACAAGACGTAGCTTGAATGAGCACACCTGTGCTTACACAAGCATTAAGGAGACATGCATAATCAACGAATGTTTGTACACCTGCTTTATCAGCCAGATTGAACCGAAGAATTATCAAAAGGCTCTCAAGGACAGCTCGTGGGTCGAAGCTATGCAAGAAGAGTTGGCTCAATTCAAGAAAATGGAAGTTTGGACTTTGGTTGAAAAACCAAAGAATGTGCATGCGATAGGCACAAAATGGGTTTTTAAGTGCAAGAGAGATGAGAAAGGGATTATTATAAGAAACAAGGCGAGGCTAGTCGTTAAAGGTTTTAATCAACAAGAGGGGATTGATTATAATGAAGTGTTCGCTCCTGTGGCAAGATTGGAAGCCATTAGACTGTTTTTGGCATTTGCCGCTTATAAGAAGATGAAGGTTTTTCAGTTGGACGTGAAGAGTGCGTTCCTAAATGGGAAAGTTGATGAGGTAGTGTATGTTGAGCAACCTCCGGGTTTTCCTGACCCAGAGTTTCCTGACCACGTGTACAAGTTAAGCAAGGCGTTGTATGGACTTCATCAGGCACCTCGTGCCTGGTACTCAACTTTATCAGATTACTTGCTTGAAAATGGGTTTGAAAGAGGGAAGATTGATAGCACGTTGTTCTTCAAGAGAGAAGGAAGCGACTTCCTGCTGGTGCAAGTCTACGTGGATGACATTATCTTTGCTGCATCAAAAGTCTCCATGTGTCAGGAGTTTGAGGCTGTCATGAAGAAAAGGTTTGAAATGAGTGCTATGGGTGAACTAACTTTCTTTTTAGGATTGCAGGTTGATCAGAAGAAGGATGGGATGTTCATTCATCAGACCAAGTATGTCCATGATGTGCTCAAACGCTTCAAGATGGAGGACAGCACTCCATTCGACACTCCAATCTGCGTCAATCACAAATTGGGTGCTGAGTCAGACGGTGATGCAGATGTGGACCCAACTCAGTATCGGGCTATTATAGGTTCTTTAATGTACTTAACTGCTTCTAGGCCTGATATAATGTTTGCTGTTTGTCTTTGTGTACGCTTTCAGGCAAACCCAAAAGAATCTCATCTGAAGGGTGTGAAGAGGATACTGAGGTATCTCAAGGGCAAACCGAAGCTGGGTTTGTGGTACCCGAGAGGAGGAGACTTGGAGCTAGTCGCTTACACAGATTCTGATTATGGAGGGTGCAATCAGAGTCGGAAGTCAACAACTGGAGGATGTCAGTTTCTTGGTGGCAGATTGGTGTCGTGGCAATGCAAGAAGCAGACTTCAGTCGCAATTTCAACCTGTGAAGCAGAATACATGGCAGCATCCAACTGCTGCTCCCAGGTTCTTTGGATTCAACAACAGTTGCGCGACTATGGTCTGAATTTCTCGCTTACTCCTATTTGCATTGATAACACAGCTGCTATCTCAGTAACTAACAATCCCGTGAAGCACAGTAAAACTAAACATATTGACATACGTCATCATTTTATACGGGATTGTGCTGAGAAGAAACTGATTGTGCTTGAAAAGGTGGATACGCTTGATAATTTCGCTGATTTATATACTAAAGCGTTTGACAAATCAAGATTTCAAAACCTTATCGAGCTGAATGGGATGATCAATCCCGAGTAACCATGCTTTTCATGTTATATTAAAAAAAAAAAAAAAAAAAACGTCACTATCGCTTAAAATTATGTCGGTTACCTCAGTTTGAAGGACATGTCTTAGGATATGTTTGGTCCTCATTTCTACTTGTAGAATATGCGGATAGCCATTAACCAGATGACTGAAAGTGACCGGGGCGGTTTATGATGAGTTTTCATTCTTTCGCTTAAAATTAGTCGATCATACTTAGTTAGAAGAACACATACTAGTATGTGGTCGGTCCAGCTGATCCATTGGATCTTCGGGATAGCCGTTTACCTGAAGACTTTGTTTTGGTCGGGGCGATTAATGTTAAAATTTTTTAAAGGGAAATGAAATTATTTTTCAAGTCTACTACTTCGTAAGAAGTTCGTTTGCTATGTTTAACAGAAAATTGATCCAACCTTGGAAAATGATAGATATACTGATTCTGTGTGCTTAACTAGTGAAGTTATTAGGCTTAAAAGGCTTTAGGACAGTCATTGTATGTCATGGTAGCTTTTTATGGTGCGTAAAAGTAGATGTGATACAAACTAAATCTACTCGATTTTACGTGGAAACTCCTTAAGAGTTTTGCATGTCTTCATATATATCTTTCCGAATGATAGGCAGAAAAGCGATTACCCAGTCATACACGAGCCCGTAAGTGTTCTGATTCCCGCAAAGATAGTGTGTGAAGAAACTGCAGTGATCCAGATTCGGGACTTGCAGTTGTTTACTACTCTGAAGTCTATGTAAATGTTTATCATAAAAAAAAAAAAAAAAATTAGGAGTTATTGAAACATTCTATAGCTGAAAATGTCAAGACTTCTCAATCATGGAGTAAGAAAGAGAACGGGAAGCAGATGAAGAGTACTTACAAACTTAATCAGACACTATGGGTCGAGGTCAATTTGGGGTGACTTGGGAAAGCCAAATACGCTTTGAGAATAGATAGGAGGCATCATAATCTCTGAGTTGTTGCCCACTTAAATTTTGAGGCATAATTGAACCTAACTCGTATCACAGAAACGATGAAAACCATCTTAAGTTATTTACCTGCTTACAACCTGTTTCTTTATGTCATAATACAGCTAAATACGGATCTTTGTGACAGTCACGTAATTAGTATGATTCCTGTTCGGATCTTTTCTAAAACGTAGTAGTCCCTGTCGAGACTGAAATTTGATCCCTTGTACTTTTAATTTTTAAAAGTTTTTCGTACTTAGGTAGTTTTATGATTTTATATCTGGTTACTTGGACCTGATCGTGTAATTTAATTCTTAAAGGGAAGTTTTTAAAACTTAATTGCAAAATGTTCAAACTATAGGGGTTAATTGCAAAATGTCCGAATTATAAGGTTTGATTTAGTAAATATAGGCGAAGTGGTTAAACAGGCGAACTTGTGCATAACTTCGCCTAGGCGAAGTTATCCTTAACTTCGCCTGTATAATCTCTGACCCTATATAAAGAATTTTTAAGGTCAAACTTTTCATAACTTTCAAAATCAGCGAACTTATACTCTCCGATTTACCAGCGAACTTAGCGATCTTACCTGTCGATTCATCTTTGTTATCTTTCTTCGATTTCAAACCGATTTAAAGGTGTGTTTGGGTTCTTATATCTTATAATCGATGTTCATGTTGTTAATGCTAGGTTGTTTCGACAACCGGTTAGTGACCTCGGACGTTCGATCCTTAAACCCGGTTTCAAACTTGTTTTTACGTGGTTGTGAACAACCTGAACGTCTAGACCATCATAAAATTGAGTTTTACGGAATCCATAATCGTTGAAATCGCCAATTGCACGTCGTTCGAAATCCTTACTGTCGCCGATTCAGATTCAGGCGAACTTACGATTTGGGCGAAATTATCCGTAACTTCGCCTGAGGCTTAACTTCGCCTGAGGCGACGTTGTGGTGAGGCGAAGTTATCATTAACTTCGCCTGGATTTTTTTTTTTACTTATTAGTTATTAGACGAACTTAAAGATGAAGCGAAGTTGTTCCCAACTTCGCCCCAACTTTAACTTCGCCTATACAGATTTTATCACAACTTTGCTCATGGTAACAAGCGAACTTGTGTTATGCATTAACGTTTATCTAACTTGGTTCGTTTGTTGCAGATATGGCTGCAGTAGCAGGTGCTGGAGGTGCTGGAGGAGATGACGGAGATAATCAGAGGCAATTCTTCCCGGGTCACAATATGTATATCACCTTAGATCCGGAAGCGAACGGAGTTGAAGATTACCGCGAGATAATCACTTTCCTCCTTCGCTCGAGGATATTCCACGCAATCACTACGACTCTGCCGATTTCCTTACCCAATATTGAGGACTTTTGGCAGACAGTGGAATAAGATTGCCGCGTTGAGCCCCCGGTTATGCGAGCAACCGTCAACAATCAAGAAGTTCAGTTCTCGTCTGAACAAATTCGGGTGGCTTTACGTTTTGGGGAGGAGACTAGGGATGACCCTACAGAGTTTGTTGCTCCGTTCCGCGATGGAGCATTTCTACGAATGGGCTATTCTGGTCCATTGGGCGATACACAACGGAGGAAGGGTTTCCTACTTGATCAGTGGCGCTTCCTCATGCACGTAATGATTGTCTGCATGTCTGGGAGGAAGGCGGGCACTGATGGTATGGGTGCGACCATGCAGTCAGCAATGACTGCTCTGACTTATAACAAACGTTATAGCTTTAGTCAGATGGTCTTTTACGAGATCGATAGACATAGAAGAGCGATGACCCGTGAGAGGTTCATCATGTATCCAAGATTCATTCAGATGATCTTGAATCATGTTGCTCCCACGTTGCCTCAACGACGTCCAATACGATACGTGGAGAGTGTGAGCAAACGTATCTTCGCTCAATGCCGAACATCCAGTGCGAGGAGCAAGCCTGAACTGCGTCCAAGGCATACTCCACTCTTTGGGTACTTAATAAACCCGGGTTATGTGCCAGCTCGTGGGGATGAGTTCAGAGACCCGGAACCACAACAGGCAGGAGCATCTCAAGCTATACCTGCTGCTCCTGTTGTGTCACCGGAGGAGGAAGTGGACCTTGATGTAGAATTCAGAGGTCAAGGATTCTTCGATATGGATCGGGTGGATCCAGAGGAGAACGTTCAGATCCCAGTTGAACGTGTCTCGACTGTGCGTATTACTAGAGCAGCTACGACGGTGGCTGACTCAGATCTTGATGATGTTATGGATGAGGCGAGAAGGATGTTGGTGACTCAAGAGAGGACATTTGGGAAGAGAAAGAGGACAGATGATGATAGTGAGTCAGAAGAAGAGGATATTCACAAGTTGATTAGACGTTCAAGACGGGAAAGGACAGGTGCAGGTATGGGAGCTGGAGAGACTTCAAGAGTTGTACGTTTCGCTCCGCTCGCACTGTCAGGTATGTCGATTGTTCCTACATCACTACAGGTCACAAGTTTAAGCGCCGCGGATGTTCCCGTGGTGGCTACATCATCAGCTCTCGGCATTCCATCTACTACTTTCCAGAGGACGACTCCGGAGATTGTGTCTTTACCACCTCCAACGCTTACTCCTTCAGAGGTGGTTGCACAATTTGTTGAGTTGACAGTCGTTGCAACTGCAGGGTTGTCGGTCACGATACCATCTGCGGTTACGTCCACAGCTGCTTCTGATGTCCCGGTTTCATTCGAAATCCCTGCTGAGTATACTCAAGACACATCTCACATGAGGTTTGATTTCGATGCAACCCTCTCAGACTCGGAGAGAATAGCTGCACTTAAGCGGGTCGTGGCAGAACAATCAAGGGTGAATCTTGTCCAGACCCAGGCTATTCAGCGCCTAGTAACAGAGAATCAACTACAGTCGTCCCTCCTGGTTGAACATGGGAAAATTATAGATGCTATGAAGGAGTTCTTGGCATCTCAGGGGGAGACGAGCTGTAAAGGCGACGAGCTCAGGACAAAGAAGAATAATGACAGAGACGATGATCCCAATGCATCGAAAGGTGCAGGTGGTGAGTTGCCAAGAACTACTCAAGCTCTTGGGACTTCCACAGCTCAGGGGGAGTCTGCAGGTGCGGCTGGCAGTTCTGGTGGTGATGAAGTGGTGATGGTTGATGATGAAGAAATGGGAGATGATGTGATTGATGCTTTGAAAGAATTAGATGATGATATGTTTAGTGATGATGTGTTGTTTGATGATGATGTGCTGCCAATTGAGGAGATTGAGAAGATTGGCGCTCAGATTGTGATTGAAGAAGATGTTGAAGAAGGTGAAATAGTAGAAGAGAATGTGGAGCATGACATTCCAGGTGTGGAGAAAGCAGATATGGGTAATGAGACAGTAATTGATGAGACTGAATGGGAAGAGCAGCCTAGGTGGAAGGAAGGCTATGCTCAGTGGTTCGTCAAAACGAAGAAACCGGCGGTCCCTACAATGTTTAAGAAGAGTTACAATATTAAAGGCTATGCTGAAGCGAAGAAAGGGATTATTTGCTGGATCTATGATGAGCAGTTGAAGCTCTTTGTGATTAAACGGTATGACGGCGTTCAGTATTTTAAAAGAATGTTAAGGTCGTTGAATACACTGCCGGAATGTGAAGTGAAAGACTTAGCCAGATTGGGGTTAATCAATCGAAATGACGATAATATGGCTAGAGTCATTGGGAAAATTGTATGGAAAGAGAGTATAAAAGAGAAGAAGTTTGAGTTATTAAAACCACAGAAGGGAAAGCTAGTGGAAGATAAAGAAAGGGGAATGAGAGCAGATGGCAAACCTTGGATGGTGATGAAGTACAAACCGATTCGGTGTCTTAAAGATGTGCCGATGAAGACAATGCCCAAGGATGTGTTGAAGAACCTTAAATGGTGGTATGTTGATTGCCAGACTGCTGAAGCCGTGATGGAAGACGAAGACGAACAAGAAGTGCTAAGAGTGTATGATCTGATGCATCTTGTTAATTTATCGAAAGCTGATCTGCAGGTGTTAAATGAAAAGAAGATATTTTATATTCCTGCTTGGAAAGACGAAGCGAGGAAATATCAGCGAGTAGTCACGGTATGTGTGAGAGAATGAGTACATGCATGAAGATAAAGAGATTGAAGGTTACAAGACACGTGCTTGAAGATCAAGACATGAAGCTACTGCCAAGGGGGAGTCTGTTGGTGCATAATGTCAGTACTTCATAGTCTAGTGTCTGTAATCGAGTCTGTAATGTTAATTATGTTTTATATATGTCTTAAGCGAAGTTGTTAACAAGTTCGCCTAGGCGAACTTGTTAGTCAAGCGAAGTTATGGACAACTTCGCCTGAACATGCCATGCGAAGTTGTCGTGTATAAATAGTCCTAGGTTACGGCTGTTTGTGGTTAATCAGTTGTTTGTGTTAGTGTGTTCGAGTTGTTACGAGAGCTGTAACGTGTGTCTGTAACAGTGATATTACATCACGTGTTTGAGTTATTATATAACGTGTGTTCGTTTCGTGTGTTCATGTGATTCGTGTTCTATACTCGTAACGATCTACGCAGGGATTCCGCACCTGAGTTGATCGAGATATCTCGTGCGATCCGTCAAGGGAACCTACAGAACTCCGGTCTGTTGGGGTTCCATTGGTCAAAAACATTTGGGTAGTTTAGAAGTGGTTGAGGCTACGACTGAGAAACTTGATAAGATTAAGGATTTTATGAAGGCCGCTCAGGATCCTCAAAAAGTCCTATGCGGACAAAAGGCGGAGGCCTATTGTGTTTGAGGTTGGTGATCAGGTTATGTTGAAAGTTTCTCCTTGGAAGGGTATTATTCGTTTTTATAAGAGGGGGAAGCTTAGTCCAAGGTTCATTGGTCCGTTCCGTATATTGTCCCGCGTTGGTGAGGTAGCGTATAGACTGGAATTGCCCGATGAGCTCGCGGGGATTCATCCTACGTTCCACGTGTCTCATTTGAGGAAATGTTTAGCAGATGAGGAGGCCCATGTGCCTCTTTATGACATTGAGCTTGATAGTAAATTGAACTACGTTGAAGAACCGGTTGCTATACTTGATCGTCAGGAAAGACATTTGAGGAATAAGGCGGTTAGGCAGGTGAAGGTGCAGTGGAGGCACCGTAGGGGTTCCGAGGCTACTTGGGAGTCCGAAGACGAGATGATGAAATTTTATCCGCAGTTGCTCCTGTCGTATCGGGATTCGGGGACGAGTCCCATTGTAAGGGGGGTGGACTTGTAACATCCGTTAATTTTTCGGTTCAAAGGGTTAAAGCTTGTAGAGTATGTATATTCCTCGGGATTTAACCGACATTTCTCGGAAACCTTCTCGTCATACCGGTACGTTAAGTTATTTAAACTTTCCTTTCATGTTGCCATATCCCTCAAATTAGAAGGGCTAGAGTGTAACATATTTATTTATATCATAAAAAAAAACCTAACCCTAGCCTCCCCCTAGCAGTCCGATCGGTAGCAAGAATCCCCCCCCTGCGAATTTCTTTTTTTTCAGCCAAGGTTTGAGCATAAAACATCAGTTGAAGGTTAGTTCTATGATTCCCCAAGTCTTTTAGACCTTAACTGATCATTATATCACGCGTATTGATCGTTAAATTGCGTGTTGCAGGCTTACCGGGTGGCTGTCAATTCTAACCTTTTCGGGACTGTTTTGAATGAGGGTTTTGCAACAAAATTCTCCTAGGTATGTCTAGTATATCATACTTAAAAATCATGTACATTGGTGTTCGTTTGATTGGTCAACTAATTGTAGTTTGAATGCTAGTGTTCGGTTGACTAGTATTGTAGATTGTTGCGTTTAACGCGAGGGTTGAAATGATTAACGACCAATTCAGCTCGGGTAAACTTGGTTTGATGTACGGCCTGTTGAAAAATCATTTTTATGAGTTGTGGGGCTAATTGGTTGTCAGTTACTCAAACGGGTCGGTACAACGCGCAATTGCGTTTATTGAAAAGTTGGCGCGTTGTACTTGCGAGTTACCTACCCATTTGACTCGTGTAGCATCGTGTGGACTTGTTGGCTGTGAAATTATCATATTGGGTCCACACGGGGCTGAGTTGGATGTTAATTGCCTAAACGACTCTTAAACGCGTGTGTTGGTATCACCTAGTACTTCCGGGGGTAATTTGGGAATTCTTTATTCCCGGGAGTATCTAAGGGTCGTGTTGGTGTATGTAAGGCCCCAGGGGCTGTTACGATCGAGTTTGATGAGGTCGAGGCTTTAGGCAACTCGAACCATGTTAGAACGTCTCGTAGGATAAACGAGTCTTTTCGATGTCATTAGTAATGTTTGAATGTAAACCGACAGGTGTTTGAGTTTTGGGATTACTTAGTGGTCCTCTAGATTGTGGTGAAATCGTGCCTTGTGTCAGGTGAGTTCATGATGCCCTTTTTTACTCTTTTTAAGTTTTTTGGCTAGCATGCACACCTAAGCGATTTTGCTTGATGAAACGTTTAAACTATTTTATATAGGCTTACTTGTATAGGGTAGGCCTTGGGATGATGTTATAGTATGTTTGTATGTATTATTGTATGGCCAATAATTGGCGGTGTTTATTAGTCGTTATCGACTAAGGATGTTACGTATGCCTACTTTGTGTTTGCATACGTTGGATGAGATGTTACGTGTTTGGGTTGTATGTGTGCTCGACCCTGATGTTATTACTTGGATGATATATATATATATATAGGGATGTAATTATAAAGATGTTTATATATATGTGTATATATATATAAGGATGATTATTTATTGATGATGATGGCCTAACTGTTGTATCCCTTTTATTTTAAAACTCTTGGGATGACTATTATGATTATTATTATAAATGTTAATTAAATAAAACTTGAACTCACTCAGCTCAAGCTGACTTTGTGTGCATGTTAGTGTGAGTTTCAGGTTAGGAGGAGAATGCATTACCGCTTGTACGTGCACGAAGCTACTTGGACGGTGGAGGGCATACTTAGTCGGAAGTTTTAACAATGAACATTTCTCTTTTAAAATTTTACTAAATACATTGAAATTTGGTTTTGGGCATAATTCCCGGGTTTTGGGAACTTGTTTTAATAATTATGATTTTCCGTTGAATTATACTCTAAATTGGTTATTTTAATGGAATGAACTGTTTTTGAGTTTAAGTATTTTTCTAAGTATTTTGGATAAATACCAACTGTAGGATTCTCGAGATTCGGGGTCTTTTATTTAATGATTACACTCTTCAAATGCTAAGATTTGGGCTGTAAACGAACCAAATGGGTAGCGGGAGTTCGTTTATGTTCATTTAATAAATGAATAAACATGTAACTATATGAACAACACGAACATAAATATATGATTTGTGTGTCTTGAACATAGTTAAAGGCATAAACGAAGACAAATTTAAACGAGCTTTCTCACATTGGTGCTTTGGGTAAAGGTTATTCTTTTCTTCTCTTATAATCTTATATGAACTAAAATATATATGGAGATAATGGTATATAAGATTATTTAAAATTCCATTTCTCTAAATAAAATGGCATGTTACATTCCTACCGCTCATTTCTTAATCTAACATTTTTCTTTTGCAGAATGGGATATTTTTATGCCATATCAAACTTTGTCATTTGAAAATGTGGCTGAAAGTATTGTGACGCAACACTACTCTACACAGGATATGTTGATCCCTTTGTAAAGCAATATATTCAGGAACTTCCTAAATAAGCTTATAACAAGATTAAAGAGTGTCATGTCTTGACGGTTTAAGAAAATTAGTAACAACACTTCAGGTAAAATTGTAGAAAAAGTATATTTGTTGCACAACACTTTTGACTTAATGTTTCACCTTCCAATACAAAACATTTCCCTATTAAGTTATGATTCAGTAAGTAAAGATATTATTCAATGATGAACATACCCGTTCGTGCCCGACGTCACGTTCTCATCGAACAATCCAACTCGCATCGAATGAAACATGATTTATCGAGCCTCAGGAATATGCAATCATGTGTGAATGAAATCAGCCAATTTATGTGAGTTGGAAAAGGAAGTAGTATTGGGAGTAAAATGTTAACTGTGAATTCGATTATCGGTGACGGGTCTAAAATTGGGTGTAATGTGTTGATTGATGGGTCTTCTATTTGGAATAACGTTACAACTGAAAACGGGTGCGTTTTAAAGCAGGTGATACTATGTGACGAGATTGTTATGAAACCAGAGTCGATAGTTGAACCGTGGGCAATTTTGTCTTTTAATGTTGTTGTCGGACCGAGTTTCGTGGTCCCCACGTATTCAAAAGTTTTGTTACTCCCACAAGTTGTGACACAGGATAGATAAGGAGATTGCATATGCCGATAATAACGAAGTTGTAAATGTGACGGAGATGTTCGAAAATGGGAATTCGATTAACGAACGAGACTCGTCTGAAATCAGCATTGGTGGCGTGGTTTCATTCGGTCAATGAGTGGAGGTGACCACGAAGATGACTGGTGTCATTCGATTGCACCGATACCCAAGTCAAAACTCATTGAGCTCATTCAAACGGTTTTTGACAGTCTTGAAGTTGACGACCAAGATGATAACGATTTTACGATCAATGAATAGGAATCCGATAACGAATCAAATGATGAAGGCGAAGAGATATTAGCAAAAAGAGATAGAAGCGATATTTTTGTTCGCGAACAACAAAAAAGTCAAAGACTATCATATTATTCCATAAAGTTAACTCGCTTCGGTTATCATATAGCATGGGTCTCAAAGATTGTGCGAGGGCGTTATTGTTAGTGCATACGTCTATTGCTTTCTTCTTTGTCAAATGACGGTTATATTGATTACGGTTCTAACGCATCAAACGACATGTGAAATGGAGGATGGAACATAAAGTTACGCGCGAAACAGTTTTCTGGAGAGTATAAGTTTTCCGGAGTATAGATTATACGCCCGGATACTTATGCGCTCAGATAAGTACTTATGCACCGTATATGTACTTATACGCCGTATATGTACTTATGCGCGACATATGTACTTATGCGCTGCATATGTACTTATACGCCGTATATGACTTAAGCGCCAGATATGTTCTAACTTCCCTATAATTAGGAATCTTGACATATGCATTCATAACTTTTTAGTCCAAAACGCAACCGTACTGATATTTGTCATATCTTGTTATAAACCTTGATATATATAAGAAATGGCGAGAAGATAATGAGAAACCTTGTTTTTTTCGATCACGTTTAGGGATTCCGCTCATTCACGTTGATTCTAGATATCAATCTACGCCTTGTTCACGACACGAACACGGTCCTTTAATTGGTATTAGAGCTTTGGTTCTCGATATCGGAAGAAAAGACAAAACACACTCGTTTTCACGTCAAGAATCGAACTATTTCTCAACTCATTAAAAGTTTGTTTCGGATTCATTAAAGTCAAATCATGTCCAGAAGCTCAGAGATTGTTCGTTTTTGTTTATAGATCAAGTCAGGAAAGTTTCGTTGGTTTTCGAGTTCGTTTACTTTCTTAAACGTCAAAAATCATTTAAAAACGCAAAAAACTGGCCCGTTCTGAAATTAGATTCCGATTGCACCAAAATGTTCGTTTTTATGTTGGGAACATTTCTGGAAAACTTCATGTGATTTCGAGCTCGTTTGATAGTTCAAACTTCGAAAAACGTTAATTTTTTGGTCTGTTTGGACTTATACGGTGCATAAGTTTTTGGGACTTATACGTTTGCTTTGAAACATATACGTTGACCAGAGTGTTGACCAGAAGACTTATATGTTGACTATACATACACGTTGACCAAGCTTACATGTTGACAATACTTACACATTGACCAGACTTATACGTTGTGATCACCAAATTGTTGAAATTTTCGAAATTGAATTTTTGAGTCAGTTTAAAAGCTACACCGAGAAAAAACATAATGAATGTTAAGAAAGAATTTGATGATTTTGAGATGATAAATGGAGAACTGTTTTATCATTTTATCAAAAGATATTGCAAGCTTGTTAGCGAAATGAAACATATCGGGATTAAGAGATGGGAGTTCTAATACATTGACAGATTGGACGATATAAACTTGTTGACACTTCACCTGAAGATTGGGGTAAAATCATTATTGTCAATACAATCAGATCCCAACACATACAATAGTCACAATCTCTCCCGATTCATCGAGAAGCTAAAGATTCAGGAGTTAATTGAAGATTGTGAAAAGGTTGTGAAGGTTGATGATGAGATTGAAGTTCAAATTTGAAAGTCTGAAAAGTCTGTATGATTGATAAAAGTGATGAAAAGATTGTAAAACCTGAAGAAGTGTCATTACCAGAATTTGAAAACACTCTAAAGTTCGATGATGATGGTGATTCAGAATATAATGAAGAATTGGTTTTCGAATCATTGTTTCAATATACTACTAATAATATGAAGTTGGAGTTGAATGAGATTAAAGTTGAAGATGAAACTGATGAAGCTGTTGCCGAAGCTAAGGGAACTGAACCAATCCTCAAGCAAGTCAAAACAGAAAGTTTAGACATCCCGACTGTGAAAATTGATGAGGTTAAGTTATTCGAGGTATACTCTAAACCTTCTGCTCATTATCAAGTTAAAATCAAAAAATATGGTCTAGTCAATAGTCGTTAAACATTCAAAATGTAAAATCATGTGAAAAATGTGAGTTACTTTATAAAGAATGTTTAGAAAAAGATGTGGAGTACAAAATGTTAAAAACTCACAATGACTCTTTACAAAATGATCTTAAACATGTTAAGGAAGCTTATGATAAGCTTCAAAAATACAAAAAGCCAGTTTGGGAAAAGGTTAATCAAAATGAGAAAACAGTTTTGATGTTAAAACAAACTATCAATGCTAAATAGATTGCCATAAACAAGCACATTGACGAAAATACTGCTCTTATAAAGGAACTACAAACTGTTAAAACTGAGACTGAAAAAGTTGATTTGAAGCTTAACAGTTACAAAGCAGCAACTTTCAGCCTGAACAATATTCTCACCAAACCGACAGTTAAATATGAAATAACCGGGGAAGTTTTTATGGATAAAATGATCATGGTTTGGGATATAAGCATGTTCCAACCCTAATTCGGAGTAGTTATGCTCAAAAATGTCAAGAGGGGTTAGACAATGTATTACATATGGAAATAAACACTCCAAAATATATTTTCCCTGAGCTAGTAAAATCCAAAAATGAGAAAATGGGCGTGATTGTGTTCAAAAACCTCCAGTTAGAAAGTTTGTTGACCGGAGAAGATGCTTTAATTGTAACGAAGTAGGACCTGTGTCTTTGCGTGTCTTAATCGTTATAAGCACGATCATGGTAACCACAAAAAATTTGTTAACAAAGTTGAATTCGTACATGGTTCGACATCTGAGAGCGAGAAAGATATCTAGTATCGAAATCAATCCAACAAGGATTTCTTTGTTCAAAAAGACAAACGTAAACAAATTGAGGAACCTCCTTGTTATAAGAATATCCTAAGTTTGCTTACGTTCCAAAATCAGGTGTTGTTACATCTAAAACAACCAATATGTTTTTAAAACAGAAAACAAAAATTTTTCAAAATTCAAAATCTAAAAATACGAGCTCAAGTGTCAAATCAAATTTGAATTTAAATGTCAAATCTATTATTCCAAAAGATCCACCTAAACAAACTTTCAAAAGAAAAGACGATACCTCTAAAACTGTTTCGGGGAAATCAAAAGTTATTGAAGTTGTTGATTTGAAAGAGTGTGATGTTAAAAGGTTAGAAAGTTTGAAAATTTATGTGAAAAGATCCAAATCAAAGTTATATCATTGGATCATTTAAAAAAGGACTCATATGTGAAATCCAACTAAGTTTTTGTTGAAAAAGAGTCTTGTTCTGGATGTTCGGTGTGACATTTGAGCCAAAACAAGGTACACCTTAGTACGTAAACGCCTTTTGCGTAACAAACGAACGATTAATTGAACGGGTCGGGTTATGACCCAGATATCTCGGGGGGCCATCTATAAGTGATATACGATCTATACAAACTAAAATATTAGAAATATGGTCTTAGTTTGATAGCAAACAAGTTAAACGAAAATATGCTCGTTTAACTACCCGCTATAGATTTAAACGCGAAAGATAGTTACAAACCAAGCATTGTATCATCCGTTAAGCCGAAAAAGACTTACCAAACACTTATTTGAAATGTTTTAAGCAATCCGTGAAATTTTTTTTGATTTTTACAAACATATAGTATGTTTTTATAATTTTACACAAAACTAGCCGAAAAACACTTGTTTTCGCGCTGTTTAACGCACCCGATAAGTTTTTCGCGCCAAAAACCGAACCCGAACTAAATTTTGGACCGGGCTTTTCGTATTTGGGCTTGAGAAACCAGATTATGGGGCCAAAACAGCCCAAGGGGGAGGCCATGGGTTCCGATCGGCCAGCCCACCCCCACCCCCCATTCTTTTTATAAAACTTGTTTTACAAGCTTGTTTATTCATTTTGGTTTATAAGAGTTGAGTTCCAAGCAGCTGCAAGCTGAATTTCCAGAAAACCTTCAAACCCTAAGGTAAGGAGCTTAAATAAGTAGCTTTTGTACTTGTTTAAACTTGTTTAATACCATAAAAACATGCTTGGTTACTAAAAATCATTCCTAACCGTGTAAAAATCCTAAAAATTGTCCATAAACCTGTTTTGATCATACACATGGTAAGGAACCTGTTTTGATAGTTTTTTTGGCCATAAACACGGATTAAAGGGTTGAAACGGCGTTTTTACGGTTCAAAAGTTCGTTTTTGTGCACTAGCCGAAACCCTGAGTTAAGGGCTGTTATGTTGATGAAAAATTGCTTGGTTTGTTATATAGGACTTGTACCTAGCTTGCTTAGAAGCACAAGAACCTGAAAACTTGATTAAAAAGTCGGAAACGAGCCAAACCCGCTAAGGTAATACCGAAACACTCGCTTACGGGCTATTTAGGTTAAGGTTGTGATGTGCATATATTTAGGCCTTGAAATTTTTCAGGGACGTCAGGGACCATGTCAATGAGTCCCTGTTCAAATTTGGTAATTTTTCGACTATCTGAGAATATTTGGCGAATTTATTACCAAATTGGGACGTTTATTTGGGAAAAATAGCTAAAATACTTCAAAAATTATGAAAATTTTCTGGGAATTCATATTTGATGTATTTTGATCACATTTGAATTTTGGGATCATTTAGAGAAGTTTAAAGGTGCTTTGCTTATATGCGTTCGTGTGAATTGTTATTGCCGAATTTGGGCCGAAAAGAATATCGCAAGAACTTTTTACATTTTGGAATTTATACAGGTTGATTTGGGACATTATTTGAGCATTCAGGAATTTTTTTGGATTTTTTGGAAATTGTTTGGGGTAAACGGACGATTTTCAGGCGAAATATAGCTGATAAAATGAATTTTTATAAATTAATAAATCAGTAAATAAATTCCCGAAATATTTTTATAAAAATCTACATATTTTAATTGATAAGTGGTTAAGTTTTCATAATTTAATTATTAACGGTTAATTAATTATGCTAATTTGAATTTTAAACAAATTCAGTTTTTATAAAAACCGGCAAGTTTGCGACTAGCGAATCTGCGGGAATATCAAAACACCAAGAGTGATCAAAAATCATATTTTTGGACTAATTAAGTAAAAACGAACTCTTCTATGAAAAACCTGGACAATCTGGGTGGATTGTGCGCGTTTCTTCTCAAATCAAACTGAATAAACGGAAACGGGCCCCGTGGCTAATCCGGGACCCTAATAGGTGATCCTTCTTTATAACTTAATCATTTTGTTAACCAATACATTTACCCAAGCTTATTTTCCCATAACTGTTTTCTGAACGCGTAAACGAGCAACTTGGCCCAGCTGGGAAAACGGGAATCTAAGCCAAGTTCGGTTTTAAGTATTAGACATTGAACAACATCACAACCTAAGCCTATTGCCGTTTTCTGGGCGTTCCAGCTACACCCAGATTAGTTATACAGCCCAGTTTAGTATTGAGATTATAATAATATTAAAAATTAATATTATTATAATATTGATTATAGGAACTACTGATAGCGGACTGAACAAACCACGAGCTGATACAGTACTGACTATCTACTAAACCGTGAGTTTCATGACCCCACTTCTAAACTGTTTTACGAACTTTTGGGGTGAAAAGCATGTTTGATTACATATACATATCTGAAACATGTATTGATGTGAATTATCTAAGTGCTAACACACGAAAGTCCCCACGATCACAGTGATTAACTTCGAGCCGGTGGCTTGTGAATAGTACTATTGGTTTGACAAACCCAAACGGAATCGGCCTGGTTGCCGTGTCACATAGCGCCGTTTGCACATGACCACATTTATACAAGTAGGCTATGTAGTGTTAGACATAGCTACCGGGGCATGTTGTGGGCGGAAAGGGGCCACAATGGTTGATGGAGCGTGGGAAATGGATGCACGCAACACATACAGTCAAGGCTTCACTGTAGCTTAGCATAATTACATAATTTACATACATACATACTTATTTCATGATTACAAGTGTTGACTTGTGAATACTCATTACTGATTTCTTGAAACTCGTGAAACTCACCAACTCTAGTAGTTGACCCGTTTTAAACTGCTTTTCAGGTGTACCTAAATTGTAATGATTTGGTGATCTGTTACTTGCCTGAGGTGTGTGGTTGATGCTATGTGAATAGAAGCAAGGGCGATAGTAGTAAGAATGTATAGTTAACGAACTAGTTTTGTTTGTATCGCCTAGACTGTAAAACAATGATAGAACGAAGAAATGTAATATATTGTAAATTAGTTTGTAATGTTTCTTTATAAACATTGTGTTGATATCAGAGGTGTCTGTTACATTCCCGTTTTACGCTTCCGCATTGTGCTAGTCGGGGTGTGACATTCGGATAACAATGTCATATCAGTAATATCCGAAAGTTTAGAAAATTCAACGGTTTTAAATGTCAATTTGGAAAGTTCAGACAGCAAGCATTCTGCTTTAACGAATATGTTGGAAGATCCCGAAACTGCTGAGATTTTTGAAAACATCAAAAGCTACAAGACCAAGCAGGCTTGGATTTCTCTGTTTCCTTAAAATGTGTCTGTAGGGGCTCCCAAAATTCATAACGTCTATCATTGGAACATGGTTATGCTAAACACTGTCAAATCAATGGATGGCGGGGTTATACACTGGATATCTGGAAAGGTGTAAAGAAAAATAAATGGAGCTCATTACTGTTTGCTTTTCATGTCCATTTTATATTACTAAATGTCTATTCTTGTTAATGAGGCTGCCATTTTGATTAACTACAAGTAACCTAAAATACGTAAATGTCAGTAGTCCACATCAAATAGTTAATTTTTGTTTTTGTAAATATTTTTCAAATATCCTTTCTTTTTATAAAATCCAAAAATATGTTTTTGATTTTAGGGGGAGAAAGTTTGAGAAAAACCAAAAACATTAAAAAATTGAAAAATCCAAAAACATTCAAATATGATAAAATGCTAAAAACATTAAAAATGATCCTCAAAATGAGTTTTTGAAGCAAAAAAAGATGATGATAGTGCATTGATCATCTGATCCCAAGTTCGGTAAAAAGTAAGCAAAAAGACTACGTGCTTAAATATATCAGTGTGTTGGTAGGCCTTTAAACAAACAAGTAAGAAAAAAATATGTGATATAAACATAAAACTAGCTGAATCTAGTGGATTAACATCTTGAAGCTTAGTTCATATATGATTTAAGAATCAAAGAATCTAAAAAGATTGTTGTGTGTGCATTTGTTCATTTTGCAAAGAAATTCAAATTATTTTTCATTTTATTTTGCAAAGTAATTTAGCTTATTTTTTTCTTTATTTTTGCTTAAGTCTTGGATCCTCTTTGCGTGTAGTAATTCGGATCTGAGGGTTAAGGCCTAAGTATTCAGCTTTATTTTTTCGGTGTTTCATATAAAGCTTTGGACTTCCTCTGCGCGATAATACGGTATTATCCAACTTGATTATTAAAGCTTTATACATCTTTAACTTATTATATCTTTTTATTTTGTTAAAATGGAACCTTATCTGCGTGTAGAAATGCTGATCTTAAGGGAAAATTTTAACTTTCTGAGTTGTTTTGATTTGTTATTTTTGCATAGTCACAGCTAATCAATTTGAGAAAATAGGGAAAAAGTATACATGTGAAAAACTCACTGTATAAGATATACAAATTATGTCTTGTAGGTGAGGTCCATATATGATTCTTGCTTAATCAAACTAAATAAATCATATCATAGAAATTCTAGAAATATTTGTTGGAAGGTTTAAGTGGACAACAATACCATTGACTGACTTAACATCAGCTATAATGAAGCTGAAAATAAAATTGTGATGGAAGGGCAATTTGGTCAATATGATTCCTTACTCAAACTCACATAAATATGTAATTGTTTACATGTTTGTAAATAAGCTTGAAGGTCATTTGTTCACTGTCATTATTGCTTTTCATTAGAACCAAAAAGATTTTATTTTTTCATATAATTTTCGACTGCTGATGTTTGAATACTAAATTTTATAAAATCAATTGGAAACATACTTAAATGTCATTGTTTATTCAAGATCATTTATTTGGACTTGATAAATAACTTTTTGTTGATGTTTGTGGTGGTAAACTATCAAACGGTTGAAAAATTTTTACAAGTATTTGAGTGTGCTGACATTGTTAATTAAGATTTCAACTTACAGGTATCATGAGTAACAGGTCTCATCAAGACATGAGAGCTTGAGGTGGAGTCTTCTAGAATATCAACAATTAAGGGGGAGAATTATTGAATATTTCAAAGAATCAACTTAGGAAAGTGTTAAAGACTATACAAACAGAGACGATAATGTTTAAAATAAATTGTTTGAAGCTTGACGTCAAATGTTCTTTGAACTTAAGGAAGGAACTGAGAATTTGAAAGAAATTTGTTGACAAGACAAGCGATACCCAGAGCTAAAAAAGTTAAAGCACTTAATTTGGATGAAAAGACTCGACAATATCCAAGGGGGAGTCTGTTAGTGCATACGTCTATTGCTTTCCTCTTTGTCAAATGAAGGTTATATTGATTACGTTTCTAAAGCATCGAATGGCACGTGAAACGGAGGTTGGAACAGAAAGTTATGTGCGAAACAATTTTCCGGAGAGTATAAGTTTTCTGGAGTATAAGTTATGTGCCCACATACTTATGCGCCAGATACTTATGCTCTCAGATAAGTCTTATACACCGCATACGTACTTATACGCCTTATGTGACTTTTGCGCTAGATATGCTCTAACTTCCCTATAAATAGGAATCTTGACATATGCATTCATAATTTTTTAGTCAAGAATGTACATGTACTAATATTTGTCATATCTTGTTGTAACCCTTGATATATATGAGAAATCGAGAGAAGATCATGAGAAACCTTTTTTTTTCGATCATGTTTAGGGATTTCGCACCTTCACGCTGATTCTTGATATCGATCTACGTCTTGTTCACGACACGAACACGGTCCTTTAGTTATTTTATTCAGGTTTATTGGATTTTAATAATCCAACTAAATTCTATTTGCTAATAGTAATCCAACTGAGTTTATTCTCCAGGGTGGTCCCAAATTTTAAAAACTTGGCCCTCATTGGTCCTTCGTTAAAAAGAACTTAACCACAGTATATTTTTTTTTCTGAATTTCAAACTAATGTTTTAGGGTTTTCTATCGGAAATTGTTGAAACCGTATCTTCAAGGGATTGATGACGAAGTTGAAGAAAAAAATGAAATTTGATGAAAAGTGTTCGGAAGATGTGAAAGATTTAGCAATTGTCTTTGTGCAAATTTTGCATTTGTTATATGAAAAAGTTATCATTTAAGAAGAAGTGGTTATCAATTGGATGAAGGAGAAAGAAGATGCAGATTAATCGGATACAGTTTTTGGTAAACAATGTTAGAAGTTGATTTAGTGGTTGAATAAAGCATCTGATGAAGACAATCTAGGTTTAGTTGTTGGTTTTAGTATTTTTTTTTTTTATTTCTTAGTGTTTTGATGATGTTCTTTTTAATTGCCCATTTGGAAACTGAATACATAGTATGAGTAGAAAGGAAGAAAAACAGTTGTTCAATTTACCAATGAGTTTTTTTCTTATTTGTTTGAACATAGTATACATTTTGGTTTATTTGATTTTATTTTAAACATAGATTCAAATTTTATTTGATTTTATTTTAAACATAGATTCATGAATGGGTTATCACTGAGCTCACCTGACCTGTATAATCACAATAAACCAGTTGAAGACGAGTGAGTTCTCTTTCGTTGTGTTGGGATTATAAACCCACACCAATAATTTCTCGAAACCTTAGGCGATTTGTTAATTTGAATTAACGAATAAGCCTTCATTCGTTACTTTAAATATGCTTATTCGTCCAAACTCACAATAATAACTGTTATTCGTTAAACCTCTAACGAATAGGTCATGTCATTCGTTGACTTCTAACGCATAAGATAAAATAGACTGCCATTCGTTACAACAGTGCCGGTTTTAATACAGAATCTTATCACGAAGATCGAATCACTTTACAAACACAAAGTGAGACGAATTCGGAGTGATAACGATACATAATTCATGAATAACGTGCTTGATTTCTTTTGTAATCAACGGGGAATACATTGGGAATTTAGTGCTCCATATGTACCGCATAAGAACGGTGTTTCAGAACGAAAGAATCGGACGTTAATCGAAGCAACTAGGACAATGTTAGCAGATTCAAAGCTTACGGTCCAATTCTGGAATGAAGCTATTAACACCGTATGCTATATATTGAAAAGAGTCCTAACGGTTAAGAAGTTCAAGAAAACCAGCTACGAACTTCTTAATAACCCAAAGCCGAATTTAAAGTATTTGGATCCATTTGGGAGCCCGTGCACTGTATTGAAGAAAGATGTTGGAAAATTTGAAGAAAAAGCATTCGAGGGTTATTTTCTTGGGTACGCCTGTAACATCCCGAAATTTCAAAGGTAATATTAATTATATTACTTATTAATAGATGGGAAGTTTACTCGGGTTATCAGGAAATAAATAAAAGAATAGGAGTTGGTATGGGTCGGGCTAGTGTCGGGTAATGGAAGTGGGTTATGGACTTGGGTTAATTGAGATAGGTTAAATGAGAATGGGATTTCAGGGATATAAATACCCCCAAAATCCCAAAATATCTCATTTCTCACCAAACTCCCTAACACACACTCCTTACACCCTCAAAACACACACATTCTAACCGATCTAGATTCGAAGCCGAGACCCGAGATTTGTTGATAGATCTGAGTTGGTAAGGTAAGAACTAATCTATCAAAGCTATTATTACTGAAAATGGTTAGGATTGGATGGGTTAACCGGACCCGAAACCCAACTGCCCAAATCGGACCCCTAAAACGTCGATTTTAGGCCGATTTGATGGTTGGGGTTTGTAGGCGCCGATCATACGGTTCCGTGGGTACCAAAATCGAGTTATTTGGCTAAGAAACGAAGGAGTTATGGGCAAACAGATCTGCAGCGCGACAACTTCGCCTGCAAGATTAAGTTCGCCTGATGAACTTCGCCTTCAAGCGTAACTTCGCCTAAGGATAACTTCGCCTACGGCCAAGTTCGCCTAAGGATAACTTCGCCTGAAGCCAAGTTCGCCTAAGGATAACTTCGCCTGAAGCCAAGTTCGCCTAAGGTTTAACTTCGCCTGAAGCCAAGTTCGCCTAAGGTTTAACTTCGCCTGAAGCCAAGTTCGCCCGAGGTTTAACTTCGCCTGAAGTGAGGTTCGTTTAGAAAATAAATTAAAAACCAAGTTCGCCTAAGGCTTAACCCCAGCCAGGGGCTCTGCCCCTTGGACCCCGCTAGGGGCTGCCGCCCCTAGAACCCCGCTACCAGGGGCGCTGCCCCCGGACCCCCGTTCGTTGTGGGTCATATAAAGATAGAAACGCAACATAAGTAGTAGTAGCTAATTGATACGTGTAAATATTATACAGTTAGCCGTGCACAGCTCAAGAAGGGAATAACTATTAACGGAGAGCGTAACAGTATTCAGGTGAGTTTCTAGCCCCATTTATGTGTTATGTTTTCGGGGCTGTGTGCATACTCGATGTGTTGTTAATACATTTATCCTAAGTGATAAGTGTATGCCATATGTGATATATGTGATGGATATGAATGGTTGCTTGTCGGTACGCGAACGATATTCGGATATTGCGCGTACTGTCAGGTCAAAAATAAAGGTACGAATATTATACATCGAAGATGTATGAACATTACAAATGAATACTTGTCGGGGCGTGAACGATCTTCGGATATTGCACGTATCGACAAGAGGTATGGTTGTTAAATGAATGATGTAAAGAACGCCTAGGGTGTTCTTATGCTATGATGTAATTATTGTATATGTGAAGTAGGTGTATACAGGTACACGAATGGTATGTGAGTTCTACGTTCGACATAGTAAGTTAGGATGGCAAATCCCTCTAGCTTTCGTCGGACATAGACTCGGCTGGTGATGGCGTAGTTAAGGACTGCGGGCCTTATACGTAAAGTAGATGATAGATGTAAACGTAGTTAAGGACTGCGGGCCTTATACGTAAAGTAGATGATAGTTGTAAACGTAGATAGGGACGGTGGGCCTTATACGTGTTACAGATAATAGACGACAACGTAGTTAAGGACTGCGGACCTTATACGTATTATAGATAGGCATCAGCATAGGAAAGGACTGTGGACCTTATACGTGCTGTAGTTGTATTGTGGTAGCATAGGGGAGGACTGCGGACCTCGTACGTGCTATGGTTTAGGTTGCAACATAGGGGAGGACTGTGGACCTTGTACGTGTTGTGGATGTAGGATGGTATAGGGAAGGACTGCGGACCTTGCACGTACCATAAAGGGTGAACATAGGTAAGGACTGCGGACCTTTGTACGTGTTCACGACCTTGAGTACAGGTATAGACGGTGAACTATGAACGTACTCTCGGTAGACTGAGGTTAGTGATTATAGATATGTATGTATGTATGGTAGCAAGTATGTATGTAGAACAGAAGGGTAACTAGTGAAGTATGGATATGTATCTACAGATATGTATGTATGTGTATGTATTGTATGGCGTTCAATTAACTAGAACTCACTCAGCGTAGCTGACTTTTAGTATGCACGCAGGTGAGCTGATTACAGAGTTAGCATGAGGATGACACACGGCATGGATTGAACGGCTGGCATCTGAAGAAAGAAGTAAAGATGTTTTAAATATAAAGTTTTGTGTTATGGTATCAAAGAAAAGGTTTAACGTTTTGTAACAAATGATTGATGTTTTATATTCCGCGAAAAGTTTTAATAAACTCTGATTTGAAGAACTGTGTTATGAGTAAATCCGACGCTAAAGTAGGGCTACCGGGTTCGGGGCCTTACAACGCCTCACCCAAGAAATGAGTGTTTAGCATTTCTTCAGGGTGTATGGAAGAGTGGTATCATGTTGATTTCCAAAGCGACACCACACCTCCTGCCGGCAATGGGCCCGACTGGATGTTTAACTACGATTCTTTATACAACTCGTTTACTCAATCGGTTGAAATTGAAACCGAAGACTTGGTTCGTGCATACCTAGAAGATCAATTCATTTCCAGACCAAGTTCTTCTCATGTAGATACTGATGTATCTATTCAACTGGAAACGTCAAATGATGTTTCAAATTCTTCCGATGATGCTGAATTTGTTGATTCGTCTTCCATACCTTTGAATGATGCTCAAGAAGTTCCCGAGATTATTCCAGATGAAGATGTATCACAAACAGTCACTTTAGGCACAACCGAGGAGAACATCACCAAGTTTGGTGATAACGTATTAGTTCCCTCAAATCCTTTGTTAAGGGTTCATGCTAATCACCAGCATGAACAGATAATTGGTAATGTAAACGACGGGGTGAGAACGGGATGAAAGGTTTCTAATGTATGTGATGATGCTAATGTATCTCCTGATGTTAATGTATTTGAGGATGCCGTGATGTGTGCTTATGTAGATATGCATGCCACGGGTATTCTCAACATCACCAAATACACATGCTTTCTATCTCAGATAGAACCTACCAATGTCATAATGGCATTGAATGAACCATCTTGGGTTGAGGCAATGCAAGAGGAGCTGCAGCAGTTTGTGAGACTGGGTGTATGGAATTTAATTGATAAACCCGAGAGAGTCAAGAAAGCGATTCCGACTAAATGGGTTTACCAATGTTAGAAAGACGATCGTGGGGTGAACGTGCGGAATAAGGCACGATTAGTCTTCTTGGTGTACAATCAACAAGAAGGCATAGATTACACTGAAGTGTATGCTCCAGTAGCACGACTGGATGCCATACGTATCTTTTTGGCCTACACAGCTTTCAAGAACTTCAAAGTCTATCAGATGGATGTGAAATCTGCTTTCCTGAACGGTGAAATACACTAGGAGGTGTACGTTAAACAACCTACCGGTTTTGGAGATTCAGACTATCCCAAGCGTGTTTACCGATTATACAAGGCTCTATATGGTCTCCACCAGGTCCCGAGAGCCTGGTACAACACACTTGCTGACCATCTTTTGGATAGTGGCTTCAAACGGGGGACTACGGACTGTACATTATACTACAAGAATATTGATGACGATCTGCTCCTAGTCCAGATTTATATGGACAATATCATTTTTGGCTCGACGAATGACAAACTGTGTAAGGAATTCGGGAGTACAATGTAGACCAAATTTGAGATGAGTTCGATGGGGGAGATGAACTTCTTCTTAGGGTTGCAGGTTCATCAGTCTTATTTGGGAATATTCATTCATCAGAAGAAATATGTGAACAATGTCTTGAGCCGATTCCATATAACTGCCGAAAGTCCCCTATATCGAGCGATGATTGCGTGAGAACCCAGCCCCGGTGCGGAAGCGCGAACAGTTGGTATTAACGGAAGAGCTCGGATCTGAGCTAGGATCGAATCAACTTATATTCACTCTTGAAAGATAATAATGGACGGATGAGGAGAGTTCAATTCGATTAACAATCAATAATAGGATGAATAATTGTAATCGAAACACAAATATATATATGTAAGAGTATGATTTAATTAATCAAAAGATTATCACAAAGAACACTCATACATACATACATAATCATGAACGCTCGGCCACCCGGGGTGAGCTCTTCCCCAGGGGCAAACTCTGAAACACATGACCTAATCCTCAATTTATAGTGGTCTTGTGCCTTGGTATCCGCCTCTTGGATAAGACCAAACAAATAATATAAAAATAGTAATTCACCCGAAACGTCTTCAATTACTCATCATTTTCTTTGTCGACTTGCATTTAGTATTTATTATAAATGAGTAACGATTAGATGCGTCAGTCTAAAATATAAAACCCAACAATCTCCCCCTTAGACCGATGCCATCGAATCACTTTCACGATCACCTCATAACCCGACGCCTTTCATTGAAATTCTCCCCCTCACAATAAGCATCTCTCGTTGTCCATTTAGACCATCTTCTCTTTTATCTCATTTAGATATAGTTGTATGGGCATAAGAACGAGGCTTCAAACTCTAATAGTAGGATTTGTGTCAATAGGTCACCACGAAAGGAAATAAACTCGGTGTGATCATCAAATAATCCAACTTTCTTCAAAAGCGCGTTTCTTTCTTTGCAAACTCCCTTCAAATCCTTCCCGAACTAAGAACCGAATTCGGAATCAAACTATAACCCGTTCTTGAATTTCAAGTGACTTCTTTTCTTAGGAAGAGATTCCAACTATTTACACGTACGAGGAAATCTGAGAACTCATAAACCAACAAACATCTTTGAAGAAAATCAAATTGTGAATCGATCTTGATCATATTTTCCTTTACATGAGTCTTTCACTTGATTTGAAGCTAACAATTTGCAATGAAATTTATAGAATTTTTCTCCCCAATTTCATTGTAATTGTCTTTAACGAATGTGTCTTCAAATCAAGTGCGGGTGAAAACGTGAAACTCTTCAATTTCAACAATCTTGATCATCCCTATCAAGAATTGTTTATGAAATTCAAAATACATGAAATAAAGTGATACCTTTGTGGTTGATAGTTGACGTTTGACTTGGTCAACTCAAGAAATGATCCGGAAAAATCAACCATCTTGATCTTGTAAGCACCTTGTTGAAGTCAGTTTTGGTGAATTTTGCCCAATTTTTGCTCAAAAATCTTCAAAAATGACCAAAATGCCCCTTGTTGACCCGACACGAACATCTGAGTTGACCAGAAAAGTCACTTCCAAACAGTCACTCCAACTTGGGCAAACATTTTTCGTTTAGCACACTTGGTCAAAAAGTCACCGGATAAGCGAATATTAAGTGTTTTCTCAATCTTGGCCCGTTTGACTTTAGAAAGTCAACTGCATCAAAAATCCAAAACTTTCTTCAAAAACTTGTAATTTGTTTACGAGCTTGTTTCAGTTCACGAGCACACAACACAGATAAGTCCTTTAAATCCCTTCATGAGCATACCCAAATAAAGATATGCTCATGAGTAAAGGTGTGCTCGAGGGTAAAAGATATGCTTAGTGAGTGATCATTAAGGTTTTCTTCACGAGTATACTCGTGAGCAAAGGTGTGCTCGAGACACACTTGAATTTTTCTTTTCACGAGCATGCAAGTTTAAAATATTAAATTCCAACTGTTCATTACAACACAAAGTATGCTCGCAGAAGGTTTGCTCGAATAAACAAGGTGTGCTTGAGACCAAAAGATAGATTATTTTGGGATAAACGAGAGTATGCTCGGGTTTTAAATACTTATCTTTTCTGCATATAAGACTTGTACCAGTAGCAAATTACCAAGATTACCCCTCATATTTTCTTCATACCAACAAATAAACAGCAGCGAGTTGACAAAACCGCCCCTTTCAGCATCATAATCAGCAATTTCAGCACTAAAGTAAGCATTTTAGCACTAAAATCAGCATTTCAGCACTAAAAACAGCAGCATCAGCAGCTCGTTAACAGCACGTTTTAATCAGCAAATTTAAGCACGTTAACAGCATGTTTTAACAACAATTTTCAGTACGTTAACAGCACGTTTTAATCATCAAATTTCAGCACGTTAACAGCATGCTTTAACAGCAATTTTCAGCACGTTAACATCACTTTTAACCACAACTTTGGCCCGTTAACAGCACATTATCAGCAGCAATTGTAAACAGCCATATCAGCAGCATTCGACTCATAAATACGCAAATCAGCAACTTGTTTGAATACTCAAATATGCATCAACAAACTAATATAGAACCAACAGCAACCACAAATTCATATCAGTAATTGTTCGAGAATAATAACTCCGATGTGCAGCAGCAGCGAGTTCAATGTATAATATCAACAACAAATTTCAACAATGCCCTTGCTGCACTATGTAATTACCAATGTGTCCATCAGCTTGTAACTATTTGTGAATGAACTTGAATCAGCGCACCTTGTACGAGCACTTGGCATTGAATATAGTCCATATGCAACAACACTTGTACCATTTGCAAAATAACGGAAATGAACTTGCGGAATTATCTATTCGTCTATAAAAAAATCAGCGGTAATATTGACCGACATACCCCCAAATAAATGTGCAGCAGCTGTAAAAAAAAATTCATATCATTAGGTATGTGTCTGTTCGTGAATACTGCAGTATGCACTCGCGAATCAATTGATTAATTCCCAAATTGCCCTTGCACATAGCTGCTCATGAACTTCAATATATCAGCAAAAAATATTTTCACTAAAACTTAGCATCTGTATCCTAAGTAGCACAGAAATGGGTACGGGACCAAGATACGGGGACGTTACGGGTACGGGAAACGGCAAAATTCAAAAATCCAAGATACGGGTACGCCAAGGGAACGGTAAAAAAAATACAAATATATTAAACATATTCCTAAATAGATATTTATTGTTTAAAAATTGAATACAAGTGAAAGATAAATTTTAGGGACTAGATGCAAACAAGTGAAAGATGAATTACACAAACCTAGAGATAATAGATTGAAGAAAAAACACTTTTATGTAAAAGTTTATAAGTTTTAGGGACTAGATGCAAACAAGTGAAAGATAAAGAGGTGGTTAAATGTTAAAAAAAAACATTTAAAATTGTTGACAGTACCTACCAACAAGTAACCTAAAACCTTTTTTTTTAATTTACAAATAAAGTAAACAATTAAATTTGATTTTTTATATTCTGTTAAAAGTAGCAAAAGTAACAAAGGGTGAGTTAAAAGTAATAAACAGTTGAAAAGAGAAAAGACAAAACAATAAAATATTAATTTTAATACTCCCAATACTTCTTATCATCTTCTTCCTATATACTCTTCCACCCAAACACATTTGTTTACCCTTGCCGGCATCAGAAAAAAATTGTAAATGAACGTTTAAATGCAAGTTTCCAAATTAATGTAAGTTTACACATATCTAAAACCCTAATTTTAATAGGAAACGTCTCAGAAACTCTGATTGATCCGTACCCAATTTCCGGAATCGTCCGGGAAATGTTTCGCCGGCGTTTCAGCAGCGTTTCCGTCCCCAAACCGTCCCCGGGACGGGGACTCACACCTTTCCGGCGTTTCCGTGCAACATAGTCTGTATCAGCAACTGAACTGATATAAATACTCGTGAAATAAGGTCAGCCACTAAGTACTCGAGAACTAATCAAATCAGTAGCTACAAAAACTTAACCCCCAATTTGCTCGTGAATAAAACTATGCAACTGCTCGTGTATCAACATGTGTGATATGCTCATTAATAACCATATGCAGCAGCATCTCCTCAAACATATATCTGCGCATCAATTGCTTAAACACTTAAACATGCATCATTTGTTCGAGAACACTTAGTGGCAACAATAATAGACAATATCGAACACATATTCCAGCCACTGCTCGTGTTGGATGAAACAAATCTTCCAAATCATCCAAACAACACACATAAACTCACATGAATCATCTTCGAATCATCAAACTTCATCCAAATCCATGCAAAAACCTACAAAAACTTCGAAAAACTTCAACCTTTAACGTCCATGGCGGATTCAAGAGCGAATTGAACAAATCAGAGGTTAGTCTGAACAATTCGGTAACCCGCTCTGATACCAACTGTGAGAACCCAGCCCCGGTGCGGAAGCGTGAATAGTCAGTATTAACGGAGGAGCTCGGATCTGAGCTAGGATTGAATCAACTTGTATTCACTCTTGAAAGATAATAATGGACGGATGTGGAGAGTTCAATTCGATTAACAATCAATAATAGGATGAAAAATTGTAATCGAAACACAAATAGATAGATGCAAGAGTATGATTTCATTAATCAAAAGATTGTCACAAAGAACACTCATACATACATACATACATACATACATACATACATACATAATCATAAACGCTCGGCCACCCGGGGGCAAACTCTCTAATATAAACACAAACACTGAAACACATGACCTAATTGTCAATTTATAGTGGTCTTGTGCCTTGGTATCTGCCTCTTGGATAAGACCAAACAAATAATATAAAAATAGTAATTCACCCGAAACGTCTTCAATTACTCATCATTTTTCTTTGTCGACTTGCATTTAACATTTATTATAAACGAGTAACGATTCGATGCATCAGTCTAAAATCTAAAACCCAACAGATTGGTTCTCTCATGTACTTAACTGTATCTTGACCTGACATTATGTTTGCTGCTTGTCTTTGTGCCAGGTATTAGTCGGTCCCCGATTGACTCATCTAGCGGCGGTTAAGCGTATCATGCACTATCTGAGGGGTAATCCTAACATCGGGTTATGGTATCCCAAGGAGGATAGTTTTGATTTGACGGCTTACACCGACTCGGACTATGGTGGATGCAAGATCAACTTAAAGTCAACAACAGCAGGATGCCAAATTTTGGGAAACCGGCTTGTTTCCTGGCAATGTAAGAAGCAGAAAACGATCTCAACTTCAACAGCCAAAGCAGAATATGTGGCAGCTTCGAGTTGCTGCTCACAGGTTTTGTGGATCCAACAACATCTGCGGGATTACGGTTTAAAGTTTCTTACTATGCCTATTTATATTGATAATTCAACTACTATAAGTATCACCAAAAATCCCGTTCAGCATTCTAAAACGATACACATCGAACTCCGATATCATTTTATCTGTGATTGCTATGAAAAAAAATTAATAAGTATTGATAAAATTCACACAAATTTTCAGAAAGTTGACCTTTATACTAAGGCTTTTGATAAAACGCGTTTTAAATACTTGCTTGGTATAACTGGTTTAAAAACTTTAACTGAAGTTCAATCGCTTGGTTAAATCATCTTTATTTTCTACGGTTTTCCTTTTGTTTTTAAGTTTTCTTTTATTTTGTAAGTTTTAGAAGGAGAAATTGAGAAAAATACAAAAATATCGATAATCATGGTGTTGTTGTCAGCTAGCAAGTGTTTTCTTGCTCTTGCTGCTATTATGTTTTTAGTTTGTACAAATAAAATTTAAAATCCAAAAACATTCAAATATTAAATCATTCAATTACATTGAAAAACTACTTCTCAATATGAGTTCTTGAAGCATATAGGGAAAATGATAGTACATTAACCTGACGGATCTAGCACATGAATAAATTAGATTAAAAAAATTGCCATAAGACCAGCTATATGATATGCAAGATAGGATTGACAAACAATATAGGTACTGATAAGATATAAACATAAACATTGCTGAATCTAGTGGTATAACATCTAGACGCATGATTCTATATCTAATTTGGAAATCAAAAAGTTTAAGCGATTACTGGGTGTGCATGCGTAGATTTTGTTAAGAAATTCAGCTTATTTTTATTTTTATTTTGCAAAGAAATTCAACTTTATTTTTTCTTTATTTTTTTTCAAATTTTGGATCATCTCCTGCGCGATAAGATTATCTGTGACATTTGAGCCAAAACAAGGTACACCTTAGTACGTAATTACCAATTAAGCAAATAAACGCCTTTTGCGTAACAAACGAATGATTTACCAAACGGGTCGGGTTATGACCCAGATATCTCGGGGGGCCATTTATAAGTGATATACGATCTATACAAGCTAAAACATTAGAAATATGGCCTTAGTTTGATAGCAAACAAGTTAAACGAAAACATGCTCGTTTAACCGCCCGCTATAGATTTAAACGCGAAAGATAGTTACAAACCAAGCATTGGATCATCCGTTAAGCCTAAAAAGACTTACCAAACACTTATTTGAAATGTTTTAAGCGATCCGTGAAAATATTTTTGATTTTTACAAACATATAGTATGCTTTTATATTTTTACACAAAACTAGCCGAAAAACACTTGTTTTCGCGCTTTTTGTCGCACCCGATATGTTTTTCGCGCCAAAAACCGAACCCGAACTAAATTTGGACCGGGCTTTTCGTGTTTGGGCTTGAGAAATAAGAAACTTGGGCCAAAATTGGCCCATAATGGTCCGATCGCAGCCGCCACCCCCCCTTGTTTTTCTTTCACATTTAAACTAGATTCAAGCCATTTCCAACACCAATTCTTGAAAATTCTGGACATAAACTTCTTCTCCAGCCAAAAACCCAAGAAACCCTAAGGTAAACAACTTAAATAAGCTTCTTTTACACTTGTTTAAACTTGTTTAATACCATAAAAACATGTCTTGGTTACTAAAAATCATTCCTAACCGTGTAAAAATCCTAAAAATGGTCCATAAACATGTTTTGATCATACACATGGTAAGGAACCTGTTTTGATAGTTGTTTTGGCCATAAACACGGATTAAAGGGTTGAAACGACATTTTTACGGTTTAAAAGTTCGTTTTTGTACACTAGCCGAAACCCTAACTTAAGGGCTGTTATGTTGATGAAATATTTCTTTGTTTGTGATATAGGACTTGTACCTAGCTTTCTTAGAAGCACAAGAACTTGAAAACTTGATCAAAAGGTCGGAAACGAGCCAAACCCGCTAAGGTAATGCCGAAACACTCGCTTACGGGCTATTTAGGTTAAGGTTTTGATGTGCATATTTTTAGGACATGAAATTTTGCAAGGACATCAGGGACCATATCAATAAGTCCCTGTTCAAATTTGGTAATTTTTCAA
Source organism: Bidens hawaiensis (assembly GCF_021521415.1). NCBI lineage: Eukaryota > Viridiplantae > Streptophyta > Magnoliopsida > Asterales > Asteraceae > Bidens > Bidens hawaiensis. The sequence goes on from NW_027491323.1 coordinate 127,209, forward strand.
CCATCCGAGAATATTTGGCGAATTTATTACCGAATTGGGACGTTTATTTGGGAAAAATAGCTAAAATACTTCAAAAATTATGAAATTTTTCTGGGAACTCAGATTTTATGTATTTTGATCACATATGAATTTTGGGATCATTTAGATAAGTTTAAAAGTGTTTCGCTTATTTGCGTTCGTGTGAATTTTTATAGCCGAATTTGGGCTGAAAAGAATGTTGCACGAACTTTTTACATTCTGGAATTGATGCAGGTTGTTTTGGATCATGATTTGAGTATTCAGGAATTTTTGGTGAATTTTTGGTAATTGTTTGGGGTAAACGGACGATTTTCAGACGAAATATAGCTGATAAAATGAATTTTTTTAAATTAATAAATCAGTAAATAAATTCCAGAAATATTTTTATAAAAATCTACATATTTTAATTGATAAATGGTTAAATTTTCAGAATTTAATGATTAATGGTTAATTAATTATGCTAATCTGAATATTAAACAAATTCAGTTTTTATAAAAACCGGCAAGTTCGCGACTAGCGAATCTGCGGGAATATCAAAACACCAAGAGTGATCAAAAATCATATTTTCGGACTAATTAAGTAAAAATGAACTTTTCTATGAGAAACCTGGACAATCCGGGTGGATTGTGCGCGTTTCTTCTCAAATCAAACTGTATAAACGGAAATGGGCCCCGTGGTTAATCCGGGACCCTAGTATGTGATCTTTCTTTATAACTTAATCATGTTATTAACCAATACATTTACCCAAGCTTATTTTCCTATATCTACTTTCTGAACGCGTAAACGAACAACTTGGCCCAGCTGGGAAAACGGGAGTCTGAGCCAAGTTCGGTTTTAAGTATTAGACATTGAACAACATCACAACCTAAGCCTATTGCCACTTTCTGGGCGTTCCAGCTACACCCAGATTAGTTATACAGCCCAGTTTAGTATTGAGGTTATAATAATATTAAAATATTAATATTATTATAATATTGATTGTAGGAACACTGCTGATAGCAGACCAAACGAACCACGAGCTGATACAGTACTGATTATCGACTAAACCGTGAGTTTCATGACCCCACTTTTAAACTGTTTTACGAACTTTTGGGGTGAAAAGCATGTTTGATTATATCTATATACTTATCTGAAACATGTGATGTTGTGAATTATCTAAGTGCTAACACACGAAAGTCCCCACGATCACAGTGATTAACTTCGAGCCGGTGGCTTGTGAATAGTACTATTTGTTTGACAAACCCAAACGGAATCGGCCTGGTTTCCGTGTCACATAGCGCCGTTTGCACACGACCATATTTATACAAACAGGCTATGTAGTGTTAGACATAGCTACAGGGGCATGTTGTGGGCGGAAAGGGGCCACAGTGGTTGATTGAGCGTGGGAAATGGAGCACGCATCACGAACAGTCCAGGCTTCGCTGTAGCTTAGCATAATTACATCACATACATCATTTACATACATACATACTTATTTCATGATTACAAGTGTTAACTTGTAAATACTCATTACTGTTTTCTTGAAACTTGTGAAACTCACCAACTCTAGTAGTTGACCCGTTTTAAACTGCTTTTCAGGTGTCACTTGCCTGAAGTGTGTGGTTGATGCTATGTGAATAAAAGCAAAGACGTTAGTAGTAAGAACGTTTAGTTAACGAACTAGTTTTGTTTGTACCACCTAGACTGTAAAACAATGATAGAACGAAGAAATGTAATATAATGTAAATTAGTTTGTAATGTTTCTTTATAAACAATGTGTTGATACCAGAGGTGTCTGTTACATTCTCGTTTTACGCTTCCGCATTGTGCTAGTTGGGGTGTGACAGAAGTTGGTATCAGAGCCATTGGTTATAAAGGATTAGGTTATCCCTTAGGGTACCTAAAATATAACCGTAGGCTCGATTAACTTTGGGAAATAATTAAATAATAAATTAATATGATATACTGATGGATGTCGGGATGAACTTGTAGGGCAAGTGTGTTATTATGGTCCGGAACATAATAACAGACTTGCTTGTACGAGGGAATTCTGGGAGAAGTCGCGGAACGTGTGGTTAGGTAAAAGTGGCAACATATGTGTATAAAAGGTAATGTGAAAGTATATATATATGTAACACTCATACGTGCTTATGTGGAACAAAGTGTATGTATACGTGTACGTACGATACTGTTGATGACGATACATTTTACTATGAATATTATATTCATTTATATTCAATATTGATTTAAATAATAATAATAATTAAAATTTTAATAAAACTAATATTATATTATAATTTAATTATTATTAAATTTGGTTTAATTAATTAATCTCCTCGACACAGTTAGCGATAGCAATAGATATTATTCTTATAACTAACCTTTGTGTAGAGTCATGTCAAGAAATAACGACGACGTACCAGAAGAAGAACCGGTAATATCGGTAGAGGAGGATCCCGAGGAAGAATCAGGGGAGGATCCAGAAGAGGAAGACCCAGAAGAGGAACCGGAGGAAGAAGAGGAAGAGGTGGGAGAAGAAGTTATCTGTAGAGAGCTACCCAAGAATGTGCCTGATCTATCTGGTTACAGATGCGATAGTTATCCAACCAGGTCACCACGCAGAGATCAAGACGAAGCTAACAATCAGTATCGGTCAACTGCTAGAGTAGCCAGATCACCCACTGCACCCATTCACCTGTCGCCGACGACTTCATCTACTGCGCGAGTCCGGCAGACTGCTCGTATTCGGGTAACCCCGATTGACCCTACCTCGATTCCATTCATATCTACCCATGACCGGGGAGGACCTTCACGCCCTAGGGTAGATACTTCATCTTCTCGTTCATTGAGTATACCTATCCCTCGCCCTGACCTCCCAAACGCAGGAAACAATTCTTGGATGGCTGTCCTGACTGACCGTGTGATAGACCACTCGATAGCCATAGCTAACCTTAACCAGGAGAGGAGGGACATGACCCAGTACTTATCGACGTTACACCAGATAGTACTGAACTTGCAAAAGTCAGATGCCTACCACCACTGGTGTTTGGATAGGGTGACAGTTCGGCTGTGGAACTGTTACTGGGTGATTACAGTGCTGTTATTTTTATGTTTGTGGTTAGCCTATCGTCTGTATGGATAGATGCGGAATATTACAATTATGTGTACATGATCTTTTGATACCCCATGTATGTATATAGTAGTATGTTATGTTAATATGGGGCACAATTTTGTACATTATTACAAGCACTAACCCCTATAGGGTTAAGTCTAACAGTCACTTAGTGACAGATTTTGAGATATACATGCAAGCACTGGCCTTTATTAGGCTAAGTCTATGTACCTTTTATTATCAATGTACAGAACAATTTGTGAAATGTTAGTATGTTATCTGGTTTACCTGTACAACATTTATTGTGATTACTATTACATAGTGCCATAGACTGGAATTAGTACTAATTGGCTTATATTTGTTTATCATTATAGAATGGCCCCAAAGAAAGCAAACCATATGACCGAGGCAGAAATAGCCGAGATGATTGCTCGGCAAATGAAAGCAGTAATTCCGCTTATTGTAACACAAGTAACTGCCGGTGTAAACGCAAATATGCAAACAAACCAACAACAAAACAATAATGCTCCCCCAACCAACAATGAAACAGTTACAAATAACAATCCCCCACCTAATACAAATACCCCTACCAATGCAAATAATCCCGCACCGAACCCAAGTAATGACAATAACAACCCTAATCCCCCTCGAAGGGAATATTCGATCAAAAACTTTATGGCATGTAAACCGATTGATTTCAAGGGCACCGAAGGGCCAAGCGGGCTGATTAAATGGATCGAAAAGACTGAATCTGTTCTCAATATTAGTAATTGTCCACCGGAAAACATAGTCAAGTATGTTGCTTCTACTTTCACTGATCACGCATTAATGTGGTGGAACACTATGGTACAGATAAAAGGTCAAGATACGGTGAATCGCATGACATGGGCTAAACTCAAAACACTGATGCTGGAACATTTCTGCCCAAGGAACGAAATTCAAAGATTAGAACACGAACTCTGGAGTTTGGAGATGAGAGGAGTGGGTCATTTGGGATACACGAACCGCTTCAATGAATTGGCTCGCTTAGTACCATGGTTAGTAACTCCTGAAAATAAACGAGTTGAACGTTATATTTGGGGTTTAGCCCCAGGAATGAGGAGTTTGGTGAACTCTATGGGTCACACTTCGTTCGAGAATGCCGTGACTCAGGCCGACATCGTAACTTTCGACTTCGTAAGAAGCGGAGTGTTGAGAATGGTCGGGGAATCATCAGGTATGAAACGAACTGACTATGAGACGAGAGCACAAGGAGGACATTCAAGCAAACGTGCACGTCCGACAATCAGAAATTATGCTATAACTGGTTCCGATACGAAGCAAGACAGGTGTAAGGGACCCTTGCCAAAGTGTGACAGATGTAATTACCATCATGTGGGAGAGTGCAGATTGCCGGTATGCCAGAAATGTGGTCAAACTGGGCATTATGCCCTTAATTGCAGAGCAGGTGCAGAAATTGTGAGCCGAACAGCCCAGACAACCCAACCCCGTCGTCCCCAGCTACCGAGACCGCAACCAATTCGTCAGCAACCAGCTCAGCAAAACTCAACTGTAGTGAATCGCCGTGCTTGTTTTGAATGTGGGAGCACGGAACACTTTAGAAGGGACTGCCCCAAGATGAATCGAGGAGCAGTCACCGGTCGAAACCAAGCATCGACTTCAGGTGCGTCTCGGGGACGCGCGTTTGTTTTTTGGGTCTGGAGAAGCACGACAAGACCCGAACGTAGTAACAGGTACATTTGCTGTTTCTGATCAATATGCTTCTGTGTTATTTGATACTGGCGCCGATAGAAGCTTTGTTTCCACTAGTTTTGTCTCCTTGGGTAACATGCCAGTTAGTGAACTAACAAATCCCTATACTATAGAACTCGCTAACGGTAATTCTATAACTGTCAACCAAATAGTCCAAAACTGTTCCATTATTCTTAATGAACACCCATTCCTTATTGACCTACTCCCGGTAGAGTTAGGAAGTTTTGATGTTATTGTCGGTATGGACTGGTTAACCAAGTATAAGGCGGAGATTGTGTGTAACGACAAGACGGTTAAAATTCCCTTTTCGAATGGTGAGCTGATTGTAGTACAAGGAGAGAAGTCTGGTTCGATATTACCTCTCGTGTCTCATCTCAAAGTCTTGAAATGTTTACGCCAAGGTTGTATGGCATTCTTGGCAAACGTGACTATAAAGAATCCTGATGAGAAACGCATAGAAGAAATTCCCGTTGTACGTGAATACCCCGATGTTTTTCCTGACGATTTACCCGGATTACCACCGAACCGATAGGTTGAATTCCGCATAGACTTAATTCCAGGATCAGCCCCTATTGCTAAGGCACCTTATCGATTGGCACCCTCTGAAATGCAAGAACTATCCAACCAGTTGCAGGAGTTATTAGATAAGGGTTTCATTCGTCCCAGTTATTCTCCTTGGGGAGCACCGGTATTGTTCGTAAAGAAGAAGGATGTAAGTTTTAGAATGTGCATCGATTACCGGGAATTAAACAAAGTTACCATCAAGAACCAATACCCTCTTCCACGAATAGATGATTTGTTTGACCAACTCCAAGGGGCAAACTATTTCTCGAAAATTGACCTTCGATCCGGTTACCACCAAGTTAAAATCCAGGAGGAAGACGTGTCTAAAACGGCATTCCGAACTCGTTATGGCCACTACGAATTCTTAGTTATGCCGTTTGGACGGACTAATGCTCCCGTAGTTTTCATGGACCTTTGAATCGAGTTTGTAAACCGTACCTCGACAAATTTGTTATCGTGTTTATAGATGACATTTTGATATATTCGAAAACCAAGGAGGAACACGAGCAGCATTTACGAACTATCTTGGAGCTGTTGAAGCAGGAAAAGTTGTATGCCAAGCTGTCAAAATGTGAATTTTGGCTACAAGAAGTACAATTTTTAGGGCACGTTGTTAACCGACACGGTATCCATGTAGATCCGAGTAAGGTTGAAGCCATTAAAAATTGGCAGGCCCCAAAGTCACCGAAAGAGATCCGCCAATTTTTGGGTCTAGCTGGGTTTTACCGACGCTTTATTGCTAATTTTTCCAGCATAGCCCAACCTTTAACTCTTTTGACTCAAAAAGATCGCGCTTATGTGTGGGGAGAAGAACAAGAAGCGGCTTTCCAATTGCTGAAATAGAAACTATGCCAAGCCCCGATACTGAGTCTTCCAGAGGGAACTGATGATCTGGTAGTTTATTGTGATGCGTCCCGGAAAGGTTTAGGGTGCGTACTTATGCAAAGAAATAAAGTCATAGCATACGCTTCTCGACAATTAAAGGTGCACGAGAAGAATTATACCACCCATGATTTGGAACTAGGCGCGGTTATTTTTGCACTCAAGATCTGGAGGCACTATTTGTATGGCACCAAGTGTACAGTATATACCGACCACAAAAGCCTACAGCATATTTTTGACCAGAAAGAACTAAACATGAGGCAGAGGAGATGGGTAGAATGGTTGAATGATTACGACTGTGAGATTCGATACCACCCGGGCAAGGCTAATATAGTAGCAGATGCTTTGAGCAGAAAAGACAGGATCAAACCACTACGGGTCCGAGCACTTGGAATGATCGTCCAAACCAGCCTCACTGAGCAAATTCGTATTGCCCAAAACGAAGCTCTGAAAGGAGATCACTTGAAAAATGAAAACTTGCATGGAACCGAACAAAACCTTGAAGAAAGAACTGACGAAATTCTATACTACAAAAATCGAGTTTGGATTCCCACTTTCAGAAATCTGCGTGATTTGATCATGGACGAAGCCCATAAGTCTAAATACTCCATTCACCCTGGAACAGACAAGATGTACAAGGACTTGAAGGAGTATTATTGGTGCCCCGGTATGAAGAAGGGTATAGCCACGTACGTCAGTAAATGTTTAACCTGTGCCAGGGTTAAGGCTGAATATCAAAAACCTTCAGGAATGTTGCACCAACCGGAAATACCACAATGGAAATGGGAACAAATTAACATGGATTTTGTAACACATCTCCCAAAAACCTCCTAAGGAAACGATGCAATATGGGTGATAATTGACCGATTAACCAAGTCCGCACACTTCCTTCCAATCTGAACCACATTCACAACCGAAAAACTTGCTCACATCTACATCAATGATATCGTATCCCGACACGGCGTACCCGTTTCAATTATTTCTGATCGCGATAGCCATTTCACCTCTCGTTTCTGGCAAGCCGTACAAGAAGCTTTGGGAACCCGAATTGACCTAAGTACCGCCTACCATCCCCAAACCGACGGTCAATCTGAACGAACCATTCAAACCCTTGAAGATTTGCTTCGCGCTTGTGTGCTAGACTTCGGTGGAAGCTGGGATCAGCATCTTCCACTAGTCGAATTTTCGTACAACAATAGCTATCACAGTAGCATTCAAGCGGCACCGTATGAAGAGCTGTACGGACGGAAATGTAGATCACCCTTGTGTTGGACTGAGGTTGGAGATACCCAAATTACACGATCTGACTTGATTCAAGAAACCACCGACAAAATCTGTAAAATCACAAGCAAATTGAAAATCGCCCGAGATCGACAGAAAAGCTACGCTGATGTTCGTAGAAAGCCGTTATCCTTTGAAATAGGCGACAGATTTTTTCTCAAAGTATCCCCGTGGAAAGGCGTCATTCGATTAGGAAAAACCGGTAAACTAGCCCCGCGATACATTGGGCCATATGAAGTCATTTCTAAGATAGGTCCGGTAGCTTACCGACTGAAACTTCCTGTGGAGTTGAGTTCTATTCACGATGTCTTTCATGTTTCGAACCTGAAAAAGTGTCTTACAGATGAAACCGAAATCGTGCCATTAAAAGACTTAAACATAAACGAAAAACTGAATTTCGTTGAGGAACCGGTGGAAATATTAGAGGGAAAAATAAAACAATTAAGACACAACAAAATCTCTCTAGTAAAAGTTCGGTGGAATTCACAAAGGGGACCTGAATTCACGTGGGAACGGAAATCTGAATTCAAAAAGAAATACCCACACCTGTTTCCAAACAAAGACAAAGTTGAATAATCGAATTTCGGGGACGAAATTTTCTAACGGGGGGAGAATGTGACATTTGAGCCAAAACAAGGTACACCTCAGTAATTATTTTTGATTAAGCAAATAAACGCCTTTTGCGTAACAAACGAACGATTAACCGAACGGGTCGGGTTATGACCCAGATATCTCGGGAGGCCATTTATAAGTGGTATACGATCTATACAAGCTAAAACATTAGAAATATGGCCTTAGTTTGATAGCAAACAAGTTAAACGAAAACGTGCTCGTTTAACCGCCCGTTATAGATTTAAACGCGAAAGATAGTTACAAACCAAGCATTGGATCATCCGTTAAGCCGAAAAAGACTTACCAAACACTTATTTGAAATGTTTTAAGCGATCCGTGAAAATATTTTTGATTTTTACAAACATATAGTATGCTTTTATAATTTTACACAAAACTAGCCGAAAAACACTTGTTTTCGCGCTGTTTGTCGCACCCGATAAGTTTTTCGCGCCAAAAACCGAACCCGAACTAAATTTGGACCGGGCTTTTCGTGTTTGGGCTTGAGAAATCAGAAACTTGGGCCAAAATGGGCACATAATGGTCCGATCGCAGCCGCCACCCCCCCTTGTTTTTCTTTCACATTTAAACTAGATTCAAGCCATTTCCAACACCAATTCTTGAAAATTCTGGATATAAACTTCTTCTCCAGCCAAAAACTCAAGAAACCCTAAGGTAAACAACATAAATAAGCTACTTTTACACTTGTTTAAACTTGTTTAATACCATAAAAACATGTCTTGGTTACTAAAAATCATTCCTAACCGTGTAAAAATAATAAAAATGGTCCATAAACATGTTTTGATCATACACATGGTAAGGAGCATGTTTTGATAGTTTTTTTGGCCATAAACACGGATTAAAGGGTTGAAACGACGTTTTTACGGTTCAAAAGTTCGTTTTTGTACACTTGCCGAAACCCTAACTTAAGGGCTGTTATGTTGATGAAATATTGCTTTGTTTGTGATATAGGACTTGTACCTAGCTTTCTTAGAAGCACAAGAACTTGAAAACTTGATCAAAAGGTCGGAAACGAGCCAAACCCGCTAAGGTAATGCCGAAACACTCGCTTACGAGCTATTTAGGTTAAGTTTGTGATGTGCATATTGTTAGGACTTAAAATTTTTAAGGGACATCAGGGACCATTTCAATAAGTCCCTGTTCAAATTTGGTAATTTTTCGACCATCCGAGAATATTTGGCGAATTTATTACCGAATTGGGACGTTTATTTGGGAAAAATAGCTAAAATACTTCAAAAATTATGAAATTTTTCTGGGAACTCAGATTTGATGTATTTTAATCACATATGAATTTTGGGATCATTTAGAGAAGTTTAAAGGTATTTTTCTTATTCGCGTTCGTGTAAATTTTTATAGCCGAATTTGGGCTGAAAAGAATGTTGCACGAACTTTTTACATTCTGGAATTGATGCAGGTTGTTTTGGATCATGATTTGAGTATTCAGGAATTTTTGGTGAATTTTTGGAAATTTTTTGGGGTAAACGGACGATTTTCAGACGAAATATAGCTGATAAAATGAATTTTTATAAATTAATAAATCGGTAAATAAATTCCAGAAATTTTTTTATAAAAATCTACATATTTTAATTGATAAATGGTTAAATTTTCAGTATTTAATGATTAACGGTTAATTAATTATGCTAATCTGAATATTAAACAAATTCAGTTTTTATAAAAACCGGCAAGTTCGCGACTAGCGAATCTGCGGGAATATCAAAACACCAAGAGTGATCAAAAATCATATTTTCGGACTAATTAAGTAAAAATGAACTTTTCTATGAGAAACCTGGACAATCCGGGTGGATTGTGCGCGTTTATTCTCAAATCAAACTGTATAAACGGAAATGGGCCCCGTGGTTAATCCGGGACCCCAGTATGTGATCTTTCTTTATAACTTAATCATGTTATTAACAAATACATTTACCCAAGCTTATTTTCCCATATCTACTTTCTGAACGCGTAAACGAACAACTTGGCCCAGCTGGGAAAACGGGAGTCTGAGCCAAGTTCGGTTTTAAGTATTAGACATTGAACAACATCACAACTTAAGCCTATTGCCACTTTCTGGGCGTTCCAGCTACACCCAGATTAGTTATACAACCCAGTTTAGTATTGAGATTATAATAATATTAAAATATTAATATTATTATAATATTGATTATAGGAACTACTGATAGCAGACCAAACGAACCACGAGCTGATACAGTACTGATTATCGACTAAACCGTGAGTTTCATGACCCCACTTTTAAACTGTTTTACGAACTTTTGGGGTGAAAAGCATGTTTGATTATATCAATATACTTATCTGATACATGTGATGTTGTGAATTATCTAAGTGCTAACACACGAAAGTCCCCACGATCACAGTGATTAACTTCGAGCCGGTGGCTTTTGAATAGTATTATTGGTTTGACAAACCCAAATGGAATCGGCCTGGTTGCCGTGTCACATAGCGCCGTTTGCACATGACCATATTTATACAAACTGGCTATGTAGTGTTAGACATAGCTACAGGGGCATGTTGTGGGCGGAAAGGGGCCACAGTGGTTGATTAAGCGTGGGAAATGGAGGCACGCAGCACGAACAGTCCATGCTTCACTGTAGCTTAGCATAATTACATCACATACATCATTTACATATATACATACTTATTTCATGATTACAAGTGTTAACTTGTGAATACTCATTACTGTTTTCTTGAAACTTGTGAAACTCACCAACTCTAGTAGTTGACCCGTTTTAAACTGCTTTTCAGGTGTACCTAAATCGGAATGATTGGGTGATCTGTCACTTGCCTGAAGTGTGTGGTTGATGCTATGTGAATAAAAGAAAAGACGTTAGTAGTAAGAACGTTTAGTTAACGAACTAGTTTTGTATGTACCACCTAGACTGTAAAACAATGATAGAACGAAGCAATGTAATATAATGTAAATTAGTTTGTAATGTTTCTTTATAAACAATGTGTTGATACCAGAGGTGTCTATTACATTCCCGTTCTACGCTTCCGCATTGTGCTAATCGGGGTGTGACATTATCCGACCTGAGGATTAAAATTTTAATATTCTGCTTTATTTTCTTGGTGTTTCGTATAAAGTCTTGGACTTTCTCTGCGCGATAATACGGGATTATCCGAATTGATTGTTAAGGCTTTATACAACTTCAACTTATTTTTATTTTCTTATTTTCTTAAAATGGAACCTTATCCGCGTGTAGTAATACCGATCTTAAGGGAAAATTTTAACCTTCTACTTTATTTTAATTTTCTTATTTTTGCATGAGTCACAGTTAATCAAATTCTATAACCAAGAGAAAAACGTAGACGTGAAAATTCTCTGTATAAGAGATAGAAAAGTTATGTCTGATAGGTGGGATCCGCATATGATTTGTGCTTAATTGAACCTTAAACATATTGTAAAGTTACTGAAAGGTCTGTGTAAAGTTTAAGAGTACAATTATATCTGCAATCATCGTTGAATTACATGCATAATAAGGTCGAAATTGAAGTTTAGCTTAGAACATTATAAGTCAATATGATTCCCTGCTCCAACTCATAAAAATATGTAATGCTTTATTGTTTTTACTTTTATTTCTGTTACATTTCCTTATATCATTTTATTGTTTTTGTTTGAAAAACGAAAATTAAAAAAGATTTTATTTCTTCTTTAGTTTTGATTTATCAAGCGTGCGAATTATTCAAGATGAAATGAAAAAGATTTTCCCACAATTTAAGTTAATTCATGCTTAAATTATTGAATTTTTAAAGTATATCCGCTTAATTTAAGGTTTTACGATCAATGATTGATCGGTTAGCGTAAATAATGTTAAAGTATTTTCATTTTGAAACCTTATTTGGTTTTAAATGATTATTTAATTCTTTTGAATGAAACTTACTTCATTCGTTAAAAGTAAGAATTCATTCGTTACTACAATGTAACGAATGGATGGACATTCGTTGAATACGAAAACGAATGTGTTCATTCGTTAAGGATACTCATTCGCTTCCGCTATCTGATGACGAATGTAATCATTCGTATATTTTTATAACGAATGACCAGACTATTCGTTAAATATTTTAACAAATGAATGAGTCATTCGCGTGTTCTTAACGAATAACCCTTTTAAAATGATGAATGAATACCTCATTCGTTAGTTTAAAAAACAACAATAGCATTGTGATTCGTGTAATCATTGAAGGGTATATATAAACCCTAGGAGACGAATGGCATTCTATTCGTCTTCACTATTTCATCAACTCCTTAAACGAAACTCTACCAAAATTTTGCAAATTCTTAATATTCCATAATCTAAGTTATAATAGCTCTAGTGTTAATCTATAGGTATTGACGATCACAGGCCTATCAATTTCACTTGATTTGGACCAGTATTCGTTGATTAATTGACGAATTAATAAACTGAAACGATATGACAATTATAAACCATAATGAATATCGATAATCATATAAGGTCTAATTGAAGGTTATATGTTGGTTTAGATCTTTTACAGATGAATAATTGAATCATTTTTGACTTCCTGGTGTTCATGGTTAATTTTGACTTTGACTTGGATAGTCAAAAGAAATGTAATGTATCATTCATTAATCTGTAACGAATAACGTGCCATTCGTTATTTGGATAACTAATCAGGTATTAAGGTAATGAATGACATTACTTATTCGTTAATGTAAGGAATGACTAGCTTATTCATTATGGAACGAATGACTTGCTTATTCGTTTAATGAAACGAATGAAATCTTTATTCGTTAAGATAATGAATGATTTCTTTATTCGTTAAAGTATAATTAATGAATGTAGCTATTCATTAAGATAATATAACGAATGAACGTGATATTCGTTAAACAGAAGGTTAAGGTTGGACTTTTTAAATATTAATGTATTTGTATTTCACAGGATGGTAGATGAAAACGTTCCAGCTCCTGTACCTGAGCTACAACCTGAACCTGTTGCTGATGTGGTTGAACAATAAGCTGATCCCGAGCATGAACCAGTGTTGCTTTCATGGGATAAGAAATATAATATTTGTGCTTTTCTCGAGAATAAATTCTTTGGATTGGATATGTTTGGAGATATAATCAACTACCTGAAGTGATCAAGGATCTACATGTCTTTCTCCGCAAACATAGTCGTACATTAGAGTATTATACAAGCTTTCTGGGATACGTGAGATATGTTGAAGGGGAGAACCATATAGAGGCTGAGATACAGGGCAAACTGATAGTGATTGATATGCCTGTGATTAGGGATGTATTGGATTTTGGGGATATAGTGGATGACCATGTGAGTTCGATAGGTCGTTGATTAGAAGATTGTTTGGACATGAGAGGTATAAGGGGGATTCTGATCGGTCTATGTATAACAAGGCGTATTTATATGAACAGTATAAGTACTTGTTACATGTGCTTATACATTGCCTTGGTGGAAGGAAAGGAGGGTATGATGAATGCCGGATTATGTTACAGTCTGCGTTCGTAGCGTTAGTTCTCAATAAGCCGTTCAATTTCTCAAAAATGGTTTACTATCATTTGAAGAAGAACTGCACGACCAGACAGAACAAGTTACTGTATCCGCACTTCTTACAGCTAACATCAATTACTTACAGCCTGTTTGATTAAAGATCTGACGAATAGAAATGATATTACGCTTCTCGAGCATATGAATTAGAATATGATGCGGAGGATCAGGACATACCGTGGACAACCGTTACATGATAGACCACGATACAAGCAGCTGATCGGACACTTAGTCAACATTGACTACGTAGATCCACCTAATGATCGCTGGGCTCACGACAATTTTGATTCGGAGCGTGAAGGTGGTAATGATGATGGTGGTGATGGTGGTCAGGTCCGAGTAGTTCTGATGCTCGTAAGAGGAAAGGTAAAGCACCGATGATCGAGAAAGCTGAGAAACCGAAGAAGCAGAGGGTTAGACGGGGATGTGGTATTGAGATACCAAACCAGCCTTTGATTTCTAATGTTATCCCGTCTCTACCTGTATTAGTTCCTACTTATGTGATTTCTACTTCTTCACTGATTCCTATGTGACTACTTCTCTAGTTTCTCCTACTATTACATTGGTAAGTTATACCACAGACAGTCTTATCAACTATGCCGAGCCTGCAAATTCAGATGATGGCACTGGCTAGTCCGTTTGTGATGATGCAACGGCCTGAGCATTCCTATATGACACTCAATCGTCCTCAGGGCCCGTTACAATCGGTTCCCCCTAATTTCTTTCAAATGTCGCCTCAAGGTCAGATGTTCCAGCTTCTGAATATGATCCATTTACAACAAAATCAAATGGCTGCGGACATGGCATTTCAAGAGCAGATGTGGCTAGAGTAGCGGAATATGTATCGACATACACAATTTATTCAGAAGGAAAACAAGGATTTAAAAGCCCTTGTTGCTTTTTAGAGGGAGTGGTTGAACAAGCAGGATGAGATCATTCTCCAGCTTACATGTAAAGTAGACGAACTGAGGAAGCTGAAAGGAGATGATCGCGATCCAGATGACATGGGTGGTGGAAGTGGTGACCAGCAACCGGGCGATAGTACATTGTCGTCAGGTAAATCTGCTGAGGCTGGTGGTAGTGTTGGAAATAATTTGCAGGTCATACCGTACAAGGACTACACGAATGTAAAGCCGGTTAAAATGACTGTGGCTAATATGATTTAGTTTGTTGACATGGATAGGATCATTATGAGTATGGTTAAAGCTTATGAGATCGAAGAAGGTGAATGTGTTGATCACTCGTTATCCATAGAAAAAATCGCTTTGATTCTGGGTCTAAATGAGAATGAAGTTGAAGAATTGTGAAAGTCGGTTGATGTGGAAATTGAGTTTGAACCTAACGTAAATATGGGTGATGTGCTAAAAGTAGTTATATAAAAACACGCTAATCTAGACACTAAGTAATAAATTCTAGACTCTTAAACGTAACTAAACTACTAACTAGCAAGTGAACCGATCGACTCTAGTAAAGCTAAGTAAGTCCGGATATCGAACCCACTAGACTCTTTCAATTTTGTTTGTTAGCTAATTAGACTCGACTACAAGACACGACTTACTATTTATATTTGTTTGGGGGATTTTTATTTTAAAATACTAATTTAATTCTATAATTAAAACTAATTATGAAAACAAGTAAATTAAACGAAAACAAAGTTTGTTATGAAAATAAGATGATGATGAGAAAACTACCTAGGCTAGACTCCCCTAAATTTCGGTAATGAATTGACTCGGGAAAATATTTAGTTATGGACTGGGATCGTAAAATAGACACTTAATAGAAAAACCAAATAGGACCCCTGACCCTTCTCAAGAGAACACCTATGGATTTCTAACAAGTTTTAACGCACACCAGTATTAAAAATCAAGTTCGCTTACGGTCACCCAATTGTTTATAATTTAGTTCCTTTATACGAAATGCGACCTTACAGCGTGGAAATCAAAGGCAGTTTAATATATCAAATTGATTCAATAGACAATAATTAAATAATCAAACCTAGACGGACTCCTTACGAAGAACTAAATCTAGCAAGATAAAATAATAAAGATCTATCGATAACCTAGCACCTTACAACTATTTAGGTTAGCAGCACACTTAGGTTTATTTAATTAATAATTATTATTCCTATGATCTTATTCGAAATCAATCATAAAATAATCATAAACACAAAGTAGATGATCTAATAGCAACCTATCATAATGACAAACAATAATCAAGGCAACTATGAAATAATAACAATTAATCAAACAATCCTAAATATCCATACGCATCAATTTAATATAAATAAACCTTTTACTAAATCATAAAAACCATAACGTAAATAAATCAAAACAAAACGTCAAAATAGGTTCATCATAAGCCTAGGCAGTCTATAACGTTTTAGCCTAGCATCTCAAAAACAAACAAAACAATAATAGACGAAATCATGGTGAGAATAAATAAGAACGGAAGAATAAAGGCGATAAAACCCGGAGTCTTCATCCTTGAACGATAAGAACTTCACCGGCTGATTCCTTGACTCCAAAGCTGCCGGAAACTCGCCTCGGACGCCTTGGAACTCACCAAATTCGTCTGGACTTCAAGGTATGATTAAGGGTGAGTTTAGGGGTCTTTATATAGGCAATAGGAGTCCAAAAATAGGTTAAGACGGTTAAACATGCAGATTCTGGAAACTGGGCACCGTCAACACCTCGCTGCGCCGCGCGACGGCCCTCTTCCCCTTAGCGGCGCGGTGCGCCGGCCTGGGGGGGGGGGGGGGCGGCTGGGCCACCTCCCTGGTCCGGTTCACTTCTTGGTTCGGTTCGGTTCATTTCCTGATGCGTCGGTTCTCCGGTTCGGCTTGTTTTTGCTCATTTTTCGCCTTCTATTCACCGGAATTAAAACCCGAAACCTAAAACATACAACCATGTTAGTAGTATACAAATCTTACAATAAACCGAACTAAATTAATAAAATAATAAATAAAATATACATGGGATTTAATGAATAATAAACGTTATATCAATGGGTATTCCACGAGGGAATAAGCCATTTATTTATGATGAGGTTGAGGTGGAAGACGTGACTGCAGAGGAATATCCAGAGATGTACACGACGAACAATTCTAACGAAGGAATTCCATTCTTTACGACTGAGCATTTTTAAGCTGCAGAAGAACGTCTGAAACAGGACCAGGGTAAAGGTAAAGAGAAGGTGGTGGAGAAGAAGAAGAAGAGTACTTCTGATGGTATGTTTGGGTATAACGTTCAACGGATGAATAAGATGACTGAAACTTTACGCTACAACGAACGTGAAGAAATCCGACAAGCGAAAGTTCGAGCATCTGCATACCAAATGAAGAAGTACGTGAGCCCGAGATTTGTTAAAGATAATATTGTTTCGTGGTTATACGACTCGGAGCTTTAAGTCTGCGTAGTGAAATGGGAACACGGTATTTATTATTTTAGAAGTATTATCGATGTGTTGTCCATGCCACGATGGGATGTGAGAACATTGGCCAACCGACCATTTATTAATTGGGGTAACAATCAATGGGCCAATTGGTTCTACCAACATTTGTTACATAAAACACGTTGTGGATTGAAGTTCTTCAAGCCTCAATTGCCGACACACAAGTATATAGATGAAATCGATCCTCGCACCGGCTGGAGAAAAATGGTGTTACAAGTCAAACTGCCAAAGACGATGAAGAAAGTACCTGTAAAGATCTTTCCTCAGAGTCTGTTTACAACGTTTAATTGGTGGTACTATGATAACCGGACTGGTAAAGCGGTTATTGTATTGGGATCGGGAATGAAGACTGAGTTTATACGAGTTACAGATCCGATGTGGCTTGTTAACTTATTGGAGTCCAACAACGATGTACTTTATCATAACCAGATTCGGAGGGCCGAGATTAAAGATTATGATCTTGCAATGCAGTTTCAACGGGTTGTACGAGTTTGTTATGCATTCAAGATTCACAGCTGCACTGACTGGAAGACCCGAAGATTTATTAGATAAAGTATTTTGAAGACTACAAAGAGCTCGAGATGAGGGGGAGTTTGTTAGCACATAGTTTTACATCTCAGTCTTTGTAAAGTATTATTATATTAGAATATAATGTATAGAGGTAGTTTTGGTAAGCCCATTCGTTATAATATTTAGGGCATATTCGTTAAGTATAAACGAATGTGAACCATTCGCTAAATGTAAGCTCATTCGTTAAGTCTGTTTAACAAATGAGAGAAACGAGTGTAGGCCATTAGTGTCTTTAATGTATTATGTAACGAATGAGTGTCATTCGTTAAGAGATGTTTAACGAATGACACCATCTCCTATTTATACCCCTGTAAAACATTCTAAAGCAATCGAAGTTGTTATTATTCATATTCATCTCGTTACTATGTCAAAATCTCTCCAGAAACACACACATACACTTCGTTCGTATAATCGTATTAAGTAAACGTATTGAATCGATCACTATTATCACATAACTAGATCCTATGAACGATATGGCTTCTCACTTTATTAATTTTGTATTGGGATGCGAAGATCCATGGTGATTCATGGTAATTCTAATTTCAAATCTGATAAATTTTCCTTATGGTTATTCAGAAACTTATGAAATTGTTATTGAAATGCAAAAACTCATGGTGGTTCATGGACATTTCAATTTCGATTTCAAATTTTGTTTCATGCGATTTTATTTCTTTATTTATTTTTAATATAGATTGATTCCGATTCTAGGATTTTTTCATGTAATATTTCTTTTGGTTGTTAATAAGAATTTCATATTTACGTTCTATGTCACGTGAATCCTTCACGCTTCGCAGCATGTCTTTTCGTTTTCCTCGACGTCGCCCTCGAAACTCAACCCGCAAACCCACAGCCCAAATTATCAAGCTATTGGCCGTCGTGATCCCGATCATAACACAAAATTCATCAAAACCCACACCAACCACAACGATAAAAGCAAAAACTATGTTGTTAGTCAACCCTTTAATCAACCCAATGTCGTACCTTATGTCCAAGCATATTCAATCATCCGAGCCAGCTACAATTGTAGTGACCCGAGCACACCCGCAATACTCAGAAAGACCTAACTTATTTCCGCCATGGAATACCTTACCCGCATCCGTTGTCCATTAAAATTTTTTATTCATTTTCTGACATCAACACTTAGTCCTTTTCATACTCATCAAACATGTCTATATATATATATATATATATATATATATATATATATATATATATATATATATATATATATATAGGGAGATGATCAAGAGAAAACTCACCTTTATAGAGAAAACTTAAAAACTCTTAAAAAATTATTTTTTAATTAAAAATAAAAAAAATATTTTCAAAAATCTGTTTTAGCCATTATTCTTATATTTTCTTATATTTCACTCGAAAAAATAAAAAAAAAATAAAAAAAAACCCGCTGTAATGCACATACGTATTAATGTGTGATACCGTTATATTACACATATGTATTACTATGTATTTTTGAGTTTAATAGTGTTTTATTGCATATATTCAATATTTGTGTATTGTATATGTGTAGTATTGTTGTATTATATGGAAAAAAATAATAATAAAATAAAAGTCGATGTGGTGCACATGTGCGTTAATGTTGTATTACACATACGTACTAGTGTGTATTCGATGTGTGTATTAGTCTTATATTGCATATATACAATAGTGTGTATCAAATATATGCAATAGTGTTGTATTCTATGCAATACAAACACTTTTGCATATATGCAATGCACACTATTACACATGCGCACTATACCGACGAGGTTACTGACAATTTTTTTTTTGCAACAATAACAACATATAAGAATAATGAAAAAAAAAGAAACTTCAAAAAAATTTTTAAAAAAAAGTTAAAAATAGTTTTTATGAGTTTTTAAGTTTTCTATTTAAGAGGAGTTTTCACTAGATTTCACCCATATATATATATATATATATATATATATATAAATCCATGCATACTTTTCCACATTTATTTTTTTACGAACACCTTATACTTATAATTTTAAATTCTTGATTATTTTAAATAATTATTTAATAGATATTTTATCAAGTTGATTTTCTTTAAAAGAACTTTAAGTCAATTTGAACGGTTCATTTTTACTTCTATTATTATTATCATTACTATTATTGTTTTTATTATTACTATTAGTACTATCATAATTAATTATTGTTATTATTATTCCAATGTTGAATGAAACTGTTAGTGCATGATTTGTTTTCCGTAGCTGATTGAGTAGGCTAGGGGTAGATTTGTTATTATGCTATGATGTAAAGATAGCCCATTCGCTAAGTGTATTTAGCAAATTGTGTTCATTTATTATAGACTAAGTGACATTTGCTAATATGTTAGCGAATGGCAACCCCATTCGTTTGCCTAGGATCTCATACGCTAAGGGTGCAGCATATGAGGCTCATTCGTTATTTAAGAGAGCCGATTCGCTAAGGAGTTTAACGAATGAAAAGATTCGTTACGGGAACACCTCATTCGTTAACATGGCTTAGTGAACGAGGCTTGGGCCTATAAATAGGTTGTTCCAGTTCACTTGGGCTAGAGTTTTGGCCATTTCCTTCAATGTGTAACGTTATGCTGCCGAATTCTCTCTATAATGATAGGCCGCTTCAAGGTGCACATTGAGGAGGATCGAGCTTAACCGTATGCATGTATGCATACATGAGATCTTGTAATCATTTGGTTAATATAAATGAAACAATCTTTCGGCTCGATATCGTTCTATGTAATTTATCGTCTCGTGTACGTGTTATGTTATGCGATTGGATCCTGCTAGAGGAATAAACGGTTTCTTCAATTGGTATCAGAGCAGGAATTGCTCTCGATACGTACCAATTTCAATGTGAATTTTGATTCTAGACATGCTTATCGTGTTCTTCATGTTTTATTATTGTTTGATTTCAATTGATAAGGAAATCATTGGATGAATGATGGAATTGATGAGGGATTCGTGTTCATAAATGAAATCCGAGTGTTCGTATGGATTTTAGTGGTTTAATTTGGTAATCTGATTGAGAATTGATTAATTCCGCCATTAACGGCCATGGATAGTGGATTTATGAGTTTTCCGGCGAGCGTAACCGTTTTTCAGGCGAGCTAACTGAATTTTTCTGGTGAAATAAGTTTTTCCGACAACACATTTGCTAGATGAGGGTTTCATTCGTCATGATATGCACTGTCATTTGTCATCAACTATTTTCATTCGTTACTTTACATTTCAATCAGTCCATTCGCCAATGTTTATTAGCAAATGAGAGTTTTAATAACGAATGAGACCTCATTCTTTCATAGTTAGCGTATGGGGATTTAAATCTAGCAAATGAGGATTATTAGTTGTAGAATCCTACTTTCATGAATAATTAATAAAATATTGTTATTTAATCAATTGTATATTATTATTTAATTATGTAGACTAATAATAAGTTGAGTGTGGGCTTGGAAAATAAAAGATGGGCCTTAAGGTTTATGGGCTTGGGGGTATTTAAACTCCTTAAACCCCTTCTAAAACCCTAACTCTCTCATTTCCACCTTGCCTCCATACACACTTAAAAACACACACAAACACTCTCCTTTAAATTCGAATCCAAATCTGAGCTGAAGGAAGGCAGATTTCGTGTTCAAGCATCATCAAACAACAAGAAACACCTCTAGATCACGTATTGAATCAGATCCTAGGCAAAAGCGGATCTAAGAAGATATGTTTTAATTAAAAAAGGTTAAGTGTTCGAGGTCGGTTTGCCATGAAACTTGGTTGGGTAGGAAATCGGGCTGTATCATTGTGACATTTGAGACAAAATCAGGTACACCTTAGTGTTTACATATTGAATAAACGATTAAACAGTTATTACGTAACGAATAAAAGAATACCTAGACGGGTCTGGTTATGACCCAGATATCAGGAGGGGGGGGGGTATCTATAAGTGATATACATATATTATAAGCTAACATATTGATATTATGGCCTTAGTACAATAACAAACCAGTTAAACGGAAACATACTCGTTTAACTACCCGCTTTGACTTTAAACGCGAAAGATAGTTATGAAACAAGCATTGAATCATCCGTTAAGCTGAAGAAGACTTACAAAACACTTATTTGGGATGTTTTAAGTGATCCATGAAAATATTTTTCTTTGGATTTTTACAAACAAATGGTACGTTTTTCTAAATGTACAGGAAATTGGCCGAAAAACACTTGTTTTTGCGCTGTTTGTCATACCCGATATATTTTTCTTGTTAAAAACTGAACCCGAAATAAACTTGGACTCGGGATTTCACGTTCGGGCATGCAAAACGAGAATAATGGGCCAAAAATGGGGCTAAAAGAGTGCCCGATATGTCTGGCTGCCACTATTGAATAACAAACATTCTTAACCTTTCTTTATACTTAAGTCTCCCAAAATAGTTATTTTTCACTTGTTTCAACTAATTTCTGGACAAACTTATCTTGCATCTTCATCACACACACTAAACCCTAAGGTAAACACACTTTGTTCATTTTGAGCTTGTATAAACATGGGCTTTTACATAAAACATGAACTTTGATTAGTAAAACTCAATCCTTACCATGCAAAAATGTAAAAAATTGTCCAAAAATATATTTTGATCATAAACATGGTTGGGAAACTGAATTGATAAGTTTTTATGGCCATAAACACGGATTAGAGGGTTTAAATCGCGTTTTTACGTTTCAAAAGTTTGGTTTAAAACCCTAACTGAAACCCTATGTTTCAAGGCTATATATTTGATGATACATGCGTGGTTTTGTGATATAGGACCTGTAGTTACATTAACTAGAAGGCCAAGAACGTAGAGAAGTGATAAAAATGGTTGAACGATCAAAAGCCGCAAAGTTATTACCGAATTACTCGTTTATTGGCTGTTTAGGATTAGATTGTGACGTGCCTGTTGTTAAATTGTGAAACTTTGCAGAGACATCAGGGACCATATGAATAAGTCCCTCTCCAAATTGGTAATATTTTGACAATCTGAGAATATTTGGCGAATTTATGACCATTTGAGGATGTTTATTTAGAAAACATAATTAAACTGTTTGAAAAATTATGAAATTTTGTCGAGAACTCAGGCATTGCATAATATGATTACATATAAAATTTGGGTTCAATTGAAGAACCCTAGCTATGGTTTCTGGATTCGCGTTTATTCGAGTTTTTATGGTTGTTTTTTGCTCAAAAAAGTAGTTTGTCAAAATTGTTAATTTCTGGAAATTTTACAGACTATGTTGGAGTTATTTGGATCGCTCAGTAAATTTATTAGATTTTTCGAAATCGTTTGGTATAAACAGACGATTTACGGGTTATAAAGAACATATAAAATGAATTTTTATCCATTAATAAATCAGTAAATAATTCCAGAAATATTTTTATAAAAATCTATGTATTTTAATTAGTGAGTGTATAAATTTCATAATTTAAGAATCAATGGATAATTAGTTGTGCTAATATGAAAGTTAAACAAATTTAATTATGATAAAAAACCGACAGGTTTGTGATTAACGAATTTGTTGGAATATCAGAACATCAAGAGTGATCAAAACTAATATTTTTGGGTTAATTGAGTAAAACCAAACTTTTTGTGAGAAATCCGGACAATTCGAATGAATTGTGCGCGTTTTTTTCCAAACCAGACTGAATAAAAGGAAATAAGCCCTGTCCGAATCCAGACATCTAAACTTTAATTTTACTTTATAATTTTAATCATTTTATCAATCAACACGCTTACCCAAGTTTATGTGGTCATACCTGTTTTCTAAACACGTAAACGATCAACTTGGCCCAGCAGGTGAAACGATAAAACAGAGCCAAGTTCGATTTTCAACATTAAACATTGAACACGTCACAATCTAAGACTATTGACATGTTTTGGGCGTGACAACTATACCCAGACTAGATATACAACCCAGTTTAGTATGGAGATCATAATAAAATTAAAGTATTAATATTATTATAATATTTATTATAGGGAATAAGTGATAGCAAGAGAAACAACCCACGAGCTGACACCGTGCAGAATACCTACTAAACAGTGAGTTTCATGACCCCTCTTTCTAAACTATTTTACGAACTTTTGGGGTGAAAAGCATGTTGTTTATATATACACACCCAAAACATGTGACGTTGTGAATTATCTAAGTGCTAACACATGAAAGTCCCCACTAACAAAGTGATTAACTTCGAGCCGGTGGCTTGTGAATAGTACTATTGGTTTGACAAACCCAAATAGCCTGGCAAGGTTTGCTGTGACTTTACCTCGTTTGCACATGACCATAATTTTACAAACATGCTATGTAGTGTTAGACGTAGTTACTTGGGGCATGTTGTGGGTGGGGGGGGCATAGTGGTTGATTGTGCGTGGGAAATGGAGGCACGCAGCACGAATACACAGTCAAGACATCACTGTAGCTTAGCATAATTACATCACATACATACATACATACATGCGTAAATACAAACTATGACTTGTGATTATGTATAACTGATTTCTTGAAACTTGTGAAACTCACAAACAATTTGTAGTTGACCTTGTTGGGCCATATTTATGGTTTATGCTTTATTTTTGGGCTTAGTTGGGCTATATTAATGTAAACCGAAATCTATTGATTTCGGTGGGCTTTACCTTGTTTTGGGCCTAGTTGGTAGTCTATATATATGGTGTATGTAAATCATTGTAGGGTTGGTCTTCAAGGTCGTTCGTTCATTGTCATTCAACCGTGTAAGTTATTAAAGGCTTAAGCAGCCGACGTATAATATACGTGTGTTTTGAAGCTTCTTCTTTATTTTACGTGTGTTCTTGGTTGCTTTATAGAATCGGCTTGGTGATTAGTTTTCGCCTAATCATCGAGTATATTGATATCACATTGAAAGATCCGTCACGGGACTTACAATTGGTATCTGAGCCTATAGAACTTTTCTAAGACCGGTTATTGGTGATATCAAGGATTTTACCGGCGATTTACGGGTGCGTGTTTGGTTGAAGATTTCTGGATTTTGAAGAAGATTGTTCTTCGTGTTCTTCGAGTTCTTGAGATTTTTCTGGAAAGGATTTGAGTTAATATTTTAATTAAATTCAAATCCCTTCATTCTCGTGATTTGATTCTATATTTAAGTTTACCAAATGAAGAACCTTCCTTAATTCTCGGGATCTGACTAAATCTTCAAAGATTTCCATATCAAGAGCTTAGCATAATTACATCACATACATTCATACATACTTACATGCGTATATACAAACTATGACTTGTGATTATGTATAACTGATTTCTTGAAACTTGTGAAACTCAGAAACAATTTG
Organism: Bidens hawaiensis; assembly: GCF_021521415.1. NCBI lineage: Eukaryota > Viridiplantae > Streptophyta > Magnoliopsida > Asterales > Asteraceae > Bidens > Bidens hawaiensis. The sequence goes on from NW_027491323.1 coordinate 152,302, forward strand.
TAGTTGACCTTGTTGGGCCATATTTATGGTTTATGCTTTATTTTTGGGTTTAGTTGGGCTATATTAATGTAAACCGAAATCTATTGATTTTGGTGGGCTTTACCTTGTTTTGGGCCTAGTCGGTAGTCTATATATATGTTGTATATAAATCATTGTAGGGTTGGTCTTCAAGGTTGTTCGTTCATTGTCATTCAACCGTGTAAGTTATTAAAGGCTTAAGCACCCGACGTATAATATACGTGTGTTTTGAAGCTTCTTCTTTATTTTACGTGTGTTCTTGGTTGCTTTATAGAATCGGCTTGGTGATTAGTTTCTGCCTAATCATCGAGTATATTGATATCACATTGAAAGATCCGTCACGGGACTTACAATTGGTATCAGAGCCTATAGACCTTTTCTAAGATCGGTTATTGGTGATATCAAGGATTCTACCGGTGATTTATGGGTGCGTGTTTGGTTGAAGATTTCTGGATATTGAAGAAGATTGGTCTTCGTGTTCTTCGAGTTCTTGAGATTTTTCTGGAAAGGATTTGAGTTAATATTTGAATTAAATTCAAATCCCTTCATTCTCGTGATTTGATTCTATCTTTAAGTTTACCAAATCAAGAACCTTCCTTAATTCTCGGGATCTGACTAAATCTTCAAAGATTTCCATATCAAGAGCTTTGATAGTTTTCGGCTGATTTTATTGAGTTCTCGAGTAGATTTGATAATTCTCGTTCAATAATCATAGTTCTCTGTTAAGTATCAGAGCTCTCTATCAATAATCAAAGTTCTGGCCACTGTTCAAAGTTTCGGTTAAATTTCAACGTTCTCTGCTACTTTTCAAGGTTCTCGGTTACTTGTAAGGTTCTTGGGTTTCTGGTTGCGTTGGGCCCAGCTTAGTTGGGCTTTGGATTTTTTTCAAGTGGGCTTCTGATTCATTGGGCCAGTCACCGAGGTAATTTCATGGCCTTCACCTCCACCAAATCCTCTGAGGTAAGTCTTGTATTATGCTCTCAATCTTGTATTGATAAGGTAGGACTGTATAAAATTTACTATAGTAATATGCTTAGAGAAATGGAGGGAATTAAATATGAAAATGCTATCCTTAAGAAACTAGAAAAGGCATTAAAAGAGAAAACAGAGGCACAACAAAAGGATTTTTTAAAACTCCAATATGATTTCAGCATAAAATGTTGTGACCACCTAGATGCTAAAAAGAAAATTTCTGAACTAACCGCCGAGTTAGATGCATCCAAGTTGGAGATAGCTAAATTAACTAATAAATTTGAAAATGCTGAATTCAACTTTAAGAAATTTGATGTCTCTAGCGCTGTCGTCGAATCAATGATAGACAACCAGTTAAAATGGAAAGAGAATAAGGGTGTGGGTCTTGGGTACAATATGGTTCCCCCTCTATATAATGATAACTACACTAGTCTTCCTCTTACCAAGGAAGAAGAAAAGAAAAAATGTATGCAGAATGGTAAGTCAACTACAAATGACAAGGGTATGGTTGGTTCAGTCACGACAACTGAATCAACATCCGGGGTGAACGATTCTAATGTGTTTACTTCATGTGCAGATGAAGTAATAGTTGAGGATCGGACTGATGTTGATGATGATTCACTTATTAATTCTCATGTTTCTATGAATTTTCCTGTTTTGAATACTGTTGCTACAAATGTTTGTGTGGGCTCTGTTTTAAAGATCAAAGACAATCGTGTGGTTGATTTCTCTAAAACTTCTAAAAGCAGTGATCCGCTTTCTAATAAACTTGATGAAAATAAGAGTTTTCATAAATATTCATCACCCAAGTTTGTTAAAGAAGGAAGTTCATTTACTTGTAACTGTGAGAAATCCAGTGTTAAGTCCAAAGGTGGACAAACAGACTCACACAACAGAGCAAGACCGGGAATCGACCACAAAGATTTTTTTGTTAAAAGGCAAACCTGTTTCAATTGTGGCATTCTCGGTCACATTTCTAGAAATTGTTCTCGTCTCCCGTATGTTCCATATTACAGACGCTATCAGGGGACTATGCCTCAAAATACCTACAAGAATTTTAACTCAAATAAAATGAGGTATTATAAGGCAAAGCCCTCTGATGGTGATTGGAGGAGAAACAAGACAGACAGGTCAACTTCCCATTAGACCAAGCCTATTTCGGTTCAAAAGCGGAACGGAAACTCGGTTTCGACTTCGAGACCCAAGTGGGTCTCAGAATCAAAATCGTTTAGAAGGTCAGGGTCAATTGTGTATTCCGTTCGCAAACCGGAGACGAAGCCAACCGTCTGTACAAAAAATACAGTTTTAAAACCTAAATACAGATGGTTGCCTAAGTCTCTGGTGACCAAGACATCAAAGCCTTCCTGTTCGATCTTTGATAATCAGGAAGACATGTCATGGCAACCTGTGACACGTTTGAACAAGTCAGGTTTACCCAGAACAACTATGGACTGGGTACCTAAGACTAACTAATCTCGCACATCGTGCAGGAATAGCTATGGAGGAATATCATTAGACCGTGGTATGTTGATAGTGGCTGTTCCAGGCACATGACAGGAGACATCTATTAGTTGCACAAAATTCAGTTTTAATGAAAGCTATGTTTCCTTTGCTGGAGGAGAGAAGGGAAAGATTACACAGAAGGGTGTAAGAGACTGCTGTTCTCAGGTCATATGGATGCAACATCAACTGCTGGACTACGGTTTGGAATTTCTTGATACTCCTGTTTTCTGTGATAATGATGCTCCTATTGCTATTGTTAAAAATCCGGTTCAGCATTCTAAAACCAAGCACATCGATATCAAAATTCATTTTATTCGTGACTGTTACGACCGGAAGTTAAATCATCTTGAACAGGTCCACACTGATAATAATGTGGCGGACTTATTTACGAAACCGGCCGGAATAGCCAGATTTAATGTGCTTGTAGGATTTCTTAAGATGTTACGTTTTGAAGACTGAGTATTTTTGAGGTTTAAATTTTGTGTATATATTTTGTTTATGCTTGTTAGAATTTCTGTACAAATTTAGGGGGAGAAAAAGAAAAATACAAAAAGAGTGTGTGTGTGTGTGTTATTCAAATTAAAAAAAAAACAGAAAAAGAGAAAAATGTTTTGTTCTATCGCTTAAAATTACGTCGGTTACTCAAGTTCAACGGACATATTTCATATGTTTGGTCCCGTTATAAATTCTTGACTCATGGGATAACCATTAACCTTAGGACTGAAAGTGACCAGGGCGACTGAATATAAAAAAAATATAAATTGTTTTTTGTTTAACTATCTGTTTTTCAGTTCTTTCACTGAAAATTATGTCGGCTACCTAAGTTTGAGGGACATATATTGTTATGTGTTTGGTCCTACTGTCTACTTGTAGACATATAGGATAGCCATTTACCTGAAAACTAAAAGTGACTGGGGTGATTGAATTTAAAATTGTCTTCTAAGTTATCATCTGGGAAGTGATATTATTATTCAGTTAAAGGTTTTTAGAAGCGTATAATATTTTCAAATGAAAATGGATCAAACCTTTGAAAAATGATAGAAAAATTGATTTTGTGTGCCTAAAGTGTGAAGTTATTAGGCTAAAAAGACTTTTGATTAGTCATTGATGTGTATGGTAGCTTTCCATGATAAGTAAAGTTTGAAGTGATATAAACTAAATCTGCTAAACTTATTATGGAGATTCATTTTGAAGATGTCTGCAGGTCCCTAGATACATCTCTCCAAATGATAGGTAGAAAAGCAATTACCCAGTCATACACGAGCCCGTTAGTGTCTTGATCGTCAAAAATATTATATTTCATTGTTAGCAAGCTTAAAAAAAGGTATATATATATATGTGTGAAAATTGTTGCAATTCAAATTTGTTTTTCTTAAAGTTTAAAGGGGTTCCAGGGAACTACAGGGGTGGGGCATACAAGTAAGTCCTAAACACCTTGAATGTAAGGCTTGTAAGTCCGGATGGCATGTAAGTCTAACGCTCAACCTTAAAGCTTAAAATCATTTTTGTATAGAAAAATTCTTTTGATCAAGCACTAGAAGGTTGGAGTCAAATTGGGGTGATCTGGAGAAAGCCCAATAAGCTTTGAGAAAAGATAAGGGGCATCATAGGTCCATAAGTGATGTCCATATAAGCTTTATTCCTAATTGAATCTAATCATATCACTGACGCAATGAAAATCATTCTGAGTTTCTAATTACCTGCTATCACAATAATGTTGAAAATGAATCATTGTGAAAGTATCCTAATCAATATGATTTCATGTTCGGATCTTTTCTTTAAAGGATTGCTTGTTTTAAGACCGCTGAAATTTGATCCCAAAATATGCTAAATCTACTGAAGGCCAGATGGGTTAATCATTTTTGTATTAGTTTAGTTTTTATTCAAATTTTATTTTATTTTAAATTTTTAATTTTTACCTCATGACTGCACGTGTCGAAACAAATGTCTAAGGAATCATTTTTATCAGGAATCAGGATTGTTTTTTTAGATCGTGAAATTTGACGATTGCTAGTCTTGATCCTTGGGCCATTATGTTTGACCCAATGTGTCCAAAATATTTGTGTTCTTGCCAGTCATCTTTGGCCCAAGTTGTTTGTGTTAATGGTGTTCTCGGCCCATCCGGGTTCTCAGCCCAGATGGATATCTCAGAAGTTCAAAAGGTCTTGTTTACAGATTTGATTAAGTTTGGGAGGGAGTCAAAGTGGTTTATCAAGGTCTTCATTCGTTGGTCAAGTTTGGAAGATTTGCTGAGATCAAGGCAGATGTTGATGCTACTGGTGCAGCTGTAGCTGAGGTACAACAGTTAGTACCTTCCACTGAACAAGTTAAAGAGTTCGAAGCATTCAAGAAAAAGCTCCAGTTGACTGCATTGAAGCATCCTCAATCAGTCACTACGACACATGTTGAAGATGATCTTGACGAAGAGGCAGCCACCGATCTTATTCCACGCAAATGACGAAAGAAAGATCCAAGAGCGGGTGTTCTGGCTAGTGATGTGATACCAACTATTCAACCAACTGTTGCTGATCCTGTTACTATTGAAGCTCAGACATCTCAAGGCTCATCTAATGCTGTTCAATAAACTCAAGAACAGATTTTTGAAGATATTCTAGAGCATGAATTAAATCAAGCAATAAACCAAGGGGGAGATTGTTGGGCCATATTTATGGTTTATGCTTTATTTTTGGGCTTAGTTGGGCTATATTAATGTAAACCGAAATCTATTGATTTCGGTGAGCTTTACCTTGTTTTGGGCCTAGTTGGTAGTCTATATGGATGATTTATGTAAATCATTACAGGGTTGGTCTTCAAGGTTGTTCGTTCATCGTCATTCAACTGTGTAAGTTATTAAGGGCTTAAGCACCCGACGTATAATATACGTGTGTTTTGAAGCTTCTTCTTTATTTTACGTGTGTTCTTGGTTGCTTTATAGAATCGGCTTGGTGATTAGTTTCTGCCTAATCATCGAGTATATTGATATCACATTGAAAGATCCGTCAGTAGATTTAGCATATTTATGGTTTATGCTTTATTTTTGGGCTTAGTTGGGCTATATTAATGTAAACCGAAATCTATTGATTTCGGTGGGCTTTACCTTGTTTTGGGCATAGTTGGTAGTCTATATATATGGTGTATGTAAATCATTGTAGGGCTGGTCTTCAAGGTTGTTCGTTCATTGTCATTCAACCGTGTAAGTTATTAAGGGCTTAAGCACCTGACGTATAATATACGTGTGTTTTGAAGCTTTTTCTTTGTTTTACGTGTGTTCTTGGTTGCTTTATAGAATTGGCTTGGTGATTAGTTTCTGCCTAATCATTGAGTATATTGATATCACATTGAAAGATCCATCACGGGACTTACAGACCTATTTTAACCTGCTTTTCAGATGTACCAAAATTGGAATAACCTGATGGTGTGCTACGTGTTACCGAATGTGGTCGATGCTATGTAAATAGATACTGGATACTAGTAAGGAGTGGAATAGTTTAATGAACTGGTTTGTATCGTATTACCTAGATTGTAAACGAAGATAGAACAATGTAATATAATGTAAATTAGTTTGTAATGTTTCTTTATTAACAATGTGGTTGATACCAGAGGTGTCTGTTGCATTCCCGTTTTATGCTTCCACATTTGCTAGTTGGGGTGTGTCAATTATGCAAGAAAAATGTAAACTTTGTAGTGAACGAGTTGGTGAGTGAGATTTGGAATTAACGAGTAGGTTCGGACCATGTAATAGACAAAAAGATGAAGTGGTTATGACCCAGAACGCATTAAAATTGTAAAACGGGTCATAAGGAAGGGTCAGGGAGGAAAATAGCGAAAGAATGGTAAAATGAAGACAACAACAATTCGAATCGCAAACAGAGCAGAATCGAATTGCACAAAAATGCGATGCAATTCATTTAAAGAAATGAGAATGCGATTCGTTGCAATCCATGCTATGTGATTGGTTTCATATGCGATCCAAATGGTTAGTAAACTCAACTCGACTCATTTTTCTAATAAATTTTTAATAAAGACTTAAAATAAAATTTTTCCATGCCAACCTGGTAGCTCGACTCCAGCCAGGGGCCCTGCCTCTTTGACCCAGCAAGGGGCTTCCGCCCATATATATCCGATGCTAGGGGCGCTGCCCCTGGAACTCCGTTTGTTAGGGACTTCACTGACCTAGAAATATGATCTGATTAGCAGTAGATAGTTGATACTTGTAAATTATTAAACAGTTAGTCGTGCCCAGCTGAAGAGAGGTGTGACCATGAACTCCGAGAGAAATAGGATTCATGTGAGTTTCTAGCGCATTTTCTCTGTTTTGTTTTTCGGAGCTATGTGCATACTCTATGTGATAGGTTAATACACCTATTATGTTTGTTAAGTGTATGATATGTGAGTATGTATGAATGCATGTATGTATGTATGAAGGAAAGGTAAGCAAGTTAAGTATGTAATATGTATCTTCGGATGCATATATGTAAGTATGTGAATGCAATGTATATTTCCTGATTAACTAGAACTCACTCAGCGTAGCTGACTTTTAGTATGCACGCAGACAAATAGGTTAAAGCAGCTGGCTTGAGGAAGACAAATAGCATGAACTGAAGAGGCTGGCATCTAGAAAGAAGGAATGCTGTGATGTTTTCTTCCATTATGTTTTATTTGTTAAAGACAAGTGGATGTTTATTTAGACAAGATTTGAATGATACGTAATATATGGTTGACTTTTAACTATTCCACGAAAGTTTTAATTCACTCTGATATTTAGAACTGTGTTTATGATTATATCAAACACTCAATGTTTATGAGTGAATGAGGACATTATTTCAATGAATGAGGATGGTTTTTGCGTACCACATGGAGGATGGGTGCCCCCGATAAAAAAAGTATTTTGGAAAAATTTTCTTGATCAAAATTTTTCTGGGATATTCCTAATAAGCGGGCGCGATAGCTCGATCTGAATCTAGTGTTCGGATATGAACAAGATTAGATCATTGTTCAATTACGTTATGAATTATGTTATGGAAGGTATAATTACGTTAACGATTGAATGATTCAGGTTGAGAGAGAATTTGGGCAGCATAATAGTATGGAATACTTTAGGAATGAACTTCGTTAATTTACAAATAAGTACAAGGATATATATATATATATATATATATATGTATACATATATATATATATACATATATATATATATATGTATACATATATATATATATATATATGTATACATATATATATATATATGTATGTATATATATACAGGGGTGAGATCTAGTGAAAACTGCTCTTAAAGAGAAAAATAAAAAACTTCTAAAAAACTATTTTTAACTTTTTAAAATTTTTTTTTTTTGAAGTTTCTTTTTTTTCCATTATTCTTATATGTTGTTATTGGTTCAAAAAAAAAAACTCTTGTCGTTAACCTCGTCGGTGTAGTGCACATGTGTAATAGTGTGCATTGCATATATACAAAAGTGTTTATATTGCATGGAATACAACACTATTGCACATATTTGATACACACTATTGTATATATGCAATATAAGACTAATACGCACATCGAATACACATTAGTACGTATGTGTAATACAACATTAACGCATATGCGCACTACATCGACTTTTATTTTATTATTATTTTTTTCATATAATACAACACTACACAACATATACAATACACAAGTATTGAATATATGCAATTAAATATTATTAAACTGAAAAATACATAGTAATACACATGTGTAATACAACGATATCGCAGTAATACGTATGTGCATTACAACGGATTTTTTTTTTATTTTTAATATTTTTCGAGTGAAGATAAGAAATTATAAGAATAACGGCAAAAACAAAATTTTGAAAATATTTTTTTATTTTTAATTAAAAATAATTCTTTATGAGTTTTTAAGTTTTCTCTCTAAAGATGAGTTTTCTCTTGATCCTCTCCCTATATATATATATGAGACAACTCATTCGTTAGACATGCCTAATGAATGAGTGCTCCATTCGCTACGCCATTCATTATACAAACTACAACGAATGGCTTACATAGGTTAAGTATCATATGTTACTCATTGATTAAACAATTATTAACGAATTAGACTAAACACGCAGACTCATTCGTTATTATTATATCATTAACGAATGAGTCTTACATTATTTACCAAAATGACCCCTATACATTAATATCAAAATACGTTATACAAAGACCGAGACGCCAAAACAATACACTAACAAACTCCCCCTCGTCTGGATCTCTTTGTGTCTTCAAAGCTTTAAGTCTTGAATCTGCTAGTCTTCGAGTCAGCATAACTATGAATTCCAAAAGCGTGACATACTCGAACTACCCTTTGGAATTGCATAGCCTGCTCGTTGTCTTTTACGTTCGCCCATCTGATCCAATTCTTGAATAGAACCTCATTGTCGGACTCGGATAGGTAGACTAGCCACATGGGATCTATTACTCGTATGAACTCAGTCTTCAGCCCTGATCCCAAAACAATAACCGCCTCGCCGGTCTTATTATTGTAGTACCACCTGTTAAAATTCATGTAAATACTTTAGGGAAAAGTCTTTACATGAACTTTCTTTAATGTCCGAGGTGGTTTTACTTTAAGCACAAGTTTCCTCCAACCGGTACGTCGATCAATCTCGTCCACGTACTTTCGCGTAGGCACTTGCGATTTGAAAACCTTAAAACCATACTTTACACCGTGTAGTAGATGATGATAAAACCAATCCACCATTTGACTACTACCACGATTCATAAACGGTCTTCGTGCTAATGCACGAATGTCCCAACGCGGCATGGTTAACACATCAACAATAAGTTTGAAGTATTGCAAATCGTGCTCCCATTTTACAATGCATAATTTAAGTGTCGGTTTGTACATCCACGAGATTAGATCTCCCTTCACCGTCTTCACCGCAACGAACTTCTTCATTTGATGCTGATTCTCAAGCCTTTTATTGCAAATAGTCTTCTTTTTTCGCATATCGCCGTTCTTCGATCATCTTCATTTTCTTCATGTTATGCGTGAACATACCATCAGAAGTTTGTTGTGGCTCGGTATCTGATACTTTAGATTTCCCCTTTTATTTCTCATTCCCTTTCTGCAAACGTTCTTAGCGGCTTGAAAATGTTTTGTTGTAAAGAACGGAATCCCATCATCATAGTTGCCTTGAGTATACAAACTCGGGTATTCCTCAGATGTCACGTCCTCCATCTCAATATTGTCATAATAAAAATTAGTATTCCGCGAAGGAACTCAAATATTAAATCTGACCTCGTCAGTATCTTTAACCTCAATATCCTCTTGCCATTCCAACTCGTCCACTGCCTCTTTGTTTAAATTAAGAAGTAACGCGGTTTGATTTTTTGTCAATTATACTTCGTACAACCCCATTTTCGTTAACGAATAATAACATTCTAACTTTCAATGTGTTGACTGGTTGCACCTCAGTAGAGTCATGGTATACCAGAAGCTCTTTACCCGAAGACTCTCCCTCGACAGACATATGACCAGATGTTGAGGTACCTAGTTGCTGATCTACACCTCCTGCCTCAGGATCCTTGTCTTGATCATCATCTTTGATTTTCATGAGCATATCCTCCTTATAGCTCAAATTGAGGATAATCTGGTCTTGCTTTTTGATCCTCTGCCCTTGAGCTACAACAAGTTCCCTCAGCTCTTTGTTCTCCTTTTGCAAATAAGTTAAACCCATCATCATTCGACTTTGATCCGCCTTCATCGTTTCTTGAAACTGTCTATGAGCAACCATCTAATTTTCCTGCATATGAATCACATTTAACAACTGAAACATCTGATGCTGAACTGGCAGGTTGTAAAAGTTCGGATGAACTAGCTGTGTAGGGCCGTAAATGAATAATCTAGCCTCTGCATTTGCATTGCAAGAATAGATGGACTATTTGTAGCCAAAGCTTGCTGTGGAGACGGGAGAGGAGATAACATAAATCTTGGGATTTTAATAAAGCGTGGATCTATGGAAGCAGTTGTAATAACTGTAACCACCGGTGTACTCGGAGTTGTAGCAGCCGGGGTAGAAGAAACGTCAACAGGAATAGAAGCAGCAGTAGAAGTCACCGCTTGTTGTATATCTTGAATAAATACTCCAGAACCCCTCTTGGGCCTTTTCGGCTTTGGCTCATCTATTGCAACAGCTTTGCCCTTAGCCTTCCTTTTCAGTGCCCCTGCACCATCATCATCACCTTGTGATCCACCATTCCCACCATCATTATTATCACCGTTACCATTACCATCACCTTCACCTTCACCATCACCATCACCATCACCATCACCATCACCATCACCTTCACCTTTACGCTCAGAATCAGAATCGTCATGTGTCTAGCGATCATTTGGTGGAGCTGCATACCCTTCATCATCTAAGTGTCCAATTAAGCGCTTGTACTTTGCTCTGGCATGTTCTTTTCATCGTTTCTTCATTCATGTGGTCTAGCTGAATAAGAGCTTCTTCCAGCTCCAGGTCTTTGACTAAGTCTGGTTTCAAGTGATTAATGATCATCTGCAGGAAGCGAGGATACATTAAAAAATTGTTGGATCCTGTATTGCAGTTCTCCTTCAGATGGTAAATCGCCATTTATGGTAAGTTGAACGGTTTTTTGAGCACCAGCGCAACAAAAGCTGACTGTAGCATGATTCTACATTCATCAAAACCACCTTTTCGTCCACCAAGGCAATGAATTAGTACATGTAAAAGGTACTTGTAATGTTTACACAGGTTTTCCTTGTTATACATAGACCTGCTCAGATTGCCTTTATACTTTAACACCCAAATAACCCCTTAATCAACTCTTTATCATACTCACAATCATCCACTGTATCTCCAAACCCTAACACCGTTCGTATCACATCAGTATTGACAATAATCTCCTTCCCCTGGATCGTAAACACTATATGATTCTGTCCCGGCACATATCTCTCCGTTGCTCAAAATGGTCCGATAATGCTATAATGTACCGGCAAATTATTCGAAATAGCCCGGTAAATCCTCGAACGACGTAACATAATAACATCTCCAAATGTGCCATGCCCGACAAAATTCTGTCCTAAGAACAACAGATATTATGCTTCTTATCAGCAACTAGATCAGCCATATGTAAAAACGAACATGTTAGTATTTGAGATATAGTGTCATAATATCAATTATGCCCTTATTCATTATAAATTAAATACTTTTTGTTAAGAGTATTAACGAATAGACTTATTCGCTATGAACGAATAATGAATAGACAATCATACGTTAAGTATATGTAACGAACGCTCTCATTCGTTAAGAAAATTGAACGAATGAACTCATTCGTTAAGTACATGTAATGAATGGAACTTCATTCGTTACAATGTACAACGAATGTAGTCATTCGTTAATCCAGATAAACGAATGGATCTCATTCTTTATCCAAACAACAAATGGTTAATACTTTAGTGATGAATGTATTCATTTAACTTATCAAGTCAAAGCCAAAATCAAGATGAACATCAGAAGTCAAATTCTCAATTTCAAATTCTGAAATCATTCTATACTTGACCAAATACATCAAATCTTTGTTTGTTATCATCCAGTGGCGGAGCCAGGAACTTTTTTCCATGGATTCGGAATTTTTTGATGCTTAATTTTTTTCCGGTGTCAAAGTTTTCGGGCCCGAATGGGTTGGCTCGGGTCGATCATTTGGTTAGATAACAAAATGCAATATCACCATCATAACAAAAATATATCGTTAGCATTCAATAAAATACAAAGTCTTTAAATAAAAAGATATTGCATATTATAATTGTTCCTTACGTGTTTTCATGTTTTGAAAAATATATTCAATCGCGGCTTTGAAAATAACTTATTCTCAAAATAACAAAAACAATACAAGTATCATTCATATAACCGCCACCAAAATGATTACACAAATCCGACTTCACATGCTTCATTGAAGAAAAAACATTTCTCAAATGATAGACCAACAGGTATTGGTTGTTGGCGATGGTTGAAACCTTTAGGCGAATGGAGAAGGCGATGAAGCATTGGTCATTTGGTCGATAGAAAGAAGTTGACCGGTTGCTGAGTCGATGGCTGATGTTTTTATTTGTTTATTTATATATTTTTTATTTAGGTATTATGTTTAAGAATGTTAATTGGGTTGGGCTTATTGATACATTCTATGAGAATTTTGGGCTTTTTATTAATCTATATGTAGGGTAATAGGGTATTATTGGCCCATATATAATGTTTGTTAATAATTTTTATAGTTTTTTTAGAAGCTTTTAATATTTTATTAATAGAATATTCGTTACTACAAAAATATAACTAAACTTTTTATGATCAATGGGTTCGAATATACTTTTTTAAAATGATATTGGGTTCGCTCGTCGAAAAAGAATGGATTCACTCATTAATTCGACACTATAGGTTATATATAAAAGCGAAAAAGAATCGGGTTCGGCCGAACCCGGTAGTGAAAGTGTGGATTCGCCACTGTTATCATCGATATAGCATCTAAAATAACCTGACCATCTAGGATTTCATTTTAAGTTTCACTTTTAGGTCCAATTGATTCATTTAATGTCTGAACGGGTTTTACCATTAAAAACCCTTGAAACTCAGATCAAAATCCAATTAAATGCAATCAGATGATCGTAAATACCTTAAAATCACTTAACGAAAATGAAAACGATCAAACAATAGGATTAGAATTTTTGAAAAACTTTTGCAAGAGTTCTGCTTTTGTTTAGCGAATATCGAGAGAAAACTGTGTAAACGAATGGGTGTTCATTCGTTTATTAGGGTTTATATACCCTGTACAATAATTTCACATCTCCCAAGGTATTCAAATAGCTCATTCATTAACTTAATTAATGAATAACCTTTCATTCGTCAAAGTTTTAATGAATAACCTTTTATTCGTTTTTAATTCGTTATCATAATGACGAATAATCCCTCAATCTTTAACAAATTAACGAATAAATGTTTTTTCTTAAGAAAATCAATGAATAAGTTATCATTCATTATAATATAGCGGAAGCGAATGTATTATGGTAACGAATGAGCTTCATTCATTAAGAATCAAGTAATGAATGATCTTTTATTCGTTATCATCCATAATGAATGAATGTTTGACTTTAACGAATGAGTAGATTAACCCTTGAACATCAAAACTCATTTTGATGCCAATTTATACTTTAAAAATTACTTTAACAATAAAAACTCGACCGTTTTAACTTAAACGTCTTAACATAAGCGAAAATACTTTAAAAATCTTAACTTAAATCGTTGGTAAAATCTTTTCTTTTTTCAAATTTTAAATTCACGTAGCTCGGTAATTGAAAATAAAGCAGAATATAAAATCTTTTTGAATTTTTCTAGATTTTATATTAAAGCATACCAAAAATATTTTTTTATTTTTCATTTATTCAAACAGAAATTTAAAAACGAAAATCAAATCAAAGAACAAAACCGAGTGCTGAGGGAAGAAACTGGAAGGTTTACAAGTTAAAAGGTCTTGATAAAATGTTTGCTGATGTGCTCTTTCCGATAGCTCTTGTTAAACCTAAGTGTGTTGAAAAAGTTTGTGATTGTGATCATTCAGTTTTTCATAATTGTGATACATCAGTGATGCCTATTAGGGAAATAAAAAAGATAAAATCAAAGCCCCAAAAGGAATCCAAACCAATTTTAATTCGGCAGATTGAATTTGTCAAATCTACTGGTTCTGATGTATTAAACAATTTTGCACAGTGTAAATATCTTGAGTTTTTCCAACTAAATATTCTTGAGAAAATTCAACCCTCCACGTCTAAGCTTGTAACAGAATCATCGACGTGTGTTGAAATGAGAAAATGTTTTTATTGTAATGTCAAAGGCCATTTGATTGTTAATTGTCCTTAAAGGATACGACTCAAGTTGCCAAACAAGATTTCAATAACTTTTGGGCAATTTGAGACGCTTAAACAAAAAGCTAAACAACAAATAGTTTATTTTAATTCATTTTTAAGTCTCCTAAAATGTCTCACAGTTCTTATGTTGTTAAATTTTTGAGACCACAAGCTGATGTTTATTTACCAGCTTGGAAGCCAAAGGTCCTAACTGCATGTGCTGATCCTAATCAAGATACTGGTCGACCTGAAATTTTGGTCTGGGTTCCAGTTTCTCATTAATTATTTAGTTTTGTGTAGGGATATCCATAAATTTATTGAACGACATATGGATTGTTTCTAAATCAAATTTGTTGATAGTGGATTATCTCGGCATATTGGTTTAGTTTGATTTGATTGTTATTTGCAACGATTTAAAATTCATAAAATTTTCAATCGGCAAACTTGTTCACCATTCACATTTTTAAATGCAAGATTTCTTTTTGGTGAACAAGATCTTCAAAAGATTTATCCATGTTGGAAGATCACTTTTCACTTTTCGTTTTTAGTTTTTCGTTATTTTTCTACAAATTTTTGTTATATTGTTTATACAAAAATATGTCGTTAATTTTGAAAATATAAAATTTAAGAGATGTGATCCGACATATATGGAAAATGATAGTACATTGAGTTAGCGGGCCTAACACATGGATAAACTAGACTAAAAAGTGCCATAAGATCATCTGTATGATGCGTATGAGATAGGCTTAACAGATCGTACAAGTGCTGAAAAGATATAAATCTAAATGCTTGCCAAATTTAGTGGTATTACATCTTGAAGCATAGTTAATATATGTTTTAAGATCCAAAAAAGTTTAAAGATTGCTGTGTGTACAAGCGTTCATTTTGCAGAGAAATTCAACTTATTTTCTTTTTATTTTGCAAAGAAATCAACTTCATTTTTTCTTTATTTTTGCTTAAGTCTTGGATAATCTCTGCGTGTAGTAATATCGATTCGAGGGTTAAGGCCTAAGTATTTTGCTTTATTTTTTTGGTGTTTCGCATAAAACCTTGGAGTTTCTCCACGTGATAATACGAGATTATCCGAATTGATTGTTAAGGCTTATACAACGTCAAATTATTTTATCTTCTTATTTTGTTAAAAAGAACCTTATCTGCGTGCACTAATACCTATCTTCAGGGAAAATTTTAACATTGTTGATTGTAACATCTAGTATTTTTCGTTTAACGGCATGAAACGGTTGTAGAGTTTGTACCATTGATGTGGTCTAAATTATACAAATTTTATAGTAATATTTCCTATATTTTTAATTGATTTTGAGTTGGTGTTTATTAAATATTAGTCTAAAACGGTTCATATTTGAATTAAACGTGTCAAAAGACAATGAGGTTAAATGAGTAGAACAATTCAACAATAATAAACACTTACAAAGTTGTCTTTAACAAAATAAGTTATTAACTGTTTAAGTCACTACGTAATTGTGTTACTATTATGTTTGGAAGTTTACTATCAAAAATGCATATATTACACTTGCTAATTAGGAATTTATTTAAATCATGTTTCAGGTTTTAAAAGAAAAAAAAAACAAAGGAAGAAAAGAAAATAATAATAATGCATGAAGGTGACGTTGGATGAATTCTTCAAAAAGAATTAAGTGGGCCACAAATTTTGAAAGGTTTTCATGGAATTAGAGACTAGTCCCCCATATTGCTGAATTTGAAGTGGGCTCGAAAACTTGGACAACAGTTTATTAGGTCGGTGAAAGAGAATAAATAGAAGATGGCAATTGAGGTTTTGGAAATTAATTTCACTTTTGGGTCTTACTGCCGTGAGGGGTTTTAACGAAAGAAACAGGGGTGTCGCACAAGAGAAAAGTTGCATAACATAAATTGAAGTATCATTATTTTCTAGAGTGACAAGATCCCAAGTAAGAGTCTGAAATTCTTTTTGAAGCAGCAGAGCATTAATCGGTTTGGTTGTTACTTAGTTTTACGTTTTAAATATTATTTTCTTCATTCAAGAATTGTTGGACATGATTTTGGTTACTATTTATTTTGATTCGTTCACTATTATTATGAGTAGCTGAATACTATAACTACCTAGGTTTGGTTGATTGATGATGCGTTGACGATTGTTTGGGTTTACTAACAAACATATAATTTATTTTCTATTGTCAAGTTCATATTATTATGGTTTTATTCTATGATTGCTATTGAGTTTGTCAATATTTTATTAATTAAACCCCGTGTGATTTTATTTTTACATGAATTGGTTTCGTGTTTTGTTTAGGATTGCATGCTAGACTGATTACTTGGTGTTTTTGGTCGTTTGTGGTAGACGTCACCATAGGGTTTGATTGGTTAGAGTTATTTGTCTCGGTAGTTCATCTCCTTTTATTCGGACCAAGACATTAGTAGTCGGTTTATCTCTTTGGTCTAGTCGATTTAGTTAGTTGTTGCGAGACCTCGTTCGCTTTTCTAGCCGTTGATTAGGTTAATTTGTAAGCCAAATTATTTAATCTTTAATATTGAACTATCCCTAATTCCCTAAGTTTGTTAGGATTATGAGTCTTACTGGAGTTTGCGATTTTGATACGGACCAAGTAATAAATCATTAGGGTACTTAGAAAATCAACCGTGCTTTACCTTTCTTTCTAGACGTTTTTAGGGGTCTTTAGTAAAACTAACCGTGGGGACCTATTTTCCCTTATTGTTGTCTAGTTAAATCATCTTTAGAACCCGATTTCTGTGTTTGTTGTCACCCGAGCGTCATCGATAGTCGTTAAGATTCCTTACCTAGGTGGTTCCCCTTTATCATAATTGAGAGCTCCGTTAGTGTCGTTAAGTCCCATTAAGTTTTCCCGTTAGTTTCGTTAAGTTAAGTAAGCTAGTTAAATTAGTTTAAATTAATTAAAATAAAATAATAATAAAAAGTTAAATATTTTATTAGGATACTTAGTTACGGTCTAGTTTTCCGAGCCACCTCTAGTGTCCTTGAGTTCGATATCCAGACTTCCTTTCTCTTTGCTACACGCAACTGGTACACTTGCTGATTGTGTGAACTAGGTTAGGTTGTTTGGTTTTAAAGCTTAGTTGCGAATCGCATTCTATTTATATATATAATTTTGTACATCAAGTTTCTCGCCTGTTTAATTTTGTTTACTAGTTTAGATTAGTTTAGCGTAATTAGTTTCACTTTGTTTTGTAGTTAGGGTCAGGCTGAGGACCCGCTAAACTAAGCGCTCTCGGGAGGCAGCCCGAGTTGTAGAGTTTTGTAGTTATTTTGTTTATTTTATTTTCTGTTCAGGATATCTCTTTATTAGTGACCGCTCGTACTCAATCTCCATTCGAGTCGGTTGATTTTAGGAATATTCTACATTATTATAAAAAATCATTATAAAATGCAAAAATACAAAAATACAAAAATATGTTTGTTTCTTATATTTTCTTTTTGTTTTGTATGCCGCTATATGCGAGCGAGTGTGGGAATGATAGCTTTGATGGCGTTATGGAACTTGCTCTTGAGGATCATAACATTAGAGTACACAGCTATTTACCAGGGGAGTATTAGTTGTTTTCTGTTGTATTTTTAATTTCTAGAATAGTTATATTTTTTATTTCTTTTTCTTGTTCTCATCGAGGACGATGTTTTCGTTCAAGTGTGGGGATGAGAGTTTATTTTACTTAGTTGTAGGAAAAAAATAAAATACATAGATAAATAAATAAAAAAATAAAAGAAATAAAAAATAAAATAACAAAAATAATAATAATAAAAAAGTTCCCTTGAATTAAATGTTTTGCAAGAAAATGGAAAAATTATAGAAAAATTGGGGATTGGTTTTTAAAATTAATAATATATATGAGATAAAAAAATAGAAAGCGCACTTAATTTGGGATGTGTCGGTAGGCCCAACTAGCTTTAAAGGTTTCCCTTGATAGTCATAAACTTTGTGGGTTCTCATCTTTAGGGGAGATAGTGAAGCTGAAAATTCGATAGGGCATAGCGAGTATTACCGTAATCTGACTACTTTGAGGTGATGAGAATTGCATGCACTTAAAAATTAGCACGTCACTCTGTTTTATGAAAGTAAATAACGAGTGGTGGCGCCTTGCCATGCCCAAATTTTATACGAGCTTAGAAAATAGTTATATATTAAGGTAAAAGATGCCTAAGAGCACAAAATTTTGTTGCACAAACATCAAAGATGTGCAATTATTAGAAAGTAAAGTGAATGAGAAAGTTATGCAAATGCCAAAGGAGCATTCAAAAACAAAATCAATCAAAAATAGAAAAAGAGGCCAAAATGCACATACTAGACGGGACCGAAAGCTTACTTGTTACCAAGGGGATGGTGACTCTGAGGATACACTATTGCGGCTCAAGGTTTTTAGTCAATAAGTATTTTTAGTAAATACTAAGGGTGGAGGCCTAGGACCGTCATATACTGGGTTGCAGCTCGGGTGAAACAATGCTGGGCTAAAATCCGCTAATATAGTTTTAGGATTAGGTATTGCTCGTACGACCTCATTTGACCTTTCATCCATCTAAATTCCACCTAAGTGCATTTTCTTCTTACCATTAAAGGGTTTTTAGATTACGGTCATAGGTTGAACTAGTCTGTTTCAACCCGGTTTTAATTGTCTTGATTATGCTTGAGATGGGGGTAAGTAGATCTGTAACTCTTTAACTGTTTAAATTGCACTGTGTAGACTTACTTGCATTGTACTATTTATGGAATGATATATACATTATCATATAGCCTACACTTGATGATGTTATTCAGTTAATTGTGACTAAGTTTCATGTAGGTATGCCTATTGACGTGTGTGCTTTGATAAATTGTGACCGGGGTCAAATATATTACTCGGGTTTAACTCGTGGCGAGGAGGCCCGTGTTGCATGTTTATGATTAGGGCGGGTCAAATATATTACTCAAGTCCTTGACTTCGTGTCTCATGATTCGTGGTGAGGAGGCCCGTTGTTTTGCTAAACCATGATCGGGTCAAATATATTACTCGAGTCTTAACTCGTGGTGGGGAGGCCCGTATTACGTGTTTAGGATTGTTTACTGCTACCGGGTCAAATATATTACTTGAGTATTGACTCGTGGTGAGGAGGCCCGTGCTTGCGTAATTAACCGAGGAAAAATTAATTACTTATTTAAATATTATTTCTCTACTGTCATTAAATTTATTATTTTAAATTGAATTACTTTTGTTGTTTATAAAAACATGAGCTCACTCAGCATAAGCTGACTTTGTGTGTTAGTTTGATTTCAGGTTAAGAATTTGGGAATTACCGCTTGGATGTGATCGAGGTTACCCGGATGGTTGAAGTCATATCTAGTCGAAGACGTTAATAAATCAAACATTTTCTAGTACATGATTATGAATTAGATTTTGGGGAATATATTCCCGGTTTTAGGATTTGGTACCTGATTATTTTCCGATGGATGTCACTCCAGACTGGTTTTAATAAATTGAAATCGTTTTAACTTTTATTTATGAGAATTTTGGGTTTGATGACCAACTGTTTGACTCCTAGATTTTGGTGTCTTACAAGTTGGTATCCGAGCCATGGTTTGAGGGATCCGGGCATTCTTGAATGCTTGGACTCGAACTGTTAAGGACTAGAAGTGCCAACAGCGGGTAGCTACACGCCAAGAGGTAAGCCTTTTGATGGGTGTTAGATGGAATGCTAATATGGTTAAGAATAGGGGGTCCTTAGGACGGGTGGGTAAATTAAAAGACTAATTACACTTGATCAACGTCATTAGCAGTTTACCCTTACTTTCCATGTTCTAAATACTACTTGTGCTTGATCGTGTTAAAGTTCTATCTTTGTAAGGATAAGACATGGCCATTAATCGTACTACTAGGAGAGGTTGTCCCAGCAGTCGTGGTCGTAGGCCGCGTGTCAAGAGAGAGAGAACCATATTCTCGGGCAAGGACAGACCCTGACTCACGAGGAGGGGGATAACCCCACGTTAGATCCCTCCATGCACGTGTCCATCACGGATGAGGTTTATCAGGTTCTTCATAGTGCAATTCCCGAAATTGTTGCTGAGGTTGTTAAGGCTATGGAAGAATCATTTGTTGCTAAGAATTCAGATAAATGGGAAAAAGTTAAGAAGACTCGAGATGAAACCGAGATGAGGAAGGGGTTCGTGCGATTAATGTCACTGCTCGGGGTTGTTCGTGTGGGGATTTTAAAAAGTGTGATCCCCTACTTTCGATGGTACTAAGGATGCATCGGCAACACACCAATGAGTGAGGGAAATGGAGGTCTATTGAGAATTAGTAATTGTAAGGGGGATGACATGGTTACTTTTGCTGCTGCCTTGTTTCGTTCTGAGGCGTTGTGCTGGTGGGAGAATTTGGCTCAGGCCATTTGGGACTGGGCTATTAGGAGGATGACTTGGGAAGAGTTGAAGCAGTTGGTTTTCGATCAATTTTATCCTCCGCACGAATTGGATAAGATTGAACAGGAATTCTAAACCCTAGAAGCGGGTGCCATGACCCATCGCAAGTATATTAAAAGGTTCAACCAAATGGCTCGTTTATGTCCCGATCTGGTTAGTCCTGAAAGTAAAAGAATTAAAAAGTATGCGAAGGGTCTCCTGATGAATATTCGTAGGGGCGTGATGACCACCGACATGAGCTCTTTTCACGCGGTGTTTATCATGGCTGGTACCTTGTACGATCAGAAGGAGATGATAAACCCATCTGAAACTGAGAAGAATTGGAACTCAAACACTAACTCCAATGGTAAACAGTTCGAGGGCAATAACTTTACTCCAGCTGTGAAGAAAGCGAGAACCGAGGCTTTGAATTCTAGGGGGAGTGCATTGGTGGATAGATGCAGGAAATGTGGGAAACCACATAGGGGGAATGTAGATATGGGACTATTCCTTGTTTCCGTTGTGCGAAAACTGGGCACTCCTACTTCGAGTATCCGACTCTGACTTGTTTCCGGAGTAGAGGGTCTGGGCATTTGGCATCTAGGTGAGCTTATATTAAGGCGGGGAGTTCCGAGCTAGGAAACTCCTTAAGGGTGAAGGTGGAAGACAAACCAAAGGCTAAGGCTAGAGCCTTCAATATCTCCATGAAAGAGGCGAAGGATGACGCGAACGTTGTTTTAGCTATTCTTTTTCTTTATCCTTCTAATTGTTAAGTCCTACCGTGTAAATTCCTAATTTCTTCAAGAACGTATATGTAATTGCTTAGCTAAGTAGTAGTGTAATATCATTCAAGGTACCTTTTTACTTGATGAACTACAGGCTTCGGTTTTGTTTGACTCGGGTGCCACTAGGAGTTTTGTGTCTACCGCGTTTTGTGCCAGGTTAAATAAATCACCCGAGCACGTAAATGATGTGTTTGAGGTTGAGGTTGCTGTAGAAAAGTATGTTTCTATGTCTAGAGCCATTTAGGGTTACCTTATCAAGTTGTCTGGGTATAGGTTTCTGGTGCGGTTGTATTTGATGCCTTTGGGCTGTTTCGAATGTGGTGCTTGGGATGGATTAGCTTGCTAGTGTGGATGCTCAGATTATCTGTGGTCAGAAACTCATGCGTCTTAGGGCTTCGGATGGGAGCCAAATCACTGTCTTCGGTGATCGGAGTGGTGCGACGCCATTATATCCATGCTTAAGGTGGAAAAACTCATGCACTGAGGTTGTGGGGCGTATCTGGCGTATGCTATAAACGTGAAAACTGATGCTGCTATTGTCGGGGATGTTCCCATTGTTCGGGATTACCCGGATGCATTACCTAATGATTTGTCAGATGTGCCACCGGATCGTGAGGTCGAATTCCAGATAGACCTTGTGCCCGGCGCCAAGCACGTTACACGAGCACCTTATCGCTTAGTGCCGAACGAAATGAAGGAACTTATGTCCCAATTGGAAGACTTGCTCGACAAAGGCTTCATTCGACTGAGCATCTCATCTTAGGGTGCCCCAGTCTTTTTCGTCAAGGAGAAGGATGGCAACATGCGTATGTGCATCGGCTACCGTGAACTGAATAAACTCACCGTGAAAAACAGGTACCCTATACTAAGGATCCATGACTTATTTAATCAGCTCCAAGGAGCTAGTTGGTTCTCAAAGATCGACCTTAGGTCAGGGTATCGTCACTTGAAGATTCAGGAACAAGATATTCCTAAGACCGCCTTCAGCACTCGTTATGGGCACTATAAATTTCTCATGATGTCTTTCGGATTAACTAAGGCACTAGATGCGTTCATGGATCTTATGAACCGGTGTGTAGGCCGATGCTAGACCGTTTTGTCATTGTTTTCATCGATGATATTCTCAAGTATTCTAAGAGAAAAATTGACCACGCTCGTCACCTCACGGAGGTTTTGGATGCTCTGCGAAGGAATAAGCCTTATGCTAAATTTTCTAAGTGTTCTTTTTGGTTACGTGAGGTCCAATTCTTGGGTCATGTTATTAACCCAAATGGCATCTTGGTAGACTCTGCGAAATTGGAAGCCATAAACAAATGGGAATCTCCTAAATCACCATCTGAAATTCGTAGCTTCTTGGGATTGGCGGGGTATTACCGTCGGTTTATTCGAGACTTTTCAAAAATAGTTTCATCGTTGACCAATTTGACTAAGAAGAGGGTTAAGTTTGTTTGGGGTTTTGATCACGAGGAGGTTTTTCTTGAATTAAAGCACGGGTTAACGCATTTTCCGATTCTGGCCTTGCCTGATGGTACCGACGACCTATTTGTCTATTCCGATGCTTCTTATTAGGGGCCTGGGTGTGTTCTTATGCAGCGTGGCTGAGTCATAGCTTATGCTTCGCGACAGTTGAAGCCTCACGAGGTGAATTACCCTACCCACGATCTTGAAATGGCGGCGGTCGTGTTTGCGCTTAAGTTGTGGAGGCATTATCTATATGGTATTCCTTTTGTCATTTACACCGATCATAAGAGTTTAAAATATTTCTTCAAGCAAAAGGAGCTAAATATGAGATAGCGTCGGTGGTTGGAGTTAATCAAAGATTATGATCTCGATATTATGTACCATCCCGGTAAGGCTAACGTGGTGGCCGGCACGTTGAGCCGGAAAGAGAGGCCAAAACCCATTCGTGTAAAATCCTATCAGCTTATTCTCAAACCCGATATTTTGAAACAGATAACCAACGTTCAGAATGAGGCCTTACAGGTGAAATGGATTATGCCGGAAGGTGTTTGAGGCCAAGAAAAGTTGTTGGAAGACATCAGTGACGGAGTGAAGCATAAAGATGGTCGTTTATGGGTACCCAGGTATGGGGGATTCAGGATTAAACTTTTAGATGAAGCTCACAAGACGCGCTATTCCATTCATCCGGGCGCGAATAAGATGTATCATCTCAAGAAGAATTACTAGTGGCCCGTGATGAAGTATGAGGTAGCCTAATATGTGAATAAATGTTTGACACATTTGCAAGTTAATGCTGAGCATCAAAAGCCTTTTGGGAAGCTACAACCCTTGGAAATACCCGAGTGGAAATGGGAGCATCTTACGATGGATTTTATAACTAAACTGCCTCGCACTCCTAGGATTAATTATGACACCATTTGAGTAGTTGTGAATAGATTGACTAAGAGCGCTCATTTCTTGCCGATTCGAGAGACTTATAATTCCAAGCAGTTGGCCGATCTATTTATTCATGAGATTGTTTCTAGACACAGGGTGCCTGTGTCTACTGTTTCTGATAGGGACACACGTTTTACCTCCGGATTTTTGGAAAAGTTTCACAAGCAGATCGGTACCAAACTTCTCATTAGTACTGCTTATCTTCCGCAGATTGTTGACCAATTCGAGAGGACCATACAAACTCTCAAGGATATGTTGCGGGCTTGTGTTATCGATTTTGGTGGTAGTTGGGATCATCGTTTGCTGCTGGCTGAATTTTCTTACAACAACAGTTTTCACGCCACTATTTGGATGCCGCCATTTGAGATGTTGTATGTAAGGCCCCGAACCCCGGGAACCCCACAGTTGGTAATCATTCAAAACACTCGTAAAAATAATTAAACTTAAAAACAATTCTTTGCATTAAAATAGCATTACAGAGTATAATTCGGCGGAAAACGTAAATAGATGAATGAGTTCCCAAAATCAACATTAAGTATAACTTTTAAAAGTCTTTTGAAATAAAATGTTCATAAGTAATTCTTCATTCCAGTGTGCCTTCACCGTCCAAGTAGCTCCGTGCACGTCCAAGCGACAAGGCATCCTCTTCCTAACCTGAAACTCACACTAACATGCACAAAAAGTAAGCTTAAGCTGAGTGAGTTCAAGTTTTAAATAAGTAGCAAAAGTTTTAATAATCATTCCAACGGTTTTAAAACAACAAACGGAAGTACATCGGTTAGGTCACCACATTCAATAAATTGTCATTCTTACGTATGAGCATCTCTATACGTGCATTCCTATATATATAACATTCAATAATAACATTCAGGGTCGAGAAAACGTAAAACCCAAACATGTAACATTCGGCGCATGCAAACACAAGTAGGCATACGCAACGTTTAGTAGTCAAGACGACTACTACATTCGCCAAATATTGGCCATTCTAAATATATATAAATATATATACATACACACATTCTATAACATTCCAAGGCCTACCAATACTAGCAAGCCTATGTGAAACCATTTAAAACATTTCATCAGTGAGGAAACACTTAGGTGTGCATGCTAGCCCAAAACTTAAAAAGAGTTAAACGGGGCATCAAGAAATCACCTGAAATCAATCGAACACCTGCAACGAGTTAGGAAATCCATAAGTGCACAATCACAAGCAAGGGCCTGTAAAGTATACACAACGTGTTACTAAGCTAGACCGTAAGAACACTCTTGCCTAATGGGCCGTTCAAGCCCAACAACTTGGCCCAATTCCCCACACTTGGCCCAATGCCCCACACTTGGCCCAAGGCCCAAAAACTTGGCCCAAGGCCCAACAACTTGGCCCAAGGCCCAACACTTGCCCGTCGGCAATCAAATTGAATCGAATACGCGCGTAATAAACCTTAAAACAAATTGTTAAACGAATCAGCCCCAAATGGGCCAAATTCCCCCTTTAATCTTTTCATTCATCATAATTATGTCACCCGAGTTGATCTGGTTGACGGTTCCTTTTTACAACTCTCAATTTAACATTTAAACGAAAATTCGCGCACCGCCGACTCGATTGACCAAGCACCAACCAAAACAGCCCCCGAGCATCAAAAAAATAATTTTCCCACAGCCCTTAGACTCCCCTAGGGCCATACAAACTGATTCGGTTGATCATCCAACCGATTAACGCATCAAACTCAACAATTTTCAATTCTACACCCGATAAACCCTAGTTTTCGAACTAAAATCGATTGACCGACCTAAACACCTCCAATGATCACGAAATTTTAATACGATGTAAATGCCATACATGGGGATCTTTCTACACCGGAAACTTAAATATTATTCACGGGAAGTGGGTCAATTACACCTTGGCCGAAAATCTGTCCAACGAAAAGTTTCAGCAAAATTGAGCATCAAAACGATTAGGGGTGAACAAAAAGAGTGTTGGGGCTTGTAGTACATACCTTGAACTACTTCTAGGAGCTTGGAATTGATCAAAAAGTCAAAGCAAAGAAGGGAGGGGGGCTGTTCCCTGGTCCGATCGCTGCTGCTGCTGCATCTAGGGTTTAGGTTTTTTTTGTTTAGTGTTATATTATAAAACTTTTTCATTTAAGCCCCCGGAAAATAATAATAATGCAACTTGGAAGAAATGTTAAGCGATGAGACGTACCGGGATGAGGTAAAGGCTTCTGAGGAACGTCAGATAAATCCCGAGAATTATACATACTCTACAATCCTTAATTCTTGAAATCGGAATTAACGGGAGTTACATTGTACGGGCGTAGGTGTAGGAATCCTATCTGTTGGTGTTCCATTGGTCAGAAACAAGTAGGGAGTTTGGAGGTGGTTGAGGCTACGACTGAAAAGCTTGATAAAATCAAGACTTTTATGAAGGCTGCCCAGGACAGGCAAAAGTCCTATGCGGATAAAAGATGAAGACCTATTGTGTTCGAGGTCAGTGATCGAGTTATGTTAAAGGTTTCTTCTTGGAAGGGCATCATTCGTTTCCGTATGGGGGGGGGGGGAAACTCAGCCTTAGGTTAATAGGTCCGTTTTGGATTTTGTCTTGTGTTAGAGAGGTAGCTTATAGACTGGATTCTACGTTCCATGTGTCACACCTGAGGAAGTGTTTGGAAGACGAGGAGGCCCATGTGCCTCTTGTTGATATTGAGCTTGACAGTAAGTTGAATTATATTGAGGGGCCTATCACCATTCTTGACCGTCAGAAAAAACGTTTAAGGAATAAGGTGATTAGGCAGGTGAAGGGGCAGTGGAGGAAACGTAAGGGTTCCGATGCTACTTGGGAATCCGAGGAAGATATTATGAAGCTCTTCCCACAACTGTTCCTCTCGCAACGGGATTCGCGGATGAATCCCATTATGAGGGGGGTGGACTTGTAACACCCGATATTTTTTGTTTAACGACATGAAACGGTTGTAGAGTTTGTACCATATTCGAGAATTGATCTTGCAACTTGAGGGGCCTCCTGGTCATTCTTAAAAGCTTAATTATTTAACTTTTGGCACAAGATTTCTCAAATAACAAGTAGAGGGGCTGATTATGTAATTTGCGTAAACTTTTAAAAGCCTTTGCCGCCTCCTTCCTACATGCGACCGGCAGCCCTAACTCCCCCACCATCATCGATTTTTCTTCATTCCAGCCACTATCAAGCATATTCCAATCAATTTCAGGTTTGTATTTTATCAAGGAATGTCTTTTTCATCTTAATGTGCCTATATTACTCGCTTATTGATCAGAATCTTTCGGTTTAGGTCGTAACCGGTGGCTGCTCGTTTAAGCTACACCAGGGGCTGATTAAATTAGGATTCTTGCTCTAATACCTTCCTAGGTATGTCACTTACTTGATTCTAAAATATCATAACCAATGGAATTGATTTGATGGGTCAATTGTTGATAGTTCGAAAACTAGGATTTTGGTCGTTTAAATTGTTAATTGTTGCGTTTCGCATGTTGTTTGATGGAATTAATAACCAATTCAGATTGTGTATTATTAATATGATAAATGAGCTGTGAAAATACTAATTTTTATGAAAACGGGGCTGAATTGGTTGGTGATTGCTCAAACGGTTCGGTAGAGTACGAATTCTCACTTAAACGGTAATTCGTGCGTTGTGCAAGGAAATTGCCGACCCATTCAGCCTGTGTAGTGTCATGTGGACTTATTGGCTGTAATAATACTAATTTTATCCATACGGGTATGAGTTGGTTGATAATTACTTAAACGGACAGTTAATGCGCGTATTCGACACAATTAACGATATTCGGGTGTAGTTTGGAAATCCTATTGACCCTAGCTTTAACTAAGGGTGGTTTGGGTAAACTTAAGGCATTAGGGGCTGATTCAATTGGAATTAGTATGGGTGAGGCTTTGGGACAATCAAATCATATTAGAACGCCCTCGTAGGATAAGCGAGTCGATACGGTTTAGTTAGTAATCGTTGTGTGCCACTCGACAGGATTTTGAATTGTGTAATTACTTAGAGGTTCTCTAGCTCATTGGTACTTGTGTGACTTGTGTCAGGTGAGTTTCATGATGCCCTTTTAATATTTTTACGTTTTGGGCTAGCATACACACCTTATTACGACTTTACTCACTAAACTTTTTAAGTGGCACTGTGTGGACTTACTTGCATTGTACTATCTCTAGAATGATATATTCATTATCATATAGCCTACACTTGATGATGTTATTCAGTTAATTGTGACTAAGTTTCATGTAGGTATGCCTATTAATGTGTTTGCTTCGATAAATTGTGATCGAGTCAAATATATTATTCGGGTTTAACTCGTGGTGAGGAGGCCCGTGTTGCATGTTTATGATTAGGGCGGGTCAAATATATTACTGGAGTCCTTGACTTCGTGTCTCGTGATTCGTGGTGAGAAGGCTCGTCATCTTGCTAAACCGTGATCGGGTCAAATATATTACTCGAGTCTTAACTCGTGGTGGGGAACGCCCGTATTACGTGTTTAGGATTGTTTACCGCTACCGGAACAAATATATTACTCGAGTCTTGACACTTGGTGAAGAGGCCCGTGTTTGCGTAATTAACCGAGGAAAAATTAATTACTTATTTAATTATTATTTTCTTTACCATCATTATATGTATTAATTTAAACTGAATTACTTTTGTTGTTTATAAAAATGTGAACTCACTTAGCTTAAGCTGACTTTTTGTGTTTGGTTTGTTTCAGGTTAAGAATTTGGGAATTACCGCTTGGACGTGATCGAGGTTACCCGGATGGTTGAAGGCATATCTAGTCGAAGACTTTAATAAAACAAACATTTTTTAGTACTTGATTATGAATTAGATTTTGGGCATATTTTCCTAGTTTTGAGATTTGGTACTTGATTATTTTCCGCTGCATGTCCCTCAAGACTGGTTTTAATAAATTGAAATCGTTTTGACTTTTATTTATAAAAGTTTTGGGTATGATGTACAACTGTTAGACTCTTGGGTTTCGGGGTCTTACGTTGATGCATGGTTTGACGTCTCGGTCTTTATAAAGTATTATAATATTAGTATTAATGTAATAGGGGCATTTTGGTAATTTTGTAAAGACCATTCGTATGTAATCTAAGGCACATTTGATATATCGTGATGAATGTGACCCATTCGTCTTATGTAAGTCTCATTCTTTCAGAGTCTTAACGAATGAGATAACGAATGAAGGGCCATTCGTCTGATAATATAATAGTAGCGAATGACTTAGAAGTCATTCGTGTTCATTAATGTAATTAGTAGCGAATGAGGTCATTCATTAAGGGGATGTTTAACAAATGACCTATTATCTATATAAGGCCCTGTATCTATTGTTAAAGTAATGAGAATCCTTTGTTTATGAATTGATACTGTTACTTTGCCCGATTCTTTCCAGACACACACTCACACATCCTAATTGCATTCATCCTCATAATCTTAATAGCTCGTATCGGACGTTGTCATCACATGAACTAGATCCGAAATGGCTTAGTTGTTATCTCAATTAGTATCAAAGCGTTTGATAAAAACACGTTTTAAATACTTGCTTGGTATGAATGGATTAAAAAAGCTGACCTTTATACAAAAGTTATTGATAAAACACGTTTTAAATACTTGCTTGCTATTAATGGATTAAAAACTTTAACTGAAGTTCAATCACTTGGTTAAATCATTTATTTTTGTACAGTTTTCGTTTGTTTTTAAGTTTTCCTTTTTATTTTGTATGTTTTAAGGGGAGAAATTGGGAAAATTACAAAAATATTGTGTTTTCTGTTTGTATAGATAAAATTCAAAAACCAAAAACATTCAAATATCAAAAATCCAAAAACATTGAAAAACTGCTCCTCAAAATGAATTTTTCAAGCATAAAGGGAAAATGATAGTACATTGACCTGACGGATCTAGTGCATGAATAAATTAGATTGAAAAATTACCGTAAGATCAGCTATACGATACGCAAAGATAGGCTTGACAGACTATATAGAGATTGATAAGATATAAACATAACGACTGCCGAATCTAGTGGTATCATATCTTGATGCATGATTCTATATCTAATTTGATAAATCAAAAGTTTAAATGATTTCCGTGTGTGCATGCGTAGATTTTGTTAAGAAATTAAGCTTATTTTTCTTTTTATTTTGCAAAGAAATTCAACTTTATTTTTTCATTATTTTTGTTCAATTCTTGGATCTTCTCTTGCGCGATAAAACTATCCGATCTAAGGGTTAGGATTTGAATATTCTGCTTTATTTTCTTGGTGTTTCGTGTAAAGTTTTGGACTTTGTCTGCGCGATAATACTGGATTATCCGAATTGATTGTTAAGACTTTATACAATTTCAACTTATTTTTATTTTCTTATTTTGTTAAAATGGAACCTTATCTGCATGTAGTAATACCGATCTTAAGGAAAAATTTTAACGTTCTGCTTTATTTTTATTTTTCTTATTTTTCCATGAGTCACAATTAATTAAATCTTATAATCAAAAGAAAAACGTACATGTGAAACTTCATTGTATAAGAGATATAAAAGTTATGTCTGATAGGTGGGGTCCACATATGATTCGTGCATAATTTAACTTTAAGCATATCGTAAAGTTTTCGACAAGTCTGTGTAACATTTAAGAGCACAATTATATCTACAATCATTGTTGGATTACGTGAATAATAAGATCGAAATTGAAGTGTAGCTTAGAACGTCATAAGTTAGTATGATTCCCTGCTCAAACTCGCAAAAATATGTACCGCTTTATTGTCTTTACTTTAATTGCATTTACTTTTTCATATTTCATTTTTTGTTGTTTTTGTTTGAAAAATGAAAAATACAAAAAGATTTTGAGTGTGATATAAATTTCGAAAAATCAAAAAGATTTTATTTCTTCTTTATTTTCGATTTACTGAGCGAGCGAACTATTCAAGATAAAATGAAAAAGTTTTCGCCAAATTTTAAGTTAATTCGTGTAATGTATTAAATTTTAAAGTATATCTGCTTAATTTAATGATTTCCGATGATAGTTTGGTCGGTTAATGTAAATAATATTAATTTAATCTCACTTTGAAACCCTAATTGGATTAAAGTGCTTATTTAATTCATTTTGTATAAAATTAGATTCATTCGTTAAATGTAATGGTTGTTCGTTACCATAGTGTAACAAATGACTAGACATTCGTTAGATTTCATAACGTATAACTTCATTCGTTATGAATATACATTCGCTTCCACTACCTGATAACGAATGTGTTCATTCGTGAACTGTAGTAACGAGTGACTATATAATTTAATCTATTCGTCAGAAATTAACGAATGTCTTGTCTATTCGTTAAAAATTTAACGAATGAAAGGATTATTCGCGTTTTTTTAACAAATAGCAATTTTTAAAGTAACGAATGAGCGTCTCATTCGTTACTTTGAAATCACGAATCACATTGGGAATCGTGACTTTATTGCTGTGGTTTATAATCCCAGAAGATGAATAAACAGCCACACGTCTTCACTATTCTATTACCTTCCTAAACATCACTCTGCCAAAATTTCTTGTCATTCCTAAACATCAATAATCTTCAATCTAACTGATCGTGTATTGTTATACAGGTATTGGGGACCACATGTATATAATTTTCATTCGATTTGGGCCAGTATATCATGACTAATTGATGGAAAACTAAACTGAACCGATACGACTATTATTACTCTTAAACACTGATTGTAATATGATACTTGATGTAATTTGAGAAATTAGAACTGATATTGATGATCATATTAGGGTAAATTAGGGTTTATTAGTTGTTTGGACGATTATCAGATGGTGAATTGAATCGTCTTTTACTTTCTGGGTTTTTGGTTAATTTTGACCTTGACCTTATTAGTCACAATAATATTATAATGTATCATTCGTTAGGATGTAACGAATGGCACACTATTCATTATGCTGATAACGAATCAGTGATATTAATAATGTATATCCATACTTATTCGTTATAATAATGAATGATATGCTTATTCGTTAAAGTAACGAATAACTTGCTTAGTTGATAAGATAACGAATAACTAGTTGATTCGTTAATGGAACGAATGACTAGCTGATTCATTAATGTAACGAATAAGTAAATGATTAGTTAATGTACATGAATGGATGACCTATTCGTTAAAGAAAAAAATTGACGAATGTACACATTTGTTCAAGATGGTTTTAACGAGTGTGATGATATTCGTTAACCCGAAGGGTATTTTTTAGAACATTTAAAATACTAACATATTTGTTTTTAATAATATGGCAGACGAGAACGTTCTGGCTCCTGTACCCAAACAACAACCTGATCCAGTTGTTAATATGGATGTAGAACAAGAAGAACCCAAACCAGAACCCGTGTTGTTGTCGTGGGATAACAAGCACATCATATGCGCATTTCTACACGATAATTTCTTCTGTTCTGACATGTTCAAAACGCGGTCTACAAAAACCTAATCTAACTTAGACACTCTAGTTTTAAATTTATAAATCTAGACTCTCCTAATGCTAGACCACTAGACAGACAAGTGGACCTATCGACTGTAGTAAAGCCTAATGAAGTCCGGATGTCGAACCCACAGGACACTAGCGACACCTAAACTAGACTCTGAGTAAGAACTTAAATATATTGATTTAATTGATTTTTATGTTTTTAATTATTAACTTATAAACTAAAGAATACTTAAACTAAAACTGACATGGAACTATATACGAACAAATCGGACTAGAACTTATATAAGGGAAAGCAACTACCTAAGTAAAGAATCCTACTAGTCAACTCGTAAACTCTCGGAATTGGATTTATGATTGGTAACCGGTATCTAAAAATATGACACTCTCGGAATTGGATTTATGACACTGGTAACCTGCTTCTTTAATTTTCTTTTCTTCCGCTGACTTTGTGACGTGCCTAGCAACGTGCTTGGTTATTTTACCTTTCCTTTTCTCTTTGTTCGAATAGTGGATTGGCTTGGAGGTAATAAGGTTAAAACCCTTTTCTTTTTCGTGCTACTGTCTCACGTTTCTTTTCTTTGTTTTTTATTTGATTGATTTTTGTTGCCACTAAGGGTGGCGTACCCCCAGTAGCCGACCCCCTTCATTGTTAAAACCCCTCCTTTAAATAATTGGTAGACACCATCCTTTGTAGGTTAAAAGCCCATTTGCTAACCGACTCACGTTTCTTTCAAGTTCTTCTATTGGGCCAGATTAAAAGAAAATAGATAATTATATCACAATTAAAATAAATGAAACTTTGCTCATCTGTGACATATAGTCCGAATAATTAGCCCCATGTAATTCTTTTCTTTCATGTTATATATATGAAATTTGTTATTATGATTATTATTACTATTTAACTTACGAACAAATCAGATATAGTCTCATTTGGGGAATTAGTTCTTAAGAAAATTGACAATGACATTATATAAAACACGTACGAGGTTTTACTCATCGAATTTTTTTGTTCCATAAAAAATACTTTATTTTGGCTCGCTCTCTTTGAACCATTTATATCTAAATATGAGCCAAATAAGAGTAATATTTAATAAAAGCTAGCTTAAAGTACTTAAAAGTGTAGAAAATATTTACAATATTTATATATAATTTAACCTATATCAAATATCCCCACACTTAAACCTTTTTCGTCCCTGAAAAAGTATTTTGCAATGGAATCATAATTCGAAACTGATCTTTAAAACATATAGGTTATCTTTTAAGCTCAGATAAACGCAAAAACCGCGATTGTCGATATTGTTGTCCACTTGAACCCAACCACCAGCCTATCAAGCCCCCAATCATATTTAACAATTAAGTTTAATTTTTTATCAATAAGCTCATGGATCTCATACCTAAAGAGTTATAGATCCACTTACCCCCATCTCAAGCATAATCAAGACAATTAAAAACCGGGTTGAAACAAACTGGTTCAACCTATCACCGTAAGTTAAAACCCTTTAATGGTAAGAAGAAAATACACTTAGATGAAGTTTAAATGGATGAATGGTAAAATTAGGCCGTACGAGCAATTCCTAATCCTAAATCTATATTAGCGGATTTCGTCCCAGCATTGTTTCATCCGTGCTGCAACCCAGTAAATGACAGTCCCAAGCCTCCACCCTTAGTATTTCCTAAAATATATTTATTGACTATAAACCTCGAACCCCAATAGTGTATCCTCAGAGTCACCATCCCCTTGGTAACACGTAAGCTCTTCGGCCCCGTCTAGTTTGTGCCTTTTGACCTCTTTTTTCTATTTTTTGGATGCTCATTTGCATCTTTTACGGCACTTATTTTTTGAAACTTTTGCAATACAATTTTTTAATTTTTTTCGTTTTTTTTTTGCACTTAGGCATCTTTTACCTAAAATATATAACTATTTTTCTATGCTCGTATAAAAAGTGGACATGGCGGGGTGCCACCACTCATATTTACTTTCATAAAACAAAGTGGTGTGCTAATTTTAATTGCATCTAATTCTCACCACCTCAAGGTTGTCAAATTACGACTTCACTGCCCCCCCCCCCCCTCAAGATGAGAACCCACAAGGTTTATGATTATTAGGTTTATTAATAATAATCAAGGGAAACCTTTCAAAGTTAGTTGGGCCTACCGAAACATCCCAATCTTAGTGCGCTATATTTTTTTTAATCTCATATATAATAGTAGTTTTAAAAAACCTATCTCAATTTTTTTTTATCATTTTCCATTATTTTTCAAATTTTCGTTAAATTTTTTTTTGGGACGCTTTTCAAAATAATATTTTTTCCTTTAAATTTTTAGATTTTTTTTAACTATTATTATTTATATAAAAATGTCAGTTTCCCATTGTTGGGTTGGATTTTTGATAAGGAAGATTGGAATCTTCTCAACCTCCTCAGAAAATAGCTAAGTATGGACTTCGAGCAAACTTAGGCGATCGAGCATGGTTTTACTAATTCGAGAAAGGTCTTCAGAACCTTAAATGGTTAATTCTACTAAGTGTTAAGGCTTCGAGCAAGCTACACTTCAACGAACAAGGGTATTCTTCTATCGAGCATGGATTGCCAATCGAGCAAACAGCTTGATCATAAAATTTTAACCAAGTGTTACGAGCATAGGATGATCGAGCACATGGGGACAAGCATGGATGCAATAAGAAGATGTCACGTGATCAAAGCATGGACTTTGAGCACAGTTCAGTTCCCGAGCAAGATTTACATCCGAGCATGCTAAAGATTGCTGAATAAGTATAATTGAAGACATCAAGAAGAATGAGCTTGCTCGATGGACTAGTTCGAGCAAAGCATGGACAAGTTAAGAAGAAAGAAGCTTACTGGAGGAGAATATATTCTCCGAAAGAGAATATATTCTAAGTAAAATACACTCGAAGACACTCATCGAGCACACCTAGCGTAGTGAGTATGCTCGAGCAAGATAGTTACCTTGCTCGAGGACTCAACACTTGTATTATTTTAAGTTTCATTCTGTAATGATTAGGAACTTCTAGAAGGAATGTCAGGGTCTATAAATAGGGGTCCTAGGATACCTTTTAGGACATGGATTTCCAAGCGGAATACAGGCTGGAACGCACTGAAAACGAAAAACATTCCAAACAATATTCTCTTTGTTTTCTCGTACAATCGCCGTCGCCGTCATACACGAAACCCTAGACATTCCTTTCACTGTTGTATTAAATGAAATATTAAATGCAGTGAATCTTTGTCTTGAAATCGTTCTTACTAATCATTCATTTACGTTTCGTGTCTGTTATACTTTCACTCCTTCATTCCCACTTGTTGGATATCCTGACTCCACTGGGATATTGAATAGGCCTTTGGGTTAGCAGAGTCGGTGTGTTCTTGTCAACCTTTATAGGTTTCACCCGATTCACGGTACTGACAAGTGGTATCAGAGCTTGAGTAAGCTCGCTGAATGCCACGGAACAGAAGGTTGTGAAGAAGCTTGAAGCTTTACTACCTCCTCACTACTGCAAACTCCAGATCTACTGATATGGAAGACCAAGAAGTTTCAACAAACAAGATTCCAAGGTTACTAGGACAAGAAAACTTCATAAAATGGAAAGTGCTGTTTGAAGAGGCTGTGAACTACAATGAACCAGAGCTGTGGATGTCTATCATTGAAGTAAACTACGTTCCTTCAGCAGCTCTAAACAACAACGGAACTGTTGAACTAAAGATGAAGAAGGGGGATGATAAAGCTCTGTCTATGCTGAAATTAGGGCTTTCTTGGGAAATTCTGACAACAGTAAATCATCACAAGACTGCAAAGGGCATGTATGATGCAGTCCTCGAAATGTTTGAGGGGAATACAGAATTGAGAGACATCAAGAAAGACAGATTGAAACAGCAGCTTGACAGATTCAAGCTCAAGGAAGGAGAAAGACTAAAGCAGTTCTGCAAAGATTCATGATGATTGTGAATGAAATTAGAACAACAGACCTTCAAATATCTGATTTTAACCTGAACAAGAAACTTCTATCATCCTTTTCCGGTGAGTGGTACACTGCCAGCAAGTTCATCAAAGAGAAAACAAGCTTTCCTAATTTCAAGTTAGATGATGTGATAGCCTTCCTCAAGGCTGCAGAACATGAAATGATTGAAAACCATATGATTCGAGAGGACAAGCCAAGCTTTCAAATGAATAATGCTCTTGTGGAACCCATAGGCAACCTCTCAATCAAGAATCAACAGCCTATTGTTGAAGAGCCATCAGAAACCAACTAATCTTGCAGTAGTCAATCAAGATTTAATGTTCAGCTGATTGAAGATGACACACCATCTCCAGCTAATGGGCAAACTACTTTCATGCATCACAACCCAACTCAATGAATAGACTACCAGGCCTTGTTCTTTATGTTCACTGAGTCATACCATGCCTTTGTGGCCAAGAATATGATAAATACAAACATTGTGCAAGAAGACCTAGAACAAATAGATGCTGATGATTTAGAATATATGGACATTAAATGGCAAGAAGCTATGTTAGCAGTGAGGAGCAAGAGATTGTACAACAGGATAGGTTGACAAGCTTCAATGGTCCAACTGAAAGAATTGGATTTGACAAATCGAAGGCTATCTGTTATAACTATCAACAACTGGGACACTTTGCAAGAGAATGTAACATGCCAAGGCAAGCTGGAAATCAATTGAATCAAAATCAATTCCTACCAGAACCAGAATCAAAATTTCCAGCAGCAAAGAAATCAGATTACCAACCAGAACCCCTACCAAAATCCGAACAGACCCAACAGCAAACATTTCAACCTCAAAGAAACAACCAATTGCAGGCTCACACAAACCAGAACAGATCAAATCAAAACTATGTGAACCAGCAGAGAGACCAAGGAAGTGTGGCTGTTACCAGGGTGTCACAAGATGGGAAATTTGATTGGAGCAATCATGCTGCTGAAATTGAGAGGGAAAATGTTGCATTTATGGCAAAGGTGCATGACCAGGCTGAATCTTCAAATACACAGGTACAATCTGATGTCTCAATTTCTGATCTTCTTATTACTATTGATCAACTTAATCAGGAGATTGGAAAATGGAAAACTGAGTGTGGGAGGAAGGAAGCCTTTTTGAATGTGTATGAAACAAGTGAGGCAACCTATGAAAGTCAAATCAAAGGACCTGAAGATGATTGCATGATGGCATACCAGACCCAATCAAGAATGACCATTGAAATAGAAGGGTTGAAAAAGATGTATGTAGAAGAAAAGATGAAGAATGCTGAATTGCTAATTCAAATGGATTTCTTGAAGAACCTTGTTTCTACTGGCAATATTGTGGGATATGTTGATAAAATGACTGAAGAAGAGAAGTACAAAAATGTTCCACCGCCTTTTTGTGACAGCTACCCACTGAAAGTAGACAAGGAGAGTAGAAGTGAATATCTTAAGCAGTTCAAGAATGTTTTTGATGACAAAGAAGAGTTTGTAAAGCAATATGCTGATGTGTATGTAGACCAGAATGGAGATTTTGCAGTGAAGAAGGCTGGGGAGACAAAAATTGAAAAGAATGACAAATTGGTAGGTGAGAACAAGAAATGGAGTGAATACTCCAGTGAAGACAGCAATTGCAGATGTGGAAGCTCAAAGTCATCTAAGGGCAAGAAGAAAAGAACACCAAGCAAAAATAAAAATGATAAGATTCCTCTCCTGCCAAAAATGACTCAAAAGATGAGAAAGGACTATGAGAAAATTAGAAGAGAACATGTGGTGTTTGACATCTGTGCAAGACCGCAGAATGAAATCAAGAAAAGAACAGAAGAAAATGTGAAATCTTCCTATGATCAGTCACATCCTCCAATCTATCCAGTCTTCTCAAACCATGAACTTTTTGACATTGGAGATGTGGAATATGTTCAAATGAGAAGATCTGTTGGAAATGAAAAAGGAAGCAGTTTGAGAGCCAATTCCAAATTCAAGCCTGTTGTATTTGTCAAAGAAAAATATCATCTGGAGCCTGATTTGAACAAACTAATCAAGATGGACTTCAGCAATTCACTATGTCCTAAAACCTCCCTAGGCTTTGATTTTCCCAAACCCAGTGACAAAATTAAAGACAAGCAATTGCTTGAAGATATGGGAAGCTATGCAAAGATCCGGTGCAAGAAGTGTGATGCATATGGTCATCACACTGACTCTTGTTGGTTTGAAGAGGAAGAATTTGAAGTTCCTGATGTGGTTTGTGGGTTTGATATGAAAGGATACAAGAAAATGTATCAAAGATATTTAAATGAGGAAAAAGGCAGCTCAGATGATGAGAACAAAAGTTCAGTGCTTGAAGACAGACTGAAACAAGTCTTAAAGATCAAAGATGAACCAAGTGTCTAGCAAACCTGCAAAAACAAAAGGTCGAGTGACAAAGGAAAGGAGAAGATTAGACCTGGTGTTCTTAATGGAGATGAGAAATTTCTGATGAAGCACGGCTTTGAACCAAGAGGGTTCCAATGGAAGACTAAGAAGGAGGTGATTGAAAAGAAGAACTATGTTATTGAGCAAACTGAAAAACTATTCAAAACACAAGTTATGAAGAATGGGTCAGATTCAGACATAGAAGAAGAATGTGAAGTTGTGTATGAAGACCCACTTCCTGTTCCAGTTCTAACTCCTGATGAATCTTCCACTGAAACTGAATTACAAACTGATACAGTTTGTAAATCAGATTCAAACTAATTCTGTTTTATGTGTATGTGCAGGAACAGTCCTTGAACAAAAATGACTCATGGTATATGGACAGTGGATGTTCCAGGCACATGACCTGTGATAAAGGAGTATTAATAAACTATGAAAAGAAATATGAAGGACCAGTTGCCTTTGGGAGTGATGGATATGGAGGAAAGGTTGTTGGAAGAGGAACACTCACAAATGGCAAAGTATCCTTTGAGAATGTGCTGCATGTTGAAGGACTACAGTACAACTTGCTCAGCATTTCTCAAGTCTGTGATAAAGGATACAAAGTGGCCTTCAATGATGAACACTGCCTGATATTGAAGCCTGAATTTGTTATTCAAACTGACATGATTATGATGATGGCTCCAAGAAATGCAACCTCTATGAACTGAGAATGAATACTGCAACTTTAAGAGGTGGTTCATGCTTTGTGTCAAAAGCAACTGAAAATGAAACTAAGCTATGGCATAGGAA
Organism: Bidens hawaiensis; assembly: GCF_021521415.1. Taxonomy (NCBI): domain Eukaryota; kingdom Viridiplantae; phylum Streptophyta; class Magnoliopsida; order Asterales; family Asteraceae; genus Bidens; species Bidens hawaiensis. Next base: position 191,970 of record NW_027491323.1, read on the forward strand.
GATGTGTCATGTGAATTTAAAGAACATGAACAAACTTGTAAAAGGTGAACATGTTGTTGGCCTTCCAACAAGAGAGTTCAAATTGGAAGAAAAATGCACATCTTGCCTGAAAGGGAAACAACACAAATCCTCACATAAAATCAAAATGATAAATATTATTAATGAGGTCTTGGAATTGCTACACATGGATCTTTTTGGTCCTATAAGTGTTCCAAGTATTGGGAAGAAAAGATACTTCTTGGTAATTACTGATGACTATTCAAGGTTTACTTGGGTATACTTTATGGGAAGCAAAGATGAAACTGCAGAGTTAATCAGAATGTATGTGCTAAAATTGGAAAATCAACTTGAAAAGAAGGTGAAGGTCATTAGAAGTGACAATGGCACAGAGTTCAGAAATGGAATTATGGATGAATTCTGCACTTCTAAGGGTATCTTTCAACAATACAGTGCTCCTAGAAATCCTGAACAGAATGGTGTTGCAGAAAGAAGAAACAGAACTTTAATTGGAGCTGTAAGGACCATGATTGCTAATGCAAATTTACCAGTCACCTTCTGGGCAGAAGCAATCAACACTGCATGTTATGTGCAGAACAGGGTTCTTTTGAACAAGGCTCAAAATAAGACTCCATATGAGGTTATCTTTAAGAGAAAGTCTTATGTAAAGTTCTTAAAGCAATTTGGATGCAAATGCTCACTCCTAAATATAAAGGACTATTTGAACAAATTCCAGTCCAAATCTCTAGAATGCTTCTTTGTAGGTTATTCATCTCATTCAAAGGCTTACAAAGTCTATGTGAAGGAGCACATGGTGGTGATTGAATCTTCTGATATAATTTTCAATGAAAACCATTTCAATAATGTTGAAGGACCCAAGTGGCTGTTTGACTTAGAAAAGATGATCAAATCATTCAAAATCTACAGTGAAGATATGGATGACAGCATGTACAGAACCAACTTTGAAGATAAAGAAAAGCAAAAACAAGTTGATCTGGACAAGCTATGGTCATCTGTTGCTCCTGAGTCTAATGGCTTTAATTTTGAAAGGAACAACCTTTAAGCTACTGAAACTGATACAAATGGACAAGATGGTGCAGTGGAAGTTTCCAATGAAGGGCCAAGTGAAGTTGAAAGTGATCCAATTCAAAGTCAGCAACCTCATCAGACTGAAAGGATAAACCAATTTGAAGAAAGGTTCCAGTCTTTGTTTGACTCTCTTCAATTTGGGTTAAATGAAGCATCTTCATCAGAGATAAATCAAGTTCAAGCAAATGAAAAATCCCAAATGAGAATTGAAGATGCCTCTGTTGTGTTAAACATGACAAATCTTGAAACAGAAGTATCAGCACAACAATTTGTACAAACCACTTCTGTTGAAAGAAATCACCCATCAGAAAATATAATAGGAGACTTGCATGAAAGAGTGACAAGAAGTTCTTCTGAAAGGGCAAACATCTGCCTGTATGCCTGCTTCTTATCCCAAGTAGAACCCAAGAACATTAATCAAGCCTTAAAAGACAACAGCTGGGTAGAAGCTATGCAGGAAGAATTGGTTCAATTCAGAGACTTACATGTATAGGATTTGGTTGACAAGCCTAGAGGCAAGTATGCTATTGGCACCAAGTGGGTTTTCAGAAACAAGAAGGATGAAAGAGGAATTGTTATTAAGAACAAAGCAAGACTGGTAGCTCTAGGATGCTTGCAAGAGGAAGGAGTGGACTTTGAAGAAGTTTTTGCTCCAGTTGCAAGACTAGAAGCAATCAGAATCTTTCTGGCATATGCAGCATCCATGAATATAAAGGTCTATCAATTGGATGTAAAGTCTGCATTTTTGAATGGGAAAATTGATAAAGAAGTCTATATCACTAAACCTCCTGGATTTGAAGATCCAATGCACCTCAACAAAGTTTACAAGCTCAGCAAGGCACTGTATGGATTACATCAAACACCAAGAGCTTGGTATGATGAGCTGTCAAATCATTGTTGGAAAATGGTTTCTGTAGAGGGGCAATTGACAAGACTCGTTTCTACAAAAGAAGGAACAAAGACCTGCTGCTGTTGCAAGTGTATGTGGATGACATTATCTTTGGCTCTACAAACGAACAAATGTGCAAAGAGTTTGAACAAGTAATGAAATCCAAGTACAAAATGAGCTCAATAAGAGAAATGAATTTCTTCCTTGGACTTCAAGTGCAACAAAAGGCTGATGGGATCTTCATAAATCAATCCAAATATATACAAGAGATTCTTAACAAATTCAAGTGCCAAGACTTCAAGACAGTGTCCACACCAATGGATACACATGAGAAAATGGTACCTGATGAAAATGGGGAGCCAGTGGACCAGCATGAGTATAGGGCCAAGATAGGATCACTGATGTATCTTACAACATCTAGGCCATATATTATGTTTGCTGTGTGTGTATGTGCAAGATTTCAAGCTAACCCCAAGGTTTCACATATGCTAGCAGTTAAGAGGATTTTCAGATATTTAAAGGGAAAACCAGATTTGGGGATTTGGTATCCAAAGAACCTCTCTTTTGATTTGATGGCCTACACAGACAGTGATTATGATGGTTGCAACATGAGTAGGAAATCAACCTCAGGAGACTGCTAGTTTTTAGGAAGCAGGTTGGTGTCATGGCAATGCAAGAAACAGACTACAGTGTCTATCTCAACTGCTGAAGCTGAATACATTGCTGCATCTGCTTGCTGTGCACAGGTTTTGTGGATTCAAAATCAACTGCTGGACTATAGTCTGAATTTCTTACTTACTCCTATCTTAATTGATAATACTGCTGCTATGTTTATTTTTAAGAATCCAGTCCAACATTCTAAGACTAAGCACATTGAAATTATACATCATTTCATTAGGGATTGTCAGGAAAAAAAGGGCTTATACAAATGAAAAGGGTAGACACATCTGATAATTTGGCTGATCTGTTCACCAAACCTTTAGATAAGACCAGGTTTCACTTTCTATTAAAATGCCTAGGAATGATAAATGCTGATGAGGTTTAATTTAGGATGTGTGCTTAAGTGAGGTGCTTACTGATGATCTATATTACTCACTTTGAATGTTTTCATGATAAATTGTTATGTTTGAATGATTACTCAAATTGCATGAATCATGTTTGTGACTGTTCTTGTGTGGAATTTCTGTTAACTTTGATAATTACAGCTGTTAGTACTTTGATCTATGCTTGCATGATGAATTTTTATGATTCTAAGTACTTCGAGCATGAATCTGTGTTTGATGATGTGCTTATTGCTCTTCGAGCACAAGCATAGGCTTCTGAAAGACTATTCTAAGTCATTCGAGCACAGATGTCATTGCTCAACTGCTCGAGCATAGAATGCAGTCTTGAAAACTTCTGCAAGTGTTTCGAGCATGCTTCTGTGGAAGATGGGTGTTTAATGCTCTTCGAGCACAAACAATCCATACTTGGAAGTTTCTCAAGTAACTCGAGCATAAATGTTGTTACCAGTGGTCGAGCATGTACATATATTCAGGATAACTTGCTTATTCCTTGCAAATTACTGCTCGAGCACAAAGTTAAGTCTCTCGAGCACAATCATTGAATTGATTCACTTCTAAGGTTACTTGATAGATTTTCGAGCATGCTCGATGAAGTTCTGAGCATTCTCAAAGGAATTAAGTGATACTTTTGTTGTTTCTATGCTATCTGAAAGTTTGTGTTTTGATTCAGTGAAAGTGTGTGCTTAATTACAAATGCTTAAATGACAACACCATCTTTAAAATCACTTTTCTTCAAATTGAATTTTCAAAAGGAAAATGGTTTTTAATTGGTAAAAGTTTTTGATTAACCTAACACTATTTTTGCTGACAACAAATAAGAGAAATGATAATATTATCCAAGTTCCCAGCTTCAAAGAAGCAAGAAACTGATTTGTGGGAAATTGAATCCAACCTAAATTGGGTAATGATAGAAAACTGTTTAAGATAACTAACCCATGGATTGTAAGTTCAAAAGGCTTTAAGTACAGTCATTGGCAAGTATGGTAGCTTTCCATGGTCTGTAGTTGCAATATGTGATATACACTTAAACTGGCTGAAGTATGATATGGTGAAACATTGGAAAATAAGGTATGTTCTCTAGCACATCTCTCCAGATGATAGGCAGAAAGAACATTATCCAATCATACACGAGCCCGTTGGTGTTTCTGGTCTACAAAATCTATTAAGTATTTGAGCATATATGTATTATTGATATATGGAAAACCTCTTAAAAGAAAAGAGAGAGAAAAAGATTGAAAAGTATAAAAAGATCAAAAGTATAATATCTATATATATAAAATAAGTTAGCTGATTTCATGACTTAAGGGGCACTAAGAGAACTACAGGGGTGGGGGGCATACAAGTAAGTCCTAAACACCCTGAATGTAAGGCATGTAAGTCCGGATGGCATGTAAGTCCAACGTTCAACCTTACAGTTTGTAATCAAAGACAAAATATAAATAAATAACTGCTCTAGTATACAAAAATCAAATTTTGACCAGGGCATCAGGGGGTCGGAGTCAATTCGGGGTGATTTGGAGAAAGCTAAATACGCTTTGAGAAGAGATTAGGGGCAACCTGAAGCTATAGTGATAACCATTCCTATTTAATGCACTAATTGAATCCTAAATGTATCACAGAAAGCAATGACCATTATGCTAAGTATACCTGCTGTCAACCTGACTTGAGTCATAATAACACTGACCATGAAGTGGTGTGATCGTTGTTTTAAATAGTCTGATCCCATGTTGAGATCTTTCCAATTGACTTAAAATGAATTTTATTTTTGAACTGGATTTTGATCTCTTATGTCACCTTAAACTAATAGCTCATTTGATTTAATGTTATGAAATGATTATTCTTTGGTAAAAGTTAAAATTTTAAGCACAAGACATGATTACTCATGTCTTGAATTTGTGGCATAAATGTTGTGGTTCTCAAACTGAATTGACATTTAAGTTAAGTATTTCGAGCAAGGAAACTGTACCTACTTATGCATTGCTGCTTCGAGTATACTATGAGATGTGTAAATTGACTATCTGTTTCAAGTATGACATGCGACGTTTTTGCTGTTGAGTGTTTCGAGCATGCATCTTATCTTCGAGCACCTGCTATGTTATGAAAATTGGTGTTATGTGTTTCGAGCATGATTGCATGGTAACTAGCTAAGATCTAAGTTTTCGAGCACAAAGACCTGAAAAGAGACATTTGTGTTTCGAGCATTGTTGTGTGCTAGATACTTAGGTATAAGAGTTCGAGCTAAGGAACTTGATGGAACATTTTGTGAAATAGTTCGAGCAAACTTGAGAGCTAGACACTTAGGCTGTGAGTTCGAGTACAGGAATAGGAAAGATTTAATCTGCTAAGGCACTCGAGCATAGAAGTACGTCGAGCACATAGAGCTATTGAGTCGAGCAAAGTTTCCAACACTGGAATACATCTCGAGCATAGAGTAGTGATTTCTAAGTACACTCGAGCATGATGTATAGTCGAGTAAGGTAAGCTTCCTAGTGTGGATTGAATATTAAATGAATTTTAAATCCATTCGAGCACACTACACCTCGAGTATGACTCAATGATCTTCAGAAAATTAATTTAAGGTAATCGAGCACAAGTCTAGAGGAGTATTATTTTGTCTCACTGGTTGTACCATGTACTCGAGCAAGGACAAAGAATATTCCAAGTACATCAAGCAAGAGTTGTACCATGTACTCATGTACAGGGGGAGCCAGCTTTTACTTTGGCTGTATGCTTAAGCAAGGGAGGTACATTTAAATTTGAAATTAAATGACAACTGTCATGTGCTAGACGACAAACCAAGGTACTGTACCACCTAAACGTTTGTATAAAAGGGGGACTTAGAAAGTTTTTCACACATTTCTCTCTGTTAAACCTAAACGAAAGCGTTCTTGCTCGTGTTATCTCCCTCTCGCTCGCTGTTCTATTACTTGCTTAACTTCACTTCGATTATAGCCATTAGCTCTGTTTTGACTTCGGTAAGACATCGTTATTCGATATTCGTCGCACCGATTTTGAAATTAGGGTTTCTAATTGAACAAATTGACTAACTGTTTACTTGTTCTGAAAGGTACGCATATTACTACGGAACATGTTAATCGAAGACGCCATTACTCATCTATCCTTTCTCATATACCAGTTATGCAACTTTGTGTACTGACATTCTCTTATTTTTGCAGAACTGATGGCTCTTAAGTTCGAAAACGGGACAATATGTGTGCGCAACTGGAGATAGACGATGCTAATCGTGAGTTGGAGCCAATGATAAATTTCCTAACCAACTCTAATCTGCGAGTGGCATTGACAGAAAACCCCACGATATATAGAAATCATATTTCAGATTTTTGGGGCTCTGCAGCATATGTCAATGATGTCAATGGAGAGAGAATTGAGGCTTCGATTCTAAACCACGAAATTGAGATAACAGAAGCTTCAATCCGTGCTGCTCTAGACTTAAATGACAATTTTGGGGCTCAGCCATCTTACTCGGTCCCAAGGCTTCTAAGAGTCTTTCAAGAGACTATGGGCTATCAAGGAGGAGTTAAAGAAGGGCAATTTCAGAAAGGAAGCTTTCCATTAATCTACGGAGAGGGACATGGACCTTATTGAGCAGAGATCTTGGCACTCTTACTTTAGCAATACTGTACAGGCAACACTTTAATGTCTCACGTCTTATCTTTCAAGGGTTAGTTACAAACGCGGAGAAGGCTGAAGGACAAAGATTTCTTATGTATCCGCGGTTTCTGCAGATTCTAATCAACAGGTTTTTGCCTAATCTTCAACGAACTGGTGAGGTTTTGAGGCTTCAGGATCCGAACATTTGCAAACGAATGAAGGATTCTCAGAGCAAGTTTGTTGAGAATGATGACTGGGATGTCCTTCCATGGTTGCTCGTGCCAGCACTAGATGCCATTAATGTGCCGAGCACCCCTGGAAATAGTGATGAGGAAGACAGTGATGGAACGGATGATGATGGTAATGATAATAATAATGATGATGGTGATGAGGGAGGAAATGACATGGTTATAGGTAATGATGATGTGGCACAAGAGGCAATTGCAGTAGACGTGCCTTTAATTGAACAGGCTGCATAAGAGGAAGTCGTTGCAGAGGTTGATGTACAAAAGGAGACAAATGAGCCAATGGATGAGGATGTGTCTGTCGCTCAAGTTGTATCAGAGGTTGTAGCCACAGCGCATAAGATAACTCCACCAGACTCACCTCCACCTGCAGTTCACATTGATGACACAGAGTCTGTTGCGACAGAGGCTGATGATGACAATGTTACCTCTTCACCTTCCCTTACCGAACCTGTTCTGTCCGATCCCGAACAAACTGATGATATTCCTGTTCCTACACCACCTACATCTCCACTACAAGTTCCATTACAATCAGCCCAACCCATTCCAGACCACCCTGCCACTGAAACCTCTCCACTACCTACTCAAACCACATCTGCTGAACCATATACAATTCCATCTCCAGAAACAGAAGAATCTGAACCTTTTTCTGAACCCGCACCAAAGCCTTCTCTTGAAACCCCACCATCAAGTCCTAACCTTTATGATGTTGTTTGTGAAAATGCTAAGCTGGAGTTTGAGAACATTATGTTGAGAGAAAAGAATGCCATTTTGGCTAAACGGAACTCAGCTTTGGAGGCTGCTCTGAATGAAGCGTTAGCGAAAATTCGAAGCCTTGAGGGGAAGTCTGAGGTTGAGAAGACCTCAGATGCACCAAAACAGGGGGAGAAACCTGAAGGAATAGAGAGCTTAAAGGTGATTAGGGAGATGTATGAGAGTTCGGAGGAAGAGAAAGTGGAAGTGGAACCATCAAATGCTTTACACATGTTAAATCAAGCATATGATGAGGAAGATTCTGAGGATGAGGGGGAGAATAAGGTGGAAGAAGAAACGGAAGAAGAGAAATTGAAGAGAAGACAAAAGGGAAAGGGAGTTACACTTACTGATGATGATTTACACCCCCTGCCCCAGCATCCAGTTCAATCTGAAGATATACTATTCAAAGAAAATGTAGTTGACCCAGATGTAGCAGAAGCTGAATCAGTAAAAACTGTAATCAAGTTAATGAATGAAGAGTTAGAAGCCCTAGAAAGAGAAGAGATGGATGAAGAGGAGGAGGAAATTCCTCAAGAAGTCATAGAAGCCTTGATAAACATGAAAGAAAAGGAAGAGGCAGATGAAAGGAGATTAAAAGAAGCAGATGATGCTATAAAAGCTACAATGGAGGCTCTGAATGCTAGACATATGCATTCTGAACAAGAGCCCACACCATCTGAGCCAATCATATCTGAGCCTGAGAATGAGGAACCTGAACCACAAACAAACAAAGAAGATGAACTTAGTTTGGGTCCTGTCATCCATGAAGAGGATGAAACTATTGAAGTCTCAGCAAGTACAATGGTTAAATTGATTATTATGAAGGATCTTACACTGATTCTGAATAATCCTGAGAGACATCAGCAAGAAAGAAAGGCTCAACAAGATTTTATCATCTTGAGTAAAGAAGAACCAAGATTTGAAGAACATGTTGAACCAAGTGAGCCCATCATTGAAGAACTTACTGAAGAAACTGAAGACACTCACATAGATGAATCTGTTACTGAAAAGTCTGAATCAGTGGATGAGGAAATAATAATTGAATAACCAGAAACAGAAGTTGAGCAACCTGAAACATCCACTCCAACTCAATCAAGTTTGAAAAAGGAAGGACACAACTGAAATTGAGACACCAAAGCCCAAAAGACAAAAATCTGTTAAGAAAATGGTGTATAAGATGAGGAGAGACAAGCTTGAAGAAATAAGAAGAGCTCAATCCACACAAAATGATGAACCAATGATTGAGGCTCTTCATAACCTTGAAGAAGTGGTTGACTTAGATGTTGAGAATGAAGAGGAGGAAGGAGACAAGGAAAGTGAGAAACTAAATGAAGATAATGAGTATCTGATCAGCCTGGGATATGATCCACTATATCTCTAGAGACTATCAAAGGAAGATTTAGTAAAAGAAGCTGAGGGGTGGAGAACAAGGAAAGAAAAAAGAGAACTATTAACGAAGGCTGGTCACAAAAGTGCATTCCTTAACCTTCAACCATTTGATAAAATCGACAGAATGTACAAGAGAGCTCTTTTGGATGATGTATCTGATTATGTGAAGAAAGTAACAAAGAAGAAAGAAGAAAGTGTAAAAGTTTTGAAAGAATCTGACAGTAGTAAAAAGAGGGCTGAGAAGAAAACAAGGGATGAAGAAGAATATGAATCATTGAAGTCTAAACATAAAGATATCAAATTTCTCCAACTGTAAGGCTACAAGTATAATCATTTGATAAATCTTGCTCCTCAAGAATTGAAAAGAAAAATACAACAGGTAAAAGACTCTCACAAAGATCAAGCAAGTCGAGAAAGATATGAGAGAGAACAGGAGGTAAAGATGAGGTTACAGAGGGAGAGAGAGGAAGCAGAAAAGAAAAATCAAGAATTGAAGAAGTGGTTTGAGGACCCTCAGAGGGTAGAAATGTTAAAAACAATTGTGATGGAGAAAGGAATGACAGAGGAACAGTTTCAAAATATGCCTCTTGAACAATTAATGGAAATATATAATAGAGAGCAGTAACTGTACATTGAAACACAGAGAAAACCGCAGGAGGACAGGATGAGAGCCGAAGAAGAGGTGAGAGCTGAAATGATGAGTGCTCTGCATAGAAAGGGACTGAGAATGTCAAAACTACTGGTGCAAACTGACGAAACAATAAAAAGATGGTATGTTGAAGAGGGGCTCGAAAAGACAAAGACTACTCAGTCAGGGACCATGAGCAGAACTCAAAGGTCTGAGAGTGTGAGGCCTATGTCACCAAGGAACTTAAACTTGCCCACACATCTCTATTTCGACAAAGATCAAAGAACTTAAGGGCTGTGACTGAAAATCAGAAAGGACATCTCATCATCTTTAGGGATGATTTGAGAAATTTTACAAAGGAACAACTAACCAGGATAGTTGAACTGACCGTGTATGACAATCAAATCAGAAGTCAGCCATCTGGTCAACAGAGGAATGATCTCTCTAAATTTTTAAAGGAACAGGCAGAAAAGGGATTCCCATTTTTGCAGCAGAAGAAGAGAGAGATTAAGAGTCAAACTGAGAGGGAAAAGTGGAATAAAAGGATGTTGGTGCATTATGTCAGTAGTTCAGTGTCTAGTGTCTGTAATTGTGTTTGTAATGTTTTATGTTTTGTATAAGCGAAGTTGCTAACAAGTTCGCTGATATGAGCGAACTTGTTAGTCAAGCGAAGTTAGTGACAACTTCGCCTGAACATGCCAGGCGAAGTTGTCGTGATTATATAAGCTATATGTTACGGCTTATTTGGAATTAATCATTCATTCAGTTTTCGTGTATTCGAGTCAGAGAGAGTCTGTAACCAAGTGATCTTCGTATCACGTGTTTAAGGTTGGTATACAACGTGTTTGATTATCGTGTGTTAATCGTATAGTTTTCTATACTCGTAACGTCTTACGTAGGGATTCCGCACCTGCGTAGTACGTGATATCTCGTGTAGATCCGGCTGGGAACCTACAATTGGTATCAGAGCATTTGCTCGATTGTGTGGTTCGGGATTATCACACGGGTATAGAAATCGTTCCGTTCGACTATTCGCGGGACGAGTTTTCTGAGTTTTTGTGTTATACTCTCCTCCTACAAGCTTTAACAACCCATAACATCTTCACAAACCTCGAAAAACCCAGAAATCTAATCTGCAGAAGCTTCGTGTTCATCAGGCGAAGTTGCCGTCACTGTTACTAGGGTTTCGGCGAAGATATAAGGTTAAGCGAAGTTACCCTCAACTTCGCCTACCTCCCAAGTTCGCTCAACTTAAGCGAAGTTATTCTCAAGTTCGCCAATCCAGCGAATTTAAGAAAGTGAGCGACGTTACAAATTCACGCGAAGTTAAGCTTTAAGCGAAGTTATCCACAACTTCGCCAACAGTGCTGTTTGAAAATAAACTTTTTATTTTCGGATTTCTTTAAGTTTAGAGAAAGATGTCTTCGATAAACATTACTGAACTAGTAAAGATGGAAGTAGAAGCAGGTTCGGCTACAAAAGCACCCAAGATGCTTAAGAAAACTGATTATGTAGCGTGGAAAGATCGTTTTGAACAATATGTCAAGTATCAAGATGCCAAGATGTGGGTATGCATACAAGATGGTTACATTCCACCTACTACTGAGTATGAAGGTCGTGATCAGATCAAGAAGTACAAAGAGATGGAAGATGAAGAGAAGAAGATGTATGAGGCAGAAAGTAAAGCTCATGCAGCAATTACAATGGCTCTTCCACAAGAGATACTTCACACCTTCCGAAAGTATAAGACTGCTAGAGAGCTTTGGGAAGCTCTTGAAAACCGTTTTGAGGGCAATGTGGGAATTCGTGCTTCGAAGATTAAACTTCTAAAAACCCAATTCTCGGTCTTCAAGTATCTGAAAAACGAATCACTTGATGATATCATCACCAGATATTATCATCTGATGACTGAACTCAGCAACTATTCAATTGCATACAAAGAAGATGAGATTGTTGAGAAGCTTCTTGATGCTCTCCCACCAAAATGGGAGATGTATACTGTGTTGATGAGAGAAGATAAAGACTTTGCTGACTATGACCTTGAGACAGCAGTTAACAAGCTGAGAACGTTTGAACTGAACATGGTACGAAAGGAGACCCCTACCGATCAGGTTCAAGATCCGGGTATGTATGGGGCAAAGGTTAACTCAGGATCAAGTTCGAAAACGGAATCATCTGCTTATTACTCTAAGGGAGAGTCAGGCGCAAGCTCAACGCATGAGGGAGATGTATCTCTCAATATGAACGGTGATGTGTGCTATGTAGCTGGAGGGTCAAATGCTTCTCAACCTCAAGCGACCAAGAGTAGTTATTCCCCAAGTGTTTCAAACAACAACTACTCGAAGATACCCATGAGTGTCAAATCTGCTGAACAACAGTTTGCTCTCTATGCATCTTTTATTGCTTCGTATGAGAACTACATTCAGGGTAAGATCGTTGATCCTGCAGTTTTGGATGAAGATTATGACCAGATCGATGTTGATGATCTGGAGGAGATGGATCTGCAGTGGCAGATGGCCATGATAGTGAGAAGGGTAAAGAGGTTCATGAAGAAGACTGGTAGGAAGTTTGTCGGAGAGAGGCCAGGGTTTGATAAGTCTAAGGTTCGCTGCTACAACTGTCAGCAGAATGGCCACTTTGCAAAAGAATGCAAGAATGAACGTGTAGAACGCAGTCAGAATAGATCTACACAGCAAAGTGGTAGTGGTAATGACTATAGAGCCATGATTTCCAGACAGAACGAAGAGTACAACTGGAATCTGCATGTTGAAGAAGTATTTGAATAGGCCAACTTGGCAAACATCGAAAATGCAGATAGTGAGAAGGGAACTGGCGAAAATGAAGCGTACATGGCAGATGTAGCAGACCAGCTCTCCGAGGTAAGTACCGAACTCCCTTGTACTAAGTGTGAACTTCTGTCTTAACAACTGACAACTCTAACTGATCAGTTTGTTAGTTTGGATGCGCAATATAAAACTTTAAAAGAAGATCATCATTTCACTAAAGCTAGAGAAAATAGTTACAAAGTAAAAATTAAAGCTAGTGAAACAGATATTAAAAGTCTTAAAGCAAAGCTTGCTGAAAAAATTAACATGATTGATCTTAGCTATGAAGTTCTAGAAGAGAAAACCAAACTAATAGCTGAGAAGGAAAAACAGATAGCTGATCACCAGGTAAAAGTGGTGGAACTTAACAGGAAACTTGAACAATTCAGAAATTCCTCCGCTATACTTGATCACCTCGTTAGTGATCAAGGTTCTCCAAAAAGGGGAGGAATTGGTTATCATGAAGTTCCACCACCTTTCAATCATAATTACACTTTTAACCCTAGTAATCAGAAATCTGTCGATGTTGACTATGGTCAGACAGTTCCAGTTCAAGTTACTGCTAAAGAACCAGAAGTTAGTAAGCCTGTTGCAAGTGTTAATATTTCTGCTCCGAGTCCTGTCTCATCTAACTCAGACAGGTCATCTGAGTCGAGTGAGACAAATCAAGAGGAAGTATTACCAAAAAGTGGAGAGAAAAAGAAAACATCTGAAAAGAAGTCTCCACTAAACCCGTATGTCCCACCATATGTGAGACAAACGGGTAGTAATACAACCACAACATCTAAGACAACTTTTGATAAGAAAGTTGAAAACAGGTGTTGTTTTAGATGTAATCAACAAGGACATCTTGTTGCTGATTGCCCTCTGAAGCAAAAATTCAGAGGTATGAGGCCTTTAAAATCTGAGAAAAGAGCTAACAGTAATCAATTTAATGATAAAACTGAAAACCCATCGAATTTCAGAAAATGGACTAATCCAGGTTTTCAAAGAAATATATCTCAGTTTTTCACTGGTAACACCCAAACCATAACTAATAATTCATTTAATTCAAGACGGTTTGGATGGCCTCATAGACAATCCACAAGAAGGCATCCTGTTAAGACTCACAGAAATGATTATAATACTAACTTTGGACAGCCAAGGTACGGGATGTATCGACCCAAGACCAAGAGGTCTTGGGTCCCAAGATTCTAATAATCTACTTTAATCGTGCAGGAACAGTTGAACAGGGCTGCCAACAATCAATGGGTTGTGGATAGCGGCTGTTCCTGGCACATGACGGGTAACAAGAAATTGTTACAAGACTGGAAACCTGTTCAAGGTGGTAGAGTGAGTTTCGCAGGAGAGAGCGGTGGTCAGATCACAGGAATTGGGACTGTGACTAATGGGAAGATGACGCCAGAGAAAGTTAACTTTGTCGAAGAACTGAAGCACAATCTGTTGAGTGTTTCGCAGATCTGTGACAAGGATTATACCGTGCATTTCACGAAGAATGAGGCGATAGTGTTGTATCCTGGTTTTAAGATACCAGAGGACTGGATTGTTATGAAGGCTCCGAGAGTGAAGAATACGTATATCATGGATATGAGGTCTACTGAAATGGCCACTGAAGAATCGTGTCTTTTTTCGAAAGCGACTGAATCAGAGTCCGAATTATGGCATAGGAGAATGGGGCACATTCATCTTCGTAAGATGAACTACCTTGTCAAAAATGGGCTTGTGTTGGGGGTTCCCTTGAAGAATTTCAACTTCGAAGACAAATGCTAATCATGCAAAAAGGGAAAGCAACACAAGAAATCCCATCTCACCAAGAAGGTCAACTCAATAGTCAGTACCCTAGAATTACTTCACATGGATCTTTTCGGTCCCGTGAATGTAAAAAGTCTAGGGGGAACATCGTACTGCTTGGTGATTACTGATGATTTTTCTCGATACTCGTGGGTATATTTCCTGAAGTCGAAGGATGAAACTGTTCAGATGGTAATAAATTTGATTACCAAAGTTGAGAACATTATGGGAAAAAGAGTTAAATACATCAGGAGTGACAATGGGACTGAGTTCAAGAACTATCAGATGGAGATCTTCTGCCTACAGAAGGGGATTGAACACCAATACAGCGCACCGTATACTCCGCAACAAAATGGAGTGGCTGAGAGGAAGAACAGGACTTTGATTGAAGGAGCCAGGACCATGCTGGCTGATTCGAAACTTCCCGTGGTGTTCTGGGCTGAAGCTGTTGCTACAGCCTGTTATATCCTTAATAGAGTGTTAACTATTAAAAGATTAAATAAAACCTGCTATGAATTAATGCATGGGAGAAAGCCCAACTTGAGTGGTCTTGAACCATTCGGGTCCCCGTGTTCGATATTAAAGACCAATTCTAAATTTGGTGAAGTAGCCGACGAAGGAATCTTAGTCGGATACGTTGTTGGGACTCCCAATAGACGGGTCTTTAATACATCGAACAGCAAGGTTGAGGTGGTGTGTAACACTGATATCACAAGTTACAAATCACCAAAACCAAGCACGGGACCCGCTGGGGTTTTCGACTATGATAGACTCTTTAAATCTTTTAACATACCTTATCTGGATTTTGCAGAAGCTGAGGAAAGAATTGCTACGAAGATGATATGCGATGAGGAAGACACTTTGGTGCAAAGACCACAGTATGATGAATGTCAGCCTTCCTCGTCAAATGCTGTCAATACCCCTGCTGCCTCTACTGAAGAGGAATTCATCAATCCGTTTCACTCTCAACATCAATCAACCATGGATGAGCTATCTTCGAACTTGGAAGATAATCTAAATGTCAGTTCGGTTCCGACTACGAGAATTCACAAAAATCACCCGTTGGAGAATGTGATAGGTGATCTGTCCGCCGGTGTACAAACAAGAAAAAGCGTGAATGAGCACACCTGTGTTTACACAAGCATTAAAGACACGGGCATTATCAACGAATGCTTGTACACCTGCTTCATCAGCCAGATTGAACCAAAGAACTATCAAATGGCTCTTAAGGACAGCTCGTGGGTCGAAGCCATGCAAGAAGAGTTAGCTCAGTTTAAGAAAATGGAAGTATGGAATTTGGTTGAAAAACCGAGGAATGTGCATGCGATAGGCACAAAATGGGTATTCAAATGTAAGAGAGATGAGAAAGGGGTTGTTATCAGGAATAAGGCGAGGCTGGTTGTTAAAGGCTTTAATCAGCAAGAGGGGATTGATTACAATGAAGTATTTGCTCCTGTGGCAAGATTGGAAGCCATTCGACTGTTTTTGGCATTTGCTGCTCATAAGGAGATGAAAGTTTTTCAGTTGGATGTGAAGAGCGCGTTCCTAAACGGTAAAGTCGATGAGGTTGTGTATGTTGAGCAACCTCCGGGTTTTCCTGACCCTGACTTTCCCGATCACGTGTACAAGCTAAGTAAAGCGCTGTATGGACTACATCAGGCACCTCGTGCCTGGTACTCAACGTTATCCGATTACTTGCTTGAGAATGAGTTTGAAAGAGGTAAGATTGATAGCACGTTGTTCTTCAAGAGAAAAAGAAGCGACTTTTTGCTGGTGCAAGTCTACGTGGACGACATTATCTTTGCTGCATCAAAGGTCGCCATGTGTCAGGAGTTTGAGGCCGTCATGAAGAAGAGATTTGAAATGAGTGCTATGGGTGAACTAACTTTCTTTTTAGGATTGCAGGTTGATCAGAAGAAAGACGGGATGTTCATTCATCAGACGAAGTATGTCCATGATGTTCTCAAACGCTTCAAGATGGAGGACAGCACTCCATATGATACTCCAGTCTGCGTCAATCACAAATTGGGTGCTATTCAGATAACGATGCAGACGTGGACCCAACCCAATATCGGGCTATTATAGGTTCTTTAATGTACTTAACTGCTTCTAGGCCTGATATAATGTTTGCTGTTTGTCTTTGTGCACGCTTTCAGGCAAACCCAAAAGAATCTCATTTGAAGGGTGCGAAGAGGATACTGCGGTATCTCAAGGGCAAACCGAAGCTGGGGTTATGGTAACCGAGAGGAGGAGACTTGGAGCTAGTCGCTTACACAGATTCTGATTATGGAGGGTGCAATCAGAGTCGGAAATCTACAACTGGTGGGTGTCAGTTTCTTGGTGGCAGATTGGTGTCGTGGCAATGCAAGAAGCAGACTTCAGTCGCAATTTCAACCTGTGAAGCAGAATACATGGCAGCATCCAACTGCTGCTCCCAGGTTCTTTGGATTCAACAACAGTTGCGCGACTATGGTCTGAATTTCTCACTTACTCCTATTTGCATTGATAACACTGCTGCTATCTCAGTAACTAACAATCCCGTGAAGCACAGTAAAACTAAACATATTGACATACGTCATCATTTTATACGGGATTGTGCTGAGAAGAAGCTGATTGAGCTCGAAAAGGTTGATACGTTAGATAATTTCGCTGACTTATTCACGAAAGCGTTTGACAAAACTAGATTTCAAAACCTTGTTGAGCTGAATGGGATGATCAATCCCGAGTAACCATGCTTTGTATTTTTGATTAAAAAAAAAAAAAAAAAAAAACGTCACTATCGCTTAGAATTATGTCGGTTGCCTCAGTTTGAAGGACGTGTCTTAGGATATGTTTGGTCCTCATTTCTACTTGTAGAATATGAGGATAGCCATTAACCAGATGACTGAAAGTGACCGGGGCGGTTTATGATGAGTTTTCATTCTTTCGCTGAAAATTAGTCGATCATACTTAGTTAGAAGGACACATACTAGTATGTGGTCGGTCCAGCTGATCCATTGGATCTTCGGGATAGCCGTTAACCTGAAGACTTTGATTTGGTCGGGGCGATAGAAGTTAAATTTTTCTTTTCTGGAGATGAAATTATTTTTCAAGTCTACTACTTCGTAAGAAGTTACTTTACTATGTTTAACAGAAAATTGATCCAACCTTGGAAAGTGATAGATATACTGATTCTGTGTGCTTAACTAGTGAAGTTATTAGGCTTAAAAGTCTTTAGAACAGTCATTGTATGTCATGGTAGCCTTTTATGGTGCGTAAAAGTAGAAGTGATACTAACTAAATCTACTCGATTTTTTGTGGAAACTCCTTAAGAGTTGTGCATGTCTTCATACATATCTTTCCGAATGATAGGCAGAAAAGCGATTACCCAGTCATACACGAGCCCGTGAGTGTTCTGATTCCCGTGAAGATAGAGTGTCAAGACGCTGCAGTGATCCAGATTCGGGACTTGCAGTTATTTTCTTCTTGAAGTTGTGTATATACATGTTAGTTAAAAAAAAAATAAAAAAAAATAAAATAAAATAAATAAAATAAAATAAAATTTTTAGAGTTCATAATGATAATGATTATCAATCAAGACACAAGAAGGTGAACGGGAAACAGAGTCTAAGATCGAAGAGTAATTACTACTTAATCAGACACTACGGGTTGAGGTCAATTCAGGGTGACTTGGGGAAAACCAAATACGCCTTGAGAATAGATAGGAGGCATCATAATCTCTGAGTTGTTGCCCACTTAAGTTTTGAGCTTAATTGAACCTAACTCGTATCACAGAAACGATGAAAACCATTTTAAGTATATTACCTGCTTACAACCTGTTTATTCATGTCATAATACAGCTGAACACGGATCTGTGTGACAGTCACGAAATTAGTATGATTCCTGTTCGGATCTTTTCCAAAACATGGTAGTCCCTGTCGAGACTGAAATTTGATCCCGTGTACTTTAACTTTTCAAATTTTTGTTACTTTTGTAGTTGTATTATTTTATACGTGGTTACTTGGTCTTGATCGTATTATTTAACGCTTTAAAGGATGTTTTAAAACTTAATTGCAAATTGTTCAAATTATGGGGTTTGTTTTGAAAAATTTTAATATCAGCGAAGTTCTGCATAACTTCGCCTTATAGGCGAAGTTATCCACAACTTCGCCGATACATCTGTGACCCTATATAAAGGACTTTAAAGGTCAAACTGTTCATTTATTTCAAAACCAAGCGAACTTATACTCACAGAAACCTAGGCGAACTTATCGATTCGATTTCATCAATCAATCTGTGTTATCTTGTCTTCGATTCTAATCCGATTCAAGGTGTGTAGGGTTCCATATTCGTATAATCATTGTCGTTAATGATTATCACAGGTCGATACGACCCGTTTCGTGACCTCGGTTATTTGAAACCTAAAAACCCGATTTTCAAACTTGTTTTTACGTGATAGTAAACCACTTGAACGTATAAACTGTTGGAATTACGTATGCCCGAGACACATACTTATACTAATGTGGCTAACTGTGTTTGATCCAAGTCGGGTCATACCCAATAACAAGCTAGACAACACCAAATGTATTCTTTTAATGATTTGATCATTTAAACGAATACCGAACACTAAGTATTTAGAAAAATTGGTTTTCTAAACAAACACACTTGAGGATTTAAATAAATTATCTGGATAATTTGTTTATATAAATTAATTATTTAATTGGTTAAATAATTATATAAATGTATGTACATTTTATAAAAATGAGTTTTATAAAATGAATGGAGATGTTTTAATGGTTAAAACAAAACAAAAAAAAAAATAATAATAATAATAACCGTCCACCCCATGTGGGTGGAGGTTTTTGGTCCAATCAAAAGCTTTGTCTTCTTGTGTTGACCACTTTATCAACCTCCATTCACAACACATGCATTTGCATCTTGTCTCTTTTGAATTCAAGTGTAGAAAGAAAAATAAAATATCCTCTCTTTCTCTCTCAAAACCCACGGCCATTTTGGGCAGATTTTGGGTGTTTTTGTGAGCTTGTTCAAGTGTTAAAATCCTAGCAACAAGTTGGTGTTGTTGCTCAAAAAGCTTGGGGTACACAAAGCTTGAGGGTTTCTCCTTTGCAACCTTGCCATTTGAAGACATCATCTTCTTCATCCACCTACATCTTCTTATAAGGTATAAGAAGGTACAACTTACATTTTGTGAGCATTTTGTTCTTGTAATATTGATCCTTGTTCTTCGGGTTTTAGTTTTAACATAATGGTATGTTCATAACAAGTTTTAAAATCTAAGCTTCCGTTGCGTTTTCTTGTTAAATATGGTTAACTTGAACTTTGATAAACTTGTATAAAACCCAACAATGGCATCAAGAGCCGGTTACAAGGACTTATGCTTCTTTTGTGTTCATACTTTTCGGATTTTTTCATGGGTGAAAAGGGAGGTCCGAAAATTTGGTGGATTTTACCCCTCATGGTTTTGTAAGATCTTGACATGCATGGAAAGATCTTAGGAAATCATTTAACATTTGGATGATGAAATATCAAAATTGTAAAAATTTTGGGGGGGTGGCCGTAGCCTCTTTGGGGGGGGGGGGCGTTTTTTTTTGGTGATGTTTGGGCATTGGTTGCTTAGATTGCATGCTTAGAACATTTGGTATGTTTGGATGTGTCATAACCGAAACCTAGACCTTGGATGTGTTGATTGTTGTTTTGTGTATGTTGATTATGTTTATTATTCAATATGGTTGTAATAATTCATAATCTTAGGCTTATGTAATTTATTTATTCATAAGATGGTATGTAATAAGTAGATTAGTTGCATTTTTTTTAGAAAAAATATGTATTAGGATACATTTTGTAAAATTAGAAGATGCAAGATTTGGTGAAATTGGTTGGGCCGAAATTTTGGGCTTGTTGGGCCTCACCGGCCCATCATGGGATTCAAGCCCATTAGGCCCATAATTTTCACTCTTGGGCCCAAGAAGACTTTTGGAAGTTTGGAGCCCATTATCAAGCCCAAAAGAACACAACAACTTGGAGAGGATACTTGAAGCATTTGGATGCAAGATCAAGTGGGAGTCAACATTCCATCCTTGTGTCATGTTTTGTCCCTTAGGTGTGACTTATGACCTATACTTGTTTCGGCTAACAAGTATGGTCAAATTTAGTGGTTTTCGGTTATGACTATTTTTTGCATGTGTATGCTTGGTTGTTTGTTTTACTTAATGTAATGTGTGGTTGATAGATATTAGGATATCCAAACCGTCACATAGGAACGACAACAAGCATAAAACGGGTTCTAATATATATTTGGTAATATCGCGTCAATTAGTTTAATTAAATGGGTTTATTAAAACTAAGCGATCACTCACTTATAATAAAATTGGTTTTATTATAACTAGAACCTTGAAAATTGGTTTTCAAAATCGCCATATTACTAAATGCATGTTAGGATATGGCATAATGTTTTTCAACTAGAATATTTGAAAATTTAAAATCCCTTTTCATATTACCAAGGAAACAAGTCTAACACCATCCTTTTGTATGACACTTAACGTATTAGGGAACTTTTAATGGGATAAAGGTCACCTAACCATTTTGAGCAAACTAATATACTTAGGGTAATATTAACATATTTGTGGGATAAAGGTCACCTAACCACTTGTATATTAATCTTACATGTTTATACAAGTAGGACGACTTGAATTGGAAACCATGTGATAAAGGTCACCTAAGCATGGGATCCAATGGTGTTGATGGGATAAACATGCCAACACGAAATAAGGATTTCGAATGGTCCCATACCTCTAGAAGTTGCAAAGGGTTGCAATTGTCAAGGTTGACTACCTTGTTAAATCAAATAACGGGATAAAGGTCACCTAACCGAAATTTGATTTATCGTTGGATTCTAGAATTTAATTATTATTTTAAAATCTGGAATAAAAGGGTATTAATAATTAAATTGTTTATAATACTAAATTAGAACTTTGTTAAATTTTGTAGATGGCCGCTAACAATGCCAACACCTCTACCCATAACACCCGTAACCTATCCTTAAGAACCATCCTTGAAAAGGATCGTCTAAACCATAATAACTTTATGGATTGGTATCGCAACTTGAGAATAGTTCTCAAGCAAGAAGAGATATCATATGTCTTAGACGATCCCATTCCCGACGAGCCTGACGTGGAAAATGAGGAGGCTTATAACGATTGGGTCAAGTACACCAAAGATTCGGTGCAAGCCTCTTGCCTCATGTTAGGGACTATGATTCCCGAAATCCAAAAGGATTTCGAGCATCATGGGGCATACGACATGATAACTCAATTGAAGGAAATGTTCCTTCAACAAGCTAGAGCGGAACGTTTCGAAACGGTTCGAGCGTTTCATGCATGTCGTATGGAGGAAACCCAAACCGTCTCATCTTATGTCCTAAAGATGAAAAGCTACATCGAAAAGCTTCGTAGGTTGAATTGTCCCGTGTCTAATGAGTTGGCTACGGATTTGATCCTCAACTCTTTGACCAAAAGGTTTGAAACCTTTGTCATGAATTATAACATGAATGGGTGGGACAAAAGCATTGGTGAGCTTCACGCAATGCTAAGAACGGCCGAAGCGGGAATGGGTAAAAAGGCTTTACCCGTTCTAACAATCGATGAAGGAAAAAGGGGACATAACTCCAACCCCAAAGCAAGTGTTGCTAAGGGCAAGGGCCACGTCCGAGGAAAGGGAAAGAGGAAAGCCATCACGCCCATCAAACCGAAAGAAAAGAAGCAAAAGGTTGCGGCGCAAGATCCATGCTTTGAGTGTGGAGAGATAGGTCATTGGAAAAGGAATTGTCCGACCTATCTCAAAGCGTTAAAAGATAAGAGGGATGCGGGGCATACCTCAGGTATTATCTTTACTATACATATTGAACTAAATGTTATTTCTTCAAATACATGGGTACTTGATACCGGATGTGGAACTCACATTTGCAATTTGTTGCAGGGGTTCAAAAGAAGTAAACAACTCAACAAAGGGGACATTAGTCTCTTTATGGGCAATGGAGCAAGAGTTGAAGTCCAAGCCCAAGGAGACTACATGTTAAAGCTTCCAAGTGGTTTGGAAGTGATTTTGAAGAATGTTTTGTATGCTCCTAAGTTAAGAAGAAACATTATTTCCGTGTCCCTTTTAAAACAATGTGGCTTTGATCTTAAATTTATAGATCATGATATTCATGTTTTGATGAATGGCATATTTTATTTTAAAGCTATACCCATGAATGGTATATATGAAATAGATCAAATTGGTACGTCACATAGTAGTTCAATGTACAATGTCAACACCAAGAAACTCAAGAAGGACTTGGGTGATTCCTATCTTTGGCATTGTCGCCTTGGACATATAAGCAAGAATCGCATGCAAACTCTTCGCAAGAATGGTATTCTAGAAACAAATGAGTATGATTCATTTGATGTATGTGAATCTTGTTTACAAGGCAAAATGACAAAGCAACCCTTTAATAAAACTTTTGAAAGGTCAAAAGAATTATTGGGTATCATACATTCGGATGTATGTGGTCCTTTTAGACCAATGACTAGGAATGGTGAAAGATACTTCATTACCTTTATTGACGATTATAGTCGATATGGTTATGTGTACTTAATGAAACACAAAGATGAAGCTTTTGAAATGTTCAAAGACTTCAAAACTGAAGTAGAAAGACAACTCAAGACCACAATCAAAGTACTTCGTAGTGATAGAGGAGGTGAATACCTAAGTGGTGTTTTTCAAGATCATCTTAAGAGTTGTGGAATTATTTCACAACTTACTCCACCTGGAACACCACAACATAATGGTGTGTCTGAAAGGAGAAATCGTACCCTATTAGATATGGTTCGATCGATGATGGCTAGAAGCACTTTACCTCTATCATTTTGGGGCTATGCTTTACTTTCCGCCGTTCGCATATTGAATATGGCTCCAACCAAGAAAGTGGAGAAGACACCTTTTGAAATATGGCATGGAAGGGTTCCATCGCTATCATTCTTAAAAGTTTGGGGTTGTGAAGCTTATGTAAAGCAATACACCCCAAACAAATTAGAAGTCCGATCCACTAAGTGTATCTTTATAGGTTATCCTAAAGATGATTTAGGATATTACTTTTACGACCCTAGTGAGCAAAAGGTTATTATTGCTCGAAAGGGTAAGTTCTTGGAAACTAAGTTCCTTAAGGAAGGAACTAATAATAGAACAGTGAAATTTGATGAGGATCAAGAACCACAAGATGATACAGAATTGGTTGATACTAGCACTCAACAAGAGGTTGTTGGAAGTGATCAAGTGGTTGATCAAAACACACAAAACGTTCGCAGATCTGGTAGAGTTAGCAATCCACCTGAAAGATATGGATTTTTTGTAGAAGGTTGCTACGTGGTAGATTCGGATGAACCAACCACATACCGTGATGCAATGTCCAAGAATGATTGTGACAAATGGCTTGAAGCCATGAACGTTGAGATGCAATCCATGTATGACAACCAAGTTTGGGAATTGGTTGAACCACCACTCAACTCCAAAGCTGTTGGAAGTAAGTGGGTTTTCAAAAGAAAAACTGATATGCATGGAAACTTGGATACTTATAAAGCAAGACTTGTAGCTAAAGGTTTCACTCAAACTCAAGGGGTTGATTATGATGAAACTTTTTCGCCTGTGGCAATGCTAAAGTCTATTAGGATATTATTTGCCATAGCTGCACATTATGATTATGAAATTTGGCAAATGGATGTCAAGACCGCTTTCCTAAATGGATATCTTGAGGAAGATGTCTATATGGTTCAGCCTGAAGGTTTTGTCGATCCGATACATCCTAATAAAGTATGCAAGTTAAAGAAATCAATCTATGGATTGAAACAAGCATCTAGAACTTGGAATCATCGTTTTGATGAAGAAATCAAAAATTTTGGATTCATCAAGAACGCTGATGAGGCTTGTGTGTATAAGAAAGCTAGTGGGAGTATAATTATCTTCTTAGTATTGTATGTCGATGACATTCTACTATTTGGAAATGACATTCCAACCATGGAAAGCGTTAAGGCTTGGCTTGGAAGTAGATTTTCCATCAAGGATCTTGGTGAAGCTGCCTATATTTTGGGAATAAAGATCTATAGGGATAGGTCAAGGCGCTTGATAGGTTTGAACCAAAGTACATACATTGACAAAATCTTGAAAAGGTTCAAGATGGAAAACTCCAAGAAAGGTTTGGTACCTATTCAAAGAGGGACTATATTGAGTTCAGCTCAATGTCCAAGCTCAAAGGGTGAGCAAGAGATAATGAAACAAGTCCCATATGCTTCTGCTATAGGATCCATCATGTATGCGATGATATGTACTAGACCGGATGTGTCATGCGCTTTGAGCATGACAAGCAGATACCAACAGAATCCAGGAAACAGTCATTGGATGGCTGTTAAGAACATATTGAAATACCTTAGGAGAACTAAGGATATGTTTCTGATATATGGATCTGGTGAGGAGGAACTCGCTATAAAAGGTTACACGGATGCGAGCTTCCAAACTGATCGAGATGATTCTCGATCACAATCTGGGTATGTGTTCACTCTTAATGGAGGAGCTGTCTCTTGGAAGAGCTCAAAACAGGAAGTGGTAGCATTGTCCACTACAGAATCAGAATACATCGCCGCTTCATTGGCAGCTCAGGAAGCTGCATGGTTGAAGAAATTCATTACTGATCTAGGGGTGGTCCCTACCATTCAAGACCCCCTAGAAATCTTTTGTGACAACGAGGGTGCGATTGCTCAAATCAAGGAACCTCGTTCGCACCAAAAGACAAGGCACATAGAGCGGAGATTCAACTACATAAGGGATGAAGTTGAAAAAGGAAAGATATGTATTCGCAAAGTTGGAACTGATCAAAATCTTGCGGATCCATTCACGAAGCTCCTAGAAAGACCGAAACATGAGCGTCATGCGAGTGGCTTAGGACTTCGATATTCTAGTAATTGGATTTGATCTATTTTGTATTTACGTTTAAAAGACTTTTGTAATTTAACTCTTTTATATGATTATGGAATCTTGAGTTAAATTCTAATTTTGCATGTTTAATCCATGAATAAGTTATCTTATTCTAAAAGTCCGTAGTCGATCACATTTGTGGGAACAAATATGAAGCAAGACTATTATGAACTAGGATTGGTGGATATTCATAAGGAATGAATATGGAGCATAGGTTTGCTGCCAAGGTTCATAGATATTTGTGGGATACAAATATTGGACTGACCCGCTCTCAATATTACTACATGGAGTCGATGGACCTGATCATTAGTAATTTTGAGTAAAGGAGAATTTCATATTATCCTTAGACCTGAGATGTATACTGGGTCTTGATTTTCACCAAGTATTACACTTTGACTCTCCCCTTCGCTATTCGTAAAAGATGGTATATAAGGATGAGCTCGGGTGGAGTATAAAGTGATAGTGAGAGGCGTATACAGTCAAGATGGAATTTGTTCCTCTTATGTGTTGAGAGTTTAGATGTCTAAGGCCTGATAAAGTTGAATTGTAAAGAGAATGATCGCCTATGTCTCTTAGTCACAACATGACATCTAGTAACAAAGGGATATAATGATAGATTCACCTAAATCATATCAAGTAAGGGACTTGAAGGGATGATGTTATTGAATGGCACTTCGTCAAACACATTAGGGGTGGTGAACTGTTGTTAGGCGGTATTCACCACTTGCATTAATTTTCTATGTATCTCGTGCAAGTGGGAGATTGTTGGAATTACGTATGCCCGAGACACATACTTATACTAATGTGGCTAACTGTGTTTGATCCAAGTCGGGTCATACCCAATAACAAGCTAGACAACACCAAATGTATTCTTTTAATGATTTGATCATTTAAACGAATACCGAACACTAAGTATTTAGAAAAATTGGTTTTCTAAACAAACACACTTGAGGATTTAAATAAATTATCTGGATAATTTGTTTATATAAATTAATTATTTAATTGGTTAAATAATTATATAAATGTATGTACATTTTATAAAAATGAGTTTTATAAAATGAATGGAGATGTTTTAATGGTTAAAACAAAACAAAAAAAAAATAATAATAATAACCGTCCACCCCATGTGGGTGGAGGTTTTTGGTCCAATCAAAAGCTTTGTCTTCTTGTGTTGACCACTTTATCAACCTCCATTCACAACACATGCATTTTGCATCTTGTCTCTTTTGAATTCAAGTGTAGAAAGAAAAATAAAATATCCTCTCTTTCTCTCTCAAAACCCACGGCCATTTTGGGCAGATTTTGGGTGTTTTTGTGAGCTTGTTCAAGTGTTAAAATCCTAGCAACAAGTTGGTGTTGTTGCTCAAAAGCTTGGGGTATACAAAGCTTGAGGGTTTCTCCTTTGCAACCTTGCCATTTGAAGACATCATCTTCTTCATCCACCTACATCTTCTTATAAGGTATAAGAAGGTACAACTTACATTTTGTGAGCATTTTGTTCTTGTAATATTGATCCTTGTTCTTCGGGTTTTAGTTTTAACATAATGGTATGTTCATAACAAGTTTTAAAATCTAAGCTTCCGTTGCGTTTTCTTGTTAAATATGGTTAACTTGAACTTTGATAAACTTGTATAAAACTCAACATTTTTGTCTTTATTTAAAAAAAAAAAAAAAAAAACCGTCACTGTCGCTTAGAATTATGTCGGTTGCCTCAGTTTTAAGGACATATCTTCGGATATGTTTGGTCCTCATTTCTACTTGTAGAATATGAGGATAGCCATTAACCAGATGACTGAAAGTGACTGGGGCGGTTTATGATGTGTTTTTATTCTTTCGCTGAAAATTAGTCGATCATACTTAGTTAGAAGGACACATACCTGTATGTGGTCGGTCCAGCTGATCCATTGGATCTTCAGGATAGCCGTTTACCTGAAAACTTCAATTTGATCGGGGCGATTGAAGTTAAAATTTTTTTTTACGGGAGATGAAATTATTTTTCAAGTCTACTACTTCGTAAGAAGTTCCTTTACTATGTTTAACAGAAAATTGATCCAACCTTGGAAAGTGATAGATATACTGATTCTGTGTGCCTAACTAGTGAAGTTATTAGGCCTAAAAGACTTTAGAACAGTCATTGTATGTCATGGTAGCTTTTTATGGTGCGTAAAAGTAGAAGTGATACTAACTAAATCTACTCGATTTTACGTGGAAACTCCTTAAGAGTTGTGCATGTCTTCATATATATCTTTCCGAATGATAGGCAGAAAAGCGATTACCCAGTCATACACGAGCCCGTGAGTGTTCTGATTCCCGTGAAGATAGCGTGTCAAGATACTGCAGTGATCCAGATTCGGGACTTGCAGTAGTTTTTCTGAAGTTGTGTAAATGTTAAAAAAAAAATGTGTGTGTTATTGAGACATTCTAGAGTTCATAATGTTAAGACTTCTCAATCAAGATGCAAGATAGAGAACGGGAAGAAGAGTCTAAAGATCGAAGAGTACTTACTATTTAATCAGACAATACGGGTCGATGTCAACTCGGGGTGACTTGGGGAAAGCAAAATACGCTTGAGAATAGATAGGAGACATCATAATCTCTGAGATGTTACCCATTTAAGTTTTGAGCTTAATTGAACCTAACCCGTATCACAGAAACGATGAAAACCATTCTAAGTTATTTACCTGCTTACAACCTGTTTCTTTATGTCATAATACAGCTGAACACGGATCTGTGTGACAGTCACGTAATTAGTATGATTTCTGTTCGGATCTTTTCTAAAACATGGTAGTCCCTGTCGAGACTGAAATTTGATCCCGTGTACTTTATAGTTAAAATATTTTTCTACTTATGTAGTTGTTTGATTTTATATCTGGTTACTTGGTCTTGATCGTATCATTTAACTCTTTAAAGGATGTTTTTAAAACTTAATTGCAAATTGTTCAAATTATAGGGGTTTGTTTTGTAAAATTTAATATCAGCGAAGTTATCCATAACTTCGCCTGCCATAGGCGAAGTTATCCATAACTTCGCCGGTATAACTCTGACCCTATATAAAGAAGTTTTAAGGTCAAACAGTTCATTATTTCTAAACCAGCGAACTTATCTTCCTGAAACCCAGCGAACTTAATCTGTTAACTCTAAGCGAAGTTGCATACTGATCCAATCTGTGTTTTCATTCTCGATTTCAATCCGATTAAAGGTGTGTAGTGTTGATAGATTGTACATTCACTAACAATTGATGTTATTCAGAGGTAGTATCGACCCGTTTCGTGACCTCGGACCTTCGAAACCTTAACATCCGATTTTAAACTTGTTATTACGTGGTCGTAATCGATTTAATCGTCTAAATCGTCTTAAAATCATGTGTTACGAGATCCGCTATCTCCAAATTGACCAACTCAATCCGTTCGAAAACCTAAACTGTTGCCGATTCATATTCAGCGAAGTTACAGTTTAGGCGAAGTTATCCGTAACTTCGCCTGACAATTAATTATGTAACAGTTTATGACGCGATGTTGTGGTTAGGCGAAGTTATCATTAACTTCGCCTGGCCCTTTTTACTTAACTGTTATCCAGTGAAGTTCAAGTTGAGGCGAAGTTGTTCCCAACTTCGCCCCACCTCTAACTTCGCCTATACAGAATTAATCATAACTTCGCTCATGGTAACAGGCGAACTTGTGATTTGCCTTGACGTTTATCTAACTTAGCCTGTTTGTTGCAGAAATGGCTGCTGTAGCTGGAGCAGGCGGCGCAGGTGGTGATGATGGAGGAGAAAACCAACGACAGTTCTTCCCGGGTCATAACATGTACATAACATTAGACCCGGATGCGAGCGGTGTTGATGATTTCCGCGAGATCATCACATTCTTACTCCGCTCGCGTATATTCCACGCGATTACCACAACACTTCTGATATCCTTGCCAAACATTGAGGATTTTTGGCAGACAGTGGAGTATGACTGTCGCGTCGAGCCCCCGGTGATGCGAGCAACGGTCAACAATCAGATTGTTCAGTTCTCATCTGAACAGATCCGGGAGGCTTTACGGTTTGGAGACGAAACGAGAGACGATCCAATAGATTTTGTGGCTCCATTCCGAGATGGAGCGTTTCTGAGAATGGGATACTCTGGTCCCTTGGGGGATACTCAGAGACGCAAGGAATTCTTGCTTGACCAGTGGCGCTTTCTCATGCATGTGATGATAGTGTGCATGTCTGGGAGAAAGGCTGGCACTGATGGCATGGGCGCGACCATGCAGTCGGCGATGACTGCTCTGACTTACAATAAGCGTTACAGCTTTAGTCAGATGGTCTTCTATGGGATAGATCGACAGAGAAGAGCGGTGGCGCGTGAGAGATTTCTTATGTATCCAAGATTCATTCAGATGATCTTGAATCACGTTGCTCCAACGTTACCTCAGCGCCGCCCAATCAGATATGTGGAAAGTGTGAGTAAAAGGATCTTCGCCCAGTGCAGATCTTCCAGTGCCAGGAGTAAACCTGAGCTCCGTCCTCGACATACTCCATTATTCGGGTACTTGATCAACCCGGAGTATGTTCCAGCTCGTGGGGACGAGATTCGGGATCCTCAACCACAACAGGCTGGAGCGCCTCAAGCTTCACCTGCTGCTCCTGTTGTGTCACCGGAGGAGAATATAGACCTTGATGCTGCGTTTGGCGGTCAAGGATTCTTTGATATGGAGAGGGTTGACCCTGAGGAAAATGTACAGGTCTCATTTGAAAGGGTTTCGAGTGTGAATGTGACTAGGGCAGCTACAACGGTGGCTGATTCTGATTCTGATGATGAGTTGGCTGAAGCGAGACGAATTTTGGTAACTCAAGAACGAACTCATGGGAAGAGAAAGAGAACTGATGATGACAGCGAGTCAGATTTTGAAGAAGAAGTACATCAGCTGATCCGTAGATCAAGAAGGGACAGGACAGGTGCAGGTTCGGGAGCTGGTGAGAGCTCAAGGATGGTACGTTTCACTCCACCTGCACTGTCCGGTATGACCATGGTTCCTTCATTGTTGCAAGTTACAAGGCCAAGCACAACGGATGTTCCCGTGGTGGATACCTCATCTGCATTTGGCCTCCCACCCACTTCATTCCAACTTTCGGCTCCGGAGATTGTATCGTTGCCACCTCCAACTCTTACTCCAACGGAGGTCGTGGCACGATTTATTGAGTCGACGGTTGTAGCGACTGCAGGGTTGTCAGCTACGATACCACCTGCGGTTACGTTTACGCCTACTTCTGAGGTCCCGGTTACATTGGAATTCCCTCCTTAGTACACTCAAGATATATCACATCTGAGGTTTGATTTCGATGCAACCTTATCAGACTCAGAACGAATAGCAGCACTTGAACGGGTTGTGGCAGAACAATCAAGGGTAAATCTTATCCAGACCCATGCTATTCAGTGCCTCGTTGTAGAGAATCAGATACAGTCGTCCCTGCTGATCGAACATGGCAAAATCATTGATGCTTTGAAGCAGTTCTTGGCATCTCAGGGGGAGACGAGCTGTAAGGGCGATGAGCTGAGGACTAAGAAGCGCAATGATCGAGACGATGATCCCAATGCATCGAAAGGTGCAGGTGGAGAGTTTCCAAGAACTGAACAAGCTCTTGGGACTTCCACATCTCAGGGGGAGTCAACATGTGCAGCCGGCGGTACAGGTGATGAGGTGGTGGTCGTGGATGTTGAGGAGATGGATGATGAGTTTATAGGTCATGATGATGTATTACCAGTTGAAGAGATAGAGAAGATTGGTGCAGAGATTGTTATTGATAATGAGATAGAAGAGGGAGAGATATTAGAGGAGAATGTGGAGCATGAGATTCCAGATGTTGATAAGGCAGATATGAGTAAAGATATGGGAAATGATGAGACGGAATGGGAAGAGCAGCCAAGATGGAAAGAAGGCTACGCTCAGTGGTTTGTAAAGACGAAGAAACCGGCGGTCCCTACTATGTTCAAGAAGAGTTACAACATTAGAGGTTATGCTGAATAGAGAAAGGGGATAATATGCTGGATATATGATGAGCAGTTGAGGCTCTTTGTGATAAAAAGGTATGATGGTGTTCTGTACTTCAAAAGGCTGTTGAGATCGTTGAATACATTGCCAGAATGTGAAGTGAAAGATTTAGCCAGATTGGGGTTAATAAACAGGAGTGATGATAACATGGCTAGAGTCATTGGGAAGATTGTTTGGAAGGAAAGTATAAAAGAGAAGAAGTTCGAGCTGTTGAAACCACAAAAGGGAAAACTTATTGAAGACAGAGTTAGAGGATTGAGAGCAGATGGCAAGCCTTGGATGATTATGAAGTATAAGCCGATCCGGTGTTTAAAGGAAGTGCCGATGAAACAAATGCCCAAGGATGTGCTGAAAGATTTGAAGTGGTGGTATGTAGATTGTGAAACAGCTGAGGCAGTAATGGAGGATGAAGATGAACAAGAGCTGCTAAGAGTATATGATCCGATGCATCTAGTGAACTTGTCTCAAGCTGATCTGCAGGTGCTGAATGAGAAGAAGATATTTTATATTCCTGCTTGGAAAGACGAAGTGAGGAAATATCAAAGAGTTGTTTCGGTTTGTGTACGAGAAGGATTTTATGCTTGAAGATGAAAGATACTAGATTGTTGAAGATTACAAGACACGTGTTTGAAGATAAAGATATGAAGCTACTGCCAAGGGGGAGTCTGTTGGTACATGATGTCAGTAGTTCAGTGTCTAGTGTCTGTAATCGAGTTAGTTGGATTAGTATTTTGTATTAAGCGAAGTTAGCTCACAAGTTCGCTGATATAGGCGAACTTGTAGAGTAAGCGAAGTTAGTGACAACTTCGCCTGCGGCGGCTGTTCGGCCAAAAACGCATCAGAAACGTGCCAGAAACACCAAAACGCAGATCTCGAACCATAGCATAAGAGCCTAAGGCTCTGATACCAATTGTAGGTTCCCAGCCGGATCGACACGGAATATCTCGTTCTACGTAGGTGCGAAATCCCTATGTAAGACGTTACGAGCGTAGAAGACGATATACGTTAACACGATTAAACACACGTTACAATAAACAAAGACTCGTTGTATTGCAACTGGAAACACGTGATATCAATCACTGATTACACAAACTCGTAAACTCGTAAACTGAAAGCTGATTCACTCGTTACAAACTCAGCAGTAACCTAATGCATATATATCACGACAACTTCGCCTGGCATGTTCAGGCGAAGTTGTCACTAACTTCGCTTACTCTACAAGTTCGCCTATATCAGCGAACTTGTGAGCTAACTTCGCTTAATACAAAATACTAATCCAACTAACTCGATTACAGACACTAGACACTGAACTACTAACATCATGTACCAACAAGTGTTAAGTCAATTATATATCAATAGGTAGCTAACCTATTAAGCATGAACTACTAAGTGTTCGACACCGAAGCTGACTGTTTATCAATTGCCTTGCCACCATGTCAATCACGACCATGGTAATGTGATAGCCAAGATTACACCCACTCGACCTACAGTCGAGTTTAGAGTTGGGTGGGGTTTGTCAAACCCAGTAGTACTACTCAACATGACTCGCTATTATCCAAATATTAACCGGTTTGATGTTGTGAAGGACTTTAGTTGGTTTGTTTTCCACTTAGCCTTACAAGTGATATATAAAGAATAACAAAATCTAAAGCGTGGAGTATGTTATCTCCCCCTAATAAAAGCGTGTAAAAAGAGAGTAAAAGGGGCCGTGAAACTCACTGTTTGCGAAGATAACAAAAAGATCCGAGAAAGGTGTGCGTCACAGAAAATCCTCACTAGTGCTCTAAAAACAAAATGAGATTTTCTATGTGTTTGAACTGTGAGTGAGTCCCTAGACTCGTCACATAAAATTATGCATGAGATGTATTCGTATTAATTTGTGAAACAGGTGTGACTCGACAAACACGTTGGTGATTAGTTACATGTGTGAACAAGTATTAAGTGTTAAGTGTTACCATTGTATATTACTAGCAACTATCCCTCACAAGGGCAAATAAGTCATAACATAGCAAACATCGATCAACAAATCACTTTTCATGTTAACTTACAGAATTCAGCAGCTAATTTATCAAGACAGATTTTAACCCGACAAGATTACTCTATTTCATAAATCCTAATATGTCAATAAAATCACCAAAAATCATAACATAAGCACAGGTGACCTAGGTTTCTAGAAATATATTTATTATATTTTTTCACATATGGTTTTCTCACAATGATCAAAACATCACAGTAAACACACAGCAGTCATTATCATGCGCAACAGAATGTTATTTGTTATTCCCGTTACATAGTCAATTCAATTAATGCAAGACCAATTGGGTTAGATTTATAACTCAAAATATTAACTTCCAGAAGTAGAACCAACCCATTTGGTCTTGTAGTTTAAGAGATATCTTAATCTCAAACAGCCCACCAGCAGGCTTCCCGAATCAGACTTGCACAACAGATTTGTAAAATAATAAAAACTAACTTTTACTCGTCCATAAATTACAAACTCAGACTTTTTAAAAACTAGACTCGACCTACTACATCATAGAATTAATAATCACGTCCAAATACAATATTAACATCGAGTTACAGCCGGTTAAACACGAATTCAAGGATAAGCATCAGTTTTCATCA
This sequence comes from Bidens hawaiensis, assembly GCF_021521415.1. Taxonomy (NCBI): domain Eukaryota; kingdom Viridiplantae; phylum Streptophyta; class Magnoliopsida; order Asterales; family Asteraceae; genus Bidens; species Bidens hawaiensis. The sequence continues at coordinate 225,917 of NW_027491323.1, forward strand.
AAACTCAACATACAATTAACCTATGAACTAACAATCATGCATGTAACCCTAATTCATTGACAAACAACATATTTAGCACTTAGAGTTTATGATTACAGGTTTAATCATGCAATTAATTTATAGAATGAAATAAATAAGGTGTTTATTTTACCTAGTTAGCTTCTTAATCCTTCGATCAAGATTGAAATCGACTTGTATGCGTGTGTGTGTGCCTTGTGGCTTCGGTGGATCAAGAGAAAGGGGGAGGGGGGCTGCCGTCGGGTGAGAGGAGAGAGAGAGAGGGGGAGTAATTAGGGTTTATCAATAATAATTTGTTTATATAATATTTATTTAATCAAGTTACACATTGCACCATCAACCTCTAGTAAGTTTAATTCTAGCACAAAATAAACTTTTACTTCTTGAATTGATTTTCTACATATAAATATCAAATAACACATTGCTTTAACACATAATTATCAAATACTTGTTGTTTAGATATTTATCATTTGTTCATCAACGGTCTGAGTCAACTCGTGTGTGTTTCGGTGAAATTCCGAAAGACTACTTGTGTAGTGATTGTCAAGCGTCATTTAAACCCTAATTTAAATGTAATGATATATGGGTTACAGTTCGTGTGATCTTAAGTTTAAATTAACGAAGTTCGGATTAACGGAGTTAACCTGAATTTGACGAGTGTCACATCATTCCCATGTTGAAAGAATTTTCGTCCCGAAAATTTGTGTTAAGTCGCGATGGGTGTCCGAAGAAAAAAAAAAGAAATTTTCAGTTTGTCACACTTGTATTGCGGCTTGATCACGAACTTCTTCAAGGACAAAATTCAACATGGTCTCATTGTTGTTTGATTCGAGGTCCATGTTGAGTGTTCTTTGAGTCACAACTCCGACTTCGGCTGGGATTACAGCTTCCGATCCGAACACTAGGCTGTAAGGCGTTCATTTGTGGCTTGTCTTCTCGGTTGTTCTTATCACCCATAGAACATTTGGGAGTTCTTCAAGCCAATTGTGGTTGTGCCTTCCCAGATTTTCTTTGATTCCTTCAACGATGGTTCTGTTTGTTCTTTCGAATTGGCCGTTGGATTACGGGTATGCGACTGAGCTGAACACTTGAGTGATTCTGAATTCTTTGCACCATGTGCTAAAAGGTTTCTCAGCAAATTGTTTCCCATTATCCGTGACCAACACTCCTGGCAGCCCGTAGCGGCAGATGATGCTTTCCCACACAAAGTCAATGACTTGTTTGCCCGTTATTTTTGCAAGTGGTTTGACTTCAAGCCACTTGGTAAAGTAGTCGACGGCTACTAGCAAAAATTTTACCCCACCTTTGGCCGGTGGGAATGGACCAACGATGTCCATTCCCCATTTGTGGAATGGCCAAGCCGAGGAGATGGGGACTAGATCGTGTTTGGGGCTTTTTGGGACAGGTGCATGAATTTGACAAGATTCACACTTCTTGAGCTGTTCGGTTGCATCTCGGTGTATTGTGGGCCAGAAGTATCCAAGGTTCATCAATTTTTCTACCACCGTTCTTGGCCCAAAATGAGCTCCACATATCCCCTCGTGAACCTCTTTGATCAAATATTGACTTTGTTTAGGGCCCACACATCTCAACAGTGGTGCAAGGTAGGCCTTTTTATTAAGGGTTTCTTCTTGCAACACATACTGTTTGGACTTTATTCGAACCCTTTCAACCTCCGTCTGGTTCAGAGGTAACTCACCATTTTTGAGGAACTTTTTTATGGGAGTCATCCAATTGGGACCTTCTTCAGTGATTACATCTTGAATCTCCAATTCTTGAATTGAAGGAGGTTTCAACACTTCCACCAATACTTTCTTGGTGAGATGTGCAAACGTGAGGGATGCTAGTTTGCTCAGGGCATCGGCTCTTTTGTTTTGTGATCTTGGGACTTGTTTGATGGTGCACTCTTGAAACATGGTCATCAACCCTTTTGCCTTTTCACGGTATTTCTTCATGTTGGGCTCTTTGGCTACGTAGCTATCATTGACTTGACTTGAAACAAGAAACGAGTCTGTGAAGACTTGTAGCTTTTGGATCTTCATCTCTTTGACAATATTCAGACCAGCGGTCAATGCTTCATATTCATCTTTGTTGTTGGTGGTCTGAAATTCAAGTCGAAGAGCATATGTAAATTCTAACCCTTAAGGGTTGATTAAAACAAGCCCAACTCCTGACCCTTCGATGCTGGAAGCTCCGTGGGTAAAAAGCTTCCAGGCTTCAGGGTCAAAAGGTGTCACAACTTCACTTAGGGCCTAGGCGTGTGACCAATAGTTGGTACCTGCTTTGTAAATAAATCAAAGTTGCGGGTTTAATTTTAGCGGAAGTCTTTAAATAAATATTATTATATTGAAAACTTATTAAAAACTCGGGTTTAAATACCCGTTTGATACTTCAAATACATTTCTATATAAAACATAACTCTTTGTAATATTTTGAAATAAAATATCTGAGCCATCAGATAGCATCTAATGACTATAACTCCAATCTTCTATTCCTTCTTGTTTGTCTGTTCTAACCTTTCTTGTTTCCATGTAACATGGGTGGGAAAAATATGTCAGCACAAAGCTGGTGAATAACGCTGACTTTAAAAATATATTTTCAATACCTTTGTGAAACCAACAATAATACCTTTGTGACTACTCATTAGGCACCCAACTACATTGGGATCAAATTACCCTAAGTACCATGTAAAAATAATTATATACACAATATCATTTCTCTGAACAGTCCCGTAGACCTTCAGAGGCATGTTGATGATATGCATGGCCTCGGGGAAATGCCGAGTCACCATGTATGTTTGGATCCAGACACATGTATACTCTTAATCAGAGTGTCCGTTTCTTATTATTGTACACAAAGTTTTTAAGGATTCGTAAATCCTATGCAAACATTCTGACTCAATATAAAAGGTTTGGGGCGTATTCACCTGTTTTGTTTATAATCAGTTTCTGATACTGATTCCTGTTTTCTGATTCTTCTTCTTGTTTTGTTACCTCGAACCTATAGTACGAGAATAACCTTTTTATAAATAACTAGATCATCGATCTAGCTTTAGACCTTTAGTCTATTTTGGTATAACTTCAACCTTGATAAATATCATTTGTTTATATAAAACATTTGGACCTTTAGTCCCTTTCTTCATTTACCAATTATATGTTCATCTCTTCTTCAGGAAGAAACATCTATACTGAGTTTTTTCTTCAAGAAGAAACATTAATTTCATAACTATAACCTCTTGTATTATATTTCCTAGTCATAAGGAAATATTTATTTTGACTATAACCTTTGCTTAAGAAAAGTTATATAATACTTAAATTATAATCAAGGTTCAGCTATAACTTCGACTAAGGTCTTAAGCCATTTATAATAATATAATAATAACTTAGGCAAAACCCCTTACCTCGCACGGGTATTCGGAGTTAGATATTATTAAGTTTATACGGGCAGCACTTCTACTCTATACACACGTTTATTGATGCGTTCTTGATCCACCTTCCTTGCCACGCAAATTGAGACAATGAGTAGTCATCGCCGGGTCGTGCACGTACTTCAAGGCGGAACGTCGGGTTACTTTTGGGTGGCACGCACTTCGAGGAAAACACCGGGTATTTGGCACGGATTACGAGGTGATGATTGTCGGGTCGGTGGCACGCAAAACGATGTTCGGCACGCAAACCGAGGTAGAGAGAGAAAGTAACTTAGAGAGAGAGTGGGAGGTGTGCATGCAAATGAGTCGTGACCCCCTCCTATTTATAGCCAATTTTATGTCCCATCGCGGTACGTGATGGGCCTCTTTTTCAACACCGTCGCGTATCGCGACGGGTACCTTTCTAAGGTCATGCCACGTGTCGCCACGTGGCCTGACACATCTGCCACGTGTCATGCCCGGCTGCCACTTGTCACCAGAGTGTGACACGTGTATGGTGCGTCATCACGGCTCATCGCGCTACGCGATGGCCGTCTCCTTGGACTCATCGCGTATCGCGATGTGTCCCTGTATATTATTTTTCGTTTTCAGTCCCTCATCTTTTGTAGCTTGTCACTTCTGGTCTAATTCTCATTGTCCAAAAATACTAAGGCGGCTCTCAAGTGGCTCGCGGCGATGCGAGCGTGCGAAGTGCAAAGTGCGCCATTAAAGCGCCACATTGCGCTTAACGCCCTTCACCGTCGCCATCGCCATCGCCATCGACCTCGTCCTCGGCCGAGCCCGTGCGCGTGCGCGTCGGGTGCTGCGCACCCTCCGCTAGGACCACTGGGTGCATGTTATGCCTAAAAGAATATTACTATGGAAAATCTCTTCCTTATAAAGTGCTTCCATTTCTTTACCACTTTCCATGATGGATGGATTCCATCTTCCTTATTTATACCCATGTGGAATGCTTTCACTTTCTTACATTTTCCAATGTGGGATGGGTTTTCTTTATCTTATTTCCTTCATGTAAGAATACTTAGTTTAGGAAATATTTTTATTTTTCTTATTTTTCCTTATTTAATATTTTCTCATGACTTGTCTTGATATTATTTTTGATCCCTCAACTTTCCTAAGTTGTCAAATTTGGATCGAAAATTTTGGGGATGTTACATCCTCCCCACCTTGAAATGAATCTCGTCCTTGAGATTCGTTGTTTTAAGAGTGAATGGTTCTTGCTTTCGATTGTTGATTAGATTCTATCTAATCCGGTTGTCGTTACAATCTCAATACAGAATTACTAAGGTTTTTGTTTTGTTGTTAACTTACATCTTTAAATGATGTAACCAGTCAATAATTCAGAATATCATTAGTAAATATAAATTGCTAAACAGATTGATCAGTTGTGTTTAACTATTTACCTTACCGTTTGTATTCTAAACATTTACCGATGTTAACTACATTGTTGTTGGATTTAGTCTATCGAATCCACTCCATAAAGTTGTTGTTTAGATTCAGTCTATCGAATCCATTCTATCCTCGATCTTGATCAATGACTTTCTCTATATTCTAACAGTACCCTTGTACTTAATTTCATTTGCTATACTTACCGATCGTATTTTCTTAAATATCTTTGAATTCTTTTTCTTTGACTTTTTGATCAACCTTTCTAGGTAGTATGATATTCCATCAGTCGTATTTCTTTGAACGAATTCTTTTCGATAATATAATGTCCTTGCATATTTAAATATTTTCTAACGTTTGGTATATCATCCTCCTAGATGGTAAATTTTCTCAACGTCTTCCTTGTTCTAAGTTTCGGATGAACTTTTTAACATTTGAACCTCTTGATTGTTCTTTAGAGGTAACAAATATAAGCAATTTTGTGTATTAACACGATCTATATGCTAATATTTCATTTATAACTTAGGGAATTAAATACCCTTCTTTGATTACAAAACTTCTCATTTAAGAATGAGTTATAATTAATATATAAAAGTTAGCTAGTCTATCTTGACATTTCCTTGATGTGATTTTGTCATTCATTAATCTTGACTAGCTTTTCTTTTCAGGCATTCAGTCTTAAATTGACCTGTTTCTCCACATGTAAAACATACTTCTAACTTTTTACGACACTCTTCTATTGTGTGTCCTGCTCTCTTGCAGTATGCACAATTGTTTGAATTTTCTAGTCGACATTTTCCAGTATGTTTTCTTCCACAAGTTTTACATGTTGACTTGGGAGTACTTTCTTCTTTCTCTAACTTCTCGGAATCTTTTGGTTTCTTGGCTTCTTTGTATTTCTCCTTTTCTTCTTCTTGATTCCTTATCATGCTGCTGATTAAGTATCCGGCCACTTCCATAGCCGAATCAATTGTTTCTAGCATATGGGATCGTACCTTGTCTCTTATTTCTCTTGGTAACCCATATATATAACGAGTTACTTTATTATATTCCGGAGTTACTAGATGTGGAACCAATCGGCAGTACTCTAGGAATTTAGTGTTATATTCCCTAATATTTGTGCCAATAACCTTGTGATTCCATAACTCGGTTTGAATTCGATTCATTTCATGAGTTGGGCAAAACTTCTTTAATATAAGACCTTTGAATGTTTCCCAACTTAAGTTATACATTGTTTCTCGACCCTTGGTTTGAATCAGGGTGTTCCACCATTCAAGAGCTTCTCCCTTGAACATTTGTGAAGAATACTGGATAGCTTCTTCACCAGTGCATTTGCTTATGGTGACTATTGATTCTTGTTCTTCTAGCCATCTCATAGCGGCTATACCATCCGAGCCTCCATGAAATTCTTTAGGATCGTAAACTTTAAAGTTCTTAAAGTTGCATCCTTTTTGGATCTTACGTTTCTTTCGTTTCTTGTTCCTTGGGTTATTATTAGCTGTAGAGCTATCATAACTCTCTTCCTTTCTAGATTTACTTTTACTTCTCTTGCTGGATTTTGGTTGACTTTGACTTGTAGAAATGTCATTCATAGCTTCTTTAATCATATTTTGAATTTCTTCTTTATATTGGGCGGGAATTTCATTATCCTTATTTTTAACGTTTTCTTCGTTTCCCGATTTCTTGGGAGGACTATTGTGAGAGTTTTCACTTTCTTCTATTGACATACTACAATAAAATTTTAAAAGATAAGTCCAATATTCGAAGAATTCAAAACATATCTTTTATTTATCTTATTATAGTTACAAGAGTGCATATTATTTGTTACAATTTTACTCTTTACAATTACTAATGTTCTATTTCTTCCAGCGAGTGACTAATTTCTTAATCCTGTTATCTTTCTTTATATTTTTGCTAGCCTCTTTTTCTTTTTCCTTCATCTCCATTTCTTTCATCGTTTCTTCATTTTGAGTGCAAGCGAGGTAAGGATCTTGAGTTGCTGGAAAATTAAAATATTCATGCTCTCGAATATATTCTTCCGGATAAGTCATTACTTCTTTTTCCTTTAGCATCATTGGTTTCTTGGATCCACTTGATCCTGCTCCATATGTGTTTTGATTTGGAATTATCTGAGCTAGTGGAATGTCAGAATCAAATGAATCTGAATCTTCCTCCATTTGGTATGATTTTTCATCGCTAGATATAGGAATTGGGAGAAAAGACGTTCCCATAAATCCTTTTCCTTTACCCGATCGAGGCTGACATGATCCTTGGATGGATTGACAATCGAACATCTACGTGAGGTTAGATATAGGGATAGGGAGACGCTCCTATCTTATTTGTATCGTTTATATCCTATCCGTATTAATTTTGAATAATTTCTTGTTACTTTTCAACTAAGTATCTATTATTTGAAAACTTATTAAAAACTCGGGTTTAAATACCAGTTTGATATTTCAAATACATTTCTTTATAAAACATAACTCGTTGTAATATTTTGAAATAAAATATATGAGCCATCAGATAGCATCTAATGACTATAACTCCAATCTTATATTCCTTCTTGTTTTTCTGTTCTGACCTTTCTAGTTTCCATGTAACATGGGTGGGAAAAATACGTAAGCACAAAGCTGGTGAATAACGCTGACTTTAAAAATATCTTTTCAATACCTTGTGAAACCAACAATAATACCTTTGTGACTACTCATTAGGCACCCAACTACATTGGGATAAAATTACCCTAAGTACCATGTACAATTAATTATATACACAATATCATTTCTCTGAATAATCCCGTAGACCTTCAGAGGCATGTTGATGATATGCATGGCCTCGAGGAAATGCCGAGTCACCATGTATGTTTGGATCCAGACACATGTATACTCTTAATCAGAGTGTCCGTTTCTTATTATTGTACACAAAGTTTTTAAGGATTCGTAAATCCTATGCAAAAATTCTGACTCAATATAAAAGGTTTCGGGCGTATTCACCTGTTCTGTTTATAATCAGTTTCTGATACTGATTCCTGTTTTCTGATTCTTCTTCTTGTTTTGTTACCTCGGACCTATAGTACGAGAATAACCTTTGAATAAATAGTTAGATCATCGATCTAGCTTTAGACATTTAGTCTATTTTGGTATAACTTCAACCTTGATAAAAATCATTTGTTTATATAAAACATTTGGACCTTTAGTCCCTTTCTTCATTTACCAATTATATGTTCGTTTCTTCTTCAGGAAGAAACATCTATACTGAGTTTCTTCTTCAAGAAGAAACATTAATTTCATAACTATAACCTCTTGTATTATATTTCCTAGTCATAAGGAAATATTTATTTTGACAATAACCTTTGCTTAAGAAAAGTTATATAATACTTCAATTATAATCAAGGTTCAGCTATAACTTCGACTATGGTTTTAAGCCATTCATAATAATATAAAAATAACTTAGGCAAAACCCCTTACCTCGCACGGGTATTCGGAGTTAGATATTCCTAAGTTTATACGGACAGCACTTCTACTCTATACGCACATTTATTGAGGCGTTCTTGATCCACCTTCCTTGGCACGCAAATCGAGGCAATGAGTAGTCATCGCTGGGTCGTGCACGTATTTCGAGGCGGAACGTCGGGTTACTTTTGGGTGGCACACACTTCGAGGAAAACACCGGGTATTTGGCATGGATTATGAGGTGATGATTGTCAGGTCGGTGGCAAACAAAACGATGTTCGGCACGCAAACCGAGGTAGAGAGAAAGTAACTTAGAGAGAGAGTGGGAGGTGTGCATGCAAATGAGCCGTGACCCCCTCCTATTTATAGCCAATTTTGTGTCCCATCGCGGTACGCGATGGGCCCCCTTTTCAACAACGTTGTGTATCGCGACGGGTACCTTTCTGAGGTCGTGCCACGTGTCACCACGTGGCCTGACACATCTGCCACGTGGTCTGACACGTGTCATGCCCGACTGCCACGTGTCACCAGAGTGTGACACGTGTATGGTGCGTCATCACGGCCCATCGCGCTACGCGATGGCCGTCTCCTTGGACTTATCGCTTATCGCGATGGGTCCCTGTATATTATTTTTCGTTTTCAGTCCCTCATCTTTTGTAGCTTGTCACTTCTGGTCTAATTCTCGTTGTCCAGAAATAGTAAGGCGGCTCTCAAGTAGCTCGCGGCGATGCGAGCGTGCGAAGTGCAAAGTGCGCCATCAAAGCGCCACATTGCGCCCAACGCCCTTCGCCGTCGCCGTCGCCGTCACCGTCGTCCTCGTCCTCTCCCGAGCCCGAGCCCGTGCGCATGCGCGTCGGGTGCTGCGCACCCTCCGTTAGGACCATTGGGTGAATGTTATGCCTAAAAGAATATTACTATGGAAAATCTCTTCCTTATAAAGAGCTTCCTTTTCTTTACCACTTTCCATGATGGATGGATTCCATCTTTCTTATTTATACCCATGTGGAATGCTTCAACTTTCTTACATTTTCCAATGTGGGATGGGTTTTCTTTATCTTATTTCCTTCATGTCAGAATACTTAGTTTAGGAAATATTTTTATTTTTCTTATTTTTTCCTTATTTAATATTTTCTCATGACTTGTCTTGATATTATTTTTGATCCCTCAACTTTCCTAAGTTGTCAAATTTGGATCAAAAATTTTGGGGATGTTACAGAAGGTTTAGTGGCGGTTGTGTGTATTTCAGGAGTGAGTTGCTTCGGGATTTTTACGATGAAATCCGCCAAGACTTGGGCTTTGACAGCTTTTCTTGGGACATAGGTGATGTTATGTTCACCTAGTTCCACAGCCCATTTGGCCAATCGGCCTGAATTTTCTGGTTTTTCAAGCACACTTTTGATGGGTTGGTCAGTGACCACTTGTATAGGGTGTGCTTGAAATTACCTTCGAAGCCTTCTAGCCGTTTGAATTAAGGTCAGAACAAGTTTTTCCAAAGGAGGATATATGATCTCTACCAGTTTTAGTGATTTACTAAAGAAATAAATGGGTACCTGAACTTTATCTCGTTCGATGGTTAGAACCGCGCTTAACGCTTCTTCAGCGACTGAGAGATAGACAGAGATCAGTTCTCCTGTTTCAGGGGCTGCAATAGCTGGAAGTGAAGCCAAGTGTTGCTTCATTTGGTTGAAGGCTTCTTCTGCTTCTTCCGTCCATCTGAAATCTTTCTTATTGGTGCAACCCTTTAGTGTTTTGAAAAAGGGTAGGGACTTCTCAGCAAACTTGGAGGTAAAACGCTTCAAGGCTGCAAGCCTTCCATTCAGACTTTCCACTTCTTTTTTGTTTTGTGGGGATTTGGTTTCAAGAACAACCTTGACTTTGTTGGGATTAGCTTTTATGCTTTGTTTTCCCACGATGTGCCCCAAAAACTTGCCTTCTTCGAACCCGAATGAGCATTTTCCGGGGTTAAGCTTCATGTTGATCTTCTTTAAGTTTTTGAAGGTTTCTTGTATGTCTTCAAGCATTTGATGCTCGGTTTTGCTTTTGATCACCAGATCATCGACATAACCTTCCAGGTTTCTGCTAATTTGGCTAGCGAATGCTTTGTCGATCAAACGTTGGTAGGTTGCACCGACATTTCGTATGCCAAAAGGCATCTTTTGATAACAGAAAATGCCCTTGTCCGTGTGGAATGCAATTTTTTCTTCATCTTCCACTTTCATGAGAATTTTATGGTAACCCTTGTAGGCGTCGAGAAAACACTTAAAGGGATGGCCGGTTAAAGAGTCAACCTTGAGGTCCATCTCGGGTAAGGGATAACAATCCTTTGGGCATGCTTTGTTTAAGTCGTTGAAGTCGATGCACATCCTCCAAGACTTGTCACGCTTTCGAACCATGACTGGATTAGCCATCCAAGATTGATACTTGACCTCACGTAGGATCCAACTTGTATAAGCTTTTCAACCTCTTGGCATGCTGCCAAGCATCGTTCAGGAGGCAAGCTCCGTTTCTTTTGGACAACAGGCTTGACATCATGGGGTATTTTCAGCTCATGTTCTGCAATGCTTCGAGGGATGCCGATCATGTCTTCTGGGCACCAAGCAAAGACATCGTTGTAGTGTATCAGCAGCTTTTCAAGGTGTAAGAGGGTTTCTTTGGAAAGGCTGGTGTTTTTCCGTACCTTTTGTTCAGGGTACTTAGGGTTTATGATTAAGCCTTGTTCCTCATCTTCATTTTTTAAATTTCCCCTTCAACCGTGTAAACCTCTTCGGTGGGTTGAAGGGTTGCAATTCCCATGTCGGTGGGAAACTTCACAGCACCCCAACCAACAGAAAAAGCCATGTTGAACACACATTGCCCTGGCCTTCCTATGATTACGTCATAGTTGGAAGGTGTGTTGATAACCACAAAAGTGAGTGGTTTGGTTTTCTTCATCTTGCCTTCACTAAAATAGACATCAAGGGTTAGTTGGCCTAAAGGCTTCAAGGGTACGTCGGCGATACCTTTTATAGATGACTCAGAGGGTTGAAGCCTTGAACGCTCTTCCTTTCTCTGCCGGTTAAAAAATCTTTCATACATGATCTCTGTGGCCGCCCCTGTGTCAATGTAGGCTTTGTTTGTCTTGAGTGTTCCCACGTTCGCTTCCACCGTTAGAGGGTTTGAGAGTAAGTCACCTCGAGGAGGTTGGAAGCAGACACATTGAAGCTCCCAAGCCTCCAAGCGTTGTCGTTTGTGGGAAACACCATCGTCTACATTCACCATATTCACCTCTTTGCCTTTTCTTTCGGCCATATTGTCCTTGACCCCTTTTACCAAATGAGCCAATTCTCCTGACTTAACGGCTTCCTCAATTCTTCTCTTGAGTTGAAAGAAATCGTTGGTGTGGTGACCTTTTTCTTCGTGAAACTCACAGAACTGGGTGGAGCTTTCGTTTTTCTTGCTCTTGGGCAAAGGTCTGGGAGGTCGGAAGTTGTGTTTCACTTCTTCGGTGGCAAGGATCTCCTGAGGGGTTTTGGTCAAGGCTGTGAAGTTCACAGTCTTCTCCCTGCTTGGAGGGTTCCGGCTTTCGTTGATCTGAGCTCCTTGGATATTTGTCATAGGGATTGTAGTTCCCTTTCTTTCGGTTGGGGCTGTTGCTTCGCCAACTTGGAGCTCTTTTTCTTTGCTCTTTGAAATCAACGGCCTCCTCGCCTCGGATACGAGCTTCAGCTCGTTCGAGAGCTTCTTCAAGGGGTTTGGGTAGGCATTGTTAAAGTCCATTGTGAGGTATTTGGAGGTGATGATGTTCATGACGCCTGCCACCCTCATTTTTTCGTCAGCCCCCACATAGGTCAACCCTTATTTTTTGTACATTTCGATGAAGTCTCGAAGGCTCTCGTCATCTTTTTGTTTTATCTGAAAAATGACCGTGGCTTCCTTGACGTATCTTCTTTGTTGTGAAAAGTTGGCAAAGAATCCTTTGCTCAGATCATCGAAGCTTCAAATGCTTTGAGCAGGAAGGTCATTGAACCATATCCTGGCTGATCCGACTAATGTTTGCATGAACATCAAGCAACATTCAGCGTGGGACCATTTTTCGATTCTGGCCGCCTTAGTGAAGACCTGGAGGTGGTCTTCGGGATCCTCGGTCCCATCATATGTTTTTATATGGGGTGGCATCTTGATTTTTGTTTGAGAGTCATAATCGGCGATTTGTTGAGAGAAACAAGACAGGTTGCCGGGCTTGTATGGTTTCGCAAGGTCTTCCTCTACCCTTGTAGTGAGATTATGACTCGTTGTTCCTTGGTGATTACCCAGTGCTTGGTTGATGAGCTGGGTCCAAGGGAAGTGTGCCATCATTTGAGCCATCATCTGAGGCATGAGGTTAAAGCCTTGAAAGCTTTCAGGGGTTGCTGTTGTTTGGCTTGCTCCCATGGGAGTGCTCATCGTTGCATTTCAAGCCAAGGGTAAGACTGACAAAGCCTGCTCCCACGTGGTGGCTATAGGAGGGGGGGACTTGAAGCTGGTGACTGCCATATTTGGTCGAGAGTGGTCTCGTGCCCAAGGGGTTGTGAAGTGAACAAAAGGAAAGCCGTTGGGCTTGGTCTCCCATAGGTATAAAGAGAGGGGTTAAAGGGTTGGCAGGTCACACTTGGACCAGCTTCTAGATGAGAAGCAGCAGGTCGTGAGCTGGTTAAAGGGGAAGGTGGACGTCCGAGTAACAGTGAGGGTTCCGATTCGTCATACTCCATCCTTATTCTTATCCCATTTTCTCTTTCTTGGCTCACATGTTGGTTAAGAAGGTGTCTTAGTTGCAAGAAATGTCGTGACACTCCTTCCATCGTCAAGTCAACACGCTCTGGGGTGTTCGTGACTCCTGCATGAGGAGAGGGAACTCCGGATCGTGAAGGGGTTGGAGTTCGAAAAGGTGAAAACTCGAGTAACAAAGGTTCTATCGAAGTACCTCCCGGGGTGGAAAAAGGCGAGGTTGTCGCCGGAGTTTCTTGGCCGGCACTTGGTGTCGGTGTTCTTGACACTTGGTTGACTTCATTGGGAGATTCACCTTCTGACATGATGATTTTTGTGAAAATGGAGCTACACTACTGGTCTTTATGATAAAGTAAGCGGCGTAGCCCCACGGTGGGCGCCAACTTGTTGCTACAACAAAGGTAAGACCAATGATAGTGAATGGGTTGGTAGCTAACAAGCTTCAAGGGTTCAGGTTAACCTAACGCAGGTCGTGGTGTCCCTCTACGTTTGCAAAACGTAGAAGGAGGTTCAATAGTTTGCTGTTAGTTGTTATAGTTCACTGAAGATCCAAGACCGTGATGTTGGGGGATATGTTTTTGGATGAGGTTCTTGGTGAAGCTATATTGTGTGTGAAGTAAGAAAGAAATAAGCAAGTAACCTATTTCTCAAGGAAAAAGAGAAGATCAGGGAGAGTATGTTATCTGCCCAGATCTTGTTGGTATTGTTTATGGCTAAGTACTCTTTTTATAGAAGAAGAGACCAAGCCTTTTGTCCAGTGTACAAACTAATTGACTTCCAGTATGCTTAGAGGATTGAACTTTATGGGCGGGAAGATTTGGACCATTGGTCCATGATTAAAATAATAATACTTTATCTGAGCATGTCACTTGCTCAGAAGGGACAATGATGTGAATAGTGAGTTGACATTGTACTGTAGCACGTGAGTACTTGTTTACATAAGTTTGGACGGGAAACGAAGCTTTTAACTTTTTAACCCTTTTGGCGTTAATGTGTGGGAACCATTTTATTAATTCTTTGGGCTTCCCCCGTCATCAATATCAACTTGCATGAATCGTCATTAAACTACAAAAGTTAAAGAAATCATCAATGATGTTAAAGGTTTGTTCTCTCGTAATTTTTACAAATGGACGTCAAAACATCGACCAAGTTTAAGTAAAATGACTATACTGCCATTTCTTTTAAACAAAAAATAATACATAGGCCCGGTTTAATAAAAATAGAATAAAAGTTCACACCCCAACTCCCTTGATACCGTCGAACTTCCTCGCTCATTTTCTTAGCTTCACACTGCCAACACCTCACTGCTCGTTTCCTTAGCTTCTCGTTGCCAACACTTCCTCGCTCGTTTCCTCACATTCTTGTATATAGCTTCCTACGGTATCACGTATTAGGGTTTGTGTTTGATTTATATAGAAATTTTAGGATCACTAAATGTATACAAATCCTTATCATAAAAAGTGGCTTCTCTAATTTTACAGTTTAAAGAATCGTTTATAGTTTAAAAGGCAGATTCGTGTAATATAAGCTTAAACACGAAAAATGTATTTTACTATTTTGTTTTCAACTAGATTTTCACCCGGCACGTTGCGCCAGGGCAATTGGTAAAGCCTCATGATGAAATCATTGGAAAGCCTAAGCGTCCGAAAAATATATATTCTTAACATATAAAAAAATAAATTATTTATAACGACGTTTGTTTGGTCGGTAAACCCGGGCGGTGGTAAAACTCAAGCATTGCCGGCCTCGAGCATTGACTCGGTAACCAGACACAAATTCAGTTGGTTTCGGCTATGTGTGGTGTGGTACTGGAGCTAAAGAAAAGAATATATATATATAAATTGAGGAGACCATGGGGTGATGTGGGTCGGAAAACTCGGGCGTTGGTGTATCCGGTTTTGAGACGTTGAGTCTATGTGAACTCTGTCTTTTTTTCATCATATTCGTTATGATATCGGTGTAGGTTCCCAGCCGGATCTACACAGAAATATCTCGTAACACGAGGGTGCGGAATTCCCACGTAATACGATACGAGCGTAAGATATATAATACGTTGAGACGATACACAAACACACGTTACAACACGTTTGTATTGCGACACTTCAACACGTGATCTCAATATCACTTACACGTTCTGGAAAAAACTTAAACAAAACAAGCCAAAGTGAGGAATATATAATCCTCGACAACTTCGTCTAACAGACTAGGCGAAGTTGTCACAACTTCGCTTGTCTACAAGTTCGCCTACATCCCAGGCGGACTTGTGTGACACAATATCCAAAACCAAAACAAACGATCTAACACGATTACAGACACATTCAAAACACTAGATACTGAACTATTGACATTATGCACCAACAATCGGAATTAAAACAAATAAAAGAAAATGCAAAATTGTTATTCTGCCAGCTTCCGTTATATTCATTACGGTACCAGAACGAAACAAAAGAACAAACAAAATGATATGGACAAGTAAGGTGCCGCCAAGTGGCCTAATGATGGCTTAGCGGCACCAAACTTGTAATTTATATATATTAGATAATTATAGTGTAGAAAAAAATATGTTTTTTTATGATAAGTTGATAACCATAAATATTTTTAGTTTTTTTTTTGTTTAATCATATTAATTATCAATCTACTTTACAAACCAAACAAATAACATTGACAAAAAGTCAAAACTCCATTAAAACTTCACATGATATACAAGTAAAAAAAATTCTCAACATCACCTTTTAATCCTATAAATCACCATAGATAAACTCATTATGTTGTTTTCTTCATAGGACTCCCGCCAGGCCGCCACAATCCTATTCCCCTTAATTGTTGCCAATACTTACCTCCCACGTAAAAAAGTTACCGAAACCAACATAATTGCATGCAAATTAGTCGAAATAGATAAAAAGATTTAAAAGTTTAAAAGTTGAGAATCTTTTTAGTTTGTTATCATCGATCACCAAAATCATAAAAAACTTAGAAGTGAGTTGATAACAAAATTTACGGTACCAAAAGTCTTATCTTTTCCAAGATATGGTTGTTCATGTAGACATGTTAATGATCTGATGATCAGATAGCCGTTCACTAAAAAGTTCGTTTATTTAATAAACATAAGAACATGAACAAAATATTTTGTTCATTTAATTAAGCAAACAAATTAACATGTGTACTTGTCCCACTTGTTCGTTTATGTATCTTCTATGTTCTTCATTTAAACAGTTTATATTCTTTTTATATTTATTCATGTTTGTTTGAGTGTTTAATTATGTTGTTTTCTTCATAGGACCCCCCCCCCCCCACCATCCTATTCAAAGTTGACATCCGCCATTGTTGTTGCCAATACCAAACCTCCCACGTACAAAAATTATCCAGATCAACAATATATAATTGCATGTGAATAAGTCGAAACAACATCTCTAGGTAGATCTATACACCTAGACTTTTTTCAAGATTCAAAAGTTTGAGTACCTTTTAGTTTGTTATAATCGATCTTTTTCCCTACTAATCGAATGTGAATGTAGACGGGGATTCTATAGAAGTCCTTCTGTCTCATCTGTGACTGTGAGTTGAATGAATAAACGGATTAATTCAATAAAAAAATCGAAGAATTCAAAGAGCGATTCGGGACAAAAAAACGGAAAAACTAAAGTTGTATGGATTCACAAATAATTTATCGAGAGAAACTAAAAAAGAGATATCAAAGTAAACTTGATGATTCAATCATGTTATTACTTGAATTCGAAGTTCGTAGTTATTTCGACTGGATGAATCGTAGCAATGGAATAATTAAGTCATAGTTCATTGGTTGAATGTATCATTAACCATTTTTTTTTTGTTACGAAGAACTTATCATGAATCCACTGATTTCTGCCGCTTCCGTTATTGCTGCTGGATTGGCTGTAGGGCTTGCTTCTATTGGACCTGGAGTTGGTCAAGGTACTGCTGCGGGTCAAGCTTTAGAAGGTATCGCGAGACAGCCCGGCTCCTAGCTAAAGGTAGCTTGTCTCACCCAGGAGGTGAAAAGAGTTAAGAACAAAGTGGCGAACGGGTGCGTAACGCGTGGGAATCTGCCGAACAGTTCGGGCCAAATCCTGAAGAAAGCTAAAAAGTGTTGTTTGATGAGCCTGCGTAGTATTAGGTAGTTGGTCAGGTAAAGGATGACCAAGCCAATGATGCTTAGCTGGTCTTTTCGGATGATCAGCCACACTGGGACTGAGATACGGCCCGGACTCCCGCGGGGGGCAGCAGTGGGGAATCTTGGACAATGGGTGAAAGCCCGATCCAGCAATATCGCGTGAGTGAAGAAGGGCAATGCCGCTTGTAAAGCTCTTTCATCGAGTGCGCGATCATGACAAGACTCGAGGAAGAAGCCCCGGCTAACTCCGTGCCAGCAGCCGCGGTAAGAAGGGGGGAGGGGGGGCAAGTGTTCTTCGGAATGACTGGGCGTAAAGGGCACGTAGGCGGTGAATCGAGTTGAAAGTGAAAGTCAAACCAGGCGAAAGAAGAGGGTTGATAATAATGATATTCAGATTTCTTTACCAAATATAGTTGTTCATTTGAGCATGCAAATGAACCGAATGATTAGTTAGCCATTTGATGGAAAATTTGTTTGTTAATAATAAACAAAAGAACATAAAAATATATTTTTGTTCATTAATTTAGTTAAACGAATAAACATGTACACATGTCCTATTTGTTCATTTACTTTTCTTTTATGTTCGTTCATTTATGTCTATTTATATTATTTTATGTTAATTTATTCATTTTTTTTAAAAAGCCAACTTAAAATAACACCTCTCCGGGTTAGAAAAGCCTAACCCGAAGGACAAAAAGAATTACATATAGAGCAGAGGGTTTCTAAGCCACTCTACCTAGTTTAAATGAAACTTACAATTACGAGATGAAAACCATAAAAAAGAAACCTGAACAATCGAATCAAAATTATGATTTGTATAATCTTTACCGGAGCCAAAAATACCATCGTTTCGAGTTTTACCAGAAGTTGGTCTTCAGGCGAGTGCGTTTTTCCCAGAAGTAGAGATAACTTGGAGGCGCTTAAAGTCTCCATATGGCTCCGTATGGCTGGATTGGACCAGCTAGTAGTGACCTTTTGCTTTTGTGTCACCCAGTACGGAGTTCCTAGGAAATTCTCTGTTTGTTGGTCGTTAAAAAAATCAAATAATAATGATTGGTCTGGAAGCTCCGTAATTTTTGTTATGGAAAGTCGTAGATTGTAGTCTCGCTTTCATCATTTTGTTCCAGGTTAAGTCAGTAGGCTTTCATAGTTGTAGGTTTCCTCCTGTGTGGGTGGGTCGGGTCACCATCCATCTGTTTTTTAGGTGCAAAGGTGATCCATTTGTCAGGGTGCTCGATCATGAGTATCCGGGCTAACTTTTGTTCAAAATAACAATAATAATATTAATAATAATAATAATAATAATAATAATAATATTCAAAGAATTGTATTTTCATTTTAAGGTTCTAACTATACATGTAATAAAAGCGGTATTTGAATATTTTTCTTGTCTTCTGAATAGCTAAATTATACTAAATCCATCTTCGACTATCGAATCCTGAATCTCAAAGAGAAACAACACCACAAGAATATCTAACTTCAGTTTGTCAATTGGTTGATACATTTATGTTAGGGTCATATCCAATTCAATTTGGTTGGATTATGGTCCACTTAAATCATTGACAATCTGATCCAACCAGCCATACCGGCTCTTATTGACACAAAGCAAATACTTCTTTATCATATGCTCAGTGTTTCATTACTCAATTTACTCACTGCAAAACCATTTCATTACTCAATCTGATCACCTTATAAAACATAAACGATGTGTTCATTTATAAAACATAAAAGAAAATGCATATACATATGATGAATCTTGACACTCATATAAAAAATAGGAAAAAGAACACAATTCTCAGCTATCATGTTTTGCGTATTGTAACATTCGTTACTTTTCAAACCCGAAAATCCGACCCGTTTTAAATTTTTGGTTTTTATTTATAAATATATGTATAAAACATATTATAATATCAAACTCCATAATAAAATATACATTCAACATTTCTAATCCCCGACGTCACACCCGGCATTTTTAGTTAAATCCTGTTGACTGTGTTAGTAAACCCAGTTAGTTCTGTTAACTAAGTTAATGAACTTCCATGCATATAGTGTCATGTATGCATACATTGAGTCAGTGGTGTTGTTGGTGACCTAAGTGAGAGTAACTAGTTATTGATAACTAGAATAATAAACTTGTCACACATGTAATAATATATGATAGGTTATAATAAATTTGTCACACATGATATGTTACATGTATTATATGTGGTGGGTGAAATTGTGTTACATGCTACATGATTAGTTGTTGTATACTTATATGTTGTAGGAGAAGTGAATAATTAAAATAACATAACCTATGATATATTACATGACAAGTACCAAAAGACTAGTACACATGTATTTATAAAATTACATGACATGTATTTATGGTTACTAGAAAATGTTTATAATAGAATGTAACATGTCACATATATTTATATAATTAATTATGTATTAATGATTGTGTTAATGATGAGTAAATAACAATTAAGGTTATAACTTTTCTTTTTCTTCCTTTTGGCCATCTATATCACATCACACACACATACATTTTATTTTTCTAAAAGCTCTCAAAATATCATAATCAAGTTGGGTGATTCTTGGAACAAATAGTGATATAGCATTGATCAAGCAAGTAAGTAAGCATGGTTAATATATATGTTGTTTATGTTTCTTTGATTTGGGATTGTGGGATTGAGTATCCAAACACATGTGATCATAAGAAATAAAAAGATGATCAAGTTGATGGTTTTAAAAGAAATTGTGTGTCTTGTCATAAAAGAAAATATGGAAACCTTTTGTACATAGATATTATTTTATAAATTAGTAAAATAATGAAATACATGTGATATGGTTATTAAAAATGGTTCCTTGATGATTAAAGATCATAAGGATATAAGAATCATGGTTTTTGTGACTTTTGGTTTGAATCATCTTGTTGACAGATTCTGTGTTTTAGATTGTAGATTGTATAACTTGATGATACATTGGTGTTTCTGATTTATTTGTGATACTATGATTAATTAAATTGAATCTAGTTTTTAAAAAGTCAAGAATGATAATTTTTGGACTTTGTTTGACTAGTTTTTATTAAATTACAAAATCGGGTTGCAATCCTGATTGAAAGAGAAATTTTCTAAGCTGTGTTGTAAATTGTATAACTTGATATTGAAAATAGATATGTGTGTTATTTCACTTCTGTAATTTTATAAATTGAATTAGGAATCCAATGCAATTGGTCTTGCGTCAGTTGGACATATATGGAATTTTTAGAAATATTTACATTATGTTGTGCTGATAAGGTAGCAGAAAATAGGTTGCTGTAGTGTATGAATTTTCATGATGTTTGTGAGTATTGAAAAATTACAAGAAACTTTTATGTTGTTCCTAATACTTGATAGTATCTGTGGGAATTATTTGGTATATTATTTGCATGTTTTGATTGGTTTGAAAAATAGGTTTTGGTGACTTAAAACCTGCCAAAATTCTTCCAGTTTAGCAAACCATTTAACTAACACAAAAGATATAAAAAATATGAAAAAATGAATTCCAAAACTACGGTTAGCAAATAATCATACCTTAAATATTCTAGTTAATTACAATTATTACATTGTTAACTTCGGGTGGAAAAATATAAATCATGTAACATCCACACGTTTTTAGCATCAACTGATATATAAATCATGTAGAAATATAACATTCAACTAAAATAACATCCATTTTACAATTATAAATTAATAAATAGTTTCTTATAAATCACATTTGTAGTTTTATTTTTAACTTTACATTCCTTGTCTAATATAAGCATTTTAACACCGTCTCTACTTTTCACTCGTGATAAAGCCAGATATAGTTGACCATATGTAGACACCGGTTCTCGCAGGTATATGCCAACTCATACTAGTGATTGGCCTTGACTTTTATTAATGGTCATTGCAAAACAAACAACAATAGGAAACAGTCTTTGTTTCAATATGAATGGCAGTTTCTTATCTGAAGGAGTTAGACCACTACGAGTTATATAAGTGCGAAACCTAATGTTAGTACCTGAAATAACCTTTACTTCAATAAAACGCATCCCCAAGTTAATTACTTGTAATCTGGTTCCGTTGCATAAACCATTCTTCTGATCAATATTCCTTAGTAACATTATTGACACACCAACTTTTAGAACCAATCTATGATTAGGCATACCGGGTATCTTTAAACCATTTAGAAAATCCGGTGAGTGTAATGCTGGATCGAAACCAGGACCAACACGATCAGACTTGTCTATACTATCACAATTGAGATATTAAACTTCTTACCCGAGAAACAATGACAAAAACTTGTCATTAATATCTTGGACAACCTCATTTAAAGGTGCAAGTATGACCCTTTCTTGAAAATATGAAATATCATTAAAATTTTCCAATAATGCTGGATATACAAAATCAATTAGATCAGAAATAGGATCGGATGAATCACCAACCAAAAGATCATCTGGTATATCTATAATGGCGTTGTTGTATTATAAATAATGAAATGCAAATGTTGTATTTATAAATAAATGATAATTTTACATGAATTATAAGACATCATAAATTATTTGAATTAAATACAAAAACATACAAAGACTAACAAAGATAAATGAAAAATTAACATATTTTATAACTTATATCATGGATACAATAATAAGCAAACAAAGAAATTAGTCTCAAAATCAACAAAACAATTTTACAATTTTGATTCAACAAAACTTATATCTCAATTTTGATTCAAAAGATGAACTTTATCTAAGACATTTATTACAAATCAATAACTGTAATGTTTATTACTCTAAAATAGTACCTGTGTTTATTTACACATCAATTTAAATATTTGTTGCACATCAATGTTAATAGATGAACAATTTATTAGGCATTTCTTTTT
Organism: Bidens hawaiensis; assembly: GCF_021521415.1. Lineage (NCBI taxonomy): Eukaryota > Viridiplantae > Streptophyta > Magnoliopsida > Asterales > Asteraceae > Bidens > Bidens hawaiensis. The sequence goes on from NW_027491323.1 coordinate 247,959, forward strand.
ATAAGTATATTTTAAATTTATTTTACAAAACAAACTGTTATGACAATCTAAAACCTAAATTTAGTCTTTTATAATACTATAATTAATTGATCTTCAAAATAAAGTCTTAATCAATATTCAATAACATATTAATTTTCATTCAAGTATAGTTGATATATAGTTAATTCCTAATATATATCATTTAGGAAATTAGGCAAAACTTTCTTATCCATTTTTTTATAACTTATTTATGGATAAATTATGTTAAATAATTATTGAATACATATAATAATAATAATAATAATAATAATAATAATAATCTAATATTATTTTAATAGATTATGCTCTTTAGTTTTTATGTTTCTTTCATTTTATATCCGTTTAACCCGTTTTCTTTGTAGCTGTATTTTTTTTACTCATTTAGACAAATTGCATCTACTCGGGATATTAAACTTTTCGTCATATTTCATACATGCTAAGTTGGTGGTGATGAAAATAGAAATTTAATTATGTTAAAGCTTAAACATAGAAATTATTAAAAAATGTTTTTTCATTATGGGAATGATATGAATAAACTAATAAAACATTCCATGTTAACTAATGGTTATTTACGGAGAAAAATGTATAAATTAAGCAGAAAACGTGTTTTATTTTTAGCAACCACTATTTGTTTGACAATTATGTTAAAATCATTTTATGCATTATTTTTAGGTGTTTAAAAATATAAGATTTAATGTAAATTAATGCTTGTCAACTTAAGAATTGATTTGAAGTCAAAATTTATAACAGGTCAAAAAAGTATTATCATTTTGTACAATAAAAATAGTGATTAAAATACGAATTAAAACATAAATTAGTATATGATGTATAAGAATATGGTTTGTGACTATTAAAGAAACTTTATAATTAATTTTATTTAAACGAATATAATTTAAAAATTACAAATAATTTTTATTTCTAGTTAGGAATAAGGTATTGGTATATTTTGATACTATAATTAAAAGTGTAACAATTACTAAATAAATAATTAATTAATACGACTCAATATTTTAAGTAATTGTATTTAATATAACGATATTTTTGGTAACACGATTATTATTGATATAAAACGGAAATTCATTTTTGACTCTAACAATAATGAGTTTTTATTTTATAAAATATTGTAACAATAGAAAGTGAGCTAATTTGATAATAATTATGGAATAACAAAATGTTTAAGGTACAAAAATTCAGGAAGTCAATTGATGTTATTTTTAGGCATACGCTTTTTGACATTTAGACATAATTATAAAACTGTCAACTAAAAAAATGTAAACTTTTCTAAGATTGGATAGTATCAAAATCTTTTAAATGTCAATGAGAATTGGTCAAATAATGTTTGCTGAGTTTGAGATACGACTACAAATAGATTATATTGCTAGAATTTGACAAATTATAATTGTAGTGTTTGTTAATAGGATTTGAAATGAAGAGAAAATACATGCTTTGTATATGAACAAAAATATATAATTATATGAAAAATGTAATCAATAAATATACAAATTATTATAAAAGAATTTTTATTTTAACTTTCGTATAAGAAACATTCAATAACTTTTATTATTAGATCTGTTAAATTCAATGCTAGAGTTCACTTTTATGAATAAAAAAATTATTAGTAAACTTCAAAAAAATATTTAGTACAGTTGTATTGTAATAAATAAACTTCAAAAAAATGATTTTTTTTTTATTTTAAATATTTAGTACAATTGCATTGTAAAAAATATTTACGCAGTTGTAGTTGAAAAAAAAATTTGTAATATTAAAATGGAGGTTTATTTTATACATTAATTTTGACATTCAATTTGTAAAAGTTTGTATTTAATTTGTAAATTCCGTATTTAATCGGTTATAGAAAATATGGGGGTTTTACTAAAGGTATGAATCTTGAAATTTAGACATAATTAAAAAATGGTCAAATATAAAAAATAGAAATAAAGGTTTAAATATGTTATGAATATTAACCATAAATTAAAGGCATTATATAAAAATCGAATTAATAAAATATACATTTTATTTATTAAATGTTTGATATTTAGAAATAAATATATTAATAGATTTAGTTGAAATTGACATTAAAATCATAATAACTTGAAATATTTAGAAATGGTTATTAAAAATACTTTTTTTAATTATTATTGAAAATTTATGAAAAATGGTAAAATTCGTTAAATTTCGGTTTTTGAATAGCTGGTGAAAGTCAAACATATAACACATTTTGTAAACTTCACATAAATATGTAACATCCCGAAATTTTAAATAATAATATTTAAAATATTTATTTGTTATGACGGAAAAGTTTACTCGAGTTAATAAATGAATAATAAATAATAAAGATGGAAAGATAAGTAGGCTAATTAGATGGAAGTAATTATGGACCAAAAAGGAAAGACGAGCCTTAGGTCCATGGGCTTAAAGGAGTATAAATACCCCCCTAAACCCTAATCCTTTCCATTTCCATCCATCTTATCCATTTTATTCCCTATACACTCAAAACACACACATACACCTACATCTACGGCCGAGAGAGAGAGAGAGAGAGAGAGAGAGAGAGAGAGAGAGAGAGAGAGCAAACCAAGCTTGGAATCTTGATAGATCTTTGATATACAAGCTAAATACAAGATCTAAAGTTCATAACCAAGCTAACCTTGACCTAACGAACACGTAAAGGTACGTTCTTGATCTTAAAGTTTATGTTTTTAAGAACGGTTGGCCTTGAAACTTAAACATAGAATAGATCAGGTATAAACGAACCATAAAGTAGCAAACCTGGTGTTAAAAATGGACTCGATCAGCTCGTAGTTAAAGATCTAAGCTGAAACGGGTTTGAAATGGGTAAAGGTATAAACTTTATGCCAAGGGCGGGTTAGATCTTGATGATGGATGGATAATGGGTGTAAAAGATATAAGGAGAGTAGCCAATGTTATCAAAATTAGTGATAAAAACCGTCAACAACAACCTGAGCTGATAAATGGTTTCAAATTAAGCTGAAAGCATCTGACGAGGAGTTCTCGGTGATGAGAGTTCTCGGCCATTGAATTCTTGGCCATTGAGTTCTCGGCCATTGAGTTCTCGGAGACCTGAGTTTTCAGTCAAATAAGAGTTCTCGGTCAAATAAGGAGTTCTCGGTCAAACAAGAATTATTGATCAGCATAGGTTTTCGGTCATGAGTTGGGTTCTCTGCCAAGAGTTCTCGGCTGGCCAGTTTATGTTTGGTTTAGGCCTGAACCCAGTTGGAACCAAATGCTTTAATGGACAGTTGGGCCTGACCTAACTAAGTCCACAAGTTTTAAGCCCATATCCTATCTGAAACAAACTAGTTCATCCACATATACTAGACAAATGAGCCCAACTTAGAAAATGCATTGGTTAATTAAAATACAGACTTTAATAATTATACAGTTAATTACCAAATGTATATTTAACAGTTAGCCATGCACAATTAAAGAAAGGGATAACAATTAACGGAGAGGGAACAGGATCCAGGTGAGTTTCTAGCCCCATTCCTTTTTATGTTTTCGGGGCTGTGTGCATACTCGATGTGATTAGTTAATACACTTATCCTAAGTGATAAGTGTATTCCATATATGATATATGTGAAAGCTTTGAATGATTGCTTTTCGGTACGTGAACGATCTTCAGATATTGCATGTGCCGTCAGGCCATAGTTATGGATATGAATGCTATATATAATGTGTGAATGATATATGTATGTTATGAGTAAATGTAAGAGAAGGCTAGGTACAGAAGAAAGGGACTGAGCCCTAATAATACTCAAGGTAGACAGGGACCGGACCCTAATAATATTTGAGGCAGAAAGGGACCGGGCCCTAATAATATCCGAGGTAGAAAGGGACCGGACCCTAATAATATTCGAGGCAGAAAAGGGACCGAGCCCTTATAATTCTCGAGGCATAATAGAATAATGTAAAGCATGAATATATGTAAAGAAATTAAAGAAAGAATGAAAGTATATACTCTAGTATATACTAAGGAAAGTTAAGCAGGTTAAGTAAATACTAAGTATCTACGGATGCGTATGTATAAGTATGTGAAAGTATTGTATGTTAATTGATTAACTAGAACTCACTAAGCGTAGCTGACTTTTAGTATGCACGCAGGTGAGTAGGATGAGGCAGCTCGCTTGAGGGGAACATATGGCATGGAATTGAAGATACTGGCATCTCAAGGAAATGTTATGTTATTTAAAAGTCTATATTTTATGTTTAATGATTCGAATGTTTAGTTTGACAAGATTTGAAGGTTATGTAATATAATCTGGTCAAAGTTTAATTTTCCGCGAATGTTTTGTTTAACTCTGATGTTTAGAACTGTGTTTATCAGTAAATCCAACCTCCAAATTGAGGCACCGGTAACGGGGCCTTACAAGTTGGTATCTGAGAAGAGTTCGAGAGATTTGAGCATCCTACATGCTTAGACTCGAACATAGAATGAGATTTAAGTAAGGAAAGAAAGAAGATGCCAGTTCAAGAATGGCATGTGTCACACAAGCAAGCTCAGTAAAGGTAAATGTATGATTGAATAATGTATATTAATGTTAAAGATATGATTAATTGATGACCTGATTGATTAGCTGTTTAAAAATAGAACTTGGCACAAATAGACCCATAAAGGGAAGTGTATAGGACACGGAAAGTAACGTGATCAGCTAATCACAGCTGGCCAATGTTATTACCTGTTAGCCTTACTATCCTTGTACTAAATAGTTCCTTGAGTGATGAAGTTTGTGTTTTCCCTTTTAGAATACAATGGCTGGAGCAAGAGAGATTGTTAGCACTGGAGGTCGCACTGGACGTTGCGCCAGGCCTCGTCTTGTCCGACAACCTTCGGTGGAAACAACTTCCAACACCGGAGATGAAGAAAGTGCAACTGGGCGAAACCCAAGCAAGAACGATGGGGTTCAACTAGATCCCACAATTCAAGCAGCTATTGTTCAAGCTGTAGCCACTGCTGTGAAGAACCTGACTCCTGAAGAGTCTGTTCGAAGCCGTGAAAGAACTGCTGAAAGGGCGGGAGGAGATGGTAAGAAAGATGATGAAAGAGAGAGAGAGAGAGAGAGGCCTTGAGCGTGGTTAATTCAGTAAAAGTGGATGATAGGAGAAGGGGCCGAGGTGGGTGCAACTACAAGTCATTTAAAGGTTGTGACCTGCCGAAGCTGACTGGTTTGGGAGATTGTAAGGCCATGTTACCGGTGTCTCACTTTGGACGTTGGATTTACTCATAAAAAAATTCTAAACATCAGAGTTAATTAAAACTTTCGCGGAATAATAATAATAGTCAACCAGTCATTACAAACATTAGTATCTTACCTTTTTAAAACATGTATAAAACATAGTATCAAAACATCATGACAAATCTTCAGATTCCAGCCTCTTCAATCTTGCCATGTGTCCCACTCAAGACAGCTGTCTCAATCTGTTAACCTGTGTGCATACTAAAAGTCAGCAACACTGAGTGAGTTCTAGTTAATCAAGCAACTTACCATACAACCATTACATGCAATTATATACGTGTTCGAAGACACATAGTCCACAGTCTGACCTGTTCACCTTACCGCTTAACCACTTAACTGCCCCCTACGTCTTAGCCACTTGTTTTACGGGAGCACATAGAGGTTTGCCCTCCCACGCACTCACTTTATGCCACTTAATAACAAAGGAATGTAGAGGATTGTCCTCCCACGTACTCTCATTATGCCACTTTAATAACGACAGGACGTATAGGCTTACCCTACCACGTACTATCGTCATGCCACTAGCACCCTTACTAGACCCCTTTCCACTTCTATCACACTTTACTCTACTTGTCTACAACACACTTCCTATCAGTTCATCATTTATATAATAAGCAAGTTACATCATAACATTCACACAAACTAATAACCACTTAAGGATCATTCCCCTTGGTGATACGTGCAATATCCGAAGATCGTTCACGCACCAACAAACATTCATTCATAATCTCTGCATGATAAATAACTCGCACATCATTTATAGCATACACTTACCACTTAAGGTAAGTGTATTCACACTTCACATCGAGTATGCATACAACCCTGAAAACATAACAAGGAAGTGGGGCTAGAAACTCACCTGATTGCGGTTACATTTGCCGTTAATGGTTATCCCTTTGTTTAACTGTGCACGACTAACTGTATAACAATTACAAGCATCAATTAACTATCACTACTCTTATCATATTTCTAGCTTAATTATAACCCTCAACGAACGGGGGTCCGAAGACAACACCCCTGGAAGCGGGGTTCTAGGGGCGGAAACCCCTAGCAGGGTCCAAGGGGCAGAGCCCCTGGCTGGGGTCGAGCTATCTTAACATATTTTTCATTTGAATTCTTATTTATTATTTTATTTGCTAACTCATAAAGTTTGAGGGCTTCTTTGTAATTAAATCATTTTATTCTAAGTTCAAGGACCTTTCTGTCATTCTTTCAAAATCTAATTCGTCCCAGTCCCTTAACGAATGGCGTTCATAACGAATGAACCCATTCGTTACTTTATAACGAATTGACTATTATAACGAACGCGTCCATATAACGAGTTGGACCTTATAACAAACTGGTCCTTATAACGAATTGGACTCTTTATAACGAACTGATATTTTATAACGAATGAACCTTCTAATGAATGAGGGTCCATTCGTTATCTCTCCGTAACGAATTGATTAGCTAGTTCGTTATCATTCCTTAACGAATTGGCATAAAGAATTGGATAACGAATTACTAACGAATGAAGCTAGTTCGCTATCATTCCTTAATGAATGATCATAACGAACTGGTGTTAATTCGTTATATCTCCGTTAATGAATTAGAATTAGGGTTAGGTCAGAATGTCAGAGAAATTCTATGACATTCCCCACTGTTCCGGCACCGCCATTGCCGGAATGAACAGGATCTCGCCGAAAAAGCGAATCTCGTATGTTTTACCACTGTTTTTACCGTTTTTCGTCCCGTTCGATCCAGATTTGAGTTAGGGTGATCCCTAAGCTCATATTTTTATCGGTTTATACCCGATTCCATCCGGACCTCGTGACTTTAACGGTTTAGGGTGTCGGCTCGTCGATTCGCGACTAGATCTAGCGGGTTTGGATCTCTACAATATCATACTATCATTACCTCGGGTCGAGATCGGTACTTCTTCTATTTCGGCTAGAGAGAGAAAGTAGGATGAGAGAGCTAAGTGTGTGTTTTTGGGTGGTGTAAGGAATATATGAAAATGAAAGGATTAATGGGTGATTATGGTTTATATATCATGGGTCATGGGCTTAAGCCCATGGTCTTTTCTTCCTTCCTTTTTAATCCAAGCCCATTACCCTTAACTCTTTAATTATTGGTCTACTAATCCAAGTAAATTTTCCCACCGCAAGTAAATAATATATTTACTATTATTTTTAGAAATTTTGGGATGTTAAAAGCCTTCCCCCCCTTAAAGAGGTTTCGTCCCCGAAACCTAACTTATTCCTTGTAAAAGGAACACATCTTATATTCACACACTTTATTGAATCACCTTTGCTTTATGGGTTATCCTTCTTACTCCTGACTTTGCAGTTACCGAGTGATGTCCATGGGTTTTAGCTATTCGAGGTAGCTTGTCCATGAGGCCCTCGATGTACCAAGTTTCGACTCGTCCTTCCAGGGGCGTTGTTTTATGTATATGTTAACGCTAACGCCTAAGGCGACGCTTTATCCTATCACAACTAGTTTTCATAATCAACATGCATTCAAGACAACTCATAAGTCATTCATACGAAATCACAAGAAAACATAACTCATTCATAAAAACATAAAAGGAAATCATTCAAGCTTTCCAGACAACGTAGGTTCAAACTGTAACATAAAACACTAACATAAAACAACTGTGACAAGCCACTTATTCTCATGCAACCTTTTCAGTGGCTGATAAACCATCGTTTTATGCGTCTCCCCTTCTTCCTTCCACCACTATGGCTTCTTCGCAATCTCTAGCTATGTGACCTGACTTACCACACTTGTAACATTTCGGGTCCTCGGTGCATTCACGAGAGACGTGTCCCTTCTTCCCGCATCGGTAGCACTGGTTTGGACCAGCCTTGCATTCTCCCTAGTGCATTTTCCCGCACACCTTGCATGTTTACTTGCCTGCAATATTTTGTGTCTTCCTCCCCGCAACTCCACGACATCTGCAGACCGTTCGGTTCCTTTCCATCCTTCCTTATCTTCCACTTCCACATCATCCGCCGCCAGATCATCATAAACCATCTCTGCTGTAACACCCTTGGCAAACACAACATCGTCCCACTCTTAGGTTATCCCACATCGGCCGTGGACAAGAGAGATCCTTGGCTCATAAGTAAATGTCCTGCCTCTTCAATCACCAACGCGTTTTAGTCAACCAAAAATAAATCCGTGAGCTCTTCGTGGGCAGAGCGGATAATATTGGTGGTGCGAGGGGCGGGGTGTTACAGGTGGTATCAGAGCCACTCTTGTGCCGTTCGGGATGTTGGAACACGCCTCATCGAGGACGATGAGTCCAAAGGGGGGTTGTCTGTAACACCCTTGGCAAACACAACATCGTCCCACTCTTAGGCTATCCCACATCGGCCGTGGACAAGAGAGATCCTTGGCTCATAAGTAAATGTCCTGCCTCTTCAATCACCAACGCGTTTTGGGCAACCAAAAATATATCCGTGAGCTCTTCGTGGGCAGAGCGGACAATATTGGTGGTGCGAGGGGCAGGGTGTTACAGGCCCTTTATTTTTTAGAGATGAGGCTATGTATTGGTGGGAAAAACGCGTTTGTGATTGAAGAGGCAGGACATTTACTTATGAGCCAAGGATCTCTCTTGTCCACGGCCGATGTGGGATAGCCTAAGAGTGGGACGATGTTGTGTTTGCCAAGGGTGTTACAAACAACCCCCCTTTGGACTCATCGTCCTCGATGAGGCATCTCCCATCATCCCGAACGGCACAAGAGTGGCTCTGATACCACCTGTAACACCCCGCCCCTCGCACCACCAATATTATCCGCTCTGCCCACGAAGAGCTCACGGATTTATTTTTGGTTGACTAAAACGCGTTGGTGATTGAAGAGGCATGACATTTACTTATGAGCCAAGGATCTCTCTTGTCCACGGCCGATGTGGGATAACCTAAGAGTGGGACGATGTTGTGTTTGCCAAGGGTGTTACATCTGCTAACTCAACTACAGACTCAAAGGTAGCAGGTTTTTAGCCCTGACCAACGTGCGAACCTTCTGGGGAAGCCTCCTGACGTAGCACTAGATCCGTTTCGCCTCAGTGTTCACCATGTCAGGCACCAACCTAGACATGCGGTTGAATTTAGTGGTATACTTACGGTGTGTCATCTTGCCCGCCTTCAGATTCAGAAACTTCATCTCGGCCCTTTCAACCTCGGCATTAGAACATAACCTTTTCATCACTAACTCCTTCAGGTCATCCCACCTCATCGCCTTCATCTCTTCTCGGGTCTTCCTTTGCTCCACAGTTGCCCACCAATACATAGCCTCATCTCCAAATGACTGAGTGGCATAACCCACTGCTTGGTCAGGATGTCACTCGCTAAATCGGATAATCTTGTCCATAGTGGTTATCCATTGGAGAGTAGCGATTGCATCTCCAAGAACAGTCAGCTTTGGTGGGTCACGACCCTTGAATGACTTGTAGTTGCACCCACCTCGGCCTCTCCTCCTGTCGTCAACCTTCACTGACTTAACCACACTCGAGTCCTCCTTCTCTCTTTCATCATATTTCTTACCCTTCGCTCCTGACCCTTCAGCAGTTCCCCCATGGCTTCCAGAAGATCTTTCGGGATTCAGGTTCTTCACAGAAGCGGCTACAAATTGAACAATAGTTGCTTGAACTGCAGGGCCAAGTTGATACCCTTCGTTGTTGCTCGGGTTTTGTCCAGCTGCGCTTTCTTCGTCTCCCATGTTGGAAGTTGTTTCTACCGAAGGTTGTCGGACAAGACGAGGCCTGGCATGACGTCTAGTGCGACCTCCTGCTCTCACAACTCCTCTAGCTCCAGCCGTCGTATTCTAAAAGGGAGAACACAAACGTTATCACTCTAGGATTTATTTAGCACATGATTCGTAAGGTAAGTAGTTAATGACAGTGGCCAAGTGTAATTAACTATTTGCTTTACTCCTCAGGTCCTACATACTTTCCTTTATGATTTCACTTGTGCTAGTTTATTCTTTTAAACACTTAATCAATCGAACAATCTATTAATCCCATCCCTAACATACACATATCCTTCCTTTAGCAATTAAGCTAACATCTTACACACTATTTAACCATATACTCTACCTTTAATGAGCTTGCTTGAGTGACACATGACATTCTTGAACTGGCATCTTCTTTCTTTTCTTAGTTAAATTCCATTCACTATTCGAGTCTAGCATGTAGGATGCTTAAATATCTCGAACTTTTCTCTGATGCCAAGTTGTAAGGCCCCGTTACCGGTGTCTCACTTTGGACGTTGGATTTACTCATAAACACAGTTCTAAACATCAGAGTTAATTAAAACTTTCGCGGAATAATAATAATAGTCAACCATTCGTTAAAAAACATTTGTATCTTGTCTTTTTAAAACATACATAAAACATTGTATCAAAACATCATGACAGATCTTCAGATGCAAGCCTCTTCAATATTGCCATGTGTCCCACTCAAGCTAGCTGTTTCAATCTGTTAACCTCCGTACATACTAAAAGTCAACTACGCTGAGTGAGTTCTAGTTAATCAAGCAACTTACCATACAACCATTACATGCAATTATATACGTGTCCGAAGACACATAGTCCACAGTTTGACCTGCTCCGCTTAACCACTTAACTGTCCCTTATGTCTTAGCCACTTGTTTTACGAGAGCACATAGAGGCTTGCCCTCCCATGTACTCACGTTATGCCTCTTAATAACGAAGGCACGTAGAGGCTTCTCCTCCCACGTACTTTGATTATGCCACTTTAATAACGACGACACATATAGTGGATGATAGGAGGAGGGGCCGAGGTGGGTGAAACTACAAGTCATTTAAAGGTTGTGACCCGCCGAAGCTGACTGGTTTGGGAGACGCAATCGCTATTCTCCAATGGATAACCACGATGGACAAGGTTATCCGTATTAGCGAGTGCCGTCCCGACCAAGATGTGGGTTTTGCTACCAAATCTTTCGGAGATGAAAAAATGTACTGGTGGGAGTCGATTGAGAAGAGGAAGAGCCCAGAGTAGATTAAGGTAATGAAGTGGGAGGATCTGAAATAGTTGGTGATGAAAAGGTTCTGTGCTGACGCCGAAATTGAGAGGGCGGAGATGATGTTCCTGAATTTGAAGGCCGGAAAGATGACACACCGTGAGTATACCAAGGAGTTCAACCAAATGTCTAGGTTGGTGCCCGATATGGTTATCAATGAGGCTAAGAGAATCAAGTGCTATGTGAGAGGATTGCCACAGAATGTTCGCATACTAGTCAGAGCGATTAACCCGGTACTTTTGATTATGCGGTTGAGCTCGTGAAGATGGTTTATGAGGACCTGGTTGTGGACGATGTTGTGGTGGGAGAAGAGAATAAAGATAAGAAGTGGGTCGCCCCTGTTAAACGACCCGGGTACTCAGTTGTGGAGCCCAAGGGACAAGAAGCAGAGGGTATGGGAGAAGAAGTCGTTATGGCAAGACACACGCTGGCGAGTGAAGGTGGAGTAAGGGTTTAGACGTTTGTCATAAGTGTGGGAAGAGTCACGCTGGTGAGTGCAAGTTTGGTACGAATGCTTGTTACAAGTGTGGGAAGGTGGGGCATTACGCTCCAGATTGTACCGCAAAGTCCGCATGTTATAAATGTGGTAAGACGGGTCACTTTGCTAGGGAATGCACTGAGGGTGAAACTGAAGGAAGTGAGAAGAAGGATGCTGAACCATCAAGACCGAAGACCAGGGTCTTTATGCTGACGCAAGAACAAGCCAAGCGGATCTCGAAAGTCGTCACAGGTACGTTTCTAGTAAACGGTGTTTCCGCTTCAGTATTATTTGACTCCGGTGCGAACAAAAGTTTCATGGCCACGCCATTTAGTAAATTAGCTAAAATGAAATGTTTCCGAGTGTCTGAAACTTTTATAGTAGAAACCGCTAGTGACACTTTGGTTAAAATAGTGAAAATGGTTAAGGGCTGTAAGATAGAGTTAGAGGGACATGAGTTCCCTGTTACTTTGTATGTTATGACCTTAGGAGGGTTTGATGTGGTTTTGGGAATGGATTGGTTGTCTGAGTATGAAGCTCAGATTGTGTGTAAGGATAGGATAATAAGGTTAAATTCCTTGGATGGTAGTGTGGTGACGGTTTATAGAGATAAGGAAAGTTATGGGCTTAATATCATTTTGATGATAAAAGCCGAGGGTTTGTTAAGGCGAGGGTGCGGTGCCTACCTGGAGTATGTTGTCAACGCTACGGCCAAGATAAAAGAAATGAAAAATGTTCCTTTCGTGCGCGACTACCAAGAAGTATTCCCTGTGGATCTTCCGGGGTTGCCACAGGAGCGGGAGATAGAATTCCAGATAGATTTAGTACCAGGAGCCCAACCCGTCACGAAAGCGCCTTACCGTTTAGCGCCATCCGAGATGAAAGAATTGATGTACCAACTGTAGGAACTCCTCGAAAAGGTTTTTATTAGACCAAGTGTTTCCCCGTGGGGGTGCACTAGTATTATTCGTGAAGAAGAAGGATGGCAATATGAGAATGTGCATAGACTATCGCGGTTTGAATAAGTTTACGCTGAAGAACAGATATCCTCTACCATGGATTGATGATCTGTTTGACCAACTGCAAGGCTCAAGTTGGTTCTCACGGATAGATCTCAGATCGGGCTATCATCAGCTAAAAGTGAAAGAGGCAGACATCCCTAAAACAACGTTTCGGACGCGGTATGGACACTACGAGTACCTCGTGATGTCATTCGGTTTCACGAATGCTCCCGTAACATTTATGGACATGATGAATAAGGTGTGTTGGCCAATGTTGGATAAGTCAATATCGTCTTCATCGATGATATATTGATTTATTCAAAGAGTGAGTTTGATCACGTCGAACATCTGAGGGAGGCGTTAGAAGTTCTGAAGGAAGAGAAGTTATATGCTAAGTTTTTGAAATGCGCGTTTTGGTTAAAAGAAGTGCAATTTCTAGGTCACATAATTAATCCTAAAGGGATTACCGTGACCCAGCTAAGATTGAGGCAATAACGAATTGGAAGACTCCACAGAATCCGACTGATATACGAAGCTTCTTAGGGTTAGCTGGCTAATATAGGATATTCATCGAAGGTTTCTCCAAGATAGCCGTACCATTGACCAGTATGACCCGAAAGTCGGTAGTATTCAGTTGGAGAAGGTTCCAAGAAGAAGCTTTTGAGGAATTAAAGAAAAGACTCACGCAAGCTCCAATCCTTGCTTTACCCGATGGTGACGAGGATCTGGTTGTTTGTACTGATGCTTCGCATCGTGGGTTAGGTTGTGTGTTGATTCAACGAGGGAAAGTAATAGCTTACTCGTCTAAATAGTTGAAAGTCCACGAGAGTACTTATCCGACGCATGATTTAGAGCTATCAGCTGTAGTGCATGCTCTCAAGATATGGATGCATTATCTGTATGGTACTAAGTGTACCATTTACACAGATCATAAGAGTTTTAAGTACTTCTTCGAGCAGAAGGAACTGAACATGAGACAGAGGAGATGGTTGGAGTTGATTAACGATTACGACTGCGACATTAAATACTATCCTGGTAAAGCTAATGTGGTCGCCGACGCGCTAAGTCGTAAGAATGAGGAAGTAATTGCAACAGTGAAGTCATACCAGCTGATTATGAATTCAATTCTTTTTGAAGAAATCATCAAAGTGCAGTCAGAAGTGCTGGTAGATAAAGGGCTAATAAAGAAAGGAAGGATCTTCGGTCAGCAAGACAAGTTGATGGAAAACACTCATGGTGTTAAGAGTAGGGTTGACCGCATGTGGATTCTACGCCATGGAGATCTTAGAGGTCGAATCTTAGACGAGGCTCATAAGTCGAGATATTCGATTCATCCAGGAACTACAAAGATGTACCAAGATTTAAAAAGAGACTATTGGTGGCTGAGAATGAAGAATGATGTAGTAGATTATGTTAGTAAGTGATTAACTTGTTTACAAGTAAAAGTAGAGCACCAGAAATCTTATGGGAAGATGCAACCACTTGAGATACCTGAATGGAAATGGGAACACATCACCATGGACTTCATAACTAAGCTACCTCGTACAGCTAAACATCATGATACCATCTGGGTGATTGTTGACCGTGTGACCAAGAGTGCTCACTTTCTGCCTATAAGAGAGGCTATCTCCTCAAAAATGTTAGCAAGTTTGTTCATAAAAGAGGTTGTGACTAAGCTTGGAGTACCGTTATCGATCGTGTCTGATAGAGATACTCAGTTTACTTCGAGGTTTTGGTAGAAGCTCCATGAAGCTATGGGGATGAGATTGAACATCAGTACGGTGTATCATCCTCAAACAGATGGACCGTCCGAAAGGACGATCCAAACCATTGAGGACATGCTACGTTCTTGAGTTTTAGATTTTGGTGGAAGTTGGGATGATCATCTGCATCTGGCAGAGTTCTCCTATAACAACAATTACCATTCAAGTATTGGTATGCCACCGTTTGAAATGTTGTATGGAAGACGTTGTAGAACTCCTGTCTGTTGTGGAGAGATTGGTCAGAAAGAGATGGGGAGCCTTGAGGTTGTGCAAGAAACGTCTTCAAAATTTGATCAGATCAAGGCGATAAAGAAAGCTGCTCAAGACAGACAACCGAGATACATTGGACCGTTTAGAATTATGGATCGTGTGGGATAAGTAGCTTACAAGCTTGATTTTCCCGAAGAATTAGAAGGAATTCATTTAACCTTCCATGTTTCTCATATGAGAAAATGTTTGCCTGATGACACGTCTCATGTGCCATTAATGGACATTGAGGTTGATGAACAGTTAAACTATATTGAACAACCGATAGAGATTGTGGATCGCAAGGAAAAGCAATTTCGTCATAAAGTTATCCCCTTAGTGAAGGTGATATGGAAGCATCGTAAAGGATCGGATGCTACTTGTGAAGTCAAAGAAGAAATGCACAAATTTTACCCATCGTTGTTTAAGTAAGAGTTAGGTTTCAGAGACATAACCTCTTGAAGGGGGAAGACTTGTAACATCCCGAAATTTTAAATAATAATATTTAAAATATTTATTTGTTATGACGGAAAAGTTTACTCGAGTTAATAAATGAATAATAAATAATAAACATGAAAAGATAAGTATGCTAATTAGATGGAAGTAATTATGGACCAAAAAGGAAAGATGGACCTTAGGTCCATGGGCTTAAGGGAGTATAAATACCCCCTTAAACCCTAATTCTTTCCATTTCCATCCATCTTATCCATTTTATTCCCTACACACTCAAAACACACACATACACCTACATCTACGGCCGAGAGAGAGAGAGAGAGAGAGAGAGGTTAAAGAGCAAACTAAGCTAGGAATCTTGATAGATCTTTGATATACAAGCTAAATACAAGATCTAAAGTTCATAACCAAGCTAACCTTGACCTAACGAACACGTAAAGGTACGTTCTTGATCTTAAAGTTTATGTTTTTAAGAACGGTTGGCCTTGAAACTTAAACATAGAATAGATCAGGTATAAACGAACCATAAAGTAGCAAACCTGGTGTTAAAAATGGACTCGATCAGCTCGTAGTTAAAGATCTAAGCTGAAACGGGTTTGAAATGGGTAAAGGTATAAACTTTATGCCAAGGGCGGGTTAGATCTTGATGATGGATGGATAATGGGTGTAAAAGATATAAGGAGAGTAGCCAATGTTATCAAAATTAGTGATAAAAACCGTCAACAACAACCTGAGCTGATAAATGGTTTCAAATTAAGCTGAAAGCATCTGACGAGGAGTTCTCGGTGATGAGAGTTCTCGGCCATTGAATTCTTGGCCATTGAGTTCTCGGCCATTGAGTTCTCGGAGACCTGAGTTTTCGGTCAAATAAGAGTTCTCGGTCAAATAAGGAGTTCTCGGTCAAACAAGAGTTATTGATCAGCATAGGTTTTCGGTCATGAGTTGGGTTCTCTGCCAAGAGTTCTCGGCTGGCCAGTTTATGTTTGGTTTAGGCCTGAACCCAGTTGGAACCAAATGCTTTAATGGACAGTTGGGCCTGACCTAACTAAGTCCACAAGTTTTAAGCCCATATCCTATCTGAAACAAACTAGTTCATCCACATATACTAGACAAATGAGCCCAACTGTCACACCCCGATCGTGATGGCGGAAAAATCGAGGTGCGGCGACTAAGTCGTGATTGTTGAGCACAATAGTATAAAAGTCTAAATGCATAAACATAACCAAAAAGTCAAATATTACATCAACCAGGTAACATGAAACAAATTGTTTTAATACAAAATATCAAGTTTCCAACAACTCCTAGTCTAGCCTTCATCTTTCTAAGGCCTCTAAACTTGCTAGGGATTTCTTGCTGCATTATTTCCTGAAAACATGTAACAAACTGTCAACTACATAAAGTAGATGAGTGAATTCATAGGTTTAAAGAAAAGAGTTTTATACACAAACATACTAGTATAGGTTGTAGGGGTTTATATATAGGGTGTACCTGCGGCTAACCCACCACTCCTACAACTTATACTACTATGTTTGGGTATAATTCCCAGTTTTTAAAATGGTTTGTAAGAAAAGATCTCTTGGTTTTCCCACAGAGGTTTTTGTAGTAAGTCAAACATGAAATGTTCTCCTGGGCTCTCAACGGGCTTATCAATCTCCCATTAGAGTCGTATGTGATAAGATTACTCAAAGATTTGCGGTCTCCCAACGGTACATGTAGCACATAACAGTTAAGCATAAACAAGGACATATAGATTTGAGCATGCTAAGTTTACTAGATAAACCAACACCAAAATCCCATTGTTTACTAGTATCCAAGATGATGGTGAACAAATGATGATGATGATGAATGATGATGAAACCCAATGATCACACAAGACTTGATTGAACTCACGCAAGACTTAAACCAAGACTACCTCGTTCTTGCCATCCAGGACTCAGCTAGGTTCTACCGAGAGTAGGATAGACACCCCAAAGAATCCTGGGTTCCCTTGGTCCCTACCGAGAATAGTATAGGTCCTCAAGAGTTATGGATTTCACCGAGACTAGTATGAAATCCCATGAGTTACGAGTGCCACCGAGAATAGAATGCCACTCATGGTCGTGAGTTCTACCGAGAGTAGAATAGACTCTCGCGTCCAATTCAACTCATGATGTTTTGATCTCTAGATTTCCATGCTGACACAATGACTATGATGATATGAATTTGATTCCGTTCCCATGATGTCAATGTTCACAGAATTTCCCATACTCATTGATTTCCAATGTTCTTAGATCTCCATGAGTTAATGGGTTTTCCCCATGTTCATAGATTTCCAAAGTTTATAGATTACCAAGAAGCTCATGGATTTCCGCACGTGTGTAGAAATCCAAATGTTTATAGTTTAAAGAATGTTTGCATAAATGATTTTATCCAAACGTGTAAAGTTACCATGTTTCCACCCCATAGTTTTGAAAAGCTTAAATAGGGGCTATGAACTCACCTTGATCTTGGGTTAGGATGGTGCTACAATAGATCTCCTTAGCCTAGAGTTGGACATATATATAAGGTTAACAACGTGCTATAAGTCTAAGAAAACAAGCTTACGTGACCTCGAGCAAAAACTGGGTTTTAAAGACGAAAACAGCTTGGTTCTGGCTTGATTCGATCGAATAGGAACACGTTCGATTGAATAGGAACTTGTTCGATCGAATAGACACACATTCGATCGAATAGACACACATTCGATCGAATCTGAGGCACACTCGATCGAACTAGAAACACATTTGGTCGAACCAGTTGGGAAAACTCGTTCGGTCGAACATGGAACTTATTCGATCGAATAGACACTCGTTCGATCGAATACGAAACTCGTTCGGTCGAATGAGTTGGAGACCATTCGGTTGCTTTCCTATTCGGTCGACCGGACTGGTTCGATCGACTAGTTCGATCGAATGGGCTGATTCGATCGACTGATTCGATCGAATGAGTCTGATTCGACTCCTTCAAGCTGGGCGACGGAGAAACCTACGGGTTTTTCAGATTTTCCGGATTTTTGACCCAAAATCGAAGTTTTTGACATGGAAATGCTCGGGATTGAAGGGACTATCGATTCCCAGTGATTTTAAACACAAAAGCCTGCATTTTGACACCAAAACAAGACGGTTTTTGACCCGTAAACTCAAGAAACGAAAATGGGTGTTTTTGCTCGATTTGAGGCCGAAAATGGTTATGAAAATGGATGATTTTCAAGAAGATCTTACCAAGAACAACAACAAACAGATTTGTGGACTCGGATTTGAAGTTTGAAGACTTTCTCTCTCTAGTTTCTCTCTCTAGAATGAGAGTGTTTGGGTGGGAAGTGTTGGTGGAAATGAAAGAGATGGTGTAAGAATACTTGATTTTCCGCTTAAATACTCGGGTGACTCGGGTTCGGGTTTAGGCTACCGACGGGTCAAGACTAGTCGAGTTCATAAGTGTTTAAACAAACTAAAACTTTTTCAGCAAAACTTTTATAAAACCATTTTCCGAATAATTATTTGAAATCTTTTTAAATAAGAATATTTAATTTTTCGAAAGCATAAAAATTAATATTTTTCAGGCGTAAATGTCGTTTTATAAAATAAACATTTTAGATGATAAAAGCAGATTTTTCCAATGATATGGGTTCCGAACTTATCGTCCAGAATCCCAAAGTCTATAGTTTCCGATGATTTCACGATCCTAGTTTACCAATCGAATTTCAGGGCGTTACATCCTCCCCAATTTAGAGGAATTTCGTCCCGAAATTTAGAATTTAGTATAGTTGATGCAATGATGTTTTAGATTAAATGATCCCATGATGACCACTATGCGCCACTACCCCTAATATTCGTCTTGGATACCACCCAAATCAAGTTGAAGGGGTTTATATATAGGGTGTACCAGCGGCTAACCCACCACTCCCTCAACTCCACTTGGGTGTTTCTTTCGACTCCTATTAGTTCAATGACACACAGGACGACACACTATTTTCCACTACAAGGCATCACCTTCAAGCTTTACATCAGACATATTCATTTCGGATTGAAGGGGTTTATATATAGGGTGTACCAGCGGCTAACCCACCACTCCTTCAATCTCCAATGAATAATTCCCTCAATAACTCTTGAATTTAACGCCTCACAGCTGCCACGCTAACTATGAGTCCCTAATTCCAAGTCTCGCTTCAGACATAATCAACTTGTGCCGAAGGGGTTTATATATAGGGTGTACCAGCGGCTAACCCACCACTCCTTCAACATTCATTGATTAATTCCCTACACGAAGCTTGAGTTCACGACTCATAGTTACACAATAGCATATTGTTTATACACGTATACACCTGTGAACTTGATGTTATTATATTCCGGACTATAATTACGAGTTCACCTTGTATCAATGTATAAACTCCATTGTGTGCGGCTAGAAAAATCGACACGGCACCACACACACACACACAACCATGCTTCATGAATGTTAGAATGATGACAAATTTTGGCTCAATGATACATAGTTTACCCCAATGTTTACATGATTAAGTATGCACAACTTGTGTTTTCCAGCACGAGTCATGGGTAGCCAAACTTGGTGTTATGCAAATAAGAGAATATTTATAAGCAAATAGGAACAACATGATACTTCATTGATTGATATTGGTCCCTGATTACATGATTACGATTACATAGACTCCAAGATTTCTAGAATTACAAAGATGATGACTATGCGAACAGATGAGGGTATTCCTCCTTCATCTTATCCTCTCGTTCCCATGTGAACTCGGGTCCACGATGGTTGTTCCAACGTACCTTGACTATAGGTATCCGGCTTCGCTTAGTCTTTTTGACTTCTCGATCTAGGATCTCGACAGGTTCCTCAACAAAGTATAGTTTGTCGTCGATGTGAACCGTGTCGATCGGGATTTGAGCGGTCTCGTCAACGAGGCACTTTTTGAGTTGCGACACATGAAAAACGTTGTGAACACGGCTGAGTTCTGGAGGCAATTCCAAGCGATAGGCTACAGGTCCGACCTTTTCGATGATCTTGAAAGGTCCTACGTACCTTGGAGCAAACTTTCCCTTTTTCCCGAAGCGAACAATGCCCTTCCAGGGGGAAACTTTGAGCATTACGTGATCGCCTATTTGGAACTCCAGAGGTTTGCGGCGTTTGTCAGCGTAATACTTGTGTCGACAGCGGGCGTCCTTAAGTCTTTGCTGAATGATGGCGATACTGTCAGTGGTTTCCTGTATCAGTTCCGGGCCGAGGATTTGAGAATCTCCGGTCTCGGACCAACACAGTGGGGAACGACATTTCCTGCCATAGAGTGCCTCGAATGGCGCGCATTTGATGGTAGCATGATAGCTGTTATTGTATGAGAACTCTGCAAGAGGAAGGTGAGTCTCCCAGCTACTACCGAATTCAAGGATACAGGCTCTAAGCATATCCTCCAGGGTTTGTATGGTCCTTTCGCTCTGTCCGTCCGTTTCAGGATGATAGGCAGAGCTAAGTTTCACACTTGTCCCAAAGGCTTTCTGAAATGACTTCCAGAACCTTGACGCAAAAGAGGGGTCACGGTCAGACGTGATGCCCTTAGGCACACCGTGACGGGTTACGATCTCACGAATGTAAATCCGCGCCAGCTTCTCCGTAGTGTAGTCCTCGCGGACAGGGAGAAAGTGGGCAGACTTGGTCAAGTAATCCACGATAACCCAAATCGTGTCATAACCGCTGGGTGTCCGCGGGAGTTTGGTAATGAAGTCCATAGCGACTTCGTCCCACTTCCACTGTGGTATGATCGGTTTTTGTAACAGGCCAGATGGTCTCTGATGTTCAGTCTTGATCCGCGAGCATGTTAGACACTTACCGACGTATAAAGCTATGTCTTTCTTCATACCCGGCCACCAGAAATGAGACTTGAGATTCTGATACATTTTATCACTGCCCGGGTGAATAGAGTATCTGGATTTGTGCGCTTCGTTCAGGATAAGTTCTCGAAGTGGTTCAGAGTTTGGAATCCACATGCGATTTAAGTAGTAAAGTATACCATCAGACTTGGTTTCAAACTTCCGTTCGGCACCGCAAGATAGCATATTTTTGAGATCACCACCAGCAATCGCTTGCTTTTGAGCTTCAAGAACCAAGGAGGGAAGATTGGACTGAATACGGATCGCATGCAACTGGGTCCTTTCCTTGCGACTTAACGCGTCAGCCACTACGTTAGCCTTTCCAGGGTGGTAGCGGATTTCGCAGTCATAGTCACTTAGGAGTTCAACCCATCGACGTTGTCGCATATTTAGCTCCCTTTGGTTGAGGATGTGTTGTAGGCTCTTGTGGTCGGTGAAGATGACACATTTCGTACCGTATAGGTAGTGTCCTCCATATTTTTAAGGCAAAGACCACAGCACCCAATTCCAAGTCGTGAGTGACATAATTCCTCTCATGACTCTTGAGTTGACGCGAGGCGTAAGCGACGACCTTACCGCGTTGCATTAAGACGCAGCTAGACCTTGGCTCGAGGCGTCGCAATAAACAACAAAATCATCGTTACCCTCAGGAAGCGACAGGATTGGTGCATGGCAGAGTTATGTTTCAATGTTTGGAAAGCCTCTTCTTGCTCTTGGTTCCAAATGAATGGTTCCCCTTTTTGAGTTAACATTGTGAGGGGCAACGCGATCTTTGAAAAGTTCGAGATGAATCGACGGTAGTACCCAGCCAAATCCTACAGTGATAAAATGTATCAGAATCTCGGTTTTCCAGCCAATGCTGGGTCTCGTTACAAAAACCCCGATGTTTATTCCTCATAATAAAAATACAAAACGTGTGTAGAAATCTGAAAAACCCGTAGGTTTTGACAGGTATTACAAGTTGTGAATTTACAACTTTTTATCTCTTTCATTACATGCAGGCTTAATTATGATAGTAATTACAAATACATATTGTAAACATAATACATGTTATAAAATTATAACATGTGTAATAATTATAATGATATAGTAATATTTTATAATGTTAATTTTATAAAATATATAAAATTGTAAACTTTTTATATTATAATGATATAGTAATATTTCATAAAACTTTTATATTATATTTTATGGTTTATTTTATATGTTAATAATAATATAAAATATATTATTAACGTGCGGATTTGTAATTTGCATGGATTTGTAAATATAGGTTTTTAGTTACTTGTTTTTTGTAAAATACTTGTTATTATCACTTGTTTTTATAAACAAGTGATAAAATGTGTCCATTTTAATCGAAGTTGTTTATCTCGGTTTTTGTAACAGGCCAGTTGATAAAAATACAACATAATAACTAAGCTAGTCTCAAGTCTCATTTCTGGTGGCCGGGTATGAAGAAAGACATAGCTTTATACGTCGGTAAGTGTCTAACATGCTCGCGGATCAAGACTGAACATCAGAGACCATCTGGCCTGTTACAAAAACCGATCATACCACAGTGGAAGTGGGACGAAGTCGCTATGGACTTCATTACCAAACTCCCGCGGACACCCAGCGGTTATGACACGATTTGGGTTATCGTGGATTACTTGACCAAGTCTGCCCACTTTCTCCCTGTCCGCGAGGACTACACTACGGAGAAGCTGGCGCGGATTTACATTCGTGAGATCGTAACCCGTCACGGTGTGCCTAAGGGCATCACGTCTGACCGTGACCCCTCTTTTGCGTCAAGGTTCTGGAAGTCATTTCAGAAAGCCTTTGGGACAAGTGTGAAACTTAGCTCTGCCTATCATCCTGAAACGGACGGACAGAGCGAAAGGACCATACAAACCCTGGAGGATATGCTTAGAGCCTGTATCCTTGAATTCGGTAGTAGCTGGGAGACTCACCTTCCTCTTGCAGAGTTCTCATACAATAACAGCTATCATGCTACCATCAAATGCGCGCCATTCGAGGCACTCTATGGCAGGAAATGTCGTTCCCCACTGTGTTGGTCCGAGACCGGAGATTCTCAAATCCTCGGCCCGGAACTGATACAGGAAACCACTGACAGTATCGCCATCATTCAGCAAAGACTTAAGGACGCCCGCTGTCGACACAAGTATTACGCTGACAAACGCCGCAAACCTCTGGAGTTCCAAATAGGCGATCACGTAATGCTCAAAGTTTCCCCCTGGAAGGGCATTGTTCGCTTCGGGAAAAAGGGAAAGTTTGCTCCAAGGTACGTAGGACCTTTCAAGATCATCGAAAAGGTCGGACCTGTAGCCTATCGCTTGGAATTGCCTCCAGAACTCAGCCGTGTTCACAACGTTTTTCATGTGTCGCAACTCAAAAAGTGCCTCGTTGACGAGACCGCTCAAATCCCGATCGACACGGTTCACATCGACGACAAACTATACTTTGTTGAGGAACCTGTCGAGATCCTAGATCGAGAAGTCAAAAAGACTAAGCGAAGCCGGATACCTATAGTCAAGGTACGTTGGAACAACCATCGTGGACCCGAGTTCACATGGGAACGAGAGGATAAGATGAAGGAGGAATACCCTCATCTGTTCGCATAGTCATCATCTTTGTAATTCTAGAAATCTTGGAGTCTATGTAATCGTAATCATGTAATCAGGGACCAATATCAATCAATGAAGTATCATGTTGTTCCTATTTGCTTATAAATATTCTCTTATTTGCATAACACCAAGTTTGGCTACCCATGACTCGTGCTGGAAAACACAAGTTGTGCATACTTAATCATGTAAACATTGGGGTAAACTATGTATCATTGAGCCAAAATTTGTCATCATTCTAACATTCATGAAGCATTGGTTGTGTGTGTGTGTGTGGTGCCGTGTCGATTTTTCTAGCCGCACACAATGGAGTTTATACATTGATACAAGGTGAACTCGTAATTATAGTCCGGAATATAATAACATCAAGTTCACAGGTGTATACGTGTATAAACAATATGCTATTGTGTAACTATGAGTCGTGAACTCAAGCTTCGTGTAGGAATTAATCAATGAATGTTGAAGGAGTGGTGGGTTAGCCGCTGGTACACCCTATATATAAACCCCTTCGGCACAAGTTGATTATGTCTGAAGCGAGACTTGGAATTAGGGACTCATAGTTAGCGTGGCAGCTGTGAGGCGTTAAATTCAAGAGTTATTGAGGGAATTATTCATTGGAGATTGAAGGAGTGGTGGGTTAGCCGCTGGTACACCCTATATATAAACCCCTTCAATCCGAAATGAATATGTCTGATGTAAAGCTTGAAGGTGATGCCTTGTAGTGGAAAATAGTGTGTCGTCCTGTGTGTCATTGAACTAATAGGAGTCGAAAGAAACACCCAAGTGGAGTTGAGGGAGTGGTGGGTTAGCCGCTGGTACACCCTATATATAAACCCCTTCAACTTGATTTGGGTGGTATCCAAGACGAATATTAGGGGTAGTGGCGCATAGTGGTCATCATGGGATCATTTAATCTAAAACATCATTGCATCAACTATACTAAATTCTAAATTTCGGGACGAAATTCCTCTAAATTGGGGAGGATGTAACGCCCTGAAATTCGATTGGTAAACTAGGATCGTGAAATCATCGGAAACTATAGACTTTGGGATTCTGGACGATAAGTTCGGAACCCATATCATTGGAAAATCTGCTTTTATCATCTAAAATGTTTATTTTATAAAACGACATTTACGCCTGAAAAATATTAATTTTTATGCTTTCGAAAAATTAAATATTCTTATTTAAAAAGATTTCAAATAATTATTCGGAAAATGGTTTTATAAAAGTTTTGCTGAAAAAGTTTTAGTTTGTTTAAACACTTATGAACTCGACTAGTCTTGACCCGTCGGTAGCCTAAACCCGAACCCGAGTCACCCGAGTATTTAAGCGGAAAATCAAGTATTCTTACACCATCTCTTTCATTTCCACCAACACTTC
Source organism: Bidens hawaiensis (assembly GCF_021521415.1). NCBI lineage: Eukaryota > Viridiplantae > Streptophyta > Magnoliopsida > Asterales > Asteraceae > Bidens > Bidens hawaiensis. The sequence continues at coordinate 273,100 of NW_027491323.1, forward strand.
CCACCCAAACACTCTCATTCTAGAGAGAGAAACTAGAGAGAGAAAGTCTTCAAACTTCAAATCCGAGTCCACAAATCTGTTTGTTGTTGTTCTTGGTAAGATCTTCTTGAAAATCATCCATTTTCATAACCATTTTCGGCCTCAAATCGAGCAAAAACACCCATTTTCGTTTCTTGAGTTTACGGGTCAAAAACCGTCTTGTTTTGGTGTCAAAATGCAGGCTTTTGTGTTTAAAATCACTGGGAATCGATAGTCCCTTCAATCCCGAGCATTTCCATGTCAAAAACTTCGATTTTGGGTCAAAAATCCGGAAAATCTGAAAAACCCGTAGGTTTCTCCGTCGCCCAGCTTGAAGGAGTCGAATCAGACTCATTCGATCGAATCAGTCGATCGAATCAGCCCATTCGATCGAACTAGTCGATCGAACCAGTCCGGTCGACCGAATAGGAAAGCAACCGAATGGTCTCCAACTCATTCGAACCGAACGAGTTTCGTATTCGATCGAACGAGTGTCTATTCGATCGAATAAGTTCCATGTTCGACCGAACGAGTTTTCCCAACTGGTTCGACCAAATGTGTTTCTAGTTCGATCGAGTGTGCCTCAGATTCGATCGAATGTGTGTCTATTCGATCGAATGTGTGTCTATTCGATCGAACAAGTTCCTATTCAATCGAACGTGTTCCTATTCGATCGAATCAAGCCAGAACCAAGCTGTTTTCGTCTTTAAAACCCAGTTTTTGCTCGAGGTCACGTAAGCTTGTTTTCTTAGACTTATAGCACGTTGTTAACCTTATATATATGTCCAACTCTAGGCTAAGGAGATCTATTGTAGCACCATCCTAACCCAAGATCAAGGTGAGTTCATAGCCCCTATTTAAGCTTTTCAAAACTATGGGGTGGAAACATGGTAACTTTACACGTTTGGATAAAATCATTTATGCAAACATTCTTTAAACTATAAACATTTGGATTTCTACACACGTGCGGAAATCCATGAGCTTCTTGGTAATCTATAAACTTTGGAAATCTATGAACATGGGGAAAACCCATTAACTCATGGAGATCTAAGAACATTGGAAATCAATGAGTATGGGAAATTCTGTGAACATTGACATCATGGGAACGGGAATCAAATTCATATCATCATAGTCATTGTGTCAGCATGGAAATCTAGAGATCAAAACATCATGAGTTGAATTGGACGCGAGAGTCTATTCTACTCTCGGTAGAACTCACGACCATGAGTGGCATTCTATTCTCGGTGGCACTCGTAACTCATGGGATTTCATACTAGTCTCGGTGAAATCCATAACTCTTGAGGACCTATACTATTCTCGGTAGGGACCAAGGGAACCCAGGATTCTTTGGGGTGTCTATCCTACTCTCGGTAGAACCTAGCTGAGTCCTGGATGGCAAGAACGAGGTAGTCTTGGTTTAAGTCTTGCGTGAGTTCAATCAAGTCTTGTGTGATCATTGGGTTTCATCATCATTCATCATCATCATCATTTGTTCACCATCATCTTGGATACTAGTAAACAATGGGATTTTGGTGTTGGTTTATCTAGTAAACTTAGCATGCTCAAATCTATATGTCCTTGTTTATGCTTAACTGTTATGTGCTACATGTACCGTTGGGAGACCGCAAATCTTTGAGTAATCTTATCACATACGACTCTAATGGGAGATTGATAAGCCCGTTGAGAGCCCAGGAGAACATTTCATGTTTGACTTACTACAAAAACCTCTGTGGGAAAACCAAGAGATCTTTTCTTACAAACCATTTTAAAAACTGGGAATTATACCCAAACATAGTAGTATAAGTTGTAGGAGTGGTGGGTTAGCCGCAGGTACACCCTATATATAAACCCCTACAACCTATACTAGTATGTTTGTGTATAAAACTCTTTTCTTTAAACCTATGAATTCACTCATCTACTTTATGTAGTTGACAGTTTGTTACATGTTTTCAGGAAATAATGCAGCAAGAAATCCCTAGCAAGTTTAGAGGCCTTAGAAAGATGAAGGCTAGACTAGGAGTTGTTGGAAACTTGATATTTTGTATTAAAACAATTTGTTTCATGTTACCTGGTTGATGTAATATTTGACTTTTTGGTTATGTTTATGCATTTAGACTTTTATACTATTGTGCTCAACAATCACGACTTAGTCGCCGCACCTCGATTTTTCCGCCATCACGATCGGGGTGTGACAGATTGGTCGAAGCTTGAGTTCACGACTCATAGTTACACAATAGCATATTGTTTATACACGTATACACCTGTGAACTTGATGTTATTATATTCCGGACTATAATTACGAGTTCACCTTGTATCAATGTATAAACTCCATTGTGTGCGGCTAGAAAAATCGACACGGCACCACACACACACACACAACCATGCTTCATGAATGTTAGAATGATGACAAATTTTGGCTCAATGATACATAGTTTACCCCAATGTTTACATGATTAAGTATGCACAACTTGTGTTTTCCAGCACGAGTCATGGGTAGCCAAACTTGGTGTTATGCAAATAAGAGAATATTTATAAGCAAATAGGAACAACATGATACTTCATTGATTGATATTGGTCCCTGATTACATGATTACGATTACATAGACTCCAAGATTTCTAGAATTACAAAGATGATGACTATGCGAACAGATGAGGGTATTCCTCCTTCATCTTATCCTCTCGTTCCCATGTGAACTCGGGTCCACGATGGTTGTTCCAACGTACCTTGACTATAGGTATCCGGCTTCGCTTAGTCTTTTTGACTTCTCGATCTAGGATCTCGACAGGTTCCTCAACAAAGTATAGTTTGTCGTCGATGTGAACCGTGTCGATCGGGATTTGAGCGGTCTCGTCAACGAGGCACTTTTTGAGTTGCGACACATGAAAAACGTTGTGAACACGGCTGAGTTCTGGAGGCAATTCCAAGCGATAGGCTACAGGTCCGACCTTTTCGATGATCTTGAAAGGTCCTACGTACCTTGGAGCAAACTTTCCCTTTTTCCCGAAGCGAACAATGCCCTTCCAGGGGGAAACTTTGAGCATTACGTGATCGCCTATTTGGAACTCCAGAGGTTTGCGGCGTTTGTCAGCGTAATACTTGTGTCGACAGCGGGCGTCCTTAAGTCTTTGCTGAATGATGGCGATACTGTCAGTGGTTTCCTGTATCAGTTCCGGGCCGAGGATTTGAGAATCTCCGGTCTCGGACCAACACAGTGGGGAACGACATTTCCTGCCATAGAGTGCCTCGAATGGCGCGCATTTGATGGTAGCATGATAGCTGTTATTGTATGAGAACTCTGCAAGAGGAAGGTGAGTCTCCCAGCTACTACCGAATTCAAGGATACAGGCTCTAAGCATATCCTCCAGGGTTTGTATGGTCCTTTCGCTCTGTCCGTCCGTTTCAGGATGATAGGCAGAGCTAAGTTTCACACTTGTCCCAAAGGCTTTCTGAAATGACTTCCAGAACCTTGACGCAAAAGAGGGGTCACGGTCAGACGTGATGCCCTTAGGCACACCGTGACGGGTTACGATCTCACGAATGTAAATCCGCGCCAGCTTCTCCGTAGTGTAGTCCTCGCGGACAGGGAGAAAGTGGGCAGACTTGGTCAAGTAATCCACGATAACCCAAATCGTGTCATAACCGCTGGGTGTCCGCGGGAGTTTGGTAATGAAGTCCATAGCGACTTCGTCCCACTTCCACTGTGGTATGATCGGTTTTTGTAACAGGCCAGATGGTCTCTGATGTTCAGTCTTGATCCGCGAGCATGTTAGACACTTACCGACGTATAAAGCTATGTCTTTCTTCATACCCGGCCACCAGAAATGAGACTTGAGATTCTGATACATTTTATCACTGCCCGGGTGAATAGAGTATCTGGATTTGTGCGCTTCGTTCAGGATAAGTTCTCGAAGTGGTTCAGAGTTTGGAATCCACATGCGATTTAAGTAGTAAAGTATACCATCAGACTTGGTTTCAAACTTCCGTTCGGCACCGCAAGATAGCATATTTTTGAGATCACCACCAGCAATCGCTTGCTTTTGAGCTTCAAGAACCAAGGAGGGAAGATTGGACTGAATACGGATCGCATGCAACTGGGTCCTTTCCTTGCGACTTAACGCGTCAGCCACTACGTTAGCCTTTCCAGGGTGGTAGCGGATTTCGCAGTCATAGTCACTTAGGAGTTCAACCCATCGACGTTGTCGCATATTTAGCTCCCTTTGGTTGAGGATGTGTTGTAGGCTCTTGTGGTCGGTGAAGATGACACATTTCGTACCGTATAGGTAGTGTCTCCATATTTTTAAGGCAAAGACCACAGCACCCAATTCCAAGTCGTGAGTGACATAATTCCTCTCATGACTCTTGAGTTGACGCGAGGCGTAAGCGACGACCTTACCGCGTTGCATTAAGACGCAGCCTAGACCTTGGCTCGAGGCGTCGCAATAAACAACAAAATCATCGTTACCCTCAGGAAGCGACAGGATTGGTGCATGGCAGAGTTTATGTTTCAATGTTTGGAAAGCCTCTTCTTGCTCTTGGTTCCAAATGAATGGTTCCCCTTTTTGAGTTAACATTGTGAGGGGCAACGCGATCTTTGAAAAGTTCGAGATGAATCGACGGTAGTACCCAGCCAAACCAAGAAATGAACGAATTTCGGTTGGCGTTGTAGGCGCTCCCCATTTTTTTATGGCTTCAATCTTGGCAGGGTCGACATGAATGCCTTCCTTGTTAATGATGTGACCTAAGAATTGAACTTCCCTTAGCCAGAATTCGCATTTGGAGAATTTGGCGTAGAGTTGCTCTTTCCTCAGCAGATCCAAGGTAAGCCTGAGATGAAGCTCATGGTCGGCTTTAGAGCGGGAATAAACGAGAATATCGTCAATGAAGACGATAACAAACTGGTCCAGGTATGGACGACAAATGCGATTCATGAGATCCATGAACACTGCAGGGGCATTCGTCAAACCAAAAGGCATGACTAGGAACTCGTAGTGCCCATATCGAGTTCTGAAAGCGGTTTTCGCGATGTCGTCCTCCATGACACGCACTTGGTGATAACCTGAGCGTAGGTCGATCTTGGAAAAGTAGGTGGCTCCTTGCAGCTGGTCGAAAAGATCGTCAATCCTCGGTAATGGATACCGATTCTTGACTGTGAGTTTGTTAAGCTCACGATAGTCTATGCACATCCGAAAAGATCCGTCCTTCTTCTTGACGAAGAGGACTGGAGCTCCCCATGGAGACGAACTAGGGCGAATAAAACCCTTGTCCAGTAGTTCCTGCAGCTGGCTCGATAATTCCTGCATTTCAGACGGAGCCAAACGATACGGAGATTTTGCCACGGGGGTTGCACCGGGAACTAACTCGATGTGGAATTTGACTTGTCGGCTAGGAGGAAGTCCGGGTAAGTCTTTAGGAAAAACGTCTGGAAATTCACGCACGACGGGGACATCAGAGAGCTTCTTCCCCAAAGATTTCTTGATGGAGACATGAGCTAGGAAGGCGAGACACTTCTTTCGAAGGCATCGCCGAGCTTTAAAGCAGGAGATTAATTTCAGGCATCTGCCTGATCTTTCTCCTTGAATAATTATGGACTCGCCAGAAGAACAAGGAACGCGAATGAGCTTCTCAGCACACACCACTTCCGCGTGGTTGATGGACAACCAATCCATCCCAACAATTACATCGAAACTTCCTAAATGCATAGGGATGAGGTCAATGTTAAGAGACGTCCGATCAAACGTAAGCGTGCAATTGCGAACGATTTTGTTCACTTGGGTAGACTCTCCGTTTGCCATTTCGACAGAGAAAGCGGGGTCTAAGACAGAGGTTCCTAGATTAAGCAATGGGACCAACTCGCTAGAAATAAAACTCCTATCTGCACCCGTGTCAAATAGAATAGAAACCCAGAGATTGTTAAGGATGAACGTACCAGTAATGACGTCAGGATTTTGGCGAGCTTCAGCAGCGCCAATAGTAAAGGCTCGGCCTCGGGCCGGAGGAAGATTTGCAAGACGAGGACACCTGCTCCTGAAATGGTCCATGGCTCCACACTCGAAACAGCTTCGAGAGTTGCTGGGTTGGGAACTGCTGCTCTGTATCGCCAGTTGATTACCTTGAAATCTGCAGCGTTCCGCTAGGTGCCCCAAACGTCCACAGTTCGTGCATTTCCAGCACGGGGTTCCGGCAGGATGATGAAATTGGCAAGTGCCGCACTTGGGGTGAACCCCAGTGTACTCCCTCTTTGGCCTTCCTGAAGGGGTGGGAGCAGGAGCGACAGAGCTGATTGGGGTTGCGGGAGTAACCATCGCGTAACTGCTAGCCTTACGCTTTTTGATGCGGTTGATCTTTTTGGATGAGCCTTCAGCGGCCTTGCCCGTACCTTTGGCTAGGACCCCAGTCTTAACCTGGTCCTGGGTCAGTCGGGCAGCTAGTTCAATGGCCGCTTGTAGGGTTGATGGGTCAGCCCCGATAACGATTCCACGGACAGTGTCAGGTAGGCCATTGATGTAAAGCTCAATAGCCCGGGAGGGAGGGGTGACCAAGTGTGGTACGAGAAGGGAGAGCTCGTGAAAACGCTCCGTGTACCCTTGGTGATCGGCGCCCTTCATTTTGTGTACCCAAAACTCAGCTTCAAGTTTCTGCACCTCACTGCGAGGTACGAACTCGCGGGTAGCCAATGCTACAAATTCCGACCAGGTCATGGCCAAGGCAGCCTCACGCCCACGGGTTCTTATCTCGTTGTTCCACCAGGTCAGCGCGCGTTTAGACAACATGCTTGCCGCGTGCGTGACTTTCAGTGTCTCAGGGCACGAGCTAATAACAAAGGCTGCCTCCATCTTTTCGATCCACTGGAGGAGACCAACGGCGCCTTCTGTGCCGCTGAAGCTGGTGGGTTTGGTAACCATGAAATCCTTGTATGGCTTATTAGCTGGTTCATTTGCGTTCTGAGCTGGAATTTGGTTGGCCCCAGAGGTTCCTTCTTGCCTCAGCCCTTGGCTGATGGTTGTTACCATGCCTGGTAACACAGCCGCGATCTGCTGGGCTATAAGGTTGGCTAATTCAGCGGAGTCCATGGAAGCGGGTGCACGTCTGGGAGGCATTCTTCGCAAAACGAAAAAAAACGAGCGTTAAATAGAATCAATGACACGCCAAAGATTATGAATAGAGGACATAGATTATACCAAGAACACATAATGACATGACTCAAGAGATTAACAGTTAATATGCAACACATAAGCACGTAGCACGTATATAAGTGTAGACATGTGATTGTGATGCATGAGCTATCTAGAGTCAAGGATCCTAGGTTATAGTCTAGGTCGGTTTCCTAATTCCCTATAACCATTGGCTCTGATACCAATCTGTCACACCCCGATCGTGATGGCGGAAAAATCGAGGTGCGGCGACTAAGTCGTGATTGTTGAGCACAATAGTATAAAAGTCTAAATGCATAAACATAACCAAAAAGTCAAATATTACATCAACCAGGTAACATGAAACAAATTGTTTTAATACAAAATATCAAGTTTCCAACAACTCCTAGTCTAGCCTTCATCTTTCTAAGGCCTCTAAACTTGCTAGGGATTTCTTGCTGCATTATTTCCTGAAAACATGTAACAAACTGTCAACTACATAAAGTAGATGAGTGAATTCATAGGTTTAAAGAAAAGAGTTTTATACACAAACATACTAGTATAGGTTGTAGGGGTTTATATATAGGGTGTACCTGCGGCTAACCCACCACTCCTACAACTTATACTACTATGTTTGGGTATAATTCCCAGTTTTTAAAATGGTTTGTAAGAAAAGATCTCTTGGTTTTCCCACAGAGGTTTTTGTAGTAAGTCAAACATGAAATGTTCTCCTGGGCTCTCAACGGGCTTATCAATCTCCCATTAGAGTCGTATGTGATAAGATTACTCAAAGATTTGCGGTCTCCCAACGGTACATGTAGCACATAACAGTTAAGCATAAACAAGGACATATAGATTTGAGCATGCTAAGTTTACTAGATAAACCAACACCAAAATCCCATTGTTTACTAGTATCCAAGATGATGGTGAACAAATGATGATGATGATGAATGATGATGAAACCCAATGATCACACAAGACTTGATTGAACTCACGCAAGACTTAAACCAAGACTACCTCGTTCTTGCCATCCAGGACTCAGCTAGGTTCTACCGAGAGTAGGATAGACACCCCAAAGAATCCTGGGTTCCCTTGGTCCCTACCGAGAATAGTATAGGTCCTCAAGAGTTATGGATTTCACCGAGACTAGTATGAAATCCCATGAGTTACGAGTGCCACCGAGAATAGAATGCCACTCATGGTCGTGAGTTCTACCGAGAGTAGAATAGACTCTCGCGTCCAATTCAACTCATGATGTTTTGATCTCTAGATTTCCATGCTGACACAATGACTATGATGATATGAATTTGATTCCCGTTCCCATGATGTCAATGTTCACAGAATTTCCCATACTCATTGATTTCCAATGTTCTTAGATCTCCATGAGTTAATGGGTTTTCCCCATGTTCATAGATTTCCAAAGTTTATAGATTACCAAGAAGCTCATGGATTTCCGCACGTGTGTAGAAATCCAAATGTTTATAGTTTAAAGAATGTTTGCATAAATGATTTTATCCAAACGTGTAAAGTTACCATGTTTCCACCCCATAGTTTTGAAAAGCTTAAATAGGGGCTATGAACTCACCTTGATCTTGGGTTAGGATGGTGCTACAATAGATCTCCTTAGCCTAGAGTTGGACATATATATAAGGTTAACAACGTGCTATAAGTCTAAGAAAACAAGCTTACGTGACCTCGAGCAAAAACTGGGTTTTAAAGACGAAAACAGCTTGGTTCTGGCTTGATTCGATCGAATAGGAACACGTTCGATTGAATAGGAACTTGTTCGATCGAATAGACACACATTCGATCGAATAGACACACATTCGATCGAATCTGAGGCACACTCGATCGAACTAGAAACACATTTGGTCGAACCAGTTGGGAAAACTCGTTCGGTCGAACATGGAACTTATTCGATCGAATAGACACTCGTTCGATCGAATACGAAACTCGTTCGGTCGAATGAGTTGGAGACCATTCGGTTGCTTTCCTATTCGGTCGACCGGACTGGTTCGATCGACTAGTTCGATCGAATGGGCTGATTCGATCGACTGATTCGATCGAATGAGTCTGATTCGACTCCTTCAAGCTGGGCGACGGAGAAACCTACGGGTTTTTCAGATTTTCCGGATTTTTGACCCAAAATCGAAGTTTTTGACATGGAAATGCTCGGGATTGAAGGGACTATCGATTCCCAGTGATTTTAAACACAAAAGCCTGCATTTTGACACCAAAACAAGACGGTTTTTGACCCGTAAACTCAAGAAACGAAAATGGGTGTTTTTGCTCGATTTGAGGCCGAAAATGGTTATGAAAATGGATGATTTTCAAGAAGATCTTACCAAGAACAACAACAAACAGATTTGTGGACTCGGATTTGAAGTTTGAAGACTTTCTCTCTCTAGTTTCTCTCTCTAGAATGAGAGTGTTTGGGTGGGAAGTGTTGGTGGAAATGAAAGAGATGGTGTAAGAATACTTGATTTTCCGCTTAAATACTCGGGTGACTCGGGTTCGGGTTTAGGCTACCGACGGGTCAAGACTAGTCGAGTTCATAAGTGTTTAAACAAACTAAAACTTTTTCAGCAAAACTTTTATAAAACCATTTTCCGAATAATTATTTGAAATCTTTTTAAATAAGAATATTTAATTTTTCGAAAGCATAAAAATTAATATTTTTCAGGCGTAAATGTCGTTTTATAAAATAAACATTTTAGATGATAAAAGCAGATTTTTCCAATGATATGGGTTCCGAACTTATCGTCCAGAATCCCAAAGTCTATAGTTTCCGATGATTTCACGATCCTAGTTTACCAATCGAATTTCAGGGCGTTACATCCTCCCCAATTTAGAGGAATTTCGTCCCGAAATTTAGAATTTAGTATAGTTGATGCAATGATGTTTTAGATTAAATGATCCCATGATGACCACTATGCGCCACTACCCCTAATATTCGTCTTGGATACCACCCAAATCAAGTTGAAGGGGTTTATATATAGGGTGTACCAGCGGCTAACCCACCACTCCCTCAACTCCACTTGGGTGTTTCTTTCGACTCCTATTAGTTCAATGACACACAGGACGACACACTATTTTCCACTACAAGGCATCACCTTCAAGCTTTACATCAGACATATTCATTTCGGATTGAAGGGGTTTATATATAGGGTGTACCAGCGGCTAACCCACCACTCCTTCAATCTCCAATGAATAATTCCCTCAATAACTCTTGAATTTAACGCCTCACAGCTGCCACGCTAACTATGAGTCCCTAATTCCAAGTCTCGCTTCAGACATAATCAACTTGTGCCGAAGGGGTTTATATATAGGGTGTACCAGCGGCTAACCCACCACTCCTTCAACATTCATTGATTAATTCCCTACACGAAGCTTGAGTTCACGACTCATAGTTACACAATAGCATATTGTTTATACACGTATACACCTGTGAACTTGATGTTATTATATTCCGGACTATAATTACGAGTTCACCTTGTATCAATGTATAAACTCCATTGTGTGCGGCTAGAAAAATCGACACGGCACCACACACACACACACAACCATGCTTCATGAATGTTAGAATGATGACAAATTTTGGCTCAATGATACATAGTTTACCCCAATGTTTACATGATTAAGTATGCACAACTTGTGTTTTCCAGCACGAGTCATGGGTAGCCAAACTTGGTGTTATGCAAATAAGAGAATATTTATAAGCAAATAGGAACAACATGATACTTCATTGATTGATATTGGTCCCTGATTACATGATTACGATTACATAGACTCCAAGATTTCTAGAATTACAAAGATGATGACTATGACGAGACACAGGACTTGGAATTAGGGATATGGGCACTACGATAAAGTTGTGTGGGTTGTAACGCCCTGGAATTTGACTGGTAGACAAAAATCAAGGAATCATCGGAAACTATACACTTTGGGGTTCTGGACGATAAGTTCGGAACCCATATCATTGGAGAAATCTGCTTTTATCATTTGAAATGTTTATTTTATAAAACGACATTTACGCCTGGAAAATATTAATTTTTATGCTTTTGAAAAATAAAATGTTCTTATTTAAAAAAAAAAAAAAAAAAAAAAAAAAAAAAAAAAAAAAAAGATTTTAAATAATTATTCGGAAAATGGTTTATAAAAGTTTTGCTGAAAAAGTTTTAGTTTGTTTAAAAACTTATGAACTCGACTAGTCTTGACCCGTCGGTAGCCTAAACCCGAACCCGAGTCACCCGAGTATTTAAGCGGAAAATCAAGTATTCTTACACCATCTCTTTCATTTCCACCAACACTTCCCACCCAAACACTCCCACTTCTAGAGAGAGAGTAGTGAGAGAAAGTCATCCAATCTAAGATTCGAGTCCACCAATCTGTTTATCGTTGTTGTCGGTAAGATCTTCTTGAAAATCATACGTTTTTACAACCAAAACCCGCCCCGAATCGAGCAAAAACTCCGACTTTTGTGTCAAGTGTGTTCTTGGTCAAAAACCGTCATTTTTGGTGTCAAAATGCAAGCTTTTGTGTTTAAAAGTACTAGGAATCGATACCCCTTTCAATCCCGAGCATTTCCATGTCAAAAACTTCGATTTTGGGTCAAAAATCTGGAAAATCTGGAAAACCCGTGGGTATCTCCGTCGCCCAGCTTGAAGGAGTCGAATCAGACTCATTCGATCGAACCAGTCGATCGAATCAGTTCATTCGATCGAACCAGTCGATCGAATCAGTTCATTCGATCGAATGTGTCGATCGAACCAGTCCAGTCGACCGAATAGGAAAGCAACCGAATGGTCTCCAACTCATTCGACCGAATGAGCTTCGTATTCGATCGAACGTCTGTCTATTCGATCGAATGAGTGTCTATTCGATCGAATGTGTTTCTATTCGATCGAATGTGTGTCTATTCGATCGAATGTGTTTCTATTCGATCGAATGTGTGTCTATTCGATCGAATGTGTGTCTATTCGATCGAATGTGTTTCGATTCGATCGAATGTGTTCCTATTCGATCGAATCAGGTCAGAACCAAGCTGTTTCGTCTTTAAAACCTAGTTTTTGCTCGAGATCGTGTAAGGCTTACACTCTTAGACTTAAACTGTGTTGTTAACTTATTATGTCCTTGTCTAGACTTAGAGGATCGACGTTTGACAGCACCCGACCGCCCTAGCAACCACACCTAGTCAACAAGGTGAGTTCATAGCCCCCATTTTTCTTTTAAAGCCTTTCAAATCATTGGGGGTGAAAACATGGTAAATGTACACGTTTTGACAAAACACATTTATTCAAACATTACTTATCATAAACACTTGACAAATCTTTTGCAAACAATGAACATTGGGAAAACAAGTAATCATGGCAGGTTACGCGTACCTTAACTTTCTCGGAAGTTGTGTATGCATAATCAAATATTCAGGAGTAAATATGGGAATCACTCAGCGTTTAGGGAACATTGGACGTTTGGAAATCAAAGTCATGTACCCGTTATACTTTATCATGAAAACACATTATTCATTGGTCAGTCTTGTGATCGTGTGAACAGTGGCAATATAGGTCACAATAGTGCATAGGTTTGATCTCCAAGTGGTCGATTGGTAGACAGGCCGTCACTAGATGTGGGATTCTAAAGTGATCGATTTAGAATACACGTGACCTATGGGGTTCTTAAGTGTTCGATTAAGAATCCGAAGGATCTCTTAAGTGTTCGATTAAGGATCCGAAGGATCTCCTAAGTGATCGATTAGGAATCCAAGAGATACTAAAGTAAACACTTATGAACTCGACTAGTCTTGACCCGTCGGTAGCCTAAACCCGAACCCGAGTCACCCGAGTATTTAAGCGGAAAATCAAGTATTCTTACACCATCTCTTTCATTTCCACCAACACTTCCCACCCAAACACTCTCATTCTAGAGAGAGAAACTAGAGAGAGAAAGTCTTCAAACTTCAAATCCGAGTCCACAAATCTGTTTGTTGTTGTTCTTGGTAAGATCTTCTTGAAAATCATCCATTTTCATAACCATTTTCGGCCTCAAATCGAGCAAAAACACCCATTTTCGTTTCTTGAGTTTACGGGTCAAAAACCGTCTTGTTTTGGTGTCAAAATGCAGGCTTTTGTGTTTAAAATCACTGGGAATCGATAGTCCCTTCAATCCCGAGCATTTCCATGTCAAAAACTTCGATTTTGGGTCAAAAATCCGGAAAATCTGAAAAACCCGTAGGTTTCTCCGTCGCCCAGCTTGAAGGAGTCGAATCAGACTCATTCGATCGAATCAGTCGATCGAATCAGCCCATTCGATCGAACTAGTCGATCGAACCAGTCCGGTCGACCGAATAGGAAAGCAACCGAATGGTCTCCAACTCATTCGACCGAACGAGTTTCGTATTCGATCGAACGAGTGTCTATTCGATCGAATAAGTTCCATGTTCGACCGAACGAGTTTTCCCAACTGGTTCGACCAAATGTGTTTCTAGTTCGATCGAGTGTGCCTCAGATTCGATCGAATGTGTGTCTATTCGATCGAATGTGTGTCTATTCGATCGAATGTGTGTCTATTCGATCGAACAAGTTCCTATTCAATCGAACGTGTTCCTATTCGATCGAATCAAGCCAGAACCAAGCTGTTTTCGTCTTTAAAACCCAGTTTTTGCTCGAGGTCACGTAAGCTTGTTTTCTTAGACTTATAGCACGTTGTTAACCTTATATATATGTCCAACTCTAGGCTAAGGAGATCTATTGTAGCACCATCCTAACCCAAGATCAAGGTGAGTTCATAGCCCCTATTTAAGCTTTTCAAAACTATGGGGTGGAAACATGGTAACTTTACACGTTTGGATAAAATCATTTATGCAAACATTCTTTAAACTATAAACATTTGGATTTCTACACACGTGCGGAAATCCACGAGCTTCTTGGTAATCTATAAACTTTGGAAATCTATGAACATGGGGAAAACCCATTAACTCATGGAGATCTAAGAACATTGGAAATCAATGAGTATGGGAAATTCTGTGAACATTGACATCATGGGAACGGGAATCAAATTCATATCATCATAGTCATTGTGTCAGCATGGAAATCTAGAGATCAAAACATCATGAGTTGAATTGGACGCGAGAGTCTATTCTACTCTCGGTAGAACTCACGACCATGAGTGGCATTCTATTCTCGGTGGCACTCGTAACTCATGGGATTTCATACTAGTCTCGGTGAAATCCATAACTCTTGAGGACCTATACTATTCTCGGTAGGGACCAAGGGAACCCAGGATTCTTTGGGGTGTCTATCCTACTCTCGGTAGAACCTAGCTGAGTCCTGGATGGCAAGAACGAGGTAGTCTTGGTTTAAGTCTTGCGTGAGTTCAATCAAGTCTTGTGTGATCATTGGGTTTCATCATCATTCATCATCATCATCATTTGTTCACCATCATCTTGGATACTAGTAAACAATGGGATTTTGGTGTTGGTTTATCTAGTAAACTTAGCATGCTCAAATCTATATGTCCTTGTTTATGCTTAACTGTTATGTGCTACATGTACCGTTGGGAGACCGCAAATCTTTGAGTAATCTTATCACATACGACTCTAATGGGAGATTGATAAGCCCGTTGAGAGCCCAGGAGAACATTTCATGTTTGACTTACTACAAAAACCTCTGTGGGAAAACCAAGAGATCTTTTCTTACAAACCATTTTAAAAACTGGGAATTATACCCAAACATAGTAGTATAAGTTGTAGGAGTGGTGGGTTAGCCGCAGGTACACCCTATATATAAACCCCTACAACCTATACTAGTATGTTTGTGTATAAAACTCTTTTCTTTAAACCTATGAATTCACTCATCTACTTTATGTAGTTGACAGTTTGTTACATGTTTTCAGGAAATAATGCAGCAAGAAATCCCTAGCAAGTTTAGAGGCCTTAGAAAGATGAAGGCTAGACTAGGAGTTGTTGAAAACTTGATATTTTGTATTAAAACAATTTGTTTCATGTTACCTGGTTGATGTAATATTTGACATTTTGGTTATGTTTATGCATTTAGACTTTTATACTATTGTGCTCAACAATCACGACTTAGTCGCCGCACCTCGATTTTTCCGCCATCACGATCGGGGTGTGACTGATTGGTATCAGAGCCAATGGTTATAGGGAATTAGGAAACCGACCTAGACTATAACCTAGGATCCTTGACTCTAGATAGCTCATGCATCACAATCACATGTCTACACTTATATACGTGCTACGTGCTTATGTGTTGCATATTAACTGTTAATCTCTTGAGTCATGTCATTATGTGTTCTTGGTATAATCTATGTCCTCTATTCATAATCTTTGGCGTGTCATTGATTCTATTTAACGCTCGTTTTTCGTTTTGCGAAGAATGCCTCCCAGACGTGCACCCGCTTCCATGGACTCCGCTGAATTAGCCAACCTTATAGCCCAGCAGATCGCGGCTGTGTTACCAGGCATGGTAACAACCATCAGCCAAGGGCTGAGGCAAGAAGGAACCTCTGGGGCCAACCAAATTCCAGCTCAGAACGCAAATGAACCAGCTAATAAGCCATACAAGGATTTCATGGTTACCAAACCCACCAGCTTCAGCGGCACAGAAGGCGCCGTTGGTCTCCTCCAGTGGATCGAAAAGATGGAGGCAGCCTTTGTTATTAGCTCGTGCCCTGAGACACTGAAAGTCACGCACGCGGCAAGCATGTTGTCTAAACGCGCGCTGACCTGGTGGAACAACGAGATAAGAACCCGTGGGCGTGAGGCTGCCTTGGCCATGACCTGGTCGGAATTTGTAGCATTGGCTACCCGCGAGTTCGTACCTCGCAGTGAGGTGCAGAAACTTGAAGCTGAGTTTTGGGTACACAAAATGAAGGGCGCCGATCACCAAGGGTACACGGAGCGTTTTCACGAGCTCTCCCTTCTCGTACCACACTTGGTCACCCCTCCCTCCCGGGCTATTGAGCTTTACATCAATGGCCTACCTGACACTGTCCGTGGAATCGTTATCGGGGCTGACCCATCAACCCTACAAGCGGCCATTGAACTAGCTGCCCGACTGACCCAGGACCAGGTTAAGACTGGGGTCCTAGCCAAAGGTACGGGCAAGGCCGCTGAAGGCTCATCCAAAAAGATCAACCGCATCAAAAAGCGTAAGGCTAGCAGTTACGCGATGGTTACTCCCGCAACCCCAATCAGCTCTGTCGCTCCTGCTCCCACCCCTTCAGGAAGGCCAAAGAGGGAGTACACTGGGGTTCACCCCAAGTGCGGCACTTGCCAATTTCATCATCCTGCCGGAACCCCGTGCTGGAAATGCACGAACTGTGGACGTTTGGGGCACCTAGCGGAACGCTGCAGATTTCAAGGTAATCAACTGGCGATACAGAGCAGCAGTTCCCAACCCAGCAACTCTCGAAGCTGTTTCGAGTGTGGAGCCATGGACCATTTCAGGAGCAGGTGTCCTCGTCTTGCAAATCTTCCTCCGGCCCGAGGCCGAGCCTTTACTATTGGCGCTGCTGAAGCTCGCCAAAATCCTGACGTCATTACTGGTACGTTCATCCTTAACAATCTCTGGGTTTCTATTCTATTTGACACGGGTGCAGATAGGAGTTTTATTTCTAGCGAGTTGGTCCCATTGCTTAATCTAGGAACCTCTGTCTTAGACCCCGCTTTCTCTGTCGAAATGGCAAACGGAGAGTCTACCCAAGTGAACAAAATCGTTCGCAATTGCACGCTTACGTTTGATCGGACGTCTCTTAACATTGACCTCATCCCTATGCATTTAGGAAGTTTCGATGTAATTGTTGGGATGGATTGGTTGTCCATCAACCACGCGGAAGTGGTGTGTGCTGAGAAGCTCATTCGCGTTCCTTGTTCTTCTGGCGAGTCCATAATTATTCAAGGAGAAAGATCAGGCAGATGTCTGAAATTAATCTCCTGCTTTAAAGCTCGGCGATGCCTTCGAAAGAAGTGTCTCGCCTTCCTAGCTCATGTCTCCATCAAGAAATCTTTGGGGAAGAAGCTCTCCGATGTCCCCGTCGTGCGTGAATTTCCAGACGTTTTTCCTAAAGACTTACCCGGACTTCCTCCTAGCCGACAAGTCAAATTCCACATCGAGTTAGTTCCCGGTGCAACCCCCGTGGCAAAATCTCCGTATCGTTTGGCTCCGTCTGAAATGCAGGAATTATCGGGCCAGCTGCAGGAACTACTGGACAAGGGTTTTATTCGCCCTAGTTCGTCTCCATGGGGAGCTCCAGTCCTCTTCGTCAAGAAGAAGGACGGATCTTTCCGGATGTGCATAGACTATCGTGAGCTTAACAAACTCACAGTCAAGAATCGGTATCCATTACCGAGGATTGACGATCTTTTCGACCAGCTGCAAGGAGCCACCTACTTTTCCAAGATCGACCTACGCTCAGGTTATCACCAAGTGCGTGTCATGGAGGACGACATCGCAAAAACCGCTTTCAGAACTCGATATGGACACTACGAGTTCCTAGTCATGCCTTTTGGTTTGACGAATGCCCCTGCAGTGTTCATGGATCTCATGAATCGCATTTGTCGTCCATACCTGGACCAGTTTGTTATCGTCTTCATTGACGATATTCTCGTTTATTCCCGCTCTAAAGCCGACCATGAGCTTCATCTCAGGCTTACCTTGGATCTGCTGAGGAAAGAGCAACTCTACGCCAAATTCTCCAAATGCGAATTCTGGCTAAGGGAAGTTCAATTCTTAGGTCACATCATTAACAAGGAAGGCATTCATGTCGACCCTGCCAAGATTGAAGCCATAAAAAAATGGGGAGCGCCTACAACGCCAACCGAAATTCGTTCATTTCTTGGTTTGGCTGGGTACTACCGTCGATTCATCTCGAACTTTTCAAAGATCGCGTTGCCCCTCACAATGTTAACTCAAAAAGGGGAACCATTCATTGGAACCAAGAGCAAGAAGAGGCTTTCCAAACATTGAAACATAAACTCTGCCATGCACCAATCCTGTCGCTTCCTGAGGGTAACGATGATTTTGTTGTTTATTGCGACGCCTCGAGCCAAGGTCTAGGCTGCGTCTTAATGCAACGCGGTAAGGTCGTCGCTTACGCCTCGCGTCAACTCAAGAGTCATGAGAGGAATTATGTCACTCACGACTTGGAATTGGGTGCTGTGGTCTTTGCCTTAAAAATATGGAGACACTACCTATACGGTACGAAATGTGTCATCTTCACCGACCACAAGAGCCTACAACACATCCTCAACCAAAGGGAGCTAAATATGCGACAACGTCGATGGGTTGAACTCCTAAGTGACTATGACTGCGAAATCCGCTACCACCCTGGAAAGGCTAACGTAGTGGCTGACGCGTTAAGTCGCAAGGAAAGGACCCAGTTGCATGCGATCCGTATTCAGTCCAATCTTCCCTCCTTGGTTCTTGAAGCTCAAAAGCAAGCGATTGCTGGTGGTGATCTCAAAAATATGCTATCTTGCGGTGCCGAACGGAAGTTTGAAACCAAGTCTGATGGTATACTTTACTACTTAAATCGCATGTGGATTCCAAACTCTGAACCACTTCGAGAACTTATCCTGAACGAAGCGCACAAATCCAGATACTCTATTCACCCGGGCAGTGATAAAATGTATCAGAATCTCAAGTCTCATTTCTGGTGGCCGGGTATGAAGAAAGACATAGCTTTATACGTCGGTAAGTGTCTAACATGCTCGCGGATCAAGACTGAACATCAGAGACCATCTGGCCTGTTACAAAAACCGATCATACCGCAGTGGAAGTGGGACGAAGTCGCTATGGACTTCATTACCAAACTCCCGCGGACACCCAGCGGTTATGACACGATTTGGGTTATCGTGGATTACTTGACCAAGTCTGCCCACTTTCTCCCTGTCCGCGAGGACTACACTACGGAGAAGCTGGCGCGGATTTACATTCGTGAGATCGTAACCCGTCACGGTGTGCCTAAGGGCATCACGTCTGACCGTGACCCCTCTTTTGCGTCAAGGTTCTGGAAGTCATTTCAGAAAGCCTTTGGGACAAGTGTGAAACTTAGCTCTGCCTATCATCCTGAAACGGACGGACAGAGCGAAAGGACCATACAAACCCTGGAGGATATGCTCAGAGCCTGTATCCTTGAATTCGGTAGTAGCTGGGAGACTCACCTTCCTCTTGCAGAGTTCTCATACAATAACAGCTATCATGCTACCATCAAATGCGCGCCATTCGAAGCACTCTATGGCAGGAAATGTCGTTCTCCACTGTGTTGGTCCGAGACCGGAGATTCTCAAATCCTCGGCCCGGAACTGATACAGGAAACCACTGACAGTATCGCCATCATTCAGCAAAGACTTAAGGACGCCCGCTGTCGACACAAGTATTACGCTGACAAACGCCGCAAACCTCTGGAGTTCCAAATAGGCGATCACGTAATGCTCAAAGTTTCCCCCTGGAAGGGCATTGTTCGCTTCGGGAAAAAGGGAAAGTTTGCTCCAAGGTACGTAGGACCTTTCAAGATCATCGAAAAGGTCGGACCTGTAGCCTATCGCTTGGAATTGCCTCCAGAACTCAGCCGTGTTCACAACGTTTTTCATGTGTCGCAACTCAAAAAGTGCCTCGTTGACGAGACCGCTCAAATCCCGATCGACACGGTTCACATCGACGACAAACTATACTTTGTTGAGGAACCTGTCGAGATCCTAGATCGAGAAGTCAAAAAAGACTAAGCGAAGCCGGATACCTATAGTCAAGGTACGTTGGAACAACCATCGTGGACCCGAGTTCACATGGGAACGAGAGGATAAGATGAAGGAGAAATACCCTCATCTGTTCGCATAGTCATCATCTTTGTAATTCTAGAAATCTTGGAGTCTATGTAATCGTAATCATGTAATCAGGGACCAATATCAATCAATGAAGTATCATGTTGTTCCTATTTGCTTATAAATATTCTCTTATTTGCATAACACCAAGTTTGGCTACCCATGACTCGTGCTGGAAAACACAAGTTGTGCATACTTAATCATGTAAACATTGGGGTAAACTATGTATCATTGAGCCAAAATTTGTCATCATTCTAACATTCATGAAGCAGGGTTGTGTGTGTGTGTGTGGTGTCGTGTCGATTTTTCTAGCCGCACACAATGGAGTTTATACATTGATACAAGGTGAACTCGTAATTATAGTCCGGAATATAATAACATCAAGTTCACAGGTGTATACGTGTATAAACAATATGCTATTGTGTAACTATGAGTCGTGAACTCAAGCTTCGTGTAGGGAATTAATCAATGAATGTTGAAGGAGTGGTGGGTTAGCCGCTGGTACACCCTATATATAAACCCCTTCGGCACAAGTTGATTATGTCTGAAGCGAGACTTGGAATTAGGGACTCATAGTTAGCGTGGCAGCTGTGAGGCGTTAAATTCAAGAGTTATTGAGGGAATTATTCATTGGAGATTGAAGGAGTGGTGGGTTAGCCGCTGGTACACCCTATATATAAACCCCTTCAATCCGAAATGAATATGTCTGATGTAAAGCTTGAAGGTGATGCCTTGTAGTGGAAAATAGTGTGTCGTCCTGTGTGTCATTGAACTAATAGGAGTCGAAAGAAACACCCAAGTGGAGTTGAGGGAGTGGTGGGTTAGCCGCTGGTACACCCTATATATAAACCCCTTCAACTTGATTTGGGTGGTATCCAAGACGAATATTAGGGGTAGTGGCGCATAGTGGTCATCATGGGATCATTTAATCTAAAACATCATTGCATCAACTATACTAAATTCTAAATTTCGGGACGAAATTCCTCTAAATTGGGGAGGATGTAACGCCCTGAAATTCGATTGGTAAACTAGGATCGTGAAATCATCGGAAACTATAGACTTTGGGATTCTGGACGATAAGTTCGGAACCCATATCATTGGAAAAAAAAAAAAAAAAAAAATCTGCTTTTATCATTTAAAATGTTTATTTTATAAAACGACATTTACGCCTGAAAAATATTAATTTTTATGCTTTCGAAAAATTTAATATTCTTATTTAAAAAGATTTCAAATAATTATTCGGAAAATGGTTTTATAAAAGTTTTGCTGAAAAGGTTTTAGTTTGTTTAAAAACTTATGAACTCGACTAGTCTTGACCCGTCGGTAGCCTAAACCCGAACCCGAGTCACCCGAGTATTTAAGCGGAAAATCAAGTATTCTTACACCATCTCTTTCATTTCCACCAACACTTCCCACCCAAACACTCTCATTCTAGAGAGAGAAACTAGAGAGAGAAAGTCTTCAAACTTCAAATCCGAGTCCACAAATCTGTTTGTTGTTGTTCTTGGTAAGATCTTCTTGAAAATCATCCATTTTCATAACCATTTTCGGCCTCAAATCGAGCAAAAACACCCATTTTCGTTTCTTGAGTTTTCGGGTCAAAAACCGTCTTGTTTTGGTGTCAAAATGCAGGCTTTTGTGTTTAAAATCACTGGGAATCGATAGTCCCTTCAATCCCGAGCATTTCCATGTCAAAAACTTCGATTTTGGGTCAAAAATCCGGAAAATCTGAAAAACCCGTAGGTTTCTCCGTCGCCCAGCTTGAAGGAGTCGAATCAGACTCATTCGATCGAATCAGTCGATCGAATCAGCCCATTCGATCGAACCAGTCGATCGAACCAGTCCGGTCGACCGAATAGGAAAGCAACCGAATGGTCTCCAACTCATTCGACCGAATGAGTTTCGTATTCGATCGAACGAGTGTCTATTCGATCGAACAAGTTCCATGTTCGACCGAACGAGTTTTCCCAACTGGTTCGACCAAATGTGTTTCTAGTTCGATCGAATGTGTGTCTATTCGATCGAATGTGTGTCTATTCGATCGAATGTGTGTCTATTCGATCGAACAAGTTCCTATTCGATCGAACGTGTTCCTATTCGATCGAATCAAGCCAGAACCAAGCTGTTTTCGTCTTTAAAACCCAGTTTTTGCTCGAGGTCACGTAAGCTCGTTTTCTTAGACTTATAGCACGTTGTTAACCTTATATATATGTCCAACTCTAGGCTAAGGAGATCTATTGTAGCACCATCCTAACCCAAGATCAAGGTGAGTTCATAGCCCCTATTTAAGCTTTTCAAAACTATGGGGTGGAAACATGGTAACTTTACACGTTTGGATAAAATCATTTATGCAAACATTCTTTAAACTATAAACATTTGGATTAAACATGGTAACTTTACACGTTGGGATAAAATCATTTATGCAAACATTCTTTAAACTATAAACATTTGGATTAAACATGGTAACTTTACACGTTTGGATAAAATCATTTATGCAAACATTCTTTAAACTATAAACATTTGGATTTCTACACACGTGCGGAAATCCACGAGCTTCTTGGTAATCTATAAACTTTGGAAATCTATGAACATGGGGAAAACCCATTAACTCATGGAGATCTAAGAACATTGGAAATCAATGAGTATGGGAAATTCTGTGAACATTGACATCATGGGAACGGGAATCAAATTCATATCATCATAGTCATTGTGTCAGCATGGAAATCTAGAGATCAAAACATCATGAGTTGAATTGGACGCGAGAGTCTATTCTACTCTCGGTAGAACTCACGACCATGAGTGGCATTCTATTCTCGGTGGCACTCGTAACTCATGGGATTTCATACTAGTCTCGGTGAAATCCATAACTCTTGAGGACCTATACTATTCTCGGTAGGGACCAAGGGAACCCAGGATTCTTTGGGGTGTCTATCCTACTCTCGGTAGAACCTAGCTGAGTCCTGGATGGCAAGAACGAGGTAGTCTTGGTTTAAGTCTTGCGTGAGTTCAATCAAGTCTTGTGTGATCATTGGGTTTCATCATCATTCATCATCATCATCATTTGTTCACCATCATCTTGGATACTAGTAAACAATGGGATTTTGGTGTTGGTTTATCTAGTAAACTTAGCATGCTCAAATCTATATGTCCTTGTTTATGCTTAACTGTTATGTGCTACATGTACCGTTGGGAGACCGCAAATCTTTGAGTAATCTTATCACATACGACTCTAATGGGAGATTGATAAGCCCGTTGAGAGCCCAGGAGAACATTTCATGTTTGACTTACTACAAAAACCTCTGTGGGAAAACCAAGAGATCTTTTCTTACAAACCATTTTAAAAACTGGGAATTATACCCAAACATAGTAGTATAAGTTGTAGGAGTGGTGGGTTAGCCGCAGGTACACCCTATATATAAACCCCTACAACCTATACTAGTATGTTTGTGTATAAAACTCTTTTCTTTAAACCTATGAATTCACTCATCTACTTTATGTAGTTGACAGTTTGTTACATGTTTTCAGGAAATAATGCAGCAAGAAATCCCTAGCAAGTTTAGAGGCCTTAGAAAGATGAAGGCTAGACTAGGAGTTGTTGAAAACTTGATATTTTGTATTAAAACAATTTGTTTCATGTTACCTGGTTGATGTAATATTTGACATTTTGGTTATGTTTATGCATTTAGACTTTTATACTATTGTGCTCAACAATCACGACTTAGTCGCCGCACCTCGATTTTTCCGCCATCACGATCGGGGTGTGACATCTGGTATCCAAAAGACGATGAGTTTGTGCTGAGGTCATACTCAGATTCGGACTAATGCCAAATCTACAATGGCAGGGTGTCAGTTCTTCGGCAAGCATCTTGTCACCTGGCAATGCAAGAAACAGACCACCGTTTCGCTATCTACCTGTGACGCTGAGTATGTAGTTGCCTCCAGTTGCTGTTCTCAGGTTCTTTGGATACAACAACAGATGCGGGACTATGGTTTAAATTTTCTTACTACCCCTATCTTCGTAGATAATACTGTAGCTATTTCCATCTCTAAAAATCCGGTAAACCACTCTAAAACTAAGCATAGTGAGATACGGTATCACTTCATTCGTGATTGCTACAAAAAGAAGTTGATCACCGTAGACAAATAACACACCGATGAACAAAAGGCAGATCTTTTCACCAAAGATTTTGATAAGTCAAGATTTCAATACTTATTAAATCTAAATGGTTTAAAAGTTTGGGCGGTGCTGATAAGAGGGTTACCAAGATAATAGATGGGTCGGATACGTTGTGATCCCAAACATCAGAGTCATTTTATTTTTCTGTAAATATTTTTCTTATGGTTTTTTATTTTAGGGGGAGAAAATTTCAGAAAATCCAAAAACATTAAAAAATGTAAAATCCAAAAACATTGAAAAATGTGAAAAAGACAAAACCAGTAAAAAATTCAAAAATGTCAAAAACATTAAAAATGTTGCTCCTCAGAAAATGAGTTGTTTTTATTGTTTTTTTTAAGCAAAAAGGGAAGATGATAGTACATTGTTCATCTAGTTCCAAATCCAGTAAAATGTAGGATTAAAAAGTTGTGTGCTTTTTAATTTGTATTGGTGCATTGGTAGGCCTTTAAAACAAACAAATAAGAAAAAGTAAGTGATATAAACCTAAATACAGCTGAATCTAGTGGATAAACATCTTGAAGCTTAGTTAATATATGCTTTAAAGAAAAGGAACAAGTTAAAGATTGTTGTGTGTGCATGCTTTCATTTTCGAAAAGAAAATTCAATTTATTTTTATTTTATTTTGCAAAGAAATTCAAGTTTTTTTTTCTTTATTTTTATTCAAATCTTGGATCTCTCATATGCGATAAGATTATCCGACCTGACGGTTAAGATTTGGGTAATCTGCTTTATTTTCTTGGTGTTTCATACAAGCCTTAGATCTCCTCCACGTATAATATAAGCACAAACGTGTGAAAGTCATGTATCGAACTAGGGGTTAAGGCCTGTACAATTTCAACATATTTTATATTTTTATTTTTGTTAAAATGGAACCTTATCTGCGTATAGTAATTCCGATCTTAAGGAAAAATTTTAACGTTCTGAGTTGTTTTGTTTTATTATTTTTGCATGAGTCACAGCTAATCGATTTTGAGTAAATAGTGAAAAAGTATACATGTGAAAAACTCACTGTATAAAGATATATAAATTATGTCTGATGGGTGGGGTCCACATAAGATTCGTGCTTAATTTAACCAAATTAAATATATCACAGAAATTTCTGAATAATTTGTTTGGAAGGTTTAGGTGGACAACAATACCAATGACTGACTTAATACCAGTCATAATAAACACTTAAAATAAAACTGTGATGGAAGGGCAATTTGGTTAATATGATTCCCTGCTCAAACTCACAAAAATATGTGATTTCTGTACTTTTAAAATTTCTAGTTTCAATTGTTAGTTTCATTTTGTTATTTGTTTCTAATTGAAAAACTCAAAAATATTTTATTTCTGATTTAGTTTTCGACTCTTGATGTGCGAATCAACTATCTCTTAAGGGTTTTTCTAAAGATAATGAGACTCGTGTTGTTTCTAAAATGTCAAATCAAACAAGAAATCAAAACCTTGATCTGTTTTATTCAAGGTCATTAATTTGGACTTGGTAAGCAGTATATGATCAAAATGAGCTTAATTAAGTTATTCTTCTAATGTACAAGGACATTAATTTGTACTTGAGACATTACATTGGTGTGAATTGGACAAAATGTCAGATTTATTCAAGGCATACTTATTCAATGCATAAGTTTTGGAACTTATACGACGCATAAGTTATGCGCCGTATAAGTTGTTAAATTTATACGCCGCATAAGCTGAAGTTTGAACATATCCTGAAGTTCATACATATACGCCGTATATGTAAGTTTTTGGAAATAGAGCTTATCCGTCATATATAAAGACAAAAGTGTCATAAACAGTCTGACAGTAGCAGACTGGTATTGGTCACAGGAGGAATAGTATTTTACCTAGTTGAATGATTGCTATTTTTTGTCATATACACCTGCATGTGGTAATCAAAAGTATACCGACAATAGCAGTTGTGTTTCCTTCAAAGTTAACTCATACATACTTGTTGATCTGAGTCACTACTTTAGGTAAAAGGTATGTGTATTATGATAGAGTGTATAGTAAGAATTCTATCTAAGATTGGATCAACTAATCCGTGAAATCTATCATATCCGATTTATTAATTCATACTTATACTGGGTTGTTTTTGTTTTTGTAGAATTTAACAAGATGACTGATGAAGAAGATGAGGTTGATGAAGATGAGATTATGTTGAAAATGATGGGAATTCAAAGTCGTTACTTTCATATATCAAGTTCTCATAAGTCGTTACTTTCAAATATCATGTTATTCGAAAGCATATAATGAAGGAAACCATCACGGATCAGATACGTATAATAATCTGATCATATCTTTACTGAAGCTTTAAGTGGCTGGGGTGATGTCAAAACTACACTATTTAATAACAAAGTCATAGTTTCTAAGGAAAGTGTTTGATGTATAATGTGGAAAGACAGATCTAGCTATATCCGAGGGGGAGTCTGTATCATATGCGTATATAGCTATAACCTTGGGTCTTGGATATGATTATATAGGAATTAAATGTCATTTGTATGTTAGAGTATATATTTGTAGCGTATAATTCCATGGGAACGCATATGTTACGAGGCGCATAACATATGCGCCGTATAAGATATACGCCTCATATGTTCCTTCATGTGTTTCCTATAAATAGGAGACTTATGCGTTAATCAGTAGACTTTTGGTCATTGTTAGAGAGAGAGACTAGAGAGAGAAAGTTCCTGAATAGTCATATCTTGTAATCTTTTGAAGTTATTAATGAAGAATGTGCTTAATCTTTACTTGTGGTGTTCACTCTCATTGTATTCCGCACTTTGAGACTTAAGCTGTAGCATCTAGAGATCCTATTTGTGTGTGCAAAACTATCCAAGACCTTTTTCATAGTCACAAAAAAAATTTTAGGATTAGCCGGGTATTATCGACACCTTATTGAAAATTTTCCAGTATAGCCCAACCTTTAACTCTTTCAATGCAAAAAGACCGAGTTTATGATTGGGGAGAAGAACAAGGAACGGATTTCCAATTGCTAAACTCGGAAACTATACCAAGCCCGATACTAAGTCTCCCATAAGGAATTGACGACCTTGTAGTTATTTGTAAGGCATCCCAAAAACATTTAGGATGCGTACTTCCCGACAGTTAAAAGTGCACGAAAAGATTTTACTACCCACGACCTAGAATTGTGAGTTGTTATTTTTACACATAAAATCTGGAAGCAATATTTGTATGGCACCCAATGTACAGTTACACTGACCATAAGAGCCTACGATACAGCATTAACCAAAAAAAAATTAAGCCAAAGAAGATGGGTGGAATTTCTAAATGATTATGAGTGAAAAGTTTGTTACCATCCGGACAAGGCTAATATAGTAGCAGATGTCTTGAGCAGAAAGGACAGAATTAAACCGCTAAAAGTATGAGCACTAGGAATGATTGCCCAAACTAGCACTACCAAACTGATTCGTATCGTCCAAAATGAAGCCCTAGAGGCAGACCACTAGTAAAAACAAAATTTTGCGTGGGAACAAACGGAACTTTGAGAAGAAAAATAATGAAATTCTATATTTCAAACAAACCGAGTCTGGATTCTAACTTTTGGTAAACTATGTGAGTTGATCGTGAATGAAGCACATAAATCCAAAGATTCTATTCATCCAGGTGCCGATAAAATGTACAAAGATTTAAGGGAATATTATTGGTGGTCCGAGTGTCTGACTCTTGCTAGAATTAAGGCAGAATATCAAAAGCCCTCGGTAATGTTACACCGAACGGAAGCACCCAGTGGAAGTGGGAACAGATTACTATAAGCCTCATAACACCCTTTCATAAATCATCTCGAGAACATAGTGCAGTCCGGGTATTAGTTGACCGACTAACTTAATTTGCACACTCTCTCCTGATCCATAAGAACTACACAACTAAAAGGCACGCTTACCATAATGTCAACAAAATCGTACCTCGACATGGTATGTCACTTTCGATTACTTCTGTAACAACGTGAAAATACCCCATCTAATTTTGAGCTAAAAATGACAAATCTAGAAGTTGAGGGACTAAAAATGGAAATTTTGAGTTTTAAGATATATCGCGCTATGCGATGGTCTCTGGGTTTAAACCATCGCGCTACGCGATAATCCATCACACGGTTCACGAAAATGTGGGGCGCCGCGCTACGCGACGGCCAACCCACTATGGGCGTCGCGCTACGCGCTGACCAGGTTAAGTAATCGTGGCACGGGGCAACCACGTGTCAACACGTGGCATCATCAGAAAGATTGCAGCGTCGCGTTACGCGACGGCCTTGGAGTAAAGGCCATCGCGCTACGCAATGGTCTGCAAAACTCACCAATAAAAGGGCAGCTACATGTTCAGCCATTCTTATCCGATTTTCACCTTCATTTCACACACATAACTTAGGGAATTGTGTCAAGGGTGTTCCAAGGTGCCGAGGGCTGTTTTCCCAAAGAAACGAGGTGTCGTTACACTGTTTAACGAGCAGCTTATCCCGTAAACGAAGCACTAGCCTAAGTGCTACTGTTTTTCTTAGTATTAGACTTCGACTAGCCGATTAAGGTAGGATTAAGGTTAAGTTACTTTAGTATATAGTTATTAGAACCTAGTTAAGGATATAGTCGTTAAACTGTAAAATGTTTTCCAATAAATGTTTTACAAAGTAAAGATGTTACTTCCATGTGAAGTAATGATATTAAAACTATATTTTGATGGGCACGTAGTAACTGGAAGGGGGATATCATTAGTAGACTCTTCTTGCCTAAGAAAAGCAATTTGTACACATCCCAATCAACCACGGGACCCATTTGCTTACCTGGAGAAGTTTGCCAACGTGATATCCTTTATTAGGCCAAAGCGTGCTATTCCAAACGTCACATGTAAATCCAAAAGTATTTTCATAAATGATTATAACTATACTAAGGCTAGGTCAGTCTTAAGAGTCTGTAGATTAGACCTCAAATCTGCTGAACTGAATCAGACTTCAAGCTTGCTGATCAGATCTCGAGTCTGCTGATCAGATCTCGAGTCTGATGAAACTGAAATAGACTTAAAGTCTGCTGAATAATACCAACTAGGTACTTATACATACCTATTATGAATATAGGTTGATAGCATACTGAAGCTAAGGATTTTGATATTCCCGACTGATAATACAAGGTGAACATGTTAACCTTTTATGGTTTCAACTGATTTTTACTCTTGTAATAAACAGGTTGTTTATTGCAAAGAGTCTGATAAATGTTTTCATGAGATAATATCTCTAAAATTGTTATAATACAAAGTAGATAATAAAAAGCAACTCAGACCGAATACACATGTGTCTGGATCCTAGCATATTTGATAATTGGCATACAAAACCATGTCAGTCATAACCGGTTCTCCAACAAGGGTTACATAGCCTAGAAGAAGGTTGTCTCCGAACAAGGGCTACGTACTCGGGGAACCTTTGAGTTGTGTGCGTAGGGCAGTGGTACAAATCCCGGGAATGGACAGGCATTCCTACTAAGTTTGTGAACAGAAAACTATGATTGTATTTAATGATTGTTATAAATTGTTTAATCGAGTCAATGTTTCACCAGCATATAGCTGACGTGTTTTTTCAACCCATGTAGGTAATTAGATGACGATAGATGGTATACAAGGATTGGAGTCATTAGAAGATCGCTATGGATGGCTCGATTTTGATAATTGTAAATCCTTGTATTATTAATATCACTGTTTTCTAAAACTGAAACACAGATGTTTAATTCCCGAGAAATTTTGATAATGTAAATTAATATTTTAAATCTATAAGACTTCCGTTAAAATGAACCGGCTACTCTGATATATTTACAAAACAGGTAACAATTGATAGTCACACGCCTAGGCCCTGAATCGGGGTGTGACAGATTGGTATCAGAGCCATCGGTTTCAGCGAATTAGGTATTAACATTATTAGTACCTAAGCTTTAACTATTTATCTAATAAGTAGGGATAAGCTATGATTGGTAGTCTACCTATCCCTAAGTTTATATATGTGCAGATGTCATATGCAAATTATAACAGACAAAAACGTCGGGATGTGAGGAGGTCAAATCCTGCCCCCGATGCTGAGCCGTCTGATAGATCTAGCACAAATTTTGGTCCTAAGTGGCCAAATGTATTGGTGAACCCGACTGAACCGGTGTACACAAACTCGGCTGATCTGAATAACTTTAATAATTCGATGAATCCAAACCTGATGAATCAGATGAACCCTGTTGATCATATAGATCCCTACCTGGCTTACGGAAGCCAACCAGTTTATGCTCCGGGAAGCCCCGAAATGCCAATTTAAATATCAAGTGACACTTTAGAAAGTGTTCCGTTGACTGGAACCCCAAACTACTATACATATAGGAAACAAGAAACAAGTACTGAATCCTCTACCTGGATGAATTTTCATTCCAACCAGAGTCTGTGGCATTTTGGATCACCGCCACCAGGTGCCCAGATTCTATTGCAAGACCAACCCAATGACCAATCCACTATTCTGAGGTTCCTGGTTTTACACCATACCAAGGTCCTATACCAACTGAGGCTGAGCAAGTAAACGAGATACGGGAGGAGGCCCGTCTCATCGAGGAATTCTATACAACCAAACTTCCCTATGAGGAAATGCAGGCTTATGTAGCAAATCCTCATCTTTATCCAAGGGAAACAACTTATCTTTTTCCTTCGGCATCCGCACCAGTAGGATATCCTAACCAACCCAACTCGGTGATGGATGAATTAAGGAACAAAAGAGTTAAAAAGAAAAAGATAAGTAATAAGATCATCAAAAAGTGTGACAAGATGAAGAGTTTGTGTTGATCCATGTTTTGTATGTCTCGGTCTTCATCGTCTGATAATGTAATAGTTTTAGTTTATAGGGGGTTTAATGTAAATATGCTCATTCGCCTAAATTGTAAGGCACATTCGTATTAATGTAAGTCCCATTCGTTAACCCTGCTTAACGAGTGGAACATAACGAATGAAGGGTACTTGCTATGATAATTGTATTAACGAATAAGTCTGTTTATTCATTAGGTTAATGTAACGAATGACCCATTCGTTAAGGCTATCTTAATGAATGAGGTCATCCCCTGTATATACCCATGTATTCTATTTCTAATGTAACAGTTCTGATTATCCCTCTTACCTTCTCGTTACTCTGCCTAAAGTCACTCTCAACACACACACTACACACAGTTAAATTATTCAAGCTTAATTGTATACATACACAACGAATTCATCGATGTAATCATAAGATCTAGATCCTAGCAGGCTCTCTCAGTTTGGTTAAGAAATAGGCTAAGGACTAGGATTATATTGATGTTTTGTTAAAACATGTTTTTATTCTGTCCTTATGTAATATATTGTGAAAGAAATAAAAGACTGTGTTTTGAAACTGTGTATTTACATGAATTACAGAATGTCTGAACAAAGAACTTTTGAAAATCAAGGCAGCCAAAATGATAAAGGCAAAGCTCCTGAAAATAATACTAAATCAATTTTGGAAGAATACATTGGAGGAATTCATGATATGATAAAAGAAACAGTTTCTCCGTTAATCAAGGAAGTTGTGACTCCTCTAATAAAAATTGTTCAAGAACACACTGCAAATTCTAAAAGTTTGGCTAAATCAAAATCAACAAAACAAGTACAGCCAAGCCACAGTGTGTCTGTGCACTCTAAAATGAAAGAATCAAAGAGAAAAAGAGATAAGAAATACAAGAAAGAGGATGGTTATGAAAGTTCTATGGCTAAACATGTCCCGAGCAAGATAAAAAGAGTAAAAGTTGATACGGGATGTACTTTTAATGACTTCCAAGTATATAAACCGAAAGAGTTCTATGGAGACAAAGGAGCAATAACCTACGCTCCGATGGCTTGAAGAGATGGAGTATATTGTGATTATAAGCAAATGTAATGAAAGAGAAAGTATCCAGTACTCGTCCCAGATGTTCAAGGGAGAGGCGCTGGAATGGTGGAATACATTGGTTGACGTGAAGGGAAGAAGCAATTTGTATAATCTGGAATTGAAAACTTTTAAAGAATTGATCAAGCAAAGGTTCTGTCCCATTCACGAGATTGATCAGATCCAAACTAAGCTTTGGAATCATAAAGTTGTTGCCATCAATATCAAGGAATACAACACTAAATTCCTTGTGTATTGTCGACTTGTACCACATCTGGTTACACCAGAATATAACAAGGTGACGCGGTATATCTATGGGTTGCCGAATGAAATCCGTGATCATGTGAGATCACACATGCCTGCTACCATTGCGTCTGCTATTGAGCTTGCTGGTTATTTAATGGAAAGTATGATTATATAAATAAAGAAGAAGAAGAAAAGAAGATTGGGATTGAGAAGAAGAGAGAGAATGATGATAAAAGAAAGTTTGAAAGAGGAAAAGAGAGGTCGGCTGCGTTTAATCGACTGCTGTGTTAGAATTCTGGAAAAAGACATGATGGGAGATGTCTGAAACCTACCCCCAAGACTGGTGTACGCAAGTTTGATCCGTTTTCGACTTGCAATTTCTGTAAACGACCAGGTCACAAGGAGGAAGATTGCAGGAAAAAGTTGATTGTGTGTTTTGATTGTGGTGAAAGAGGTCATTTCAGTGCCGAGTGCACTAAGAAGAAGCCAGTTGTTGGAGGAGCCAGTGATAGTGTTGCTAGAAATGATGGAAAGAAAGGGAATGCGCGTGCATTCATGTTAAACACCTAGAAGGCGGGAGAATTGCCAGATGTGATTACTGGTACGTTTCCTATTAATAATGTTTATGCTAGAGTATTGTTTGATTATGGAGCTAATCAAAGCTTTATAGATTATAAGTTTTGTAATCTGTTAAAGAACCTCTAGCTAAACTAAGTAACCATTATGAAGTAGAAACGGCTAATGGAAATCTGATTCGAATATCTGAACAATTAAGTAGCTATACAACTTTTGCCTATGGAGTTAGCTGGATTTGATGTTATATTAGGAATGGATTGGTTGGCTGCCAATCAGGCCCGTATATTATGTAATGAAAAAGCCATAGATCTTTTAACTCCGAATAAGAAAATCATTCAAATAGCTGGTGACAAAGAAGCTGGTAGAATTGGAATCATTTCGAAAATCAAAGCGAGTCATTGTTTGGGTAAAGGTTGCCTAGCTTTTATGGCATACGTTACTAAGGAACCTGAACCTAAAAAGTTGGATGAAGTACCAATTGTTTCTGAATTCAAGGATGTATTCCTTGATGAATTGCCTGGAATTCGAGAAGTCGAGTTCAGAATAGACTTAATTCCGGTAACGGCTCCGATTGCTAAGTCACCTAATCGACAAGCACCAACTGAAATGAAAGAACTGAAGAAACAATTGGATGAATTATTGAAAAAAGGATTTATATGACCGAGTTCTTCACCGTGTGGAGCTCCAATACTGTTTGTCAAAAAGAAATATGGGTTCACTGTTTGTCAAAAAGAATGTGCATTGACTATCGCGAACTGAATAAAGTCATTATCAAGAACCGATATCCGTTACGAAGAATTGATGATCTTTTTGATCAACTACAAGGAGCAAGCTGTTTTTCAAAGATTGATTTAAGACCCGGGTATCATAAATTGAAGGTGTATGACGATGATATATCAAAGAATACATTCAGAACCAGATATGGGCATTATGAGTTCACTGTTATGTCATTCGGACTCACTAATGCTCCGGCAGCTTTTATGGATATGATGAACCGAGTATGCAAACCTTATCTGGATAAGTTTGTTATTCACTTCATTGATGACATACTTATCTTGTCACACCCCGACTAGCACAATGCGGAAGCGTAAAACAGGAATGTAACAGAGACCTCTGTTATCAACAACATTGTTTATAAAGAAACATTACAACTAATTTACATTATATTACAGTGATCTATCTTTGATTACAAATTAGGTGTTACAACAAAATATACTTGTAAGTTATTGTATTCGTACTAGTAACCTTACCTCTATTCACACCGCATCGATCACGTTTAGTAACAGGTAGCACACAATCACGGATTTTCCAACTTCGGTAACCTTGAAAAGCAGTTTAAAACGGGTCAACTACTGGAGTTGGTGAGTTTCACGATTTTCAAGAAAACAGTTATGAATATTCACAAGTTAACACTTATAATCATGATATAAGTATGTATGTATGCAAATGATGTAATTATTCTAAGCTACAGTGAAGCCTTGACTGTACGTGCTGCGTGCATCCATTTCCCATGCTCAATCAACCACTGTGGCTCCCCTTCCGCCCACAACATGCCCCGGTAGCTATGTCTAACACTACATAGCCTGTTTGTATAAATATGGTCATGTGCAAACGGCACTATGTGACACGGCAACCAGGCCGATTCCGTTTGAGTTTGTCAAACCAATAGTACTATTCACAAGCCACCGGATCGAAGTTATTCACTGTGATCGTGGGGACTTTCGTGTGTTAGCACTTAGATAATTCACATCAATACATGTTTCAGGTATGTATATGTAATCAAACATGCTTTTCACCCCAAAAGTTCATAAAACTGTTTAGAAGTGGGGTCATGAAACTCACTGTTTGGTAGATAATCAGTAGCATGTCGGTTCGAGGTTTGTATAACTTGCAATCTCGGTTTCCTATAATCAATATTATAATAATATTAATATTTTAATATTATTATAATCTCAATACTACACTGGGCTGTATAACTAATCTGGGTATAGCTAGAACGCCCAAAAAGTGGTAATAGGCTTAGGTTGTGATGTTGTTCAATGTTTAATACTTAAAACTGAACTTAGCTCAGATTCCCGTTTTCCCAGCGGGGCCAAGTTGTTCGTTTACACGTTCAGAAAACGGTTATGGGGAAATAAGCTTGAGTAAATTTATTGGTTAATAAAATGATTAAGTTATAAAGAAGGATCACATACTGGGGTCCCGGATTAGCCACGGGGCCCGTTTCGGTTTATTCAGTTTGATTTAAGAAGAAACGCACACAATCTATCCGGATGGTCCAGCTTTCTCAAAGAAAAGTTCGTTTTTTACTTAATTAATCCAAAAATATGATTTTTGATCACTCTTGGTGTTCTGGTATTCCCGCAGGTTCGTTAATCGCGAACTTGCCGGTTTTTATGAAAACTAAATTTGTTTAATATTTAAATTAGCATAATTAATTAACCGTTAATCATTAAATTATGAAAATTTAGCCACTTATCAATTAAAATATCTAAATTTTTATTAAATTATTTTTGGAATTATTTACTGGTTTATTAATTTATAAAAATTCATTTTATCAGCTATATTTCGCCTGAAAATCGTCCGTTTACCCCAAACAATTTCCAAAAAATCCACAAAAATTCCTGAATTATCAAATCATGTCCCAAAATATCTGTATCAATTCCAGAATGTAAAAAGCTCGTGCAATATTGTTTTCGGCCTAAATTCGGCTATAAAAATTCACACGAACGCATATACACAAAACACCTTTAGACTTCTCCAAATGATCCCAAAATTCATATGTGATCAAACTACATCAAATATGATTTTCCAGAAAAATTTCATAATTTTTGAAGTATTTTAGCTATTTTTCCCAAATAAACGTCCCAATTCGGTAATAACTTCGCCAAATATTCTTGGATGGTCGAAAAATTACCAAATTTGAACAGGGACTCAATGACATAGTCCCTGATGTCTCTGAAAAATTTCAAGGCCTAATAATATGCACATAACATCCTTAACTAAAACAACCCGTAAGCGTGTGTTTCGGCATTACCTTAGCGGTTTTGGTTTTTTTCCGCCTTTGTAATCAACTTTTCAAGCTCTTGTTCTCCTATGTAGGCTAGATACAAGTCCTATATCACAAACCAAGTAGGTTTCATCAACAGTTTAGCCCTTTAACTTATGGTTTCGGCTAATGCACAAAAACGAACTTTTGAACCGTAAAAATGCCGTTTCAACCCTTTAATCCGTGTTTACGGCCAAAAAAAACTATCAAAAGAGGTTCCTTACCATTTGTATGATCAAAACATGTTTATGGACCATTTTTAGGATTTTTACATGGTTAGGAATGATTTTTAGCAATTAAGACATCTTTTTATGATATTAATCAAGGTTAAACAAGTTTAAAAGTTACTTATTTAAGTTGTTACCTCAGGGTTTTGGATGGTTTCTAGAAAAACTGACTTGCAGCTGCTTGGACTTCAGTTTTTATCAAGTGAAATGAATAAACAAGCTTAGAAAAAAAGTGTTATAAAAAAAATGGGTGGTGGGGTGGGCTGCTGCGATCGGGATTGCTTATGGCCCCCTTTGGGCTGTTTTGGCCCAATATTCTGATTTTTCAAGCCCAAATACGAAAAGCCCAGTCCAAATTTAGTTCGGGTTCGGTTTTTGGCGCAAAAAACTTATCGGGTGCGTTAAACAGCGCGAAAACGAGTGTTTTTCGGCTAGTTTTGTGTAAAATTATAAAAACATACTATATATTTGTAAAAATCAAAAATATTTTCATGGATCGCCTAAAACATTTCAAATAAGTGTTTGGTAAGTCTTTTTTGGCTTAACGGATGATACAATGCTTGGTTTGTAACTATCATTCACGTTTAAATCTATAGCGGGTAGTTAAACGAGTATGTTTTCGTTTAACTTGTTTGCTATCAAACTAAGGCCATATTACTAATATTTTAGATTTTATAGATCATATATCACTTATAGATGGCCCCCCGGGATTTCTGGGTCATAACCCGACTCGTTCGGTTAATCGTTCGTTTGTTACGCAAAAGGCGTTTATTTGCTTAATCGGTAAATACGTACTGAGGTGTACCTTGTTTTGCTTCAAATGTCACATTCTCCCCCCGTTAGAAAATTTCGTCCCCGAAATTTGATTATTCAACTTTGTCTTTGTTTGGAAACAAGTGCGGGTATTTCTTTTTGAATTCGGATTTCCGCTCCCACGTGAATTCGGGTCCCCATTCTGAATTCCATCGAACTTTAACCAGAGAGATTTTGTTGTGTCTTATTTGTTTTATTTTTCCCTCTAATATTTCCACCGGTTCTTCAATGAAATTCAGTTTTTCGTTTATGTTTAAGTCTTTTAATGGTACGATTTCGGTTTCGTCAGTAAGGCACTTTTTCAGGTTCGAAACATGAAAGACATCGTGAATGGAACTCAACTCCAAATGTAATTTCAGTCGGTAGGCTACATGACCTATCTTAGAAATTACTTCATACGGTCCAATGTATCTCGGAGCTAGTTTACCGGTTTTGCCGAATCGAATGACGCCTTTCCACGGGGATACTTTCAGAAAAACTTTGTCCCCTATTTCAAATGATAGCTGCTTTCTACAAACATCAGCGTAGCTTTTCTGTCGATCTCGGGCGGTTTTTAATTTGCTTGTGATTTTACGGATTTTGTCAGTGGTTTCTTGAATCAAGTCTGATCGTGTAATTTGGGTATCTCCCACCTCAGTCCAGCACAAGGCTGATCTACATTTCCGCCCGTACAGCACTTCATATGGTGCCGCTTGAATGCTACTGTGATAGCTATTGTTGTACGAAAATTCAACCAGTGGGAGATGCTGATCCCAATTCCCACCGAAGTCTAGTACACAAGCGCGAAGCAAATCTTCTAAGGTTTGAATGGTTCGCTCAGATTGACCGTCGGTTTGGGGATGGTAGGCGGTACTTAGGTCAATTCGGGTTCCCAAAGCTTCTTGTACGGATTGCCAGAAACGAGAGGTGAAATGGGTATATCGATCAGAAATAATTGAAACGGGTACGCCGTGTCGGGATACGATTTCATTTATGTAAATGTGAGCAAGTTTTCCGGTTGTGTAAGTGGTTCAGATAGGAAGGAAGTATGCGGATTTGGTTAGTCGGTTAACTATCACCCATATTGCATCGTTTCCTCGGGAAGTTTTAGGGAGGTGTGTTACAAAATCCTTGGTAATTTGTTCCCATTTCCATTGCGGTATTTCCGGTTGATGCAACATTCCTGATGGTTTTTGATATTCGGCCTTAACCCTCGCACATGTTAAACATTTACTGACATACGTGGCTATATCCTTCTTCATACCGGGGCACCAATAATACTCCTTCAGTCCTTGTACATCTTATCTGTTCCTATGTGAATGGAGTATTTGGACTTATGGGCTTCGTCCATGATCAAGTCACGCGGATTGCTGAAAGTGGGAATCCAAACTCGGTTTTTGTAATATAAAATTCCGTCGGTTCTTTCTTCAAAATTTTGTTCGGTTCCATACAAGTTTTCATCTTCCAAGTGATCTCCTTTCAAAGCTTTGTTTTGAGCAATACGAATTTGTTCGGTGAGACTCGTTTGGACGATCATTCCAAGTGCTCGGACCCGTAGTGGTTTGATCCTGTCTCTTCTGCTCAAAGCATCTGCTACTATATTAGCCTTGCCCGGATGGTATCGAATCTCATAGTCATATTCGTTCAACAGTTCTACCCATCTCCTTTGCCTCATGTTTAGCTCTTTCTAGTCGAAAATATGTTGTAGGCTCCTGTGGTCGGTGTATACTGTACATTTGGTGCCATACAAATAGTGCCTCCAGATCTTAAGTGCAAAAATAACCGCGCCCAGTTCCAAATCATGGGTGTTATAATTCTTCTCGTGCACCTTTAATTTTCGAGAAGCGTATGCTATGACTTTGTTTCTTTGCATAAGTACGCACCCTAAACCTTTCCGGGACGCGTCACAATAAACTACCAGATCATCAGTTCCCTCTAGAAGTCTCAGTATCGGGGCTTGGCATAGTTTCTGTTTCAGCAATTGAAAAGCCGCTTCTTGTTCTTCTCCCCAAACATAAGCATGATCTTTTTGAGTCAAAAGAGTTAAAGTTTGGGCTATGCTCGAAAAGTTAGCAATAAAGCGCCGATAATAACCAGCTAAACCCAAAAATTGGCGAATTTCTTTTGGTGACTTTGGGGCTTGCCAATTTTTGATGGCTTCAATCTTACTCGGGTCTACATGGATACTGTGTCGGTTAACAACATGCCCTAGATATTGTACCTCTTGTAGCCAAAATTCACACTTTGATAATTTGGCATACAACTTTTTCTGCCTCAGCAACTCCAAGATGGTTCGTAAGAGTTGATCGTGGTCCTCTTTGGTTTTCGATTATATCAAAATGTCATCAATAAACACAATAACGAATTTTTCGAGATACGGTTTACAAACTCGATTCATAAGATCCATGAAAACTGCAGGAGCATTAGTCAGTCCGAACGGCATAACTAAGAATTCGTAGTGGCCATAACGAGTTCGGAACGCCGTTTTAGACACATCTTCCTTTTGAATTTTAACTTGATGGTAACCGGATCGAAGGTCAATTTTCGAGAAATAGTTTGCCCCTTGAAGTTGGTCAAATAAGTCATCCATTCGTGGAAGAGGGTATCGGTTTTTGATGGTAACTTTGTTTAATTCCCGGTAATCGATACACATTCTAAAACTTCCATCTTTCTTCTTTACGAACAATACCGGTGCTCTCCAAGGAGAATCACTAGGACGAATGAAACCCTTATCTAACAACTCCTGTAAATGGTTAGATAATTCTTGCATTTCAGAGGGTGCCAGCCAGTAAGGTGCCTTAGCAATGGGGACTGATCTTGGAATTAAGTCTATGCGGAATTCAACCTGTCGGTTCGGTGGTAATCCAGGTAGATCATCGGGAAAGACATCGGGGTATTCACGTACAACGGGGATATCTTCTATGCGTTTCTCACCAGGGTTCTTTATAGTCACGTTCGCCAAGAATGCTATACAACCTTGGCGTAAACATTTCAACACTTTGAGATGAGACACGAGAGGTAATATCGAAACGGACTTCTCTCCCTATACCACAATCACATCATCATTCGAAAAGGGAATTTTAACTGTCTTGTCGTTACACACAATCTCTGCCTTATTCTTGGTTAACCAGTCCATGCCAACAATAACGTCAAAACTTCCTAACTCTACCGGGAGTAGGTTAATAAGGAATGGATGGTTATTAAGAATAATGGAACAATTTTGGATTATTTGGTTGACAGTTATAGAGT
Source organism: Bidens hawaiensis (assembly GCF_021521415.1). NCBI lineage: Eukaryota > Viridiplantae > Streptophyta > Magnoliopsida > Asterales > Asteraceae > Bidens > Bidens hawaiensis. The sequence continues at coordinate 313,297 of NW_027491323.1, forward strand.
TACCGTTAGTGAGTTCTATAGTATAGGGATTTGTGAGTTCACTAACTGGCATATTACCCAGGGATAGAAAGCTAGAGGAAACGAAACTTCTATCGGCACCAGTATCAAATAACACAGAAGCATATTGATCAGAAACAACAAATGTACCTGTTACTACGTTCGGGTCCTGTCGTGCTTCTCCTGACCTAATAACGAACGCGCGTCCTCTAGGCGCACCAGAAGTCGGTGCTTGGTTCGGTCTAGTAACTGCTCTTGGATTCAACTTGGGGCAGTTTCTTCTAATATGTTCTGTACTGCCACATTCATAACAGGCACGGTAGGTTGTTGCGGTTGAAATTTGTTGGATAGGTTGTTGGCGGATTGGCTAAGGTCTGGGTGGCGATGAACGACGAGGTTGAGTTGCTTGGGTTTGTCTGCTCACAATTTCTGCACCTGCTCTGCAATTAGGGGCATAATGCCCAGTTGTTCCACATTTCTGACATACCGGGAATCTGCATTCTCCCACATGATGGTAATTACATTTATCGCACTTTGGCAAGGGTCCCTTATACCTGTCCTGCTTCGTAACGGAACCAGTTATAGCATAACTTCTTATTGTTGGACGTGCAGTTTGCTTGATTGTCCTCTTTGTGCTCTCGTCCCGTAGTCAGTTCGTTTCATACCCACTGATTCTCCAGCCATTCTCAACACTCCGCTTCTTACCAAGTCAAAAGTCACAATGCCGGCTTGAATCACGACATTCTCGAACAATGTGTGACCCACGGAGTTCACCAAACTCCTCACTTCTGGGGCTAAACCCCAAACATAACGTTCAACTCGTTTGTCTTCAGGAGTTACTAACCATGGTACTAAGCGGGCCAATTCATTGAAGCGGTTCGTGTATCCCAAATGATCCGATCCTTTCATTTCCAGACTCCAAAGTTCGTGTTCTAACCTTTGTATTTCATTCTTTGGGCAAAAATGTTCTAGCATCAATGTTTTGAGTTCAGCCCATGTCATGCGGTTAATTGTATCTTGCCCTTTTATCTGAACTGTAGTGTTCCACCACATCAAAGCATGATCCGTAAAAGTAGAAGCAACATAATTGACAATATTTTCGGGTGGACAATTGCTAATATTGAGAACAGATTCCGTCTTCTCTATCCATTTGATTAACCCGTTTGGCCCTTCAGTGCCCTTGAAATCAATCGGTTTACAGGCCATAAAGTTTTTCATCAAATATTCCCTTCGAGGGGCATTAGGGTTGTTATTGTTATTGTTTGGGTTCGGTGGAGGATTATTGTTATGGACATTATTGCATCAGGTGGGGGATTATTTGCATTGGTAGGGGCATTTGTATTAGGTGGGGGATTGTTATTTGTAACTGTTTCATTGTTGGTTGGGGGAGCATTATTGATTGGTTGTTGGTTTGTTTGTATATTAGCATTTACACTGGCAGTTACTTGTGTTACAATAAGTGGGATCACTGCCTGCATTTGCCGAGCAATCATCTCGGCTATTTCCGCCTCAGTCATACGATTTACTTTCTTTGGGGCTATTCTATAATGATAAACAAAAATAAGCCAATTAATACTAATTCCAGGCTACGGCACTGTGTAATAATAATTACAATAAATGTTATACAGGTAAACCAGATAACATATTGACATTTCACAAATTGTTCTGTACATTGATAACAAAAGTACATAGACTTAGCCTGATAAAAGCCAGTGTTTGCATGTATATATCAAAATCTGTCACTAAGTGACTGTTAGACTTAACCCTGTAAGGGTCAGTGCTTGTGATAATGTACAAAATTGTGCCCCATGTTAACATAACATACTACTATATACATACATGGAGTATCAAAAGATCACGTACACATATCTGTAACATTCTGCATCTATCCGTACAAACGATAGGCTAACCACAAACATAAAAACAACAATACCATAACCATCCAGTAACAGTTCCACAGTCGGACTATCACTCTATCCAAACACCAATGGTGATAGGTATCAGACTGCTGCAAGTTCAGTACTATCTGATGTAACATCGATAAGCACTGGGTCACGTCCCTCCTTTTCTGGTTAATGTTAGCTATGGCTATCGAGTGGTCTATCACACGGTCAGTCATGACAGCCATCCAAGTGTTGTTTCCTGCGTTTGGGAGGTCAGGGCGAGGAGTAGGTATACTCAACGAACGGGAAGATGAAGTATCCGCTCTAGGACGTGAAGGTCCTCCCCGGTAGTGGGTAGATCTAAATGGAATCGAGGTAGGGTCAATCGGGGTTACCCGAATACAGGCAGTCTGTCGGACTCGCACAGTAGCTGAAGTCGTCGGCGACAGGTGAATAGGTGGAGTGGGTGATCGGGCTACTCTTGTAGGCGAACGATACTGATTGTTAAATTCGTTTTGATCCCTGCGTGGTGACCTGGGTGGATAGCTATCGCATCTATAGCCGGACAGATCAGGCACATTTCTGGGTAGCTCTCTACAAATAACTTCTTCCACCTCTTCCTCCTCCTCCTCCGGTTCCTCTTCTGGGTCCACCTCTTCTGGATCCTCCTCCTCTGAATCCTCCTCTGATTCTTCCTCGGAATCCTGCTCAACAGAGATTACCGGTTCTTCTTCCGGTGCGTAGTCTTTATTCCTTGACATGACTCTGCTCAAAGGTTAGTTATAAGAATAATATCTATTGCTATCGCTAACTATTGTCGAGGAGATTAATTAATTAAACCAAATTTAATATTAATTATAGTAGAATATAATATTAGTTTTATTAAAATTTTAATTTTAATTATTATTAGAATTAATACTGAATATAAATGAATATAATATTCATAATAAAATTTACCGTCATCAACAGTATCGTACGTACACGTATTCATACACCTTGTTCCAAGTAAGCACGTATGAGTGTTACATATATATATACTTTCACATTACCCTTTATACACATATGTTGCCACTTTTACCTAACCACACGTTTCACGACTTCTTCCCAAATTCCCTCGTACAAGCAAGTCTGTTATTATGTTCCGTACCACAATAACTCACTTGCCCTACAAGTTAATCCCGGCATTCATCAGAATATAATATTAATTTATTATTTAAATATTTCCCAGAGTTAATCGAGCCTACGGTTATATTTTAGGTACCCTAAAGGATAACCTAATCCTTTATAACCAATGGCTATGATACCAACTTCTGTCACACCCCGACTAGCACAATGCGGAAGCGTAAAACAGGAATGTAACAGACACCTCTGGTATCAACAACATTGTTTATAAAGAAACATTACAACTAATTTACATTATATTACAATGATCTATCTTTGATTACAAACTAGGTGTTACAACAAAATATACTTGTAAGTTATTCTATTCGTACTAGTAACCTTGCCTCTATTATCACCGCATCGATCACGTTTAGTAACAGGTAGCACACAATCACGGATTTTCCAACTTCGGTAACCCTGAAAAGCAGTTTAAAACGGGTCAACTACTGGAGTTGGTGAGTTTCACGAGTTTCAAGAAAACAGTTATGAATATTCACAAGTTAACACTTGTAATCATGATATAAGTATGTATGTATGCAAGTGATGTAATTATGCTAAGCTACAGTGAAGCCTTGACTGTATGTGCTGCGTGCATCCATTTCCCACGATCAATCAACCACTCTGGCTCCCCTTCCGCCCACAACATGCCCCGGTAGCTATGTCTAACACTACATAGCCTGTTTGTAGAAATATGGTCATGTGTAAATGGTGCTATGTGACACGGCAACCAGGCCGATTCTGTTTGGGTTTGTCAAACCAATAGTACTATTCACAAGTCACCGGCTCGAAGTTAATCACTGTGATCGTGGGGACTTTCGTATGTTAGCACTTAGATAATTCTCATCAATACATGTTTCAGGTATGTATATGTAATCAAACATGCTTTTCACCCCAAAAGTTCGTAAAACAGTTTAGGAATGGGGTCATGAAACTCACTGTTTAGTAGATAATCAGTAGCACGTCGGTTCGAGTTTTGTATAACTTGCAATCTCGGTTTCCTATAATCAATATTATAATAATATTAATATTTTAATATTATTATAATCTCAATACTAAACTGGGATGTATAACTAATCTGGGTATAGTTGGAATGCCCAAAAAGTGGCAATAGGCTTAGATTGTGATGTTGTTCAATGTTTAATACATAATACTGAACTTGGCTCAGATTCCCGTTTTCCCAGCGGGGCCAAGTTGTTCGTTTACGCGTTCAGAAAATAGTTATGGGGAAATAAGCTTGGGTAAATGTATTGGTTAATAAAATGATTAAGTTATAAAGAAGGATCACATACTGGGGTCCCGGATTAGCCACGGGGCCCGTTTCGGTTTATTCAATTTGATTTAAAGAAACGCGCACAATCTATCCGGATTGTCCAGGTTTCTCATAGAAAAGTTTGTTTTTACTTAATTAATCCAAAAATATAATTTTTTATCACTCTTGGTGTTCTGGTATTCCCGCAGGTTCGTTAATCGCGAACTTGTCGGTTTTTATGAAAACTAAATTTGTTTAATTTTTAAATTAACATAATTAATTAACCGTTAATCATTAAATTATGAAAATTTAGCCACTTATCAATTAAAATATGTAGATTTTTATAAAAATATTTCTGAATTATTTACTGGTTTATTAATTTATAAAAATTCATTTTATTAGCTATATTTCGCCTGAAAATCGTCCGTTTACCCCAAACAATTTCCAAAAATTCCACAAAAATTCCTGAATACTCAAATCATGTCCCAAAGCAACCTGTATCAATTCCAGAATGTAACAAGCTGGTGCAATATTCTTTTCAGCCCAAATTCGGCTATAAAAATTCACATGAACGCATATATACAAAACACCTTTAGACTTCTCCAAATGATCCCAAAATTCGTATGTGATCAAAATACATCAAATATGAATTCCTATTAAAATTTCATAATTTTTGAAGTATTTTAGCTATTTTTCCCAAATAAACATCCCAATTTAGTAATAAATTCGTCAAATATTCTTGGATGGTCGAAAAATTACCAAATTTGAACAGGGATTCAATGACATGGTCTTTGATGTCCCTGAAAAATTTCAAGGTCTAATAATATGCACATCATAACCTTAACCTAAACAGCCCGTAAGCGAGTGTTTCGGCATTACCTTAGCGGTTTGGTTCGTTTCCGTCTTTCTAATCAACTTTTCACGCTCTTGTGCTCCTATGTAGGCTAGATACAAGTCCTATATCACAAAACAAGCAGGTTTCATGACTAGAACAGCCCTTTAACGTAGGGTTTCCGCTAGTGCACAAAAACGAAATTTTGAACCGTAAAAACGCCGTTTCAACCCTTTAATCCGTGTTTATGGCCAAGAAAAACTATCAACACAGGTTCCTTACCGTGTGTATGATCAAAACATGTTTATGGACCATTTTTAGGATTTTTACATGGTTAGGAATGATTTTTAGCAGTCAAGACATGTTTTTATGGTATTAATCAAGGTTAAACAAGTTTAAAAGTTACTTATTTAAGTTGTTACCTTAGGGTTTTGGAAGGTTTCTAGAAAAACTGACTTGCAGCTGCTTGGACTTAAGTTTTTATCAAGTGAAATGAATAAACAAGCTTAGATAACAAGTTTTATAAAACAACTGAGGGGTGGGGTGGGCTGCAGCGATCGGGATTGCTTATGGGCCCCCTTTGGGCTGTTTTGGCCCAATATTCTGATTTTTCAAGCCCAAATACGAAAAGCCCAGACCAAATTTAGCTCGGGTTCGGTTTTTGGTGCGAAAAACTTATCGGGTGCGTTAAACAGCGCGAAAATGAGTGTTTTTCGGCTAGTTATGTGTAAAATTATAAAAACATACTATATGTTTGTAACAATCAAAAATATTTTCACGGATCACATAAAATATTTCAAATAAGTGTTTGGTAAGTCTTTTTCGGCTTAACGGATGATACAATGCCTGGTTTGTAACTATCTTTCGCGTTTAAATCTTTAGCGGGTAGTTAAACGAGCATGCTTTCGTTTAACTTGTTTGCTATCAAAATAAGGCCATATTACTAATATTTTAGCTTGTATAGATCGTATATCACTTATAGATGGCCCCCCAGGATTTCTGGGTCATAACCCGACTCGTTCGGTTAATCGTTCGTTTGTTACACAAAAGGCGTTTGTTTGCTTAATCGGTAAATACGTACTGAGGTGTACCTTGTTTTGTCTCAAATGTCACATATCTATTCAAAGTCGAAGAAAGTTAATCAAGCTCATCTCAGAACTATATTAGAAACATTGAGGAAGGAGAAGTTGTATGCTAAATATTCAAAGTGTGAGTTCTGGTTGTCCGAAGTTCAATTCCTTTGACACATTGTTAATAAGAAAGGTATTCAAGTTGATCCGATCATGACCGAGGCTATTATGAAATGAGAGAAACCCAAGACCCCGACATAAGTTAGAATTTTTCTGGGATTAGTTGGCTACTATAGAAAATTTTAGAAGAAGTTGGCACTAGAAGAAAATAACATAAAATCCGAAAAAGAAAATGGAACAATAGATCAATTAGTTAAAGGTGATGATGAAATACTCAGGTTAGGAAAAAGAATCTGGGTACCAACGGTTGGGAGCTTACGAGAGAAAATTTTAAAAGAAGCTCATAAGTCAAAGTATATGATGCATCCGGGAAGTGAAAAGATGTATCATAATCTTAAAGACGATTACTGGTGGATCGGGATGAAGAAAGAAATTGCTTTGTATGTGGCTAAGTGCTTAACATGTTCGAAAGTTAAAGCCGAGCATCAAAAACCATTGGGATTGTTAAGCAACCCGAGATACCAATCTGGAAATGGGACATGATTACAATGGATTTCATAATGAAACTACCAAGAACTTCTTGACAAAATGATGCTATTTGGGTTATTATCGACAGACTAACTAAATCTGCTAATTTCATTCCTATCCAAGAAAAATTTAGCATGGACAAGTTAGCACAACTGTATGTGGAAAATATTGTATCAATGTACGGTGTGCCATTATCTATTATCTCTGATCGAGATAGTCGATTCACTTCTAATTTTTGGAAAAGTTTTCAAAAAGCAATGGGCACACGTTTAAATTTAAGTACTGCTTATCACCCACAAACAGATGGACAAAGTGAAAGAACGATTTAGACATTAGAAGATATGCTACATGCTTGTGTTATAGATTTAGGTGGTAGTTGGGATACGCACCTGTCTTTGATGGAATTTTCGTATAATAACAGTTATCACACAAGCGTACAAATGGCACCGTACGAAGCACTATATGGAGGAAAATGTAGAACGCCCATATGTTGGTCCGGACTCTGTGTTAACCAGTTGTCAGGCCCCGAAATTGTTCAACGAACGACTGATCAAGTAATTCAAATCCGAGAGAGACTAAAAGCAGCATGGGATTGACAAAAGAGTTATGCAGATATAAGACGAAAACCGTTAGAATTTAAATAAGGCGATAAAGTGTTGCTTAAGGTATCACCTTGGAAAGGTGTTGTTCTTTTTTGGGAAGAAGGGTAAGTTAAGTCCGCGTTTTGTTGGACCATTCAAGATTGTCGAAAGAATAGGCCATGTAGCTTATCGCCTTGAGTTACCCGAAGAGATGCAAGGAATCCATGACGTGTTTCATGTATCGAATCTACGTAAATGTTTAGCTGATGAGACACTCACTATGCCTCTAAAAGACGTACAAGTGAATGAGAAACTCAAGTTTGTAGAGGAGCCGATACGGATTGAAAGTAGTCAAATCAAGTTCCTGAAACTTAAAAGATTGAAGTTGGTAAAAGTTAGATGGAATTCGCGGAGAGGTCCGGAATTTACTTGGGAACTTGAGTTCGAAATGAAAAGAAAGTATCCATATCTCTTCACATAAGTCTCGAGGACGAGATTTTTCTAAAGGTGGGGAGGATGTAACACCGTGAAAATACCCCATCAAATTTTGGGCTAAAAATGCCAAATCTGAAAGTTGAGGGACTAAAATGGAAATTTTGAGTTTTAAGATATATCGCGCTACGCGATGGTCTCTGGGATTAAACCATCGCACTACGCAATGATCCATCACACAGTTCAAGAAAATGTGGGGCGCCATGCTACGCGACGACCAAACCACTATATGCATCGCGCTACGCGATGACCAGGTTAAGTAATCGTGACATGTGGCCAACCCCGTGTCAACACATGGCATCATAAGAAAGATTGCGACGGCCATAGAGTAAAGGCCATCGCGCTACGCGATGGTCTGCAATACTTACCTATAAAAGGGCAGCTACGGGTTCAGCCATTCTCATCCCATTTGCACCTTCATTTCACACAAATAACTTAGGAAATGGTGACAAGGGTTTTCCGAGGTGCCGAGGGCTGTTTTCGCAAAGAAACGAGGTGTCGTTACCCTGTTTAACGAGCTGCTGATCCCGTAAACGAAGCACAAGCCGAAGTGCTGCTATTTTTCTTAGTGTTTGACTTCGACTATCCGATTAAGGTAGGATTAAGGTTAAGTTACTTTACTAGTTACATTACTATATAGTTATTAGAACCTAGTTAAGGATATAGTGGTTAAACTGTAAAATATTTTCCAAGAAATGTTTTACAAAGTAAAGATGTTACTTCCACGTGAAGTAATGATATTAAAACTATATTTTGATGGGCACATAGTAACTGGAAGGGGGATATCATTAGTATACTCTTCTTGCCTAAAGAAAGCAATTCGTACACATCCCAATCAACCGCGGGACCCATTTGCTTACCTGGAGAAGTTTGCCAATGTGATATATGTTATTAGGCCAAAGCGGGCTATTCCAAACGTCATATGTAAATCCAAAAGTATTTTCATAAAATGACTATAACTATACTAAGCTTAGGTCCAACCTAAGAGTCTGCTGAACTTTAGAATCTGACTTCAAGTCTGTTGATCAGACCTCGAGTCTGTTGAAACTGAAACAGACTTAAAGTCTGCTGAATAATACCAACTAGTTACTTATGCATACCTATTATGAATATAAGTTGATAGCATACTGAAGCTAAGGATTTTGATATTCCCGACTGATAATACAAGGTGAACACGTTAACCCTTTATGGTCTGAACTGATTTTTACTCTTGTAATAAGCAGGTTTTTTATTGCAAAGAGTCTGATAAATGTTTGGATGAGATAAAATCTCTAAAATCGTTATAATACAAAGTATATAATAAAAGGCAACTCAGACCGAATACACATGTGTCTGGATCTAAATTTAACTGATAATTGGCATACAAAAACAAGTCAGTCATAACCGGTTCTCTAACAAGGGTTACATAGCCTAGCGGAAGGTTGTCTCCGAACATGGGCTACATACTCGGGGAACCTTTGAATTGTGTGTGTAGGGCAGTGGTACAAATCCCGGGAATGGACAGGCATTCCTGCTGAGTTTGTGAACAGAAAACTATGATTGTATTTAACGACTATTATAAATTGTTTTATTGAGTCAACGTTTCACCAGCATATAGCTGACGTGTTTTTCCAACCCATGCAGGTAATTAGATGACGATAGATGGTATACAAGGACTTGAGTCATTAGAAGATCGCTATGGATGGCTCAATTTTGATAATTATAAATCCTTGTATTATTAATATCACTGTTTTATAAAACTGAAATTCGGATGTTTAATTCCCGAAAAATTTTGATAATGTAAATTAATATTTTAAATCTATAATACTTCCGCTAAAATGAACCCGCTACTCTGATATATTTACATAACAGATACCAACTGATAGTTACACGCCTAGGCCCTGAATCGGGGTATGTCAACTTCGAACTGAGATAGTCATTTCGCCTCTTATGTTCGGAAAAACTTTAGAGAGTGAATCGGTTTAAGCATGACCTGTCGTTCCCAAACAAACAATCGATTTGGACAAACTATACAGACACTATAAATAAAGCCCGGAATCTATTGATAAAGCTCGTAAGATTCAAAAACAAACTGAAAGCCAACTGAAACTGACAAAAGAAATATACTGATGTACGTAGTAACTTGTAGATTATTGGAAGGCATTACTTGAGATGAGGAAACCGATAAGTTAACATCAACATACACGGAACTGTACGATATTGCCTCGAAATTTAATCCCGTAGCATATTGACCAAAACCATATTTAATGTCGAGTTTTAGTCCTACTAATAATTTCATATATATCGAAACAAACCAGTGCCTTATTAACGAGGGGGAGATAATACCACTTGAAAAACATACATATAACTAAACTTGGTAAAGAACCCGTATGAATAATGGATGAGAAATTCAAATGGTTACGACTCGTCAAAAATTTCATTGATCAAATTTTGGTAATATCCACAACGGGAAACCAAATATATTTGAAAACGAAAACATATACTCCTATTTGTCCCTAGGAACGTATAATTGGCATATTGAATTTCAGTCATTAACCACTAATTGCGTATCAAACAAACGATTAACCAAACGGGTCTGGTTATGACCTTGATATCTCGGAGGGCCATCTATATACTTTTAGTATAAGCTAACATATTAATATTATGGCCTTAGTGTGATAGCTAACCAGTTAAATGAAAACAAGCTCGTTTAACTACCCGCTATGAACTTAAACGCGAAAGAGAGTTACAAAACAAGCATTGTATCATCCGTTAAGCTGAAAAAGATTTACAAAACACATATTGGGAATGTTTTCAGCGATCCGTGAAAAAAATTTCGATTTTTACAAACGAATAGTATGTTTTTAAAAATTTACACAAAAATAGCCGAAAAAAATTCGTTTTTGCTCTGTTTGTCGCACCCGATATATTTTTGTTGGCAAAAACCGAACCCAAAATAAACTTGGACTTGGGATTTCACGTTCGGGCACGCAAAACGATACTAATGGGCCAAAATTAGGCCCAAAGGGGGCCCAACAAGCCCAGCCCGCCAAACTGGACTTTCCCCTCTTTAATTCCTTTTTTTTTTATTTAAACCATTTAACACATATTTTAACATATGTTCCTACACATTCAGGACTAGAAGAGCTTTGTTCTTCATACCTTTTGCAAACCCTAAGGTAATCTTACCATTTTGATTGCGAAAAGTTACTTCTAACCATGCAAAAACCCTAAAAATGGTCCAAAAATAGATTATGATCCTACTCATGGTTAGGAACCTTGTTTGGTAGTCTTTTTTGGCAATAAAGACATACTAAAGTGTTTAAACGACGTTTTAACGGTTCAAAAGTTTGGTTTAAAGCCCTAACCGAAACCCTAAGTTTCAAGGCTGTTATTGTGATGATACATGCTTGGTTTTGTGATATAGTGTATGTAGTTACATTACTTAGAAGAACAAGAACTTGGAAATTTGCAGAAAAGGGTTGAAACGAGTGAAAACCACAAAGGTAATGCCGAAATACTCGTTTAGGGCTGTTTAGGGTTAGATTGTGATGTGCATATTTGGCAAGGTTGTTTGTTTCTGGAAATTTTACAGGTTTTGTTGGGAAGTATTATGATCACTTAGGAATTTTGTTGAATTTTTCAGAAATCGTTTGGTATTAACGGATGATTTTCAAGCTAAATATAACATATAAAATGAATTTTTATAAATTAATAAATTAGTAAATAAATCTAGAAATATCTTTATAAAAATCTACATATTTTAATTGATAAGTGGCTAAATTTTCATAATTTAATGATAAACGGATGATTACTTGTGTTAATTTGAAGATTAAACAAATTCAAATCGGATAAAAAAACCGAGGAGTTCGTAATTAACGAACCTGTTGAGATAGCAGAACATCAAGAGTGATCAAAAACCATATTTTGGATTAATTTGGTAAAACTGAACTTTTTGGTGAGAAATCCGGACAATTTGGGTGAATTGTGCCCGTATTTCTCCAAACCAGACTGAATAAACGGAAATGAGCCCCGTAGCGAATCCAGACCCCTAATTTGTGATCTTTCTTTATAACGTAATCGTTTTATCAACCAACACATTTACCCAAGTTTATATACTCATACCTTTTTTTCTAAACGTGTAAACAAACAACTTGGCCCAGTTGGTAAAATGGGGAAACTGAGCATAGTTTGATTTTAAGTGTTAGACATTGAACAACATCACAATCTAAGCCTATTGACACTTTCTGGGTGTGACAGCTATACCCAGACTAGATATACGGCCCAGTTTAGTATGAAGATTAAAATAATATTTAAATAATAATATTATTATAATATTGATTATAGGGACTAGTGATAGCGAGTTAAACAAACTGCGAGCTGACACCGTAGCGGATCTCTACCAAACCGTGAGTTTCTTGACCCCACTTTTAAAATTTTTATTACGAACTTTTGGGGTGAAAACATGTTGATACATACATATGTACTCTGAATTTTTTGATGATGGAAATTATCTTAGTGCTAACACACAAAAGTCCCCACGAACACAGTGATTAACTTCGAGGCGGTGGCTTGTGAATAGTACTATTGGTTTGACAAACCCAAACGGAATCGGCCTGGTTGCCGTGTCACACTTAACACCATTTGCACATGACCATAATTATACAAACACGCTATGTAGTGTTAGACATTGCTACTCGGGGCATGTTGCGGGCAGAAGGGGGGCCACAATGGTTGGTTAAGCATGGGAAATGGAGGCACGCAGCACAGACAGTCAAGGCTTCACTGTAGCTTAGCATAATTACATCATAAACATACAAACAAACGTACTTGCGAACATACATACATACATACATACATACTCGCGTATTTACAAACTATGATTGTTGTACGCGCAACTGATTTCTTTAAATTTGTGAAACTCACCAACTATTTGTAGTTGACCCGTTTTAACAAGATTTTCAGGTATACCGTATTTGAACGTGAAAGCTAATGTGCTACGTGTTTGACTTGCGATCAATGCTGGGTGAATTGATGCAAGGATGCTAGTAAGAAGTAAAGCCGCTTAACGGGCTGGATTTGGTTTGTATCACCTAGTTGTAAATGAAGTTAAATCGATGTATAATATTGTAAATTAATTTGTAATGTTTCTTTATAAACAATGTGGTTGATACCAGAGGTGTCTGTTACATTGCTGTTTAACGCTTCCGCAATTTGCCAGTCGGGGTGTGACACGTTGATCTACATTGAATCCACCCTACAAATGGCCATCTAAATCTGATGTGAGTAAAGGTCTTTCAGCCATTGGAGTCGCAGCCGCTTTAGATTCTTGCATCTCGAACTTGACCAACATATATTCAACATACTTTCCTTGATGGAGCAAAATACCATCAGAACTCTATCTAACTTGAAAACCCAAGAAAGTTGTCATTTCTCCTAGATAACTCATCTCAAGTCGTTTCTTCATAACTGCTTCAAATTCAACATACAACTGTTGATTCGTGAATCCAAGATGATATCGTCCACGTAGATTTGAACCAGAATAATATCACTGTCGATTCTTTTGATGAAAAGAGTTTGATAAATGGTTCCACGTGTGTACCCATATTCCAGCAAATGATCAGTCAAGGTGGCATACTAGGCTCGGGGAGCCTGATGTGAGCCATAGAGAGCCTTATCCAATTTGTAAACATGATTTGGATACTTTGGATCAGTAAAACCAGGTGGCTGATCCACATAGATTTCTTGCTTGACTTCTCCATACAGAAATGCCGTATTGACATCCTTCTGGTAAACTGTGAAACCCATGTAAGAGGCATAAGCTAAGCAAATGCGAATGGCTTCAAGCCAAACCACCGGAGCATTAACCTTTGTGTAATCAAGACCCTCAACTTAACGAAAGCCACGAACCACCAATCTGGCCTTGTTTCTCACAATAACCCCACTATCATTCTGTTTGTTTCGGAAGACCCATCTCGTGTCTAATGATTTCTTGCCCTCAGGAAGCTCTACTAACTTCCATACTTATAACCTTTCGAACTGATTCAGTTTCTCATACATGACTTAAACCCAACTTGGTTCCTGTAAGGACATAACATCACTCTTTGGCTCAATTTGGGATATAAAACAGGAGTAGAGAAATCATTGAATTCTCCTACTTGACTATGGGTGAAAACTCTTGCCTCGAGTGGGCCGACAACATTCTCAATTGGATGATCACGTTAAATGTTGGTAGGAATCTGACGAGTTGGTGCCAGTGCTGTGATAGGAAGATTTGAAAAATCTTCATGTATTCCATATTTGAAAATATATTCCCCGAATGAAGAGCTGTGCATGTGAGAAGTACTTGCAACAAACTCATTCGAAATAGGATTCGGAAAAATATAACTTCCAAATGTTTGACGAACAGGTTCTCTAACATTTGTATCCTCAGCACCAACTGTATGTTGCACAAAATCTTCAACAGTGTTTGTAGAAGATTTTTTCTCATGAACCGGATTGTAACATTCGTTACTTTTCAAACCCGAAGACCCGACCCGTTTTGAATTTTTGGATTTTTGTTTGTCAAGTATTCATATATTCATGTATATACAGAATGTATTATTATATTCCCAAGATTCATTTGACGTTTGTCAATGTTTTTTCTGTCTCGGTTTATCGTTCGTTCGTTTTTTCCATTCGTTTTATTCAATTAACGAAAATACAGGATTAAAGTGTTTATTAAAACGAGTTGCAAATTGTTCGGATATAATATGATATACATTCTTGAATTATAACTTTTGTTTCATTCCTAATGCATCTCAAAGTATAAGCTTTATTTAGTAATTATATTTTAGTTTATGTTTTAATATTATAAGAAACATGAGGGGCCATAACTGTAAAATCTATTTAAATTATAATATAATAAAATAATATAAACCATCACCGAGCCCATCCTATACCTCTCGTAATTCCGGTGAGACATCTGGCCGCCGAAAACAGAGCCGGCGGGTCTAGAACCCACCCTTTAAGCATGCGTTTGGGCCATTTTCTTTGTGTAACGGCTCGAGACGTCGCTAACTAACTTCAAACAACATTTTAATTGCGTTTTAATAGCCAAGTCAAACCTGTAATCATCGTGTTAAATGCCGGAAATCTTGTAAATTTCGATAATGATCATTAACGCAACGAGGCTCCAATTAGTACTATAAAAAGGACCTAAATCAATCATTTAAACTCGTCCCAAACATCATATTAATCTAATTCCCTCTCTGGAATCACTAAATTGTTCATTCATGTGGTTTTCCAGCGAGTTCAAGTTCTCCATCAAAACGACGTCCTATCGGGTTATCTTTATATTGTTTTTTTTAGTTTTGGCCGACAATTAAAACCCGTAACCTCATTTAATCACACATGAATCATATTAAGAGAAATGGATTTAGGGTTTTGGGTAATAAAGAAGATGAACATCATGTTTTATATATATATAAACTGTTCTATTTCTAAACAAATTAACAAGCTAGCTCAATTGGTAACTTATGTGACTGTGGGTGGAAGGACCCGGATTCGAACCCGGGTCAGGCCACTGTTGCTGCTTATTTTTTTTAATCTATTATAATAAATATATTAATCAAATTAAATAATTATAAATCATTTTTTTAAATCAAATAAATATATTAAATATCATAATAACCAAATAATTTTTTTTAACTAAATACATTTTTATAAAATAAGTATAAAATATATTTTACCATTTCCCCGTCTAAAAACCGAAGTCTCAAAATTACTAACCCTTTAATTTAATGTAGTCTGCTAGCCCCTTTCATCGTTAAACTTTAATTCTTTTGTTTCAATTCGTTAACTTATATTTCATCAAAACATAACCCACTAACTTAAAATTTTTTTAAGCTATTATTTAGTTAACCGTAATCCGTTTGTTAGTGTTCGTTTATCTCAACTCATTAACATAAAATTTGCTATATTTCAATTCGTTAGTTCAATAACTTAATTATATTTGTTCGAGATAAAAAAAATTACTAATTAAAATTCGTGTAACTTATTATCGTAACTTTCATATTGAAATCATATCGTTAAAATCCAGCACTTCGTAGATATAATAAAATAATATTTCTCATACTAATAATTAGTTATTAGTTAAAATAGTATTTAAACAATATAAACGTTAAATTGGTGATTTTCAAGATAAGATTTTCTATAAACTTTGTGCCTCGTTTTCCCATATTAAATTATTAAAGTCATAATATCAAAATAATATAGTTTGTTACAAATTCCGTTAAAGTCAAATATAATATTGTAATGATACGAAAGTGTAAGACCCCGAATCCCGGGAATCCTACAGTTGGTATTCATACAAAACGCTTACAAAAATACTTAAACTCAAAAACAATTCATTCCATTAAAACAACCAATTCAGAGTATAATTCAGCGTAAAATCATAATTAATAAAACAAGTTCCCAAAACCCGGGAATTACGCCCAAAACCAACTTAAAATGTATTAATAAAACGTTAAATGAAAAATGTTTATTATTATTAAAACTTCCGACTAAGCATGCCCTCCACCGTCCAAGTAGTTTCGTACATGTCAGTCGGTAACACATCCTCCTCCGAACCTGAAACTCATACTAACATGCACACAAAGTCAGCTTGAGCTGAGTGAGTTCAAGTTTTATTAATTAACATCTATAATAATATGTCACACCCCGACTAGGTAGTTGCGGAAGCGTAATACGGGAATGTAACAGATAACACTGGTATCAACAACATTGTTTATAAAGAAAATTCATAAACTAATTTACATCATAATACATGGGTTGGTACTAAGTTTACAAACTAGATGAGAAAAACACATAACTGGTTTACGAGCTTCTTATACAGTATTATATCAGCGTCTATTCACAGTTATTCAACTTTCTTTCTAACACCAAGCATGTAAGCAAATCATTCCACTTTTGCTTTACCTGAAAAGCATGTTAAAACGGGTCAACTACGTCTAGTTGGTGAGTTTCAAGTTTCACGAGTATCAATGAAATCAGTTCACGAGTTCGTAAAGTTTACAGTGTGTATGTATATATGTCTGTGTATGATGCATTATACTAAGCCACAAGTGAAACCGAAACGAGCTATACTGCATGGCCTCTCCTGCCCATGCACTCCTGTTGGCATTTAACAGCCATTTTGCCCCATGTATGTACTATGTCTAACACCACATAGCAGTATGTAAATATATAATGACAATGTGCAACTGGTTTTACATATGTTCCGGCTTACCCCACCGGCTCTGTCACAGTTGGGTTTGTCAAACCGATAGTACTATCCACACGCCACCGGCACGAAGTTAATCACTTGTGTTTGTGGGGACTTGTCAAGTGTTAGTACTTAGATAATCCACATCATCACACGTTTTCAAGTATAACAGTTTATGTAAACATGCTTTTCACCCCAAAAGTTCGTAAAACAGTTTAGAAAGCGGGGGTCGTGAAACTCACCTTATCGTAGTTCGCACAGAAATCACGTATCAAATAGTCAGATGTCTCGTTTATAGGCTGATTCCTATAAACGGTATCGTATCGTTAATACTAGTACAGTGTTCAAGCTAAGTCGGGCTGTATAGATAATCTGGGTATAGCTGTTAGGCCCAGAACATGACCATAGTCTTAGATTGTGACGTTGTATACTATGAAATGTTTAAAACTGGATTTGGCTCAGTTTCACCGTTTTCCGAGCCTAGCTCAGTTGATCGTTTATATGTTTCGGGATTAGGTAAGATCACATAAAACTTAAGTAAATATATTGATTGATAAAATAATTTGATTTATGAAAGAATTTTATGGTTTCGGTGTCTGGTTTGATTGCAGGGCTCGTTTCCGCTTTCATACGGGTTTGATTATACAAAACGCGCACAATCCACCCGAATTGTCCGGAATTCTTGTAAAAAGTTCGTTTTTATCAATATCATTCAAAAATATGATCTTTGACCACTTTTGACATTTTGACATACCAGTCAGTCCGTTAAACACAAAACTGCCGGTTTCGTTAAAACAATTATAATTTAAATCTTTGATTAATCATAACTAAATATGTACTTATATATAAATTATGTAAATTTTTGTAAAAATACATTAAGACATGGAGAATTTTATAAAAATATTTTCAGAAATTTTATGATTAATTATTTATTTATAAAAATTCATTTAATAGGTTATAATCGTGTAATAAATGGCCCGTTTATATCAAACGACCTCCGAAAAATCCGATAATTTTTACCAATCGCCTCAATGTTAACACATAGCCCCTGAAAAATTTCCAGAACCTAACTCTTTTGACGAAATGCCTTTTTGTGCGTTTTTCGGCTGTTAAAATTCGGTTAAGCCATGATCGCACAAACCATACTTAGACATTTCCAATGATTCCCAAACTTTACCAGTGATCTTACCATCACATATTAAACTCCAAAACCAAGTTTCATAATTTTTCAATATGTTTAGCTATTTTTCCCAAATAAACGCTCATAAACGGGAATAAATTCACCAAATATTCTCCGTTTATCGAAGAATTACCAAATTTGAACAGGGACTCATTTATATGATCCCTAATGTCCCTGCAAGTTTTCACAAGCTAACAACAAGCACGTCACAACCTAATACTAAACAGCCCCTAAACGAGTATTACGGGTTTACCTTGTCGGTTTTCGATAAATTTTGCTAGCTTAAACGACTTTCCGGGTCTCGGGTTGCAAACTCAGTATATCTACATATCATATAACATCAAACCAAGCATAAATCATCCATGTAACAGCCTTGATAATTAGGGTTTCGGTTTTGGGTTCAAACCGAACTTTCTAACCGTAAAAACGTTGTATTCATGTTCTAATCCGCGTTTTTTGACCAAAAAAGTATATGTTCCTGGTTTGTAAGCATGTTTAACATCAAAACATAATTTTACTTGATTTTTAGGGTTTTTGGATGGTTAAACATGTTTAAAACTAACTAAAACATGTTTATAAGATTATAACTTAGTTAAAGGATGGTTAAAAATTCATGTAAATGAAACTTACTTGAGGGTTTTGGGCAAGGGTTTGGAAGGACAGAACTGGAGCTGCTGTGGACTTGAAATATTTTGAGAGGTGAAATGAATAGCAACAACTTAGGAATGAAGTTATGTAAAAGAAAACAAATGTGATGTTTGGTAGTTGTTCCGATCGGAACTAAGTAAAGGCCCTTAATGGGCTGTTTTGGCCCATTAAATTATACATACAAGCCCAAACATGAAAAGCCCACTTTAAATTTAGTTCGGGTTCGGTTTTTCGCAAGAAAATTAATTCGGGTATGAGAAATAACGCAAAAACGAGTGTTTTTCAGCTTATTTTTGTAAAATAAGAAAAACGTACTGACTCGTTGTAAAATTCCAAAATATTTTCACGGATTGCTTAGAACATGTCATATAAGTGTTTTATAAATCTTTTTCGGCTTAACGGATGCTACAATGCTTGTTTTGATATTAACGATTGCGTTTAAGCTTATAGCGTATCGATAAACGAAACCTTTTTCGTTTAAAGAGTTTTAAACGTACTGGAGCCTAAATATCAATATGTTAGCCTCTATAACATATATATAACTCGTATATGACCCCTCAGTATGTATACGGGTCATAATTAGTATCGGTCGGTTACTCGTTTAAGCACTACGAATTAACCGATTTATCGTTTACTTGTTACGTAAAGAATATAGTATACCTCGTTTTATCATGAATGTCACATTCTCCCCCCGTTAAGAAATTTCGTCCTCGAAATTTAATGTGTCATCGGTTTTCTAGGGAAAAGGTGTGGGTATTTCTTTCGGAATTCGTCCTTTCGTTCCCAAGTATATTCGGGTCCTTATTTTGAATTCCACCGAACTTTTACCAATGAAATTTTGTTATGTCGTAACTGTTTGGTTTTCCCGTCTACAATTTCTACCGGTTCCTCTACGAAGTTGAGTTTTTCGTTGATCTGAACATCTTCCAGTGGTACTATTGTCGTTTCATCAGTCAAACACTTTTTCAGATTCGATACATGAAACACGTCATGAATAGTGCTCAGTTCTAAGGGTAGTTTTAATCGGTAAGCTACGGGACCAATTTTTGCGACAATCTCAAAAGGTCCGATGTATCTCGGGGCTAGTTTACCAGTCTTTCCAAATCTTATAACACCCTTCCATGGCGATACTTTTAAAAATACCTTATCACCTATTTCAAAAGATAACGGTTTTCTGCGAACATCGGCATAACTCTTTTGTCGGTCACGGGCAGCTTTCAATTTTTGTTTAACTTGGTGAATCTTATCGGTGGTTTCCTGAATTAAATCGGATCTTGAAATTTGAGTATCACCCACTTCTGTCCAACATAGTGGTGATCTACATTTTCGCCCGTATAGAGCTTCATAAGGTGCTGCTTGTATACTACTGTGATAACTGTTATTGTAAGAGAATTCAATGAGCGGGAGGTGTTGATCCCAATTCCCTTTAAAGTCCAGTACACAAGCACGAAGTAAATCTTCTAAGGTTTGGATGGTTCGTTCAGATTGACCATCGGTTTGGGGATGGTAAGCCGTACTTAGGTCGATTCGGGTTCCCAAGGCTTCTTGTACTGCTTGCCAGAAATGTGAAGTAAAGTGACTGTCTCAATCGGAAATAATCGAAAGAGGTACTCCGTGTCGAGATACTATTTCATCGATGTAAATTTGAGCAAGTTTTTCGGTAGTGTAGTTGTTACGGATGGGAATAAAGTGTGCGGATTTGGTTAATCGGTCCACAATTACCCAAATTGCGTTGTGTCCTCGAGAGGTTTTAGGAAGGTGTGTCACAAAGTCCATGGTAATTTGTTCCCATTTCCATTGTGGGATTTCGGGTTGTTGTAACATTCCCGAAGGTTTTTGATATTCCGCCTTTACCCTTGCACATGTTGCACATTTACTTACATACACGGCTATATCCTTTTTCATACCAGGCCACCAGTAAAATTCTTTAACATCCTTATACATCTTATCAGCACCTGGATGAATAGAATATTTGGATTTGTGTGCTTCATCAAGTATCAGCTTTCGGAGTTTATGAAGTGTTGGAATCCAGACTCGGTTTTTGTAATAATATACTTCATCGATTTTCTTCTCAAAATTCTTTTCATTTCCATGTAGTTCTTCTTTTTCTAGCTGATCTGTCTTCAAGGCCTCATCTTGTGCAACGCGAACTTGTTCGGTTAGGCTGCTTTGAACAATCATTCCGAGTGCTCGTACCCTTAATGGTCTGATTCTGTCTTTTCGGCTTAAAGCATCAGCTACTACGTTAGCCTTACCCGGATGGTATTTAATCTCACAATCATAATCATTTAACAGTTCTACCCATCTCCTTTGTCTCATGTTTAGCTCTTTCTGATCGAATATGTGTTGTAAGCTTTTGTGATCAGTATAGATGGTACATTTAGTGCCATACAAGTAATGTCTCCAAATCTTCAATGCAAAGATAACTGCTCCCAATTCCAAATCATGGGTCGTATAATTCTTTTCATGTATTTTTAATTGTCGGGAAGCATATGCTATTACTTTCTTTCTTTGCATCAGTACGCATCCTAAACCTTTACGAGATGCGTCACAGTATACCACCAATTCATCCATTCCATCTGGAAGGCTTAATATTGGAGCTTCACATAACTTCTGTTTTAACATTTGGAAGGCCATTTCTTGTTCTTCTCCCCATTCATATGCTCGATCTTTTTGAGTTAGGAGGGTTAGAGGTTGTGCAATACTTGAAAAGTTTTCAATGAATCTTCTATAATACCCGGCTAGTCCTAAGAATTGACGAATTTCTCTTGGTGACTTAGGCACTTGCCAATTTTTAATGGCCTCAATTTTACTTGGGTCTACTTGGATTCCTTGATTGTTCACAATGTGTCCCAAAAACTGTACTTCTTGTAGCCAAAACTCACATTTGGACAACTTTGCGTATAACTTCTCTTGTCTCAATAATTTTAAGATTTCCCGCAAATGTTGTTCGTGTTCCTCCTTACTTCTCGAATATATCAAAATGTCATCGATAAATACTATCACGAACTTGTCAAGGTAAGGTTTGCAAATTCGGTTCATGAGGTCCATAAACACTGCAGGTGCGTTTGTCAACCCAAACGGCATAACCAAAAATTCATAGTGACCATACCGAGTTCGGAAAGCTGTTTTTGGTACGTCTTCTTCCTGAATTCTTACTTGATGATAACCAGATCTAAGATCAATTTTTGAAAAATACTTCGCACCTTGGAGCTGATCAAACAAGTCATCAATTCGAGGTAAGGGGTATCTATTCTTTATAGTCACTTTATTCAATTCCCGGTAATCAATACACATTCGAAAACTCCCATCTTTCTTCTTTACAAACAACACTGGTGCTCCCCACGGTGAGTAACTAGGGCGAATAAAACCCCTGTCCAGTAATTCTTGTAACTGGTTGGACAGTTCTTGCATTTCAGAAGGTGCAAGTCGATAAGGTGCCTTAGCAATGGGTGCTGCTCCCGGTATCAAGTCAATACGGAATTCAACTTGTCGGGTCGGTGGTAAACCAGGCAACTCATCGGGGAATACATCTGAATACTCGTGTACCACTGGGATGTCTTCCATTCGTTTTTCCTCGGGTTCCTTAACTGTTACACTTGCCAAGTATAAAGTACAACCTTGGCGTAAATATCTCAATGCCTTAAGTTGAGATATGAGGGGCAGTACTGTACCAGATTTCTCACCTTGAACAATCATAGCTTCATCATTCGAAAGAGGTATTCTAACGGTCTTATCCTTACAGACAATTTCAGCTTTATACTTAGATAGCCAGTCCATACCGACTATAACATCGAAACTTCCCAATTCCACTGGAAGTAAATCAATAAGGAATGGGTGGTCGTTTAGGATAAGGGAACAGTCTTGGACTATTCGGTTAACAAGTATAGACTTACCGTTAGCGAGTTCTATAGTATATGGTTTTGTTAGTTCACTAACCGGCATATTTTCTAAAGGTAAGAAATTAACAGATACGAAACTTCTTTCGGCGCCCGTATCAAACAAAACTGAAGCATACTGACCCGAAACTAAGAATGTACCTGTCACCACAATCGGATCATGACGCGCTTCACCCGGTCCTAATACAAACGCGCGTCCCTTAGCTGCATTGGAGGTTGATGCTTGTACTTGGTTCTGCCTTCTCACTGCACCCGGTTTCAAATTGGGGCAGTATCTCCGAAAGTGTTCCGTACTGCCACATTCATAGCAGACACGGAGGTTCGTGGTAGGTGGGGTTTGTTGGTTGAGTTGTGGGCGAGTTGGTTGAGGTCGAGGGAGTTGAGTTGATTGCGGTGGACGGTTAACAGTGTTGGTGGGGGTTCTACAGTTGGGGGCATAGTGTCCCGTTCTTCCACACTTTTGACAAATGACCGGTTTGCAATCACCCACATGATGAAAGTTACATCTTCTGCACTTTGGTAATGTCCCTTTATAGGTTTCTTGTTTTACATTAGAACTGGTCATGGCATAACTTCGGGTATTTGGACGAGTCCGCTTATTTTGAGGGTTTCCTTGCATTCTTGTCCCATAATCAGTTCGTTTTAAACTTGTTGTTTCACCTGGCATCCTTATCACTCCACTTCTTATCAGATCAAAAGTAACGACACCCGTTTGAGATACAGCACTTTCTAATGTCGGGTGGGCAACTGAATTCACTATACTTCTCACAGCAGGGGTCAGTCCCCAGATATAACGTTCAATTCGTTTCGCTTCCGGTGTAACTAACCACGGAACTAAGCGGGACAGTTCGGTAAAATGATTCGTGTATCCCACATGGTCTGCTCCTTTCATTTCCAGATTCCATAACTCGTGTTCCAACCTCTTAATCTCACTTTTAGGACAAAAATGCTCTAGCATGAGGGTTTTTAATTCAGTCAATGACATACGATTAATAGCATCTTGTCCCCTTATTTGGACTACCGTGTTCCACCACATCAGCGCTTGGTCTAGAAACATACTGGTAGCATATTTGACCACGCGGTTCGGTGGACACTCACTGATATTAATTACTGATTCGGTCTTTTCTATCCATTTGACCAGCCCGTTAGGTCCTTCAATACCCTTAAACTCAATCGGTTTACATGATGTAAATTGTTTGTATGAGTACTCCTGACGCGGGGGTTCTCGGTTATTATTATTATCGGTATTGGCCCAGTATTATCATTATTTGTCATGTTAACAACCGGTACAGGGTTTGGGTTCAGGATATTATCAGGGTGCACAACAGGTTCTGGGTTCCCAGTGACATTCATAGTTGGGAGAGTGTTATTATTATTTATGACATTATCAGTATTCACCGGGGTAGTAACACCCGGGGCTACATTAGTGTCCGGCGGAGGTGTATTAACAGTGGCCGTGGTGGTGCTCGTAGGTTGATTAACAGTATTGTTAGCACGTATGCCTGCAGTGACTTGTGCTACAATTGTTGGTATCACTGCTTGTAGTTGACGAGCAATCATTGCGGCCACTTCCGCCTCAGACAAAGGGTTTGTTTTCCTCGGGGCCATTCTATAGAATAATCAATTATATAATAATCAATATCGTTTCACTATGATCAACACAACTTTACGATATTACACTTTCACAACACATAACTATGCCAAAGAAAACACGTTTGTATTAATTATAATCATTACTGTACATATGCATCCAAAATCAGCGCATAGGCTTAACCTGGTATAGGCCAGCGCTTGTATATGCGTATCAAAATTTGTCACCAAGTGACATGTAGACTTAACCCGATAAGGGCCAGTGCTTGAAATAGTACTAAACCACAAACAACTCCCAAGTCAGCCCAACATGCTGTAACAAAATGCTGCTTGGGATATCAAAAGACTATATACATAAGACTAGACTATTATGTCCTATCCATTCTTGGTAACATGAAGCCACAACCAAACAACAGCAGCCACTAGGGCGGCATTAACCGTTAAGCATACCCCCAGTAGTATCATCGCTCGATCCTGACGCCCGTGGCTGTGAGCACTGGATCTTTGCACAATTCTGATTTCCTGCTGCATATACCTCATGTGATCTTGCATATCATGTCTATGCAGGTTTAAGTTATTTATAGAATGTGAGTGGTCTACAAGCTGATCAGTCGCTAAACCAAACCATGCTGAATCAGAATAACGAGGTAGCTCGGGTACCGGGGCGGGTAAACCCCAAGTAGGAATAGGTATCTCGGTTACCTGGACACGCGATGTTTCTCCCCTATGGTACGTAGATCGAGGTGGGAAAGAGGTGTGCTCAGGTGGACGCACTGAAATACGAGCGGTCTGACGGTTTCTAATAGTGGGTGGGGGTACTGGTGTATGCTGTACAGGTGGAGTAGGGGATCTGGGTGCTCTAACAGGTGAACGATAAGCACTAGTAGCTCCCTGTCCTGTAACATTCCTAGGGGATTCCCTAGGGGGATAGGTGTCACAACGGTAACCCGATAAGTCGGGTTGATCTGCGGGTACCTCGCGTGGAATTACCGCATCTGCACCTTCTTCTATTTCCTCTGGCTCCTCCTCATTTTCTTCTTCCGGATCCTCCTCCTCCTCCTCAGGCCTTGTTGGTAGGGTATTAGGTAAACGATCAGTAGATCTTGACATGTTCCTGCACAATGGTTAGTGATAAGAATAATATCCTTCTATATTAATCATAGTAAGATACGTGCAGGTATTTATACACATAAGCACAAATAATCGTTTATATACACAAATATTTATCTATTATTATATTTTATACACATATGTTGCTGTTTTTACCTATTCGATTGTTTATCGACTTCTTCTCGAATTTCCTCGTACAAACAAGTCCGTTATTACGTTCCGGACCATAATAACCCACTTGTCCATTCACGTTCATCACGAGAATCATTCGTGTATATTATTTAATATTATTTTATTCCCAGAGTTAATCGAGCCTACGGTTATCTTAGGGTATCCTAAGGGACATCCTAATTCTTTATAACCAATGGCTCTGATACCAACTTCTGTCACACCCCGACTAGGTAGTTGCGGAAGCGTAATACGGGAATGTAACAGATAACACTGGTATCAACAACATTGTTTATAAAGAAAATTCATAAACTAATTTACATCATAATACATGGGTTGGTACTAAGTTTACAAACTAGATGAGAAAAACACATAACTGGTTTACGAGCTTCTTATACAGTATTATATCAGCGTCTATTCACAGCTATTTAACTTTCTTTCTAACACCAAGCATGTAAGCAAATCATTCCACTTTTGCTTTACCTGAAAAGCATGTTAAAACGGGTCAACTACGTCTAGTTGGTGAGTTTCAAGTTTCACGAGTATCAATGAAATCAGTTCACGAGTTCGTAAAGTTTACAGTGTGTATGTATATATGTCTGTGTATGATGCATTATACTAAGCCACAAGTGAAACCGAAACGAGCTATACTGCATGGCCTCTCCTGCCCATGCACTCCTGTTGGCATTTAACAGCCATTTTGCCCCATGTATGTACTATGTCTAACACCACATAGCAGTATGTAAATATATAATGACAATGTGCAACTGGTTTTACATATGTTCCGGCTTACCCCACCGGCTCTGTCACAGTTGGGTTTGTCAAACCGATAGTACTATCCACACGCCACCGGCACGAAGTTAATCACTTGTGTTTGTGGGGACTTGTCAAGTGTTAGTACTTAGATAATCCACATCATCACACGTTTTCAAGTATAACAGTTTATGTAAACATGCTTTTCACCCCAAAAGTTCGTAAAACAGTTTAGAAAGCGGGGGTCGTGAAACTCACCTTATCGTAGTTCGCACAGAAATCACGTATCAAATAGTCAGATGTCTCGTTTATAGCCTGATTCCTATAAACGGTATCGTATCGTTAATACTAGTACAGTGTTCAAGCTAAGTCGGGCTGTATAGATAATCTGGGTATAGCTGTTAGGCCCAGAACATGACCATAGTCTTAGATTGTGACGTTGTATACTATGAAATGTTTAAAACTGGATTTGGCTCAGTTTCACCGTTTTCCGAGCCTAGCTCAGTTGATCGTTTATATGTTTCGGGATTAGGTAAGATCACATAAAACTTAAGTAAATATATTGATTGATAAAATAATTTGATTTATAAAAGAATTTTAAGGTTTCGGTGTCTGGTTTGATTGCAGGGCTCGTTTCCGCTTTCATACGGGTTTGATTATACAAAACGCGCACAATCCACCCGAATTGTCCGGAATTCTTGTAAAAAGTTCGTTTTTATCAATATCATTCAAAAATATGATCTTTGACCACTTTTGACATTTTGACATACCAGTCAGTCCGTTAAACACAAAACTGCCGGTTTCGTTAAAACAATTATAATTTAAATCTTTGATTAATCATAACTAAATATGTACTTATATATAAATTATGTAAATTTTTGTAAAAATACATTAAGACATGGATAATTTTATAAAAATATTTTCAGAAATTTTATGATTAATTATTTATTTATAAAAATTCATTTAATAGGTTATAATCGTGTAATAAATGGCCCGTTTATATCAAACGACCTCCGAAAAATCCGATAATTTTTACCAATGGCCTCAATGTTAACACATAGCCCCTGCAAAATTTCCAGAACCTAACTCTTTTGACGAAATGCCTTTTTGTGCGTTTTTCGGCTGTTAAAATTCGGTTAAGCCATGATCGCACAAACCATACTTAGACATTTCCAATGATTCCCAAACTTTACCAGTGATCTTACCATCACATATTAAACTCCAAAACCAAGTTTCATAATTTTTCAATATGTTTAGCTATTTTTCCCAAATAAACGCTCATAAACGGGAATAAATTCACCAAATATTCTCCGTTTATCGAAAAATTACCAAATTTGAACAGGGACTCATTTATATGATCCCTAATGTCCCTGCAAGTTTTCACAAGCTAACAACAAGCACGTCACAACCTAATACTAAACAGCCCCTAAACGAGTATTACGGGTTTACCTTGTCGGTTTTCGATGAATTTTGCTAGCTTAAACGACTTTCCGGGTCTCGGGTTGCAAACTCAGTATATCTACATATCATATAACATCAAACCAAGCATAAATCATCCATGTAACAGCCTTGATAATTAGGGTTTCGGTTTTGGGTTCAAACCGAACTTTCTAACCGTAAAAACGTTGTATTCATGTTCTAATCCGCGTTTTTGACCAAAAAAGTATATGTTCCTGGTTTGTAAACATGTTTAACATCAAAACATAATTTTACTTGATTTTTAGGGTTTTTGGATGGTTAAACATGTTTAAAACTAACTAAAACATGTTTATAAGATTATAACTTAGTTAAAGGATGGTTAAAAATTCATGTAAATGAAACTTACTTGAGGGTTTTGGGCAAGGGTTTGGAAGGACAGAACTGGAGCTGCTGTGGACTTGAAATATTTTGAGAGGTGAAATGAATAGCAACAACTTAGGAATGAAGTTATGTAAAAGAAAACAAATGTGATGTTTGGTAGTTGTTCCGATCGGAACTAAGTAAAGGCCCTTAATGGGCTGTTTTGGCCCATTAAATTATACATACAAGCCCAAACATGAAAAGCCCACTTTAAATTTAGTTCGGGTTCGGTTTTTCGCAAGAAAATTAATTCGGGTATGAGAAATAACGCAAAAACGAGTGTTTTTCAGCTTATTTTTGTAAAATAAGAAAAACGTACTGACTCGTTGTAAAATTCCAAAATATTTTCACGGATTGCTTAGAACATGTCATATAAGTGTTTTATAAATCTTTTTCGGCTTAACGGATGCTACAATGCTTGTTTTGATATTAACGATTGCGTTTAAGCTTATAGCGTATCGATAAACGAAACCTTTTTCTTTTAAAGAGTTTTAAACGTACTGGAGCCTAAATATCAATATGTTAGCCTCTATAACATATATATAACTCATATATGACCCCTCAGTATGTATACGGGTCATAATTAGTATCGGTCGGTTACTCGTTTAAACACTACGAATTAACCGGTTTATCGTTTACTTGTTACGTAAAGAATATAGTATACCTCGTTTTATCATGAATGTCACATAATAATAATCATAATAGTCATTCCAAGAGTTTTAAAATAAACGGGATATAATGTAACGCCCGTTAATTTCGGTTCCAAGAGTTAAATCTTGTAAAGTATGTATAATTATCGGGATTTAGCTGACGTTTCTCGGAAGCCTTTACGTCATCTCGGTACGTTAAACCATTTAACTTTTCTTCCATAATGCCTTATACTTCAATTTGGAGGGAATTGGATGTAACTTCTTATATTGTAACATAAAACAAAAAAAAACTAACCTAACCCTAACTCTAACAACGCCGATCGGACCAGTACCCCCCTGGCGATTTTTCTTCTATGCAGCCGAGATTAAACCGTAAAAACTTCAATTCAAGGCTAACCGGGTGGCTGTCCAATTGAGCATTTCCGAGACTGTTTTGGTTAAGGTTTTTGCATCGAAATCTTCCTAGGTATGTCTAGTATAACATACTTAAGTATCGTGTTCATTAGTGTTCGTTAGATTAGTCAACTAGTTGTAGCTTGATTGTTAGTGTTCGGTTGACTAGAATTGTAGTTTGGTTCGTTTAACGCGAGAGTTGAAGTGATTAACGACCAATTCAGCTCGGGGACACTTGGTTTGATGTACGGGCTGTTCAAAATTCATTTTTATAAGTTATGGGGTTGAATTGGTTGTCGGTTACTCCAACGGGTCGGTACAACGCGCAAATGTGTTTATTGAATAGTTGGTGCATTGTACTTGCGAGTTACCGACCCATTTGACTCGTGTGGCGTCGTGTGGACTTGTTGGCTGTGATTTTATCATAATGGGTCCACACGGGGCTGAGTTGGATGTTAACGGCCTAAATGACTCCTAAACGCGCGTGTTAGTGTCACCAAGTGCTCCCGGGGGGGCATTATTCCCGGGAGTACCTAAGGGTCGTTTTGTTGAATGTGTGACCTCGGGGGCTTTTGTGATTAAGTTTGATGAGGTCGAGGGTTTAGGTAACTCGAACCATGTTAGAATGTCTCGTAGGATAAACGAGTCATCTTGATGTCATTAGTATTGATTGAATGTTAACCAACAGGTATTTGAGTTTTGGGATTACTTAGGGATTCTCTAGCTCCTGGTGAATCCGTGTCTTGTGTCAGGTGAGTTCATGATGCCCCTTTTAACTCTTTTTAAGTTTTGGGCTAGCATGCACACCGAAACGATTTTTCCTGATGAAACGCTTAAATTATTTTATATAGGCTTGCTAGTATATAGTTGGCCTTGGGATGTTATAGTATGTATATATATATAAATTATTGTATGGCCTATATTTGGCGATGTTGTAGTCGTATCGACTACTGATGTTACGTATGCCTACTTTGTGTTTGCATGCGTTGATGAGATGTTACGTGTTTGGGTTGTACGTTTGCTCGACCCTGATGTTATTACTTGGATGTTATATATATATATATATTTATATTTATAGGGATGTACTTATAAGGATGTTTATATATATATGTATGTATATATATATATATGTATGAGAATGATTATTTATCAATGATGATGCCTTAACTGATGTATTCTTTTTACTTTAAAACTTTTGGAATGACTAACATGATTATTATTTACTAATGTTACTTATTCAAAACTTGAACTTACTCAGCTCAAGCTGACTTCGTGTGTATGTTAGTGTGAGTTTCAAGTTAGGAAGAGGATGCCTTATCGCTTGGACGTGCATGAAGCTACTTGGACGGTGAAGGGCATACGTGGATGGAATATTTTATTTTTGAACATTTTAATTTAAAAAGTTTTATAAATATAATTTAATTGGTTTTGGGCAATATTCCCGGAATTTTGGGAACTTATTTTATTATTTATATTTTCCGCTGAATTATACTCTGAGATGGTTATTTTAATGAAAAGAATTGTTTTTATGTTTAATTATTTTTACGAGTGTTTTGAATGAATATCAACTGTGGGGTTCCCGGGGTTCGGGGCCTTACAAGTTGGTATCAGAGCCATGGTTCGAGGGATCTGAGCATCCCCGAATGCTTGGACTCGAACTATAAGAAAGAAACTAGTATGCCCACCGCGAGTAGCCACACGCCAAGAGGTAACTTTAAATTATTTAGTCATTCCTTTCGAATTTGAAAGTTTCCAGTATGTGATTAAATATTTAATTGTTAGATAGAAGGCTAATGTGGTTAGGGGCAGGGGGTGATTAGGACGGGCGGGTAAAATAAACGACTAATTACACTTGATCAATGCTATTAGTAGTTTACCCTTACCTTACATGTTCTAAATGCCACTTGTAGCTGACCATATTAAAATTCTGTCTTTGTAGGGATAAGTCATGGTTAATACTCGAGCAGCTAAGAGAGGTAGTTCTAGTGTTCGTGGTCGTGGTCGTAAGCCACGTGCCGAAGCCGAGAATGAGATTCCTACTTCCCAGCAGGAGGCCCCGAATCATGAGGAGGGGGATAACCCCGCCTTAGATCCTGCTATGTGCGCGGCTATCACGGACGAGGTTCACCAGGTGCTCCATAGCGCCTTTCCCGAGATCGTTGCTGAGGTCGTTAGGGCCATGGAGGAGTCTATGGTTGGTAACAGTTCGGGTAAAGAAAGGAAGGGTAGGGAGACGAATAAGAACCCAGTCTTTCTGATCGAATAAGAACCCAGTCTTCTAGTATGACAATGCCCGACTTCAAAATGAGACATTCTTTGTTTGTAAATGAGTTGAAAAACCTCTGTCACAGATCTGAGATACACTTAGCAGACTGTGTTTCAACTCAAGGACATAGTTCACGTTGTCAAACTTTAACACACCATTACCTATAGTACCCTTTTGAGTGATCTTTCCCTTCTCTCCTCCCGCAAAGGACACATACCGTCCATTAATAGTTTGAATGTCATGCAGTTGGGTGATATCTTCTGTGATGTGCCTGGATTAACATACCATGGTCTGATGATAATCCTCCATAGCTGTTCCTGCAGAAAGTGTGGAATTAGACAGATTTGGGTACCCAACCCGTTGTAGCACTGGGTAAACCTTAAGTATCTATGCAAGGCACATGTTTCCATGTCATATCTTCCATTTTTTCAAATATTTTTCTAGAATTATTACTTGGAATTTTGAGGGAGTGGTCTGATACAATTTTAGGCAACCATCAGTTGTTGGGTTTGAGAACCTTGTGACTAACATAGATGGTTTTTCTAACTTTGGCTTTGGGAATGGATGGTGACCGAGTTCTTGGTCCCTTGGCTTATTTCAGATTCGGGTTTGGTTTTGGGCCAAACCTTGACTTTTATCAGTTTAATAAGGTTTAAATCCATGACCTGCGCGTTTACAGATGTTCTAGTCATCCTCAAAGGAGTTTACCTTAGAGGGTTTTCTGTTAGACCGATTTTGAAACCCTTGCCTTGACATACTCTTTTATGGCCAGGGGTTCCACAATTGTTGCTTGTTCCCTTCTTTAAATGTAAGCCATTGCTACTAACTCTTGGTTTCATAAGTTTGTATGAACCTGCTTGATCTTAAACAACCCGTGCCTTTTTAGTTGTTTTCCCGCAAAAGCATTTACAAGTTTTACCTTCTTTCACAAATTTTGGAGCAATATATTTATCAGTTTTCACAGGTCTACCAAAATTATTATTAGTCACACCAATATTAAAAGTATTAAAAGAAGGTTCCATCAGTTTTTATGGAACCAGAATCACAAACAATTTTGATTTACTTCTTTATTAAAGCATGTAGATCCTCCTCCTCTTCTGACAACCAATCTACAACAAA
The DNA here is from genome assembly GCF_021521415.1 of Bidens hawaiensis. Classification (NCBI taxonomy): domain Eukaryota; kingdom Viridiplantae; phylum Streptophyta; class Magnoliopsida; order Asterales; family Asteraceae; genus Bidens; species Bidens hawaiensis. Next base: position 346,048 of record NW_027491323.1, read on the forward strand.
TATTTCATCTGAACGTGAATTAGAGGCATTATAATCACCCTTTATAAATAATACAGGCTCAATGGGTTTGAGGAGACCCTTTTTCCATAAATAATGCATGGTGGCTGATCCACATAGATTTTTTCCTTGACTTCTCCATACTGAAATGCCGTATTGACATCCTTCTGGTAAACTGTGAAACCCATGTAATAGGCATAAGCTAAGAAAATGCGAATGGCTTCAAGCCGAGCCACCGGAGCATAAACCTCTGTGTAATCAAGACACTCAACTTAACGAAAGCCACGAACCACCAATCTGGCCTTGTTTCTCACAATAACCCCACTATCATTCTGTTTGTTTCCAGGTCATATCTTCCATGTTTTCAAATATTTTTCTAGAATTATTTCTAGGAATTTTGAGGGAGTGGTCTGATACAGTTTTAGGCAACCATCTGTTGTCGGGTTTGAGAACCTTGTGACTAACGCAAATAGTTTTTCTGACTTCGGCTTTGGGAATGGATGGTGACCGAGTTCTTGGTCCCTTGGCCGATTTCAGATTCGGGTTCAGTTTTGGGCCAACCCTTGACTTTTATCAGGTTTAAATCCTTGACCTGCACGTTTACAGATATTCTAGTCATCCTCAAAGGAGTTTGCCTTGGAGGGTTTTATGTTAGACTGATTTTGAAACCCTTGCCTCGACATACTCTTTTGTGACCAGGGTTTCCACAGTTGTAGCATGTTTGCCTCTTTAAATGAAAGCCCTTGCTGCTAACTCCTGGTTTCATTAGTTTGTATGAACCTGCTTGATCTTTATTAACCCGTGCCTTTTTAGTTGTTTTCCCGCAAAAGAATTTACAGGTTTACCTTTTTTCACAAATTTTGGAGCAATATATTTATTTGTTTTCACATGTCTACCAAAATTATTATCAGTCACACCAATATTAAAGCAGTAACAGAAGGTTCAAGCACACGTCTTTTGCTCTTAAAAATAGAACCCGCACAAACATCAGTTTTTTAGAACCAGAATCACAAACAGTTTTAATTTATTTCTTTATTAAAGCAAGTAGATCATCCTCCTCTTCTGACAACCAATCTTCAACTAATATTTCATTTGCACGTGAAGTAGAGGTATTATAATCACCCTTTTTAAAAAATACAGGCTCAATGGGTTTGAGGAGACCCTTTTTCACCGCTTTATTTACAACCTTTTTACCATATTACAATTGTTGTTCCCTCTATTCTTCCTCTTTTGTCATTGGTAGAGACGTATAATTATGGTTAAAAGAAGGGAGAACTTTATCCAACCCAAGGCTTGCTCACTTATTATCCTTATATTTCAATTGATGTTCAATTATATTTTCAACTAGCGCTCTAGACACATCAAATTTCTTAAAATTGAAATCAGTATTTTAAAATTTAGCATTTAATTTTACATTTTCTAATTTAGATGCGTCTAGGTTAGGAGTTAAGGTTTCTATTTTCTTCTTAGCCTCAAGATAAGGTAGTTTCATTCTAAAGTCTATACATTTCTACCTTATGAGCACACTCAGAAAAGCAAAGCTTAGTTTTTATTTGGTTGGATTCTGGAGGTGAGGTTACCATGAAGTTGCATTGAAGCTCATTCATCAGATCTTTAGTCTGGTTTTCTTCTTCCACATTGTTAACTTGAGCCAAATTAGCAAATTCCTCTCCTAAGTTGAGTGCCTTCATCCGACATCCCATCCAAACTGCTGCACAACCATCGCTTTCTCACCATTCACACCAATTCCTCCTGCTTACCCCACTAGTACAATGGCCCTTTCCCCATTTGGTTCTTTGGCAGGATTTGCGCATTCTTAAGTAAACTGACCAGGCTCGTGACAATTATAGCACCTCATCTTGCTTTTGTAGAATCCTACCATTTTGTTGTTGGTGATTGCCTAATTGTTCTTACCAGTCTTCTTGGTGAAGTTCTTTGCCCTAAAGACAGCCAAGGCAATTTGCCACGAAATATCCATCTCCTCAACGTCTTCAGGATGGATTTGATCAAATTCAGTGAATACAACTTACGATATGATGTCGCCAGCAAGAAAAGCATTGTAGCAGTTTATAAAACCTATTATCAGGGCGATGATCTCCTCGGTTTCCTTAGAGATGGAGGAGATTGGAGAGGTAGGCTTGGCTGAAAAAGGCATAAGATGAAAAAGTATTTGTATTGATTTTGATGGTGTTGTGGTAATTGGCTTCATGTGGATCTTGACCCACTCATTCCATATTGAGCTGAGATGGTAGTATTGGTAAATGGACTATAACCAGCAGTGTTATAAGAGCTACCGGGGTTTATGGCACGGTGTTTGTCATCCATATCATATGAGCTAATTACTGCCTTCATCTCATTGATAGTCAGTCTTGCCAAGTCCTTCATCCTTAATCAATGCCACATTTAGATCCTAGCTTTGAGTAAGGTAATTCAACAACTTCTTATTAACCTCAAGAAGAGTCAATTCAATCTTAGCAGATCTCATCTTGGTCACCAGCTTAGTGAATCTCTATATTTGAGCAAAAAGAGATTCATCCAAGATGTGGTTGAACATATTGAACTCCTGTTTCAGCAGATCTCTTTTACTCTACTGCATGTCCTCATTTCCCATAAAAGTTTCTATAATGGTAGCCCATAACCTTTTAGCTAACTTTGCATCTCGAAGATCAATAACAATATTAAGAGATAGCGCTAAGGTGGGAGTAGAAAAGGCTCTCTTATCGTCCTCCATCTGAGTGAAGTCTTCGTCAGTGAACAACTCTTCTGGTTTAGGAGCCACAGTTCTATCTGCATCATCCAATGTAAAATTGACCACATTTGGACCCCTCTGAAAGCTTCTTCAACCCTTGGAGTCTTTCATCTTCATATATCTCTCGAACCTATGCTTCCACTCATCGTATCAATTAGCAGACAGTAAAGGGGGAACACGAGTGATGGTTCCCATTACGGAGTCAAGCACCTGATGAATATTTGTTAAGGTCGACAAGTTTTCCTTTAAGTCCATTGTAGCCAAAAACTAGTTAGACCGAAAAAGTAATCTTAACCGAGAACTAAACAAAGACACCAAAAACCCAAACCACTTCTGAGAACACTGTTGAACCGAGAACTCCTTGTACCGAAATCCCTTAGACCAAAAGTCCTGAGACCGATAAACCAAAACACAATCGAAAGAAAACAATGTCCGAGTACTCCTTGTGCCGAAAACCAAAAGAACCAGAAGAGCCGAGAACACTGTCTGAGTTTATCAACACTCTGAATCTCGATAAACACGAGATTTCAATATCTTCGAATTTTTACCAAGATTTAAACAAAGCTTATCTCAAAACCTTCAACCAAAACTCCTAAAAACCCGACGAAATTTTGGTCTTTGTGTTCATTGGATGCTTCAAAAATCGGCCGAGCAATAATACCTCAAAAAGTCCAAAAACATCAACTCTTGAATCTTTGATATTGCAACCGAGCCTAGAATAGGTCTATAGGCTCTGATACCACTTGTAAGTCGCGAATTTGGATCACTACAAAGCAATATCAACTTAACATGCGATTGGGCGAAATCCAAACATGTCATGAATCAAGAAATGAATAAAAAGAACACAAGACATATGATTCAAAGCGAACGTTTATTATAAGCGTCGGGTACTTAATCCCGTAGTACACAATCAGTTACACTTTAGAGAGAAAAACAATTGACTAACTTTTAGCAACAATGACAAGCATTAAGCTTGTATATGCTAGTAAAAGCCATATAGGCTAAGCCCAAGCGCAACGCGTCAAGCCCACAGATATCCATAAGGTTTTCGGTCTATTACAAACAAAACTGAAAACACAATACAAAGCATAAACCCAAAAATATGTCCTAACAATGGTCATGTCATAGTTGGCTACCTGGCCACCCACCAATTGTTCATAGGATGACATGAACGCTCCCATGAAGGCAAAGTGTTTCTCAGCTTCTTTCATGTTTAAATTAGGTGGTGTTGTTACATTAGGAGCTTGAACAATACTAAAACCAGCCGAACATGGAAATACATTAGGCTCAGAATCAATTTCATGAGGAACTTCTGGAGTTGCTTGAGAATAAAAAGTAGTTATCGAAACAGATGCACTCTTGTTCACTGGAATTAATCAACCATACAAGGCTAGATCCTGATTACCTTTTGAAGAACTTTGACACTTTAACTCAAACTCCCTTTCCTCCAACTTCTGCACAAAATCCATTGCATATAGGTTTTCATTTCTGAAATACCCGTTTTTTGTGAAAACCATCTGATTATATCACTGTCAATTAGAAGCATATGAAATCTATTTATTTCAGTAGTCAAATGACAGAATTTTGTTATTAGTTCTCCCATAGTTTCTCCAGTGATAAGGTTAAAGTTCCTGAACTGATACTTTGACATTGACTTTTTACTCTCCTTTGTATTTCCCATACTTCTCGATTTTAAGGCTTGATACAAAGGAGCACACAGTTTAATATGACTAAACTGATGAAAGATATGCTCGAGTAATGCCATAGTCAATGTGGAATAAGCATTTGTTTCGATTTCATAGGCTTTCTTCTCCTCGGCAGTCATATGAGAAAATAACTTTTCTGAATTTTCAAGAGTCACAGAATGGACGATCAATGTTACATAACTGATCTCCAAACACTGCATACACTCGGGATGAATAGCACCCAGAAGTGCTTGAAATATTTAATCCCATTTCAGAAAGTCACAAAGATTGTTAAGTCTTGGACACTTTGTGTGAGATCCGATCTCAGAATCAACAGTTAACAATTATTCCATGATCGCGTTCTAAGAAGCTAGTGCGTAAAAGCTTGTTATTTTGTCAAACACTAGGGTTTATGAAGTTAACATTGAAAGTTCAGCGATAAAATTTGACAAGATATGAAAATTTAGGTGGCGAATGGAGAAGATTTAACGAATGAAGAAAGTTTAATGAATTAAGAAAGTTTAACGAATGGATCAGAATGAGATTATTGTAACGAATGAAAGGAAACGAATGCTTTTACTTTAACGAATGTCATTGTTCAAACGAATGAACAATGACGAATGAAGTAAGAACGAATGAAGTAGGAATGAATGAGGTAAACAGTGAACGAATAGGTTTTAAACGAATATGTGAATTTGGTAACAACTGAGAACTTATGATGAATGGATGAATAGTATGACGAATGAGTTTTTAAAATGGTTTTAACCGTTTAACGAATGAGCTTAAAGGATAACAAATGAACTAACAAATGAATTCATCATCATCTTCAAGTTTTCAAGATCCAAACTCACACTAACCCTCTAATACCAATCCAAACCAGTACAAAACACCTCAATTCATTACAAAACCAATTCCAAGGCACTCATAATCACAATCTGAACACTAATAAACCAATCCGAACCTCAATTTCATCCAAAATCCAATCTAATTTGACTCGGAAGTCAAACTTAAACATGAACATTTTCACGCCTAAATTAATTTCAGTGATTAAGATTAAATCAATAAAATCAAACAAGTTCCTTGATTAATTGATCATTCTGATCAAACCTGATATTTGGAGTATAAATCAATAAAACCATGAGCAAATAAAGTGAGTCGGAAAATTGCTAAGGAAGATTGGAATCTTCTCAACCTCCTCGGAAAATGGCTAAGTATGGAACTTGAGCAAGCTTGGACCTTAGTGCATGGAGTTTACTACCTGGAGCATGATATCTTACACTCGTAAGATTATCTTCTAGAATTCTTCTAAGTGTTGAAAGCTTCTAGTAAGCTACACATTGTTGAGCAAGGATGTTCTTCATCAAGCATAGTTTGCTATCTGAGCAAACACTTGATCTATTCATCTTAAACCAAATTGTACGAGCATCTTGGTGGGTCGAGCATGAATACAATAAAGAATGATCTCAATATGTTCTAAGTAAAGCTTTGAGCATGGTTCAATCTCGAGCAAGTTTCATGTCACACCCCGACTAGCAAAATGCGGAAGCGTAAAATGGGAATGTAACAGACACCTCTGGTATCAACCACATTGTTTATATAGAAACATTACAAACTAATTTACATTATATTACATTGTTTAATTTTCGTTTACAGTCTAGGTGATACAAACAAAATCAGACCTTAACTGTCTCACTCCTTGTTGAGTAGGATATTCATAAAGGAAGATTGGAATTTTCTAAACCTCCTCTAAGAATCGGCTAAGTATGGACTACGAGCAAGCTTGGACATTCGAGCATGGTTTTACTACCTCGAGCATGGTGTCTTATGGATATAAGACTTACTTCAGTGAATTCTTCTAAGTGTTGAAGGCTTCGAGCAAGTTACACTTCGTTAAGCAGGAATGTTCTTCATCGAGCATGGATTGCCAATCGAGCAAACATTTTGATCAATCAAGCTTAAACCAAGTGTTACAAGCACACTGGTAGGTCGAGCATAGATTCAATAAAGAATGATATAAAATGTTCTATGTATAGACTTAGAGCATGGTTCAGTCCCGAGCAAGCTTTGCATCCAAGTATGCTGAAGATTGTTCTTAATAAGTCACTAACGCAGGATTGAAGATATCTAGAAGAACATGCTTGCTCGAGGGACTTATTAGAGCGAAGAAAAAATTAGTCAAGAAAAGAGAAGTGTGCTGGAGGAGAATATTTTCTATCTAAAAATATTCTAAGTAAAGTGTACTCGCAGACTTGCATCAAGCATGCTATGCATATCAAGTCTGCTGGACCAAGACATATCATCCTCGAAGACTTGCTTACACTTGTATTTATTTTGTCATTCGTCACGTCAGGGCCTATAAATTGTGTTCTAGGTTTTCATTTATAAAAGGCGTGGATAAGGCACAAAATACGAGAGCACAAACATTCTAGCGAATATTCCTTTTTTGTTTTTCTCGTACCGTCGCCGCCTTCACGAAACCCTTGACATTCCTTTCACTGTTCCATTAATGATATATTTAATATAGTGAATCTTTGTCTTTGATTATTGTTCTTACTGAAAATCTATTTCTATTTCATATCTTCACTCCCATCTCTTGAATATACTGATTCCGCCGGGATATTCAAGAGGCCTTTGGGTTTATTAGATTTGTGTGTTCTTGTCAACCTAATAAGGTTTGCACCAGGTCCGGTCCAGACAAGAGGTATCAGAGCTTTGGAAGCTCACTGAAGGCCACGGGACTGAAGGTTTTGAGATAAAGGTTGAATCTTGAAAGGGTTGAATGGTTGCTGAGTCCAGATCGGAAGAAATGGATGATTAAGAAGTATCTTCCAACAAAATACCAAGGTTGCTCGGCCAAGAAAACTTCATAAAATGGAAAGTATTATTTGAAGTTGCCGTTAACTACAATGATACCGAGCTATGGAACTCAATCAGAGATGAACAATATATTCCTTCCCAAGCAGCAAAAGACAATGCCGCTATTGAAAGACAAATGAAGAAACGATATGACAAGGTGTTGTCAATGCACAAACTGGGTCTCTCACGGGAAATATTGACCCATGTGAATCACCACAAGACTACAAAGGAGATGTATGATGCAGTTATCAAAATGTTTGAAGGAAACGTTGAGCTCAGAGATATAAAGAAAGACAGATTGAAACAACAGCTTGACTGTTTCAAGTTCAAATAGGGTGAAAGATTGAAATCAGTTTTACAAAGGTTCATGACTATTTTAAATGAAATTAGAACCACAGATTTACAAATCTCTGATTTCAAACCGAACAAGAAATTACTGTCCTCCTTATCTGGTGAATGGTATACTGCCAGCAAGTGTATCAAAGAAAAAGTTAATTTTCCCAACTTCAAGTTGGATGATGTTATATCCTTTCTTCAAGCTGCCGAGCATGAGATGATTGAGAACCATATGATAAGAGAAGAAAAGCGTAGTTTTCCAGTGAAAAATGCACTAGTTGCATCAATTGGCAATCCCTTTATCAAATCTCAGCAACAGCCAATTATGGAAGAGCAATCTGAAACAGGCTCAATGTGTGGAGGAAGCCAATCAAGATTCAATATTCAAATGATTGAAGACAATGACTGTGCATCAACAGCAAATGGAAATCCTCCAAATGTTTAGAATTCAGGACAAGGGACTGACTATCAGGTACTTTTCTCCATGTTCACAGACTCTTATTATGCTTTTGTGGAAAAGAACTTGATTCATACAAGTGTTGTGCAAGAAGACTTAGAAAAAATTGATGCAGATGATCTTGAAGACATGGATCTTAAGTGGCATGCAGCCATGTTGGCTGTGAGAAGTAAGAGGCTATACAATAGGATTGGAAGTTCAACTATCTCTTGACCAAATGAAAGAATTGGATTTGACAAGTCAAAAGCTATCTACTACAATTGCCAACAGGCAGGACACTTTGCAAGGGAATGCAATCAACCTAAGCAATTTGGAAACCAACTGAATCAGAATCAATTTTACCAAAACCAACATCAGAATTATCAAGGGGTTCAACAGAGAAATCAACCCATGAACCATAATCCATATCAACATCAAAACAGGCCCCAACAATAACAAACCCAGCCTCAGCATAGAAACAACTAGCTGCAGATACAGGGCAACCAGAATAGGGGAGCTGGAAATGCTGTGAACCAGAACAGGGACCAAGGGAATGTTGCTGTGATATTGGAACCTCAAGACGGGAATTTTGATTGGAGCAATCATGCGGCCAAGATTGAGAAAGCTAATGTAGCTTATATGGCCAAAGTGCATGAGACTGGAGAATCCTCAAACTCACAGGTAACAACTGAATCCTCTATTTCTAACCTTCTAATTGTCATTGATAATCTTCACAGAGAGGTTGGAAATTGGAAAACTGAGTGTGGGAGAAAGGAAGCTACGCTTAATTTTTATGAAGCTAGTGAAGCAACTTATGACAATTAGATTAAACGCCTGGAGGAGGATTGTGTGCAAGCTTATATGACTCAATCAAATATGAATGTTGAAATTGTGGGGCTGAAGAAAATGTATACTGAAGAGAAGCTCAAGAACTCAGAATTGTTGATTCAAATGGAATTCTTGAAGAATATTGTATCAACAGGAAACATAGTGGGATATATGGAAAAGATGAGTCCTGAAGAGAAATACAAAAAGGTTCCACCACCAGTTTATGACAAGTATCCTTTTAAAGTTGACAAAGAGCAAAGAGAGGAGTACTTGAAGCAATTCAAGGGCATCTTTGAAGATAAGAAAGAATTTGTAGAGATGTATGAGAATGTGACAGTTAATGAAGCTAGTGAGTTTGTGATGAAGGAAATTACTGCCCTAGTAGGAAAGGAAATGGAAAACGTTGAAGCTAAGAAGAAATCGAGTGAAGACTCAAGTGAAGGAAGCACTTGTAGCTGTAGAAGTGACAAGTCATCTGATTACAAGAAAAAGAAGAAGCTTGCAAAGAAGAAAGTTGAGGAAAAGATACCAATGGTTCCCAAGGCAAATCAAAGAATGAAGAAACATCATGAAAAAATGAGAAGGGAACACAAAGTATATGATATATGTGAGAGATCTCAATCCAGGAACAAGAGTGATCAATAAGGAAGCTACTCAAATGATCAGTTCTATGCACCAATATATCCTGTATTCTCCAATCATGAGCTCTTAGATATAGGAGATGTTGAATATGTGCCTAGGAGAAGGTCTGTGGCTGAAGAGAAAGTAAGCTCATCAAACACCTCTCCAAAGCTGAAGAAGATCAAGTTTGTTAAAGAGACGTGTCCACAAAATCTTGAAGTGAATAAACCAATCAAGATGGAGTTCAGTGGATCTTTATATGCATAAAACTCTTAAGGCTTTGACTTTCCAAAACCTAGTGCCAGAATTAAAGACAAACAAGTACTAGAAGATATGGGAAGCTTTGCTATGGTATGGTGCAAGAAGTGTGATGCCTATGGACATCCCACTAATTCATGTTGGGTAGAAGAGGAAAATGAATATGAAATTCCTGATACCTTCTGTGGACTAAACATGAAGGCATACAATCAAATGTATGAAAGATACATGAATGAAGAAAAAAGTCCATTAGAAGATGAAGATTACAGACTCAATTTAGAGAAGAGATTGAAGATAGTTCCGAAATTGAATCAAGGATCAAGTGAATAAGACAAGGCTGTTAGCGGTAAAAGACCAAGCATGAAACCAAAGGATAAAGTAAGACCTGGAATACTAAATGGAGATGAAATATTTCTCCTGGAGCATGGTTTTGAACCTAGAGGGTTTAAATGGAAAACAAAAGAGGAAGTAGCAAAGAAGAAGGAGTTTGTAATTGAACAAATTGAACAGAAAGATGTTGAAGCTACTGTTGAGTATGGATATGAATATGGTGATTCATGGGAAATACTACATGAAGATCCATTTCCAACCCCTGTTGAAGTCTCAATTGAGTCTGATTTACAAACTGATGAAGTTTGTATCTCAGATAGTAACTGATCTTCTTATGTTTGTATGTGCAGGAACAGTCCTCAAATAGAAATGATATACGGTATATGGACAGTGGATGTTGCAGGCCTTGTGACAGAGGAGCACTTGTGACTATGAACAGAAGTTTGAAGGACCAGTTTCCTTTGGGATTGATGAAAATGGAGGGAAAATTGTTGGTAGAGGCACTCTTACAAAGGGCAAAGTATCCTTTGAGAATGTGTTGCATGTTGAAGGACTACAATAAAGTCTACTCAGTATTTCTCAAGTTTGTGATAAAGGATACAAGGTCGGATTTGATGATGCACATTGTTTCATTTTGAAGCATGAGTTTGTCATCCGACCTGAAATGATAATGATGATGGCTCTAAGGAATGGAAACCTCTATGAACTAAGAATGCAGAATGCAATTTCTAGAGGGGTTCATGCTTTGTATCAAGGGCCACTGAAAATGAAACAAAAATGTGGCATAGAAAGATGTGTCATGTAAATCTCAAAAGCATGAACAAGCTTGTGAAAGGAGAGCATGTTATAGGTCTTCCTATAAAAGAATTCAAGTTAGAAGTTAAATTCTCTTCTTGTCTCAAGGAAAAACAACACAAATTCTCACATAAGAGCAAACTGATTAACTCAATTGATGAGGTGCTGGAACTACTTCACATGAATTTGTTTGGTCCTGTAAGTGTTCCAAGCATTAGAAGGAAGAGATTCTGCCTTGTAATAACTGGTGATTTTTCAAGGTTTACATGGGTCTTCTTCATGGGAAACAAGGACGAAACAAGTGAATTAATCAAGAATTATGTACCAAAAATGGAGAATCAACTTGAAGCTGCAAGGACCATGATAGCAGATGCCTACCTACTAGTAAAATTTTGGGCAGAAGCTATCAATACTGCATGCTATGTGCAGAACAGGGACATTTTGAACAAGACTCATAACAAGACTCCATATGAGATAAATTTCAAAAGAAAACCTTATGTGAAGTTCTTAAAGCCATTTGGATGTAAATGCTCACTGTTGAACACAAATGACTATCTTAACAAATTCCAATCCAAATCATTGGAATGTGTATTTGTGGGCTATTCATCTCAATCAAAGGCTTATAGAGTGTATGTCAAAAAGCACATGGTTGTCATTGACTCCTCAGACATTATATGAAATAAAAATCACTTCAATAATGTAGAAGGACCAAAATGGTTGTTTGAGTTAGAGAAAATGATTATAGACATTCAAGATTTATAGTGAAGATATGGATGACATCATGTTCAGAACAAGCATTGAAGAAAAAGAGAAACAAAATAAGATTAATCTGGATACGCTGTGGTCAATTATTGCATTAGGAGAACAGGAATTTAACTTTGAGAAAAATCACAGAAGGCCAAATGAGATTGAGCCTAATGAACATGAAAAAACAGTTAAAATCTCAAATGATGGTCCACATGGAGTTGAGAGTGAGCCAATGCAAAGTCAACCTGAAGAGACTGAAAAGAAATGAAGATAGGTTCCAGTCATTGTTTGACTCATTAAATATTGGCAACAATGAATTATCCACATCAGGAAAAATGCTCTCAATCAAGAATCTCCTGAAACTGAAGAACAACCTCAAAATGAAACTTCTAATGCAAACATGACAAATCTAGATACAGAAGTAATAGCAGATAAGATTGTTCAGACTTTCTCGATTGAAAGAGACCATCCTGCAAAGAATATCATTGGTGACTTGGATGAGAGAGTAACCAGAAAATCATCTGAAAGGGCAAATATTTGTCCTTATTCTTTCTTTTTCTCCCAAGTTGAAACTAAGAATATCAATCAAGCTTTGAAAGACAGTAGTTGGGTAGAAGCAATGCAGGAAGAGTTGGCTCAATTCAGGGATCTATAGGTTTGGGACTTGGTTGACAAACCTAGGGGAAAATATGTAATAGGATCCAAGTGGGTATTCAGAATCAAAAAGGATGAGAGAAGGATATCCATAAAGAACAAAGCAAGACTAGTGGCTTTAGGGTGCTTACAAGAAGAAGGGATAGACTTTGAAGAAGTCTTCGCCCCAGTTGCAAGACTGGAAGCCATTAGAATCTTCTTAGCAAATGCTGCATTCATGAACATCAAAGTCTATCAACTGAATGTCAAGTCTGCCTTATTAAATGGAAAGATTGATGAAGAAGTGTATGTCACTCAGCCTCCAGGATTTGAAGACCCAATTCATCCAAACAAGGTGTACAAGTTGAGCAAACCAGTGTATGGACTACATCAAGCTCCTAGAGCTTGGTATGATGAGCTCTCAAACCACCTTTTGGATAATGGAATCTGTAGGGGTGCAATTGACAAGACATTATTCTACAAGAGAATGAGGAAAGACTTGTTGCCGATTCAGGTATATGTTGATGACATCATTTTTGGCTCTACCAATGAGCAAATGTGCAAAGACTTTGAAAAGTTGATGAAATCAAAATACAAAATGAGCTCAATGGGAGAAATGAATTTCTTTATTGGATTGCAAGTGCAGTAGAAAACTGATGGAATATTCATCAATCAATCCAAGTATGTGCAAGAAATTCTAACGAAATTCAAATGCCAAGACTACAAGACAATGTCCACTCCAATGGACACATATAGAATATGGTGGCTGATGAAAAGGGGGAGCCTGTTGATCAACATGAATACAGGGCCAAGATAGCATCACTGATGTATTTGACAGCTTCAAGGCCAGATATCATCTATGCAGTCTATGTATGTGCAAGATTTCAAGCAAACCACAAGGTTTCTCACATGTTAGCTGTGAAGAGGATATTCAGATACCTGAAAGGCAAACCAAATTTGGGCATCTGGTATCCAAAGAACAACTCCTTTGAGCAGGAAATCTACATTAGGAAGATGCTAATTCTTAGGGAATAGGCTGGTGTCATGGCAATGGAAGAAGCAAACCACAGTGTCCATCTCAACTGCTGATGCTGAGTACATTGCTGCACCTGCCTGCTATGCACAGGTTCTTTGGATCCAAAACCAACTTCTGGATTATGGTCTGAATTTCTTACTCACTCCTATTTACATTCACAATACTGCTGCTATGTTCACTGTGAAAAATTTTGTTCAACATTCAAAAACTAAGCATATAGAAATTAGGCAGCATTTATTTAGAGATTGCAATGAGAAAGGGCTAATAGAAATGAAAAGGGTAGACACTACTGATAATTTGGCTGACTTGTTCACCAAACCATTAGACAAAAACAGATTTCACTTTCTATTAAAATGCCTAGGAATGATCAATACCGATAAAGTCTAATTGATGATACGTGCTTAAGTGAGATGCTAATTGACTATCTTATTGTTACTCACTGTTTTTGAACGCATGATTAAGTGTTATGTGGTTGACTGATTATGGTGTTGCTTGAATCATGCTTGTTGAAATGTTTATGTGGAATATGCTTACTAAATATGTGTTAATTGTTTAAATGGTTGAATGATTAACTTGCATTGTTTGATTTGAGTGCTTCGAGCATGAATCTATGCTTGAAATTGATTTTGATGCTCTCCGAGCACAAACACATGTCTTGAAATTTTTTCTAAGAATTTCGAGCATAGATAACATGATTCTGATGTCGAGCTCAAAGATGTGTCTTGAATATTTTTCTAAGTATCTCGAGCGCATGAAATTGATGTTATGTTTGAAAATTTTGTTTTGAAATTATCTATTTTGATGCCTTTTAATAGGATTCATATACGCTTGAATTAAAAATTATTCATCTTGTATGAATATGTTGATTGTATGAATCATCACTGTTTTTAAAATGAAAACTGTTTGTAAGTCAAATGTTCTTGAAAGTCAGTGTTGTTTTCAAAATCAAATGCTTAATGAATTTTTACAAATGTGTTTTGAAACAACAAATGATTTTTGACTAAGCAAACTGTTTTTGGTGATCTTATTAAGAGAAATGATAATATTATTCAGTTACAAGCTTTGTAAGTCCATGGTGAGTAGTTGAATAGGTGATATAAACATAATGAATTTGCTAAGACTGACGAGGTGAAACTTTGGAAGATCGAGATATGTTTTCTTACACATCTCTCCGAATGATAGGCAGAAAGGTAATTATCCAGTCATACACAAGCCTGCTGATGTTATGGTCACCCAAAATATTTCATTTAATATTTGAGTAGCTATATATATGTGTGTGTGTGTGTGTGTGTGTGTGTGTGTACTAGCCTAAGTAGAATAAAAAAAAGGTTACAAATGCTTGTAACAAATATTATATTCTTTAAGAAAATAATCAGACTTAAAGGGGCATCAAGGGAACCTTAAAGTCTTAAACACCCTGAATGTAAGGCATGTAAGTCCAACGTTCAACCATAAAATCTAATCTTTTTAAAATCTGCTCTTAATAATGTAAACTATTTTTGTTGGACTCGTTATGCCCAAGACACATATTATTATTGATGTGGCTAATATGTAATGATCCAAGTCGGGTCATCCCAATAACAAGCTAGACAAACACCAATAATATTTGTATATATATGATATGATCATAACAAATGAACATTAACACTTGAGCTATTTAGAAAGGGGTTTCTAAATACAATGTAGTTGTGTAATAAATAAATCATATGGATGATTTATATTTTGTGAGATAGCATTCCATAATGTTACTTAAGATGGTTAAGTAACAATATGTGAATAATGGTTACCAAGCATGTCACATATAATGTTTTATAACATAAATGGAATGTTATAAAAATGATAATCATAGTAATAACAAGAAAGGAAGGGGCCACCACCCCCTCTCTTGTTATCTTCTATTATTTTATTATTATAAGTTATATAGTGTGTACATGCAATGCCTTTTATTGGTCAAAAGGGAGGTGCCATTTGAAAGCCCTATTATGCACTCTTTCTCTCAATCTCTCATAACTTACAAAACAACACAAGTAAAAGGTTATTATTCTCTCTTCTCTTTTCTCTCTTGAACGGCTAAGAGTAAGAACACAAGACTAGAGGATAAATCCTCTACACACTATCCCTCTCTTTTCTCTCTTGGACGGCCAAGAACAAGAACAAGAAGGAGTTGTCAAGTGTTACCAAATCCTAGCTACAAGTGGTGTTTGTTGGAAAGCTTGGGGTATGCTAGCTTGAGGAGCTTCATATTCAAGTTCTTGCCTTCTTCATCATCATCTCCTTCGTCTTCCTTGGATTTGAAAGGTAGCTTTAACATGCATGGACTTATAGTGACATGCATGTGTTTGATAGCATGTATTTCGTATTTGGATCCGGGCTTGGGTTTTGCATGTGTAAAATAGGTTTTATACATATCAAATTAACAAGATTTAAAACTAATTTCCGCTGCGTTTTTGGTGCATTATGCCAGTAGTTCATTTGTCTCGAGTCTATCGTGTCTGTAATCGTTACGTTACTTGTTATGTCTGGATGAACTAGTTAGTTTGGTTATTTGGTTTTGGCGATCTTATGTCCTGGCGAAGTTAGGGACAAATTCACCTAGGGTTTTAGGCGAAGTTGTCGTATTATATAAAACTAACTTACGCCGTTTGAAAAAAGAGTATCTGTTTTTGTAAGCTATAGCTAGGCTTTTGGTGTTTTGGTGTTAGGATCTAATAACAAGTAACCTGTATCCAACGTGTTACGTGTTTCTTTACGTATCTCTCGATTAAATACCGTATCGTATACGTAGGGGATTCTGCACACTCGTGTTACGAGATACTCCTGTGTTGATCCGGCAGGGAACCTACAATTGGTATCAGAGCATTTTCTCATGATTGTGTGGTTCGGGAATATCACACGAGTGTTAAAATTATTCCGCTAGACTTTTCGCGGAATCGTTTCACGTAAAACACCGTTCGTTCAGTCCATTCCTACACCATATTACCCTCGTCGCACTCCATACTACCTTTTAATCATTCGAAACCAGAAAAACAATGCTCAAAATCAGATCTCACATCCAGCGAAGTTGTCGTCACCTGTCATTAGGGTTTCAGCGAAGTTGTACTCTAGCGAAGTTATTTGGTCAAATTAATTGAAAGTGAAGTTAATTTATACTTTCTAGCTTCGCCCAAAGCAAAGTTAACACAAGGCGAAGTTATCCTATCTTTGCCATCACGTAATACAGTTTGAATTAGTTCCAGCTTTCATTTCGGTTTAATATGACGTCAATAAACATCACTGAACTGGTAAAGATGGAGGTTGAAGCTGGGTCAGCGACTAAAGCTCCAAAGTTACTTAAAGGCACTGATTTTTTTGCGTGGAAAGACAGATTTGAGCAGTATGTGAAATATCAAGATGCAAAGATGTGGGTATGTATTCAGGATGGCTATATCCCTCCAACAACTAAGTTTGAAGGACGTGAGCAACTAAAAAAATATAATAAGATGGAGGACGATGAGAAGAAAATGTACGAGGCAGAAAGTAAGGCACTAGCTGCAATCACCATGGCACTACCTCAGGAAATTTTTCATACTTTCAGAAAGTACAAGTCTGCTAGAGAATTGTGGGAAGAATTGGAAAATCGCTATGAAGGTAATGTCGGAATTCGAATCCAAAACAAAGTTACTAAAAACTCAGTTCTCGGTATTCAAGTACTTAAAAAATGAATCACTTGATGACATCATCACAAGATTCTATCACTTGATGACCGAATTGAACAACTACTCCATAAAGTATTCTGAGAATGAGATTGTGGAAAAACTTCTTGATGCTCTTCCACCAAAATGGGAGATGTACATAGTTCTGATGAGAGAAGATAAAGAATTTGATAGCTTTGATTTAGAGAAGGTGGTTAACAAGTTACGTAATTATGAGCTTAATATGTTACGAAAAGAGACGCCTAATGATCAGGTTCAGGATCCGGGAATGTATGGTGCAAAAGGCTCTCCAATCTCATGTTCTAAAACAGAATCGACCGCCTATTACTCAGGCGGGGAACGAAATTCTACTCAAGATGGTCATGTGGTGATGAATATGGATGGAGATATATGCTTTGTAGCTAGTGGAAGTAATTCTTCAAAACCTCAATCCTCAGTAAGAAATTCTTCTACTAGTCCTTCAAGTGTAAATTACTCAAAGATACCTATGAGTGTTAAACCTCAATTATGAGCTGAACAACAATTTGCTCTTTATGCCTCTTTCATTGCGTCTTATGAGAATTACATCAAGGGAAAGATAGTTGACCCTGCAACCTTGGATGAGGACTATGATCAGATAAATGCTGATGACATGGAAGAAATGGATCTGAAGTGGCAAATGGCGACTATAGTAAGGAGGGTAAAACGATTTATGAAGAAGACTAGACGAAAGTTCGTGGGAGAGAGACCCGGATTTGACAAGTCAAAGGTTCGTTGCTACAACTGTCAATAGAATGGACACTTTGCAAGAGAGTGTCCAAATGAAAAAGTTGAACAGAGTCAGAATAGGCCTACTCAACAGAATGGGAATGGAAATGAAATAAAAGCCATGGTATCTCAACAGAATGGTGGGTATAATTGGAACATCAAAGTTGAGGAGGTGATTGAACAAGCAAATCTGGTGAATATTGTGACTGAAAGATGTGACAAGGAACCAGTGGAGGATCAAGCATACATGGCAGAAGTGAATGATCAGCTCTCAGAGGTATGTTCTGAACCTCATTGTGAACAATGTGAACAACTGTCTTATCAATTAGATGCTTTAACTTATCAGTATGTAAGTTTGGAAAAAGAATTAAAAACTGTAAAAGAAGAACATCATTACTCTAAACAAAAGGAAAACAGTTACTCGGTCCAAATTAATGCTGGTGAAAAAGACATAAGATGCCTTAAGGCAATATTAGCTGAGAAAATCCAAGTAATTGATCTAATTTATGAAGTTGTGGAAGAAAAAACCAAACTTATTGCTGAAAAGGACAAACAGATAGCAGATTATCAAGTGAAAGTGGTGGAACTAAACATACTTGAAAAGTTTAGGAATTCTTCAATGATGCTTAATCATGTCCTAAGTGTTCAACGTTCTCCTAACGATAAAGGAGGAATTGGATACAATGAAGGTCCACCACCTTTTAACAATAACTATACTTATAATCCTTGTAATCAGCCATCTGCTTTTGTTAAACCTAATCAGACAGTAACGGGAAATGTCAGCTCCATTGATTTACCCGTTAGAGTTCAATCAAGCAACACCAACATTAAATTGAACAATCATGAGAACCTCGATAAAGATATTAACGAATCGGTACAGACATACTCGTCATTCGTGAATCAAGATTCCAAGAATAAGTAGTCTGTGAAAATTCGCAAAGTGGATTATGAAGTTGTGTTGCTCAGACGGGGGGAGAGTGATACTTTTAGTGACAAGAAATCTCCTTTAAACCCATTCGTCCCCCCTTATGTGAAACAAACTGTCAGTGAAGCAACTTCATCTTCTGCTGCAACTTCTGACAAGAATGTTCGGATAGACACAGATTGTCCAAACAAAATTAATAGTCCGAACAAAAGTTGTTTTAGTTGTAACAAGATAGGACACTTTGTCAGTAACTGTCCGCTGAAAAGGAATAAATCTAAAAATATGAGGCCAACCAAAACTGAAAATGAAACGAACTTTAAAACTGGTACTAGTAAGAATTCTAACACATCCAACTTTAATCGTTGGACAAATTTAAGATTTCAAAGAAACCAATCTCGTTTTTTCCCAATTAATCACAGAACGGGTAACATCGAATCCATTAATGCTAGAAACTCAAGGATGTTTGGATGGCCTCAAAATCAGTTTTCTAGAAATCTTCCATTCAGATCAAATGAAAACTTCCCTCAAAGGAACTTTAGGCAACCTAGGTGTTGGATGACGTTTAAAAAGTTTGACCAACCCAAGACCAGAAGGTCTTGGGTCCCCTGCATTTAATTTGTTTCTTTAGAACAGGAACAAGAAATTGTTACGTGATTTGAAAGCTATACAAGGAGGAAGAGTTAGTTTTGCAGGAGAAAGCGAAGGAAATATTTCTGGAATCGGTACTGTTACAATTGGGAGAATCAAGTTGGAGAAGGTTAATTTTGTGAAAGAGTTAAAGCACAATCTTCTGAGCGTCTCTCAGATCTGTGACAAAGAATACACTGTGCACTTTACAAAGGATGAAGCATACGTGCTCTATCCTGGTTTCAAGATTCCTGAAACCTGGGTTGTGATGAAAGTTCCAGGAGAGAAGAATACATACGTGATAGACATGAGGTCCACCAAGAAGGAGACAGAAGAATCATGTTTATTGTCAAAAGCAACAGAATCAGAGTCGGAATTGTGGCACCGAAGGATGGGTCATATCCATCTACGTAAGATGAACTACATAGTCAAGAATGGGCTGGTACTTGGAGTTCCATTAAAGAATTTCGACTTTGAAGATCAATGTCTGTCATGCAAGAAAGTAAAGCAGCACAAGAAATCACATCACTCCAAACTAATTAACTCAATTGTCACACCTTTGGATTTGCTTCACATGGATATGTTTGGTCCTATCAATGTTAAAAGCATGGTTGGAACATCCTATTGCTTGGTTGTGACTGATGATTACTCACGTTACTTATGAGTTTATTTTCTGAAAGCTAAAGATGAAACAGTGCAGTTGGTAATTAACTTGATTACCAAAGTGGAAAATATTGTTGGGGGAAAGGTCAAGTCCATCAGAAGCGATAATGGCACAAAGTTCAAGAACTATCAAATGGACATATTTTGTCTGCAGAAAGGGATAGAGCATCAGTTTAGTGCACCATATACTCCGCAACAGAATGGAGTAGCTGAAAGGAAGAATAGAACTCTAATCGAGGGAGCCAGGACTATGCTGGCAGACGCTAAACTTCCCGTGGTGTTCTGGGCTGAGGTTGTTGCCACGGCCTGCTATATCCTTAATCGTGTTTTAACTGTTAAAAGATTAAATAAAAATTGTTATGAATTAATGCATTGTAGAAAGCCAAATCTGAAAGGTCTTGAACCTTTTGGGTCCCCATGTTCGATCTTAAAGACTAACTCAAAATTTGGTGAGAAAGCTGACGAAGGTATTCTTGTTGGCTACATAGTTGGGTCACCCAACAGAAGAGTCTTTAATCTATCGAACAATAAGGTTGAGGTGGTTTGTAACACTGACATTACAAGTTACAAATCACCAAAGCCTAGCATGGGACCGGCAGAGGCTTTTGATTATGATAAATTATTCAAATCCTTTAATTTACCTTCTTTTGATTTTGCAGATACAGAAGAAAGGTTGGCAACTCAGATGCTACTCGATGAAGATGAGGCAATTCTGCATCGTCCACAACTTAATGAAAAACAATCTCATGTGTCAAGAAATGTTGAACCTCCTGTTGTCTCAAGCAGTGATGACTTTATCAATCCGTTTCACACTCAACACAATTCAGATGAAATCTCTCCAAATCTTGGAGAAGACTTAGTGGTTGGTCCTGCCCAAACCACCAGAATCCACAAGAATCTTCCCTTGGAGAATGTGATCGGTAGTCCTTCCGATGGAGTGCGAACAAGAAGGAGCTTGGAAGAAAACACATGTGTGTATGCAAGCATTAATGACATTGGTATTATGAATGAATGCTTGTATGCTTGCTTTATCAGTCAGATTGAACCAAAGAACTATCAGATGGCATTAAAGGATAGCTCGTGGGTAGAAGCCATGCAGGAAATATTGGCTCAGTTTAACAAAATGGAAGTATGGCGTTTGGTTGAAAAGCCACAAGATGTGAATGCAATCGGTACGAAGTGGGTTTTCAAATGCAAGAGAGATGAGAAAGGGGTAATCGTCCGGAACAAGGCAAGATTAGTAGTCAAAGAATTTAATCAACAAGAAGGGATCGACTACAATGAGGTGTTTGCTCCTGTGGCAAGACTAGAAGCAATTCGACTTTTCTTGGCCTTTGCTGCACATAATGATATGAAAGTGTTTCAGCTGGATGTTAAAAGTGCTTTCCTAAATGGCAAGGTCGATGAAGTGGTGTATGTCGAGCAACCTCCGGGCTTTTCTGATCCAGACTTTCCAGACCGTGTGTACAAGCTCAGTAAAGCATTATATCTTCTACATCAGGCTCCACGAGCTTGGTACGCAACTTTATCTGATTATTTGTTGGAAAATGGGTTTGTGAGAGGAAAGATCGACAGTCTATTGTTTGTAAAGTGGAATGGGAAAGATTTTCTTCTCGTTCAGGTCTATGTGGACGATATCATCTTCGGAGCTTCAAAGAGTTCTATGTGTCAGGAGTTTGAAGCGGTCATGAAGAAAAGGTTTGAGATGAGCGCCATGGGTGAACTAACTTTCTTTTTGGGCTTACAGGTAGATCAGAAGAAGAATGGCATGTTCATTCATCAAACTAAATATGTTCACGACGTGCTTAAACGTTTTAAGATGGAAGAAACCACCCCGTTTGACACTCCGATTTGTGTCAACCACAAACTAGGTGCTGACTCCAACAGTGATGAAGATGTGGATCCCACTCAGTATTGAGCTATTATAGGTTCTTTGATGTATTTAACTGCTTCCAGACCTGACATTATGTATGCAGTTTGTCTTTGTGCTCATTTTCAGGCAAACCCAAAGGAGTCACACATGAAGGGAGTGAAGAGAATTTTGCGGTATCTTAAAGGGAAGCCTAAATTGGGTCTCTGGTATCCAAAAGGAGGAGAACTGGATCTGGTAGCATACACAGACTCGACTATGGAGGATGCAACCAGAACACAAAGTCAACAACTGGTGGCTGTCAATTTCTAGGAGGAAGATTGGTGTCGTGGCAATGCAAGAAGCAGACTTCAGCGGCCATATACACCTGTGAAGCAGAATACATGGCAGCATCAAATTGCTGCTCCCAGGTTTTATGGATAAAACAACAAATGCGAGATTATGGTCTGAATTTCACTCAAACTCCTATTTGCATTGATAACACTGCTGCTATCTCAGTAACTAACAATCCCGTAAAACATAGTAAAACAGAACATATTGACATTCATCATCATATGGGATTGTGCTGAGAATAAATTAATCGTGCTTGAAAAGGCTGATTCACTGGATAATTTTGCCGATCTTTTTACAAAAGCTTTTGACCGTTCCCGTTTTCAAAACCTTATTGAGCTTAATGGGATAATCAATCCCGAGTAACCATCTTTTTCCTTTACAAAAAAAAAAAAAAAAAAAAAAAACATCACTATCGCTGAGAATTATGTCGGTCGCTCAAGTTTGAAGGACATGTTCTTGAATATGTTTGGTCCTTGTATCTACGTGTAGATTCAAAGGATAGCCATTAACCTAATAACTGAAAGCCACTGGGGTGGTTGTGATGAGTTTTTATTCCTTCGCTGAAAATTATGTCGGTTACACTCACTTGGAGGTACACATATTTGTATGTGTTTGGTCCTGCTAATCCACTAGATTTTTGGGATAGACATTTACCCAAAGACTTAGAAGTGATCGGGGCATCTGAATATAAAATTCTTTTTTTTGGGAAATGATATACTTTTTCAGTCTATAGCTTCTCATGAAGCTTCAAAATTGATGTTAAATTGAAAATTGATCCAACCTTTGGAAAATGATAGATGAGCTGATTTTGTGCGCCTAACGGGTGAAGTTATTAGGCTTAAAAGACTTTAGAACAGTCATTGTTTGGTACGGTAGCTTTCCATGGTGCGTAAAAGTTAATGTGATACAAATTAAATCTGCTCGATTTACTGTGGAGAGTCATTTTGAAATGTGCATGTCTCCACATGCATCTCTCCGAATGATAAGCAGAAAAGTGATTACCCAGTCATACACGAGCCCATTAGTGTCTTGATCCCCGCGTATATTGTGTTATCCTTCTGCAGTGATCCAGATTCGGGACTTGCAGGTGTTTGTTATAGTTCTTAGAAAAGGGGGGGATTATTATGTCTTATTGCCTTTGAAATTCACAAAGTATAAAACAACATGGATGAGGCACCAAATGAGTCTTGTGCAGGATGTAAGGATTGTGAAGCATACTCAAATGTACATTGTTTAATTAGACACTACAGGTCGAAGTCAACTCAGGGTGATCTGGGGAAAGCCAAATACGCCTTGAGAATAGATAGGAGGCATCACAGTTCCTTAAGTGATGTTCATCTAAACTTTGAGCCTAATTAAACCTAATCCGTATCACAGAAGCAATGAAAATCATGCTAAGTTTTATACCTGCCTTCAACCTGTTTCTCTATGTCATAATAATGCTGAACATGGATCCTTGTGACAGTCTCTTAATCAGTATGATTCTATGTTCGGATTTTCTCTTAAACATGCTGGGTTCTCTACAGACCGAAATTTGATCTCGTCAATGTTATTTTACTTATGTTTATTTTATATTATTTTATACATTTGTCTTATGTGAATAACATAGAATCTTGGGTTACTCGTTTTTGGTCTTTTCCTTCTTTCAAATTGTTTTAAAACTAACTTCGCTTGGGAGGCGAAGTTGTCAAACCGGCGAAGTTGTTGTAACTTCGCCACTAGGTTTTTCAGAAAGTATAAAAGGCAGACATGGTCCATTTTTGGTCAAACACACACTCTAAACCCTTGGCGAACTTATCTCTCTGGATCAACCCTCACATAATCTGCTTTTTGTCTAATAATAAGGTGCAGTGACGTCTACTGATTCATAATTTACTAGTTTCGTTTGTTAGTCAGTCCCATAATGTAGGTTTTTGATGAGTTCTCTTGAATAACCCTGATAGTCGATAATACCCGTCGGATTTTGAATGTATTAGTGTTGTCTGGCACTCCGAGACCTTAATCGGACATCCTTGTACATGTTGTCAGTCTCTGATTGTCCGTAATTGCAACTGAAAAGGATCTTGATTACGGCACTGTATATGCGGCGAAGTTCTTATTTGGCGAAGTTACTATAACTTCGCTGCTTGACATCTGTTGGTCACAACTTCGCCGAAACCAACTTCGCTACCTCCATGCTAAGCGAAGTTACAAACTGACTAAACATTTATCTAACTTAACTTGTTTGCCTTGCAGGTATGGCAGCTGTAGCAGGTGCGGGTGGTACAGGTGGTGATGGAGGAGATGGGGATAAGAGAAAATTCTATCCGGGTCACAACATGTACGTGACATTGGACCCAGATGCTCGTGGGGTAGATGATTACTCGGAGATTATCATGTTTCTCATCCGATCAAGGATTTTTCATGCTATCACTACAACACTTCCGATCTCTTTACCAAATATAGAAGACTTTTGGAACACAGTGGAATATGATTTTCGAGTGGAACCTCCAGTGATGCGTGCTACCTTCAATGGTCAAGTGATACAGTTCTCTGCAAATCAGATGCAGGAGGCTCTACAGTTTGGAGCTGAAACTACTCAGGATCCCACTGAGTACTCAGCCACCTTTAGGAATGGGGCATTTCTTCGTATGGGATACTCTGGTCCGTTGGAAGACTCACAACGCCGAAAGGGATTTCTATTGGATCAATGGCGTTTCTTGATGCATGTGTTGATTGTTTGCATGTCCGGCCGCAAAGCTGGAACCAATGGTATGGATGCGACAATGCAATCTGCCATGACCGCGCTGACATATAATAAACCATTTAGCTTCAGTCAAATGGTGTTCTACGAAATTGATCGTCAGCGGCGGGAAGCGAATCGGGAGCGTTTCTTAATGTATCCGAGATTTTTACAAATGATTCTTAATCATGTTGCTCCTAATCTGCCACAACGTCATCCTATCTCTTTTGTGGAATGTGTAAACAAGAGAATTTTCGCTCCATGTAGTTCATCGAGCGCACGGAGTAATCGTGATCATCGTCCGAGACACACAGCTTTGTTCGGGTATCTTGTGAATCCTGACTATGTTGCTCAACCAGAGGATGGATTTGCTGATCCTGCTCCGGCACAAGCTAATGTCCCTTAACCACCTCCCGTGGTTCATGTTGCTCCAGTTCCAGTTGATCCCGTTCAAGATGCTCCCTTACTAGATGATCCAGTTATAGATCCTGTTATATCTGCTGCAGAGGGGATAGATCTTGTTGTTGATTTGGGAGTGCAAGGGATTTTTGGTACTTCCTCTGAAGTTCAGGTTTCTTCAATTGCAGTTTCTGGGGTACTATCTTCCTCGATCGTTGGTTCAGTTGGTCAATATCAACTCTCTGGTGAGGATTCAGAGGAAACTTTATCTGATTCTTCCAATGATGAGGCTGTTGAAGCTCAGAAAGTTCTGGTTACACAAGAGAGGATTCAAGGAAAACGGAGGAAAGATTCGGATGATAGTGAGTCGGATTATGAAAAGGAGTTGTATGCCTTGGTATGTAGATCGAAGAGGGCTAGAGCTGGAGAAAAAAAAATGTCGATAATCAATTGACCGGTCCCGTTTTCAAAACCTTATTGAGCTTAATGGGATAATCAATCCCGAGTAACCATCTTTTTCCTTTACAAAAAAACAAAAAAAAAAAAAAAAAAAAAAAAAAAACATCACTATCGCTGAGAATTACGTCGGTCGCTCAAGTTTGAAGGACATGTTCTTGAATATGTTTGGTCCTTGTATCTACGTGTAGATTCAAAGGATAGCCATTAACCTAATAACAGAAAGCCACTTGGCGGTTGTGATGAGTTTTTATTTCTTCGCTGAAAATTATGTCGGTTACACTCAGTTGGAGGGACACATATTTGTATGTGTTTAGTCCTGCTAATCCACTGGATTTTTGGGTTAGCCATTTACCCAAAGACTTAGAAAGGATAGCCATTAACCTAATAACTAAAAGCCACTTGGCGGTTGTGATGAGTTTTTATTTCTTCGCTGAAAATTATGTCGGTTACACTCAGTTGGAGGGACACATATTTGTATGTGTTTAGTCCTGCTAATCCACTGGATTTTTGGCAGGTCGGTTTTTGTATCGCAAAACTACGCCCGCGAGCTCGATGTTTTAATCTCTTTATGATCGTATCTTTATTTACTTCGGCTTTACTAATAACTAAATTGGCTTCACTCGAACCCATATTGGAACTAGCATTTGCTACTGCCGAATAAACTAATTTAAAAATGGGATAACATGCTCGATAAGGCATGAGTTCTAATATGATAAGTGTTTCTTCGTAGGAACGCCCCCGAATTTGATCAATTACTATTCGCGCTTTGTGAGCAGACATAGATATATGTTGACCTAAAGCGTATACTTCTATTGTTCTCTTATTTAACATAAAGTTCGTCTCCTACTAATCAATGATAGATATCTATATATATTATTATACATAAACAAACGTTTTTTAACGACGAGATCTATTATCGCTTTTTGCATGTCCTCGGAAATTTAAAGTAGGCGCAAATTCTCCTAATTTGTGTCCTACCATACGATCTGTTATATAAATAGGTAAATGTTCCTTTCCATTATGGATAGCAACAGTATGGCCCACCATTATGGGTATAATGGTAGATGCCCGGGACCATGTTATTATTATTTCTTTTTCTTCTTTTGTGTTAAGCTTATTTATTTTTTTTAATAAATTATTCGCTACAAAAGGATTTTTTTTAGTGAACGTGTCACAGCTTCCTCCTATTTTTTTTTTAAAACGAAGAAAGAAATTCTATTTTCTCTCCTATTTACTACGGCGATGAAGAATCAAATTATCACTATATTTATTCCTTTTTCGACTTCTTTTTCCAAGTGCAGGATAACCCCAAGGGGTTGTGGGTTTTTTCCTACCAATTGGGGCCCTCCCTTCACCACCCCCATGTGGATGGTCTACAGGGTTCATAACTACTCCTCTTACTACAGGGCGCTTACCTAGCCAACGCTTAGATCCGGCTCTACCCAAACTTTTCTGGTTCACCCCAACATTCCCCACTTGTCCGACTGTTGCTGAGCAGTTTTTGGATATCAAACGGACCTCCCCATAAGGTAATTTTAATGTGGCCGATTTCCCTTCTTTTGCAATCAGTTTCGCTACAGCACCCGCTGCTCTAGCTAATTGTCCACCCTTTCCAAGTGTGATTTCTATGTTATGTATGGTCGTGCCTAAGGGCATATCGGTTGAAGTAGATTCTTCTTTTTTATCAATCAAAACCCCTTCCCAAACTGTACAAGCTTCTTCCAAAGCATACGGCTTTCTGGATGTAGATGGTGATATCTATACAGATGATCTTATATATATGGTATAATGAAGTACCACATGGGTGGATATATAGGAATCAAAATCTGCCGAATCACTCATTTTATGATCTTCTACATCCTAGGTCTTCCCGTTCCATCATCTGGCTTATGTTCTTCATGTAGCATTCAGACCGAATGACTCTATGAAATTACGTTGATACTTCCACATATTAAGGGTAACGTAGGAGACATCTCTATTTTTCCCCCGGGGAATCTTTAGAATTACCACTGCTTAGCTTTCAATTCGCCTCTGACCATCAAATGAAATGTGAATAATCCGTCCTCTTCTCTTTGAAAGAAGGGGCGCTTCCGGTTTTGTCGGTGCTTGAAACAATTTTGTCTTCTCCATATTAATATATCTCTAGAGTCAATAATTTTATATGAGGAACTACTGAACTCAATCACTTGCTGCCGTTACTCTTCAGTTTTCTGTTGAGGTCTATCCTGTAGAGGTACTCAAATTGGATCAGTGATCAATTTCTAGGTTTCTTCGTAAACCTAATTGGTTACTTCCAATTACGTAAATGAATAGTTCAAACCGCACTCAAAGGTAGGGCATTTCCCATTTTTATAGGAACTTATGTACCAGAAACAATGGTATCTCCAATTATAGCCCCCCTGGGATGTAAAATATATCTCTTCTCACCATCCCTATAGTGTATGAGACAAATGTATACATTTCGATTCGGGTCGTATTCTATGGTTACGATTCTACCATATATGTCTTTTTCATTCCGTCAAAAATTTATTTTACGGTATAGACGCTTATGACCTCCCCCTTTATGACCTGTAGTAATGATTCCTCTGGCATTATGACCTTTACCACAATGATGCTGTCCATAGATCAAATTATTTCATGGATTGGATTTCACTTGACTGTCTACGGTTCCATTGCGTGTGCTCGAGGTAGAAGTTTTATACAAATGTATCGCCATGCTATTAAGTATTTTGATTTAAGTTCTTTTCTTTCTAAGAGGTGGAATAGAATAACCCGGTTGAAGCGTAATGATCATTCGTCTGTAATGCATTGTCTGTCCCATAATGGGTCCCATTCTTCTAGCCTTTCCCCGGAGTCGATGACTATTCATCGCGATTACCTTGACACCAAAGAAGAGTTCGACCCAATGCTTTATTTCTGACCTAGTTGATCCTGATTCGACATTAGAAGTATATTGATTTTTCCCCAATAACCGAATACTTTTGTCTGTAAATACTGCATACCTGATTCCATCCATAAATCAATTTGATTCCCTATGAGTTCTAGTCTCAATAAGACTACTAATTCTTACTGTTCATATAGTATGATATGAATATACCACACCAATTCGTTATGTATGGATGATGAGATTTCATTGATACAGAGCTAATTCCAATAGACTTATTGGAGGGTCCCATTGGCGTGCATCCAGTAGGAATTGAACCTACGAATTCGCCAATTATGAGTTGGGTGCTTTAACCATTCAGCCATGGATGCTTAGCGGGTCATAGTGAATGACCAGATTCCAATTCAAATAAAATCTTTCAACTAAAGCAATGAGATGCTTAAATGGAATTCTTTTAGTTCTAATAAATCAGGAGGAATTTAATGACAGGACATGAATTCAAGTCTTGGATTTTAGAATTGAGAGAGATCAAGAATTCTCACTATTTCTTAGATTCCTGGACCCAATTCAATTCAGTGGGATCTTTCATTCACATTTTTTTCCACCAAGAACATTTTATAAAACTTTTTGACTCCCGAATTTGGAGTATCCTACTTTCACACAATTCACAGGGTTCAACAAGCAATCGATATTTCACGATCAAGGGTGTAATACTCTTTGGAGTAGCGGTCCTTATATATCGTATTAACAATCGAAATATGGTCGAAAGAAAAAATCTCTATTTGATAGGGCTTCTTCCTATACCTATGAATTCCATTGGACCCAGAAATGATACATTGGAAGAATCCGTTGGGTTTTCCAATATCAATAAGTTGATTGTTTCGCTCCTGTATCTTCCAAAAGGAAAAAAAATCAATGAGAGTTCTTTCCTGAATCCGAAAGAGGGTACTTGGGTTCTCCCAATAACTAAAAAGTGTAGCATGCCTGAATCTAACTGGGGTTCGCAGTGGTGGAGGGACTGGATCGGAAAAAAGGGCGATTCTAGTTGTAAGATATCTAATGAAACCGTCGCTAGAATTGAGATATTATTCAAAGAGAAAGATCTCAAGTATCTGGAGTTTGTCTTTGTATATTATAGGGATGATCCGAAGGTACGGAATGTATCGTCAAATATTCAATATGATTCCACAAGATCTAGTTTCGTTCAAGGGATTCTAGCCAATTGAAAGGATCTTCTGATCAATTCAGAGATCATTTTGATTCCATTAGTAATGAGGATTCGGAATATCACACATTGCTCAATCAAAGAGAGATTCAACAACTAAAAGAAAGATCGCTTCTTTGGGATCCTTCCTTTCTTCAAACGGAAGGAACAGAGATAGAATCAAACCGATTCCCGAAATGCCTTTCTGGATATTCCTCAATGTCCCGGCTATTCACGGAACGTGAGAAGCAGATGATTAATCATATGCTTCCGGAAGAAATCGAAGAATTTATTGGGAATCCTACAAGATCCGTTCGTTCTTTTTTCTCTGACAGATGGTCAGAACTTCTTCTTGGTTCGAATCCTACTAAGAGGTCCACTAGAGATCAGAAATTGTTGAAGAAACAACAAGATCTTTCTTTTCTCAGGCGATCGGAAAATAAAGAAATGGTTAATCTATTCAAGATAATTACGTATTTACAAAATACCATCTCAATTCATCCTATTTCATTAGATTCGGGATGTGATATGGTTCCGAAGGATGAACCGGATATGGACAGTTCCAACAAGATTTCATTCTTGAACAAAAATCCATTTTTTTATTTATTTCATCTATTCCATGACCGGAACAGGGGAGGCTAC
This sequence comes from Bidens hawaiensis, assembly GCF_021521415.1. NCBI lineage: Eukaryota > Viridiplantae > Streptophyta > Magnoliopsida > Asterales > Asteraceae > Bidens > Bidens hawaiensis. Next base: position 376,522 of record NW_027491323.1, read on the forward strand.
ACGTTACACCATGATTTTGAATCAGAAGAGAGATTTCAAAAAATGGCAGATTTATTCACTCTATCAATAACCGAGCCGGATCTGGTGTATCATAAGAGATTTGCCTTTTCTATTGATTCCTATGGTTTGGATCCAAAACAATTCTTGAATGGGGTATTCAACTCCAGGTATGAATGGAAAACGACATCTTTATTGGTTTTATTGGTTCTATTTCCTATTTTTTATGAAGAGAATGAATCTTTTTATTGAAGGATCAGAAAAAAAAAAGGGTCCAGATCTCCTGCGGGAATGATTTGGAAGAGCTAAAACCAATAATAGTGGTACTTTCTAGCAACAACATAATGGAGGCAGTCAATCAATATAGATTGATCCGAAATCTGATTCAAATCCAACATAGCACCCATAGGTACATAAGAAATGTATTGAATCGATTCTTTTTAATGAATAGATCCGGTCGCAACTTCGAATATGGAATTCAAAGGGATCAAATAAGAAAGGAGACTCTGAATCATAGAACTCTAATGAAATATACGATCAACCAACATTTATCGAATTTGAAAAAGAGTCAGAAGAGATTGTTCGATCCTCATTTTTTTTCCTCGAACCGAGAGATCCATGAATCGGGATCCTGATGCATATAGATACAAATGGTCCACTGGGAGCAATAATTTCCAGGAACATTTAGAACATTTTGTTTCTGAGCAGAAGAGCCATTTTCAAGTAGTGTTCGATCGATTACGTATTAATCCATATTCGATTGATTGGTCTGAGGTTATCGACAAAAAAGATTTGTCTAAGCCACTTCGTTTCTTTTTGTCCAAGTTGCTTCTTTTTTTGTCTAAGTCACTTCCTTTTTTGTTTGTCAGTTTCGGGAATATTCCCAAACAATGATATACTTTTTCAGTCTATAGCTTCTCATGAAGCATCAAAATTGATGTTAAATTGAAAATTGATCTAACCTTTGGAAAATGATAGATGAACTGATTTTGTGCGCCTAACAGGTGAAGTTATTAGGCTTAAAAGACTTTAGAACAGTCATTGTTTGGTACGGTAGCTTTCCATGGTGCGTAAAAGTTAATGTGATACAAATTAAATCTGCTCGATTTACTGTGGAGAGTCATTTTGAAATGTGCATGTCTCCACATATATCTCTCCGAATGACAGGCAGAAAAGTGATTACCCAATCATACACGAGCCCGTTAGTGTCTTGATCCCCGCGTATATTGTGTTATCCTTCTATAGAGATCCAGATTCGGGACTTGCAGGTGTTTGTTATAGTTCTTTAAAAAAAGGGGGGGATTATTATGTCTTATTACCTTTGAAATTCACAAAGTCTAAAACAACATGGATGAGGCACCAACTGAGTCTTGTGCAAGATGTAAGGATTGTGAAGCCGACTCAAATGTACATTGTTTAATCAGACACTACAGGTCGAAGTCAACTCAGGGTGATCTGGGGAAAGCCAAATACGCCTTGAGAATAGATAGGAGGCATCAAAGTGATGTCCATCTAAATTTTGAGCCTAATTGAACCTAATCCGTATCACAAAAGCAATGAAAATCATGCTAAGTTTTATACCTGCCTTCAACCTGTTTCTCTATGTCATATTAATGTTGAACATGGATCCTAGTGACAGACTCTTAATCAGTATGATTCCATGTTCGAATCTTTTCCTAAACATGCTGGGTTCTCTACAGACTGAAATTTGATCCCGTCAATGTTATTTTACATATGTTTATTTTTTCTTATGTGAATAACATAGAATCTTGGGTTAATCGTTTTTGGTCTTTTTCTTCTTTCAAATTGTTTTAAAACTAACTTCGCTTGGGAGGCGAAGTTGTCAAACCAGCGAAGTTGTTTTAACTTCGCCCCTGGGTTTTTCATAAAGTATAAAAGGCAAACATGGTCCATTTTTGGTCAAACACACACTCTAAACCCTCGACGAACTTATCCCTTTGAATCAACCCTCACATAATCTCCTTTTTGTCTAATAATAAGGTGCAGTGACGTCTATCGATTCATAATTTACTAGTTCCGTTTGTTAATCAGTTCCATAATGTAGGATTTTTATCGGTTCTCTTGAATAACCCTAAAAATGGATAATACTCTTCATTTTTGAATGTATTGGTGATGTCTAGAACTCCGAGACCTTAACCGGACATCCTTGTACCTGTTTTCCGTCTCTGATTATCCGTAATTGCAACTGAAAAGGATTTTGTTTCAGGAACCGTCTATGCGACGAAGTTCCTGTACAGCGAAGTTACTATAACTTCGCTGCTTGACATCTGTTGGTCATAACTTCGCCGAAACACCAACTTCGCTACCTACATGCTAAGCGAAGTTACAAACTGAGTAAATATTTTTCTAACTTAACTCGTTTGCTTTGCAGGTATGGCAGCTGTAGCAGGTGCGGGTGGTACAGGTGGTGATAGAGGAGATGGGGATAAGAGAAAATTCTTTCCGGGTCACAACATGTATGTGACATTGGACACAGATGCTCGTGGGGTAGATGATTACTCGGAGATTATCACGTTTCTCATCAGATCAAGGATTTTTCATGCTATCATTACAACTCTTCCGATCTCTTTACCAAATATATAAGACTTTTGGAGCACAGTGGAATATGATTGTCGAGTGGAACCTCCAGTGATGCGTGCTACTATCAATGGTCAAGTGATATAGTTCTCTGCAAATCAGATACAGGAGGCTCTACATTTTAGAGCTGAAACTACTCAGGACCCCACTGAGTATTCAGCCACTTTTAGGAATGGGGCATTTCTTCATATGGGATACTCTGGTCCGTTGGAAGACTCACAACGCAGAAAGGGATTTCTATTGGATCAATGGCGTTTCTTGATGCATGTGTTGATTGTTTGCATGTCCGGCCGCAAAGCTGGAACCGATGGTATGGGTGTGACAATGCAATCTGCCATGACCACGCTGACATATAATAAACCATTTAGCTTCATTCAAATGATGTTCTACGAAATTGATCGTCAGCGGCGGGCAGCGGATAGGAGCGTTTCTTAATGTATCCGAGATTTTTTCAGATGATTCTTAATCTTGTTGTTCCTAATCTGCCACAACGTCGTCCTCTCTCTTTTGTGGAATGTGTAAACAAGAGAATTTTTGCTCAATGTCGATCATCGAGCGCATGGAGTAATCCTGATCGTCGTCCGAGACATACAGCTTTGTTTGGGTATCTTGTGAATCCTGACTATGTTGCTCCACCAGAGGATGGATTTGCTGATCCTGCTCCGACACAAGCTAATATCCCTCAACCACCTCCCGTGGTTCATGTTGCTCCAGTTTCTGTTGATCCTGTTCAAGATGCTCCCTTACTGGATGATCCAGTTATAGATCCTGTTATGTCTGCTGCAGAGGGGATAGATCTTGATGTTGCTTTGGGGGTGCAAGGGATTTTTGGTACATCCTCTGAAGTTCAGGTTTCTTCAATTGCAGTGTCTGGGTTACCATCTTCCTCGATCGTTGGTTCGGTTGGTATATCTCAACTCTCTAGTGAGGATTCAGAGGAAACTTTATCTGATTCTTCCAATGATGAGGCTGTTGAAGCTCAGAGAGTTCTGGTTACACAAGAGAGGATTCAAGGAAAATGGAGGAGAGATTCGGATGATAGTGAGTCGGATTATGAAAAGGAGCTGTATGCCTTGGTCCGTAGATCGAAGAGGGCTAGAGCTTGTATGATGATCAGCTAAAAGTGTTTGTAGTGAAAAGATATGATGGGATTCTGTATTTGCTAAGAAGTTGAGATCGTTCAATACATTACCTGAGTGTGAAGTGAATGATTTGGCTCGTTTAAGGTTGATTAATAGGAGTGGGGACAATTTTGCTAGTTGGGTTGGTAAAAGAGTGTGGAGTGAAGTTGTTAAGGAGAAAAAGTTTGAGTTGTTGAAGCCTCAAAAGGGGAAGTTGATTGAAGATACAGAATGGGGAATGCGGGCTGATGGCAAGCCCTGGATGGTGATGAAGTACAAACCGATTCGATGTATGAAAGAGGTTCCAATGAAGACTACACCTCAAGATGTGTTGAAAGATCTTAAATGGTGGTATGTTGATTGCCAGACTGCTGAAGCCGTGATGGAAGATCAAGATGAACAGGAGATCTTAAGGGTGTATGATCCTATGCACTTGGTTAACTTGTCTCAAGCTGATTTGCAGGTACTAAATGAATAGAAGATTTTTTATATTCCTGCTTGGAAAGATGAAGCGAAGAAATATCAAAGGGTGGTCTCTGTTTGTGTGAAACAAGATGTACATGATTGAAGATGGAAGGTACGGCTTTTTGGATTACAAGACGAGGCAAATATGTAAGAGAAATGAAGCTACTGCCAAGGGGGAGTCTGTTGGTGCATTATGCCAGTAGTTCATTTGTCTCAAGTCTATCGTGTCTGTAATTGTTACGTTGCTTGTTATGTCTAGATGAACTAGTTAGTTAGGTTATTTGGTTTTCGCGATCTTATGTCCTGGCGAAGTTAGGGACAACTTCACCTAGGGTGTTAGGCGAAGTTGTCGTATTATACAAAACTTCCATCTTTCTTCTTTACAAACAATACCGGTGCTCCCCAAGGAGAATAACTAGGACGTTTGAAACCCTTATCTAACAACTCCTGTAACTGGTTGGATAATTCTTGCATTTCAGAGGGTGCCAGCCGGTAAGGTGCCTTAGCAATAGGGGCTGATCCTGGGATTAAGTCTATACGGAATTCAACCTGTCAGTTCGGTGGTAATCCAGGTAGATCATCGGGAAAGACATCAGGGTATTCACGTACAACGGGAATCTCTTCTATGCATTTCTCATCAGGGTTCTTTATAGTCACGTTTTCCAAGAATGCCATACAACCTTGGCGTAAACATTTCAACACTTTGAGATGAGACACGAGAGGTAATATCAAATCGGACTTCTCTCCTTGTACCATAATCATCTCACCATTCGAAAAGGGGATTTTAACTGTCTTGTGGTTACACACAATCTCTGCCTTATACTTGGTTAACCAGTTCATGCCGACAATAACATCAAAACTGTCACACCCCGATCGTGATGGCGGAAAAATCGAGGTGCGGCGACTAAGTCGTGATTGTTGAGCACAATAGTATAAAAGTCTAAATGCATAAACATAACCAAAATGTCAAATATTACATCAACCAGGTAACATGAAACAAATTGTTTTAATACAAAATATCAAGTTTCCAACAACTCCTAGTCTAGCCTTCATCTTTCTAAGGCCTCTAAACTTGCTAGGGATTTCTTGCTGCATTATTTCCTGAAAACATGGAACAAACTGTCAACTACATAAAGTAGATGAGTGAATTCATAGGTTTAAAGAAAAGAGTTTTATACACAAACATACTAGTATAGGTTGTAGGGGTTTATATATAGGGTGTACCTGCGGCTAACCCACCACTCCTACAACTTATACTACTATGTTTGGGTATAATTCCCAGTTTTTAAAATGGTTTGTAAGAAAAGATCTCTTGGTTTTCCCACAGAGGTTTTTGTAGTAAGTCAAACATGAAATGTTCTCCTGGGCTCTCAACGGGCTTATCAATCTCCCATTAGAGTCGTATGTGATAAGATTACTCAAAGATTTGCGGTCTCCCAACGGTACATGTAGCACATAACAGTTAAGCATAAACAAGGACATATAGATTTGAGCATGCTAAGTTTACTAGATAAACCAACACCAAAATCCCATTGTTTACTAGTATCCAAGATGATGGTGAACAAATGATGATGATGATGAATGATGATGAAACCCAATGATCACACAAGACTTGATTGAACTCACGCAAGACTTAAACCAAGACTACCTCGTTCTTGCCATCCAGGACTCAGCTAGGTTCTACCGAGAGTAGGATAGACACCCCAAAGAATCCTGGGTTCCCTTGGTCCCTACCGAGAATAGTATAGGTCCTCAAGAGTTATGGAATTTCACCGAGACTAGTATGAAATCCCATGAGTTACGAGTGCCACCGAGAATAGAATGCCACTCATGGTCGTGAGTTCTACCGAGAGTAGAATAGACTCTCGCGTCCAATTCAACTCATGATGTTTTGATCTCTAGATTTCCATGCTGACACAATGACTATGATGATATGAATTTGATTCCCGTTCCCATGATGTCAATGTTCACAGAATTTCCCATACTCATTGATTTCCAATGTTCTTAGATCTCCATGAGTTAATGGGTTTTCCCCATGTTCATAGATTTCCAAAGTTTATAGATTACCAAGAAGCTCGTGGATTTCCGCACGTGTGTAGAAATCCAAATGTTTATAGTTTAAAGAATGTTTGCATAAATGATTTTATCCAAACGTGTAAAGTTACCATGTTTCCACCCCATAGTTTTGAAAAGCTTAAATAGGGGCTATGAACTCACCTTGATCTTGGGTTAGGATGGTGCTACAATAGATCTCCTTAGCCTAGAGTTGGACATATATATAAGGTTAACAACGTGCTATAAGTCTAAGAAAACGAGCTTACGTGACCTCGAGCAAAAACTGGGTTTTAAAGACGAAAACAGCTTGGTTCTGGCTTGATTCGATCGAATAGGAACACGTTCGATCGAATAGGAACTTGTTCGATCGAATAGACACACATTCGATCGAATAGACACACATTCGATCGAATAGACACACATTCGATCGAATCTGAGGCACACTCGATCGAACTAGAAACACATTTGGTCGAACTAGTTGGGAAAACTCGTTCGGTCGAACATGGAACTTGTTCGATCGAATAGACACTCGTTCGATCGAATACGAAACTCATTCGGTCGAATGAGTTGGAGACCATTCGGTTGCTTTCCTATTCGGTCGACCGGACTGGTTCGATCGACTGGTTCGATCGAATGGGCTGATTCGATCGACTGATTCGATCGAATGAGTCTGATTCGACTCCTTCAAGCTGGGCGACGGAGAAACCTACGGGTTTTTCAGATTTTCCAGATTTTTGACCCAAAATCGAAGTTTTTGACATGGAAATGCTCGGGATTGAAGGGACTATCGATTCCCAGTGATTTTAAACACAAAAGCCTGCATTTTGACACCAAAACAAGACGGTTTTTGACCCGAAAACTCAAGAAACGAAAATGGGTGTTTTTGCTCGATTTGAGGCCGAAAATGGTTATGAAAATGGATGATTTTCAAGAAGATCTTACCAAGAACAACAACAAACAGATTTGTGGACTCGGATTTGAAGTTTGAAGACTTTCTCTCTCTAGTTTCTCTCTCTAGAATGAGAGTGTTTGGGTGGGAAGTGTTGGTGGAAATGAAAGAGATGGTGTAAGAATACTTGATTTTCCGCTTAAATACTCGGGTGACTCGGGTTCGGGTTTAGGCTACCGACGGGTCAAGACTAGTCGAGTTCATAAGTTTTTAAACAAACTAAAACTTTTTCAGCAAAACTTTTATAAAACCATTTTCCGAATAATTATTTGAAATCTTTTTAAATAAGAATATTTAATTTTTCGAAAGCATAAAAATTAATATTTTTCAGGCGTAAATGTCGTTTTATAAAATAAACATTTTAAATGATAAAAGCAGATTTTTTTCCAATGATATGGGTTCCGAACTTATCGTCCAGAATCCCAAAGTCTATAGTTTCCGATGATTTCACGATCCTAGTTTACCAATCGAATTTCAGGGCGTTACATCCTCCCCAATTTAGAGGAATTTCGTCCCGAAATTTAGAATTTAGTATAGTTGATGCAATGATGTTTTAGATTAAATGATCCCATGATGACCACTATGCGCCACTACCCCTAATATTCGTCTTGGATACCACCCAAATCAAGTTGAAGGGGTTTATATATAGGGTGTACCAGCGGCTAACCCACCACTCCCTCAACTCCACTTGGGTGTTTCTTTCGACTTCTATTAGTTCAATGACACACAGGACGACACACTATTTTCCACTACAAGGCATCACCTTCAAGCTTTACATCAGACATATTCATTTCGGATTGAAGGGGTTTATATATAGGGTGTACCAGCGGCTAACCCACCACTCCTTCAATCTCCAATGAATAATTCCCTCAATAACTCTTGAATTTAACGCCTCACAGCTGCCACGCTAACTATGAGTCCCTAATTCCAAGTCTCGCTTCAGACATAATCAACTTGTGCCGAAGGGGTTTATATATAGGGTGTACCAGCGGCTAACCCACCACTCCTTCAACATTCATTGATTAATTCCCTACACGAAGCTTGAGTTCACGACTCATAGTTACACAATAGCATATTGTTTATACACGTATACACCTGTGAACTTGATGTTATTATATTCCGGACTATAATTACGAGTTCACCTTGTATCAATGTATAAACTCCATTGTGTGCGGCTAGAAAAATCGACACGACACCACACACACACACACAACCATGCTTCATGAATGCTAGAATGATGACAAATTTTGGCTCAATGATACATAGTTTACCCCAATGTTTACATGATTAAGTATGCACAACTTGTGTTTTCCAGCACGAGTCATGGGTAGCCAAACTTGGTGTTATGCAAATAAGAGAATATTTATAAGCAAATAGGAACAACATGATACTTCATTGATTGATATTGGTCCCTGATTACATGATTACGATTACATAGACTCCAAGATTTCTAGAATTACAAAGATGATGACTATGCGAACAGATGAGGGTATTCCTCCTTCATCTTATCCTCTCGTTCCCATGTGAACTCGGGTCCACGATGGTTGTTCCAACGTACCTTGACTATAGGTATCCGGCTTCGCTTAGTCTTTTTAACTTCTCGATCTAGGATCTCGACAGGTTCCTCAACAAAGTATAGTTTGTCGTCGATGTGAACCGTGTCGATCGGGATTTGAGCGGTCTCGTCAACGAGGCACTTTTTGAGTTGCGACACATGAAAAACGTTGTGAACACGGCTGAGTTCTGGAGGCAATTCCAAGCGATAGGCTACAGGTCCGACCTTTTCGATGATCTTGAAAGGTCCTACGTACCTTGGAGCAAACTTTCCCTTTTTCCCGAAGCGAACAATGCCCTTCCAGGGGGAAACTTTGAGCATTACGTGATCGCCTATTTGGAACTCCAGAGGTTTGCGGCGTTTGTCAGCGTAATACTTGTGTCGACAGCGGGCGTCCTTAAGTCTTTGCTGAATGATGGCGATACTGTCAGTGGTTTCCTGTATCAGTTCCGGGCCGAGGATTTGAGAATCTCCGGTCTCGGACCAACACAGTGGAGAACGACATTTCCTGCCATAGAGTGCTTCGAATGGCGCGCATTTGATGGTAGCATGATAGCTGTTATTGTATGAGAACTCTGCAAGAGGAAGGTGAGTCTCCCAGCTACTACCGAATTCAAGGATACAGGCTCTGAGCATATCCTCCAGGGTTTGTATGGTCCTTTCGCTCTGTCCGTCCGTTTCAGGATGATAGGCAGAGCTAAGTTTCACACTTGTCCCAAAGGCTTTCTGAAATGACTTCCAGAACCTTGACGCAAAAGAGGGGTCACGGTCAGACGTGATGCCCTTAGGCACACCGTGACGGGTTACGATCTCACGAATGTAAATCCGCGCCAGCTTCTCCGTAGTGTAGTCCTCGCGGACAGGGAGAAAGTGGGCAGACTTGGTCAAGTAATCCACGATAACCCAAATCGTGTCATAACCGCTGGGTGTCCGCGGGAGTTTGGTAATGAAGTCCATAGCGACTTCGTCCCACTTCCACTGCGGTATGATCGGTTTTTGTAACAGGCCAGATGGTCTCTGATGTTCAGTCTTGATCCGCGAGCATGTTAGACACTTACCGACGTATAAAGCTATGTCTTTCTTCATACCCGGCCACCAGAAATGAGACTTGAGATTCTGATACATTTTATCACTGCCCGGGTGAATAGAGTATCTGGATTTGTGCGCTTCGTTCAGGATAAGTTCTCGAAGTGGTTCAGAGTTTGGAATCCACATGCGATTTAAGTAGTAAAGTATACCATCAGACTTGGTTTCAAACTTCCGTTCGGCACCGCAAGATAGCATATTTTTGAGATCACCACCAGCAATCGCTTGCTTTTGAGCTTCAAGAACCAAGGAGGGAAGATTGGACTGAATACGGATCGCATGCAACTGGGTCCTTTCCTTGCGACTTAACGCGTCAGCCACTACGTTAGCCTTTCCAGGGTGGTAGCGGATTTCGCAGTCATAGTCACTTAGGAGTTCAACCCATCGACGTTGTCGCATATTTAGCTCCCTTTGGTTGAGGATGTGTTGTAGGCTCTTGTGGTCGGTGAAGATGACACATTTCGTACCGTATAGGTAGTGTCTCCATATTTTTAAGGCAAAGACCACAGCACCCAATTCCAAGTCGTGAGTGACATAATTCCTCTCATGACTCTTGAGTTGACGCGAGGCGTAAGCGACGACCTTACCGCGTTGCATTAAGACGCAGCCTAGACCTTGGCTCGAGGCGTCGCAATAAACAACAAAATCATCGTTACCCTCAGGAAGCGACAGGATTGGTGCATGGCAGAGTTTATGTTTCAATGTTTGGAAAGCCTCTTCTTGCTCTTGGTTCCAAATGAATGGTTCCCCTTTTTGAGTTAACATTGTGAGGGGCAACGCGATCTTTGAAAAGTTCGAGATGAATCGACGGTAGTACCCAGCCAAACCAAGAAATGAACGAATTTCGGTTGGCGTTGTAGGCGCTCCCCAATTTTTTATGGCTTCAATCTTGGCAGGGTCGACATGAATGCCTTCCTTGTTAATGATGTGACCTAAGAATTGAACTTCCCTTAGCCAGAATTCGCATTTGGAGAATTTGGCGTAGAGTTGCTCTTTCCTCAGCAGATCCAAGGTAAGCCTGAGATGAAGCTCATGGTCGGCTTTAGAGCGGGAATAAACGAGAATATCGTCAATGAAGACGATAACAAACTGGTCCAGGTATGGACGACAAATGCGATTCATGAGATCCATGAACACTGCAGGGGCATTCGTCAAACCAAAAGGCATGACTAGGAACTCGTAGTGTCCATATCGAGTTCTGAAAGCGGTTTTCGCGATGTCGTCCTCCATGACACGCACTTGGTGATAACCTGAGCGTAGGTCGATCTTGGAAAAGTAGGTGGCTCCTTGCAGCTGGTCGAAAAGATCGTCAATCCTCGGTAATGGATACCGATTCTTGACTGTGAGTTTGTTAAGCTCACGATAGTCTATGCACATCCGGAAAGATCCGTCCTTCTTCTTGACGAAGAGGACTGGAGCTCCCCATGGAGACGAACTAGGGCGAATAAAACCCTTGTCCAGTAGTTCCTGCAGCTGGCTCGATAATTCCTGCATTTCAGACGGAGCCAAACGATACGGAGATTTTGCCACGGGGGTTGCACCGGGAACTAACTCGATGTGGAATTTGACTTGTCGGCTAGGAGGAAGTCCGGGTAAGTCTTTAGGAAAAACGTCTGGAAATTCACGCACGACGGGGACATCAGAGAGCTTCTTCCCCAAAGATTTCCTGATGGAGACATGAGCTAGGAAGGCGAGACACTTCTTTCGAAGGCATCGCCGAGCTTTAAAGCAGGAGATTAATTTCAGACATCTGCCTGATCTTTCTCCCTGAATAATTATGGACTCGCCAGAAGAACAAGGAACGCGAATGAGCTTCTCAGCACACACCACTTCCGCGTGGTTGATGGACAACCAATCCATCCCAACAATTACATCGAAACTTCCTAAATGCATAGGGATGAGGTCAATGTTAAGAGACGTCCGATCAAACGTAAGCGTGCAATTGCGAACGATTTTGTTCACTAGGGTAGACTCTCCGTTTGCCATTTCGACAGAGAAAGCGGGGTCTAAGACAGAGGTTCCTAGATTAAGCAATGGGACCAACTCGCTAGAAATAAAACTCCTATCTGCACCCGTGTCAAATAGAATAGAAACCCAGAGATTGTTAAGGATGAACGTACCAGTAATGACGTCAGGATTTTGGCGAGCTTCAGCAGCGCCAATAGTAAAGGCTCGGCCTCGGGCCGGAGGAAGATTTGCAAGACGAGGACACCTGCTCCTGAAATGGTCCATGGCTCCACACTCGAAACAGCTTCGAGAGTTGCTGGGTTGGGAACTGCTGCTCTGTATCGCCAGTTGATTACCTTGAAATCTGCAGCGTTCCGCTAGGTGCCCCAAACGTCCACAGTTCGTGCATTTCCAGCACGGGGTTCCGGCAGGATGATGAAATTGGCAAGTGCCGCACTTGGGGTGAACCCCAGTGTACTCCCTCTTTGGCCTTCCTGAAGGGGTGGGAGCAGGAGCGACAGAGCTGATTGGGGTTGCGGGAGTAACCATCGCGTAACTGCTAGCCTTACGCTTTTTGATGCGGTTGATCTTTTTGGATGAGCCTTCAGCGGCCTTGCCCGTACCTTTGGCTAGGACCCCAGTCTTAACCTGGTCCTGGGTCAGTCGGGCAGCTAGTTCAATGGCCGCTTGTAGGGTTGATGGGTCAGCCCCGATAACGATTCCACGGACAGTGTCAGGTAGGCCATTGATGTAAAGCTCAATAGCCCGGGAGGGAGGGGTGACCAAGTGTGGTACGAGAAGGGAGAGCTCGTGAAAACGCTCCGTGTACCCTTGGTGATCGGCGCCCTTCATTTTGTGTACCCAAAACTCAGCTTCAAGTTTCTGCACCTCACTGCGAGGTACGAACTCGCGGGTAGCCAATGCTACAAATTCCGACCAGGTCATGGCCAAGGCAGCCTCACGCCCACGGGTTCTTATCTCGTTGTTCCACCAGGTCAGCGCGCGTTTAGACAACATGCTTGCCGCGTGCGTGACTTTCAGTGTCTCAGGGCACGAGCTAATAACAAAGGCTGCCTCCATCTTTTCGATCCACTGGAGGAGACCAACGGCGCCTTCTGTGCCGCTGAAGCTGGTGGGTTTGGTAACCATGAAATCCTTGTATGGCTTATTAGCTGGTTCATTTGCGTTCTGAGCTGGAATTTGGTTGGCCCCAGAGGTTCCTTCTTGCCTCAGCCCTTGGCTGATGGTTGTTACCATGCCTGGTAACACAGCCGCGATCTGCTGGGCTATAAGGTTGGCTAATTCAGCGGAGTCCATGGAAGCGGGTGCACGTCTGGGAGGCATTCTTCGCAAAACGAAAAACGAGCGTTAAATAGAATCAATGACACGCCAAAGATTATGAATAGAGGACATAGATTATACCAAGAACACATAATGACATGACTCAAGAGATTAACAGTTAATATGCAACACATAAGCACGTAGCACGTATATAAGTGTAGACATGTGATTGTGATGCATGAGCTATCTAGAGTCAAGGATCCTAGGTTATAGTCTAGGTCGGTTTCCTAATTCCCTATAACCATTGGCTCTGATACCAATCTGTCACACCCCGATCGTGATGGCGGAAAAATCGAGGTGCGGCGACTAAGTCGTGATTGTTGAGCACAATAGTATAAAAGTCTAAATGCATAAACATAACCAAAATGTCAAATATTACATCAACCAGGTAACATGAAACAAATTGTTTTAATACAAAATATCAAGTTTCCAACAACTCCTAGTCTAGCCTTCATCTTTCTAAGGCCTCTAAACTTGCTAGGGATTTCTTGCTGCATTATTTCCTGAAAACATGGAACAAACTGTCAACTACATAAAGTAGATGAGTGAATTCATAGGTTTAAAGAAAAGAGTTTTATACACAAACATACTAGTATAGGTTGTAGGGGTTTATATATAGGGTGTACCTGCGGCTAACCCACCACTCCTACAACTTATACTACTATGTTTGGGTATAATTCCCAGTTTTTAAAATGGTTTGTAAGAAAAGATCTCTTGGTTTTCCCACAGAGGTTTTTGTAGTAAGTCAAACATGAAATGTTCTCCTGGGCTCTCAACGGGCTTATCAATCTCCCATTAGAGTCGTATGTGATAAGATTACTCAAAGATTTGCGGTCTCCCAACGGTACATGTAGCACATAACAGTTAAGCATAAACAAGGACATATAGATTTGAGCATGCTAAGTTTACTAGATAAACCAACACCAAAATCCCATTGTTTACTAGTATCCAAGATGATGGTGAACAAATGATGATGATGATGAATGATGATGAAACCCAATGATCACACAAGACTTGATTGAACTCACGCAAGACTTAAACCAAGACTACCTCGTTCTTGCCATCCAGGACTCAGCTAGGTTCTACCGAGAGTAGGATAGACACCCCAAAGAATCCTGGGTTCCCTTGGTCCCTACCGAGAATAGTATAGGTCCTCAAGAGTTATGGAATTTCACCGAGACTAGTATGAAATCCCATGAGTTACGAGTGCCACCGAGAATAGAATGCCACTCATGGTCGTGAGTTCTACCGAGAGTAGAATAGACTCTCGCGTCCAATTCAACTCATGATGTTTTGATCTCTAGATTTCCATGCTGACACAATGACTATGATGATATGAATTTGATTCCCGTTCCCATGATGTCAATGTTCACAGAATTTCCCATACTCATTGATTTCCAATGTTCTTAGATCTCCATGAGTTAATGGGTTTTCCCCATGTTCATAGATTTCCAAAGTTTATAGATTACCAAGAAGCTCGTGGATTTCCGCACGTGTGTAGAAATCCAAATGTTTATAGTTTAAAGAATGTTTGCATAAATGATTTTATCCAAACGTGTAAAGTTACCATGTTTCCACCCCATAGTTTTGAAAAGCTTAAATAGGGGCTATGAACTCACCTTGATCTTGGGTTAGGATGGTGCTACAATAGATCTCCTTAGCCTAGAGTTGGACATATATATAAGGTTAACAACGTGCTATAAGTCTAAGAAAACGAGCTTACGTGACCTCGAGCAAAAACTGGGTTTTAAAGACGAAAACAGCTTGGTTCTGGCTTGATTCGATCGAATAGGAACACGTTCGATCGAATAGGAACTTGTTCGATCGAATAGACACACATTCGATCGAATAGACACACATTCGATCGAATAGACACACATTCGATCGAATCTGAGGCACACTCGATCGAACTAGAAACACATTTGGTCGAACTAGTTGGGAAAACTCGTTCGGTCGAACATGGAACTTGTTCGATCGAATAGACACTCGTTCGATCGAATACGAAACTCATTCGGTCGAATGAGTTGGAGACCATTCGGTTGCTTTCCTATTCGGTCGACCGGACTGGTTCGATCGACTGGTTCGATCGAATGGGCTGATTCGATCGACTGATTCGATCGAATGAGTCTGATTCGACTCCTTCAAGCTGGGCGACGGAGAAACCTACGGGTTTTTCAGATTTTCCAGATTTTTGACCCAAAATCGAAGTTTTTGACATGGAAATGCTCGGGATTGAAGGGACTATCGATTCCCAGTGATTTTAAACACAAAAGCCTGCATTTTGACACCAAAACAAGACGGTTTTTGACCCGAAAACTCAAGAAACGAAAATGGGTGTTTTTGCTCGATTTGAGGCCGAAAATGGTTATGAAAATGGATGATTTTCAAGAAGATCTTACCAAGAACAACAACAAACAGATTTGTGGACTCGGATTTGAAGTTTGAAGACTTTCTCTCTCTAGTTTCTCTCTCTAGAATGAGAGTGTTTGGGTGGGAAGTGTTGGTGGAAATGAAAGAGATGGTGTAAGAATACTTGATTTTCCGCTTAAATACTCGGGTGACTCGGGTTCGGGTTTAGGCTACCGACGGGTCAAGACTAGTCGAGTTCATAAGTTTTTAAACAAACTAAAACTTTTTCAGCAAAACTTTTATAAAACCATTTTCCGAATAATTATTTGAAATCTTTTTAAATAAGAATATTTAATTTTTCGAAAGCATAAAAATTAATATTTTTCAGGCGTAAATGTCGTTTTATAAAATAAACATTTTAAATGATAAAAGCAGATTTTTTTCCAATGATATGGGTTCCGAACTTATCGTCCAGAATCCCAAAGTCTATAGTTTCCGATGATTTCACGATCCTAGTTTACCAATCGAATTTCAGGGCGTTACAAAAACTTCCTAACTCTACCGGGAGCAGGTCAATAAAGAACGGGTGGTCATTTAGAATAATGGAACAGTTTTGGATTATTTGGTTGACAGTTATAGAGTTACCGTTAGCGAGTTATATGGTATAGGGATTTGTTAGTTCACTAACTGGCATATTACCCAGGGATACAAAAGTAGTGGAAACAAAGCTTCTATCGGCACCCGTGTCAAATAATACAGAAACATATTGATCAGAAACAACAAATGTACCTGTTACTACGTTCGGGTCATGTCGTGCTTCTCCAGACCCGATAACGAACGCGCGTCCTCTAGGCGCTCCAGAGGTCGATGCTTGGTTTCGACCGATGACTGCTCCTCGATTCAGCTTGGTGCAATCCCTTCTAAAGTGCTCCGTGTTCCCACATTCAAAATAAGCACGGCGATTCACTACGGTTGAGTTTTGCTGAGCAGGTTGTTGACGAATTGGTTGCGGTCTCGGTAGTTGGGGACGGCGGGGTTGGGTTGTCTGGGCTGGTCGGTTAACAATCTCCATACCGATTCGGCAATTGGGACCACCATTGTGTCCAGTCCTTCCACACCTTTGACATATTATCAGTCTACACTCGCCCACATGATGAAAACTACATTTATCACATTTTGGCCATGGTCCCTTGTACCTATCTCGTTTCACCTCAGAACTGCTCATGACATAATTTGTATTGTCGGGCGTGCACGTTTATTTGCTGGCGTTCCTTGTGATCCTGATCCATAATTGGTTCGCTTCATACCCGATGATTCTCTGGCCATTCTCAACACTCTACTTCTTACCAAGTCAAAAGCCACAATGCCGACTTGAGTCACGGCATTCTCGAACGATGTGTGACCCACGGAGTTTACCAAACTCCTCACTTCCGGGTCTAAACCCCAAATATAACGTTCAACTCGTTTGTCCTCGGGAGTTACTAACCAGGGTACTAAGCGGGCCAATTCATTGAAGTGGTTCGTGTAACCCAAATGATCCGCTCCTTTCATTTCCAAACTCCAGAGTTCGTGTTCTAACCTTTGTATTTCGTTCTTTGGACAGAAATGAGCTAGCATTAATGTTTTAAGTTCAGCCCATGTCATGCGATTAATTGTATCTTGACCTTTTATTTGCACCGTGGTGTTCCACCATATCAATGCATGATCCGTAAACGTAGAGGCAACATACTTGACAATGCTTTCTGGTGGACAATTGCTGATATTGAGAACAGATTCCGTCTTCTCTATCCATTTGATTAACCCGTTTGGCCCTTCAGTACCCTTGAAATCAATCGGTTTACAGGCCATAAAGTTTTTAATCGAATATTCTCTTCGAGGGGGATTAGGGTTGTTATTGTTATTGTTTGGGTTCAATGGGGGATTATTGTTGTTGACATTATTTGTATCCGGTGGGGGATTATTTGCATTGGGAGGGGCGTTTGTATTAGGTGGGGGATTGTTATTTGTAACTATTTCATTGTTGGTTGGGGGAGCATTAATGATTTGTTGCTAGTTTGTTTGTATATTGGCATTAACACTGGCAGTTACTTGTGTTACAATAAGTGGTATTACTGCCTGCATTTGCCGAGCAATCATCTCGGCTATTTCTGCTTCAGTCATGGGGGTTGCTTTCTTTGGGGCCATTCTATAATGATAAACACATATAAGCCAATTAATACTAATTCCAGTCTACAGCACTGTGTAATAATAATCACAACAAACGTTGTACAGGTAAACTAGATAACATACTGACGTTTCACGAATTGTTCTGTATATTGATAATAAGAGATACATAGACTTAGCCTGATAAAGGCCAGTGCTTGCATGTATATATCAAAATCTATCACTAAGTGACTGTTAGACTTAACCCTGTAAGGGTCAGTTATTGTAATAATGTACAAAATTGTGCCCCATGTTAACATAACATACTACTATATACATACATGGAGTATCGAAAGATCACGTACACATATCTGTAACATCCTGCATCTATCCGTACAAACGATAGACTAACCACATGCATAAAAACAACAACACCGTAATCATCCAGTAACAGTCCCACAGTCGAACTGTCACCCTATCCAAACACCAACGGTGGTAGGCATCTGACTGCTGCAAGTTCAGTACTATCTGTTGTAACGTCGATAAGCACTGGGTCACGTCCCTCCTTTCCTGGTTAATGTTAGCTATGGCTATCGAGTGGTCTATCACACGGTCAGTCAAGACAGCAATTCAAGAGTTGTTTCCTATGTTTGGGAGATCAGGGGGAGGAGTAGGTATACTCAACGAACGGGAAGATGAAATATCCGCCTTAGGACGTGAAGGTCCTCCTCGATAGTGGGTAGATCTAAATGGAATCGAAGTAGGGTCAATCGGGGTTACCCGAATACGGGCAGTATGTCGGACTCGCGCAGTAGCTGAAGTCGTCGGGGACAGGTGAATACGTGGAATGGGTGATCTGGCTATTCTAGCAGGTGAACGATACTGACTGTTAACTTCGTTTTGATCCCTGCGTGGTGACCTGGGTGGATAACTATCGCATCTGTAGCCGGACAGATCAGGCACATTTCTGGGTAGCTCTCTACAAATAACTTCTTTTTCCACCTCTTCCTCATCCTCCTCTGGTTCCTCTTCTGGGTCCTCCTCCTCTGGATCCTCCTCTGATTCCTCCTCTGGATCCTCCTCCTCAGCAGAGATTACCGGTTCACATATGTTGCCACTTTTACCTAACCACACGTTCCGCGACTTCTCCCCGAATTCCCTCGTACAAGCAAGTCTGTTATTATGTTCCGGACCACAATAACTCACTTGCCCTACAAGTTCATCCTGGCATCCATCAGTATATAATATTAAATTATTATTTAAATATTTTCCCAGAGTTAATCGAGCCTACGGTTATATTTTAGGTACCCTAAGGGATAACCTAATCCTTTATAACCAATGGATCTGATACCAACTTCTGTCACACCCCGACTAGCACAATGCGGAAGCGTAAAACGGGAATGTAACAGTCACCTCTGGTATCATCAACATTGTTTATAAAGAAACATTACAACTAATTTACATTATATTACAGTGATCTATCTTTGATTACAAACTAGGTGTTACAACAAAATATACTTGTAAGTTATTCTATTCGTACTCGTAAGTCTGCGTCTATTCACACCGCATCGATCACGTTTGGTAACAGATAGCACAAATTCACGGATTTTCCAACTTCGGTATCACACCTGAAAAGCGCGTTTAAAATGGGTCAACTACTAGAGTTGGTGAGTTTAACGAGTTTCAAGAAAACAGCTAAGCTACAATGAAGCCTGAACTGTTCGTGCTGCGTTCCTCCATTTCCCACGCTCAATCAACCACTGTGGCTCCCCTTCCGCCCACATTATGCCCCAAGTAGCTATGTCTAACACTACATAGCTGGTTCGTAAAAATATGGACATGTGCAAACGGGATAATGTCTCAGCAAACCGTGCTGGCCCCGCCTGGGTTTGTCATACCAATAGTACTATCACAAGCCACCGGCTCGAAGTTAATCACTGTGTTAGTGGGGACTTTCATATGTTAGCACTTAGATAATTCACATCATCACATGTTTCAGATAAGTATAGAGATATAAGCAACCATGTTTTTCACCCCAAAAGTTCGTAAAACAGTTCAGAAACTGGGGTCATGAAATTCACTGTTTAGTAGATAATCAGTAGCACGTCGGTTCAAGGTTTGTGTAACTTGTAATCACGGTTTCCTATAATCAATATTATAATAATATTAATATTTTAATATTATTATAATATCAATACTAAACTGCGCTGTATAACTAATCTGGGTATAGCTGGAACGCCCAGAAAGTGGCAATAGGCTTAGGTTGTGATGTTGTTCAATGTCTAATACTTAAAACCGAACTTGGCTCAGATTCCCATATTGGGGTCCCGGATTAGCTACGGGGGCCATTTTCCATTTATTTAGTTTGATTTGAGAAGAAACGCGCACAATCTATCCAGATTGTCCGGGTTTCTCATAGAAAAGTTCGTTTTTACTTAATTAATCCAAAAATATGAGTTTTGATCACTCTTGGTGTTTTGATATTCCTGCAGGGTCGTTAGTCGCGAACTTGCCGGTTTTTATAAAAACTGAATTTGTTTAATCTTCAAATTAGCATAATTAATTAACAGTTAATCATTAAATTATGAAAATTTAGCCACTTATCATATAAAATATTTAGATTTTAATAAAAATATTTTTGGAATTATTTACTTATTTATTAATTTATAAAAATTCATTTTATCAGCTATATTTCGCCTGAAAATAGTCCGTTTATCCCAAACAATTTCCAAAAATTCCACCAAATTTCCTGAATACTCAAATTGTGTCCCAAAAAAACTTGTATCAATTCCAGAATGTAACAAGCTCGTGCAATATTCTTTTCGGCCCAAATTCGGCTATAAAACTTCACACGAACGCATATGCACAAAACACCTTTAGACTTCTCCAAATGATCCCAAAATTCATATGTGATCAAAATAGATCAAAGGTGAGTTTCCAGAAAAAGTTCATAATTTTTGAAGTATTTTAGCTATTTTTCCCAAATAAACGTCCCAATTCGGTAATAAATTCGCCAAATATTCTCGGATGATCGAAAAATTACCAAATTTGAACAGGGACTCAATGACATGGTCCCTGATGTCCCTGAAAAATTTCAAATCCTAATAATATGCACATGACAACCGTAACCTAAACAGCCCGTAAGCGAGTGTTTCGGCATTACCTTAGCGGTTTTGGTTCGTTTCCGCCTTTCTAATCAACTTTTCAAGCTCTTGTGCTCCTATGTAGGCTAAATACAAGTCCTATATCAAAAACCAAACAAGTTTCATCAATAGAACAGCCCTTTAACTTAGGGTTTCGGCTAGTGCACAAAATCGAACTTTTGAACCGTAAAAATACCGTTTCAACCCTTTAATCCGTGTTTATGGCCAAAAAAAACTATCAAACCAGGTTCCTTACCATGTGCATGATCAAAACATGTTTATGGACCATTTTTAGGGTTTTTACATGGTTAGGAATGATTTTTAGTAATCAAACTATGTTTACAAGTGATTAAACGAGCTTTAACGAGTAAAAAATTAGCCAAAAATGAAGCTTTTTACCTTGTTCTTGCTGGGTTTTGAGAGAACCAGGTTGATGTCCAGATTTTTCCACAAGAAAATGACTTTAAAATGTCACACCCGGCCCTGAGCGGCGGAAACAGCCGGGCGCGCACGAGTGGGGATTGATAATTAAGCACGGGCCATTGCAAAACATTCAAAGATTTTTATTGCGCATGAGAAGTTTAGTACAAACACATTACATCGTTCAAAGATTACAAAAAGAAACATCCAAGTATAAAACTGAAGATTTCCTCGCCATATCCCCTTGCGCGGCGGGTAACCGTGCGCATCGAGGGGATAAAACCAAAATCTTCCAAAAAGCTTGTTTTAGATGTTCAGCGTGTGGTGCTCTAAGTGTGACTCCATGCGCTACCTAGTTATCTCCTGAAAGACACGTAAAAACATTTGAATCAGTATAAACTGAGTGAGTTCACAAGTTTTAGTAACTTGATAAAATCATTCTGAAACATTTCTGGCAACATCATTAACATCTGCTTGGTAAAATCGTATTAACACATAATTCTGACAATATTCTGATAAAAATCGTTCCGCGGTTTACGCGTGAACAAATTCTGGATACGGTGCTCGTCTATGTAAGTGGTGCAGCCACTACGAGCTAAAATAACGTAAAACCGTCCCGCGAGTTACGCGCAGACGTTTCTGGAAAACTATGCTCGTCTATGCAAAGAGGCATTGCCCCTACGAGCTAAGGATACCGTCCCGCGGGTTACGCGCAGACGTTGTGCCGGAAAACAAGGCGCTCGTCCATGCAAAGAGGCGCGACCCCTACGAGCGGGCTCAACCCCATAGTACTGCCCCATGCCAGGCACTCGTCCATGCAAAGAGGTGCGACCCCTACGAGTGGGCGGATCAAACCAGCAGTCCCTACCCTTAGAGTTCCAATGGTAAAGTGATCACTTACTCGAGTTCTAGCGCACATACATTGAAAACCTTAGATAACCGTTTGCATTGCTCATCATGAAACATAACTTAAACACATAATCGCTTTCATAGCTTGTAAGTATACCATGATAAAACATTATTTAAGTACGTGTCCCTCGCCCCGAAAGCAGTTTAAAACAGTGAAAACAGTGAAAATAGGGGCTGTGAGACTCACCTGTGGTTCTTGTTAAGGGATTAATCGAGATTCGGGTTTTCTTGGTGTTGGCCTCGGAATCGAAGGTCTAGAATACGATTAAATAACAAGTATATATATTAAGATCAAGAAATAGGAGAATATAAGGGTTGGATAGTAGGTCTCAAGGTTATATTCTTGGCTTACCTAGTAACAGGATCGGAGCTGGAAACAACGGATGCTTGGGAAAGGATTAGTGCAAGTTTGTAGTTCTTTGAAGTGTGTTTTGGGTGATAATTTAGGCTACAAATTTATAGGCAAACTCAAGGGAACACAATCCCTTGCTTTAGGGGATTGAAATCTTTTCATATTTAAATGTAATGATGATAAAGTATAGAAGTTATTATTATTTACTTAAGAGTGGAGTGGTGGATAAAAGATTTTGATTTGATTTGGACAGAACATGCAGATCTGGGGTTGGTGAAAATAGGGTGGCTGACAGTTGACTTTTCATGTTACAGTGTGCTTTTTCAGGTACTTTTGTCAGTGTACAGTAAAAAGTGGAAAATCTCTGAAACACGCTACTGTTTCCTTTCGGGCGGGAGTAATCTCCTTAACTGGAGAATAGACCAAGTGTTCTGCGCGTATAACTTGGTGCGCATAGCTTTCTGCGTATAGGTGCGTAACCTTCTCGCAGTTAGGGACTTTTGAGTTTCATTTGTAGATTCTCCAGGTGGTCTTGGTATTTCAACATAGTGATCAGTCATGTTGAAGTCAATTCCATCTTGGAGCTTCAGACAAACTAGCTCTCAACGTTCCCGCCATGCGGGTAGGTTAGTTCCCTTCCGCACGCGCATAAACGATGTAGGATGCACCCGCCTTAGCATCATGCGGGATGGTCAACCCATAGACAACATAACTTTGAAGTTACATGAAAACATAAAGCCAAAATATTCACGCATGGCGCATATAACATATGCTCACGCTGGTTCTTAACATGGTGCGCTCGCGCAGGTTGCACATAACAACTGCACGCGCTGACTAACATGGCGCGCTCGCGCAGGGCGCACATAACAAATGCACGCGCTTATCATTTACAATCAACCTAATTATTAGGTTGATTACTTAGCTTATGGGTTTGGGAAATTACCGGTTGTCACATTCTCCCCTCGTTAAACGAATTTCGTCCCGAAATTTAGGAGACGTTGCTGGCAGAAGCCATGTTCTGAAAGAGGTGTGGGTATTTTGTGCGCATCTGGTCTTCTCTTTCCCAAGTGAATTCAGGCCCACGCCTCGAGTTCCACTGAACCTTTACTAACTTGATTTTGCTTCTGCGTAACTTTTGTTCTTTCCAATCGGTTACTGCTATGGGTTCTTCTACGAAGTGCAGCTGTTTGTCAATATGAATTTCTTCCAACGGTAAAATCAACGTTTCGTCAGATAAACACTTCTTGAGGTTGGATACGTGAAACGTATCATGAACTCCACTGAGTTCGGCGGGTAGACGGAGTCTATAAGCAACTGGACCGATCCTCTCCAGGATCTCAAATGGTCCAATGTAGCGCGGATTTAGCTTTCCTCGCTTACCGAAACGTGGGACTCCCTTCCATGGAGAGACTTTCAAAAGTACTTTATCCCCTACTTGAAACTCCAACGGCTTCCTTCTCATATCAGCATAACTTTTCTGTCTGTCGCGTGCTGCCTTAAGGCGATCCCTTATCTGAAAAATCTTGTCTGTTGTTTCTTGGATCACTTCTGGACCAGTCATTTGCTTGTCGCCCACTTCAGCCCAACACAGTGGGGATCTACACTTGCGCCCATATAACGCTTCAAACGGCGCTGCCTTGAGGCTTGTGTGATAACTGTTATTGTAAGAAAATTCAACCAACGGAAGGTGGGTATCCCAACTTCCTCCAAAATCGATCGCGCATGCGCGCAGCATATCTTCCAATGTCTGGATCGTTCGTTCGCTTTGTCCATCCGTTTGGGGGTGATAAGCCGTACTCATGTCCAGTCGAGTACCTAACCCCTCTTGTAATGATCTCCAAAACCTTGAGGTGAACCGACTATCTCTATCCGAAATGATGGACACTGGGACTCCATGTTTTGAAACTACTTCTCGAATATATAGTCGGGCTAACTTTTCCATTTTATCAGTTTCTTTAATCGGCAGGAAGTGCGCTGACTTAGTTAGCCGATCTACAATAACCCATATCGTGTCGTAACCCCCAGGTGTCCTTGGTAGTTTGGTGATGAAATCCATGGAGATTTGTTCCCACTTCCACATGGGAATTTCTGGCTGTTGAAGTAACCCCGACGGCTTCTGGTATTCAGCCTTTACCTTTGAACACGTCAGGCACTTACTGACATGTGTCGCGATGGCGCCTTTAAGATTGGGCCACCAATACAACATTTTAACATCTTGGTACATCTTGTCTGCGCCAGGATGTACGGAATACCGCGTCTTGTGAGCTTCGTTTAATACCTGCTCGCGCAGTCCTCCCTTGAGAGGGACCCATATGCGGTTGGCAAAATATCGAGTGTTCCCTTTAAGTTCCAAATTCTTAATCATACCCCCAAGGGATTCAGTTTTAACAAACTCTGGTTTCAAGGCTTCTTGCTGAGCGTCTCGGATGCGCGTAGAGAGCTCTGCGTGAATTGTTAGCTTTAGGGCCTTGACCCGTAGTGTTTTTATTCGCTCCTTTCTGCTTAGCGCGTCTGCTACCACATTCGCTTTCCCCGGATGATACTTGATCTCGCAATCATAATCATTCAACAATTCAACCCATCTTCGTTGCCTCATGTTTAAATCCTTCTGATTGAATATATGTTGGAGGCTCTTATGATCCGTAAAGATTACACATTTCGTACCGTAGAGGTAATGGCGCCAAATCTTTAGCGCGAAGACAACCGCTCCAAGTTCTAAATCATGCGTTGTGTAGTTCTTTTCATTGGTCTTGAGTTGGCGCGAGGCATACGCTATAACTTTGTCTCGCTGCATAAGGACACATCCGAGTCCCTGGTGTGAAGCGTCGCAGTAAACGACGATGTCATCCGTCCCCTCTGGTAAAGATAAAATTGGCGCACTACATAACTTCTGTTTCAACATTTGAAATGCCGCTTCCTGATTCTCGCCCCAAATAAACACCTTGTCTTTCTGAGTTAGCGCGGTCAGAGGTAGAGCTATCTTGGAGAAGTTCTCAATGAAGCGTCGATAGTAGCCAGCTAGTCCAAGGAATTGCCTCACCTCAGTTGGGGTTTTTGGCGCTTCCCAGTTTTCGATGGCTTTAACCTTAGAAGGATCGACGTGTATTCCTTTCTCGTTTACAACGTGACCGAGAAAGTGAACCTCTCTAAGCCAAAACTCACATTTAGAAAACTTTGCATACAACCTTTCTTTCCTTAACAATTCCAAAATCAACCTCAAGTGTTGCTCATGCTCGGCCTTGGTTCGAGAGTAAATTAGAATATCATCTATAAACACAATCACAAACTTGTCCAAGTATGGTTTGCACACACGGTTCATCAGATCCATGAATATAGCCGGCGCATTAGTTAGCCCGAAAGGCATCACTAAGAACTCATAATGGCCATATCTGGTTCGGAAGGCTGTCTTTGGCGCGTCTTCCTCATGGACCCTAAGTTGGTGGTATCCTGACCGTAGATCTATCTTCGAATAATAACTGGATCCCTGCAACTGGTCAAATAAGTCGTCAATCCTCGGTAAGGGGTACCGATTTTTGACTGTCAGCTTATTCAGCTCCCTGTAGTCAATACACATCCGGAACGAACCATCCTTCTTCTTAACAAACAGTACTGGAGCTCCCCAAGGTGAAAAGCTTGGGCGTATGAAACCCTTATCCAAAAGTTCCTGTAATTGATTGGATAGCTCTTGCATCTCAGATGGAGCTAATCGATAAGGCGCTCGGGCTACTGGCGCAGCTCCTGGGACCAAATCAATTCGAAACTCGATTTGTCGCGGTGGCGGCAATCCGGGCAGATCTTTAGGAAAAACTTCTGGAAATTCGCGCACTACAGGTAAGTCTTCAATTCTTCGCTCATCTCCCTTCTCTATTACATGCGCCAGGAAGGCGTAGTACCCTTTCCTTAGGCACTTGCGCGCCTTTAGGCACGAAATCAGTTTCGTCGCAACTCCCTTTCTTTCCCCTTGAATCATCAAAGTTTCTCCGTTCAACAGTGGAATCCGAACCTGCTTCTCATGACAAACAATCTCCGCGAGATTCTCGACCAACCAATCCATACCTACCACAATATCGAAACTTCCCAAATCTATTGGCAACAAGTTTATATTGAACTCATGACCTCCCATGACTAATACACATTGCTCAGTCCTTTCATTCGCGCATAACTGCCTACCATTGGCTAGTTCTATAGTATAAGGTTTGTCTAGCCTACTGGTCGCTAAGCCCAGGGAGTTTTTAAACTCATGGGATATAAAACTTAGGTCAGCGCCAGTATCAAATAAGACAGATGCATAATGACCGTTAAGCAAAAACGTACCGGTTACCACATTCGGCTCTTCCTTTGCTTCACCCGCGCCGATCACAAAAGCTCTCCCGCGAGCTTGGTTTCCTTTCTGTGGGCAATCCCGACTGAAGTGTCCAGGCTTTCCGCATGCGTAGCAGCTGTCGCTCGATCCAGCTTCTCTGATGCGACAATTCATCGCCTTGTGTCCTGGTCTGCCACATTTGGCGCATTCGATTTTTGCGCATTCACCCTCGTGGTGATACTTGCATTTGCTGCACCATGGGCGAGGCCCGCTGTATCCTTTCCTTGATGGTTCCGCGGCTTGAATCGCGTAAACCCTTGTGCTTTCCTGCTTCTTGGGCGGTGGCTGCTTGAAGTCTGACCCTCGGTGGGAGTTCCATTTCCTCTTGGAGTCAGAGGTTCGCTGCTCGTTTAAGCGGGTGGTCAACATACCCGCACGAACCGTATCCTTTGTAAGGGTGATGGCTCGCGCAACCGCCTCGTCAAAGGTCGGAGGTGCGGCGGCGTTGAGCGGGACTCTAACGACAGGAGGTAACCCAAAGATGTACCTCTCGATTTTCTTTTCTTCTGTGTTTGCCATGTCTGGCACCAGCTGGCAAAGCTCGTTGAAACGATTGGTGTAGGCATCGATATCCGTTCCTACCATGGTGTGGTTCCAGAATTCTTGTTGCAAGCTCTGAATTTCCGCGCGTGAGCAGAACTTTCTCATCATCATTTCTTTCAATTCTTCCCAGGTCTTGTGAAGAGCAACTTCTCGCCCCAACGTCTTTACTTGGAGCTTCCACCAAGACGAAGCTGCTTCTTGGAACATGCAGGTCGCGTAAAGGACCTTCTGGTTTTCACTACATCCGCTGATGGAGAGAACGGTCTCCATCTTGTCAATCCAATTATAGAGCCCAATGGCTCCTTCGGTGCCTTTGAACGGCCAAGGCCTACAGGCCATGAATGTTTTATAGGAGCATCCTTTGTTCAAGGCTCCTGATTCGGGTTCTGGGGTCTCGTTCTCTTGGCGACCCTGACTAGATTCGGCCTTGCTGGCCTCATGCGTTGCAATCGCCTGCGCGATTATTTCTGCGAGCTCCTCGGGTGTCATGGTTATTCCCTTGGCTCTGGTTGGAGGCATTCTTTTCATAAAAAGAAAATATAACAAACTTAGCGCATGTACTCAGAGCACATAATGTTCTTATCTCTAGACACTGTGACCCGTGTTCCTAAGTGCGTGTGTGATTTTTCTTTTGAAAATATTCTTTTGAAAATATTCTTTGAAAAATATTTCATGCGATTCCCCAAAGGTTATAGTCTAGGTTAAAAACTTCTTTTCCTAGTTCGCTATAACCAGTGCTCTGATACCAATCTGTCACACCCGGCCCTGAGCGGCGGAAACAGCCGGGCGCGCACGAGTGGGGATTGATAATTAAGCACGGGCCATTGCAAAACATTCAAAGATTTTTATTGCGCATGAGAAGTTTAGTACAAACACATTACATCGTTCAAAGATTACAAAAAGAAACATCCAAGTATAAAACTGAAGATTTCCTCGCCATATCCCCTTGCGCGGCGGGTAACCGTGCGCATCGAGGGGATAAAACCAAAATCTTCCAAAAAGCTTGTTTTAGATGTTCAGCGTGTGGTGCTCTAAGTGTGACTCCATGCGCTACCTAGTTATCTCCTGAAAGACACGTAAAAACATTTGAATCAGTATAAACTGAGTGAGTTCACAAGTTTTAGTAACTTGATAAAATCATTCTGAAACATTTCTGGCAACATCATTAACATCTGCTTGGTAAAATCGTATTAACACATAATTCTGACAATATTCTGATAAAAATCGTTCCGCGGTTTACGCGTGAACAAATTCTGGATACGGTGCTCGTCTATGTAAGTGGTGCAGCCACTACGAGCTAAAATAACGTAAAACCGTCCCGCGAGTTACGCGCAGACGTTTCTGGAAAACTATGCTCGTCTATGCAAAGAGGCATTGCCCCTACGAGCTAAGGATACCGTCCCGCGGGTTACGCGCAGACGTTGTGCCGGAAAACAAGGCGCTCGTCCATGCAAAGAGGCGCGACCCCTACGAGCGGGCTCAACCCCATAGTACTGCCCCATGCCAGGCACTCGTCCATGCAAAGAGGTGCGACCCCTACGAGTGGGCGGATCAAACCAGCAGTCCCTACCCTTAGAGTTCCAATGGTAAAGTGATCACTTACTCGAGTTCTAGCGCACATACATTGAAAACCTTAGATAACCGTTTGCATTGCTCATCATGAAACATAACTTAAACACATAATCGCTTTCATAGCTTGTAAGTATACCATGATAAAACATTATTTAAGTACGTGTCCCTCGCCCAGAAAGCAGTTTAAAACAGTGAAAACAGTGAAAATAGGGGCTGTGAGACTCACCTGTGGTTCTTGTTAAGGGATTAATCGAGATTCGGGTTTTCTTGGTGTTGGCCTCGGAATCGAAGGTCTAGAATACGATTAAATAACAAGTATATATATTAAGATCAAGAAATAGGAGAATATAAGGGTTGGATAGTAGGTCTCAAGGTTATATTCTTGGCTTACCTAGTAACAGGATCGGAGCTGGAAACAACGGATGCTTGGGAAAGGATTAGTGCAAGTTTGTAGTTCTTTGAAGTGTGTTTTGGGTGATAATTTAGGCTACAAATTTATAGGCAAACTCAAGGGAACACAATCCCTTGCTTTAGGGGATTGAAATCTTTTCATATTTAAATGTAATGATGATAAAGTATAGAAGTTATTATTATTTACTTAAGAGTGGAGTGGTGGATAAAAGATTTTGATTTGATTTGGACAGAACATGCAGATCTGGGGTTGGTGAAAATAGGGTGGCTGACAGTTGACTTTTCATGTTACAGTGTGCTTTTTCAGGTACTTTTGTCAGTGTACAGTAAAAAGTGGAAAATCTCTGAAACACGCTACTGTTTCCTTTCGGGCGGGAGTAATCTCCTTAACTGGAGAATAGACCAAGTGTTCTGCGCGTATAACTTGGTGCGCATAGCTTTCTGCGTATAGGTGCGTAACCTTCTCGCAGTTAGGGACTTTTGAGTTTCATTTGTAGATTCTCCAGGTGGTCTTGGTATTTCAACATAGTGATCAGTCATGTTGAAGTCAATTCCATCTTGGAGCTTCAGACAAACTAGCTCTCAACGTTCCCGCCATGCGGGTAGGTTAGTTCCCTTCCGCACGCGCATAAACGATGTAGGATGCACCCGCCTTAGCATCATGCGGGATGGTCAACCCATAGACAACATAACTTTGAAGTTACATGAAAACATAAAGCCAAAATATTCACGCATGGCGCATATAACATATGCTCACGCTGGTTCTTAACATGGTGCGCTCGCGCAGGTTGCACATAACAACTGCACGCGCTGACTAACATGGCGCGCTCGCGCAGGGCGCACATAACAAATGCACGCGCTTATCATTTACAATCAACCTAATTATTAGGTTGATTACTTAGCTTATGGGTTTGGGAAATTACCGGTTGTCACATAAAAATATCTTGAACTTTTTTTATATTTAAAGGAAACTTAGGGGGGAGGGGTTTCCCCTATTGCGGCCGCCCCAAAAGGTGGGGTCCATGGGCCCCCCCTCATGCTCATTTGTCTCTTTTCTCGTACCCTTAGGTGAAATCCAGACCCCAAATTTATTTCGGGTTCGGTTTTTGGTGCGAAAACTTATCAGGTGCGACAAACAGCGCAAACACGAGTGTTTTTCGGCTAGTTTTGTGTAAAATTATAAAAACATACTATACGTTTGTAAAAATCGAAAATATTTTCATGGATCGCTTAAAACATTTCAATTAAGTGGTTAGTAAGTCTTTTTCGGCTTAACGGATGATACAATGCTTGGTTTGTAACTATCTTTCGCGTTTAAATCTATAGCGGGTAGTTAAACGAGCATGTTTTCGTTTAACTTGTTTGCTATCGAACTAAGGCCATATTACTAATGTTTTAGCTTGTATTAACCATATATCACTTATAGATGGCCCCCTGAGATATCGGGGTCATAACCCG
The DNA here is from genome assembly GCF_021521415.1 of Bidens hawaiensis. NCBI lineage: Eukaryota > Viridiplantae > Streptophyta > Magnoliopsida > Asterales > Asteraceae > Bidens > Bidens hawaiensis. The sequence continues at coordinate 407,298 of NW_027491323.1, forward strand.
ACCCGTTCGGTTAATCGTTCGTTTGTTACGCAAAAAGCGTTTATTTGCTTAATCGGTAAATATGTACTGAGGTGTACCTTGTTTTGTTTCAAATGTCACAACTAGCCACATCAATAATAATATGTGTCTTGGGCATAACGAGTCCAACAATCTCCCACTTGCACAAGATACATAGAAGATTGATGCAAGTAGCAAATACCGCCTAACTACGGTTTACTACCCCTAATACGCATGATGAAGTGCCATTCAATAATATCATCTCCTTCAAGTCCCTTACTTGAAATGATTTAGGTACACCTATCATTTATCATTTTGCCTCAGATGTCATGTCAAATCCAGAGACACAGAGTGATCATTCTCTGTTGATTTAACTTTTCAGGCCTTAGACATCTTACTCTCAACGAATAAGAGGGACAAATCCCCTCTTGACTACATACGTCTCTCACAATCACCTTGTACTAAACCTGCTCTTAGCCTTATGTACTGTCATGTTTTAGAGCAGCGAAGAACTAAGTCAAAGTATAATACTTGGTGAATATCAAGACCCAATATGTATCTCAGGTCGGAGGATACTATGATATTCGCCTTTACTCAAATTTACTTATGATCAATCACAAGGATTCCATGTAGTAACATTTGAGAGCGGGTCAGTCCAATATTTATATCCCATAAATATCTAGGAACCTTGGCAGCAACCCTTACTCTATATTTATATCCCATGAATATCCACCAATCCAAGTTCATAATAACCTTACCTTCATATTTGCTCCCACAAATATGAGCTACTACGGACATTTAGAATAAGTAACTTATTCACGGATTTAAACATGCTAAAATGGAACATAATTCAAAATCTCATAATAATAAACCATAATCATAGGAATGAGTCATAATAACAATTGTTCTGATATCCAAATACAAAATTCGATCATAACCAATCACTAGAATATCGAAGTCCTAAGGCACAAGTATGACCCTCATGCTTTGGCCTTTCAAGGAGCTTCGTGAGTGGATCCACAATATTTTGATCGGTGTGAACTTTGCGAATACATATCTTTCCCTTATGTAGTTGAACCTCCGCTCAATGTGCCTCGTCTTTTGATGTGCACGAAGTTACTTGATTTGAGCAATCGCACCTTCGTTGTCACAAAAGATCTCTAGAGGGTCCTGAATGGTACAGACCACCCCTAGGTCGGCAATGAATTTTCTAATCCACGCAGCTTCTTGAGCTGCCAATAAGGCGGCAATGTATTCTGATTCCGTGGTGGACAAAGCTACCACATCTTGTTTTGAGCTCTTTCAAGAAACTGCCCACCATTCATAACGAAAACGTATCCCGATTGTGATCTAGAATCATCTCAATCGGTTTGGAAACTTGAATCCGTGCAACCCTTTACAACGAGTTCCTCTTCACCCGAACCGTATATTAGAAACATATTTTTAGTCCTTCTAAGGTATTTCAATATACTCTTAACCGCCATCTAATGGCTACTTCCTGGATTATGTTGGATCTACTTGTCATGCTTAAAGCGCATGACACATCCGGTCTAGTGCATACCATTGCATACATGATAGATCCAATAGCCGATGCTTATGGGATCCCATTTATTCTATCTTACTCTTCCTTCGAGCTTGGACATTGAGACGCACTCAATATGGTTCCTCTTTGAATAGGTACCAAACCTTTCTTAGAGTTCTCCATCTTGAACCTCTTCAAGATTTTGTCAATGTATGCACTTTGGTTTTAACCTATCAACCGCCTTGATCTATCCCTATAGATCTTTATTCCCAAAATATAGGTGGCTTCACCAAGATCCTTGATAGAAAAACAACTTCCAAGCCATGCTTTTACTCCTAAGATGGTCTTGGAAAGCATCACTTAGGTATTCACCCCCTCTATCCGAATGACGTACTTTGATGGTTTTATTGAGTTGATTTTGTACTTCATTTTGGAAGTCTTTAAACATTTCAAAGGCTTCATCTTTGTGTCTTAACAAGTACACATACCCATAACGACTATATCGTCGATAAAAGTAATGAAGTATCTTTCACCATTCCTTGTCATTGCCTTAAAGGGACCACATACATCCGAATGTATGATACCCAATAAGTCTTTTGCCCCTTTATTTGTTCCATTAAAGGGGTCCTCGATCATTTTCCCTAGTAAACAAGACTCACACTTATCAAATGAATCATCTTCACTTGATTCCAAAAGACCATTCTTTTGAAGTGTATGTATGCGATCTTTGTTTATATGACCAAGGCGACAATGCCAAAGATAAGTATTACTCAAATCCATTTTGAGTTTCATGGTGCTTGATTGGTACAACGTGTTATCAAATGATATGTTATCATGAACTAATTCATAAATGCCATTAGACGGCATTGCTTTAAGATAAAAGACATTATTCATGAAAACACAAATACAATCATCCATAAACTTAAAATCATAACCATATTGTCTTAACAAAAAAACAGAGATAATGTTCCTAGTCAAACTAGGAGCATACAAAATGTCTTTCAAAATAACTTCCAAACCATTTGGAAGTTTCAATGTGTAGTCTCCTCGGGCTTCGACAACAACCTTTGCTTCGTTGCCCATGAAGAGACTAATATCTCCTTTCTTGAATCCTTCATTTCCCTTGAACCCCTACAAGAAATTGCAAATATGAGTTCCACATCCGGTATCCAATACCCATGTGTTAGAGGAAATAAGATTAAGATCAATATGAATCATGAAAGTTGTACCCGAGGTTTGCCCCGCATCCCTCTTAGCTTTCAACTCTTTGAGACAGGTTGGACAATTCCTCATCCAATGCCCAATCTCCCCACATCCAAAGCATGGATCCTCCGAGCTAACCTTTAGCTTCTTGGGTTTGGGTGGTTCCACTTTAGCCTTTCCCTTGACTTGTCCCTTACCCTTGGCAACCTTTGCCTTGGGTTCCTAGTGATGCCTCTTCTTATTGCCTCCCTCATTGATCTTGAGAACAGGTAAAACCTTTTTACCCATTCCCGTCTCGGTCGTCTTAAGCATTGCGTGAAGCTTACCAATGCTCTTGTCCCACCCATTCATGTTATAATTCATAACAAATGTCTCAAACCTTTTATTTAAGCCATTTAGGATCAAATCCGTGGCTAACTCGTTTGAGACGCGACAATTAAGGCGCTCGAGACGATCAATGTGGCTTTTCATCTTAAGTACATAAGATTAAACCGATTGGGTTTCCTCCATACAACATGCATGAAGCGCTCGAACCGTTTCAAAGCGTTCCACCCTAGCTTGTGTAAGGAACATTTCCTTAAGTTGGGTGATCATGTCGTATGCCCCATGAAGTTCAAAAGCCTTTTGAATCTCGGGAATCATACTTCCCAACATGAGGCAAGAAACTTTCACCGAATCCTCATTGTGCTTAACCCAATCGTTATGGTCTTGGACATCGTCAACACTGGGTTCATTGGGAATAGGATCCTCTAATACGTAGTATTTCTTTTCTTGCTTGAGAACGATTCTCAAGTTTCGATACCAATCCATAAAGTTGGTATAGTTTAGACGATCCTTGTCAAGAATAGATCTTAGTGATAGGTTATTGACGGGTGGAATAATAACGTTAGGTGGATTGTTGATTTCGGCCATCTATAAACATAACAAAGCTCAATTCTAGTATTTTCAATATCAATTATTTTAATCGTTAATACCCTTTTATGTCTCCAAGACAATTAATGATTAAAATCTAAAACCCAACGTTACATTCAAATAGTAGTTGGGTGACCATTATCCTACTATTTAAATTAACAAGGTAGTCAACGTTTGACGATTGCAACCCTTTGCAACTTCTAGTTTTATGGGATCAGTTAAACATCGGTCGGCATGTTTAATCCCATCAACACCATTGTACGCCATGCTTGGTGACCCTATTCACATGGTTTTCAATTTAAGTCGTCCTACTTACACACACGTGTGAGTTTACACATACAAGTGGTTAGGTGACCTTTATCCCACAAATATGGAAAACCCACCTCAAACTCACAAGTTTCCTCTAATGCGGTTGGGTGACCTTTATCCCACACCGAGTTCCCAAGTATTTCGAGTGTCGTATAAAAGGATGGTGTTCAACTTATTTTATAAAATGGATTTTAGTTTTCTAAATTCTAGATTGGAAAACCTTTTATGTACCTTTCATTTGCATGCATTCAAATGTATGGTACTAAGTTGAAAACCCCATTTTTCAAAGTTCCTATTAATAAAACCCATTTTATTATGAAATCATTAGCCATTAATAAAACCAAATTTTATTACCTAATGATTTCTAAGGAACCAATTTTATGCTAGTTGTTGATTTAAGTTGTTTAGCAAAACACGTTGCAGTAACACAAATAAAAGTAAATCAACCATGCAAGCATAAAACATACAACCATAGCCTCCTAATGTTGACCACACTTGTTGACCGAAGAAAAGTGTATCAAAAAGTCTCTCCTATGGGACCCAAAAGGACATGAGCTTGTGTCGGTGAACTCCCACTTGATCCCGCATCTAAATGCTCCAAGTGTTCACCCCTGTGTTGTGGTCTCCATCATTTTATTTGGGCTCTCTTCCTTGCATCTTCTTTTACAAAACATATCATAATACATTTTTCTAGTAAAAGAAATGCTCCCAATCTACTTATTATTACAAACCAATTGAAAGAATAAATAGATTACAAACCCAAATAAATATTACAACCATATTGAATGAACAAACAACCACTTTGAATGAACAAACATAACAACACAAACATTCAACCAAACACAAGGCCATGGCTAGGTTATGAACATCCATTACATATCCAAATATGCAATAACACAAGACCCAAATGGTTCCCCTTTGCCCCTTGAAACTTTCGGCCAAACTTGACAAAACCGAAAGTTCCGGGTTTTGTTCAAACAACACAATTAATTATCCAAATGACTTAGTTTTTCAAGATTACCACATGCATGTAAAGTATAACCTTGAAAAACCATGGGGTAACCAAAACCCTTAAAATTTTAGGCCATATGGTAAACCCCACCATAAACCCGAAAATTTTTGGGTCTAATGAAGCATGCATCCATATAAGCGGCTCTGGATGCCATTGTTGGGTTTTAACAAGATTATCAAAGTCATAAAATTCCAATTTTATGAAAAACGCAGCGGAACTAAGTTTTAAATCTTGTTAATTTGATATGTATAAAACCGATTTTACACATGCAAAGCCCAAGCCCTGATCCAAATACGAAATACATACTATCAAACACGTGCATGTCACTATAAGTCCATGCATGTTAAAGCTACCTTTCAATCCAAGGAAGAGGAAGGAGATGATGATGAAAAAGGCAAGAACTTGAATATGAAGCTCCTCAAACTAGCATACCTCAAGCTTTCCAACAAACACCACTTGTAGCTAGGATTTAATAACACTTGACAACTCCTTCTTGTTCTTGGCCGTCCAAAAGAGAAAAGAGAGGGAGAGTGTGTAGAGGATTTATCCTCTAGTCTTGTGTTCTTACTCTTGGCCGTTCAAGAGAGAAAAGAGAAGAGAGAATAATAACCTTTTACTTGTGTTGTTTTGTAAGTTATGAGAGATTGAGAGAAAGAGTGCATAATAGGTCTTTCAAATGGCACCTCCCTTTTGACCAATAAAAGGCATTGCATGTACCCACTATATAACTTATAATAATAAAATAATAGAAGATAACAAGAGAGGGGGGTGGCCCCTTCCTTTCTTGTTATTACTATTATTATCATTTTTATAACATTCCATTTATGTTATAAAACATTATATGTGACATGCTTGGTAACCATTATTCACATATTGTTACTTAATCATCTTAAATAACATTATGGAATGCTATCTCTCAAAATATAAATCATCCATATGATTTATTTATTACACAAGTACATTGTATTTAGAAACCCCTTTCTAAATAACTCAAGTGTTAATATTCTTTTGTTATAATCATATCATATATAAACAAATATTATTGGTGTTTGTCTAGCTTGTTATTGGGTATGACCCGACTTGGATCATGACGTACTAGCCACATCAATAATAATATGTGTATTGGGCATAACGAGTCCAACAATTATCATCAAAGTCAAGGTTCATGACCAACGTCCAACTTATCTTTTCGATAAAATACAAGTTTGTACCGTAAATTTCGTAGGCATTAGAGAGAGTAAACGAATGTCTTCATGCAAAGTGCTAAGCCTATCATCTACATCCTCACTTATGGAACTCATGGTTTGTTTCCTGAAAAATCAACCCCAAAGGTCCAATAATAAAGTATGAAAATGATGATTTTTTAATACTAATACTAAACATTCAATAAAATACTCTAATTAATTACCTGATTGATCAAATTCGTCTCTGGAAAGAACATTAGATAAATTACATAAGTTAAGCAACTAGATTGGGAATTTGAAATATTATATTAGAATTTATGATAAATTCAAGGACCGATAAAACAGAGTGCATTTCATGAAAAGACGCTAAAGAAAATGATAAAGAACCGATAAAATTATTTAAAAATCATTTAGAATTTTGGAGCTAGATTTTTGTTATCCAAGACATAAGTTATTAAGATAAATTGTTATTTGAAACGATAACATATAATTAAGTTAAAATTCAACTTAGATTTTGGATGTAAAGCTTTGTTTAAATATTTAAAATTTATGTCATCTTTTAGTTACTAGAGCTAAGTTTTTGGGTCGCTTATCTTTTGGTTCGAGTTCTGGCATCCGCTATGAAATACGGGTAACCCCCGCTAATTAATATAATACAAAAGGTAGGAATTAGGACAAATTGAAAAAATATATTAAATCTAATGTGTTAATTATAATTATAATTATTATTATTACTAACAAAGAGCCCGTGCTTTACGACGGATATGAAATATGAGCACAATACTATTAGTTATAGGAAACTATGTTTTATGGTATCCTACAAGCTGATCATTTGACTTTATTTTTGTCGATGTAGCAAATCACACAAATTTCCTTAATGTTTGACCACACAATAAATTAAATCCTTGATTCCTTGTATCCTAGTACATCACATGTATTTGGTTTTATTGAAGCAAAAAGAAAAGAAAATCTAGCACAACCATTATATGTCTAGTTTTATCTAAGTGGAAGAGCTCACGAGTTGCGGCAGGGATGCAACAAGATTTCGATCGTTAGGGATTCAGTTCGTTAGGGTTGCGGCACTTGCTATAGTAAAATTTGTATTCTATATAGTTTAGGATACAACAAAATTAAAGCTTATATATCAGCAAAGAAAATAAATTAAACATAATTTACGTATTTTTTTTATGTTACCAATCATAACTAATACAGATAATATAAGTGTTTTGTTATATATATTAAGATTTAAGATGAAGTCTACCTAAAGTTGCAAATTTAATACAACATTTATAAAAAGCTCATTGAAAGATTAATGCCCCAACATCAACTATTTATTTATACAAGCAATTCTAGTTAAGAACACAACAAACTTCGCATAATCTTGTTTCAACATTATAAATTTACATACATCACAAATATACCTCATTCAACACATGTGTTTGTAGTCATAATCAAACTGACCCTATTGATCCTTAAGTCATGTATTCCAACCCAAATTGTGATGTACATCATGCTTGTTCCCACTCCTTGCAAATATATATTGGTACAATATCGTTGCAAATGATGGTGTATATTTGGATGAGATAACCAATCTTAAAAAAACCAAAAACACAAAGTCATGTCACATTTAACAACTAATCGAGCAATTTCACGTATACACAAATAATAAAATTGTGTTGAGTATATAAGGCTAGGGGGTATACACCCCTCAACACCATTCCCCTCATTCGTCACGTCAGCTTTCCCCAATCATTCAGCATCACCCTTTAACACCCTTCAATCAAGGAAATACACCATTCTCCTCATTATCCATCATTATCCATTTTCTCTATTTTTTTTATTAAATTATATTTTTTAAAAAGGAAATGAAGCAATTAAATAGGTTGGCTCCACCACCATTGGGTGAATGGCCCGAATGACCATGGTCATTCCCCTCAGGTCACGCGTGAACCATTCTTAGGCGGGGCGGTGTTATAGTGAGACCCCTCGCGTGAGGGGTGCCATGTCATCGCCCACGTCAACCGTGGGGGCTGCCCACTGGTAATTGTGTAAATAGTAATAAGTAATTTTTGTACCCATAAAGCCCCCTAAACAAAAAAAAATTTGGGGGAGGGATGTGATTGCTTACCTTAATTATTAGATGAGTGAACGACGAGAAGATAAGATGTGCATAAATTAAGCGAGCCAGAAAACTCTGATTGAAATGCCATAAAAATAAAAATACAAAATAGTAAACTATGTTAAAAACTGAGAAGAAACAAACTTGAATTAAATTAAATGCAAGCTACAATTCCCGTTATGAAGAAATCAAGAGATAAGAGAGTCGACTAACTTGAAAATAAAATATATTAGAAAGGTTTATTGGATTTTAATAATCCCTATTGACTGGTATTGGCCGATAATAATCCCTATTCATTTTATCACCACTGGCGGTCCCAAATTAAAAAAAGTTGGTTCCCAATGGTCCCCCGTTAAAAATGACTTAACGGCGTTATATTTTTTTTCCGAAGTTCAAACTAATGTTTTAGGGCTTTTGATCGAAAGGAGGATACAAGTCGATTAATGTAAAACTTAGCTCGAAACGGTGATCCAGACGACTTGATTTTTGTTAATTGTAAGTTAAAACACCCGAATTGAAGCATTGTTTCGTCATTTTGGAGCACCGTTTCAAACTTAGTTTTACATCAATCGACTCGTATCCTCCTTCCGATCAAAAGCCCTAAAACATTAGTTTGAAATTCGGAAAAAGTATTAACGCCGTTAAGTCATTTTTAACGGGGGATCATTGGGGGCCAACTTTTTTTAACTTGGGACCGCCAGTGGTGATAAAATGAATAGGGATTATTATCGGCCAATACCAGTCAATAGGGATTATTAAAATCCAATAAAGCTAGAAAAAATAAAGTAAATTATCCTTTTGAAACCAAAGTTAACCGGACGAGAATTATTGATTAATTCCTCTCTATACTCTAGTTATTGAGAAAACTGGCGTTAAGCGAGTGTCGGTTCGTGACTGACCCGGATGCCGGTATGAGGCCAGATTCGGGTCTAATAGGTTCAAAATGATGAAATAAGACTAAAATATCAAAGGATTAATGGCTAATTCAGGACGATTCATGATGAAATTGAAAAATCCCAATTAGACTTACATAAAACCCAAGCGGGCCAAGATAAAATTGACCATCAAAACCCTCATTGAAGTTGACTGAGCGCTTTCATTTAAAATATAAAAATGAACAAATTTCATGTTCAACACTAACCCGGAAAGTGAATGGAATGAGCAGAACGAAAGTCAAACCGCAAAGAATTAGGAAATTAACAACCAAGGAATGCAATTGATGGTGAATTGTGGCCGGTTAAACATTGTGAAGAGGCTAGGAGTCGTTTATATACGCTTAATTTGGCTTATTGGCCAAGAATTTGTCACAGTTGTGCAATAACTGTAAGATGATCAAAATAAAAGAAATCAACAAAATTAACAAAATTAACTCAATCTTATGAAAAAAGTTGGTGTATAATGATAACACAAAATTCTTGATACATGATTGACAAGATTAGGGAGTAATTATGGCAAAAGGAATCAAATTAGCATAGACCATCGGTGGTTTAACGTACCCGTCGACATGGGGTCCGTCGCGCAACGCAACGGACCAGCCAAGGGTCCATCGCGTAGCGCAACGGACGTCGTTGGTGGGTCGTGAGATTCCTCCGCCGCGCTACACGATGAGAAAGTCCTTCCGTGCTGGGTAGTGCGACGAGGAGGGAAAAGTTTGATTTTTTTTGAATAATTTTTAACTTTAGCCCTCGAACTTTGAATAATTGCAATATCAGACCAGAAATACGCAAGTACGGGGTTTGATGGTTAAACAAGACGTATAAACAAAAAATAAGATAAACACCATAATTACTCAATAAATGCGCATTTTCATTAATGCGGGTAATCTGAATACAAAATCGGGCCGGGTATAAAATATAAATACAATTAAATGGAAAACTGAAATGTTGATGCAACATGAATATTGCCACTCATGGTGATGTGAATATTTATGGAACGGGAAATCACAAGGCGAGACCTTGGTCGCTCCTTAGTACTTCTAGGTCATGAATGTCCCTTAAAATATCACCCAAAACTGTTCAAAACCGTCAAGTGAGCATACCACCCAACATGCTATTACCTCTCCTATAGATACACTAGGAGAGGCATGCCTTACGGCGAAGAGTGTGGCTACAATGGTGTGTTTAATTTCTTTCTTGCTACTCGAGCACAAGTACTATTGGGATTTCTAATAAAGCTAATTAATAATAGTGTAAAATAGGAATAGTTTTCATATAATTGAATTTCATAGCATGGGAAATATGGAAATCGTAGGAAATAAAAGGTTAACCAACATTGCCCACACAGCTGCATTCTTCTTCAATGCTGGAGGTTCACTTGAATACAACTATACAAGAAAGAAACAACTTCGACTAAATCTAAACAAGGATGCTGCGAGTCTGCGACTTATGTTTTTTAGACAAATTATTATTGTGAGGCTTTTATTTGAAAAATGAACCTGGTCAATAGGATTTGAGCTTTCATGACTCTTCCACTTTCGACTTTCCATTACTCTGGCTGAACTTTTGATTTTAAACATGGTTCAATTCCTATTAGTCAACAACAAAGAAACGGTGAACATATATTTAACAAAAAGCTCACAATACCAGAAGTGAGTAGCAAAAGAGAAGCTTGAGTACTTTCATATTCCAAAATGCGTATGATTTTCACACACAAAAAAAAGGCTAATTTCCATTAAAATGCATCTCACAGCACCTAGAAGCCCAAGGAAATTAAAGCAGCTCTGCACATAATAATTTTTCTTCTTTTATATTGCTTGAGTTTTCTGGAATGATTGTTACCGCCTTCAACATCTCTGCATTCCTCAGCATGTATTCTAGAAACGGTGTATCACATTTCCACCACTTGCTAATAGAAAACTTGATGGTTGTAAGGTTTGTTAGCATACAAGTCGGAACCCGCTTCGGTTCAATCCAAGGAGATTCTTGAAGCTGTTGTATTTAACACAAAAAAGATAGTCAGTATCATATATTAGAAAAAAATAAATTAACAAGTACAAAATAGAAATAACTAAAGTTTTACAAATTCATAGCTCAAAATACCATTTCAATATACAGATGTTTCAGCTCGGGAGAACTTTCAAGAAACTGAAAGATTGCTCCCGAATTCCAAGAACTTGTTAACTTCAAATGCTTCATATTGAGGGAGCATGGTAAACGAAAAGTGGATGGGATCTTCAACAAAGAATAAAGTTACAGTTAGTGCATGAACAAAATTAAAATATAAATTTACAATATCTATAACAAAAAATAAAATAAGTTGATAAGAAGTTAGAAACTTACGTTTTGAAATGAGAGTATTTTAACCCCCCTTAGTCCCTTTAGAAGTTTAGCCAATAGATGATCATGACCATATCTTATTTCACAAAATGAAACAGAAGCCTCAACAAGAGATGACACATCTTTCATTAAATAAATGGAGCTCAACATTCCACCAACAAATAGGTATTCAAGATTAGGGACCTGTAAAACAATTTTGTTGGGTGCACGATTCTGCAATGCTAATTTTAATCGCTTCAAAGTAGGGACATTGAATGTGTAATCATCTTCATCGTCGTGGTACCATATTACTTTCCAATATAAACTTTCAAGAATTGGGCAACTGTTGATGAGTTTAAATGCATTTACTAAAGGATTTCTTCTGAAAGTCATGTCAAGGGTTTTCATGCAAGGAAGATTGACTTGACACGGAAACTCTTCCTGCATACAGTCATCCAGCATATAGTAAACACCCTCATTACTCGAGTCCAATCTAAGTTTTGTTAGTATCTTACAAGTCAACATGCTTAGAGGCAACTCCATCCTCTTAACTTGTATGTCAAGCTCAAGCACGTTGAACTTGACTGCCTCATTAATCCAATTAGTTACACTTGACTTTGAAATAAAATCGTTAAAAGAGTGTAACCGAAACAATTTTACTTGGGATGCTTTACATAACTTGAGTACTTGATCTACAAAACTTGTGAAACTATCGGAACCAATCTGAGTATCATCAAAGACAAGGTTGGTGACTAGTGTCCATCTATACCTCCAACGTTTGGATAAGATGCTAGTTCGCACAGCATACTTGATAGGCATTAGAGAGAGTATATGCTAAAGTATATCTTCAGGCAAGCTGCTAAGCCAGCTATCCTTGAAAATCATTGCTAGGCTTCTATTCTTCCTAAAAAATCAAACACAAAAGCTTACAATCAATACAGTTTTGTATTATAAAGCGTGAATTATGTGTGATCGAATTTCTTAGCCGATTTGAGGCTTCTGTGAATCCTAAAAAATTAAACACAAAAGTTTAAAATCAAAACACTTTAAAAAGTGTGCCTTGACAACGCGTGTTTATACCATTTGCATTTTATACATTTTTGTTTTTCTTACGCCGGAGTATGTGGAACTAGCTACCTAGTCGAGTCCAACTGGTTATACATAGTTTATATTGTTATTACTCCAATATCTATCAATTTAGTTTTTAAAAAAGTTATGTTAATATTAAAAAGTGTGAAGATGTATAATTCTATCATGTAGACATAAGGGTACATGGTGGGAGTGCTCTCCGGGTAGAATTTGGGGTCCTTTCGGGCAGGGGCATGGCTACCCCGAATCTTGGAATAACGAAGAATATAGCCGGAAGGATGTGTGGGAACACCATACCTTCGGGGCCGAACGAAAAATCAGTTAGGGTTTGGGATTGGAAAGCAAATATAAAATAAAAAGAATAATAATAATAATAATAATAATAATAATAATAATATATAAACGAGCTTCAATAAAAGAGTGGAGAGGTTGGTAGCCAGGGTTAGACAATGGAGTCGATGCTGTTCATGGTGGCCGGTGAAAGAGATATATGAAGAGTGTGGAGGCTGTTTCCTCAGGGATATATATATATACGGGGTTTCCTATTAAGTCATTGAATAGAAATTGATATTCTTTTATAACTTTTTTAATATCATTTAGTTATGGATTAGCAGGAGAGCTCGCGTTTCGCGACGGGTGTCAAATACGAGCAAAACACTTTCAATGCATTGCTACACGCCAATACAATGTTAAACGGCGGGTTGTAACTTTCAACATGTCCACCAAATTTTGGTCCGAATTGTTAGGCAAATAAAAAAACTCAAAATAAATAAATAATTAAATAAACCTAGAAAATCTAGGAAAAGATTAAAAAATAACAAAGAGACTGAAAAGGAAAAAAGGAAAACGTAAGATCTTACTTGGTTTGAAACCGGTAACATAAATTGTTTAGAAGGAAAAATTATAAAAATTCAGGGGCCTATGAAATTCTAACGAAATTAAAGAGTAGAAATGCAAGTTGGCTAAACACAAACTAATAGGAATTATTTTTAAAAGTGGTGTTTATTTCAAACAATTGGTCACAAGGGATGTCGGGTATTGTTTAATCACTTTTCGGAGTTAGTATTGGCGAATAAGCGAATAATAGGGGGGTAGGAGAGATCAGAATTGTAAATCACTTATTCGCCACTAGCAATTGTAATTTAACTCTTATTCGTCATTAGCAATGACAATTTAACTCTTATTCGTCACTAACAATGGCAATTAACTCTTATTCGTCACTAACAATGGCAATTAACTCTTATTTGCCACTAACAATGGCAATTAACTCTTTAACTGACATAAAGCTTTTCATTCTCTTATTTGTCAATACTAACCCCAAAAACCCCTCTTATGATTAAAAATTATACCCAACACCCCTTGTGATTAAACGTTTGAAATTAGCTCCACTTCTAGAAAAAAATCTAACAAATAGCAGTAAAAAGATGCACTCATTTGCCCAATATGCTATATAAGTACAAACTGGATCTAATTTACAAAACACTTAACTAATTGAACTATAATCAGTTTATCCTAACAAAATAGATGGAATTTGGTAGTCATTTTAGATGATTTAAGCTTTTGTACTTGTGCTTCATGCTGATTTTATCCCAACACAGTTGCTAGGACTTGGTCCACTTGGATTCTAGATACCTGTACACGAATAGGGCATGCTAAACAAAAATATTTAAGCAAAAATTACCAAAATAAACAAGTTTGATCATAATTTTTAAAAAATAAGCATGCCTAATTTAATCATCATCTTCACAATCATTGCTTTTTATCCAATAAACATACGTCACATCAGAGAAGTCGGCTAAGCTTTAGCCAATACTTTTTGAGCACTAAAATGTGTATAAAGTAAATGAGAACCACTTTCAACCAATCCAAATATAACACATGTCTAAAGTGACCAAACTAAGCCTACAACTTCAGTTTCTTAGCCGGCATGCGTAACACTTAGCCGGTTTCGAGACCCATGTTTATTCACTTATACGACTCATTTTCTTCCCTCTTAGCCGGCTCCAACTCGACTAGCCGGCTAAAACTTCATTTAGCTGTATTTTTTCTCTTCCTTTTAGCAGCATAAATTTAGCTGCCGAAATTAACTTTACCTACGAATTTATAATGTTAGCCGTCTTTTTAATATAGTCGCAAAGCTTTATCCACCAAATTAAATATTTTTACGTACCCAAATTAATACTCTTAGCCGACTTCATGTTTTTCTCTCTTTAGGCGGCTCTTTTCTCTCTTAGCCGGCATGTTTCATCGGCCATACTAAATGTGCATAGTAACTTATCGACGCAAAGAACTAGAACTTTGTTTTCAGTAGGATTGGGTTTGTCATTCAAAATGGGATGGGCGCGCAACTTGTTGCCCGCTTACCTATCTCTATGTTGTAATTAGATATTTTGTTAAAGTAAATGACCACGGCTCACACTCTACCATTTTCTTCATCTTTTTTAAACGTGTGTTAACGCCATCCTTAATTTAGTATGTGATATTCATCATTCTTTTTTGGAACGACCAACTAAGTAACGCTGGGTAGTCCGTACGCGGCCCCCTATGACTAAAGGTAGCCCAAGCCAGCCATGAGTTCAGACGGACGGAGCCCCTAGCGGTCCACCTATTGAGGGATTCCCCGGATAAAACCCGACCCCCACGTCCGCCAAACGGAACAACAGCGACGAGCCGGTAAAACCGGGTGAGATTAGGACTCGAACACTGGTAAGCCAGGGTTATCCCTCATATCTCCCATATAAATTAGTGATAGTGAGGTTTGAACCCCCTATCTCTCACTAGTAAAGCAAGTGCTCTACATTTGAGTAGAACTGTTATATCAATAAATTAAGTTGATTCTTATTAATGAATGAAGATATTATTAATAATATTATATATATATATATATATATATATATATATATATATATATATGGAAATGGTCATTAATACTAGAGCTGTCCCTTTTGCCTGAAACCCAACCACCCGAGAAAACTTGTACCCGATCTGAAACTAACTCGGCCCAAAAAACCCAAACCCGAGAAAAGACTAACCCGACTCTTAACTATAGTAATTCGGATTGGTTCTTGAGTTTGATTTATGGATTTCAGGTCAACCTAAATGAACTTGTAGCCAGCTAAGAGGGAAGAACATGAACCGACTGAGAGAGATTTAACTCCTCTTAATCCTGTTAGAAGTTTAGCCCACAGATGATCATGATCATGGCCATATAATATTTCAGAAAATGAAGCAGAAGCCTCAATCAGAGATGACACGTCTTTCATTACAAAAATGGAGCTCAATATTCCACCAAGAAATATGTATTCAAGATTAGAGACGTGTAAAACAACTTTGTTGGATTCACAATTTCTCAATGCTAATTTTAGTTGCTTCAAAGTAGGGATATTGAATGTTTCTTCATCCTCATGGTACCTTATTACTTTCCAGAATAAACTTTCAAGCATTGGGCAACCTTTGATGAGTTAAAATGCGTTGACTAAAGAATTGTCATAAAAAGTCATGTCAAGAGTTTTATGCGAGGAAGCTTGACCTGGCATGGAAACTCATCCCACATATTGTACGCACACTCATCACTCATGTTCAATCTTAACTTTGTGAGTGTCTTACAAGTCAACATTCTTAAAGTCTAACTCAATCTCCACAGCTTGTATGTCAAGCTCATAGACGTTTAACCTCACTGCCTCATTAATCCAATATGATACTTTATCAAAATCCCAAAGTTCAGAAAGGTGTAATCGAAATAATTGTGTTGGGCATCGTTTTGTATTATATTAGTCTTTTGTATTGTATGTGTTTAGTTGTTCTTGTCTTTGTATTTTGTTATGCATTCGGCCCAAGGCCATTTGTAAACAAAGCCCATTGGACTTCTATCAGTTTTTAAGTCTTCGCCAAAGATTGTTTCACGCAATGTTCACTATGCGCAAAAATTTGAACTTTTTGAACGTAAAAAAATATATAGCAGATATTTTTGGAGTTTTTGGACTAAAATAATATCACTTTATTTATTATATTACTTTATTTACGTAACTACGGATTACATTAGTCCAGATTAGGCTTAAATAGCCGGGTGTCACATTCTGATTTCTTGTGAATTTACTATATATGCTTTTTAATTCCAACCCCTAGTTGCTTTTCTGGTAAGAATCAGATCCGTTTCATCTTTGAACAAGCATGTCCGATTCTTCAGTTACTATAAAAACAGACCCTGTTTTTCAGTTGAATGTTTAGTTTTAAAAAATCTACAAAACCAAAACTTTTACATTGAAATTAAAATGGAATTGAGCAAAACTTTAGATTAATGTTAATTCTTGAGTGCTGTTTCTGGTGTGATTGTTAACAACCGGTTGAAAACTTAAGACTTATTGAGAATACATAAGAAAAATAAATAAAAGAAATAAAGTGAAAGACAAAAGGGGTATGGGTAGAGAACCGGGTCATTGTCCAACGGTTGGATTGCCGATCCACGGTTCCTAGTTCAATCACCGCCCGCCTGAACCGGCCAGGTTTTTACTAAACGGGTTGTATAGTGATAGCCGGACCGCTTGCACCACCTCTTGTTCCCAGTTAAATAGGGTGGACAGGCCGGTCCGGGCTTCAAAACATTGGTCCCACCCATGACCCACGTTCCGACCTACAAAACTCACCAAAAGAGTGAAACCAACTTCTGACCTGCTGAACCGTCCGACCCGGCTACTCGCTTGTCCTTAAGCACCGAAACAAGCCAATGCTCCATTACAGACTTCATTTAAGATTTTTAGTACATACCATATTCAGAAAATTAACAGAGTTGATGGTTCACATTACAATCCCAAAACAGAAGAAGACTGGCCATTGTATCATACATATCATGTTTATTTCAAAAAGGCTAATTAACTACTAGTATAATGCCACTGGCTACTAATAAAATGAATCTCACAACACCTGGAAGCCCTTGGAAGCTCAAGCAACTGCGCACACAACCACTTTTCTTCTTCTATGCAATTGATTTCCCATGTGATTGTTACCGTTTTCAACACCTTTGCATTCCTCAACATGAAACCCAGAAACTCCATATCAGAGTCTATCCCCTGACGGCCTGACATTTGTTAAATCTTGATGGTTGTAAGGTTTGTTAGCATACAACTAGGAACGTGCTTTGGTTCAAACCAGTATTCACCTACTAGCTTTTGTTTTGTTTAACACAAATGAGAAACACACAAATGTTAGCATACTGCATACAAGTGAACAATTACAACAAATGAGCTTTCAAGTACCTTTTCAATACACAAATGTTCCAACTTAGGACAGTGTTCAAGATATTGAAGAATTGGTCTAGAATATTGTGAGAAACCCTTTAACTCTAAATGCTTCATATTCGGAAAGAAGGGCAGAGCGCTTGAAGTGAATGGGAACTTCAACAAAGTATAAAATATCAGTTAGTACATGTAAACAGATGTCAATCAAAGAGTAAAGAATAACTAACAAAAAACTTACGTTTTTAATTGAAAGAAATCTAACTCCTCTTATTCCCTTTAGAAACTCGATGCACAGATGATCGGATGTCGTACTTTCAAATGAAACACAAGCCTCAACCAAAGATGACACATTTTCCATTACAAAAAACGAGCCTAATGCTCCACCAACAAATAGGTATTCAAGATTAGGGACGTTTAAACAACTTTTTATATAAAGAACCAACCTCGACTTTGAAATGTTAGTTTCAATCGTTTCAAAGTAGGGATATTGAATATGTAGTTTTCCTCCTCCTTCCAAATGCATACATCCAAAGATAAACTTTCAAGCATCGGGCAGCCATAAATGAGTGGAAACGCATTGACAAAACATTTTTCATGAACAACGACGTCAACAGTTTTCAAACAAGGAAGATTGACATGAAACGGATACATCCAAATTAACCAAGTAGGATTATCAATATCTATCTTAATTTTGTGAGCGTCTTGTAAGTGTAAAGGCTTAAAGGCAGTAACAAATGTTGAATTGTATGTGAAGTTCACAAACATTCAGCCTCAGTGCCTTATCAACCCAACTTGATACACTTTTTCGAACCAAATTATAAGAATCGTAAGAAAAGAGTAACCGAAATGATTGAAGTTGATATGGTTTGCAAGAGTCCAGTACCCGATCAACAAATTTTGAAAAGTTATCAAAACCATGGATGGGGTGGGGGTGATTATTATGAAAGTCAATCTTAGTGACTAGCATCCAAGTGTACCTCCAACTTTTTGCTAAAACGCTGGTTCGCACAGCATATTTAGTAGGCATTAGAGAGAGTATTTGTGAAGTGATTTCTTCAGGCAATATGCTAAGCCTGTCATCTACATTCTCACCTATGGAACTCATTTTTTTCAATTCCTAACAGATTTAAACATACAAAAAGACATCAGAAACATGCATTTTGATATGATCAGAAAGTGATAAATTATGCAACTGAAAACTCTAAACTGTAAGTTGTAAGTTAGATGAAAACGTACCTATCAATAGAAACCTTTCTTTACCTATAAAACAAACTAATGAACATTGGCTACGTGACTAGCTAGGGCATCGATTAATTTCTCTGTTTTCTTTTAATATATCCGGCCCAGCCCACACAAATATTTAATTATTTTATTATTAAGTAGTATAAATGTATAGGTATATGCGATTAGAACTTAAAAGTGGCTACATAATTAAAGTAGGTTATTATCTAATATATATAATTTGAAAGTTTGGTGACGCTATCATCTTATTGGTCCAAGTGGCGGTCCAATATTGGACAAAGTTTTTTTTTTATTTTATTTTGTTTCGTAGTTTCAATATCGTAACGAGCATAATTGAAACACATTAAATTTGTGTCGATTTACCACCACAAATCCCGAGACCAACAACGCTCAGGTTTTACCGACTCACCACCGCAACGCCCGAGTTTTACCGACCCTTTTGTTTTAATTATGGTACCTTAAGTTGGTATTGACTGAATTCGTGTCAACTCATCGTCGTAATGTCCGGGTTTTACCAACGGCCGGGTTTCAATGCTGGGGTTTTGCCAACTGCCCCGGCGCAATGCGCCGGATAGAAAATGGGGCCGCTAAGTGCCGGTTGGGCCACTTGACAGCACCGTATTGGTCTTTAAATTTTGTTTTAGTTCCGGTATCGTGTCGAACATAACGGAAACCGAACGAATTCGCATAGACTCACTGTATTTTGTTTTAATTTCAGTACTTTAACCAATGTGACGGGAATCAACCGAATGTGCGTACACTCACCGCCTCAACTTCTGAGATCGGCAATGCTCGGATCTTCCCAACGCCTGAGTGTTACCGAATGACACAACTCAATTGATCAACCTCAAATTTTATATGAGTTTGTTTTATTTTTTTGGATTTTAGTTCCGGTATCATAACGAACTTAACCAAACCCGACCGAATTTGCATCGACTTACCACCACAATGCCCAGGATCGACAACGTTTAGGTTTATCATCTCCCGGGTTTTACCAACCTGCCCAGTGCAACGTGCCGAGTATAACACTAGTTCCATATATAAATGTCTTTTTTTTTAATATATAGCCCTTTTTAAAACCATTATATACAGTTTTGCAACTAATTTTTACTGAATCAGTTTAGAGAGAAATTTAAATCGACAAGAGCGACAGATATTTGTTTGGCAAAAACCATACCTTGGTTAACGTTGGTGACGCCTGGTCAACAGACGGTGCTGCGGTGGCGTGACGGATATGGACGGCGGTCGCAGGCTCGCGACAAGGAATGAGGATGACCCGACTGACCATCTCTGCTAGTGCAACGACATACCATTAAGGCTCTACATGGGGTCGGGTCAAACAATATGGTATCTAAATATCTAATTTTTCTTCATTCATACAAATGATTGTTCTTATAATAATAATAATAATAATAATAATAATAACTAGATACTTTTTTAACCAACAAAAACCTAAAATATTCATGATAATACGAGTGGAAGGGTGTGGTTACTCGATGTTGCGGCGTGTGTGGTGTTTCCAAGGTTGAAGGCGTTGTCCTATCTGTGGTGGCTAGGGGTCTCCAGGATGGTGGCCGAAAACGGCGAATGACGGTGTGTGCTTAGTGGTGGCCGGTGGTCTCTAATGACTCCGTAAGGCAGTGAATTGAGTTCGGAACTAAATAAATGGTAGATGGTTTCCAAACCCTAGCCCAATGACAATCCCGTTTTTTTGTTGTTGTGTTAAATAAGTGTATCATTATTACAAATTAATAGCCCCCTTCAATGAGTTTTATAAAAACAAAACTTTTAGTATTCGACTAGTATTTGTTTTTTAAAATACAAGGTTTTATATATATAAAAAATCAAACGCTGGGATATTATTAAAAAAGGTTCAGTGATGACACCGATAGCTCTTTGGAGAAATACCTTCGGGTGACCACGCCAAATACCTATAAAAATTTTTGGACCAAAATCGCAAAATTTACCTATTAACCGAAAAACGGCAGTGACCAGGGTCACCCACGGTCCTCATAAAGCTTCGCCCTGGTGCGTGTTCGTTTTATAGAATTTCAAGGAATTCAAAAGAATTGGAATTTAAATCCTGCAACTTAGAGTGATCGATTCGACAAAAGATGAAATTGGAATTTAACTGAATTCCAATGAAATCCCATTTTGGGTGGAATTCAGAAATCCTTCCAATTATGAAATTTTTTTACCTATGTGGATCCCATTCGCATGTGTTTCATATACCCTTATAGCTAGGGGTGACGATCTTGATCAAAACCGTTTAAAATGGATCAATTTGGGTTGTTTTAAAATTTTTATGGGTTGGTTTGGGTCATAGATTTAAACTAAATGAATCAAAATGGGTCACTTGAAATTCCACCTTTTTATTTTCGGGTCAAAATGGATCGACATTTTTAAAGAAATGGGTCGATGTAGATTACCTGTCGCTTGGGAGGATCATGTATCCTAAAGTTATCCTGAATATATTGTCTGTTTAGGATACCGAAAATCTGATGCCTAACAATTGTCAACAAAATTGATGGCTGTAAAAGGTGGTTTACAGCTGTTGATTTTTTGAATTTTGAATTCTTTAGATGGAGGGGATAAGCCACACGTGTCGATCATCCATTGGAGGGATCTTGAGTTTCAAGATGAAGCCCATGTTATCCTGAACTTTGGCAATCCAACAATGCCTGGTTAGAAGGGTCTTCCATTCGTTGAGAACGAAACCTGGACATTGTTCTTAACTTCTTGCATTTTTGTTAGTGATGATATAATCTTTTGGCTTTACCTCGTGTTTTATTTGTGTGATCTTTTAGATAAATCATTTTGATATGTTTTAGAATATGGTAATATATCCAAGATATATTTTTAAGACTTTAAGTTTTGAAATAGAACATTTTGGGGATAATATACCTAGAAAAATATATCTCCACAACTTTTCACATTTAGAAAAATACCCTAACGATAATGTATCCAGAAAATATAACTTTAAAACTTATCATATTTTAGAATAAAATATTTTAAAGAGAACATATTTTTAAGACTTCTATAGATGAGAATTGTCACAATTAAGCCGGGAGATCATATCTTAACAATAAAACTAAGTGTAAAAAGGGGTACCTTTGTAGTAGATATTTATAAACTTAACAAGCTAGCTCTTACATATGATGTCCCTGACTGTCGAGTCTTTATGCATCATTCTTTCAGAATTTGTGTTATTCAAGTTAAAAATGACTAAGCAACTCTTTTTCCACTTAGCAATTTGGCCAATCTTTGACCTAGCAAGATTAAGTTAGACAATTCTGGCGATAAAGCCTTTACTGGGGTAAACCCGTTATGCTGGTGACAAGGCCTTTACTTGAGAGACATGAGAATGTCTAAACCTTAGATAAAACTGGGGAAATTCCCAGACGTGAGCGACACGAGTATGCCGAAACCTTAGATAAAACTGAGGAAATTCCGAAACATGAGCGACACGAAGATGCCGAAACCTTAGATAACATGAAAATGTTATAAACCTTAGGAACGTATGTGTGACACGTCTGCCACTTATCTTAAGAATCCGATCTATAGCCAACAACAACCAGATTATCAGTTGGTCTGGTCCGGCTGCCTCGAACTATAGTCAAAAACCGTGCGCTCCAGGCAGGGTGCTACCCAATTCGTCAGAAAGGCAAAGAGCTTTAAACCATAGAAGATATCAGGGATATCATATTCGTATGTGAAGTGGTTAGCCTCTTACTTTTGTCATGATACTGTATCCTCAAGATATCTGCAAAACACTGAACTCTTGATGAGGGGTGGGTGTTAGCCTGGCTAACACCCCTCCTATGCTTAAGTCAGTAATTTGATAAAGAGATAATATAAATATAGAATATAAAAAATTTAAAGATAGATTAGGAGACATACCTTTATCCAAGAGTGTTTGAGACGAGAACAAACCAGTTGAGGATACTAGAAAAAATATGTCTTAAGATGGATAGCATTCCAAGCTCTTGGTATATGAACACCTTCCATAGTGACTAACCTGTAGGCTCATTTGCCTGCTTCTGAATCGATCAAGTAAGGACCCTCCCACTTTGGAGCTAGTTTTCCATCTGTCGGGTTGGTGGTATTCTGAAATTCTTTTCTCAATACCATATCTCCCACTTGTAATCTTCGAAGCTGGACATTCTTGTTGTAGGATTTGGCTATTCTTTGTTGACATGCTGCCGTTCTGATCTTAGCAAGATCTTTGAGCTCATCGATGGTGTCTAGATCTTCAGTAAGGCTTTGGTTGTTAGACTAAGTATCTTGGATGCTAGTTCTTGCTGTGGGGATCACCATCGCTCTAGGGATAACATCTTCAGCTCCAAACACCAAAGAGAAAGGTGTTTGACCCGTTGCATTTTTTAAAGTAGTCCTATTAGCCCAAAGTACGAATGGTAATTCTTCAGCCCATTTCCTTTCTTGGATCCCAATCTTTTCTTCAAATTGTTGATGATGATCTTATAGCTTGATTCTACTTGACCATTGGCTTGAGGATGCACCAGTGTTGAAGTTATCATCTTAATTCCCTGACTTTCACAAAAGTTGGCTGTCCTGCTGTCAATGAATTGTGAGCCATTATCACAAACGATTTCTGCCGGGATACCGAATCTTTTTAGGATATTGCGCTTAATAAAATAGATCACTTCTTTCTCTCTGACTTGAACAAAAGCTTCAGCTTCGATCCACTTGGAGAAATAATCTGTCATGGCCAGCATAAAGACTTTTCCACCAGGAGCCTTGGGTAGCTTTCCCACAATATCCATTCCCCAATTCATAATAGCCACGGGGATATGATAGCATGTAGTGGTTCAGCTGGTTGATGCAGAATGTTGCTGTGTCTTTGACAATCATCACACTTCCTGGAGAAATTCATTGCGTCATTCTTCATTTTTGGCCAGAAATAACCTGTTCTTAGTATCTTGGATACTAAGGCTCTGCCCCCAGTGTAGTTTCCAAAATCACCTTCGTGTATATCCTATAGGACTTCTTGTATTTCATGATGTTCCAAGCACCTCAAGTATGGACCTGCAAGTGACTTTCTATACAAAATGTTATTTAGGATAATATAATAGGTTACCTTCATTCGAAAGCTCTAGGATTTTCTCCTACTGGGATCTCGTTATTCTGAAGATACCGCATTATGGGACGGATCCAGGATACTGGATTATCTTCAGCATTTGAAGTGTTCATGACTTCGTGGTTTTCCTTCGTTGCCGGGGTCAAGATATGAATGATAGGTATCTTGATGTCATTTGGTATCTTATGGGCTGATGCTAAATTTTCTAAGGCATATGCTTCAGTATTTTCTTTTCTAGGTACCTGTACTATATCAAACATCTCGAAATACATAGCTAATTGTTTAACTATTTCTAAATATTTTGCTAAATTTCCCACATTTACTGCATAGGAGCCATTGAAATGGTTAGCTAATAATAAGGAATCAACATAAACCTAAAGATACCTGACCTTCATATCCTTAGCTAATTGTAATCCTGCTATTAAGGCTTTATATTCAGCCTCATTATTAGTAGCCTGAAATTCATAAGATATAAATACAGGTATAATGTCCCCCTGTAGCGATTTTAGTAGGATACCTCAGTATGCAAAGTCTAGGCTCCATCAGTATCCTGGCTAAAATCAGCCACAAAGTCGGCAAGTTCCTGAGATTTGATGGTTGTCCTTGGTTCATACAAAAAATCATATGCACTAAGTTTCACAGCCCACTTCGCCATCCTACCTGACATTTCTGGTTTTCTTAAAACAGCCTTAATAGGATTATTAGATTTTACATGAATAACATGAGTTTCAAAATAATGTCTCAATTTGGTGGAAGCCATTATAAGTGCCAAAATTAATTTTTCAAGATAAGAGTACCTGGATTCAGCATCTAATAGGCTTTTACTTACATAGTATACTGGATGCTATTGACCTTCGTGATCTTTGACTACGACAACACTTATTTCACTCCCCGAAACTGCTAAGTATAAGGATAGTGGTTCACCATCAGCTGGGTTCATCAGAAGTGGTGCTGAGGATAAGTATTCCATTAGAGATAACAACGCCCTTTCTTGTTTATCTCCCCATTCGAATTTCTGATTCTTTCTAAGGATATCGTAGAAGTTGTAACATTTCGGGTTTTCCGTTTCATGTTTTGTACCCGACCTGATTCGTAGTCTGTTAAAATTATAAATATAAGATTTCTTTTATTTAATTATTCCTTTTATATTTATCAAACTATCAAGAATGTGCAATAAACCCCCTTAAACTAACGATTTATCATTTTTGCACCTTGACCATAGATGAGGGACCTACATGCAAATTGTATTCAAAGATTTTAATAATAAAATAATCATTTTCCCTCCTCTTTCTTCTTTCGGCCGACAACCCCTCCCAAACCCTTTCTTGGACCTCAACTTTCGCTGTTATAATCAAAATTGATCTCACCATATCGTTTATCATTCAAAAACGATCTCACCGACATGTTAATTATAGAAAACGAATCAAGGTTCACAGCTAATACAATCAATGAAATCCGCGGCTGGCCTAGGCTCTAAATCACTATATAAACGCAACGGAAATTCAATTGAACGTACACACAACATCCTCTCTGTAAGTCACGAAACCGGATCCGACAACGAACGGCTTTGCTCTTGATAAGTGCTCGAGACGGGTGCGGTAAATCAAATGACCGAACCTAATATAAAGATAATATAAAACATAGGAACGATCTCGTTATCGATTGAAAGATTTAATATATTCATAATTGAACCCAAGGTGGGCTCCCCTTAGGTGGGTGATTTACACCATGGAAAACACACACATAAAACTAACAAATGTTCCCTATTTACACCATGGAAAACACTCTCAACATCACGAACCAAAGCCCTAACCTAATTACACCAAACAAAGCCGTCAAGGACCTGTTCGACCTCAAGCTCAGCCGCGACCAACGGTTGGCCGTTAACCCTCATCCAGTAACCATAAACGGTAATTAAAGCATGTTTTTAGTTCGTTTTTGACCAAGAATCATTAACCCTAAATCAATTTCAATCATCATCGACACTTTGTTGATCAATTAGAGTGAAATAGATCTAGGGTTATGTTCTTTGAAAACTGGATGCAGGTTGTATCTGTTTATATGTTTCAGAACTGGTAAAACTCACAAACTAACCCGCCAGCAAGGTGGCTGGTATGTTTTGGATAAGTCATGGAAACCGATCCAGGGCCGGGTTCGAGCCCCTTGGACCCGGTTTATCATATTTATTTTTATTTTGATTAAATCCTGGTTTTACTTTTATTATAATAATATAATATTAAATAAACTTTGTTTTAACAAAACCGAACCTCGAAAGCATTATTTTGGCCAAAGTTCATATATATATATGCATAAATAATAATCATATACTTACATATGCATAAATAATATGAAACAAAAAGGTATTTTTATTTAAATTGATCTAGCTTAAAGATTTAAATAATTTTTCCGTAATATATATACCTATATATTATATATATATATATATATATATATTATCTAAATATATATAATTAAATAATTGACAATAATGTTTTATTTATATATACAATGTTTATTAATACCTAATATTGGTTATTATTTTTTTATAAAACCTAATTACTTGAAAATATAAGCATGGATAAAATATATCGTTTATCTTATTTACCAGATAATTATATTAATACTAATAGATATAATAATAATAATAGTAATAATAATAAATATACTAAAATTAGTTAATAAATAATTAACAAATAAAATAACCTACAAGACTCCAAATTTATGTTTACAATTAAATTAGTAATATGTTAAATGCAAACTACCATCAAATCTCATATCGTTATTGATTCATTTCCTCATTTATTAATACTATCGTTAAACAAATAGGGCATCTTTGTTGACGTATCTCGAAGGCTTGAACGTCTTCATCCTTATTTTCTTCTTTTATTATCTCATCCTCATTAATCCACTCACTAAAGGTAAGTAACTCACATCCCCCTTTTTTACCGTTTTATATTTTGGGGGCGTTATGCGTTAAATCATTTTTCACTACAATTCCACTAATTGCGTTATCTGTTATTGCTCCATTAGTTATACGTGCAAATGTGACTATGTGTTTATTTATGTTTTGGTGGTTGGTATCTCATCCTCATCCTCATTAGTATGATCATACGCCGTCGGAGTAGCTCGTTATCCATAGGATTCGAGTGAAAAGACAACTTTTATATTATTGTTATATTGATGTTATGCTAGTTGTAATATTTCATATTATCACAAGGAATTGTCATTTTTATATTATATGTATTCAAAAACTGTGATTACTTGCTCAACTTTATGTTGACAAACTATGTATTTTCCCGCATGGTGCAGGTAGCTATATTGGATGAAGAAACAAGGGATTTAAGAGTAGTTGGACCTTATGATGCATGATGAATTAAAGACTATTTATTTCTTTTTATTTAATTGTTATGTTTATTTCTATGAGACAATGTTTGTGCTTTTGCGTACCTGAATAATATGAATTTAATAATTTAGATATTGACACGTGGATTTATTTTAGTGTCTTTTGAGCTATGATACAATTATGTCGCACCCTAGCATATTCCGCCGTAGGTTGGGGTGTGACAAAAGTCTTTGCACTTTTCCGAGGATCTTGAGATAAACCTGTTAAGAGCTGCTATTCTTCCGGTTAACCTTTGGACATCTTTGACGTTTCTTGGCGATTTGATATCTAGGATAACTTTGATCTATGTGGGGCTTGCTTCTACTCCCCTTTTAGTGACCATGGACCCTAGGAATTTTCTTGCTTTGACTCCAAAGTGGAACTTGGCAGGATTCAGCTTCATGTTGTACTTGTCCAGGATATCAAATGTTTTTACCAAGTCCTTGAGGTATCCTCATCCCTTTTTTATTTCACCACCATGTCGTCTATGTAGACTTCCATCGTGTCCCCCAGTTGGTCTTTGAACATCTTGTTAACCAACCTTTCGTATGTTGCAACTGCATTTTTTTAGTCCAAAATGCATTGCAATATAACATTATATACCTGTGGGAGTCATGAAGGCTGTGTCTTCTTGATCTGATGGTTCCATTTGGATTTGTTGGAATCCCGAGGATGCATCCATGAAGGTTAGTATCTCGTGACCAGTAGTTGCATCTACCATTGAATCGATATGTGGGAGTGGAAGGGGTCTTTGGGACACGCCTTATTCAGGTCTGTGAAGTCCACACACACTCTCCATTTCCCATTCTTCTTCTATACAACAACTAGATTGGCCAACCATCTAGGATAATGGACCTCTCTTATCATCTTGGTTGTGAGTAGATTCTCCACTTCTTCTTGTATGATGATGTTTCTTTCAGGAGCAAACTTTCTTCGCTTTTAATGCACTGGCCTGAAAGAGTTATCTATACCAAGTTTATGAGTAATAATAGATTTAGAGATACCTGTCATATCCTCATGTTTCCAGGCGAAGGTAGAAACTCTTTTCTTTAAGAAGGGTATCAATCCTTGCCCAATATCCGCAGGCATACCTGTAACGATTCCGACGAAACCAGGTATACCCTAACCGGTAGACGTTAGTTACGTCACATGTAATGTCGGGTACACGAGTTACCATGGTAATTATACGAGAATACATGGTTCATTGTATTGATTGTACGTGAATATATAATTCACCGTATTGATTATGCGATCAAACGATCGATAGTTATTGAAACCCGAATGAATCGAGGGTTCAATTATAGACGAGATATATGATATTTTGTGATGTTACGAAGTATTAAAGCTTCGGGATAAGTGGATTAAAGCACAGAAAAAGGATTTCGATTTAATAGTACGTCGGTACGTTAAACGAAACCTTTAATACCAAACCGAGCAAGAGACGATCGATCAAGCCGAAAAAGATGCGTAATAACTAATAATATGACGTTTTAAGTTAATAAATGTCATGGTTTAAGTTTTTAAATCGGTTTTATATAAATTTCATTTTTAAGCCGAAAAACGTCCGTTTTAAGCCGAATTAGACGTTTAACTGAAAAACGAACTGAACCAGATTATCCAAAACATTATCCAGATCACGGAAATCCAAATGAGTGGACTAGATTGAACAAGTGGGTCCCACCCCACCCCTTAACCTAGTCCGATCGGACCCAACACCACCAAAACATTCATTTTTTTCTTTTTTTTTCACAATCCCAACTCAACATCCTTCATTTCTCTCTAGTTCATAATCCAAAAACCGACAATTCTAGCAAGAATAACGAGGTAATGATCGTGTTGTGTACGTGTTTATCTTTGTTTCTTGAGTTTTCTTTCAAGAAAATGAGGTTTCCAAGTGAAAAAGGGTGAAAACCCGAGATGGAACCGATTCTTGCGTGATCAAGTGATGTATACAAGTTATACAAGGGATCTTGGTCCAAGAAAGGAGTTAAAAGAGTCAAAAACGAATTTTTACGGTTAAAATCTTTGTTTTAGTATCATAACCGTAACCTTGAAAGAAATGGCTTGATCGTGAGTGTAACTTGCTTGGTATTGTGGTATGTTGTTTGTAGATTCTGTATTTAGTGGTAGACAAGGCGGAAAGATAAGTTTGTAGCTTGTAGTGACGGAAAACGAAAGGTATATTCGGTTATGTTCGGTTTTGGGAATTTTGGACAGATTGTTGGTCGTTTAGAGTTAGGTCACGAAATTTTACAGAGGTGTTAACACATGGAAATATGAGTTCTGTGAATGTTTGGTAATTTTTGGATAAAGGATGAATATTTGGTGAATTTAATGCTCGGTTTTGGCCAAAAATGGTGAAAAATAGTTAAATATCATGAAAAATTCTGGAAAATACTAGATAAGCTTTTCATATCATGTATAAGTCACACACAAAATTTGAGGTCCGTTGGAGAAGTCTAAGTAGGCTTTTCGGTTAAACGAGTTCTAGGGATTTCTAGCTCGGTTTTAGTAAAAAGGGCATGTAAAAGAAGATTTTGGTTCTGGAAAAATTACAGGGGACTATGTGGATGGCAGGGGACATCCAGGAAACATTTGGGATTTTTCTAAGATCGTTTGGTATTTACGACATATTTAGTGTTTAAATGGTGTTTAAAAATAGATAAATAAATTTTAAATATAAGAATTAATTCTGGAAATACTTTTATAAAATTTCCCACTGTTAAAAAGTGATTTGGGCAAAATTTCAAGATCCGAGAGTAAACGGATAATTAATCGTGCTAATTATCAAACTTTTAAAGTTAAAACGCGTAAACCGGTAAAGTTCGCATAAGCGAGCTGACTGGTGTATAAAAACCTTAAAAATGGACTAATTTCATATAATTGAGTTAAACAAGTAAAAATGAATCATCCGAAAATAAGTCGGATGATTTGGGTATTTTTAACCGATTTTAACGGTTTCCGGTACGCCAAAGACGGAAACGAGTCCGCGGCCAATCGGGACGTCTAAACCGAGCTATAATTTCACATTTTAAATCAAATTATCAGACAACCACTATTTTCGGGTCGTGTGTGACCAGACTCATTTTTGGAAACATAAAAACGGATAACAGTGCTAGACACGCAAAACGAGAAAAACGACTAATAGTAGTTGTGACCTTGGAACTCTAAACGACATCACAATCTGAGCCCGGAGAAGTGTTTCTGGGTTAACCTTGCCCCCAGAACGAGTACAGTGCTGGGTTGACAGTGTCCCCAGGTGTACCGATTGATAAGATTAAAGATTATATAAACAATAATTGTATAATAATGATCGTAGGGATCATATTACAGATTGGACGAGTTAACTGATATTGATTGTTGTTACCTACTTGCATGTGCTAAGGTGAGTTTTCACGAACCCCTTTTACTGAACTGTTTTAAATATTTTCCCGGGGCGGAAAGCATGTTTTTATCAAAGTGTTTAAGTACATGCTGATCGCATGGAAATGAACGTAGTTATATAATGTTTATTGTACGGGAATCGTACGGTAATGAATTAAGATGGTAATTGTCTGAGTTGCTAACAGTGTAAGGCCCGAAATAGTGTTCTGGGTTAACAGTGTCCCCAGAGGTTATTAAATGTGTTTCTGGGGTAACAGAGTTCCCAGAGGTTATTGGAAATGTTCTGGGTTAACAGTGTCCCCAGAGATTATTAAATGTGTTTCTGGGGTAACAGAGTTCCCAGAGGTTATTGGAAGTGTTCTGGGTTAACAGTGTCCCCAGAGGTTATTAAATGTGATTCTGGGGTAACAGAGTTCCCAGAGGTTATTGGAAGTGTTCTGGGTTAACAGTGTCCCCAGGGGTTATTTGATATGTTTCGGGGTTAATAGTGTTTTTCACTTGTGGGCTCAGTATAATTACATCGCTTATTTATGATTACCATAATGATTTGTTATGGTGTATTTAAATTAGTGAAACTCACCAACTATTCGTAGTTGACCCGTTTTCTCACATGCTTTTCAGGTACAACTAAGATAAAGTGATTGATTACGTGCTAAGTGCTTGATGTGTGTAAGGTTTGCGTGCTGGACGTTAGGATACATTATAACATATAGAATTATGAACCGTATTGTATGATGTGTGTATCACCTAGACGGTAATGAAAGTTGAGATAATGTAATTTTGAAGTATATTAATGCATTCGGTTTTCTTTATAAACAATGTGGTTGATATCAGAGGTGTCTGTCGCATCCCGTTTACGTTTCCGCTGCGGTTACGGGGTGTTAAAGAACTTGGTATCAGAGCCATTGGTTATAAAGAATTAGGATGTCTTTCAAAGATACCTAAAATATAACCAGTAGCTCAAGTGTTATAGGATCTGAATATCAACTAATAATTTATAGTGACGAGGTCTGGATGAACTTGGATGGACAAGTGAGTTATTATGGTCCGGAACATAATAACAGACTTGTCCGCACGAGGGAACTCAGGGGAATGTCACGGGGTACATTAATAGGTAAAAATGGCAACATATGTGTACAGTATATAATATTATTTATATGTGCTAGTGTGTATATATATATACTTGTGCATATCTTGTGGGTTCAAGTATTGGGAAATAAGACCCGGATAAGGAACCGGGGGATGTGATAATAAAAAGTACCGAGGATGCTGAAATTTCTAGAGCATCGGTTGGTGATAAGTCGGACTTATCGGGTTATAGTTATGATGGTACCAAATCAAATCTCCCGTTTGACATTAACCAGGAATGTTTAGTAACCGTCACTCCCAACCAAAAAAATTGATAAATCCCATACCCTACCAACACCGGTACCGCCTATTCTAATAACTTCCTATGTTATCCTTACATCCGTTAGATGTTTACACCCATGTATGCTCGAATAGAATGATTACCTATACACAAAGAAATGTTGGAATCATTATGGCATAGTTGGTTGTTCGTTCGTAGGAGGTATACTGTGTATGCCGAATATACGAATAGACACGGATATTATAACTCCGTGGTACGTAATCGTTCGGTGCTCACGGTGAGCATGTATCGGTTATGATGACATGCAAAAGGATATTGAAATCAAGCATATTAAACATTGATCTTTGTTGAGAAAGGTCTATATGTCAGTTGGTGACAAGGGTTATGAAACATATTTAAACGTTAACCGACGTCAGGATAAGTCTATATGTTATTATATTGTGGGACATATATATATACTAGATACTGGTATGTGTAATTTGTATGATAATATTTGGTGTGTATGTGTACTTGCTGTTATGATTGAGCTGGTAACGAGTTATACGGTGAGATTAGTATTGATTACTGCGTGCGGGATGAGTACGGCAGAATAACATAAAAAGAGTAACTCCA
This sequence comes from Bidens hawaiensis, assembly GCF_021521415.1. Lineage (NCBI taxonomy): Eukaryota > Viridiplantae > Streptophyta > Magnoliopsida > Asterales > Asteraceae > Bidens > Bidens hawaiensis. The sequence goes on from NW_027491323.1 coordinate 440,220, forward strand.
ATGATGGAGATTGATATGATTCAGTTGACTGCTCGAAGATAGCAGATGATGATACCGAATGTCGTATCACAGCTCACTGCTAGTATTGATGCGAATGTGATCGCAGAATTATAGATCGAGCAATCACATGATTTTGAATATTTCAATTCTTAGTGATATTACTAAGAGTGATATTGTCCCACCGGATACTATTGTGACTACAAGTATTAGTTGTAAACTAAACATGAATAGTAGTCGTAATGAATTAGATCCAGTGTGAAGAATATGTTTATCGGTTGTGTTAAGTGATTATTAATAGTTGACTGATGGTAAAGGAAGGAATAGATTAGCGAGTGGTTAGAAAAGATCGAAATGGTTAAGGATATTGGGAAGAGTCTAGAACATTATGTAGTGAAATATGCTACAGATATGTTGGTAGATTATGTTATATCGTGATGGAACACGATGGTACAAAACTATAGTTAGAAAATTATTGCTCAGATGATATGGTCAGGATTTAAAATTCTTGTGCTAGAGCACTTTTATTCGAGTAATTAAACTCAGAGATTGGAAACTGATCTATGAAAGATAGAAGTGTTGTGTGCTGATCACTTAGAGCACACTAATCGTTCGAAGGAATTGTCATGTCTGGTAACTTGGCTAATTACTCCTGAAATTAAGCGAAGTGAGCGCTATATTGGGAGCTAACTCCATCGATAGGGAGTATAGTCAACCCTGTAAAATATGCAACCTTTGGAAGGGTTGTGTCATAAGCCAGCATTGATATATTTGATTCTATGGGAAGCAGAATGGAAGGACGTTAGGTGAAACGTCGAGTGTTAAAGAAGGGAAATGATAAAGGTATAGTGCAAGATAGACTTGCGAATAAGTAGGTATGTCCTACAACCCAGAATTATACTAAGACTAGTTCTGGTGCGAAAACATGAACCGCATAAAGGGTCCTTCCTAAAATGTGGAAAATATAGTTATCGGCAGAAAGAAGAATGTCGGGTGATAGTAGGCCACAGGTATGGTAAAGATGGACGTAATGCCCCATTCGTAGAACCAACTGAAGCCATGGGAACCGGCAACCCCAACCCATTCATGTACAACACTCCGAGCCCAACAACTTCAATAACAATCCATCCGAAGAAATCAAATTATGCCAAATAGTTGTACTTGCTATGAACGTGGCAGTGAAGATGAACCTCATGACAAGCATCAACCTCTGATCAAGCAAGGAGCCGTGCTTCTGTGAGTAATTCAAATAAAGCACGTCATGATCCAAAAGTGGCGTTAAGTACGTTGTAGTTTTAAATCAATAGGCTTCAGTGATATTTTTACGGTCGTCGATAGAAGTTAGGTCCTGCTAACCTCCTACCCTTTGGAAAGATACCGATTAGTGAAACTATAGAACCCTATACTGTAGAATCGCTAACGGTAAATCCCTAATGGTTAACTAAATTGTTCGGAATTGTCCTATTATTCTGAACGATTAACCTTTCCCTATTGACCTACGACCAACAAAGTTAAGAAGTTTTGACGTAATAGTTAACATGGATTGGCTAACTCAACATGAAGCTGAGATCAAATAGGAAAAGAAGATGATTAGAAGGAGAAACACATATATATAGAAATATATATGTGTTGGGTACAGAAAAATATATAACATACAGAGAAAAGTGTACGGTATTATGTTGCCACTCAAATCTCATCTTGAGATGTTATAATATTTACGACAAGAAGACGTGGTGTATTTGACAAACGTGATTGCCAAAGTATTTAAAAGAAAACATATAGAAGATATCCCGGTGGTGCGCAAATTTCCACAAGTTTTCCCAGAAGAACTCCCTGGATTACCGCCAACCCGACAGGTCGAATTCAGAATCGATTTAATGTCTCAAGCTGGCCCTGTTGCTAAAGCATCCTGCCGACTTGCACCGTCTGAGATGCAAGAATTATCCAATCAGTTACAAGAATTGCTGGATAAGATTTTATACGACCTAGTTAGTCACCATGGGGTGCACCAGTTTTAATTGGGAAATGAAGGACGGAAGTGATAGGATATGTGTTGATTAGGGAGAATTGAATAAAGTGACGATCAAGAGTAGGTGCTCACTTCTTCGAAGTGAATGATCTGTTTAACCAACGGCAAGGGACGATTTATTTTTTTTTTTGAAAAATTGATCGTGGATATAGTTATCACCAAATGAGAGATCCAAGAGGAAGACGTTGCAACAACAGTGTTTCGGACTCGCTACGGCCATTATGAATTCTTAGTTATGCCTTTCGGGCTAACAAATGCGCCGGCAGCATTCATGGAACTCATGAACCGAATCTGTAACTTTATTTTGACAAATTTGTCATAACATTCATTGATGATATTTTAATATATTCGCAACGTAAAGAAGAGCACGAGCGACGGATAAGGAAAATTGTGGAAATGTTAAAGCAAGAGGAGTTGTACGCGAAAGTTTTGGAATGTGGTTTTGAATAAAGAATGCATAATCCCTTGGTCATGTTGTAAAGCAACAAGGATTTCACATAGAACCAAATAAGATAGAAACCATTAAAATTGTGCCAAGCGCCGATTTTAAGTCTCCCCGATAGAGACGATGGTTTTGTCGTGTAATGTGACGCATCGCGTAAAGGGTTAGGATGCGTGTTGACGCAGTATATTAAGGTTATAGCCTATGCTTCCCGACAGTTAAAAGTACACAAGTAAAATTACACTACTCACGACTTAGAACTGGGAGCGGTTATCTATGCACTTAAAATGTGGAGACGTTGTCTCTACGATACGAAGTGCACCATCTTCACTGATCATAAAAGTGTGCATCACATATTCGATCAGAAAGAACTAAATATGAGGCAACGAAGATGGGTTGAGTTGTTAAACAATTAAGACTGTGACATCCGTTACCACCCGGCAAGGCTAACGTCGTAACCAATGCCTTGAGTAGGAAAGATCGGGTTAAGCCATTGCGAATGAGGGCGTTGGGGATGATAGTCCAGTTGAACCTTCGAACCTGATTCGAGTCGCTCAACGTGAGGCGATGAAAGAGGGACAATTGGAAAAGGAGGAACTTTACGGCAACGAGAAGAATTTCGAACAGCGCGTGGACGAAATTCTCTATTTCAAAGATCGGGTTTGGATCCCGACCCTCCATGAACTCCGTGAATTAATCATGGACGAAGCGCATAGATCGAAATATTCCATACATCCGGGATCGGATTAGACTATTGATGATACGAATATCTGAAAGGATTTTATTAATGGCCAAGTTTGGAGAAAGATATGGTTACGTATGTTGGTGAATATTTAAGTTGTGCAAGAGATAAGGCTACATACCGAAAACCCTTGGGAACGCCACAACGACAGAAAATTCGCCAATGATAGTGGGAACAAATTACATTGGATTTCGGGACGCGAATTCCCGAGATATATCAAAGGCATGAGGACAATTGGGTAATCGCGGATCGATTAACCCATCCTCGCATTTCATTCCAATCTATGACGTTTACCACAATGAATTCTCGCCCAAATTCCTAATGGTGAAATGGTATCTCGTCGTGGAGTACCATTTTCAATGATCTCAGATCGAAATAGTCATCCTACTTTCATTATTGGAAGGAGGGGAAGGAAGCATCGAGAGCTTGAAGCTTTTTATGGGTGAAGTAATTATCACCAATTTGATAAATTGAAAATGGGCATCAATCAAGCCATAAGATTGGAATTGATTAGAGAAACAACCATTCGGATTTATAATATTTAAGACAAGTTGAAAGCAGCGCGTGATTGGCAAAGGAGTTATGCCAACATTCAAAGGAAACCATTGTCGCCGGAGAGAGGTGACAAGGTATTTTAAGGCGTCACCTTAGAGAGGTGATATGAGGTTTGGCAAAACCGAAAATAGCTTCTTAATAAATTGGACCCCATGAGAACTATCTCCATGGTTGGTCATTTAGTTTACCAATTAAAGTACTCTAGGGGCTAAGTACTATACATGATGTTTTGCCATGTATACGGATTGAAAAGTGCCTAAGCGATGAGGCAACGAAAGTACTAGTAATAGAGGTACTCATAGAAGACATGCTTGATATCATAAATAATCTCGTAGAAATAATAGTCGGGAAAACTAAACAGTTTGGACATACCAAGTTTTATTAAGATTAAGTGGAATTCACAGCGAAGACCAGATTATACTTGGTAACGCGAGGATGAATTCTGAAGGAAAAACCCCCCACCTTCCTCTCGAAAGGAGATTGTGGGCGTGTAAAATTTCGGGGACGAAATTTCTTAACGGGGGGAGAATGTAACGATTCCGACGAAACCAGGTATACCCTAACCGGTAGACGTTAGTTACGTCACATGTAATGTCGGGTACACGAGTTACCATGGTAATTATACGAGAATACATGGTTCATTGTATTGATTGTACGTGAATATATAATTCACCGTATTGATTATGCGATCAAACGATCGATAGTTATTGAAACCCGAATGAATCGAGGGTTCAATTATAGACGAGATATATGATATTTTGTGATGTTACGAAGTATTAAAGCTTCGGGATAAGTGGATTAAAGCACAGAAAAAGGATTTCGATTTAATAGTACGTCGGTACGTTAAACGAAACCTTTAATACCAAACCGAGCAAGAGACGATCGATCAAGCCGAAAAAGATGCATAATAACTAATAATATGACGTTTTAAGTTAATAAATGTCATGGTTTAAGTTTTTAAATCGGTTTTATATAAATTTCATTTTTAAGCCGAAAAACGTCCGTTTTAAGCCGAATTAGACGTTTAACTGAAAAACGAACTGAACCAGATTATCCAAAACATTATCCAGATCACGGAAATCCAAATGAGTGGACTAGATTGAACAAGTGGGTCCCACCCCACCCCTTAACCTAGTCCGATCGGACCCAACACCACCAAAACATTCATTTTTTTCTTTTTTTTTCACAATCCCAACTCAACATCCTTCATTTCTCTCTAGTTCATAATCCAAAAACCGACAATTCTAGCAAGAATAACGAGGTAATGATCGTGTTGTGTACGTGTTTATCTTTGTTTCTTGAGTTTTCTTTCAAGAAAATGAGGTTTCCAAGTGAAAAAGGGTGAAAACCCGAGATGGAACCGATTCTTGCGTGATCAAGTGATGTATACAAGTTATACAAGGGATCTTGGTCCAAGAAAGGAGTTAAAAGAGTCAAAAACGAATTTTTACGGTTAAAATCTTTGTTTTAGTATCATAACCGTAACCTTGAAAGAAATGGCTTGATCGTGAGTGTAACTTGCTTGGTATTGTGGTATGTTGTTTGTAGATTCTGTATTTAGTGGTAGACAAGGCGGAAAGATGAGTTTGTAGCTTGTAGTGACGGAAAACGAAAGGTATATTCGGTTATGTTCGGTTTTGGGAATTTTGGACAGATTGTTGGTCGTTTAGAGTTAGGTCACGAAATTTTACAGAGGTGTTAACACATGGAAATATGAGTTCTGTGAATGTTTGGTAATTTTTGGATAAAGGATGAATATTTGGTGAATTTAATGCTCGGTTTTGGCCAAAAATGGTGAAAAATAGTTAAATATCATGAAAAATTCTGGAAAATACTAGATAAGCTTTTCATATCATGTATAAGTCACACACAAAATTTGAGGTCCGTTGGAGAAGTCTAAGTAGGCTTTTCGGTTAAACGAGTTCTAGGGATTTCTAGCTCGGTTTTAGTAAAAAGGGCATGTAAAAGAAGATTTTGGTTCTGGAAAAATTACAGGGGACTATGTGGATGGCAGGGGACATCCAGGAAACATTTGGGATTTTTCTAAGATCGTTTGGTATTTACGACATATTTAGTGTTTAAATGGTGTTTAAAAATAGATAAATAAATTTTAAATATAAGAATTAATTCTGGAAATACTTTTATAAAATTTCCCACTGTTAAAAAGTGATTTGGGCAAAATTTCAAGATCCGAGAGTAAACGGATAATTAATCGTGCTAATTATCAAACTTTTAAAGTTAAAACGCGTAAACCGGTAAAGTTCGCATAAGCGAGCTGACTGGTGTATAAAAACCTTAAAAATGGACTAATTTCATATAATTGAGTTAAAGAAGTAAAAATGAATCATCCGAAAATAAGTCGGATGATTTGGGTATTTTTAACCGATTTTAACGGTTTCCGGTATGCCAAAGACGGAAACGAGTCTGCGGCCAATCGGGACGTCTAAACCGAGCTATAATTTCACATTTTAAATCAAATTATCAGACAACCACTATTTTCGGGTCGTGTGTGACCAGACTCATTTTTGGAAACATAAAAACGGATAACAGTGCTAGGCACGCAAAACGAGAAAAACGACTAATAGTAGTTGTGACCTTGGAACTCTAAACGACATCACAATCTGAGCCCGGAGAAGTGTTTCTGGGTTAACCTTGCCCCCAGAACGAGTACAGTGCTGGGTTGACAGTGTCCCCAGGTGTACCGATTGATAAGATTAAAGATTATATAAACAATAATTGTATAATAATGATCGTAGGGATCATATTACATATTGGACGAGTTAACTGATATTGATTGTTGTTACCTACTTGCATGTGCTAAGGTGAGTTTTCACGAGCCCCTTTTACTGAACTGTTTTAAATATTTTCCCGGGGCGGAAAGCATGTTTTTATCAAAGTGTTTAAGTACATGCTGATCGCATGGAAATGAACGTAGTTATATAATGTTTATTGTACGGGAATCGTACGGTAATGAATTAAGATGGTAATTGTCTGAGTTGCTAACAGTGTAAGGCCCGAAATAGTGTTATGGGTTAACAGTGTCCCCAGAGGTTATTAAATGTGTTTCTGGGGTAACAGAGTTCCCAGAGGTTATTGGAAGTGTTCTGGGTTAACAGTGTCCCCAGAGATTATTAAATGTGTTTCTGGGGTAACAGAGTTCCCAGAGGTTATTGGAAGTGTTCTGGGTTAACAGTGTCCCCAGAGGTTATTAAATGTGATTCTGGGGTAACAGAGTTCCCAGAGGTTATTGGAAGTGTTCTGGGTTAACAGTGTCCCCAGGGGTTATTTGATATATTTCGGGGTTAATAGTGTTTTTCACTTGTGGGCTCAGTATAATTACATCGCTTATTTATGATTACCATAATGATTTGTTATGGTGTATTTAAATTAGTGAAACTCACCAACTATTCGTAGTTGACCCGTTTTCTCACATGCTTTTCAGGTACAACTAAGATAAAGTGATTGATTACGTGCTAAGTGCTTGATGTGTGTAAGGTTTGCGTGCTGGACGTTAGGATACATTATAACAGATAGAATTATGAACCGTATTGTATGATGTGTGTATCACCTAGACGGTAATGAAAGTTGAGATAATGTAATTTTGAAGTATATTAATGCATTCGGTTTTCTTTATAAACAATGTGGTTGATATCAGAGGTGTCTGTCGCATCCCGTTTACGTTTCCGCTGCGGTTACGGGGTGTTAAAATACCTGATCCTAACAAAACTTTGATCTCGGTATCCTGAGGATCCAAGGATACTTCCTTCACATCTTGATCCCTAGCTTGCAGGACCTCCCTGGGTTGTTTCTGTAATTGCTATACTGGAGTAGGCTTTGCGGCCAACTTCATCAATGATGCATAACAATCTTTGGCGTCTTGTTGGTCACTTTCTATCTTGATGACCCCCCAAGGAATTGGAAGTTTTACACACTGATGATATGTTGAGGGTACCGCCTTCATGTCGTGGATCCAAGGCCTGCCTAAGATCACATTACAACAAGATAATGAGTCAATAACACAAAATATTTGTAGAGAGTTTACTCCCTCTATGTATACTGGAAGTTTAATATCTCCCAATGTATTCTTGGTTTCTCCACTGAATCCTATGAGGACTGAGGATCTTGGGATAATTTCAGATGCTGAGATATCCATTTTTTAAAGCATCTAGTTGGATGATGTTCACGGAGCTCCTGCCATTGATAAGTATCCTGCGCACATAACAGTTAGCTATACATAAAGTTATTACCAAACCATCATGGTGGGTCCTGAAGATCACATCGATCCTCCTCTTCGAAGAGTATAGTCTTTTGGGTGGTCAACGTGGAGGTACGGAAAGGTCCTTCCCCGTTATCCATCTTTGTTTCTTTGGACCGCTTCTTGGCTGCTGAGTATGAGGTTCCCTAAATGTCAGATCCTCCCGAGATAAAGGCAACAACCTTTGCTCTGGGTGGTGGAGAAGGTGCCCTTCCAAGTATCTTGGTAGGATCCTGACTCTTGCTCTTGTTCCTTCCAAACAGTTCCTTCAGGTTTCCTTTGCTGAGAAGGTACCCTATTTCTTTCAGAAGCGCGATCATCAGTGCGATGGCCAAAGTCTTCGTGATATGCACACCATTTGGACTTGTCTTTGCCAGGTCCGGACTTGTCATTTTTCTTGGGCCATCTAGCCTTGTCACCTAAATCCTGCATGGCACATATCACACCACTTATATCAATGTTAAAATAATATTCAGAAAGTTTAGGATACTCCTCGTCATCTTTGTTTTCTTCCACAGCATTTATTCTCGGACTATCTGGTTTGGAATAAGGCTTAGGCCTGGAGAACTTTTGTGGGGAGTCTGATTTCCTGTTGGTAGACTCGTATTTTGGAATAACCAAACTCTCATGAGTTCTTTTGTCATCTTCCAACGAGATTCCTGCATGGTGTCATGACAAGATCGTCATAGAACTGAGAATCCTTCTTTAGTCCCATTTTGAGAGCTTCAACAGTGGCTGCCCTGTCGAGGTTGGGGATATCCAAAGCTTCGCTGCTAAATCTAGTTATGTAATCCCTTAAGGATTCATTGTTATGCTGAACAATTCTATACAAATTACCCGTTAGTTTCTCAAAAGATTTTCTACAAGAAAATTGATTATGAAATAAGTTAATCAAATGAGCTAATGAGGTAATAGTATTGGGAGGAATACTCAATAACCATTTGAGAGACGATCCTGTTAGTGTTGAGCCGAACCCTTTGCATAGACAAGCTTCTTTGATGTCGATTGGGATAGGGTTGATCTCCATCCTTTCCCTATACGGGGCTACGTGTTCCTCAGGATCCATAGTGCCATCATATAGTGACTGCCTGTGGGGACCTGTGACTGCCTGTGGGGACTTCCGCTATTGGGCGTATTATCCTAGGGTTATTGGAAATCATATCCTTCATTTTTTGCAATTCCCTTGCTATCTCAGGGGATATCCCCTTACCATTCACAGATCCATGATTAGTGTATAAATTTTCATTAAGTAAATTGTTACCGAGATCGTGGTTAAGGATCTGGTATCCTGAGCCTTGACGACTGGTATCTCCAGTGAAAGTAGCTTCAGGATGAGGTGACGTTCGCATAGGGATGTCATCCCCAACGTGCACTTCAGAGGACACTATGGGAGATCCTGACGAGAACAAGCCGGCTGGCATGGTTGAACGAGGCGGCATGTTGATGGAATCTGGCCTCATAGGTCTGGATATTTCCGAGGATACCGGAGGATAATTTCCCCAGTATCCTGACTGCTGCTGAGACAGAGCCCTTGCTGGATGTTTTCCCAAGGATCTGTGATCCTAGAGGATATATGATCCTGGAGAATCGAAATCAAGGGCTCTCGCCATGATCGGAGTAGCCTCCTCCCATGGCTTCTTTTTTGTTAGGCATCATATTTTCGGTATCCTAAACAAGCAATGTACTCAGGATAACTTCAGGATACAGGATCCTCCCAAGCAACAAGTATCCTTAATATATTGTTCAACTAACGGTTCAATCACCTTTCTTTGATGATTACAAGGTCTTGTAACGTTCACATGAAGACTCGGACCACTTTGCAAATTACTTCAATAAACGTGCATAATGGAAGGCAACGGCTAGTTATAAAGATAACTTCAGGATGCAGTATCCTCCAAACGACAGGAAACGGTCAACAGTTAATGCCCAGCTGAAGACTCGGTCAAATCATTGAAGATTATAGACGTTGGAGGGAGTTACAACTCATTCATAACAATGATATGCAAGTCTTGACCGCCCCAAGATCCTCGCCAGAACAATTAATGCTCTTTATGGCTAGTTATTATTTAGTGATCCTGCTTGTAACTATATATAGGAGCTGTTTAGATGGCATAGAACACACACAACTTATGCTTTAGCTATAGCATTACTCTGTAAACAGATCCAAAGAAGAGAGCTCAACACACTTGTAACCTTTTTTGATTATTAATAAACTGGTGGTGATAGTTTTCACCGCCCTGGGTTTTTTTTCTTGTTATCCTCAGGATAACGGGTTTTTCCTAGCAACAAATCCTTGTGTCATAGCATTTTTACGTTTATCTTCGATCAAGAACCATACCTCACTTACTAATTTGGTTATGAAATTGCACTTGTTGATTTTTACCCAAAACATTTTTTTATCCCTTCAATCTCTTTGAATAACTTCATGTTGGTCTTTTCTTGCTGCTCCATATGAGTTTTTACTTGTTTCGTCAAAGAAAAAATATCGTTGTTAGAAATAACTGGATCTACCCGTGTATAGTTTCCCGAGTATGTTGGAAGTTCTCCTCTAGGCTGAGTGTTTTTCTTCGGAATTAGCGGAGGACCAGGGTTGACACTTGAAGCAGTGCTGACCACTGGAGCAAAGATGGAAATGGTTTTTGGTTTTTGGTTGTGAAGACTTGATGAAAGGATGAAGGTGATGGAGAACGAAATAAACGGTTTTGAAAGATTGAAGCATCGGTTACCCCACGGTGGGCGCCAAATGGTTTTGGATAAAAATCAACTAGAGTAATTTCGTAACCAAATTAGTAAGTGAGGTATGGTGCTTGATCAAAGATAAATGTAAAAATGCTATGACATAAGGATTTGTTGCGAGGAAAAAACTTGTCATCCTATGGATAACAAGAAAAAAGCCCCGGGCGGTGAAAACTATCACCACCAGTTTATTAATAATCGATAAAGGTTACAAGTGTTTGGAAATCTCTTCTTTGGATCGTGTTTACAGAGTAATGCTATAGCTAGAGTGTAAGTTGTGTGTGTTCTATGCCATCTAAACAGCTCCTATATATAGTTACAAGAAGGATCACTAAATAATAACTAGCCATAAAGAGCACTAATTGTCCTGGCGAGGATCTTGGAGCGGTTACGACTTGCATATCATTGTTATCAACGAGTGGTAACTCCCTCCAACGTCTATAATCTTCAATGCTTTGACCGAGTCTTCAGCTAGGCATTAACTGTTGATCGTTTCCTATTGTTTGGAGGATACTGCATCCTGAAGTTATCTTTATAACTAGCCATTGCCTTCCATTATGCATGTTTTTTGAAGTAGTTGCTGAGTGGTCCAAGTCTTCATGTGAACGTTACAAGACCTGGTAATCATCAAAGAAAGGGGATTGAGTCATTACTTAAACAATATATTAAGGATACCTGTTGCTTGGGAGGATCCTCTATCCTGAAGTTATCCTGAATACATTGCATGTTTAGGATACCGAAAATCTGATACCTAGAAGTACTGTCTTCATCTAATTTTACAATCAACAATGCTATTCACCTTTCATCAGCACGTAGTCAATCATTATGTTTATAGGAACTTTTCGTATAAGAACGTTCTGATAATTTATATCCTGAACCGTTTTCAGATAGATCACATATATAAAAATGCTTTTAACCCCAAAAGTTCGTAAATAGTTTGAAAAGAGGAGTCATGATACTCACGGTTTAGTAGGTACTCGGTGCAATGTTAGCTCGGGGTTCGTTTCCCTTGCTATCACTTAGTCCATATAATCAATATTATAATAATATTAATATTTTAATATTATTATAATGTACATACTAACTGGGCTGTATAGCTAGTCTGGGTCTGGCTGCCACGCCCAGAAAGTGTCAATAGGCTTAGATTGTGATGTTGTTCAATGTCTAATAGTTAAAATCGAACTTGACTCAGTTTTCCCGTTTCACCTGCTGGGCTAAGTTGCTCGTTTACGTGTTTGGAAAACATGTATGAGTATGTAAACTTGGGTAAACGCGTTGGTTGATAAAATGATTAAGTTATAAAGAAAGATCACAGTTTAGGGAATCTGGATTCGCTACGGGGCTCATTTCCGTTTTATTCAATTTGGTTTGGAGAGAAACGGGCACAATCTATCCAAATTGTCCAGATTTCTCACAAAAAGTTCGTATTTACTTAATTAACCCGAAAATATGCTTTTTGATCACTCTTGATGTTCTGATATTCTAATAGGTTCGTAATCGCAATCCCGTCGGTTTTTATCATAATTAAATTTGTTTAATGTTCAAATTAGCACAATTAATGATTCTCTTATCATTAACTTATGAAAATTTAGAAACTTATCAATTAAAATATGTAGATTTTTATAAAAATATTTCTGGAATTATTTACTGATTTATTAATTCATAAAAATTCATTTTATATGCTATATTTAGCCCGAAAATCATCCGTTTATACCAAATGATTTCCGAAAAAATCCGAAAAAATTCCCGAGTGATAAAAATACTTCCCAAAACAACCTATAAAATCTCCAGATTACCTTTTCAAGCCAAAAACGACTATAAAAAAGCGCGAATTCACAAAACATATCTAAGGTTTTCCAAATGACCCCAAATTTTACATGTGATCATATTATACAAAATCTAAGTTTCTCACAAAATTTCATAATTTTTTAAAAAAATTTAAGGATTTTTCCCAAATAAACGTCCCTATTCGGTAATAAATTCGCCAAATATTCTCGAATGGTCGAAAAATTACCAAATTTGGACAGCGACTCATTCATATGGTCCCTGATGTCCCTGCTAAATTTTACAAGCTAACAACATGCACATCACAATAGAATCCCAAATAGCCCGTAATTGAGCAATTCGACATTACCTTTGCGGTTTTCGTCCGTTTTCGCTCTATTAATCCAAATTCTGGATTCGTGTGCTTCTAAGTAAGATAGGTGTAGGTCCTATATCACAAACCAAGCATGTATCATCAACCAAACAGCCTCGAAACTTATGGTTTCGGTTGGAGCTTTAAACCGTAAAAAACGTCGTTTAGACCCTGTAATCCTTGTTTATGGCAAAAAAAAAACTTATCAAACCAGGTTCCTAATCATGTGTATGACCAAAACATGCCTTTGGACAATTTTTAGAATTTTTGCATGGTTAGAAGTGATTTTTGTTAATCAAACTATGTTTATATGTAATAAAAAATTGTTAAACAAGCTAAAATTGATCAAGTTATGATTATTTACCTAGGTTCTTAGGGGGGGGGGGGGGTGGGGGGGGGGGGGTTGATGAAGAGCATAAGAAGTCTAGATTTTGTGGAAGTGTCATGTTAAAATATCCACTAATATGTTAAATACAAAAAAAGAACTTAAGGTTGTGGGTTTCCTCCCTTGCGGCCGGAAGTCAAAGGAGCCCCCCTTGGGCCTCTTATTGGCCCACATGCCTCGTTTTGCATGCAAGACGTGAAAGGTAGTCCAAATTTATTTTGGATTTGGTTTTTAGAGTAAAAAATATATCGGGTATGACAAACAACGCGAAAACGAGTCTTTTTCGGCCAATTTCTTATAAATTTAGAAAAATATACTATTTGTTTGTAAAAATCGAAAATATTTTCACGAATTGCTTAAAACATTCCCAATAAATATTTTGTAAGTCTTTTTCACCTTAATGGATGATACAATGCTTGTTTCATAACTATCTTTCGCGTTTAAGTTCATAGCAGGTAGTTAAACGAGCATGTTTTCGTTTAGCTGGTTTGCTATCGTACTAAGGCCATAATATCAATATATTGGCTTATATTAAACGTATATCACTTATAGATGGCCCCCAGGATATCCGAGTCATAACCAGACCTGTTCGGTTATTTGTTAGTTCGTTACGCCATAAGCGGTTAATCGCTTATTCGATTTGTGAATGCTTAGGTGTTTCCGGTTGTCACACCCCGTTAAGCGATTTGCGGAAGCGTAAAACGAAAATGTAACAAACACCTCTGATATCAACCACATTGTTTATAAAGAACAATACAAACTACTTTACAATATTTTACATTGATCTAACTTCATTTACAACTAGGTGATACAAACTAATTCCAGCCCGTTAATGGCTTTATTTCTATTAGCACACTTGCATCAATTCACTCAGCATTGATCGCAAGTCAAATATGTAGCAGATTGACTTTTTAATCAAATCCATTACCTGAAAAACATATTAAAACGGGTCAACTACAAATAGTTGGTGAGTTTCACGAGTTTCAAGGAATCAGTTGTGCGTACAACAATCACAGTTTGTAAATACGCAAGTATGTATGTATGTACGTTCACAAGTACGTCTGTTTGTATGTTTATTATGTAATTATGCTAAGCTACAGTGAAGCCTAGACTGTCTGTGCTGCGTGCATCCATTTCCCATGCTCAATCAACCACTGTGGCTCCCCTTCCGCCCACAACATGCCCCGGTAGCTATGTCTAACACTACATAGCCTGTTTGTATAAGTATGGTCATGTGCAAACGGCGCTATGTGACATGGCAACGAGGCCGATTCCGTTTGGGTTTGTCAAACCAATAGTACTATTCACAAGCCACCGGCTCGAAGTTAATCACTGTGTTCGTGGGGACTTTCGTGTGTTAGCACTTGGATAATTCCCATCATCAAACAGTTCGGAATATATATATATATATATATATATATATATATATATATATATCAACATGTTTTTCACCCAAAAAGTTCGTAAAAACAGTTTAAAAGTGGGGTCATGAAACTCACTGTTTTGTAGGCACTCAGTGCGAGGTCAGCTCGGGGTTCGTTTCCCTTGCTATCACTTAGTCCCTATAATTAATATTATAATAATATTAATATTTAATATTATTATAATCTCAATACTAAATTGGGCTATATAGCTAGTCTGGATGTAGTTGTTACATCCAGAAAGTGTCAGTAGGCTTATGATATTGTTCAATGTCTAATACTTAAAACCGGACTTGGCTCAGTTTTCCCGTTTTCTCAGCTGGGCCAATTTGTTCGTTTATGCGTTCAGAAAACAGTTATGGGGAAGTAAGTTTGGGTAAATGTGTTGGTTGATAAAATGATTAACTTATAAAGAAAGGTCACACATTGGGGTTCCTGATTCACTACGCGGCCCGTTTCCGTTTATTCAGTTTGATTTGAGGAGAAACGCACACAATCTATCCAGATTGTCCAGGTTTCTCATAATAAGGTTTGTTTTTACATAATTAATCCAAAAATATGATTTTTTTATCACTCTTGGTGTTCTGATATTCCCGTAGGTTCGTTAATCACGAACTTGCAGGTTGTTATCAAATTTTAATTTGTTTAATTTTCAAATTAACATAATTAGTTAATCGTTAATCATTAAATTATGAAAATTTTGCCACTTATCAAAAAAAAATATGTAGATTTTTATAAAAATATTTCTAGAATTATTTTTTGGTTTATTAATTATAAAAATTCATTTTATCTGCTATATTTAGCCCGAAAATCATTCGTTTATACCAAACGATTTCCAAAATTTCCACCAAAATTCCAGGATGCTCAAATTATATCCCAAAACCATCTGTATCAATTCCAGAATGTAATAACTTTGTTCAGTATTCTTTTCGGGCCAAATTCGTCTATAAAAACTCATATGAATGCAAATGCATAAAGCCTACTTAGGCTTTTCCAAATGCTCCAAAATTTCATGTGTTATGAAAATATACCAAATCGAAGTTCCCCAAAAATTTTCATAATTTTTCATGCATTTTATCTATTTTTCCCAAATAAACTTCCCAATTCGGTAATTAATTCGCCAAATATTCTCAAATGGTCCAAAAATTACCAAATTTGAACATGAACTCAATGATATGGTCCTTGATGTCTCTGCAAATTTCATGACCTAACAATATGCACATCACAATCGAATCCTAAACAGCCCGTAATCGAGTGTTTCGGTATTACCTTAGCGGTTTCGGTTCAATTTCGCCTTTCTAATTAAGGTTTCGGGTTCTTGTCCTCCTATGCAAGCTAGATACAGGTTCTATATCACAAACCAAGCAAGTTTCATCAACCAAACAACCCCTTAAATTAGGGTTTCGGTTAGGGTATAAAACCAAACTTTTGAATCGTATAAACGCCGTTTAAACCCTCTAATCTGTGTTTATGGCCAAAAAAACTATCAAACCAGGTTCCTTACCATGTGTATGATCATAACATGTTAATGGACCATTTTTAGGATTTTTACATGGTTAGGAATGATTTTGGGCAATTAAATCATGTTTATATAATATTAAACATAATTAAAATGAATTAAAAATGAAAAAAACTAATTAAAATACCTAATTTTTCTTGACTCACGCTGAAGAAACAGAAGAGAAAAGTCCAGATCTTGTTTATTATGATGTTACAAAATATCTAGCATATTATATAGAAAAAAAAAAGAAATCCATGGGGGGGGGGGGGGTTTCCCCTTAGCGATCGGACCACAAAATGGGTTCCCTTTAGGCCCATTTTGGCCCAAACATTAGATTTTTCAAGCCCGTACGTGAAAGCCCATGTCCAAATTTATTTAGGGTTCAGTTTTTGGTGTGAAAAAACATATCGGGTACGACAAATAGTGCGAAAACGAGTGTTTTTCGGCTATTTTTTGTAAATTTATAAAAACATAGTATAAGTTTGTAAAATTCAAAAATATTTCCACGGATCACTTAAGACATTTCAAACAAGTGTTTGGTAAGTCTTTTTCGGCTTAACGGATGATACAATGCTTGGTTTGTAACTATCTTTCGCGTTTAATTCTATAGCGGGTAGTTAAACGAGCATGTTTTCGTTTAACTTGTTTGCTATCGAACTAAGGCCATAATACTAATATATTAGCTTATATTAATCGTATATCACTTATAGATGCCCCCCCTGAGATATCCGGGTCATAACCAGACCCATTCGGTTAATCGTTCGATCGTTACGAAATAAGCGTTTATTCTTAATTGGTAAATACGTACTGAGGTGTACCTGGTTTTGGCTCAAATGTCACACCGGTTTTGTCACGAATGTCACAAGTTGGCAAGGAAAGCAAGAGAAATATTAATACCTCAAAGAAGCTTGTTAAAATAAGAGTTGGCATATTGAATGGTGATGAGAAGTTCCTCTTAAAACAAGGTTTTGAACCAGAATGATTTCAATGGAAAACCAAACTTGTTGTTGTTAAGAAAGAGGAACCAGTTCTAGAACAGTGTGAAGTGAAGGAAGAAATAGGAAATGCTATGTGTGAATATGAATCTGATGATTCTTGTGAAATTGTACCATGAGGATCCAGTTCCAACTAATTTAGATGATTTTGATGTCAATGAATTACAAGCTGTTGAAGTTTGTAATTCAAGCAATAACTAATCAGTTTGTGTTTATATGTGCAGGGGCATTCCACTAAAATAAATGATGTATAGTACATGGATATTGGATGTTCCAGGCACACGACTTGTGATAGGAGATCATTTGTCAATTATGAAGGGATGTTTGAAGACCAGTTGCTTTTGGAGGAAAGATAGTGGGAAGAGGCACACTTACCAATGGCAAAGTGTTTTTTTTAGAATGTTGCATGTGGAGGGGTTACAATACAACTTGTTAAGTATATCTCAAGTCTGTGACAAAGGGTATAAAGTTGGTTTTGATGATGCACACTGTTTCATTCTAAAACCAGAATTTGTGATACCTCCAGACATGATCATGATGGCACCCAGGAATGGATATCTATACGAGTTAAGAATGAAAATGCAGTTTCAAGGGGTGGATCATGCTTTGTGTCAAAAGAAACAGAGAATGAAACAAGGTTGTGGTATAGGAAAATGTGTCATGTTAATCTAAAGGACATGAGCAAGTTGGTGAAAGGAGAGAATGTTATTGGTCCTCCCACCAAGGAGTTCAAGCTAGATGACAAGTGTTCCTCAAGCCTCAAAGGGAAATAGCATAAGTGATCTCACATGACAAAACTGATGAACTCTATTGAAGAGGTGGTAGAATTACTTCACATGAATCTCTTCGGTCCTGTGAGTGTGTCAAGCATAGGAGAGAAAAGGTTTTATCTTGTAATTACAGATGATTACTCAAGGTTTATATAGGTGTTTTTCTTAGCAACCAAAGATGAAATAGTAGAGTTGATCAAAGGGTATGTGACCAAAATGGAAAATCAATTGGACAAAAGAGTGAAAGTGATCAGGAGTGAAAATGGGACAGAATTCAAGAATGGGGTGATGGATGAGTTTTGCACCTTAAAAGGAATACTTCAATAATTTAGTGCCCCAAGAACACTTGAGCAGAATGGAGTGGCTGAGAGAAGGAATAGAACATTAATTAAGCTGCAAGGACAATGACTGCTGATGTTTATTTGCCTGCTACCTTTTGGGCGGAAGCAATCAATACAGCCTGCTATGTTCAGAACAGGGTGCTACTCAACAAAACTCAAAACAAGACCCCATATGAGATTTTGTTCAAAGAAAGCCACATGTGAAGTTTATGAAGCCATTTTGATGCAAGTGTTCACTTCTGAATACCAAAGACTACTTGAACAAATTCCAATCCAAGTCATTAGAATGCTTCTTTATTGGTTATTCTTCACACTCAAAGGCTTATAGAGTGTATATGAAGGAACACGTGTGTGTTATTGAATCCTCTGACATTGTGTTCAATGAAAATCATTTCAATAATGTCGATGGTCCCAGTTGGCTATTTGATTTGGAGAAGTTGATTAAGTCCTTCAAGATATATACTGAAGATTTTGATGAAGGGTCTTACAAGACTAGTGTCCCTGAAGTTGTGTAGGAACAAAAGATTGATTTGGACAAACTTTGGTCCAAGGTGGCTGGTTATAATGGAGAGTTTGAATTTCAAAAGAAGAAGGTGAATGAATTGGATCAAGGTGAAGCTGCTAAAGATGATAATTAGAATGCAAATATGAATATTCCAAATGAAGCTGAACTTCCAAGGGGAACAAGTGAAACATCAGAAGGGACTGTTCAAACAGCTACATCAGAAGAAAATGCCAATCAAAATATGTTTCAGTCACTTTTTGATACATTGCAGATTTGGAGTAATGGAGCTTCAACATCAAATCAAGTTCACAACTAGGAGCCTACTCCAAATGATGAGACTAATCCAGTTGAAGAACCTGAATTAAATGTGTCAAGTCTGGATTTAAAGATTAATGCAAATCAAATTGTTTAAACAACTGTCACACAAAGAAATTATCCTATAAAGAAAATTATTGGTGACATGCATGAGAGAGTGACTAGAAGTTCTTTTGAAAGGGCAAATATATGTCTTTATGCTTGCTTTCTATCCCAAATGGAGCTAAAGAACATCAATCAAGCATTATAAGATAACAGTTTGTTGGAGGCTATGCAGGAAGAGTTAGCTCAGTTCAGAGGTCTACATGTATGGGATTTGGTTGACAAATCAAGAGGCAAATATGCAATAGACACCAGGTGGGTATTTAGGAACAAGAAGGATGAGAGAGGGATAGTTGCAAAGAACAAAGCAAGATTGGTTGCACTAGGATGCTTACAAGAAGAAGGGATTGACTTTGAAGAAGTGTTTTCACCTGTGGCAAGACTAGAATCCATTAGGATCTTTCTTACATATATTGCTTCAATGAATATCAAGGTGTACCAATTGGATGTAAAATCTGCTTTTCTAAATGGGAAAATTGATGAGGAGGTATATGTTGCTTAACCTCCAGGTTTTGAAGATCCAGTTTATCCTAACAAAGTGTACAATTTGAGCAAAGCATTTATGGACTACATCAAGCTCCAACAGCTTGGTATGATGAGCTGTCAAATCACTTGTTGGATAATGGTTTTTGAAGAGGTTCTATTGACAAAACTTTTTTTTACAAGAGACAAGGGAAGGATCTGTTATTGGTTCAAGTTTATGTGGATGACATTATCTTTGGATCAACCAATGAACAAATGTGTAAGGATTTTGAGGGAGTGATGAAGTCAAAGCACAGCATGAGCTCCATGGGTGAAATGAACTTATTTCTTGGATTTCAAGTTGAACAGAAAGCAGAAGGAATATTCATAAATAAGTCCAAGAATGTTCAAGATGTTTTCACCAAGTTCAAGTGTGATGACCTGAAGACAGTGTCTACTCCAATTGACACCCATGAGAAGATGGTAGCTGATGAAAAGGGGAAGCCAGTTGATCAACATGAATATAGAGCAATGATAGGGTCCCTAATGTACTTGACTACATCAAGACCAGATATAATTTTTGCTGTGTTTGTTTGTGCTAGATTTCATGCAAATCCAAAGGTTTCTCACATGCTTGCATACACAGATAGTGACTATGATGGTTGCAACATGAGCAGGAAATCTACATCAGGTGGATGTCAGTTTTTGGGGAACAGGCTAGTGTAAGACCCCGAACCTTGGGAATCCTACAGTTGGTAATCATATCAAAAAATTCTCAAAAATTTAAAACCAAACGATTTTTATTTTAAACAAGTTCAGAGTAAATAACAGCGGAAAAAGTGCAAGTATTTAAAAATCCCAAACACGGGTACAAGTGTCCAAGATCTAATATAAATAAAATGTCCGCTTTATTTGAAATCCTGGACCAGAAATGCCTTCAACCTTCCGAGTAGCATCCAGCACGTCCAAGCGATAATCTCCAATCCTTAACCTAACAATCAATCTAACATACACACAAAGTCAGCTAGAGCTGAGTGAGTTCAAGTTTTCATAAACGACATTCGTTAAACAATTTAAATTCCATGAGTATGAAAGATAGGGGAAATTCATGAGTAGTAGTTATAAAATTTTCCTTTGTCAAATCATAAGTCTATAAAATCATAAGTAACTCTTCTTAATCAAATCATAAGTAAATAAAACTTTAAACATCTTTTCTTGATAAAAAACGCAACACGGGCCTCCTAACCCCGGGTCTTCCCCGAGTAATATATTTGACCCAGCCACGGTTTAACAAAAACCAACAAAATCATGCAACACGAGCCTCCTCACCCCGGGTCATCCCCAAGTAATATATTTGACTCGGTCACAGTTTAATAAAACAAAAATCACGCAACACGAGCCTCCTCACCCCGGGTCATCCCCAAGTAATATATTTGACTCAGTCGCGGTTTAACATACCCAAACACGTGATACGGGCTTCCTCACCCCGGGTCTTCCCCAAGTTGTCAGGACCGTCCGTCGGGTGAAACCTTAGCAAAGGTTTGACAAGAATACACCGACTCAAATACTCAAAAGACCGATTGAATATCCCGGCGGAATCAGGATATTCAATGATTGAGAATGAGGAATTGTGAACAGATATCAAACACAAAACAGTAAATGATAATCAGTAAAAACTATTTCAAAGACAAAGATTCACTACATTTAATGATATAGATTACTGGTACAGTGAATGGAATGTCTAGGGTTTTGTGTGACGGCGGCGGCTCTCGAAATTCGTACCTAGAAAACCGTGACTCAATTCGTCTCCCAAAAACTGTTTCCAAATCCGCCCCCTAAAGGTAACCTAGGACGTCTATTTATAGACCTTGACTTTCCTTTTCAAACGTCCTAGTCATTACATAATGAAAGATAAAATCTAATACAAGTGTTACAGTCCTCGAGCAAGGTACATACCTTGCTCTAGCAACCTTCCTATACTAGGTGTGCTCGGTGAGTATCCTCGAGCAGACTTTACTTAGAATATATTCTCTTTCGAAGAATACATATCCCTTCGAGTAAGCTATCTTGATGTCTTCAGCTTTTCTTATTCCGCAATCTTTAGCACGCTCAGATGTAAATCTTGCTCGGTAACTGAACTGTGCTCGAAGTCTTTGCTTAGATTCACGTGACATCCTCTTATTGCATCCATGCTCGTCCCCATGTGCTGGATCATCCTGTTCTCGTAACACTTGGCTGGAACTTGTATGATCAAGTTGTTTGCTCGATTGGCAATCCATGCTCGATAGAAGAATACTCTTGCTCGTTGAAGTGTAGCTTGCTCGAAGCCTTCAACACTTAGAAGAATCAACCATTTAAGGTTCAGAACCTTGCTCGAAGTCGTTAAAACCATGCTCGATCATCTGGGATTGCTCGAATTCCATACTTAGCCATTTCTGAGGAGTTGAGAAGATTCCAATTTTCTATCAAAAATCCGACCCAACAATCTCCCCCTAGATTGGAACAAGCTCAGATGCACCAAAACATACCTGCATAGAGTTACACATGTATCAGATTTCTAGATAAATCATTTAATAACATGTCATTTCATTACATAATTGGAATTCTGCCACATGGGCATTACAAACTAAATTTTTACAACTCAGACAAAATACAAAGATAAACAGAAATAAAAATCAATCATCCATTAGCTCCATTCTGTTATCTTCTTCCTATGTTCTTGGCTTTAGCTCTTTGTTTTAGTTTCTTCACATATGCAGCTCTTTGCTTCAGCATGTCAAGTTCTGAGGAGTCAGAGGCATCACTTGGAAATTTGCACTAATTAAATCTTGTAAGTCTTGTGGATGCATATAATGCAGATCTCCATCCTCCCTTATGACTGCAATTGGTATCCCTGACTCATTTCTCAAAGTGGTCGAATCATCATTTTGATTCTACGTTATGTATGTGATTCTTCCAAATTGTTGCACTCTTGAGTTGGGTTCCATCATCACTTCTCTCGTAGCCAAGCACTCTTTTAAGGTTTTCCTTTTCTGATGAGAGCTGCTTGCTAGAGTTCTTTGTTTCTTTGATTCAGAGAGGGAAAGCTCAGATATGTGAACTTCACTGATTCTCTTCCTCCTCTTCTCCTTTTCTGCTTGGCTCCTGATCTCTCTCTTCTTTTGCTGCAGAAATGGGAATCCCTTTTCTGCTTGTTCCTTCAAAAACTTTGAGAGATCATTCCTCAGTTGACCAGATGGTTGACTTCTTACTTGATTGTCATATAAAGTCAGCTCAGCCATCTTGGTCAGTTGTTCTGTTGTAAAGTTTCTCAAATCATCTCTGAAGATGATGAGATGTTCTGCTTCATCTTCAGTCACAACCCTTAAGGTCTTCGATCTTCTGTCAAAATAGAGATGTGTGGACAAATTCAAGTTTTCTTGGCTGCACAGGCCTCACACTCTCTGACCTATGAGTTCTGCTTGAACTCCCCATTTCAACTTTCTTAATCTTATCAAGACCCTCTTCAACATACCATCTCTTTATTGTATCTTCTGTTTGCATTAACAGTCTTGACATTTTTACTCCCTTTTTGTGGAGGGCATTCATTATTTCTGCATGAACTTCTTGTTCTGCCCTCCTTCTGTCTTCTTGTAGTTTCCTCTATGTTTCAAGATACATCCTCTGCTCTCTGTGATATATTTCCATTAGTTCAGCAAGAGGCATGTTCTGAAACTGTTCTTCTGATATCCCTTTCTCCATCACAATTTTCTTTAACATCTCTACTCTCTGAGGGTCCTCAAACCACCTCTTTGCTTCTTGATCTTTCTTTTCTTTTTCCTCCTTTTCCTTCTGTAATCTCATTTTTAACTCCTGCTCTCTTTCAAACTTTTCTCGACTTTCTTGATCTTTGTGAGAGTCTTTAATCTGTTAAATTCTTCTTTTAAGTTCTTCAGGTGAGAGATTTATCAGGAAGTGTAGCTGTAGCCACACAGCTGAAAGAATTTGATATCTTTGTGTTTTAACTTTAAGGATTCATATTCTTCTTCATCTTTTTGTTTCTTTTCAGTCCTTTTCCTGCTACTGTCTGATTTTTGAATTCTTTTTCTTTCTCTTTCTTCCTTTCAGACACCCTTCTCACATAGTCAGATAGATTCTCCATGAGAGCCCTTTTGTACAAACTATCAATCTTGTCAAATGGTTGTAAGTTCAGGAAAGCAGGCTTGTGACCAGCCTTTATCAAAACTTCTCTTTTACCTTTTCTTACTCTCCAACCCTCAGCTTCTTTTTCCACATCCTCTTTTGTTAGTCTTTGAACATACAGAGGATCATAACCCAAGCTGATCAGATATTCAACATCTTCATTTGTCTTTTCAGCTTCCTTCAATTTTTCCTCATCTTCACTTTCACCATCCAATTCCACCACTTCTTCAAGGTTATGAAGAGCCTCAATCATTGGTTCATCATTTTGTTTGGATTGAGCTTTTCTTCTTTCTTCTAGCTTGTCTCTCCTCATCTTATACACCATTTTCTTCACAGATTTTTGTCTTTTGGATTTTGGTGTCTCAATATCAGTTGTGTCTTTCCTTTTTAAACTTGATTGAATTGGAGTGGATGTATCGGGCTGCTCCACTTCTGTTTCTGGTTCTTCAATAATTATCTCCTCATCCACAGACTCGGATTCTTCAATAACATCTTCATTTCTATGAGTTTCTTCAGTTTCTTCAGTGACCTCTTGAATGATGGGTTCACTTGGTTCAACATGTTCTTCAGATCTTGATTCTCCTTTGCTCATATTTATAAAGTCTCGTTGAGCCTTTCTTGCTGCCATCACAATCTCTGGGTGATGTCTCTCTGGATTATTCAGAATCAGTGTAAGATCCTTCATTATAATCAGTTTAACCATTGTGCTTGCTGAGACTTCGATTGTTTCATCCTTTTCTTGACTAACTGGTCCCAAACTAATTTCTGGCTCATTTATCTTAGCCTATTCAGGCTCAGTGATCAAAGGCTCTGCAGCCTTTTCTTGTTCAGGTTCTTGTTGATCAACATTCATATTTTCTTTCAAGGCATCAATTGTAGCCTTGATTGCTTCATCAGCTTCTCTTAATCTCCTCTCATCATCCTCCTCTTTGCTTTCATTTTAATCAAGGGTTCTATGACCTCCTAAGGAATTTCCTCCTTCTCTTGATTCAACTTTTCTCTTTCTAGAGCTTCCAACTCTTCATTCATCAATTCTATAGCTGTTTTCATGGATTCCGCCTCAGCCATGTCTTGATCAACTACATTTTCTTTAAACAGAATGTCATCAGACTGAGTTGTGTGTTGAGGCAGGGGGTGTAAGTCATCGTCTGTAAGTGCAACCCCCTTGCCCTTTTCTTTCCTCTTTAAATTTTCTTTTTCAGTTTTATCTTCTTCTTTATCCTCCCCCTCATCCTCTAATTCTCCATCATCATATGCTTGGTTTAGCATGTTTAAAGCATCAGATGGTCCAACCTCCTCTTCAAATCCACCTTCCTCTTCAACACTAATATTCTCCCCCTGTTTTGGTGCATCTGAGGTCTTCACAACCTCAGACTACCCCTCAAGAGTTTGAATTTTCAATAACGCCTCCTTCAGTGCAGCTTCCAGAGTTGAGTTCTTTGCAGCCAAAATGGCATTCTTCTCTCTTAGCAGTATGTTCTGAAACTCTAGTTTGACATTTTCACACACAACATCATAAAGGTTTGGACTTGATTGTGGGGTTTTAGCAATAGGTTTTGGAGCTGGTTTAGAGAATGGTTCAGAATCTGCGATTTCAGGGGATGGAAGTTTGTATAGTTCTGGGATTTGGGTTGGGAGAGTAGGTTCAGTTTGTTGATGGATAGGTATGTCTTGTTCAGCTGGCTCAGTTGTGACAGGTGAAGAACGAATCTCAGCATTATCAGGTGGCTCATGAGCTTCTTGTCCAATTTCATACACAGACTCTCCAATTACAACCAGTGCAACAGCAACATTGTCAATAACCATCGCATCTCCTCCATCGGCACCATCATCATTCTCATTATCATTGTCATCACCATCATCAACTTCCTCATCACTGTTTCCAGGAGTCCTTGGTACAGCAATGGCACCCAGTGCAGGTACGAGTAACCATGGGAGTACATCCCAGTCATCATTCTCAATGAAGTTACTCTGAGCATCCTTCATACGTTTGCATATGTTTGAGTCCTGCAACTTCAAAATCTGCCCTGTCCTTTGAATGTCTGGTAAGGCTCTATTTATTAAGATTTGAAGAAACCTTGGATACATCAGAAAACGTTGAGTAACATTCTTCTCTGCATTAGAGATCATCCCTTGAAAAATAAGTCTTGAAATATTAAAAGGTTGCTGGTAAAGAATGGCGACTGTGAGAGTCCCAAGCTCTCTGCTCAACAAAGTCCAAGTCCCTCTCCGAGGAGATAAGGACTGGATTATGTGATGAATCAAAAATCTGTAGATAAATGGAAAACTTCCCTTTTGGAACTGTCCTTCCTTAACGCCTCCCTGATAGCCCATAGTCTGTTGAAAAACTCTTAGTAGCCTTGGGGCTGAGTAGGACGGCTGATCCTCAAAATTGTTATTAAGTTCCAGTGCAGCTCTGATTGAGGCTTCTGTTATCTCAATGTCATGATTTAGGTATCGATGCCTCATCTCTTTCCCCATTGACTTCATTGACATGTGTTGCGGAACCCCAAAAATCCGAAATATGATTTCTGTTTGTGGGGACGGTAGTTAAAGCCACCCTCAGATTGGAGTTTCTCAAAAAGTTAATGATTGGCTCCAACTCACGGTTGTCATCATCTATCTCCAACCGAGCACACATATTATGCCGTTTTTCAAATTTGAAGGCCATCAGTTCTGCAAGAACAAGAAGAGTTGTCAGTACACAAAGTTGCAGAACTAATATATGAGAAAAGATAGAGGATGAATGGCGTCTCCAATTAACCTGTTCCGTAGTAATATGCATACCTGCAAATCAAGTAAACAGTTAGTTAAGTTGTTCAATTGGAAACCCTAATTTCAAAATCGGTGCGACGATTATCGAACATCGATGTCTTACCGAAGCCGAAACAGAGCTAATGGCACTAATCAAAGAGAAATTAACGAATAATAGACCAGCGAGCAAGAGGGAAATAGCACGAGCAAGAGGGTTTTCGTCTAGGTCTAATTAGAGAAAAGTGTGTGAAAAACTTTCTAAGTCCCTTTTTCATACCTAACGATTTGGTGGTACAGTACCTTAGTTTGTCGTCTAGCACACGACAGTTGTCATTTAATTTCAAATTCACATTTACCACCCTTGCTCGAGTATTCAGCCAAAATAAAAAATTGGCCCCCCCTGTACATAAGGACATGGTGCAATGCTTGCTCGAGTATACTTAGAAATATATCATGTCAATTTCCTATGCTCGAGATGCATTCCTGTGTGCTCGATGTACAGTGTGCTCGAAAACCTTAAATTCATCTTTCCTAATCCCGCACTCGAGCACAGAAACTGGTACCCTAGTGTGCTCGAAAATTTCGTAGCAATAGAATCATCTTTCCCTATCTCGAAATTCTAACACAATCATCTTTACATGCTCACTAAGACACCTAGCACAGACCTTGCTCGAAACACTTAGATGGTTCCTATCATTCAGTTGTGCTCGTAGACTTGAAATCATACTTACTCATGCACTCATGCTCGAAGATACTTAGTAAAATAACAAAGTATTTCTTCGTCCTCGAAGATCAAAGAGAACAAAACACATCAAAAGCAAGCTCGAAGTACAGTCTAATTCCTAAATCATACTCGAAAATACTTAGAACTAACACAGATAACATTGGTGAAGTCAATATCATTTGCTTAGAAGTTAAGACAAAGATCACACTCAAACTTTGCAATAATTATGATTACAAGTTAATGAAATCATTCCGTTTGCTCAAGCTTGGGTTTGAGGTGAACAAGAGATCAAAATCCAATTCAAAAAGTTGTTTCATTTCATTGGAAAGATCTCAACATGGGATCAGATTGTCCAATAACTGTCACATCACTTCATTTTCAGCCGTATTATGACTTAAGTTAGGTTGACATAAGGTGTATACTCTTAGCATGATTCTTATGACTTTTTGTGATATTCTTAAGGTTCAATTAGTTGCTTGCGTAAGAATGGTCACATTTTAGACTTTAGTTGTTCCTTATCTCTTCTCAAAGTTTATTTAGCTTTCTCCGAATCACCCCGGATTGACTTCAACCCCCTGATGCATTGGTCAAAAATAGGTTTTATTTGTCCGAGCAGTTTATTTAATAATAACGTACATAGATATCAGACCATAAGCTTGAACGTTGGACTTACAAGCCATCCGGACTTACATACCTTTCATTCAGAGTGTTTAGGACTTATTTGAATGCCCCACTCTTGTAGTTCTGTTAGTGCCCCATAAGGTCATGATATATTTATTTATCATTAATGATTTTGAAGCATATTTCATTTTCTTTTTCACTCTTTTTCATTTGCTTCATTTTCTTATGACTATAAACTTTCAAATGTATATATATATATATATAGCTATTTAGTAGCTGCTCATAATTTGATAAACTGTTTTTGGTAGACCAAAACATCAACAGGCTCTTGTATGATTGGATAATTGCCTTTCTGTCTATCATTCGGAGAGATGTTCAAGGAAACATACCTTAGTTGTCAAATGAATCACCACATCAAACTTAGCATGATTATAGTATTTGTATCACATAGATCACTGCACTCATGAGAAGAAGCTACACAAATTGTCAGGTTACTGAACATAAATCTTTTAAGCCTATAATCCATGAGTTAGGAGATTAGAAAATATACTATCATTTCCCTTATTAGTAGGATTCAATCTCCACTTGAAAGACAATTTTCACTCCTGATTAGTAACATGGATAATGTTATCATCTCTCTTGTATGATCACCAAAAACCGTGTTGCTTAATTTAAAAACTCTTACCATTTAAAAAAAAACCATTTTCCTTTTGAAAATTCAGTTGAAGAACAGTGATTTTAAAAAATGATGTTGTCGTTTAAGCATTTGTAATTAAGCACACACTATCACAGAATCAAAGCACAGACTTTCAGATAGCATAGAAACAACAAAAACATCACTAAATTCTGTCGAGCATGCTCAGAACTTCATCGAGCATGCTCGAAAATCTGTCGAGCAACCTTAGAAGTGAATCCATTTAATGATTGTGCTCGAGAGACTTAACTCTGTGCTCGAGCAGTAAGTTACACGGAATAAGTTATCCTGAACTTCCAAGTATGGATTGTTTGTGCTCGAAGAGCATTAAACACCCATCTTCCACAGAAGCATGCTCGAAATAAGTTTTCAAGACTGCATTCCATGCTCGAGCAGTTGAGCAATGACATCTGTGCTCGAGTGATTTAGAATAGTGTTACTGAAACCTATGCTTGTGCTCGAAGAGCAATAAGCACATCATCAAGCACAGACTCATGCTCGAAGTACTTAGAATCTTAAAAATGCATCATGCAAGCACAGATCAAAGTACTAACAGCTTTGATTATCAGAGTTAACTAAAATTCCACACAAGAACAGTCACAAACATGATTCATGCAATTTTGAGTAATCATTCAAGCATAACAATATTATGATGCAAACATTCAAAGTGAGTAACATAGATCATCAGTAAGAACCTCACTTAAGCACACATCCTAAATCAGACTTCATCAGCGTTAATCATTCCTATGCATTTTAACAGAAAATAGAATCTGGTTTTATCTAAAGGTTTGGTGAATAAGTCAGCAAAATTATCAGATGTGTCTACCTTTTCATTTTTATAAACCCTTTTTCCTGACAATCCCTAATGAAATGATGTCTAATTTCAACGTGCTTACTCTTAGAATGTTGGACTGGATTCTTAACAATGAACATAGCTGCAATATTATCAATTAAAATAGGTGTGAGTAAGAAATTCAGACCATAATCCAGCAGTTGGTTTTGAATCCACAGAACCTGTGCACAGCAAACTGATGCAACAATGTACTCCGCTTCAGCAGTAGAGATTGACACTGTGGTTTGTTTCTTGCATTGCCATGAAACGAGTCTGTTCCCAAGAAACTGACATCCTCCTGAAGTTGATTTTCGACTCATGTTGCAACCACCATAGTCACTGTCAGTATAAGCCATCAAATCAAAGGAAGAGTTCTTTGGATACCAAATTCCCAAGTCTGGTTTTCATTTCAAGTATCTGAATATTCTTTTCACTGCTAGCATATGTGACACTTTAGGGTTTGCTTGAAATCTTGCACAGACACACACAACAAACATAATATCTGGTTTAGATGCTGTGAGATACATCAATGATCCTATCTTGGCCCTATATTCATGCTGGTCCACTGGCTTCCCCTTTTCATCAGGTACCATTTTCTCATGTGTGTCCATCGGTGTTGACACTGTCTTGAAGTCTTGCACTTGAACTTGGTGAGAATCTCTTGCACATATTTTGATTGATTGATGAATATTCCATCTGGCTTCGGTTGCACTTATAGTCCAAGAAGAAATTCATTTCTCCTATTGAGCTCATTTGGTATTTTGACTTCATCACTTGCTCAAATTCTTTGCACATTTTTTCATTTGTTGAGCCAAAAATGATGTCACCCACATACACCTGCAGCAGTAGCAAATCTCTTCCCTTTCTTTTGTAGAACAAAGTCTTGTCAATGGCCCCTCTACAGAAACCATGTTCTAACAGATGGTTAGAAAGCTCATCATACCAGGCTCTTGGTGCCTGATGTAGTCCATAAAGTGCCTTGCTGAGCTTGTAGACTTTGTTTGGATGAATTGGATCTTCAAATCCAGGAGGTTGAGTGACATAAACTTCTTCATCTATCTTTCCATTCAGAAATGCAGATTTTACATCAAGCTGATAGACTTTAATGTTCATTGATGCTGCATAAGCTAGAAAAATCCTGATAGCCTCTAGTCTTGCAACAGGAGCAAATACTTCTTCAAAATCTACTCCTTCTTGTTATAAGCACCCTAGAGCTACCAATCTAGCTTTGTTCTTGATAACTATCCCCTTTCATCATTCTTGTTTCTAAATACCCATTTTGTACCAATTGTATACTTGCCTCTGGGCTTGTCCACCAAGTCCCACACATGTAAGTCTCTGAACTGAGCTAATTCCTCCTGCATAGCTTCCACCCAGCTGTTGTCCTTTAAAGCTTGATTGATATTCTTTGGTTCAATTTGGGATAGAAAATAGGCATACAGACATATGTTTGCTCTTTCAGATGCACTTCTGGTAACTCCTTCATATAGATTTCCAATGATGTTCTCTGTAGGGTGATTTCTTTCAACAGAGGTAGTTTGAACAACTGGTGGTACAAACACTTCTGTTTCTAGATTTGTCATATTCATCTCAGCAGATTCATCTTCAGATCTGTCTTGATTTTTAGTTCTGATTGTAGATGCCTCATTTCCACCTAGCTGCAATGAGTCAAACAGGTTCTGCAACTGAGACATTTCTTCAGTCTGAAAGGGTTGTTGACTTTGGATGGGCTCACTTTCATTAACACTTGAACCTTCAATTGAGATTTCAACTTCAACCTCTTGTTCAACTCTCTCTACTTCATCTTCTTCTTGGATGTTTCTACCAAATTCAAAACCATTTGCTTCAGAGGCAACTGAGGTCCATAGTTTGTCCAGATCCACTTGTTTTGAATTTTCTTTGTCTTCAAATCTGGTTCTGTACATACTATCATCCATGTCTTCATTATAGATTTTAAATGATTTGATCATCTTCTCAAGATCAAATAGCCATTTTGGACCCTCAGTATTGTTGAAATGGTTTTCATTGAAGATGATGTCAGATGATTCAATGACCACCATGTGCTCTTTCACATAGACTCTATAAGCTTTTGAATGAGATGAATAGCCCACAAAGAAACATTCCAGTGATTTGGACTGGAATTTGTTCAAGTAGTCCTTTGTGTTCAAGAGTGAGCATTTACATCCAAAAGGCTTCAAGAACTTCACATAAGGCTTTCTCTGGTAGAGAATTTCATATGGTGTCTTGTTTTGAGCCTTGTTAAATAGAACCCTGTTCTACACATAACATGCAGTGTTTATTGCTTCTGCCCAAAAGGTAACAGGAAGGTTGGCATCAGCAATCATGGTTCTTGTAGTTTTAATTAAAGTTCTATTTCTCCTTTCTGCAACACCATTTTGTTCAGGGGTTCTTGGAGCACTATACTGCTCGAAGATACCCTTAGAAGTGCAGAATTCACTCATAGTGTCATTCTTGAATTCTTACCCATTGTCACTTCTAATTACCTTCACTTTCTTGTCAAGTTGATTTTCCATCTTGAGTACACAGGATTTGATCAAATTTGGGGTTTCATCCTTGGTGCCCGTGAAATATACCCAAGCGAATCTTGAAAAATCATCAGTTATCACTAGGCAGTATCTCTTCTTCCCAATACTTGGAACACTCACTGGACCAAACAAGTCCATGTGAAGTAATTCCAAGACCTCATCTATTGTGTTTATCAGTTTGCTCTTGTGAGAGGATTTGTGTTGTTTTCCTTTTATGCAAGATGTGCACTTTTCTTCTAGCTTGAACTCTCTTGTGGGAAGGCCAACAACATGTTCACCGTTCACTAGTTTGTTCATGTTCTTCACATTTACTTGACACATCTTCCTATGCCATAGCACTGTTTCATTCTCAGTTGCCTTTGATACAAAGCATGAACCACCTCTTAAAGTTGCAGTATTCATTCTCAGTTCATATAGGTTGCCATTTCTTGGAGCCATCATCATAATCATTTCAGTTGGAATCACAAACTCTGGCTTCAAAATCAGGCAATGTTCATCATTGAAGGCAACCTTGTATCCTTTGTCACACACTTGAGAAATGCTCAGCAAATTGTACTGTAGTCCTTCAACATGTAGAACATTCTCAAAGGAAACTTTGCCATTGGTGAGTGTTCCCTTTCCAAAAATTTTTCCTCCATTTTCATCACTCCCAAATGCAACTGGTCCCTCATATTTCTTCACATAATTTATTAATGCAGACTTGTCACATGTCATGTGCCTTGAACATCCACTATCAACATACCATAAATCATTGTTACTCTTGGACTGTTCCTGCACATACACAAAAGGAATCAGTTTGATTCTGAGTTACAAACTTCATCAGTTTGTAGTTCAGAGATAGTGGAAGATGCATCAGAATATTGGATTGGAACATGTGGTGGATCTTCATATACGACTTCACAATCTTCATCAGTGTCGTATTCTGGTCCAATGTGAACTGCAGAAACTTTAGTGCAACCATCAACTTCCTCAATCACCTTATCCTTCCCTTCTTCTACTTCCCTTCTTTGCCTTGTACTTGAATCCTCTTGGTTCAAATCCTTGTTTCAACAGAAACTTCTCATCACCATTTAGAACACCTGGTCTCATCTTCGCTTTCTCTTTAATTGGTGACCTTTTGTTCTTTTCTGTAGTTTTCAGGATTTGGTCATTTTCTTTGATCTTAAAAATTGTTTTTAGCCTTTGTTCCAACATAGGCTGATGGTGCCTATCTTCATATGGGTTTTTATTTCCAATCAAGTATCTCTCTTATATTTCTTTGTAGCTTTTCATGTCATAGCCACTAACCACATCTGGAATTTCAAAGATCTCCTCAAGAACCCAGCAAGAGTCAGTGTGATGCCCATATGCATCACATTTCTTGCATAATACTTTAGGAAAGCTTCCCAAGTCTTCAAGGATTTTCTTGTCGTTGATCTTGTCACTTGGTTTAGGGAAGTCAAATCCTAAAGATGTTTTTGGATTGTTGGAAATCCATCTTGATTGGCTTGCTGAGATCAATTTCTTGTGGACATTTTTCTTTTACAAAAACGATTTTCTTCAGCTTGGATGGCAATCTTGAAGAACTTCCATCTTCTTCTTTTGAATGTCTTCTTCTTAGAGCATAATTCATATCACCAACATCAAACAATTCAAGATTAGAAAAGACTGGGTAGATTGGTGGATGACTCTGATCATAAGAAGATTTAATTGGTTGATCTGTTCTCTTCTTGATGACTGGCTATGGGTCTGTTCTCTTCTTGATGACTAGCTGTGGTCTAGCACATATATCAAATGGAACATGCTCTCTTCTCATTCTTTTGTTGTGCTTTCTTACCAGTGATTTCATAGGTGGAAGAAGAGGAATTTTGTCACTTTTCTTCTTATATGTTCTTTTCTTCTTCTTCCCCTTTGATGACTTAGAGCTTCCACAGCTACAATTGCTTTCTTCACTGGAGTATTCACTCCACTTCTTTTTCACTCCTTGAGGCTGTTCATCAATCACAGTGTCTGACTTACAGTCACATCATCATACTTCTTGATAAATTCAGGCTTATCATCAAACACATTTTTGAACTGTTTGAGATACTCACTTCTGCTCTCTTTATCAACTTTCAAAGGATAACTGTCACAAAAAGGTGGTGGTACCTTCTTGTACTTCTCTTCTTCTATCATTTTGTCAACATGACCAATAATGTTTCCTGTAGAGACAAGGTTTTTCAAAAACTCCATTTCAATCAACAACTTTGCATTCTTGAGTTTTTCATCAGCAAACAACTTCTTTAGTCCTTCTATCTCAATTCTCATTCTGGATTGAACTTGATATGATACCATACAATCATCCTCCAATCCCTTGATTTGACTTTCATATGTAGCCTCACTATCCGCATACACATTCAGAAAGACATCCTTCCTTCCACGTTCAGTTTTCCATTTTCCAACCTCCTGATTTAATTCATCAATTTTAGCAAGAAGATCAGAAATAGAAGTGTCAGCTACATTTGCCCTTTACCTGAGTGTTGGAAGATTCAGCCTTGTCATTTATTTTGGCCATGAATGCGACATTTGCCCTTTCCATCTCAGCAGCATGATTACTCCAGTAAAACTTTCCATCCTGAGCCACCCTTATAACAACTACATTTCCTTGATCCTTTTGCTGGTTCACACCATTTTGAGATGGTCTGTTTTGATTTGTGTGAACCCGCATCTGATTATTTCTCTGAGGAAATGTTTGTTGCTGGGTTCTATTATGATTTTGATAGGGATTTTGATTGGGCATTTGATTCCTTTGCTGCTGAAAGTTTTGATTATGATTCTGATAGAACTGATTCTGGTTAACTTGATTGCCAGACTGCCTTGGCATGTTGCATTCCCTTGCAAAGTGTCCCGGTTGTTAACAGTTATAACAGATGGCTTTGGATTTGTCAAATCCAATCCTTTCATTGGGTCCATTGAAACTGGTTCTGCCAGTTCTGCTATACAACCTCTTGCTTCTTACTGCCAACATAGCCGCTTGCCATTTGATGTCCATATCTTCTAAATCATCAGCATCTATCTGTTCTAAGTCTTCTTACACGATGCTTGTGTTTATCAGATTCTTAGCCACAAAGGCATGGTAAGACTCAGTGAACATTGAGAATAATTCCTGGTAATCTGTTCCTTGAGTTGGATTGTGTTGTGTGAAAGTAGACTGCCCATTTCCAGTAGATTGATTTTCATCTTCAATCAACTACACCTTGAATCTTGACTGACTGTTACAAGATGAGTTTGCTTCTGAAGGTTCCTCAATGATAGGCTGTTGATTCTTGACTGAGAGATTGCCCATGGGTGCCACAAGAGCATTGTTCATTTGAAAGCTTGGCTTGTCCTCTCGAATCATATGGTTTTCAATCATTTCATGTTCAGCAGCCTTGAGGAAGGCAATCACATCATCTAACTTGAACTTAGGAAAGTTGATCTTCTCTTTGATGAACTTGCTGGCCGTGTACCATTCGCCAGATAAAGATTACAAAAGCTTCTTGTTAAGCTCAAAATCGGAAATCAGCAAATCAGTAGTCCTAATTTCATTTACAATGGTCATGAACCTTTGTAACACTGACTTCAACCTTTCTCCTTCTTTAAACTTAAATCTGTCCAACTGCTGCTTCAGTCTATCTTTCTTAATGTCTCTCAATTCAGTGTTTCCTTCAAACATTTCAATCTCTGCATCATACATATCCTTTGCGTTTTTATGATGATTTACAGTGGTTAAAATTTCCCATGAAAGCCCCAACTTCAGCATTGACAGTGCTTTATCATCCCTCTTTTTCATTCTCAAATTAACCGCAACATTGTTGTTTGGAGCTGCTGAAGGAGTATAGTTCCCTTCAGTGATAACCATCCAAAGTTCTGGATCGTTGTAGTTTACTGTAGCTTCAAATAGCACCTTCCATTTTATGAAGTTCTCTTGTCCAAGAAACCTTGGAATCTTGTTGGTTGACACTTCCTGGTCTTCCATTTCACCAATCCTGAGTTTCACAGCAGCAAATCACAGTGAATCTTCATGCTTCTTCACAAACCCTCAGTCCCGTGGTCTTCAGTGAGCTTACTCAAGCTCTGATACCACTTGTCAGGACTGTCCGTAGGGTGAAACCTTATCAAAGGTTTGACAAGAACACACTGACTCAAATACTCAAAAGACCGATTGAATATCTCGGTGGAATCAGGATATTCAATGATTGAGAATGAGGTTTTGTGAACAGATATCAAACACAAAACAGTAAATGATAATCAATAAAAACTATTTCAAAGACAAAGATTCACTATATTTAATGATATATCAGTGGTACAGTGAATGGAATGTCTAGGGTTTTATGTGACGACGGCGGCTCTCGAAATTCGTACCTAGAAAACCGTGACTCAATTCGTCTCCCAAAAACTGTTTCCAAATCCGCCCCCTAAAGGTAACCTAGGACGTCTTTTTATAGACCTTGACTTTCCTTTTCAGATGTCCTAATCATTACATAATGAAAGATAAAATCTAATGCAAGTGTTACAATCCTCGAGCAAGGTACATACCTTGCTCGAGCAAACTTCCTATACTAGGTGTGCTCGATGAGTATCCTCGAGCAGAATTTACTTAGAATATATTCTCTTTCGAAGAATACATATTCCCTTCGAGTAAGCTTCATTCCTCTTGACTTGTCCATGCTTTGCTCGAACTACTCCATCGAGCAAGCTCATTCTTCTTGATGTCTTCAGCTTTTCTTATTCAGCAATCTTTAGCATGCTCAGATGTAAATCTTGCTCAGTAACTGAACTGTGCTCGAAGTCTTTGCTTAGATTCACGTGACATCCTCTTATTGCATCCATGCTCGTCCCCATGTGCTTGATCATCCTGTGCTCGTAACACTTGGCTGGAACTTGTATGATCAAGCTGTTTACTCGACTGGCAATCCATGCTCGATAGAAGAATACTCTTGCTCGTTGAAGTGTAGCTTGCTCGGAGCCTTCAACACTTAGAAGAATCAACCATTTAAGGTTCAGAACCTTGCTCGAAGTAGTAAAAACCATGCTCGATCGTCTGGGCTTGCTCGAATTCCATACTTAGCCATTTCTGAGGAGGTTGAGAAGATTCCAATCTTCCTTATCAAAAATCCGACCCAACACAAGTAATATATTTGACCCGACCACGGTTTAACAGATTGGCGGGCCTCCTCACCCCGGGTCTTCCCCGAGTAATATATTTAACCTGCCGGGTCATAAACATGCAACACGGGCCTCTTCACCCCCGGTCTTCCCCGAGTACTATATTTGACCCGGTCACAGTTTACCAACACATACACATTCACATACACACTTACAAACATAAAATTCAAACATTCAACCAAACCATATCATCACATTCAATCCATAAATAATGGATAATCTAGGAATTAATACTAGGCCTAATAGTATCCTCGAGCCTAGACCATAAATAATATATATAACCTTAAGGAATATAAGATCATAAACGAGTCTAAAATATCCTAAGGCATAGAAAATAATTCAAACATAGCTTTCAAAATGCACAATCACGAATAAGACTATGTAATACCATCCAAAGAGTTTAAGCGATTAAAATCGGGTAAAACTTGTAATAGGGTGTGTATGCTAGCCCAAAACGTAAAAAGATTAAAAAGGGCATCATGAACTCACCTGACAAAAGACACGTATTCACCACAAGCCAGATGATCCCTAAGTAATCCCAAGACTCAAACACCTGTCGGTTTACATTCAATCAATACTAATGACATCAAGATGACTCGTTTACCCTACGAGACGTTCTAACGGGGTTTGGGTCACCTAAAGCCTCGACCTTATCAAACTAAATCACAACAGCCCCCGAGGCCTCACATTCACCAAAACGACCTTTAGACACTTCCGGGAAAAAAGAATTCCCAAATTATCCCCGGAAGCACTAGGTGATGCCAATACGCGCGTTTAAGAGTTGATTAGGCCATTAACATCCAACTCAGCCCTGTGTGGACCCAACATGATAAAATCACAGCCTACAAGTCCACACGACGCTACACGAGTCAAATGGGTCGGTAATTCGCAAGTATAACGCACCAACTACTCAATAAACGAAATTGCGCATTGTACCGACCCGTTGGAGTAACCGACAACCAATTCAGCCCTGTAACTTATAAAAATGATTTTTCAACAGCCTGTACATCAAACCAAGTGTCCCCGAGCTGAATTGGTCGTTAATCACTTCAACCCTCGCGTTAAACGCGCCAAACTACAATTCTAGTCAACCGAACATAACAATCAAACTACAACTAGTTGATCAACTTAACGAACACCTATGAACATAATTTTGAAGTATGTAATACTAGACATACCTAGGAAGATGTTGGTGCAAAAACTCACTTCAAACAGCCCCGACAAGAACACAATTGAACATCCACCGGTTAAGCCTAAAACGAACTTATCGATCAATAACAAGTAAAACGTGCAGATTTTAGCATGCGAAGATGCATTTAATTACATAGGATAAACTTTAAAATGAATTATTAAATTTTTACCAGACTTTAATAAATATCTTAGGTTTTTAAAAATATTTTTATTATATTTTTCAAGTGGACACAAAAATAATAAAAATTCCTCCAACACAGATAGGTATAATGCAGCTATTTCAGTGCGCAACAAAATGGTTTTATTTTTATAAAAATCATTACCTAACCAAATTAAACGATTCCAATTGGGTTTTCTTCCTAACTCAAAATATTATCTACCAGAAGTGGAACCAAATTTGGACTTGTAGAAAAAGAGTTATGATGTCGGGAAGACAGACCAGAATCAGTCATCCCGCATAAGCTTTGACACTCGATCTTATAAAATCATAAAAACTACTCAAATCTGGTCCAAAAATTACATATTATACCTTTCTGAAAACTAGACTCAAAGTAGAACATCATGGAAATAAGAATCGATCAAAAACAATAAATTGTCATTGAGTTACAGACCGAACAATAAACGACTACGAATCTGTCAGCAACTGTTTTAATCAAAACTCAAGCCCTAACATGTTTATGACATCTATATGGTTCAATAAACGTTTTCATGGTGAAAAAGACAATCCTTGATGTAATACTAACCTTGAATTGGATGAAAATCACTTGGGAATGGTTGGAGAGGTGATAAAAACGTGAAGGGGAGGTGGCTGGATGCTTGCAATCGGCAGAAGGAAGAGAAGAGAGAGAGTTAGGCTTTATTAATATAAAAGTTACAGTTAGGCCCCCATACTTGTAAATTATGAAAACCTGGATGAAAGGTTAGATATTTTGACTTACGGAAATGAAAAGGAGGTCCCCGAAGAATGCCATATCAATCCTGGAAATTTATACAAACTCTACAAATGTCTCATGCCAATAACATAAATGTCGGGGTCCTACATACTAATCCAACACTTTAAGTTATAAGAGGCGATGTTTTGGGCAAAGGGATGATTAAATGGACTTTTACATTGTACTACAAAGCTCCTAAATTAGAAAGATGAAACCCCGCCTTTTTGACAAACTCGTATAAACGATCAAGCCGATTCACGAAATTTCTGGGCGTTACAGCTAGTGTCTTGGCAATGCAAGAATCAAACTACAGTGTCCATTTCAATGCTGAAGATGAATACATTGTTGCCTTTACTTGCTGTGCACAGGTTCTGTGGATCCAAAACCAACTGCTGGATTATGGTCTGAACTTTCTTAACACTGCTATTTTTATTGATGATACTGCTGCTATATTTATTGTTAAAAATCCTATTAATCATTCAAAAACAAAACATATTGAAATCTGACATCATTTCATTAGAGACTGTAATGGAAAAGGATTAATAGAAATGAGAAGAGTTGAAACAACTAACAATTGGGCTAACTTGTTCATCAAACCTTTGGATAAAACCAGATTCAACTTTTTATTAAAATCCTTAGGAATGATAAATGCAGATGATGTCTGATTGATGATATGTGTTTAGGTGCTTAAATGATTATTAAAACCGTTGAGAGTTTAATCTGTTTTTTTAGTGAACTATTTTGTGCTTAACTGACTATGTTATTTGACGGCTTGTTTGCTGAAATGATGTGTTGCTATTAAGATTGCATGATTTGTTTATGCATATCTGTTTTTGTTGATAGTTTATGATTTGTGCATGAACATGAAATGTCTAGTACTTTGTGTCTTGTGTTGGTTAGGTCTTGATAGCATGAAATGTTAGTAGTTTGTGCATGTAAATGTGAAAAACACAAAGAAGCATCTTATGCGATGCATAAGTTATGCGCCACATAACATATGTGTCGCATAAGTCTTCATTTGTGTCTATAAATAGGGTTTTGGATCACTTGTAATACTTGATGATCCTGACCAGTTGGTGGAGTGATCCATGTTTTACTTTAGCTTTCCAATGTCATATCCAATGTATTTCTCACTGCTATCAATGGAATATAAGAGAGATTAAAGAGATGTTTTAGTGTTTTTCACTTTGTTATGATTTCCGCTCATAGCATTGTAGGATAGATCTGGTCGTGAATGTTCTTAGACATCAATCTGAAGACCCATCCTGGACTTTTAATTGGTATCAGAGCCTTGTGGCTCATGATCTACCAAGAAAAGCTCAAAAACGCTTCTTTTATGTAGCCGTTCAAATTTCACCAAAACTTCAAGGCTTGTTACGTTCATGGTGTTGAACAACATACTCAACAATCAGATCATTCCTACATCGTTTTCCCAGCAAAATGTGGCAAAAACCTTCAAAGATACAACTTATGCGCCGCATAAGTTATACAACGCATAACATATGCGCCGCATAACATATGTGCCGCACAACTGATTTTTCAACATAGACGGCATACTTTTTACATGTTGCATCTTCATGCTATATCCTCTCCGTATCACTTATTCGTTGAAATGTCAACCTATAAGTATTTACCTGCTTATAAGATAAGTTGGTTCATACAATATTTTGCAATGCATACTAGACGTACACGTTGAAATATAAGCATATCCGTTATTGTCTCTTGTGAGGTATATTTGCTCGTACCTTGAGGATTAAAAGACTTGTTATTTGGAGAGAAGACATGGAAGTGGATGGTTGAATTTTATGTGATTGGATGGTTGTATTGGTGAACCAAATACAAAATTGCTTAAACTTTGGTTATCAAGATGTATTTGAGGATTCATCATGGATGATAATGGGAATTGGAATGAGATAGCAATTGGTTTGAATATTGTGTGACTCATGAAAGTTAGAAGA
The DNA here is from genome assembly GCF_021521415.1 of Bidens hawaiensis. Lineage (NCBI taxonomy): Eukaryota > Viridiplantae > Streptophyta > Magnoliopsida > Asterales > Asteraceae > Bidens > Bidens hawaiensis. Next base: position 481,510 of record NW_027491323.1, read on the forward strand.
CTTAAAAGTGTCAAGTTGATGGTAGAATACTTTAAAAACATTTTGTCACACCCCGTTGAGCGAATTACGAAAGCGTAAAACGGAAATGTAACAGCACCTCTGGTATCAACCACATTGTTTATAAAGAACAATACAAACTAGTTTACAATATTTTACATCGATCTAACTTTGTTTACAACTAGGTGATACAAACTAAAACCAGTCCATTAAGCGACTTTACTTCTTACTAGCATACTTGCATCAATTCACCCAGCATTGATCGCAAGTCAAACACGTAGCACATTGACTTTCTAGTCCAAGTCTGGTATACCTGAAAAACATGTTAAAACGGGTCAACTACAAATAGTTGGTGAGTTTCACGAGTTTCAAGAAATCAGTTGTGCGTACAACAATCACAGTTGTAAATACGCAAGTATGTATGTATGTGTGTACGTTCACAAGTACGTTTGTTTGTATGTTTATGATGTAATTATGCTATGCTACAGTGAAGCCTTGACTGTTCGTGCTACGTGCCTCCATTTCCCACGCTCAATCAACCACTGTGGCCCCCTTTCCGCCCACAACATGCCCCGAGTAGCTATGTCTAACACTACATAGCGTGTTTGTATAATTAAGGTCATGTGCAAACGGTTTTGTGTCTCGGCAAACCGTGTCGGCTCCATTTGGGTTTGTCAAACCAATAGTACTATTCACTAGCCACCGGCTCGAAGTTAATCACTGTGTTAGTGGGGACTTTCATGTGTTAGCACTTAGATAATTCACATCATCACATGTTTCAGATAAGTATATAGATATAAGCAAACATGCTTTTCACCACAAAAGTTTGTAAAACACTTCAGAAAGTGGGGTCATGAAACTCACTGTTTAGTAGATAATCAGTAGCACGTCGGTTCGAGTTCGTGTAACTTGCAATCACGGTTTCCTATAATCAATATTATAATAATATTAATATTTTAATATTATTATAATCTCAATACTAAACTGGGCTGTATAACTAATCTGGGTATAGTTGGAACGCCCAGTAAGTGGCATTAGGCTTAGGTTTTGATGTTGTTCAATGTCTAATACTCAAAACCGAACTTGGCTCAGTTTCCCGTTTTCCCAGCTGGGCCAAGTTGTTCATTTACGCATTCAGAAAACAGTTACGGGGAAATAAGCTTGGGTAAATGTATTGGTTAATAAAATGATTAAGTTATAAAGAAAGATCACATATTGGGGTCACAGATTAACTATGGGGCCTGTTTCCGTTTATTCAGTTTGATTTGAGAAGAAACGCGCACAATCTATCTAGATTGTCCAGGTTTCTCATGAAATGTTCGTTTTTACTTAATTAAATTCTTAGATGATATTCATCGTCATTGACTGTCATTAGTCAAAATTAAATGTATATTTAACTCACAATCGTCAAATGTTTCAGATTAAGACTAATTCGTTATTCATGTAACGAATGGTTAGTCAGATTCATTAAATTGTTAACGAATGACTATCTGATTCGCTAAGGTAGCTAATAGTTTTTCAAATTAGAGTAACGAATCAGAGTTAATTCGTTAAAGGAATAAGCTTGTTTCGTTATTATAACGAATGTCTTAACGAATAAGTATTATTCGTTATAAGTAACGAATGTAATCAATTAGATGTATAACGAATGTCTCATTCGTATAATTTTTATAACGAATGAGATGCTCATTCGTTAATCAATATAATGTATATGAATAGTTTACTAATTGTTTATCTATTATTCTACAGAAATGGTTGACAAGATCATTCAAAACCCTGTTCCCGAGCAAAAGTTGAATGAGATTGAGAATCAGATAAAAGTTGTGATTCAAGATAAATGAGTAGTGATCGATTTTGGGGTGATTCGAGATTCACTGGGTTTTCATGATACGGCGGATGATTGTTGCGAGTTCGATCGAAGTTTGATTCGTGGGTTGTTTGGATGAGTTAGGTATAATGGTGATCTGGGGAAATCGATGTACAACAAAGCAAACTTGTGCGAACAATACAAGTATTTGCTACACGTGTTGATACATTGTCTTGGTGGACGCAAATGTGGTTTTGACGAATGCTGAGTGATGCTGCAATCTGCGTTTGTTGCTTTGGTGTTGAATAAACCATTCAATTTCTCTGAATTGGTTTATTATCACTTAAAGGAAAATATTACGAGCCGTCACAAGTTTCTTATGTATCCGAGATTTCTGTAAATGACGATCAATGATTTATTGTCTAATTTGATTAAAGATCAAGATGATATCTTAAAGCTTGACAGGATGAATGCTGAGACGATGAGACGTTTACGATCTTACCAAGGTCAAAGCCTTGATGAATGACCGAGGTATAAGCGTTTGATTGGTCATCTAGCTAACATTGGTTATGTTACACCACCTAATGAACGTTGGGCTCATGATGATTCCAACTATGAGCGTGAAGGTGGTGATGGTGTAAATGGTGGAGATGATAGTGGTGATGGTGGTCCAGGACCACAGGCTGAGTTAACGTATGAGCAGAAACGTAAGCGTAAGGGGAAAGAACCGATGGTTGGTAAGGGTGAGAAAGCTAAGAAGCAACGTGTTCGACGAGGTTCGGGAATTGAGATACCAAGTCAACCGGTCGAGCGATCTACTCCACCGGTATCTATTTCAGCTCCTATTCCTACATCTCCTATGCCTCAAAGGACTCCAAGATCACTTACTCCAATTCATATACCGGTGTTGTCGGTTCCTCCTTCTATGACTTTGGTTATTACTGCAAGACCTGATCCAGTGTTTGGTGATGTTCTTCAGACTGTATTGGCTCGTATGCCTACACCACAGCCGACCACTCCAGTTACTCCAGCTACCCCTACACAGTTGCAAAGACCTGAGCATTCCTGTCACACCCCGACTAGCACAATGCGCAAGCGTAAAACGAGAATGTAACAGACACCTCTGGTATCAACACATTGTTTATAAAGAAATATTACAAACTAATTTACATTATAATACATTTCTTCGTTCTATCATTGTTTTACAGTCTAGGTGGTACAAACAAAAGTAGTTCGTTAACTAAACGTTCTTACTACTAACGTCTTTGCTTTTATTCACATAGCATCAACCACACACTTCAGGCAAGTGACAGATCACCCAATCATTCCGATTTAGGTACACCTGAAAAGCAGTTTAAAACGGGTCAACTACTAGAGTTGGTGAGTTTCACAAGTTTCAAGAAAACAGTAATGAGTATTCACAAGTTAACACTTGTAATCATGAAATAAGTATGTATGTATGTAAATGATGTAATTATGCTAAGCTACAGTGAAGCCTTGACTATATGTGCTGCGTGCATCCATTTCCCACGCTCAATCAACCACTGTGGCCCCTTTCCACCCACAACATGCCCCGGTAGCTATGTCTAACACTACATAGCCTGTTTGTATAAATATGGTCATGTGCAAACGGCACTATGTGACACGGCAACCAGGCCGATTTCGTTTGGGTTTGTCAAACCAATAGTACTATTCACAAGCCACCGGCTCGAAGTTAATCACTGTGATCGTGGGGACTTTCGTGTGTTAGCACTTAGATAATTCACATCAGTACATGTTTCAGGTATATATATGTAATCAAACATGCTTTTCACCCCAAAAGTTCGTAAAACAGTTTAAAAGTGGGGTCATGAAACTCACGGTTTAGTAGATATTCAGTACTGTATCAGCTCGTGGTTTCTTCGGTCCGCTATCAGTAGTTCCTATAATCAATATTATAATATTATTAATATTTTAATATTATTATAATCTCAATACTAAACTGGGCTGTATAACTAATCTGGGTGTAGCTGGAACGCCCAGAAAGTGGCAATAGGCTTAGGTTGTGATGTTGTTCAATGTCTAATACTTAAAACTGAACTTGGCTCAGATTCCCATTTTCCCAGCTGGGCCAAGTTGTTCGTTTACGCGTTCAGAAAATAGTTATGGGAAAATAAGCTTGGGTAAATGTATTGGTTAATAAAATGATTAAGTTATAAAGAAAGATCACATACTGGGGTCCCGGATTAGCCACGGGGCCCGTTTCCGTTTATACAGTTTGATTTGAGAAGAAACGCGCACAATCCACCCGGATTGTCCAGGTTTCTCATAGAAAAGTTCATTTTTACTTAATTAGCACAAAAATATGATTTTTGATCACTCTTGGTGTTTTGATATTCCCGCAGATTCACTAGTCGCGAACTTGCCGGTTTTTATAAAAACTGAATTTGTTTAATATTCAGATTGGCATAATTAATTAACCGTTAATCATTAAATTATGAAAATTTAACCACTTATCAATTAAAATATGTAGATTTTTATAAAAATATTTCTGGAATTTATTTACTGATTTATTAATTTATAAAAATTCATTTTATCAGCTATATTTCGCCTGAAAATCGTCCGTTTACCCCAAACAATTTCCAAAACTTCCACAAAAATTCCTGAATACTCAAATCATGTCCCAAAACAACCTGTATCAATTACAGAATGTAAAAAGCTCGTGCAATATTCTTTTCGGCCCAAATTCGGCTGTAAAAATTCACATGAACGTAAATAAACAAAACACCTTTAAACTTCTCCAAATGATCTCAAAATTCATATGTGATCAAAATACATCAAATCTGAGTTGCCAGAAAAATTTCATAATTTTTGAAGTATTTTAGCTATTTTTCCCAAATAAACGTCCCAATTCGGTAATAAATTCGCCAAATATTCTCGGATGGTCGAAAAATTACCAAATTTGAACAGGGACTCATTGACATGGTTCCTGATGTCCCTGAAAAATTTCAAGTCCTAACAATATGAACATCACAACCCTAACCTAAATAGCCCGTAAGCGAGTGTTTCGGCATTACCTTAGCGGGTTTGGCTCGTTTCCGACCTTTTAATCAAGTTTTCAGGTTCTTGTGCTTCTAAGGAAGCTAGGTACAAGTCCTATATCACAAACCAAGCAATATTTCATCAACATAACAGCCCTTAAGTTAGGGTTTCGGCTAGTGCACAAAAACGAACTTTTGAACCGTAAAAACGTCGTTTCAACCCTTTAATCCGTGTTTATGGCCAAAAAAACTATCAAAACAGGTTCCTTACCATGTGTATGATAAAAACATTTTTATGGACCATTTTTAGGATTTTTACACGGTTAGGAATGATTTTTTGTAACCAAGACATGTTTTTATGGTATTAAACAAGTTTAAACAAGTTCAAAAGCTACTTATTTAAGCTCTTTACCTTAGGGTTTGGAGGTTTTCTGGAATTTTAGGATGCAGCTTTTTGGACCTCAGATTTTATAAACCAAATTGGATAAACAAGCTTCCTAAACAAGTTATATAAAAAAAATGGGGGGTGGGGTGGGCTGCCGATCGGAACTCCATATGGGCCCATAATGGGCTGTTTTGGCCCATTAATCTGGTTTGTCAAGCCCAATTACGAAAAGCCCAGTCCAAATTAAATTCGGGTTCGGTTTTTGGCGCGAAAAACTTATCGGGTGTGTTAAACAACGCGAAAACGAGTGTTTTTTGGCTAGTTTTGTGTAAAATTATAAAAACATATTATATGTTTGTAAAAATCAAAAATATTTTCACGGATCGCTTAAAACATTTCAAATAAGTGTTTGGTAAGTCTTTTTCGGCTTAACGGATGATACAATGCTTGGTTTGTAACTATCTTTCGCGTTTAAATCTATAGCGGGTGGTTAAACGAGCATGTCTTCGTTTAACTTGTTTGCTATCAAACTAAGACCATATTTCTAATATTTTAGCTTGTATAGATCGTATATCACTTATAAATGCCCCCCCGAGATATCTGGGTCATAACCTGACCCGTTCGGTTGATCGTTCGTTTGTTACGCAACATGCGTTTATTTGCTTAATCGGTAAATACGTACTGAGGTGTACCTTGTTTTGGCTCAAATGTCACAATTCCTTTATGGCTTTTAATCGTCCTCAGGGTCTAATGCAAGCAGTTCATTCGAATTTCTATAGTATGTCTCCTCAAGCTCAAAGGTACCACATGATGAATCTGTTGCATTTTCAACAGACACAGATGCAAGCTGACCGAGCTGCCCATGAGCTAGCCCAAAGGAATATGTTTAGGGATATTCAGTTCGTACAACGAGAAAACAGGGAACTTAGAGCCCTTGTAGCTGCTTAGGGGGAGAGACTGGATAAGCAAGACGAGATTATACTTCAACTCACGTGTAAATATGATGAGTTGAAAAAATTGAAGAATGATGAGGATGATAAAGATGGTGAAAAAGGCATATGAGGAGAAGAAGGAGAAGGACAGATGTGAAAGAGAAATCAAGAAGAAGGCTAAAGAAGATAAAGCTAGACTGATTGAGGAACAGAAAAGGACTGATGTGGAAGAATGGTTTGAAAATTTTGAAAGATTGAAGATTCTGAAGAAACTGTTGTTAACCAAGGGGATGACTGAAGTGGAGATTGAAAAGTTATCAAGAGAATTGATGATTGATATATATAACAGAGAGCTTAGACTGTATAACCAAGAATTGAAAAGGCTTGAGGAGGAAAGCAAAACGAAGAAGTTAGCAGAACCGGTTGAAGTGCAACCAGAGCCAATGGAAATTGAAGGGATGATGTATGCTGAGACTGCTGAAATGATAAGCATTTTATGCAAGAGGGGAGAGAAATACTTTGAGTTAATACTGAAGTCAAAAGGAGAAATTAAAAGAATGTTTGATGAATATGAAAAGAAACACTCAAAGAAATCATCAACTCATGGTACTTCATTATCCAGGACACAAATGCCAGTCATAAGATCTGAGATTCATAAGCAAGAGCAACAGAGAACTTCAACTTGCCTACAAATTGTATTATGATTCAAGATCCAAAACTCTGAAGGTCATTACAAAAGATGGAGTTGAGAGCATGATTGTTTTCAAATACGACTTCAGAGAATTTAGAAGGGAGTAATTTGAAAGAATGGTTACACTGGACTTATATTATTATCTTCAAAAAGACAGGCTAGCAAGGCAGCAAATGAATGAATTATCCAAGTACCTACATGAGCAACATAAAAATGGATTTCCTCTGTTGGACAAGAAACGAAAATGGAAATACTCTAAAGTTAAGAAAACAAGAAAAGAGAAAAGATTGAGGGAAGTAAGATGGGCTGAATATACATTCATACAACCTGGATAGAAAGACACATCAAAGAAACATGAACCATCAAGCTCCACTAGACAAAAGAAGATCGCTAGTGCTAGCTCAACCAAAAGAACACTTAGAGAAAGCATTGCTATGAGAAGGGAGATGATAGTGCCGAACTCAGAAGTTCAGCAAAATGGAAGAATTACTAGCTTAATCTTTTACAAGAAAAGTGAAACGGTTATTCTCAGGAAATCAGAAAGGGGGTGTCATTTCAATTGTCGAACATGACTCTGAAACTGAGTTCATACACATCTAGGACTTAACAAACATAATGTGAGTGGAGATACCGTTGGATTCAAAGGTGTATCTAGAACTTGACATGTTTAAGCAAAGAGCCGCAGCCAACAGAAACAGAAAAATCAACAGGGTTAGGAGGCTGGAGTAAAAGGAGAAAAATTACAAGATATGTGCTAAAGAGATTATTCTGATAATCTTTGTAATTTTTTTTACCTTTTTGTGTATTTTGTCTATTTGTTTAATTTGATAACTTTGTAATTTGATGTGTAATGCCTTAAAGGCAGAATCTTGATTATGTAATGTAATGATTATTTGCTTTTCATGTGATTTGTGAATGTATTTTGACAAAAAGTGTGAGAAAATGCAGCTACGTTTTGGTGCATCTGAGCTTGTTCCAATCTAGAGGAGATTATTTAGTCGGAAAATTGCTAAGGAAGATTGGAATCTTCTCAACCTCCTCGGAAAATGGCTAAGTATGGAACTCAAGCAAGCTTGGACCTTCGAACATGGAGTTTACTAACTCAAGCATGATATCTTACGCTCGTAAGATTATCTTCTGGAATTCTTCTCAGTGTTGAAAGCTTCAAGCAAGCTACACCTTTATCTAGCAAGGATGTTCTTCATCAAGCACAGTTTGCTATCCGAGCAAACACTTGATCTATTAAGTTTAAACCAAATTGTATGAGCATCTTGGTGGGTCGATCATAAATACAATAAAGGATGATCTAAGTATGTTCTAAGTAAAGCTTCGAGCATGGTTCAATCTCGAGCAAGTTTCAGTACCCGAGTATGTTGGAGTTATTCTAAATAAATCCTAAGGAAAGATTGAAGAGGTCAAGGAGAACTTGTTTTCTCGTAGGACTTATTCAAGCAAAGTTTGAATATGTTGTGAAGATTAAAGTATGCTGGAGTAGAATATTTATTCTAAGTAAACTTTGCTCGAAGACATGTTTTGAGCATACTCTTTATTACAAGGTCTGCTCGACAAGGATATATCATACTCGAAGACCTGTTTTACACTTGTTATCATTTTTAATCATTATGTAATCATTAGGGTTTCTAGAAGGAATGTCTATGGGCCTATAAATAGAATACTAGGTTTACCTAATACGGTACGGGTGCATAATGATTTATGAGAGAATATACCTCATTATGTAACCTAGTACAGCCGTCATTGAATACACGAAACCCTAGACATTCCATGCAAATCCTATAAACTATTCCATTGTTCATCAACGATTCATTATAATATATTGAAATCTTTGTGTATATTGTGTTTGTTTGCTTTTAAAATCATATACTCAATCCAGCACCCTGAATATACCGATTCCACCGGTATAATCATAGGGTCTTCATATCTAGATCTTGTGTGTGTTCTTGTCGAATATTATTAGTATAACACGAGATCCCGGTCCTAACATTAACATTGTACCGTTACCAAAAACCACTTTCTGTTCTAGATTATGATACACAATTATATGTACTATGATTGCCAAACGAGTACTTGGATAATTATGCTCCGGACCATAATTACTTTTATCGTTGGATGGTCCACATACTTCGTCCCATCGTGTGGGTTATAAAATATTTTAAAGACATAACGTTGTGAGAAAGTACAAGTTTTTAATTAATCTTAAAAGTAAAATTAAAAGATCATAAATGTATGAAATATTTGAATTAAAACAATGAGGTAAACCTTCGAGTTTGTTTAATGAAAACACTGAAAAAAAAATAATTACTTTTTATATGAATGTATAAATTTTATAATTGAAAGGAAATGAAATCCTAGACGTTGTGAGTGATGAGCGAGGATAGGAATATAAGATTGCCAACGAACGTTCGTGAACTTTACAAATAACAGAAAATAGCAAACACTATTTTATTTAATAAATGTAGAAAAAATGTCAACAATGAAAATTAAGTGAAGGATTAAATTAATAATTTAATTAACAACAACTCCAAAAATGAGTAATAACATGTAAAATCTTTAAATATTGCAATCATTAAAAACGAAATTTTTATGATCAAGAGTATAGAATTGAACAAGGTTAAAGAAGATTTTGAAGAATCGAGTTTGGTTAGATGAGAAACTTGTGAAATTTAAAGAGAAAAAATAGATATGAAATTATAGCATTGCAAGTTGTGAATGTGAGATGAGATAAATTCAAATTACAAGATTAAAATATCCAAAGAAATGGTAAATAATAATTGAAACATTAATGGAAATGGGAAAATTTACGTATTCAAACAAATATTAATAGATTAAATTGGGAAGCGGATATTCCCAAATCACTGAGATAGTCCGATTTCAAATAAATCTTCAAAATTAGATATAATTTAAGGTGGGTCATTGGTGTAACATCCAACTTTTGTTAAATAGTAAATAACAGAAAGTTTTTGATTATCTGTGTGTCGTTAAATTTGTCGTGTGATAAGTGTGGATTGTGATTGGGATTTGGGCTTGGGAATGGCTTATGGGCCATAGGGCCCATGAAATCCCGATAAATACCCCACCGCTTCCCCATTTTCTTTCTTTTCCTTTCCAAGTACACACACACACACACACTAGAACACACACTTTCTCTCTAGCACCCACATCCGAATCCAAGCAAAAGGAAGGAAGAACCTCGTGTGTAAACGTCGTCAAACACCAAAAATCACGTCCAGATCCTCGAGTTGTTTCAGATATGAACCGAACCCGAGAGCAAAAGGTGAGTTTGGTTAAAAAGGTTAAGTTTTGAGGTCGGATTCGACATGCAACTTGTTATACTAGTAGATCGAGTCGTAGGAAGTTAGAAAAAACACAAAACTTGATGAGTTATAACCTCACAGGTGTATTATAGAACAAAAAGGTAATGTTTGGACCTTGTAAAACACGGGTATACAAAGTTGGTACAACCCGAAACCCATAAAAAGTGTTCAGACGGGTTCTAAGGAAGGGTCTCGGGGTATGATGGCTCTAAAATGACAAAATAAGGTAATCGGGTCTTAATTGCATGAAAAAGGGCTTCGCATTGCATGCCATGCGAAATCCAAGAATTTCGCATCATTCTCCATGCGAAGCGAAATAAGCATGCGAAGCGAAATGGCTAGGAGAAACAAAATGGCCATGCGAAGCGAAATGGCCATGAGAAGCGAAATGGTCATGCGAAGCGAAATAGACCATGCGAAGCGAAATGCCATGGGAATTTCCAGCTCAATCCCAGCCAGGGGCTCTGCCCTTGGACCATACTAGGGGCTGCCGCCCCTAGACCCCGCTACCAGGGGCGCTGCCCCCGGACCCCTGTTAGTTGAGGGTTTCATTAACTTAGATATAGGAAGTAGTAGTAATGGATAATTGACACGAGTACCATATCGTACAGTTAGCCATGCATAACCGACTCCAGGTGAGTTCTAGCCCTCTTTATCTATATGTTTCGGGGCTGTGTGCATACTCCTATGTGGTAGATAATACACTTAGCTGAATGGCAAGTGTATGATACATGTACGTTTGTGTATTGAATGTATTGTATGAACGAGTATGTATATATTTTTAACTAGAAGATATGTAAAGTATGCACCTATGATAAATGTATGGTTATTCGAGACAGAAGGGACCATGCCCTCATAATATCTGAGATGATAGGGACCTTAAAATATCTGAGATGTTAGGGACCAGACCCTCACAATATCTGAGATGATAGGGACCAAACCCTCATAATATCTGAGATGATAGGGACCAGACCCTCATAATATCTGAGCTGTTAGGGACCAGACCCTTACAATATCTGAGATGTTAGGGACCAGACCCTTATAATATCAGTGATGTTTAAGATAGAATAGCTTATGGTATACCATATGGTTTATGAAAGAAAGTATGTAAGTACGTATGCAGGTATATAAAGTATGTCTGAAAGAGGTAATAACAGGTAAGGTATGAATACGTATCTTCGGACACGTATGAGTAAGGATATGAATGTAATATATGTTAATTGATTAACTAGAACTCACTCAACGTAGCTGACTTTTAGTATGCACGCAGGCAAATAGATTGAGGCAGCTGGCTTGAGGAGGGACACATGGCATGAGCTAAAGAGACTGGCATATATGAAGAAGTGTCATGACTGATTTATGTTAATGTTTATTAAAAGACAACTTGTATGTTAAGACATGATTTGATGTTTTGTAATGAAATGTATAAAGTTTTAATTATTCCGCGAAAGTTTTAATTAACTCTGATTTTAGAACTGTGTTTATGAGTAAATCCAACGCCAAAGTAGGGTTACCGGGAACGGGGCCTTACAATTGGAGTATCCACAAATTACAAGGGATCTTTCTATTGCCACAAAATCGTTATGAATAACATGAAATAAGTAAATTGAATTATCTATGATTTATCGTGAAAATTTAAGTAAATAACGAATTTTAAATTAATAGTGATAATGAAAATAAGATGTGAAATAATATAATAAAACAAGAGAAACGCGGGGTGAGAATTGCATGAATCACCATGACTATTCTAAAAACTAATGAGTCCATCACCGAGACATTCAAAATTCTCAGATGTATCAAAAATCGAAGTAGGGAGTTGAAATATCTACGAACCACCGTGTAATTTCAACTAAATAACAAAATTTAATAAAAATAAAATAGATCATTGAGATACCCACGAACCACCGCAGGTTTTCAACAATAATCGCGAAAATGCCAATGAAATGGGTGATTGAGTTCTACATGGATCTCCATGGAAATTCAATAAAGAAGGAAAATGTAAATTTAATAATAAAAAATTAAATTAATTAATGGAATATTTAGTTTAATAGTGTAAATTAAATTTAAATGATGAAAAACTCAATTTTATAATAACATTACAATAATTGAATTTTAATAATAAAGACTTACAAGATGGAAGGTAAATTATGAATAATGAGAAGTAACACAAGATTAATGAAAACAAGAAGTACTAAAATGTTAATAGTTAAAGTTGAGGGTAAAGATTGAAACGTGTTTGATAGTTTGAGAATATGATAAACTGAAATAATTGAGAGAGGATAATCTAAATAACATAACAAAATGATAATTGTTTAAACAAACTGTGATAACTGTGTTTGGAGGATTATGTCGAATCATAGGAATTAAAATACTTAGATTAATTGAAGTAAAGTGAATAAATCACACCATGAAATTTTGATTAAGTAAAATCAATTAAATAAATGAATAAACGAATATCCTTCGATTGGTTGGGCTTTCCATAAGCCTTCCAAGGCATTTTATTGTCCCAACTTGTTAGAATACCAAAGTAAATAAATTTGTGAGTTGGGCTTCCCATGAGCTTTCCATGGAATTTTATTGGCCAAGGTAAATAACATCAATTTGTGAGTTGGGCTCCCATGAGCATTCCATGGCCTTTTAAATGGCCCAACAAATTAACGAATAATCAAAATAATTGAGTTGGTCGAACCATGAGCATTACATGGCATTTTAACTGACCCAACTAAATAATGAACTAATGGATTCAAATATGAGCAGTTGGAGTATCTCGTGAACCACCACAGCTGATACGTTCCAACCAAACATCAAGTCAAAACGTGTTGAGAAATGGATAGTTGGAGTGTCCATGGGTTGACATGATTTTTTCACCCAACGAAACACTTTAATAAATAATGATATAAATATTGGAATTTTTCTGAATATAGCCACAAACCATCGTGAATTCGGTTTTTATATAAGGAATGTAACCGTTTAACCGGTTACGCTGACCCGTTAAAGTACCGGTCGTATGACATTTGTTCTGCTTTGGCCAGTAAGATCGAGTACTGTGGTCAGGTTATCTCTAGGTAAGGAATATCGTCTTACCTTTGATTCTCGAAATCGTTTTCCCAAGGCCTGACTCCCAGTTCTCTCCCCCTTCCAGTAACTACGAGAACATGTAATACTCCCACGCTTTAAGGTGCGGGAGTAAAAACAAAACAAGGGAATACTTAAGGAATTTCTCAAAAATAATATAATAATAATAATAGTCTAGGGTTATAAGAAAAGATTTAGAAAATATTTTGAGAATGAGGCATAACCTCGGAGTTTGTGTGTGCAAAAGATTAAAATAATAAAATAAATAAATAATTTAAATAAGCTGTGAACACATAAAATAAGCACGTAAGGCAACCAAGTAAGCACATATAGGGTCCTAATCATATTACTAGGATATTTCTAACGACCTATTTTATAACCTTCGGCTCTGATAACAATCTGTCACACCCCAACTAACGCCGGAAACGCTTGGGTGTGAACCGTTGGTTCACAGCTCACAAGGTACTATCATAAATATTATATATGACAATATCTAATTAATTATTAATTCCAAAATTTCAATCAAGTACACAAAGTTTAAACAAATTACCAAACAATATAAAATAAACAACCATCCAAACACAAATGTCTTTTATTAACTAAGGTCTCTCTAAGTGTCTCTTCATCTTAGCTTCAAACCAAATGATAATCTACAAATTCGTACAAAATAATATAGATTTGTCAACACGAGGTTGGATTAGAAAAATCACCAGTGTTGATATAATAGTAATATATAAATAAAAGAGCAAAACTGATATTAGGAGTAAATCAATCAAACCATGAGCAAATAAAGTGTGTCAGCTAACCATGCCTCTCGAAAACGGGTTATGGCTACTATGACAAAACAAATACAAATAAGGGTGTCGGTTGACCATGGCTCTCAAACACGGCTATGGCTACTTGGACCGGCGTATGATTATACGGACATGCAAGACTTCTGATGGACTTCTTTGAAGACGATAAAATAAAACAACTAAACAAATAGCCGTTAATCGTTTAATTTATAATACACAACACTCACAGTTTTCAAGTGCGAATAATATATAATATGTAAATACGAATAAATACGCAAGTGTCCCCAAAACTTTTAAAAGCTGTAAAATGTGGGGAATGACTTTACACCTTGACGATTATGCGAAAAACCAAGAGATAGAATAAACGAGCAAAGTTAATGGGACGATTGTTCTGATTCAACCAGACTTGAGACTTATATAAGATAAACTAAAGTAAAAAATAAGAGCATGGCCACTGGAATCAATCCAAACGGATGTATAGAACTCCGGTTATGAGGTTTTTAGTAAATAAGCAAGCTGGTACTAGCCAGAATTCAAACAAGTCTGTAGTAGGGTTTTGGTCAGTACACTCAAAATTTCAAAATACATGTCTTCTGGAACGAAAGCTCGTTCCGACAAAAGTGATAGAAATGGATTGGTCAACTTTGTTGACCGAATTGCCCTTGAACGGGTTGGAGTCTAATTGACCATCGAGACTCCCTCAATCGGAAAAATTGATTGAGGGATTTTGTTCTGCAGATAAAAATATACAATTTTGAAGAGGACAACTTACATCGGAGATGAATAAAAGAATGAGAAAACCGTGGTCAAATATGTCTTGAATATTAAAGTCAACTAGTCTTGAAAGAATTCAATTAATCTTAAAGAATATGATAATAGGAAGAAGAATTTCATGGGATTTGAGATGAGGACGGCTAATACAAGGATTTTAGGGTTGGAGAATGTCTTTACATAAAAAGAATATAAAGATTGTGTTAGTTGTTTTAGTAATTCCTCGATTAAGGAAACCGAATAATATAATTAAGACAAAATCGGTTCAATTAATTCAAATATCTTAGTGTGATGAACAAGAAATGGATGTTCACAATGTATAATAGTATATTATAAATAAGTTCCTGAAATTAGTCAATCATATGTTTTTGAGAAAATTACAATTTTTGTCCTTTTAAATATACAAAATTATGAAATGAGTCCGTTACGAAAATGACTTTCACTTACTATCCTTTATTTGTATGTTTCGCTCGATTTTTGTCCTTAACACTAACTAATGTTAAGTTTTTCCGTTAAGTTATCTCATGTGCGCTGCATATGATGGTATTTTAGTCTTTTTACACTTGAAAGACTGTTTGTGTAATATAAATAAAGATAAGGGTCTCCAATACAGTTATTATAAAAAATAATTTAAATAATATTAAAAAAATTTATTAATCTATAAAATCAAACATCCTTCACTTTGCCATCACCACCGTTTAGTATTCTTTGACCCTACCACTACTGTTTGCTTTCTCCGACCATCATCACATTTTCCAGCAATATTACAATTGAACAGCCACACCTTGAAAACAAGCCACCCACCATCTCTATCTCCTAGCTTGGCATCCCCGATTGTAACCCCCACCACAACACCGTCATCCCATGTCACCATCGATTACATCTCAGATCCGCCTCCGTAACTTCTGATGGCATTTCGTCTTCACTACATCGCACCAAATCACCTCCCTTTCTCTCTCTCTCTCTCTCTATCTCTCTCTCTCCCTCCCTATCTGTTTGTCTCTCTTTGACTTTTAGATCTGGTAGGTGCAGATTTGATGACGTAGGAGTTGTGGTTTCTTACATTAAGATGGTACCTAAAGATGACGATGGTCGTGACAAGAAGGGAAAATACCAGTAAAAGATGCAATCGCCAGTGAAACCTCCGCCACCCTGATCTAAGGAGATGGTTGTAAGTCTTGGTTGAGGTTCCCGATTGGAATTGCACGTTCCATTATGCGGTTTCGATGAGGAGATGGTTTGATTTAGATGTGATGAAGTCGTTTGGCAAGTTCAACGAATGTTTTAGTGGTGGCATGCCGGTGAGAGGATTGTTGGCAGGGATGAAGCCTGAAGATGATTGAAAGGATTAAGTTTATGGCTGATTAATAATTTTATTTATTTTTTACGTAATATTATTAAAATATATTTTATAATAATTGTATTGGAGACCCTATTATTTATTTATGTTACACAAATACTTCTTCAAGTGTAAAACGACTAAAATACCCTCATGTGCAGCGCATATGAGATAACTTAACATTCGTTAGTGTGAAGGACAAAAATCGAGCGCAACATACAAATAAAGGATAGTAAGTGAAAGTTATTTTCGTAAAGGAACCATTCCATAATCTTTTACATTCAAAAGGACAAAAATTGTAATTTTCTCTATGTTTTTTGGCAAAATTAGTCCCTGTAGTTCCCAAAAATGCATTTTTTTAGCTATTTTAAGCGATTTTGAGAGTTTCAAAGGACTATTTGGCATGATTGAAAGTTATGAAATTATAAAATAAGTTAAAACAAGTTAAGTACCAATAAATACAAGTTTTTATTAATAGAAAATATCCTAATTATATTCTGAAGTCGGGTAAACGAATACGGTTATGAATATGAAAAATCTAAAATGTTACAGAATAAACATATACCGAATCTAGTCTTATTATATGAATACGATCAGTGTTGATTTACATTATAGATTGATTGATTGCGTTAAGTGAACGAAGGATTACGTTATGTGTGTTTGATAGAACAATTAGATAGAGTAACGACTTGTTTACTTTAGAATACTTCTAAATAGGTTACATTATACTTTCAGGAGACGACTAATTCGTTAGGCATGCCTACCGAATGAGGGCTCCATTCGCTATGCCATTCGTTATACAAACCATATGAATGGCTGACATACGTTAACTCTCATAGGTTAACTCATTCGTTAAACATCCTTAACGAATGAGAACAAAACACACGGACTCATTCGTTATTATAGTACTAGCGAATGAGTCTTATATTATTTACCAAAGTACCCCCTATACATTAAACTAATATCAAATACATTAAAACAAAATCTAAGACACCAAAACGGTACATTAACAAAGCCAACCCAACGTTCACGCCCATTGTGCAAAAGAGAAGAAAAATGGGCTGGATCAACAAAGGAATGTAACAAGCAAGTCCAGGAATTACTTGACGCCGGAATCGTACACGCGATCCTTTACTAGACATGGGTGGCCAATCTAGTCATGGTACCCAAGTCTATCGGCCAATGGCGCATTGCATTGCTTTTGAAGATCCTAACAAGGCATGCCCAAAAGACTGTTAACCACTCCAAGAAAGAGACTTGAAGGTTGGCACGTTCGTACCGTTCCGCTACAACTATTTCTTGGACACTTACAAAGGGTATCACCAGATCCATATGGCCACCGTGGATCAGGACAAAACCACGTTTCGAACCGTGACTGGCGCATATTGCTACAAAATGATGCCATTCGAGTAAAAAAACGTGGCGTCCACTTATCAGCAGCTAATGGATAATGAGTTCAAGGAAAAATCAAGAGAAATTTGGAAGTATACATGGATGACCGGGTCATCAGAAGTGCTAAAGAACCCTCCCTGTTGAAAGACATCGAAGAAACGTTCAATATGCTCTGCAGGATAGGCATGAAGCTCAGCCCGGGCAAATGCTCCTTTGGAATGGAGGAGGGCAAGTTCTTGGGCATTATAGTCACCAAGGATGTCTTCAAAGCCAATCCCGAAAAAGTGGGGGTCTTTGTCAAGATACCATCACCCGGCACTATTAAGCAGGAGCAACGGTGAATGGGCACCTTATGGCGTTAAACATGTTCTGGGTAAACCACCCTGACAAGTCGTTTCCATTCGTATCTACCCTCTGCAACTACCTTAAGAAAACGCAGTTCTGCTGGACCGTAGAGGCGGAATCTGCATTCCAAGAAATTAAGTCCCGATTGATCCAACTCCCCCTATTACCGAGCCACTTCCATATGAACAGTTAACATGTATCTCTCCGCTTCGAATAGGGCGGTCGTCACTGTACTAATGGTAGATATGGATAAGGTGCAAACCTCCATGTACTACGTCATCAGTTGAACACTCACCGACGCAGAGACAAGATACTCTACTATTGAGAAGCCGGTGCTCGCGTTAGTCCAAGCTTCTTGATGCCAACACCGGTACTTTCAAAAACATTCCGTCAATGTTCTAACCAACTACAAAACGTGCTTTGCAAGCCAGACTCAGGAAGAGTTGGAACAACACACAATAGTATACAAGCCCAGATCTGTGATCAAAGGGGTATGTACTTTCCGATTTCATCACAGAAGTGCCCGCGGTGCGGGAGGACGAATGCCGTAGGGAGCTAGAACCTCTTGCAATGCAAGAAAGGGAAAGTATTTGGTAGCTTTATACGGACGAAGCCTCAAATAATGAAGGGTCAGGTGCTGTACTGAGACTCGTAGATCCGTAAGGCCATGAATTCACGTATGCTATCCACCTCGAATTCAAAAGTACAAACAATGATGCTGAATAGGAAGCCTTTTTGGCTGACCTAAGGATCGTGTGGAAACTTGGTGCACAACCCGTGGAAGTCAACATGGAATCCATGTTGGTAGCAAGTCAAATCGACGGGTCATAAGAAGCCAAAGATGAAAAAATGTCCATGTAACTAGCCTAAGCCAAGGCGCTAAAGCAATGTTTAAAGGCATGCAAAGTGATTCATATCAAGCGCAGTGAGAATAAGCAAGCCGATGTGCTGACCAAACTGGCTTCAGTTAGTTTCAAACACTTGGTACAGGATATTCGCGTTGAAGTCCTCAACACCTCCTCAGTCCCCACAAGAGAAGTTTGCGTCATCACTACAGTCAGCGCGCCATGGATGACACTGATTGTTAACTTTTTGTTCGCTGGTATCCTACCAGAAAGCAAAGAGGAGGCTAGGAAGATATTCCATATAGCGCTTAACTACAAAATGAAAGATGGCATCTTGAATAGCCGATCTTACCTAGGTCCACACCTCCGCTCCGTAGACCGATAAGACACCAGTTACCTGTCAAGAGAAATACATGAAGGTATATGTGGGGTACACGCATGCCCGTAAACGGTGGTGGAAAAAAATATGAACGCGGGGTATTATTGGCCAGTCATGCACGTAGACGCTGAAAAGCAAATCCACAAATGTGAAACATGTCAGCGCCATACGCCGCCATACGCCAAATACCCTTTCACCCAAAGAATAATATGATACCAGTCACCGCCGTGTGGCCATTTAAAAAATGGGCCATATACATCATTGAACCATTTCCAGAAACGCCACGCGGGTGAAATTTTTGATAATCACAATCGACTACTTCACCAAATGGATAGAGGCCAAGTCATTAGCCACTATCAACACCGCTAACCTGAAGAAGTTCATATGGGAGTTCATCATCTATCATTTTGGCTTGCTCATGAACATTGTCAGCGATAACGGAACGCGGTTCACCGACTAGCACATCAAAGCCTAGCTTGCGGAGCTGAAAATTTCTCAAACTTTTATATCCGTCGCGCACCCATAACACATTGGGAAGTCGATCGCGCCAATCACAGCATCGTCAATGGAAATAAAAGAAGGTTGGACCATTAAAGGTCTGGTTGGATAGACCAAATCTCACATGTCCTTTGGGCCCTTAGAACACAAAGGAACGTAAGTAATGCCGAAACACCATTTAGTCTAACTTATGGCACAGAGGCGATGGTCCCCACCGAGATAGGTCTACCTTCTCTGCGTATCTTAACCATGGAAGAAAATAATGCGAACAAAGGCATATCGGCTTAATGCTCCTAGAATAATGAAGAGAGTTGGCCATAATGCACAAACACAACTACAAACGCCAACTCCATAAATACTATAACGCCAACGCAGGAGAATATGTCTTCCGCAACAACGAGGAATACAACGCTCAAGCGCCTGGAAAGTTATCGCCAAATTGGGAAGAACCTTATCAAATCAACAAGGTTCTAGGCATAGGCGCTTATGCGTTGAATAAACTCAATCGCACACCTGTTCCGCAAACACGGAATGCGGCGCAATTTCAGAATTGTTACATGTAAATCGATGTGATTTTATGTAAAAGCAGGCCAATGTTCATAATATTGTTAATGGAAACGATACTCTGCTGTTGGCAATCTACATTGGCATTATCAACTTATCTATCATACTAATTTAACAAAAGTAACACAAAGAAAGAGATGGAAATGTTTCATTTCATTGATAAACAAATATTTACAAAAGTGGATACCAACATCCACTAAACAAATACAATTTACATAAGTCATACGCTATTTATGTACAATTATAATCTTGGCGATGGGACGCTTCATAATCGATGATCTCTTCTTCTTGCTCTCCTTTTACCATAATCTTCGCAGCAGCATCACCATCGCCACCATCAGCCTCCACGGAATATGTGCTTGCTCTTGTTGGTTCCAATAGCTCTAGCAGTTTCTGCACACTGTCCTTCTCCTTAGTAAGCTAGGCGAAGACTAACAAAATTGGGAACGAAAAGGCACCATACTCCGCCTCCAGAGCTTGGTATTTAGCTTCAACGTGAACACTATGGAGAGAGTAAAGTTCCAGGGGAATAGGTTCCTACACATGCGTAAGAGTCTCCTGGAACCCCACCTTGTGTCCCACTTGTTGCGCTATCATCACAACGTGCCCAATGCTCTTCATCATAGCTTCTCATTAATGATGCACTGTGCAATCTGAAAAAAAACAAAAAAGTTAGAAAACAGGCCAACCAGCCAAAACAAATAATTAAGAGAGCAAGGAAATATACTAACCTTGCAGATGACATGCTTCAGCAGCCAATTGCGGTCGCTGGCAAGGGCAACGCTCTGAGAAGTTAAAGTCTCAATTATTTCCTCCTGAGTTTCCATCATGTCACACCCCGCCAAAACGGAAATGCAAGATGCGACGTCCATGGATTCAGAATGCCTGGACTAGACGCCCAACTCGATCATAGCAAGATCATTGAATTCTATGGTCCAACCCAAAACACTTGACCTGCTTCAACTATTTTGCTGACAACAGATACCTGAAAAACATACTTATAAAGTCAACATAATGTTGGTGAGTTTATGGATCGTTTTCCAATAAAAACATTGAAAGTGTATATGTAATCTTAGTATGAAATCATTTTCCTTGAGATCATAATGTAAACGTGGCCATATTGTGTAATTATTTTCCTTGAAAACAATATATTTATATACATATACATATACATATACATATATGTGTATATATTTATATATATATAAGTGTGGCAATAATACATGAAAACATATCGTTGAAAACAAATGTAGGTGTGGCCGAAGTATGGAAACGTATTCTTGAAAACATAATAAAGGCCTCATGGTCATAAGTGAAAGCATTTCCCTCATGAAAACCTTTATTAATGAATTTATGTTCGTGTTAAACCCTCTTTAATGAAAATTATGATGATAAGCATGATAACCAGAACAAGTAACGATGATCCTCCATAGACTAGATAAATCTACGAATTAATATGTTGACACATGAGCCTATAACCAAGCCTAAACATGTCCAATGATTTTCCCAACATCGTGCCATCACTGTAAAACGTTAGACTGCACTACACCCAGACGACCATGAGGATGGTTCAGTTAGCGTGACAAACCCAGAGTGGGGAGGTTGGCCCCAATAGTACTATTCACATAATCCTCGGCTAAGTCCATAGCTAATGTTTATAGTATGTGTGTGGTCCATGACCACCCGAGAGGGTTGCGTTCAATCATGTTCACATAAAGCTTCGATGTCTTATTCTCTAGTCATCGTCTCAAATACGCTCATGTATGTTTTCAAATAAGTTTGATTATGTTTCCTCCCTAGTTTGTAAAACGCTAAAAAGAAAAGGGGTCGAGAAACTCACCTCAGTCCTTACGTACGCATAATGAATATGTCGATGTTACGAGATTTGTAAAGTGTGCAAGCAGGCATGAATATAATCCAATATTATCTTAACATGCAACTTAACATAAGTATCTTGTATATAGAACAATGTTATCACACGTGTGGTTGAGCTCGAACGATTTGTTAAGATGTTACAACCCGTTAATGTTTGTTGGAATATACATTATTTGTATGAGGCTCGGAGTTTCATCTTATTCTTGTTGGATTGTTATAATTGAATGACCACACTTTCACCGTCTCATACGTTTGTAAGTACATATTTACGTAGTTGCATATATAGATTGTAATTAGTATTTACAAGTGTGGTGACAGCATAACTAATGATATCACTAGTTATGAAAATCAAATTAATAATAATAATGATAATAATACTAATAATCTTAATGATAATAATACTAGTGTAACTTCACTATTAGTCGGTTATGATATTGTTAATAAGAAGATAGCTTTAGTAAGGTCCGCATTATTAATAACAGTATAGTATTGAGAATTCATGATTATTTTCTAAGGAGTACTAAATTTGAACTCCTTAATAAAATACATACAGAGGTACATCTAATTGTAATGGATTTGTATATGCTTGTGCTATGATAATTGCTATGCATGTATTTAAGTTATGTACAAAACAAAAGTATGTGCGTCGATATAAAATATCGTCGATCAAATCGACTAAATATGTGTATGTGTATATGTACGTTCGTATCTAAATATTAATAGAAGTCACATTTTATATCTAGATGCGTGCCATGATTCACTAATTCGGTGCAGTTACATATTCAAAGCCAATTGAATTAACCATTGTTACTGTCATAAATGATACTAAAATTAATGTCAATATTAGGGATTGTGTTTATGATTGAATCATGTAACAGTTATATATTCATTATTTACCAACACATGTTTTTAATATATTTTACCGTTCTATTTTATTACATGCAATGTTGTTTTGAAGTCATTGGTCGGGTTGGTCGGGTCGGTTCATTTAAAGCTCGGTTCGTCTCACTAGTGTGATATGATTATTTAAAAATAAATAAATAAATAAGCACTAAGTGAATGGTTCATGCACGAGTTTTTGCCTTTACATTCGTATTAGTTGTTTGACCGACAAGGGTCAGGTTGGACCGAGTTTCACTATGCTTGACTGGTTTTGACCACTGTTAACCCGAGCTTGACCGAGGCTAGTTACGTCCTTAAATACACCATTTCACTCATTTTTCGACATGAACACATTTGCAAGGTCAGTTTTTTTGTTTCGACGCATTTTGAAGAGAAGTTGACCAACAGTTTGACCAAAGGGCTGAGTTGACTAGGTTTGACCGGCTTTGGTTGAGAGCCGTCACTGCTCCGTCGCTTGATTACTGGAGAGAATTGTTGTTAGCTCGCTTGAACCCTAGACTAGCACTGACACTTTCGGGTTGCCTCCGTTGGTCTGCAACAGGGACCTAAACCCATCGCCAAAGTGGTGCACCTGCGAGCTCGATGAAGGAGATTTCTTCTCACATAATTTAAGGTTTTGATATGTGGGCATTGGATAGAGGAAGCCATCAGCAAGAGGTGGTTGGATTCTGATTTAAGAGTTAGAAAAAAATAGGAAGAGAGTTGTTAGTGTGGCTTCTGTGTGAAATGAGGAAGGTATGATACATAAGCAGATTGAGTGTTGCAGTCTCAAAATATTTTATTCGGAATAGGAGGATCTTTTACAAATCTTATGTAGATATACACATTTTCTACCATTCCTGACAAAACCGGATAAACCTTAGTATTGACAAATCAAATAAGCGTTTAACCGCTTATTGCGTAACGAACGAACGGATAACTAAACGGGTCTGGTTATGACCCAGATATCTAGGGGGGCATCTATAAGTGATATACGTTTAATATAAGCTAATATATTATTATAGCCTTAGTACGATAGCAAACCAGTTAAACAAAACATGCTCATTTAACTACCCGCTATAGATTTAAACGCGAAAGATAGTTACAAAAAAAGCATTGTATCATCCGTTAAGCCGAAAAAGACTTACAAAACATTTATTTGAAATGTTTTAAGCGATCCGTGAAAATATTTTCGATTTTACAAACAAATACTATGTTTTTATAAATTTACAAAAAATGACCGAAAAATACTCGTTTTCACGCTGTTTGTCGTACCCGATAAATTTTCGGCGCCAAAAATCGAACCCGAAACAAATTTGTACTCAAGAATTCACGTATGGCACACAAAACGGAGAAATGGACCAAGGAGGGGCCCAAGGGGACCCCCCTAAATGGGGCAGTCGCACGTTGAGGAAAACCCCCCTTGGCTAAAACCTTCTGATTGAAAAAAAAAACCGAGTTCAGCTCTAATTTTCTTTATTCTTCAAATATCCAGCAACAAAGCAAGGTAAAACAATTTAAATTTTATAAATTTAAGTTACTTTTAAACATTTTTAAATACATAAAATTATAGATTAATTACCAAAAATCACTACTAACCATATAAAAACCTTTAATATGATCCAAATACATATTTTGGTCCTAACATGGTTAGAAATCATAATCAATAACTATATTTGCCATAAACACGGATTAAAGGGTTTAAACGATGTTTTTACGGTTCAAAAGTTCGGATTAATGCCCTAGCCGAAACCCTAAGTTAAGAGGCTACCATATTGATGAAACATGCTTGTTTTATGATATAGGACCTGTATGTAGCTTGCATAGAGCACAATAACCAGAAAACTTGATTAGAAGGGCAAAAACGAACCAAAACCGCACAGGTAATACCGAATCACTTTTTTTTTCGGGCTGTTTAGGTTAAGGTTGTGATGTGCATAGTTTTAGGTCATGAAATTTTGTAGGGACATCAGGGAAGATATCATTGAGCCCCTAGTCAAATTTGGTAATTTTTCAACCATCCGAGAATATTTGGCAAAATTATTACCGAATTGGGACGTTTATTTGGGTAAAATAGTTAAAATGCTTTAAAAATTATGATCTTTTGTGGGGAACTCAGATTTAGTATATTTTGATCACAGATGAAATTTGAGAGCATTTGGAAAAGCCGAAGTAGGTTTCATGCATTTGCGTTCATATGAGTTTTTATAATCGTTTTTGGCCTGAAAAGAATATTGAACAAGGTTGTACTGGAATTGATACAGATGGTTTTGGGATATAATTTGAGAATCTAGGAATTTTTGGAAATCGTTTGGGATAAACGGACGATTTTCAGGCTAAATATAGTAGGTAAAATAAATTTTTATAAATTAATAAACCAATAAATAATTACAGAAATATTTTTATAAAAATCTACATATTTTATTTGATAAGTGGCTAATTTTTTATAATTTAATGATTTACGGTTAATTAATTATGCTAATTTGAAAATTAAGCATATTCAATTCTAATAAAAACCGGCAAGTTCGTGATTAACGAACCTGCGGGAATATCAGAACACCAAGAGTGATCAAAAATCATATTTTTGGATTAATTAAGTAAATACGAATCTTTTTATGAGAAACGGGCCCCGTAGCGAATCCGGAACCCCAATGTGTGATCTTTCTTTATAACATAATCATTTTATAGACCAACACATTTACCCAAGCTTACTTCCCTATAACTGTTTTCTGAACGCATAAACAAACAACTTGGCCCAGTTGGGAAAACGGGAAAACTGAGCCCAGTTCGATTTTAAGTATTAGACATTGAACAACATCACAACCTAAGCCTATTGACACTCTCTGGGCGTTCCAGCTATACCCAGATTAGATATACAGTCCAGTTTAGTATTAAGATTATAATAATATTAAAATATTAATATTATTATAATATTAATTTTAGGGATCAGTGATTACAAGTCGAGCAAACCCTGAATTTTAATATTAAAATATTAAAATATTAATATTATTATAATATTAATTTTAGGGATCAGTGATTACAAGTCGAGCAAACCCTGAATTGTCGCACTACTGATTACTGATTAAACCATGAGTTTCATGACCCTACTTTTAAACTGTTTTTATGAACTTTCGAGATGAAAAACATATTAATACATATCTGCAAACTATGAATTGTTTGATGATGGGAATTATCTAAGTTCTCACGTACAAGAACCAACCCATTTACTTTGAACATTGTATATCGCGTATGTGTTTTAAATAATTTACTTCCTACAAGCACAAATATTAACTAATGTTATTTCTTGCACAATACACATTATTAGTTTTAGATTAATAGCAGGTTGTATACTATTATGCTAATATATCGCTTAGTGTATTCAAAACCGATATAACGACGTGACGGACACAAAATATTTTCTTTTATTTCACTAATAATAAAACGAATATTTTATAAGATAAAATAATCATCACATTTTGTAATATTGGATAGTATTATTAACTTAATAAGGGGCCGATTATTCATGGTTATCACACATCGCGTCAGCCAACTTGCCCGCATCTGCCTTTTGGATCGTCGTCTCGGTCTCCAGATGCTCGACCCGCTTGCACATATCGGCGTTTTCTTCAAAGTGCTTGGCGGCGTCCTCCTGCACAGCTTGAGCCCGGTCGCGTTCCTCTGCAAGTTCTTCGTTGGTCTTCTTGCACATGGCGTGGTACTCTTTGTAACGCTCAACTTGCTCCCGGACAGACTCCACCAAGTCTGCTTCCGCTTTCCTTTGTACTCTGATGCTTCCCGACCAGCCTTCCAGGTGGTATCTTCAAAATTCTTTAAATAAATCCCTCCTGGCAGAGTCAGAATCGATCTTTTCAGCATGAAGATCACGATTCTAGCGAATAAGCGCCGCCAGACTGGAGAGTCCCCGGACAGCGTTATAGCTTGCATCAGTGGAAAGGTTGTTGCGGGGGTGGAACTTGCGAGCCACGCGTTCACAAGAGGGAGCAGTGCTCCAAAAAATTAGCGCAAACGACTGGGTCTTCAAAATTGGCGCCACGAGTAATGCTTTACCGAGGAAAGTATAGTTGATTGGCCTCGACGAACCCACTCGGATGCGGGACCTTCAACCCCACGCCACTGCCACCATCGTCTGCGTCGCTCCCTGATCCAAGGTCGAAAAATTTCCCAATCACAAACGCTCCAATGTGAAAAGGAGGCGGCTGTATGATCTCATCCCCATCAAGGACAAAGGCCTTCGACAGGGACTTACCCCGAAACTTCAAGAAAAAGTCAGAGACAAACCTTACTCCACCTCTCCCCCCGCCGGTTTCTCTTCTCGAACCTCAGGTGGATTAGCCGGGGCCACCATCACGGGCTGGGATGCTTTCGTCGTGGTTTTTGCCTCAGATGGATTAATCAAATCCGTCATCATAGGCTGAGATGCCTCCACCATGGTTTCGGCCTCAGACGGATTAACCAAATATGTCATCACAGGCTGAGATGCCTCCGTTGTGGCTTCGACCTCAGACTGATTATCCACTTCCGTCGTCACAGTCATACTCAAAACTAGGTAACGCCTCCGACGAACCGCCTACACTTATCTTCACAGGCGAAAAGGCAAGCGCGTCTTTAGTTATCTCTTTGGCACCTACCCGCGCCGCTTCTTCCATTCGCTTCTTCACCAAAAGCAATTTCCCTGCCTCTGCGGAAGAGGGTGTTAGCAAATTTTATAAGGCCCCGGACCCAAGTGCCCTACTTTGATATTGGATTTACTCATAAACAAATTTCTAAGTATCTGAGTGAATTAAAACTTTTCACGGAAGACTTAACATTCAACCATATATTACAAAACATTAATCCTTGACTTAAACATTCGAATTGTCTGAACATAAAACAACATAAAATAAAACATCATGGCATTTCTTCTCCAGATGTCAACCTATTCAGTCTAGTACCATGTCTCCCAAAAGCCATCTGCTTCATCCTATTTACCCGTGTGCATACTAAAAGTCAGCTACGCTGAATGAGTTCTAGTTTAAAAGGCAACTTACTCTACATTCACATACTTACACATACGTATCCAGCGATACATTACATACTTAACTGGCTTAACATTCTTTCATACATACATACATACATACACACTTACTTCCATTCATACATACATTCTTATTTTTAACTCACTTAAACATATATAACTATTTCTACGTTTTAAACAGCCTTTCACCCTATAATCTTCGCAGATATTATTAGACTCTGCAACCTTTTAACCTTCGCAGATATTATTAGGGTTTGTAACCATTTAAACTTCGAAGATATTACTAGGGCCTGCAACCCTTTATCCTTCGCAGATTTTATTAACCTTCGCATATATTATTAGGGTCTGCAACCCTTTAACCTTCACGGATATTATAAGGGTCTGCAATCCTTTAACCTTCGTAGATATTACTAGGGTCTGCAACCCTTCGTAACCATACAACCATATATACATTTCTTTATATAAATAAATATATATATCTATATACATCCTTAACCTTTCTACATTTACACAACATTCACACAACATACCCTTACTAGTTAAAGTAAGTGTATTAACTTATCACATCGAGTATACACACAGCCCCGAAAATACAAATAGAGAAAGGGGTTAGAAACTCACATGGATCCTGTTTCTTTCTGAGCTAATAGTAACACCTCTTTTCATCTGGGCACAACTAACTGTTTTAATAAGTATTGCTGTTAATTAACTATCTTTCTAACTAAGTAATTGCTATCTAAGGTCTGTGAACTAATCTAACTTAGTTAATGGGATTACTGCTTTTCTTAATCGCATTCGCATGGGATCCCGAATCGCAATCGCATAGGGGTCCGGATCGCAATCGCATAGGTGACGAAATTGCAATCGCATATTCCAGAATCGCAATCGCATATCAGAATTGTATACTCCCTAGAATCGCAATCGCATATTCCCAAATCACAATCGCAATCGAACTAGGCTTATCTTTCCGTTTTAATCGTTTTCTTCTACCAAGTCCATTACTTTTGATTCCTTCTAACCCGATTCACTGTTCTATCAAGTTTCGTGCTAAACCGACTTCGTCTACACATCTATCTCGAGTCCAAGCATTACCCGCTTAATCCTGTTTACACCAAATCACTCATTTATAGCAACGTTTACGTTTTTCCCATTCGTTTTAATCCGATTTAACATCTTACCAAGTCCTATGAAAATCCGACATCGATAACATAATCGTTTAACTAAAATATACTTTAAACAGACCAGTCTGAATTGGTTTCTTCAGCAGAGGCGAATCATGGTATGTTTCTTGCTTGTTTATGGAAATTGGATACAAATAACCTTCTTTCTTTTTACGATTCGGACCGAAATGAAAGGAGGATTGTTTATGTTTGTTTTAGGTGTGTGGAAGCAAAGATGGAATGAGGGTTTTATGGTTTAGGGAGTTTAAATACCCCAAGCCCATGTACCTTAGGCCCATATGTGCACCCCAAGTCCATAATCCAAGTCCATCTTTACTCTAAGCGCGACACTCCTCTAATATTATTTTATTTAATCATAAATAAATAATAACACACAATTAAATAATAAAAGTTTCTTTATTTACTATTTTTAAAAACCAGATGTCACAAATTTCAAAAGAAAAAAAAGGAAGAGTGAAGAAAAATATAAGCATACCTGACGAAGTAACAAGTCTAGGTAGGTTGACGAATCCGCCAAGTTGAGGTTTCTTAAAAAGAGGAACCTCTACCTCTTCTTCTCCCTCCTCCGTTGTGGGCGCGACTTCGTGTGGAAAAGTGAACACCTTCACGCCCACGAAGGTTCCGCCAGCGGAAGCTGAGGACACGTTTGTATACATGATGGCTCCAAGCTGAAAGGCTGAAGGCACGTTAGTGTCCACAACGGTTCCAGCGCTAGTGGATGGAGCCACCTTGGTATCCACAACAGTTCCAGCCTTGGCAGGAACTGTGGAGGAGGAAGCACACAACAAGCCAGATGGAACATCATAAACGACCACGTCGTCGTCATCATCCTCCAAGGGCCTCTTCTTCCCACCCTTGGAAGGAGCATCCTTCTTCCAGGCACCCTTTGGATCGTCCACGCTCCGAACGTGCACGACGTAAGATCGCTTACATGAAAAACAATTAAATTTGTTAAGTCTTGAGTGTTGTAAACAACAAAGGTGCTATTGACGCCAACCTGCTGTGGGGTTCGCGAAGCTCGAAGGCGGAGATGGTGGTGGAAATGCTTGATCCGCCGGGGCAGGGAACACAAAATTTGGCTGCCTTGGCCAAGATCGGTAGTTTTCGTTCCCCCAACGCCCGCCAGTACAATATCTTCATCACCTCAGGAACCGACTGTAGCAACAGCATGCGATCACTAGAAATGATAAGTACCTTGCCCACTGTTGCGCATGATGAGCGCTTGCATAGGATCCTCCCAGACGTGGCTCATCCCTAGGAGCACCAACGCTTGCTTGGGATAGTGACGGAGCGGAGACTGGGTGCTCTGCTGGGCTCCGCCAACTCCTTCCCGGTGAAGAAGTTCGTGGCATGGGGGACCACCTGTGTAGTGACATACAAGAAGATGCTCTTCCAGTCAGAAGGCTCTGGGGCGCCTGCCCAACAATTGCTTTGGAACTCAACCGGGTGTACAGGTTCTACCAACCCTGGGAATTCCTGAAGGCGTAGATCGCCATCAACTTGTTAACTGAAGGGGCTATCCCCAAACAATGACAAGTGTACTCGAAATGGTGGAGGGGCGCCATGCCGAGTGGATGAATTTGGGTTAGATGCAGCCCAAACGTATCCAACATTGATAACACTAACCGAGTCATCGAGAGACGAAAGTTCTCGGTCGTGAAAAACTCCATATACATGACAATTTTGCCGACATAGCTTCCTTCACCATCTTGACAGGATTTGGCAACTCGGCCTCGAACGATGGGTCAATCCAATACAACTCCACCACTCATCGAATTCGGCCCGTTTCATCCGGAAACCGAAGATCTCCATGGTGAGGGCCTTCTTTTTTTCCTTCTCATTCTCCTGTTAGGAAGGACCAAACATGAAGTAGAAGAAAAACGGGTAAAGAAACTCAGGAAAACACAAAGGATTTCGGGAAAATATTCGCCAAAAAGGATAAATATTTGTTGGAAATCGATCTCCGAATTGAGGAAGTAGAGTAAACAAAATAAGCAAAGAATTCTGGAGGAATAGTCGGAGAATGAAGTCCATACCCTCCATATATATATCCATCGAAATTAATGTGATCGGGTGGTTACCGAAGAGAGAGAAAGTGTTGGCCTAATCAAACAGTGCCACCTATGAGGAACAAACCATTAGGTGTGTTACAGGTGGGCACGTCACCGAGATTCTCGCCCACGCACTTGAACAGACGAAAAAGCTTCCTACAGAAAGTAACCATCACCTCCACGTCCCATCACAGATGTGCTCTTATCCACACCTCCAAATAACCAAGATTCAAATTTTCACCCGCCTAAGTACAGCTGGCAGGACAACTCAGCAGATGGGTAACTACTAAAAACATACAAGTACCTCCCGCCACAAAGGTTTCCGCCTAAGGATGGTTCTCACTACCCTTCCACTAGAAAGGTTTCCGCCTAAGGAAGGTTTTCACTAACCTTCCGCGAGAAAGGCTTTCGTCTAAGGAGGGTTTTCATTAACCTTTCATCAGAAAGGCTTCCGCCTAAGGAAGGTTTTCACTAACCTTCCGCTAGAAAGGCTTCCGCCTAAGGAAGGTTTTCCTTCCGCTAGAAATGTTTCCACCTAAGGAAGATTTTCACTAACCTTCCGCTAGAAAGGCTTCCGCCCAAGGAACGTTTTCACTAACCTTCCGGCAAAAAAGCCTCCGCCTAAGATAGATCTTCAATAACTATCCACTAGGCGTCCACCTAAGGATGTCAATAACTTTTCAAAACGTCCACTGAAGATAACCCTCCTGCGGGGGGGGGGGGGGGGTAGCAGGGGATAGACTTCATGAAAAGCATCCTTGTCACCTCGTCATTTAACAATTCACCTCGACATTATCATACGAGGAAAACAATGGACTGGGGAGGGGGGGGACTGAAGAGGTAGGGTCTTGTGCCCACCTAAAAAGGAAAACAGAAGCTTCCGCGGGCAGACCTACACACTTTGCTGGACAATCAAAAGCACAAAGTACATGACGTTGACGGAAAATCAACCATGCACCAAACATTCTCTGGCATTCTGGGAAGATTGATTCCAAAGAACTTCCTAGTTATGGTGCAAAAAAGAAGTATGTCATCGAAAAGGACTTCCAGCCAATAGGGAGCCGACAGCGTATCGTCAATAGTACTAAATAGTATAAACGTCGCCATCAGTCAGCTACTTTGTTAACCAACCTTCCGCGAGCACGTGCAAGCTCTTTAATTGGTGGATTTCAGACATGGCAGACGACCCATATTTTCTCTCTTCTCATTCGGCTATGAATACCCCATATCTCAAACGGTAAAAGGATTTGGATTCTTCCGCGAGAACGCTCACTAGTGCTCTGCGTCGACTTGTTTTTTATTTATGTTCATATTCAATAATCATACTGATTCTAACGCCGGAGGGATGTTACGAGAAGAGCCCCCCCTTCTTCTCATAAAGAGCTCACGGTGTTTTGATTCATTTTGTTTTGTAGATGGTTTTACTCTCATCAGCCGGATCTTGCTCCAACCCCCTGTAAAAAATACTAACATTTAACCTAATAACTAAATAATTAGGGAAGTGTTTCTTCGGTTGTGTTTTGGTTTTAATGTCTCATTAGTTGTTTCAGCGGGATTTACCGTTAAAAAAATTGTTTTTTTTTTCTGTAAAGTACACAAGCTCTAAAACAAAGCTAGTTGCAGATAATATAACTTGATAGGGATTTTATTTTGGCCAAAGAGAACAAAACATCAGCTCTTCGAAAAATGGCTTACATTAATGTCTTCCGCAATAACCAAATTGTATCTCAATCAACAAACCCTCATCTTCAACAACCGTCACTTTCTAAAACACCCAACAAAATTTCAAATCCCTCACAGTTAAACCAAAATCACATCTGGGTCAACCCCAAATCTTCAAACCTTACACAAAAAACATACAATTCAAGGTACAATTCTCTCAATAAAATAGCACAACGTTTAAATTCATGCCCACCGCTTGAAAAACATGTGTTTAACCTACTAGATAATAATAATTTAGGTACTAGCATAGTTGCCCAAGATGTTGTTATTATTATTAATAGCATGTTGAACGCTGAAACGGCCCGCATTGTGCTTAAATATTGTTTAGGTAGATGTGATTTGAGTTGGGATGTTGTTCTTTATAATGTGACATTTAAAGTTTTTAGGAAGTGTAAAGATTTGGATAGTGCAGAGCAGCTGTTTGATGAAATGCTTCAGAGAGGCGTTGCGCCTGATAACGTCACGTTTTCAACTATTATTGGGTGTGCGCGGATATGTTCGTTGCCAGGTAAGGCTGTGGCGTGGTTTGAACGGATGCCTAAGTTTGGAATCCAACCGGATGATGCCACGTTTGCGGTGATGATAGATGCGTATGGGCGTGTTGGCGACGTTAATATGGCTTTAGCGTTGTACGAGCGTGCATGGGTTGAAAACTGGTGTTTAGGTGCTGTAACGTTTACTACAGTTATCCGGATTTACGGGACAATCGGGGATTTTGACCAGTGTTTGACCGTGTTTCGTGGCATGAAGGCTTGTGGTATAAACCCTAACTTAGGTTGTTACAACACGTTGTTGGATGCTATAACGCGAGCTAAACGCCCTTTGGATATTAAGTCAATCCACCAAGAGATTTTAACCACTCGGTTAAAACCCGGTTGGGCCACGTATGCGGCTCTTTTTACGTGCGTATTGCAAAGCGGCATGTGGTGATGAAGCTATTGATGTGTATAAAGAAATGAAGTTAAAAAAGATGGGGTTAAATAATGTTCTTTATAACACCCTATTATCAATGTGTAATGATATTAATTATGTGGATGAAGCTGTTTCAATCTTTGACGATATGAAGATGTGTAAAGAAAGTCAACCTGATACGCGATCGTTTTTGTTATTATTCTCATTATTGTCAAGAAAAGGGAAAGTGTCGGAAGCAGAGGCGGTTTTGAAAGAAATGTTGGAAGCCGGTTTTCAACATGATATCTATGTTTTGACTAATATGATTAAATGTTATGGGAAATTTAATCTTGGAGATGACGTGGCAAGAACGATAGATACAGTTATGGAACTGGATTTGCGTTTAGACGAGCAGTATAGTAGTTGTGTTCTTAGTGCGATGACACATGTTTCTCGAGAAGATATTGTTAAGGTTGCACGGTGCATTGATAAGGCGGACTTGAAACTTGGTAATTTGGTGAGACTTGTGGACTGTGATGAGGAAGATGATGATTTTAAGAATGAAGTTAGTGAAGTGTTTGCTGACATGGCAGGTGAGG
The DNA here is from genome assembly GCF_021521415.1 of Bidens hawaiensis. Taxonomy (NCBI): domain Eukaryota; kingdom Viridiplantae; phylum Streptophyta; class Magnoliopsida; order Asterales; family Asteraceae; genus Bidens; species Bidens hawaiensis. The sequence continues at coordinate 515,912 of NW_027491323.1, forward strand.
TTAGAAGAACATACTGTAATTGCTTGATTGATTTGTGTATGCATCTTGAAATGGTAGATAAGGCGAGCTTTTTAAGAGCATTTTTATAATGGTGTTTACTATGCAAGTTATGTAGCTTTGTTCAATAAGATTGTGAAGATGCAATGATTGTTTATTTTCCAACTCATCAATCATATATATATTTTTCATAATCAATATTGTTCATTTGGTTTTGGCTATGGTGGTAAGTAGCTCTGGCAAAGCGCGTAGTTCGGTCAGTTCACAGGTTCACAATGGGCTGATTTAAGACTGGTACAATTTGGTTTGGGTTAAAACGGGATCTTACCAAAATGGGTTCGGGTCAAAACGTGGTATAGCCAAAAATAAGCTATCTTAAAACGGGGGTGGGACCAAAAATAGGCTATGGTCAATACGGGGTGTGACCAAAAAAGGTTTGGGTCAAAACGGGTTATCACCAAAAATAGGTTCGGGCCAAAGCGAGTTGTGGGTTAAAATAAGTATGGGTAGAAGCGGGTTGTGACCAAAATAGGTCTGTGTCAAAACGGGTTCTAATCAAATTAGGTTCCGGTCAAAATGGGTTCTGACCAAAAATATGTTCGGATCAAATTGGTTCTGGGTCAGAACTTCAGACTAGATAGGTTTGGGTCAAAATGGGTTATGGCTAAAAATAAGTTCAGGTCGAAATGGGTTACAACCTTCAAGTTTGTGCTATTACATTGGCCCAGTGATTGACTTTTTTATTTTCGAAAATAACACCATTTGATGTTTAAAATCAAAAGAAACTAAAAGTCAGCAATCAAGTACCCCTGCCCTCTGAAAGTCAAACCTTGTTCTTGACTCTTGTGTAGTCAAAGCCTCCTCTTGATGGCGGAAATCAGATTAAAATTAGTTAACAACTGTTACATGGTCTGCACGTTTGTTGCTTTCAACTTGACTTCTTAATAACCCATTTACCCCCACATATATATATACACACACCAAGTGTGGTGACATGTAGGATCAGATTATAAATGGGCAATTGCATTAATGTTAATCAATCTTCTAACAAGAACATAAGTGTTCTTGTGTCTGATGGAAGTGAAGAAAGATTTAAGGTTTCAACTAAGGTTAGAAAGATAACCCGTGGTAAATACGAGGGCTATAATCTGGTGCATTTTGACCAGCCTAGCTTACCATTGGGACCGGACACAAAGCTTGTTCCGGCTGAGGTTTACGTTCTTATACCTCATGAGGATCGGTTATCTTCTGAAGTTGTGCCACCTCAGAAGGTTAAGATTATGGTGACCAGGAAGCAGTTGGAAGGTCTAATGAGAAGTGAAAAGGACTTCCAGATCAGCAAGATTAATCGTGTGTCTTGTTGGCGTAGACATGGGTATCAAAAACGGCAGCCGTGTATTGCTCCAATTCAAGAGTAAAGATCTTTATTTGTTTGTTTTATGATTTTGTGTGAGATACCAATAATCATCATGGTTATGTGGAAGCTTTGTAGTGAATTCCAAGTGAAATCATGTTATAATGAGGTAAAATCAACTAGTACTGTACCGGCGAGTTCTACATCATCGTTGCGAGATGAGACACTTATTTAGCATTAGATCATCTCTAGGCGGACACATCAAGGTGAATGGCGACCGGTTTCACCTGTTTCCAAAGCCAAAGTCACCCAAAATATTTGGACCCTATTAATATTTTGGAAGAGAAAGGAAAACTCTAGTTAAAGAGTTAAAAGACAAGAAAACTTGCTAAGATAAGAAAAACTCTGGTACTCCTTGTATAATATCACGTATAATTCAAATGAAAATCACGTTATTCTTGTATCTTATTTTGGACATTTTAGATCAAATAAAGTTTATTTTATTGTTTACTTTTTTTTAGTTGGTTCGATGAAATAAGACCATTTCTTTTGATTTCTTTGTGTAGATTTATTGTTGAAGCTTGAATTTTGATACGAATTTTAAGTGGGGCCCTTAATTTTGTGATTTTTTTATGTAAACTAGTATACAAGGCATGTATTGCTATGAGTGTAAAACTTTTCGGTTTTGATGAATTCACTATAGTAAAACAAAGAGAAAACTTAAAAATATAGTTGTAACATAACCAAAGGGTATTGAAACATGTTCTTTCATTTGTTTATTTATTATATAATTTCTAAACTCGTGCTACTAAACTCTCGCACAGTAACGAAAAAAGTATAATGTGTTTGGTTAAGTCAGTTAAAGAAACAAGGCTAATAAAAAAAATAAAAGAGAAATTAAAACATAAATAACAAATAAATCAAAAAGAATGGGGGGGGGGGGGGGGGGGGGGGGGGGACAAAAGTGAATGAGAACGTGTGAAAGCCACTTACACATCAAAAGTGTACCTGACCCCACTTGTTAGTTTATTGTGCGAGATTAATAGCTATCTGTCGTGGTTTGATAACGCACAACTAAACAATAACACAATAGATATAGAATATGATTGATTTCTATTACAATAACATAATCGATGTAGAATATGGTTGATTTCTATTGTTGTGGAAATGATTACAATTAACGAACTATCGGATACACGAAAAGTATTAAAAAAGATCGATCACTCGTCATATACACTATGCTCCTTTGTTCTTGTCTATCCAGGTTATACTACGCCTCGTGGGTTCATACACAAGGACAAGGTCACGTATTTTGCCCAACTTGATTGAGCTATTTTGTATGGGAGGTTTGATGGGCTATACGAATGGGCTGCATGATTGAGTTGGTTGGGCTTAGTCTGGTTCATAACAATAATAATGTTTTTCAGAGATAAGAACGTTGGGTTGGCTCGTGTTTTAATAAAAAGCATCGTTGGACGACATTCTGTTTAAAATTAGAAAGAGAAAAAGAAAACCTTAAATCATATTACTTGAGTAGAAAAGCAATTGTAACTGAGTTAAAAAAAATGAAAGAAGGTTCCTATTTGAGTTGTTTATTTATTTTTTTCTGTTGGGTCATATTTTGTGATTTATGCTTGTAGTATTGGGTTTAGTTTTGGGCTTTTGTATGTAAACCGAGATCACTTGATCTCGTTGGGCTTTAGTCTGTTTTGGGCCTAGTTGGTAGGATATATATTGATGTATGTTATCGATATTAGGGTGGTTCGTTCATGTATTATTATTGACCCCATATAAGTTGTTAAGGGCTTAAGCACCCGACGTATAATATACGTGTGTTTTGAAGCTTCTTCGTTGTTTTACGTGTGTTCTTGTGTATTGCATAGAATCGGCTTGGGATTAGTTTCCGCCTAATCATCAAGTAAATTGATATCACATTGAAAGATCTTGTCACGAGACTTACAATTGGTATCAGAGCCTATAGACCTATTCTATTCTCGGTTATTAGTGATATCAAGGATTCTATCGTCAATTTACGGGGTATTTTTTGGTTGAAGATTTCTGGAGTTTGAAGAAGATTGTTCTTCGTGTTATTCAGCGGGTGAAAGTTTAGTTCGGAACAGATTATGGTAAATCTCATATTTAATTTGAATCCCATCATTCTCGGGATTTAGTTAAATATTCAAGATTACCATATCTTGAATCATTCCAAGTTCTCGGTAAATCTGCTTCAGTTCTCGGGTTGAGTTCCAAGCTCTCGGGAAGATCTCAGGGTCAACGACTAACATTCAAAATTTTCGGAAGGATTTGTAAGTACCCTGGTTAAATTCGTCATTCTCGGGTTGAAGTTGTCATTCTCGGGCAACCTGGTGTGTGTTATCGGATATTGTTGACAGTTCTCGGTCAACTTTCTGAGTTCTCGGAAGAATTTTGCTGTTTTCGGTCATTTTTATCAAGTTCTCGGTTAGGGATATTATGGATCAATCAGATGGTAGTGCGTCTTCCAATGCCACTCTTCATCAAGAACTTGACTCTATCATGGTGACTACCACTCGTGTACCATGACTACTGAAATTAGAAGGGTTTGCTGAGTGGAAATTCAGATTTGAGAGGTACGTGAAAGCAAAGGATGCGAAACTATAGAGAAGCATAGTTAGAGGTCCTCAGGTTATTACCTATCAAAGGGAAGGTTCCCAAGAAGTGGAGACTAAGCCAGTTGAGTCGTATACAGATGCTGATTTTGACATTATTGAGCAAGATGAGAAGGCTCTGGCTACCTTGACCTTGGCACTTTCACCTGAAATTGCCTTGGGATTTAGAGAGTTGAACTCTGCCAAAGCACTATGGGAGGCTTTCATTGAAGTGTTTGAAGGAAATGTGGACATGAGGAGAAGTAGGCAAGATCTCCTAAGACAACAATTCAACATGTTCAACTATGTTTTGGGAGAGTCTCTTGAAAAACAGCTTCACCAGTTCATCTCGTTAATCACGGAGATCAGGTCTACAAATATAAACCTCACATCTGCTGAGATCAACAACAAACTAGTCAATTCCTTGCCTTAGAGCTGGGATTTAAATGTGGCCATTATCAAGAAGACCAAGATCTGGCTAGACTGACTTTCTCTGAGGTGATGGCCATTATCAAGGCTTGTGACACGGACGACAAGCAGCGTTCTATCAATCATGCAAGTACCTACAATACTGCTGGTTATGGCATTGCGGCCAACAATGCTTTAGTTTCACAAGACAATTTCCCATTGTTCAAAAGTAAGCCAACTCAACCGCAGCAGTCTCAGCAGACCTTCTCCATGTTCAGGTCATCTCAAAGTCAACCCGTTCCTCAATCTACACTAGCTACTAATGTTTTCTTTCCACAACCGACTCATGCACCGAAATCTCAAGCCTCCATGACCACATCCAGCCAGTCTCCTATTCAAACTCCTATTATTTCGAAAGAGACTCAAGAGAACATAGCCTTAATGGCAGGTTTTATGAACTGCTAAAATGCTTTTCTTGCTGGAGACCAGGTACAACCTGTTGTGGCTGCTGAGTTGGATTAGATACACCCAGATGATGTGGAGGAGATGGATATTTCTTGGCAAATCGACATGGCTGTTTTTAGAGCCAAGAAGTTCACCAAGAGGACATGCAGGAACAACTAGAATGTGCCTGCTAATCAGAAAGTGGGGTTCAACAAAAGTTCTCTGAGGTGCTATAACTGTCATGAGCCGGGTCATTTTGCTCGTGAGTGTACCAATCGGCCAAGGAAGGAAATAGAGAAAGGGCAATGGTTCCGATGAATGGTGGAAGAGAAGAGAGTGTGGCTAGCTCAAATACGGGTGAAAGAGGTTTGGTGGTTCAGAACTTCTTTTGGGATGATCAAATGGCAGCACTGAATTTAAGCAATGAAGTTGCAAATTTTGCTGAGATGGATGTTGATGAAGAGGAGAACGAAGCTGAGGAGCAGATTTGGGATCTTCAGCATGCTTTCATGGCCTTCACCTCCACCAAGCAAACTGAGGTAAGTCCTGTACTTTGTTCTCAATCGTGCATTGATAAAGTAGGTTTGTATAAAATACATAACAGTAACTTAATGAGGGAAATGGAAGGTGTAAAATATGAAAACTCAACACTTAAGAAACTTGAAAAGGCTTTAAATGACAAAATAGAGGCACAAAAACAAGATTTTTCAAAACTACAATCGGATTTTAGCATAAAATACTGTCACCATCTAGATGCTAAAAAGAAAATAGCTGAACTAACTGCCGAGTTTGAAGAATCGAGATTGGAGATAGTCAAACTAACAAATAAATTCGAAAATGTTGAATTCATTTTCAAAAAATTTGATATCTCTAGTGCTGTTGTGGAATCAATGATAGAGAAACAGTTGTGATGGAAAGAGAATAAAGGTGTAGGTCTAGGTTACAACATGGTTCCCCCTCCTTATAAGAATAACTACACTAGTCTTTCTCTTACCAACGAAGAGGAAGAAAAGGAAAAATGTATGCAGTATGGTAAGTCCACTACAGCTGGCAAGGGTAAGGTTGATACAGACTCGACAACTGAATCAACCTCAGGGGTGAACGTTTCTAATGTGTCTAGCTCGTGTGCAAATGAAGTAATAATTGAGGACTGGACTAAGGAAGATGATGAATCACCTATTGACTCTACTGTTACTTTAAATTTGCCTGTTTTGTCTGTTTGGTTACCTTTTCTAGAACTTCAAAAGGCAGTGATCTGTCATTTAATAAAACTGATGAACTTAAAAACAAAAATAAACATTTGTCATCTAAGTTTGTGAAAGAAAAGGGTTCTTGTAATGTTAAATGTGAAGTTTCTAATGATAAGTCCAAAGATGGAAAAGCAAGCTCACACAACAGAGCAAGACCGAGAATCAGCCACAATGATTTTTACATTAAAAGGCAAACCTGTTTCAACTGTGGCATTCCCGGTCACATCGCAAGAAATTGCTCTAGACTTCCGTATGTTCCATACTACAGACGCCATCAAAGGACTACGCCTTGGAATACCTCCACAAGCTTTAACTCAAATAACATGAGGTACAACAAGGCAAAGCCCTTTGACGGTGTCTGGAGGACAAACAAGGCGGACAGGTCAAGTTTTCATTAGACCAAGTCTAAGCCCATTGTGACCCAAAAGCAGAAAAGAAACACGGTCTCGGCTTCAGACCAAAGTGGGCCTCTGAACCGAGAACGTTTACCAGGGTAAAGTCTAACGTGTCTCTTGTCCGCAGACCAGAGACTGAGTCAGCCACTTGTGTAAATCACAAAGTTTTTAAACCAAAATAGAAGTGGCTGCCCAAGTCCCTGGTAAGAGAGTCTGTATCATCGTCTGACTCTATCTTTGAGAATCATGATGATATGTCATGGCAACCCGTAACACGATTGACCAAGTCCGGCCTACCCAGATCTACTATGGACTGGGTACCCAAAAGTAACTAATCTCGCACATTATGCAGGAACAACTATGGAGGAATATTATCAGACCATGGTTTATTGATAGTGGCTGTTAAAGGCACATGACGGGGGACATATCTAAACTAAGTGACATTCAAATCTTTAACGGTGGATATGTTTCCTTTGTGGGAGGAGAGAAAGGGAAGATTACTTAAAAGGGTACCGTGAGTAATGGAGTACTAAAGTTTGAAAGCGTTAACTATGTTCCGGAATTAAAGCACAGTCTGCTCAGCGTGTCACAAATCTGTGATAAGGGTTTTTCTACACACTTTACCAACAAAGAATGCTTGATTCTGAAACCTGGTATTCCCATACCAGAGGAGTGGGTCCTGGTCAGATCTCAGTGAAAAGAAAATGCCTACCTGATTGACATGAACAAGAACGTTCCTGACGAAATTACATGCTTGTTCTATAAAGTGTCGGAACATAAAGCCATGTTGTGGCATCGGCCCCTTGGTCATGCCAATGTCAAAACCCTGAATCTTCTTGCGAAGAACAATATTGTCCGTGGCTTGCCGGCTAAAGACTTCGTAACTATCGAAAAGTGTGTGGCCTGTGCGTTAGGAAAGCATCATTGGAAATCACACAAGCCAAAGCCAATAAATACCATTTCTTGTGTCTTTCAGTTGCTTCACATGGAGTTGTTCGGTCCAGTTCATGTCTTGAGTCTATCTCGTAGTAATCACTGTCTGTTCATCACCGACGACTACTCAAGTTTCACTTGGGTGTTTTTCTAATCAAATTAAGGTGAGACAGCTGACTTGATCAAGAAGTTTGTGGTGCTTATGGAATATCAGTTGAACTTGAAGCTCAAGGAAATTCGTTGTGACAATGGCATGGAATTCAAGAACTCTACACTGAATTATTTTTGTGCTAAAAAGGGAATACTTCGTCAGTATAGCTCAGCTCGTACTCCACAGCAAAATGGTGTTGCTGAAAGATGAAACCGTACTTTGATCGAAGCTACAAGAACGATGTTATGTGATTCAAAGTTACCATTATTCTTCTGGGCTGAAGCGATCAACACCGCCTGTTACGTTCAAAATCGGGTGTTGATAAACAAATCTCATATGAAAACTCCATATGAAATTGTTTATAGTCACAAGCCCACAGTCGCACACTTTCGAGCTTTTGGGTGTCCGTGCACTTTGTTGAATCTTGTGTCGACTCCTAAGTTCGAAGCCAAGGTAGATGTTTGTTATTTTGTTGGTTATGCTGGTCGAACTGCCTACAGGGTTTACAACAAGGCATCAAAACAAATCGTCGAATCATTTGATGTGCGCTGGTTGGAAGAAAATTAGACAGATGCTCGCGTGGGGCCTGACTGGTTATTTCACTATGACAAGCTGTTCAAGCCATTCAATTTGTTTCCTGTGATTGATTCAAATAACTTAGGGGGAGGAATTTCTACTGCTGTTGATGATGAAGAAGATATTTCTGCTAACACTCAAGAGTTTCCTATGCTTAGTGTGGACCCGTCTGAACCTTCAGACACCGTTCAACCGTCATCAGAGGATCTGGAAGAGACTGTCACCGACACTGTACCCTCACAAGAACCTTCTCCAGCAGAGATGTCATCAGTTGAGGGGGAGAGCGTTATTCATCAGATATTCGGTAGCACTCTATTCCCTGATGCCATTCCAAACGAATATGTTGCCAGTACCTCGTACTCACACAGTACTGCAGCATTGGGATGGAGGAACCCTCTCACTGAAGCCCTCGAAGATCCAACCAATTTACCAACAAACTATTCTGTTCCTGATCACTCTATTCTATCAAGAATTCAACAGGATCACCCCATTAACAGTATTATTGGTCCCCTTAAGGCTGGCGTCTCAACCAGAAGTCAGCCTGGAACAATCAACAACTGCTTGTATTCTTTCTTCATTTCACAAGTTAAGCCTAAGACGGTTGACATGGCTCTGCAAGAACCAAGCTGGGTTGACGCCATGCATGAGGAACTCAATCAGTTTGAGAAACTCAAGGTCTGGAGGTTGGTTGAACTACCCGCGGAGAAGAAGTCACTAGATACGAGATGGGTTTTTCGTAATAAGCAGGATGACTCAGGAGTTATTGTTAGAAACAAGGCAAGGCTTGTGGTTAGTGGATATTTTCAAGTTAAGGGTTTGGATTATACTGAGGTGTACGCTCCAGTGGCTCGTCTTGAGGCCATTCGGATCTTCTTGGCATATGCATCGTACATGGGTTTCATGGTCTATCAGATGGATGTCAAGACAGCATTTCTACAGGCTGACGTAATGGAAGAAATTTATGAGGATCAGCCACCGGGTTTTGTGGACTCCAAGCATCTGTCGTATGTCTATAAGTTGGACAAGGCTCTCTACGACCTTCATCAGGCTCCTTGAGCATGGTATGCAACGTTGACAGCTCATCTGTTGGAGCACGGGTACAAGCGTGGAACCATTGATCAGACACTGTTTAGAAAGACTGTTGGAAAGGATCTGATCCTGGTTCAGATTTATGTGGATGAAATCATCTTCGGTTCTACCAGCACTGCTCTCTGTTCTGAGTTTGAGGAGGTGATGAAGAAAAGGTCTGAGATGAGCTCGTTGGGGGAGATGACCATGCTTCTGGGTTTGCAAGTTCGTCAAAGCTCGACAGGCATTCTACTACATCAAGGGAAATACGTCGAGGACATGTTGGCAAAATTTAAGTTTCGGGATTCCAAAAGTGCGGCGACTCCTATAGCTAAAAGACCTCTTCTTTCTTTAGATCCTGATGGGAAACTCGTAGATCAAACGTACTATCGGTCGATGATCGGGTCCATAATGTATCTTACTTCCAGTCGCCCTAACATCATGTTCGCAGTCTGTCTGGACCGTTAATCGGGTGAAACCTTATAAAAGGTTGACAAGAACACACCGACTCGATTACCCAAAGGTCTGTTGAATATCCCGGCGGAATCAGGATATCCAACGAGTGGGAACGAAGGAGTGAAAATAACAAACACGAAACGATAATAGGTAATCAATAAAAGCACATTCAAAGACAAAGATTCACTGTATTAAATGAGTCATTAATGAAACCGTGAAAGGAATGTCTAGGGTTTCGTGAATGACGGCGGCGGAGGCGGCTTTACTAGGAAACAAATAGAATATTCTTTTAGAATGTTTCTCGTATTCCGTGTGTGCCAACGTTATCCTTATCCGTTTTCCGTGCCCTAAATGGAAACCTAGGACGTCTATTTATAGACCCTGACATTCCTTCTAGAAGTTCCTAATCATTACATAATGAAATACAAAATAATACAGGTGTTGAGTTTTCGAGCAAGGTAACAATCTTGCTCGAGCAAACTCACTATGCTAGGTATGCTCGATGAATGTCCTCGAGCATACTTTACTTAGAATATCTTCACTGAAGATATTCTCCTCCAGCAGGCTTCATTCCTCTTGACTAATCCATGCTTTGCTCAAACTCGTCCATCGAGCAAGCTTATTCTTCTTGATGTCTTCAGTCTTCTTATTCAGCAATCTTTAGCATGCTCGGATGTAAATCTTGCTCGGGGAACTGAACTGTGCTCGAAGTCCTTGCTTTGATCACGTGACATCTTCTTATTGCATCCATGCTTGTCCCTATGTGCTCGATCATCCTGTGCTCGTAACACTTGGTTAAAACTTGTATGATCAAGCTGTTTTCTCGATTGGCAATCCATGCTCGATAAAAGAATACTCTTGCTCGTTGAAATGTAGCTTGCTCAAATCCTTAACACTTAGAAGAATCAACCATTTAAGGTTCTGAAGACCTTCCTCGAAGTAGTAAAACCATGCTCGATCATCTATGCTTGCTCGAAGTAGTAAAACCATGCTCGATCATCTATGCTTGCTCGAAGTCCATACTTAGCCGTTTTCTGAGGAGGTTAAGAAGATTCCAATCTTCCTTATCATAAATCCGACCTAACAATCTCCCCTTTGATTGGAACAAGCTCAGATGCACCAAAACATACCTGCATAGAGTTACACATGTATCAGACATAAAAAATATATCATTTAAGAACATTTTATTTCATTACATAAGTAGGAATTCTGCCTATTGGGCATTACACATTAAAGTCTTTACATCAAGTACAACTTAAACAAAAAATTACAAGATAAACAGAAACAAAAACTAATCATCATTTATTCCCTTTTCTGCTATCTTCTCCTCCTGCTCCCTGTATTAGATCTTTCTTTCATTCTCTTGACAAGGGCTGCCTTCTGTTTAATCATGTCGAGCTCTACGGCATTAGAGGAGTCATATGGAAATTTGGCATCAATTAAGTCTTGAAGGTCCTGAGGGTGCATAAATTTAAGATCTTCATCATGTCTTATCACTACAATGGGTATGCCAAACTCATTTCTTAATGAAATTGAATCATTGTGCTGATTGTAAGTTATGTACGTGATTCTCCCATATTGTTGAACCAATGAGTTTGGTTCTTGCATCACTTCTCTCATAGCTAAGCACTCTTTCAAAGTCTTCCTTTTATCATGTGAGCTGCTTGCTTGATACTTTCGTTTCTTGGTATCAAAGAGGGAGAGTTTTGAGATATGCACTTCATTAATCCTTCTATTTCTTTTCTCCCTCTCTGCCTGGCTTCTTATCTCTCTCTTCTTCTATTGCAAGAATGGGAATCCCGTTTCTGCTTGTTCTTTTATAAATTTTGAGAGATCATTTCTTTGTTGACTAGATGGCTGACTTCTGATTTGATTGTTATGCAGTGTCAATTCAGCCATCTTTGTTAAGTGTTCTCTTGTAAAATTTCTCAAGTCATCTCTAAATATGATGAGAGTTTCCTCTTGATCTTCTATTACAACCCTCAAGGTCTTTGACCTTTTATCAAAGAAGAGATGTGTGGGCAGATTCAAATTTCTTGGTGGCATAGGCCTTACACTCTCAGACCTTGGGGTTCGGCTCGAGCTTCCTTGTGTGTTTGTCTTTGTTTGATGCAGCCCAGCCTCTTCATACCACTTTCTGATTGTCTCATCTATTTGTACGATTAGCCTTGACATTTTTGCTCCCTTTTTATGTAGAGCACTCATCATTTCTGCTCGAACTTCTTCTTCGGCTCTCTTCTTCGCTTCTTGCAATTTTCTTTGAGTTTCAAGATACAGTTTCTTCTCTCTATTGTATATTTCCATTAATTACTCATGAGGCATATTTTGAAACTGTTCTTCGGTTATTCCTTTCTCCATTACAAATTTTCTTCAGCATTTGTACCCTTTGAGGGTCTTCAAACCATCTTTTTCACCTCTTCTTCCTTCCTTTTGGCGTCATCTCTTTCCCTTTGCAGTCTCATCCTCAACTCCTGTTCTCTCTCATATTTTTCTCGACTCTTCTGATCTTTGTGAGAGGCTTTTACAAGTTGAATTTTTCTTTTCAATTCTTTAGGAGAAAGATTTATCAAGAAATTATAGCTGTAGCCGTATAGCTGAAGAAACTTGATATCATTGTGTTTAGCTTTTAATGCTTCATAGTTTGTTTCATCACTGGCTTTCTTTTCAGTTCTCTTTTTACTACTCTCAGATTCCTTTAACACCTTTTCTCCCTCTGCCTTCCTTTTTGATACCTTCTTCACATAGTCTGAGATGTCATCTACAGCAGCATTCCTGTATAGTCTATCTATTGTGTCAAAAGATTGTAAGTTTAGGAATTCAGACTTGTGACCGGCTTTAATTAGAGATTCCCTTTTTGATTTTCTCATTCTCCACCCATCAGCTTCTGTGGCTATGTCTTCTTTTGATAGTCTTAGAAGGTACTTTAAGTCATAGTCCAAACTGATCAAGTAATCTCTGTCTTCATTTTCTTTTTCAACATCTTTCATTTCTTCTTCACTGTCATCTTCAATATCAATAGTTTCATCAAGGTTATGGAGTGCCCCAATCATTGGTTCTTCATTTCTTGCAGATTGAGCTCTCTTCCGTTCTTCAATCTTTTCTAATCTCCTCTTGTACACCATTACCTTTACAGATTTTTGCCTTTTTGATTTGGGTGTTTCAATCTCAGCTGTTTCTTTTCTTTTTAGAGATTGAGATGGAGTGGGTGTGTCAGGTTGTGTCATTTCAGCCTATGGCTCTTCAGGTATAATTTCCTCATCAACTGACTCAGAGGTCTTAGATTCTTCATTACTTATCTCTTCTATGACTGGTTCTGTTCCAAGATCCTCTTCATCACACACTTCACCTATTACTGGCTCAGGCTTGTCTTTTAGCAAAAGTTTGCTTTTTTTCCAGTTTTCCTGTCGTTGTTCTTCATGAGCTCTCCTGGCTGCATCCACAGTTTCCGGTCTGAACTCTTCAGGATGTAGGAGAATGTCAAAATGTGTTCTGAGCATAACTAACTGAGCAATGAATTTGACATAAACATTCCATGGCATCCTTGGTGCCTCATCCTTCTCGGGTTCTTCTCTTAATCCCAGACCAGTCTCTTGTTCTTTATCAGTTTCCATTTCAATGTTGACAGGTTCAGTTTCAGGTAGTTCAGGTTCAATCACTATAGGCTCTTCATGTTCAGTTGTCACTGGTTCTTCAGTTGTGTCCTGTTCTTGTTCATCAACATTCATATTTGCTCTTAGGGCATCCAGTGTAGCCTTAGTTGCCTCATCAGCCTCCTTCAACCTTCTCTCATCCTCCTTGTCTTTCTCCTTCATGTTTATTAATGCTTCAAGTACTTCTTGAGGAATTTCCTCCTCATCTTCTCTATCCAAAGACTGCAAATCTTCATTCATTAACCTTATGGCAGTCTTGACAGATTCAGCTTCTGCAACATTAGGATCAATCACATTTTCCTTATGCAGTATATCATCAGATTGAACTTTATGTAGGGTAGGGATGCAAGTCATCATCTGTAAAGGCAATCCCTTTCCCTTTTTCGTTCCTTTTCTTCTTATCCTCTTCAGTTTCTTCTTCACTTTCACTCTCCCCCTTATCATCCGAATCTCCATCATCATATGTTTGATTTATCATGCTTAAAGCATTTGATGGTCAAACTTCCACAAGTTCCTCATCAGAACTTTCAAAAGTCTCTCCAATCACTTTTAAACTCTCCGCAGCTTCAGGTTTCTCAACCTCAGACTGCCCCTCAAGGGTTCGAATACGTTTTAGAGCTTCACTCAAAGCAGCCTCCAATGCCGAGTTCCTTGTAGCTAATATGGTATTCTTTTCTCTCAACATGATGTTTTCAAATTCAAGCTTGGCATTCTCACAAACGACGTCATAAAGATTAGGGCTTGAGGTAGGAGTCTCTTGGGCTGGTTTGAAGTCTGGTTCTGAAAAAGGTTCGGAATCATCGGTTTCTAGAGATGGAACTTGATAAGGTTTAGGTTCTGTGGGAAGTGGTTGTGTTGGATGGGTAGTGGTGGTGGCATGTGTTTCTTTTAATGGAGAGGATGGTGAGGTTTGAAGGGGTATATCTTGAACAGGTTGGGAAACAGGTGTTGTAATGATAGGTTTAGTAAGTGGTGATGTTGGTAGTGAAGGAATATGAGGGTCAATGACTGGTTCAAAGTCTGAGATGGCTGGTTTAGTGGTAGCTGGTGAGGAAGGAACATTATCATCTACATCATTAAGTTCAATTGAGTCTGTGTCATCATTATAGACTTCAGGTGGTGGTGAATCTGGTGGAGTTATCTTCTCAATGGTATCAGCAACATCTGATATAACATTTGCTACAAATACATCATCATCCATTGGCTCTGTAGCTCCACCCTCAACCGGTTCATTGATTTTTTCACCTACCTCCAAACCTGTAGCATCTCCTGTCTGAGTAGATTGTTCAATCATTTGCACATTTCCCTCAATAAACTCTTATGCATCATCATTACCACCAATATTTATGGGATTTCCACCTTCTGGGCCATCGTCCCCATCATCGTTTTGATCATTGTCATCATCTACATCATCATCCTCTTCATCATCACTATTCCCCGGTGTTCTAGGCACATCAATTGCTCCTAGAGCAGGCACAAAACCATGGGAGTACATCCCAATCATCATTATCAAAAAGCTGCTCTGAGCATCTTTCATTCTTTTGCATATGTTGGGGTACTGTAGTCTCAAAACTTCTCCCATTCTTTGAAGATCAGGAAAAGCTCAATTTATTAGGATTTATAGAAACCTTGGGTACATAAGGAATCTTTGACCCTCGTCCTTCTCCGCATTCACCACTAACCCTTGAAAAATAAGTCTTGAAACGTTAAAGGGTTGTTGATAGAGTATTGCTACTGTGAGAGTCCCAAGCTCTCTGCTTAATAAAGTCCAAGTCCCTCTCCTAGGAGATAAGGACTGGATCACATGATGGATCAGGAACCTGTAGATCAATGAAAAACTCCCTTTTTGAAACTGTCCCTCCTTTACTCCTCCCTGGTAGCCCATAGTCTCTTGAAAGACTCTCAATAATCTGGGAACAGAGTAGGATGGCTGAGCATTAAAGTTGTCGTTTAGTTCCAAAGCAGCTCGTATTGATGCTTCTGTGATCTCAATATCATTATTCAGGACCGATGCCTCAATCCTTTCCCCGTTAACATCATTTACATATGTAGCCGAGCCCCAAAAATCTGCAATATGATTCCTATAAATTGTGGGGCTTTCAGTAAGAGCTATTCTCAAGTTTGAGTTCCTTAAAAAGTTTATCGTTAGCTCCAACTCCCGGTTGTCATTATCGAGCTCCAACTGAGCGCACATATTGTGTCTCTTTTTGAATTTTAAGGCCATCGGTTCTGAAAAACAAGAGAATATGTAAGTACAAAACGTTGCATAACTAATATATGAGGATAGTTAGATGATTAATGGCGTCTTCAAGTAACCTGTTTCGTATTAATATGCGTACCTGCAAGAACAATTAAACAGTTAGTTAGTAGTTCAATTAGAAACCCTAATTCCGAAATCGGTGTGACGATTATCGAATTACGATCTCTTACCGAAGTCGAAACAGAGCTAATGGCTGTATTCGAAGTAAAATGGAGCAAGTATTAGAATAATTGAAAAAAGTGGAAGATAAAACGAGTAAGAGGGTTTTGTGTTTAGGTTTAAGAGAGAGGATGAAATATGTGAAAAAGTTTCTAAGTCCCCCTTTTATACCTAACTTTTGGGTGTACAGTACCTTTTTTTGTCGTCTAGCACACGACAGTTGTCATTTAATTTCAAAATTATTGTACCTCCTTTGCTCGAGCATACAGCCAAAGCAACAGCTGGCTCCCACTGTACTCGAGTACATAGTACAATCCTTGCTCATAGTACTTGGAATATGTTGCTCTTGAGCACTAGTGTACTCGAGCCAAAGCAACAGCTGGCTCCCACTGTACTCGAGGCAATGTGCTCGAATAGACTTGTGCTCGATGCCGTAGCTAGATGTTTGATTATTACTTGCTCAAGTATTGAGTCATACTCGAGGGTTAGTGTGCTCGAATGTACTTAATAAAATTTTACTCCAATATGTATACCTGAGTCACACCTGCAATCTAACCCTACTCGACTATGCATCATGCTCGAGATACTTAGAAATCTATCATAACAATATCTTATGCTCGAGATGCACTCTTAGAAGTGTTAGAGCCTTTGCTCGACCTACTTAGATTGCTACATTTCAATGTGCTCGATGTACCCTTATGCTCAAAAGCCTTAGGATATTAAATCTTTCCTATGCACGTACTCGAACACGCATTTATCCATCAAGATCCTTAGCTATAGTTCTCATACCTAAGTATCTAGCACACAGTCATGCTTGAGTCACTTAGTAATTTTGTCACAATCCTGCCATCCCATGCACTTATGCTCGAAACACATTATAACTGGTGCTCGAAGGCAAGATGCATGCTCGACACACTTAATAGCAATCTTCAAATAATCATGATGCTCGAAAGTAATACACATGCTCGAAATACATAAACAATTCATACAAGTCACATAGGATGTTTGACACAAGGTTATCAATTTTGGTAAGCGAAGTGCTTCTGCTCGAATTTAAAAATGATCATTTCAACTTGATAAGCTGACCTAAACAATTTGTCTTGGTCAAAATATCTATTTATTTGAGCAATCATAATTCTATATATATATATATCCGACTTCAAGGTTGAACGTTGGACTTACATGCCATCCGGACTTACATGCCTTACATTAAGAGTGTTTAGGACTTATTTGAATGCCCCACTCCTGTAGTTCCTTGGTGCCCTTTGAAGTCATGATATTTTATTTATTCTTAATGATATTTTGAAGCAATATTTTTTTTGAGATTTCCTTTTCAATACTTTTTCTTATTGCTTCTTTATACTTTTGATAGAGTTTTTTCAACTTATAGTTCTTTAGCTGCTCATATATTTCATAAATTTGTTTTGTTAGACCAAGACAGCAACAGGCTCGTGTATGATTGGATAATCACCTTTTTATGCCTATCACACGGAGAGATGTGTAAGGAAACATACCTTGGTCTTCGGATGAATCACCACATCAAACTTAGCATGATTACTGTGTTTGTATAACATCAGTCACTACACTCATGAGAAGATACCACACGAATTATCAGTTTACTGAACAGAAATCTTTTAAGCTTCTAATCTATAGGTTAGAAGATTAGACAATATACTATCATTTCCCATCTTAGGTTGGATTCAACCTTCACAGAAAACAGTTTCTAGCTTCTTCGAAGCTGGGAACTTGGATAATATTATCTTGTCTCTTATGAAATATCACCGAAAACAGTGTTGCTTAGTAAAAAACTTTTACCATTTTAAAAACCATTTCCTTTTGAAAATCCAATTGAAAAACATTGATTTTAAAAATAGTGTTGTCATTTGAGCATGTTTAACAAGCACACACTTTCACCATGTCAAACACACTCATCCATACAGTAGAAATCATTCAAATACACATGAGTCTGTCGAGCATGCTCAAAAGTTCATCGCGCATACTCGAAAGTCAGTCGAGCAAACTTAAAATTGATCATTTCAGTGCATGTGCTCGAAATAAATAGCTGAGTGCTCGAGCAGTATACTTGTGCTTGAAATACTTCAAAAGTTTTCCACAACACATGCCCATGCTCGACCAGAGTAACACATCATTTGTGCTCGAGTTACTTGAGAAACCTCAAGTATGGTTTGTTTATGCTCGAAGAGCATTAAACACATCATGCAACACAGAATTATGCTCGAATACTTGAAAAATTTTTTCAAGACAAAATTCTATGCTCGAGCAGCTGAGCTATGACATCTGTGCTCGAGTGACTTAGAATAGTCTTACAAGAACCTTTTCTTGTGCTCGAAGAGCAACAAGCACACTATCAAGCACGGATTCATGCTCGAAGAACTTAGAATCACAGAAATACATCATGCAACCACAGATCAAAGTACCAAAAGCTGTAATTAACAGTTTTAAACAAAAAATTCCACACAAAGACAGTCACACACATGATTCATGCAATTTGAGTAATCAGTCAAGCATAGCAAATCATCATGCAACATTCAAATTGACTAACACAGATAATCAATAAGCACCTCACTTAAGCACACATCCTAAATCAAACTTCATTAGCATTTATCATTCCTAAGCACTTTAACAGAAAATGAAACCTGGTTTTATCTAAAGGTTTGGTGAACAAATCAATCAAATTATCAGATGTGTCTACCCTTTTCATTTCTATTAAACATTTTTCCTGACAGTCCCTAATGAAATGATGTCTAATTTCAATGTGCTTAGTCTTAGAATGTTGGACTGGATTCTTAACAATAAATATAGCAGCAGTATTATCAATTAAAATAGGTGTAAGTAAGAAATTCAGACCATAATCCAGCAGTTGATTTTGAATCCACAGAACCTGTGCACAACAATCAGAGGTAGCAATATACTCAACTTCAGCAGTAGAGATTGACACTGTAGTTTGCTTCTTGCATTGCCAAGACACCAGCCTGTTCCCTAGAAACTGGCATCCTCAGAGGTTAATTTTCTACTCATGTTGCAACCATCATAGTCACTATCTGTATAGGCCATCAAGTCAAAGGAAGGGTTCTTTGGATACCAAATCCCCAAATCTGGTTTTCCATTTAGATATCTGAAGATCCTCTTAACTGCTAGCATATATGAGACCTTGGGGTTAGCTTGGAATCTGGCACAAACACACACAACAAACATAATATCTGTCCTAGATGCTGTGAGATACATCAGTGATCCTATCTTGGCACTATATTCATGCTGGTCCACCGGCTCCCCCTTTTCATCAGGTACCATTTTCTCATGTGTGGACACTGTATTGAAGTCTTGGCATTTGAATTTGTTAAGAATCTCTTGTACATACTTTGATTGATTAATGAAGATTCCATCAGCTTTCTGTTGCACCTGAAGTCCAAGGAAGAAATTCATTTCCCCCATTGAGCTCATTTTGTACTTGGACTTCATCACTTGCTCAAACTCTTTGTACATTTGATCATTTGTAGAGCCAAAGATAATGTCATCCACATACACTTGCAGTAGCAGCAGATCCTTGTTCCTTCTTTTGTAGAACAAAGTTTTGTCAATAGCTCCTCTACATAAGCCATTTTCCAACAAATGATTTGACAGCTCATCATACCATGATCTTGGTGCTTGATGCAGTCCATAAAGTGCTTTGCTGAGCTTGTATACTTTGTTTGGATGAACTGGGTCTCCAAATCCTGGAGGTTGAGTGACATAAACTTTTTCATCAATATTTCCATTTAGGAATGCAGATTTTACATCAAGTTGATAGACTTTAATGTTCATTGATGCTGCATATGCAAGAAAGATCCTGATAGCCTCTCGTCGTGCAACTGGAGCAAAAACCTCTTCAAAATCCACTCCTTCTTCCTGTAAGCATTCTAGAGTCACCAATCTTGCTTTGTTCTTGATCACTATCCCCCTTTCATCTTTCTTGTTTCTGAATACCCATTTTGTTCCAATAGCATACTTGCCTCTAGGCTTGTCAACCAAGTCCCATACATGTAAGTCTCTAAATTGGGCTAACTCTTCCTGCATAGCTTCTACCCAACTGTTGTCCTTTAATGCTTGATTGATATTCTTTGGTTCAACTTGGGATAAGAAGCATGCATACGGACAGATGTTTGCCTTTTCAGAAGAGCTTCTAGTCACTCTTTCATGCAAGTCTCCTATTATATTCTCTGCATGGTGATTTCTTTCAACAGAGATGTTGTGCAGACACTTCTGTCTCTAGATTGGTCATATTTAACTCAGCAGATTCATTTTCAATTCTCTCTTGAATTTCATCAGTCGCTTGAACTTGATTAATTTCTGATGATGATGCTTCATTTAACCCAAATTGTAGAGAGTCAAACAAAGACTGAAACTTATCTTCAAATTGATTTATCCCTTCAGACTAGACAGGTTGCTGACTTTGAATGGGTTCACTCTCTACTTCACTTGGACCTTCATTAGAAACTTCAATTGTTGCATCTTGTTCATTCAGAGCAACTTCAGCCCTTTGTTGGTTGCTTCTTTCAAAATTAAATCCATTTGTTTCAGGAGCAACAGATGACCATAGTTTGTCCAGATCAACTTGTTTTTGTTTTTCCTTATCTTCAAAACTAGTTCTGTACATGCTGTCATCCATATGTAGATTTTGAAAGATTTGATCATCTTTTCCAAGTCAAAAAGCTACTTGGGTCTTTCAACATTGTTAAAGTGGTTTTCATTGAATATTATATCTGAAGACTTAATGACCACAATGTGCTCCTTCACATAGACTCTGTAAGCCTTTGAAAGAGATGAGTAGCCCACAAAGAAACATTCCAGAGATTTTGACTGGAATTTGTTTAGGTAGTCCTTTGTATTTATTAGTGACCATCTGCATCCAAAATGCTTCAAGAACTTCACATAGAGTTTTCTTTTGAAGATAACCTCATATGGAGTCTTGTTTTGAGCCTTGTTTAGTAGAACCCAGTTCTGCACATAATATACAGTGTTGATTGCTTTTGCCGAAAAAGTGACTGGAAGATTTGCATCAGCAATCATGGTCCTTGCAGCTTCAATCAATGTTCTATTTCTTCTTTCTACAACACCATTATGTTCAGGAGTTCTGGGTGCACTGTATTGTTGAAAGATTCCCTTAGAAGTGCAGAATTCATCCATAATTCCATTATTGAATTCTGTCCCATTGTCACTTCTAATGACCTTCACCTTCCTTTCAAGCTGATTTTCCATTTTCAGCACATAAGTTCTAATCAAATCTGGGGTTTCAACTTTGCTACCCATGAAGTATACCCTAGTAAACCTTGAATAATCATCAGTGATCATTAGGCAATATCTTTTCTTTCCAATACTTGGAACACTTACTGGACCAAACAAGTCCATGTGTAGTAGTTCCAACACCTCATCAATAGTGTTTATCATTTTGCTCTTATGTGAGGATTTGTGTTGTTTCCCTTTGAGGCAAGATGTGCATTTTTCTTCAAGCTTGAACTCTCTTGTGGGAAGGCCAACCACATGTTCACCTTTCACTAGTTTGTTCATGTTCTTCAAATTTACATGACACATCTTCCTATGCCACAGTTTGGTCTCATTTTCAGTGGCTTTGGAAACAAAGCATGAACCACATCTAGATGTAGCAGTGTTCATTTTTAGCTCATAGAGGTTGCCATTTCTTGGAGCCATCATCATGATCATCAGGCCGTATTCATCATTGAATGCCACCTTGTATCCTTTATCACAAACTTGAGAAATGCTTAGCGAATTATATTGTAATCCTTCAACATGCAGCACATTCTCAAAAGATACTTTGCCATTGGTGAGTGTTCCTCTTACAACTATCTTCCCTCCATTTTCTACCTTAAAGCTTAAAATTTTTATATAAAGAAAAATTCTTTTTATCAAACACTAGGGGGTTGAAATCAAATTTAGGTGATCTGTGAAAAGCCAAATAAGCTTTGAAAAAGAGATAGGGGGCATCATAGGTCAATATAAGCTTTATGCCTAATTGAACCTAAGCATATCACTAGCGCAATGAAAGTCATGCTAAGTTTTTAATTACCTACCTGCCTTCAACCTTTTCACTATGTCATAATACGCTGAAAAATGAATCATTGTGAAAATATCTTAATCAATATGATCTCATGTTCGGATCTTTTCTTAAAAGGCCGGTTGTTTTAAACTGCTGAAATTTGATCCCAATATTTGATAAATTTGCTAGACATGTAAATTATTTTTGTTTTTACTTTATTTTTAGCTCATGTGTACTCGTATCGAAACAGATGTCCTTAAGAAATCAATTTTTCATGTCTAGGGATTGTTTTTAATCATAAAACTTTGACAATTGCTAGACTGGATTAGTGGGCCAGTTCTTTGGCCCAACGGATGTCTTAGTTCTCGGCCTGATCAAGTTGGCTCAGAAAACTTCACTGATGTGAATTCTCGGCTCAAGACAATTGTTCTCGGTCTATACGTGTTCTCGGCCCAGATGGATGTGTCTCGGAAGTTTAAAAGCCACTCATTGCACTTTATTAATCATTCTTGAAATTTTCATCTTCCAATATCTTCCAAAATCTTCCGAAATTACAACCATCTAATCTCTCACATACTCGCCGCCATCATTCTTTTCTTGTCCCCTTATGTTTTCAAACGGATTCCTTTAAAAGGGAAAGAAATCTAACTAAGGTGTTTCCATAATTAGTATGGTTGAAGGATTTTCAATGATGAATGATTTGATTATTAGACAAAATCGGTTCATGAGTTTATTAAGTTTATTTGATTTCTCTTGAAGTTACTGAATGTTGTTTTAGTCTTTGTTTGCATGTTCAAGTTTGGTCATCAATGGTGATTGGTGATGTGGTGATGACGACGGATAGTGTTCTCAGGTTTTCGGTGTGGACTGATCAGATTCTCCTGATCAACCAGAGAGATCTTCGGTTTAAAGACATTTTGAAGCATTTTCGGTCAAAACGTGACCGAGGATTCGTTGGTTCTACCGAAGATACATCATATTTAACGCTTCTGAGTCAATCAAGCCTAATATTTGTTGATGTTTTCATTAACAGAAGTCATGATCATCTACTTCTATTGGGAAGTAGCATGACCTGTGCCGAATTACCAGCCAGGGTTACTATTACTGGAATAAAGGCACTAAATAAGACACTCAACTTCCAAGTGTCTATTTAGAAGCCACAGTATATACGTCGGAAGACAAAAATGAAGGTATAGAAGCATGTTAGACGTCTTCGGTTGGCATTTTTGATAATGGCTGAAATCAAGCAATAAACCAAGGGGGATAATGTTGGGTCGTATTTTGTGGTTTATGCTTATAGTATTGGGTTTAGTTTTGGGCTTTTGTATGTAAACCAAGATTACTTAATCTCGGTGGGCTTTAGTCTGTTTTGGGCCTAGTTGGTAGGATATATATTGATGTATGTTATCGATATTAGGGTGGTTCGTTCATGTATTGTTATTGACCCTGTGTAAGTTGTTAATGACTTAAGCACCCGACGTATAATATACTTGTGTTTTAAAGCTTCTTCGTTGTTTTACGTGTGTTCTTGTGTCTTGCATAGAATCGGCTTGGGATTAGTTTCCGCCTAATCATCAAGTATATTAATATCACATTGAAAGATCCTGTCACGGGACTTACATTTTCTTTCAATTGTGCTATGGTTACAGAGAAAAATGAAGAAGATTGTGTATGATGAAGGGTATTTTTATTAAGTAAAAGTTGTATACAAAAGCCTATGTAAGTGTAAGAGCATTTCAGCCTATTTCCTACCGCATATTCATATATGTTATATAATTACAATAAATCTCTCTCCTTTTAATTAAATAATACATTTTATACCTTTATAATTATCTTTTCTCTCTCATTTAGTCTGAAATAATAATATTTCATATTCAGGTAGGAAATGATATAGAGTGCATTGTTGGTCATCCTTTAACGCACTCAAAGAATGAATCTTGTCTTTGGTAAAATGTCTCAACATTCTTTTAGATGTACTTTGATGGATTGATAAAAATATAATTATACATATACTCGAACTGCAAGTCGAGTAATAATGACGTCATGTTAAGGTATTTCAAAAATTCACCTTTTAAAAGTTCTACAGTTTTTCTCGGTAATATGCATGTACATTATCGATGTAAACTGTGATTATATGAACTTTTAAGACTAAAATTTTGATAAAAGTACGGCTAATTACACCTAACTTATCTCCCTTTTTATCAAAATATTTCTTGATTGTACCACGTTCAATCCGATTATATTAGTCCATACGTAATAAGCATAACTCCATGCATTTTTCAATTCATTGTGGATTTCTTTTCATCTCGACAAATTATGCCTGTGCATTCACTTTTTCCGGATTTTTGATCCATAAACTTGCTCATCTAACACATCAGTTTTTGTATCACATATCAAAAATCAATATTGTATCGTATCTTTGTTCGTTGAGATAATATACTCATCACGTACATTACTTCTATATATGTATGCTTATTGAAGCACAATAATTACATCATTAAGACGTATCAATTAACCTTTCAAGTATTCAGCTACCTTAGGAAACTCTTTAGGACTTCCGTTTATGTTCAACATATTCCATAATTGTAAAGTATTCAAATATGACTCTACTAGATTTTATCCCCAGTATTACGGGGGTTGTTTACATTATTCGTTTTTAATATTTATATATGTATATTTGGATTTTAATTTTATTTATTATGAGTAAGTTAATAATTAATATACTTGAGGTTTGATGATGAAATGGTTTCACAAATAAATGATATGTTATAATCCGATTTAAAAGCTATCTGGGTTTGGTGATACCCATTACTCATTTAAAAATCAAGCAATCTGGTGGCTTCCATAAAAAAGGGGAGCGACCACATCGCGACATGTAGGATTTTAGGCGTTTCGTTTATATATATATTATAGATAGATACACAACAGTAATTGTGTTCTCGAGAACTTACTTTACATGATTTGATAATTCAAATCCTTCAAAGACTTTCTTGTAAACTTTCAGTATCAACTGAATCACAATATTTATTAGACGCATAACAATTCTCTCTTTGTATTACAATACTATTTAGGAATCGGAAAGTCGTTGCTTCCACCATTGGCGAATGTGCCTCCTCATAATCAATCACGGGTCTTTGCAAAATCCTCGGTGCCCACAATTTTTGCTTATATAACTTAATTCATAATTCACATATAAGACCCTTTTATATGGGCAACTGGTCCGAAAGGCTTTCTGTTATTGAACTAACGAGCGAACCTATTGCCATTCTAAAAAAAGTATCTGAACCCATTAATTATAAAAATTTAAGTAAAATTATTTTTGTAATGAATATTTTTTTAATATATAAAAAGTTTTAAAAATTGCTAACAAACATTATAAATGTACCAATAATATAACCCATATATAGATTATAAAAAAGTCCAAATTATTCATAGAATTATTCAGTAACTCAACTCAATTAACATTCTTAAACATAATACCTAAGTGGAAATTAAATAAAAGAACAAAAACAACATACATCACCTCAGCGACCGATAAATTATGTTTCTATTGACCAAACGACTATCCATCTTATCGCCTTGTCCAGTTCACCTTAAGGCTTCAACCAACGCCTTACCTGCCGCACTTGAACCAGAAGACAACAACGGCCGGCCGACTAACTCTTTCTTTGATGAGCCTTCAATCGATTAATCCAGACCTCACGACAAATCATTCTTTGATTTTGCGTAATTAGATGGCTGGCGACTATATATATATATATATATATATGATGCTTGCATTTGTTATATTGAAAATGAGTTAATTTTTTAAGTCACGATTAAAGATGCTATGAATTGTTTTCAAAACATGAAAATACGTGGGAAACAATTATAATATGTGATGTCTTTGTTATTAATTATGACTCTGGGCCCAAAAACTTTGACACCGGAAAGAACTGATCACCAAATAATCCCGAACTCATAGGAAAAATTTTCTGGCTCCAACACTTCTCGTGACCCGACCGGCAACATCATTGCTCCATCTTTTAGGTTCTAAGCTTTTTGGATCCTTTACGCACTAGATCATCGTATTATTATCATTCTTACAAAATAACGTTTTTTTTTTCTGGTTCTGACATATAAATTCTTAGAACATTATTTTATTATTTTTATAGGTTCTTAGGTATTAAATATTGAATTTTCATTTGTACTTGTTTTCTGGTTATATATATGAACAGAAGTATATTATGTGAAACGTGATAAATAATATCTTAAAGCACTAAAGAAGATGGTGCCAAAGTAATATTATTTTATTTAAGCGGTTCATTATAATTGAATCATTACCCAAAGAAAAGGTTAGAACGCAGGAAAAGGGTCGAAAAGAGAGGCACAAGGTTGAATCATTTAATTATTAAATATTATTTAATAATTAAATATGTCAGCGTTTCTTCTCTTTTCAAGTGTTCATCCTTGTTTCGCAAATATTTGTCAAGATGGCCTTTTCAACTATAACTAGGTAACCAAAACCTATTATAGTCAACGGTTCAGCGAAACGAATTCAGACGGTATTGATTAGTTCATAATTGTAAAGATTGATTATTCACAGAATGCTTACCAAGTATTGGTTTCTTTAAAAGAATCCTTAGAAAATATGTTTCACCAAGTGATGGAGACACCGGATTTATTATTCCAAC
Organism: Bidens hawaiensis; assembly: GCF_021521415.1. NCBI lineage: Eukaryota > Viridiplantae > Streptophyta > Magnoliopsida > Asterales > Asteraceae > Bidens > Bidens hawaiensis. Next base: position 542,365 of record NW_027491323.1, read on the forward strand.
TGAAAATCCGTTTTTCTTGGTTCCCAATGTCTAGGATTGGATTTCCGAACAAAATTGTAAGGAATTCAGCATAATTAAGTTGTCTTGCCTCTTCATAAAATAGACTACCGTCATCCATGATAAAAAAAAAACATTGAAGATGCAACTGATTATTTCTTAAAAACAATCATATACAAGTGGTTGCAGGCTAGGAAGTTGGAAAATGAAGTGTCATAACAATAGGGATCCTCTAATGAACATCAAATGACGAACGTAGTGGTCCTAGTCAGGATCACTCTACCTCGTTGGAGCACTTCTTACTAATAGTGGTGATTTGGTCTTTACTCACCATGTGGCAATGTAGTAATGAAAATCATATAAGGGCATATCGTTCCCAACATGAGTTTCCGGACCTTGACCGGCACTAAAGCCTAACATATAAACCGTGCATGCTTCATTTGCCTACCAAGGCTTGACTTTAATATTAACGCCTAGCATACATATGGTATAGACAAAAAGTGAAGTTTGATAAAAGAGGGTTTATTACAAGATATAGGTTTCTCAACACCACGAATGAATTAACCACTATTAATATCAATAACACTCACAAGATCAATGACTAAAATATAAGAACAATTTCCATCAACAAAGAAAGAGTAGAAGGAATTATCAAGAACATACACAGACCAACTTACCTAAAATAAAACATTAATTTATACCAAGCTTTATCTTCACTTAATCAATACAAGAAGTTTAGCCAAGAATAGCCATAAAAGTTTGTTCACAAACAATGATCAATGAATGAATCATGGTGAACAAGTTAATTGACGAAAGGCTTACTGTTTATGAATGAAGTGGGTGTTTCTCTATCTTTGGTGGGTATTACAAGGTGTTTTGGAGTGATCCAAGACTCCAAAGGCTGGATATGATTGTGGTTTGGTCGAGATTGGTGGGAAGTATGAGGTAAATGGGATGATGTGACAATGGACACTTTTCGGTCAATATTCGTACATACCCAAAACGTTATCACATGTCATAAGTTCAAATTTGGTTTAATTTTCACTAAATAGGGATTATTGATATGGACTAAATTATGCATATTATTATATATATATATCACACACTTTTGAGTATATTTAGGGTCGTTTTATTAATTTATAGACGTTTCTAGTTCATATTGGAATTCTAAAGATTTGAAGAAGCAACGAGCTAAAACATATATTTTTACTAAATTTGAGACCAACGAACGTAACTTTTAACCACACCAACGTTGAATTCATTGAATATTATTTTATGTTGGTTTTAATTTATTTTAGATATAAAGAGTTGGAGCCGGACATCAAAAGATATAAATGATTGAATTAGTTATGGGCTACAAAGAATTCATGGACCAAGATTTTGGGTTAGAGTGCTGGAGTATGGCTCAAGTTTTATTATTTTTAGAAAATATTAAAATCTATTATTCCATATATTATAAGTAGGAAAAAAAATTGTGTTGAGGGTTTTTTAAAACCCTACGTAAGGGAACAAGAGGGGAAGTCAAAAAAAAAAAAAAAGGAGGCACCCCTTGGATGAGCCGTGCAACCAAAAGAAGAAGAAAAGAAAGAATTCGCCGTTCGGAAAGTTTGAAAAGAAGAAAGAAAAAATCAAGCAGCCTAGCATCTGATTTTTCTCACGGTGCAAAAGTCAAAAAGAAGAAAAAGAGAACTAATACAGCTCAATTAATTTAAGCTCACAAACAGGTAGCTCAATTAATATTATTTTTCTTTTACGATGAACCGTGACTTATATTTTATCTTTGTTTAATCAATTATTATGAGCGGCTAGTATGTTATACTGCCTGGGTTGGATGAATACTTTTTAGACTTGTTTTATTTTTTGGTTTTGGATTATTTGTTGATTGGTTTTGCTTTGGTAGAAGTTTTTATTATTTTTTGTTATGATGCTTATGCGTATTTGGTATTAATTTATAAACAATTTACTGTTCCATATGCGTCTTTGTGAAAGTCTTTCATGTATGGATGCGTATTAGGTTGTTTGCTGTGTGTTTACAACTAGTTTATGGTTTATAGTTAACATATTCCACATGAACGGTAATTGAGAGTTTAGAGATACCTTATATTCTGCCACTTGAGAGACCAAGAGGTAATTAAGTGTCGTCTGTTTTGGTCTTTTGTGGGTTTGGGTAATGATTGCAAGGGAGTGAGTTGACCTAGATTCCCTTAGATTCTTACAGATCCGAATTATAACCAAATTTAATAAGAATACCCCTTTACGCCTTAGGGTGTTTTATGATTAGAGAGACCAAGAGGTGATTTAATCTTCGGGTACTTTAGCATAGTTAGGTATTGTTGGTGAGACCGGAAGGTGATCTAGCATACTTTAGTTACTCCTTAAGTGTCATATTTTTAGAATCCGGTTACCAATCATAATCCAATTCCAAGAGTTTATGAGTTTACTAGTAGGATTCCTTGCCTAGGTAGTTGCTTTTCCCTATATAAGTTTCGGTCCGATTTGTTTGTCTAGTTTTAGTGTCAGTTTTAGTTTAAGTATTTTTTTTTAGTTTATTTTTTATAATAAAAAAATCACAAAATTAATTAATTCAGTTTAGTTTAATTAAGTCAAAGTCTAGTTTATGTGTCGCTAGTGTCCTGTGGGTTCGATATCCGGACTTCATTAGACTTTACTACAGTCGATAGGTACACTTGGCTGTCTAGTGGTCTAGCATTAGGAGAGTCTAGATTTATAAATTTAAAACTAGAGTGTCTAAGTTAGGTTAGATTTTTGTAGAGCGTTTTCAGCACATCAAGTTTTTGGCGGCGTTGCCGGGGACACTTAGGCGATAGCGAAACTAACTTTGATTAAATTTAATTGGTTAATTGGTCTTTTTGTGTCTTAAGTTGTGGTGTGTCTTGTGAGTTTGTGTCATAGGTTTTGCGTGTCTAGTCGTCTTTAGGGCAATTTAGTTTTGGTTTTATTTTATCGAGTCTAGTTAATATGTTTAATAGATCGAGTCAGTTTAGGAGTATTTAATATAGAAGGTGTTAGAAAGAGATGATGTTGGAAAGAGCTGAAGAAGAGGAACGGGAAAGAATTCAAAAACTAGAGGAAATGGAAGCTAGGCTTGATAGGTTGATAGAAATAAACAGACTTCAAAAATTAGAGGAAATGAAAGCTAGGCTTGATAAGTTGATCGAAATAGATAGACTCCGTAAAATAGAAGAACTTGAAGCTAGGTTAGAGGAGTTAAGTGCTAGATATCAAATTAAGAGTTTTTCCTACAAGGAGCAAGTCGATTATTAAGAGGATGAGGTTGTACGTGAGAATATCACTTTGGAACCAGAGACGATAATGGACGAGCCAGTCCCACCTTCGGTTCAGGAAGAAGTTAAATCTACCGATCAGTATCCCATTGATGACTTCTGGAGTGATGATGATGATGGCGCGATAGAGGAGATGGAGTTGAAACCGATGGATTACACGGATCTAAGCGAAGATGCTATTGGGGAGCCACTTGACCAGATGGAAGATGATGAAGAGGAGGAGCATGCACCATCTTAGGAGGATGAGTTTGGTGTTGAATTGGTGGGTCTACCAGTTTTTGAAGAAGATGAAGAATTTGACCGTGTTGGCGATCTAATCTACTTAGAAACACTAATCACGGGGAAGCCAGCAATGGAGATCAAGCATGCACCAAACGGAAAAGAAGAGGAAGTGACAAAAGAGGAGGATCAGAATATAGAGGTAGTTGAGTCGCCACTGCATATGAGCGTTAACATGTCTGTGGAGGAACTAGATAGTGGATCGCCACCGAAATCGGCAAAGACAAAGAAGAGGGCGCGAAAATGCTTGGATCAGCACATTTTGATAGTTCAAAGATGGTACATTAAGAGTTATAAGACAAAACTGAAATGCAAGATAAACCATTTTCCTCATTATATGCCACGTATTAGGTTTGGTCCGGGTAGGTTTAAGTATTGGTGGTCTGACCTGTTTGATTGTTTTAATTACTTGTTAGTTTCACTATGTGTTATTTGCTTAAAAATGTTTGTTGGGCGGAACTAAACGGGTTAGACCGGGGTTGGATAAAAGAAGAGCCTCCTGATTAAGATTTCAGGAGCGAGTCCGGCTAAAGACTCTTCTGTAAACTTAGCGCTTCCTGGGAGGCAACCCGGAAGTATGTTTTGTTTTTATTTTTATTTTTATTTTTACTTTTATTTTTGGGGTTTCTTGCTTTCTTGTTCTGCTGGTTTCTTGGTTTGCTTTCTGGTTGCTGCTCCAGGGATGTCGTTGGCTGATTGATGATACATGGTTTGATTCAAGTGTGGGGATGCCGTTGCCGCTCTAGGGATGTCGTGGGCTGATTGAGCTATGCTTTTGTTCGCGTTCGAAATCCAGGGCATGGAACACAACTCGCGATGAAATATCGTCATATTTACTAGGGGAGTCTGTTCCACTTTACTTATATTTGAATGTTTGCTTTATTTTTTGTTTTTTTCCTGTCCCATTTAAGACAATGTGACATTTAAATGTGGGGATGGGAAACTGACGTTTTATCCCAAAACCAAAAAAATAAAACAGAAAAAGAAAAATAAAAAAAAAATTGAAAAATGTCCCGAATTTTTGATGAAAATTTTTGTAAAAAATGGAAAATGATAGAAAAATTTGAGATTGGTTTTTAAAACTACTAATATATAAGAGATTTAATAAAAAGATAGCGCACTAAGCTTGGGATGTGTCGGTAGGCCCAACTAGCTTTGAAAAGTTTCCCTTGAATATTATTAATATACCTAATAAATCATAAATCTTGTGGGTTCTCATCTTGAAGGGAGATAGTGAAGCTAAAAATTCAATAAGGCATAAAAGTATTACCGTAATCTGACTACCCTGAGATTGTGAGAATTAAATGCACTTAAATTAGCATGCCACTCTGTTTTATTAAAGTAAATAACGAGTGGTGGCGGCCAGCCATGTCCATTTTTTATACGAGCTTAGAAAATAGTTATATATTTTAGGGTGAAAGATGCCTAAGTGCACAACGCAAAAAAAAAAAAGATACGAGCTTAGAAAATAGTTATATATTTTAGGGTGAAAGATGACTAAGTGCACAACGCAAAAAAAAAAGGTGCAATTGTTTGAAAAAATGAGAAAGTTATCTACAATGCAAAATGCCAAATAAGCATTCTCATAAAAAATCAAAAATTAGAAAAAGAGGCCAAAAGGCACATACTAGACGGGGCCGAGAGCTTACTTGTTACCAAGGGGATAGTGACTCTGAGGATACACTATTGGCGTTCGAGGTTTTTAATCAATAAATATTTTTAGGAAATACTAAGGGCGGAGGCCTGGAACCATCATATACTGTATTGCAGCTCGGGTGAAACAATGCTGGGCCGAAATTTGCTAATATAGTTTTAGGATTAGGAATTGCTCGTACGACCTCACTTGACCATTCATCCATTTAAATTCCACAAAGTGCTAATTTTTCTTTCCATTAAAGGGTTCTTGGCTTACGGTGATAGGTTGAACCAGTTTGTTTCAACTTTGTTTTAAATTGTCTTGAATATGCTTGAGATGGGGGGGGGGGGGTAAGTGAATCTATAACTCTTTTGGTGTGAGACCCGTAGATTTATTGTTATAGCTTAAACTTAATTGTAAAATGTGATTGGGGCTTGATAGGCTGGTGGCTGGGTTTAAGTGGACAACAATATTGGCAATCGCGGTTTTTGCAATTATCTATGCTGAAAAGATAACCTATATGTTTTAAAGATCAGTTTCGAATTCTGATTCCATTTCAAAATACGTTTTCAGGGACGAAAAATATTTAAGTGTGCGGATATTTGATATGATCTAAATTATGCATATTATATATATATCCTACACTTTTGAGTATATTTATGGTCATTTTATTAATTTATAGACATTTCTGGTTCATATTGAAATTCTAAAGATTTGAAGAGGCAACGAACTAAAACATATATTTTTACTAAATTTGAGACCAACGAACGTAACTTTTAACCACACCAACGTTGAATTCATTGAATATTATTTTATGTTGGTTTTAATTTATTTTAGATATGAAGAGTTGGAGCCGGACATCAAAAGATATAAAGAAATGAATTAGTTGTGGGCTACAAAGAATTCATGCACCAAGATTTTGGGCTGGAGTGCTGGAGTATAGCTCAAGTTTTGTTGTTTTTGGAAAATATTAAAACCTATTATTTCATATATTATAAGTAGGAAAAAAAATTGTGTGGAGGGTTTTTTAAAACCCTACGTAAGGAAACAAGAGGGGAAGTGAAAAAAAAAGGGGGCACCCCTTGGATGAGCCGTGCAACCAAAAGAAGAAAAAAAAAGAATTCGCCATTTGGAAAATGAGAAAAGAAGAAAGAAAAAATCAAACAGCCTAGCTGCTGATTTTTTCACACGGTGCAAAAGTCAAAAAGAAGAAAAAGAGAATTAATAAGCAAGCAGGCACACAGCTCAATTAATTTAACCTCACATGCAGGTAGCTTAATTAATATTATTTTTCATTTACGATGAACCGTGACTTATATTTTATCTTTGTTTCATCAAATATTATGAGCGGCTAGTCTGTTATACTGCCTGGGTTGGATGAATACTTTTTAGACTAGTTTTATTTTTTGGTTTTGGATTATTTATTGATTGGTTTTGCTTTGGTAGAAGTTTTTATTGTTTTTGGTTATGATGCTTATGCATATTTGGTATTAATTTATAATCAATTTACTGTTCCATATGCATCTTTGTGAACGTCTTTCATGTATGGATGCGTATTAGGTTGTTTACTTTGTGTTTACAACTAGTTTATGGTTTATAGTTAACATATTCCATAGGAACGGTAATTGAGAGTTTAGAGATACCTTATATTCTGCCACTTGAGAGACCGGGAGGTAATTAAGTGTCGTCTGTTTTGGTCTTTTGCGGGTTTGGGTAGTGATTGCACGGGAGTGAGTTGACCTAGATTCCCTTAGATTCTTACAGATCCGAATTTAATAAGAATACCCCTTTACGCCTTAGCGTGTTTTGTGATTAGAGAGACTGGGAGGTGATTTAATCTTTGGGTACTTTAGCATAGTTAGGTATTGTTGGTGTGACTGGGAGGTGATCTAGCATACTTAGTTATTCCTTAAGTGTCATATTTTTAGAATCCGGTTACCAATCATAAATCCAATTCCATGAGTTTACGAGTTTACTAGTAGGATTCCTTGCCTAGGTAGTTGCTTTTCCCTATATAAGTTTCGGTCCGATTTGTTCGTGTCTAGTTTTAGTGTCAGTTTTAGTTTAAGTATCTTTTTTAGTTTATTTTTAATAATAAAAAAACACAAAATTAATTAATTCAGTTTAGTTTAATTGACTCAAAGTCTAGTTTAGGTGTCGCCAGTATCCCATGAGTTCGATATCCGGACTTCATTAGGCTTTACTACAGTCGATAGGTACACTTGGCTGTCTAGTGGTCTAGCATTAGGAGAGTCTAGATTTATAAATTTAAACCTAGAGTGCCTAAGTTAGGTTAGGTTTTTACAGACCGTGTTCAGCACATCAATTATAAAGTCTAGCAAGGCCCTGACAAGTGATCCGTAGGGAAACTCTAAATCGAACTAAAAGATATACATATACTTGCGAAAGTAAGTTAATTTCATGGAATTGGATAACTACTGTTGCTCAGGTGATTGCAGGTGTGAGGAGTTAATGGAGGCCGTTACGAGATCAAGGACGAAAACGGCGAAGGAAACGGAGCTGGAACGAGTGAGATACGAAGAAAACAAGAAACGGGATCAAGCTTCACCGTGGACCACGGTACACACCGTGGACTACGGTCCAAAGAGGACAAAGTACACACCGTACCGTGATGGACCTCCATGACCGTGAAGTGGACCGTGGCCCACGGTCCGATCACAACTACTGAACGACTTGCACTTTAATAAGCCGTTTTGGCTTTCTTTTTCAGGATCTTTCAATCATAAAACAATTGGGGGACGAATTTGGGGTGGAGACAATCATTGTTGGTGTTGGCAAACATTATTTTGATGCTTTCGATTCGTTTGATGATGACATTAGATGCTATGATCATCAACAAAGCCATGAGTGTCTAATTCCTTGGTGTTTTTCTTAGGTGTAAGGTTAATTACAATGCACTTATTGTTAATTGTTCTTGACATTGGATTAATTTTCTAATTATTCTTGTTAGTATAATCATGATGTTTATGTGATTGTTTGTAAATTGTTCATATCGTTTAAACCTAATTGCAATCTATATCTTCTTGGTGTCGTTGACAATTGAGATTGAGTGGAAGGAATTAGGGTGAAACATATTGATTGATTACCAAGTAACAACCTCGCGTTCTAGGAATTCGAGTACTTAGTTCTTGATTAATCACAAATAATTATATTTACACAAAATCAAGATAGTATGATTCATCCATTGAATGTTAATATAAGTGTTGAGTGACAACCCGAACCCCAAGAGAAATGCTCGTTTAATCAATTGCTTACAACTTTCATTTAGTTTATTTAATTTATAAAATCAAATCAAAAACCAACTTGGAAATTACTTTAAGTCATTTACATTTATATTAGTTTAATTGTTAAGCTACTATTTAAAACATTGTCCACAAACTCCTCGTGTTCGATACCCACTAACCGCTATCTATTTAGTAGTATTTGGTTTATTTTTGAGCGAGTCTTCGATCTCGTGTCAGGCCTTGTATATAGCTATCATATGTTAAATAATTTAGGAAATTACCGATTTACATGTATACACTTCCCGATCAATAAGAACTTTGGTGAACACATATGGAAAACCAAAATGAAGTCCACGTGACACACAATACCCACTTACCGCTATCTATTTAGTAGTATTTGGTTTATTTTTGCTTGAGTCTTCGATCTCATGTCAAATTTTGGCGCCGTTGCCGGGGAGTAGTGCGCAACGTGTGTTACTTTTGTAGTTTTTGTGTAATTGTTATTGTCAGTTTTACGCTGGTTGTGCTGGTGTGCAGGTACTTACAGGTATATGCATACACGACGCTCTCGGTCTTCATCACCGTTAGCTTTTCGTCAGAATTGGATTCTACAAAGGGAAAACAAGATTATTGGGTCACCAAGCACACAAAGTCGAACAACTGACACCGCAATCATGACTTCAGAACAAACCGTACCACTAACGCCGCCACAGATTAATCCACAAAACTCACCATCCACTGTACCCATTACCACCACCAATTCCCCAAGTGAACCTACTTCAGCTTTGTTTAGCTTTCAACCACCAATTAACCTTCCACCTTTGACAAGTTTTATGCCCATCCAAGGACAATCTTCAAATTCATCACAACAATCACCTTTTCACTCTCAAAAACACCCACTTTACAGTCAACAACAATACATATTTCCTCAAGACCCACCCATAACCCATACTTCACCGGGTCAGAGATCGGGCCCGTATTTGTTTGGTGGGCCATGGTATGGTGATGGCAATGAAGGGTATGAATAGTTTGAAGAAGGATATGCAAGAGGAGTTGATGGGAGTCAATTGAGGGTTCAAGGGAAATTTGGGTATGGAACCGAACTTCAACCGCAACCACAAATGTAGCAATGGGGTGGACCTCCAATTATTCCAGAACAACCGCAACAACCACAACCATTGCAACAAGTTCCACAACAACTGCAATATCAACAACCTCAATTTCAACAACCAAATCCCTAACCGCAATTTCAACAAAATGTGCAACAAAGGACCGTTTATCAGCAAATGTGCCAACCGAGGGTGCCATTGGGGGTACCAAGAAGGCATGCAAGAGAGATGGTTAGGGGGATTGAAGCTCATTTTCGACCAATCATCACCAATAACCCATCTCCAGTGGTTATTCCTCAAAATAAAAATGGAAGAACATTTGAGGTTAGAACCAATGCACTCCAAAGTTTACCAAAGTACAAGGGTCTTGCAACGGAATAACCTTATTTACATTTGGAGGCATATGACTCTATTTGCAACACGATCGGGGGTCAAGGTTTCTCACCAGATGTGGTTAAGTTGGTGTTCCAATTTTCGTTGGAGGATAAGGCGAAGAGATGGTTTTACATATTGCCATCCGCATCAATTTACACTTGGGCCGAGATACAACAAAGGTTTTTGGAAGAGTTTTAAAAGGCCGAAAAGGCTAATGATGCAAAACGAAGTTTGAGATCTTTCCAACAACAATCAGGTGAAATGTTTCACGAAGCATTCGAGAGGTTTAATATGATGATCAAGAATTGTCCACATCCTGGAATAGCTCTTTGGGAACTGTTGAATGCTTTTCATGAGGGGTTGAATGCGAAAGATGAAAGGGATTTAATGTCAATCACAAATGGTATATTTGGTACCAATTATGAACAAAATGACTGGGCATTCTTGGAATAAATGTCGGTCACATCAAAGAGAAAGGCTCAAACCGAAATAAGAGCAAGGCTGGCTATCACAAGACCACAATTGCATGCAGTTAACAATGAAGCACCTCAAAGTTCTAATCAAGTGTATGATGTGTGCACAAGTTGTAACGGGTTGGGAAATGCTAGTGATACATGTCCTGGTGTGGAAAGGCAAGTTGAAGAAGTGAATGCAATTCAAGGTCAAGGAGGTGGTAATCGAAATTACAATATGAACTCAAACACTTACCACTCCGGGTTGAGGAATCATCCAAATTTCCTCTATGGCAATCAATCAACTCAACTCAATCTGCATTTCCAAGGGACTTCTCAAACCCACTTTCTTCCTCGTCAACAATACTTCAATCAAGGAAGTGCTCATGGTGGGAATAACTAAGGAAACCAAGGAAATCAAAGTTACTTTCAAGGAACGGGTGGTAAGGTTCATCGAGTGGGAATGAAGTGATGGACATGTTAAAGTTGATGCAACAAGACACGCAGAAAAGGAATCAACTTGATGAAGCCCGAATGCAAAAGGACGAAGTTCGTGACAAGGCCATTCAATCATTGACCACAGAAATGGGTCAACTTGCAACCGAAGTGGCAGAATTGAAGAAAAACGAAGGTCAATTACCAAGTGACACCAAGGTAAATCCTTCTCATAACTCATCTCGTAATGTTCTTATTAATCATGTTAGTGTGTTGAGAAGTGGTAAAGAGTATATGGCTAATTTGTTACCTGGTGTGGTTGATGGTAAAGTGGAGGATATCACGGGTAAAGAAAGTGATGATGAAGAAATTGAAACCAATAAACCCACTAAACATGTCACTTTTGAGAAACTGTTACAAGTTTCGGGTCAAGCCTCAAATTTAAATGATAAAAACAAGGAAGTGGAATCAAATGTAGTTCCATTTCCTTTGGCTTTGCTTAACCCGAGCAAGAAAAATGTAATTTTAAAACAGTGTCCTCAAAAGGAGGAAATGTGGGAAGTGTTTAAACAGGTTAAAGTGAATTTACCTTTACTTGAAGCAATAAAACAAGTGCCCGCTTATGCAAAATTTTTGAAAGAGTTATGCACTCAAAAGAGGCAACAAAAAGTGCCTAAATAGGTAGATTTAACCGAACGGGTAAATGCAGTTTTAAAAGGAGATCTCCCTCCTAAGCTTCAAGATCCGGTAACACCCTGAATTAATATTCAAGTGGGTGATTTTCAAATGTTTAGGGCGTTATTGGATCTTAGGGCCGGAGTGAGCATTCTCCCGGAGGGTTTATATGACCAATACGACTTTGGTCCGTTGAAACGTGTGGAGACCACGGTTTTATTGGCCGATTTGTCTCATAAACTTCCTCTTGGAATCGTACGTGATGTAATTGTGAAGGTAGAGGATTTCTATTATCCTGTGGATTTTCTGGTCTTGGATTATTCATCAGGTGACTCAAGTCAACAACAAAATGTTATCTTGGGTCGACCCTTTTTTAGCACGGCCTATGCAATCATTGATTGTAGATATGGTACCGTTGACATGGCTTTTGGCAACAGGAAAATGCGTTTAAATGCTTTTACTAATGTTGCTAATTCTTTGAGTGGTGAAAAATGTTTTTTGGCAGATGCGGTAGATTAGTGTCATCCTTATGAATATGATGAGGATTGTGTGGAAGCTCGTATTTGTGATGATTCTGAACAGGTACACATGTGTGCTTTGCAGATGGAGGAACAAAAACAAGATGCTTTGGCTTTGCAAGAGGGAAGACCACCATGGACACATCAATGGGAAAGTTTGCCAAAGGAAATCAACTAGGATACAAAACCTTCTTTGGAGTGTCCACCAAAGGTGGAATTGAAGGAGCTTTGAAGCCATTTGAAGTACATTTTCTTAAGGGAGAATGAAACCCTCCCGTCTATCATTGCTTCATATTTGGAGGAAGCTCAAGAGCGGGCGTTAGTGAAGGTGTTGGAAGCACATAAAGCGGCCATTGGGTGGAAGCTTGTGGATTTAAAAGGTATTAGCCCTTCTATTGTTATGCATAAAATAATAACAGATGAGGAGGCTAAACCAACAAGGGAGACTCAAAGGAGATTGAATCCGAATTTGCGGGAAGTGGTGAAAAAGGAGGTTGTCACCCCCCAAAATCGTTAACTTAACAGCGGAAGACTTAATTATGCTAATTTGGGCGGTGACAGACGCTGTTCAGCCAATCATATTTAAATATAATGAATCATAAGTTGGACTTTATTAAAAATCTGAGTTTTACACGTGTCAAACATGCACGGTTCTATTTTAAATTACAAGTCCAACTATCATTCATTCAAAAGCACAACACCATTTTCCCGAATCCTTCACAAAGCATCCATTTTCTTCATTTACCTGAAAAGTATGTTAAAACAATTTTGTCAACACGAATGTTGGTGAGTTTCTCAATTAAAACCATGATGTAATATTTCTCGACTTTACATCCATTTATTCATCATTCTTATTAATGATAATTTTCCATCATTCACTATTCTTTTCAATGGGAATTTAATTTCCAACCTTTTCTAAACATAGCAGTATATTTCTTAAACAAAACGTGTTAGTTGTAAACTAGCAAAGAGTACAACACATGTATAACTATCATTATGATAAACCTGATGCATACCAAAATCAAAATATTCCCACCTTTTCAACCAGAGCGACTAGAAGAGCGGGGGCGTCGCCCCGATAGATCTACCAATATTTTTAGGCCCTTTCTCTCTGGGTTAACGGTTTTTCCTTTCATAATGATTCATCTCATTTAACACAATTTGTAAAACATATAGCCCTTAGTTTACATATTTTCCCCTAAAAACATTTATAAATCATTAAAACGAGAGGATTTACAAGAAAACTCACCTTTGCCTCAGTTCAAATAACACTCGAGTGTGATAATATGCCAATCAACGTCAAGATCTTATTAGCATTCATCCAAATAATAACCGAATTCCTATTTTTAAAACCAAGAATATTAACACATAAATGTAGATACAAATAGAATATTATCCCAACTTAATTTATTTATCCTCACGTGTCTTATTTATGATAATTCAGATAACTAAATTATAAACTTTTATTGTTTAAAAAAAATCGTAATTGAATCTAACGTTTCGAAATATCTTATAAATATATTGGAATAACATAGATTCACATAATCGATGTAAAACTAATATATGTTTTTGAAACTTAACTTGGACGTTATTTAATAAAACGTATATATTTATTTTAAAATATAATATTATTTTATTAATATATTATCTGTCATAGAGACACGTGCTTGAATTCTGATAAATATATTATGTACTACCTTTTCTTACAATTCATAATATAATCGTTATTATTATTTATACAGAAACGTGTTATATTAATATAGTTAATATATTAATATATTAACTATATTAATATAGTTATGAGACGATCCGACGATAGGATCTCCGGGAATCTGCTTTTCTTTAGAACTGCGTTTTCAAAATCCGACCAGCGAACCGAGTCCGAAAACGAGCCTAGAAACCCAAATTACACTTCTCCGATCCTCATCTCCACTATTAAAAATTATTATATATGTGTTATGAACCCTCTTTAAAAAAATCAAGATGATCGAACCGTTAGATCTTCGGTTATGGAACAATCTTTATAGACATGCAAAACTTTTACAATATGTCCAGATTTTAGAACCCATTTTTAACAAACTTAAGCTCAAAATTAGGACGATAGGAGCTTACCATCGTGTTCGGGACGTCGAAAAGTAGTTCCGGGTAGATTAGAGGCTTCGGCCGCCACCGGACCACCTCGCCGGACCACCATCGGCCATCGCGCACCACCACCGGACCGTCGCTGGCTTTCGGGCACCTTACCGGAATTCCCTGACCTCTCTCTACCCTCTCTCTCTCTCTCTCTAAAATCCACATGTAAGATAAAAATGAATGAAAAGTGGGGTGACCCACCTTATATAGGTGCGGTTTTAAACGAGTTTTACGATCGTGTTTCGGTCTCTCGCTTTAACGCTCCCGCTACTTCAAATGGCGTTGTATTTTCCAAATACATCTCGTCAAAATATTTATTCTGTTCCCGACTTAAATTTTTCTCGTTAACTTATTATTTCCGCTAATAAGTTATTATCGATCGTTTTCCGGTGTCGGTGTCGGTTCCTTGTTACTCAAAACTTAAAAAAACTAGTCTAGTTGTTTTTCTCAAAAACAACCCATCCAGACTTATGGTGTCTATTCGATTAATCTTATCCAAATAATAATTCTCGAATATAATAATAGTATATATTTTACTATTTCCTTAATACGTGTGATATTACGACCGTTGTTGAAACACTAATTTGCATTTTCCCGTTTCGTATAACTTGGACTTGAGTCACGTTTTCGCCGTAGTTCTTGCTTTTTAATCCTCTACATTATTCAAATGGATTTAAACATGGACATTTTATCGAATGTCGGGTTGATTATTTGCACGCTTAACCGAAAACGTTCGCATCCTCTTTACTTATCACCAAAATTTCTTTATTCCATCTGACTCCATGTGCGTTTTAAAAAATATATATATTCCCTTCATTCTTAGCATAAAATACTATATTTAATTTAAGGGTCTTAATTCTCACTTAACCCAGTCTAAACATGTCTTAATCTCGTTTACGGAATATAATAATACTTTTTATTTTGCCGGGTATCACATTCTCCCCACCTTATTTGAATCTCCTTCTCGAGATTCGACAGAACATAGAGGGTGTAACATGCTAATGTTTTGCTTTAACTTGGTAGCTTGCCGATAATTTACTGTTATCTCAATGATCGGATTCTTTATCGTTATCAGGTATGCGTTTCAGATCTGAATAAAACCTTCAGTATTAATAATAGTATCTCTCCTTGATCACAAAGTAATCCTCCTTGAGACGATAGCGTTAGCTACTTGTCATGGTATAAACTTTTCTGGCAAGATCCTTAATTAACTACATATCATAAGCCAAGTACTTATCTTACGAGTGCAACTGTGTTGTCCATAAACGCATACCTCATTGCATAATCACACACCCAAACTTTGATAACTCTAACAAGGAAAACTACTAGATCTTGCCTATAATTTAAACACCGGTTCTCTGAGGTTAATCTTGTCTCTGACATGAGGATACTTTATCTCATCCACGCCTACATCCAAATTTGGCATCCTTCTGAGCCAGTCTTCTTCGAAACGATCTTAGCTAGTCTTTAGATAGACAACTATGATTCTGCGTGTTTCATGTCTTGAAAAGGGATTTATGCAACTGCCTTCTCTTTATATTGCTTCTTTCTATAACGAGTAGTAAATAAATATTATCCTAAGATTATCTCCTATAGTCTAAGGGATATATTCCACTATAAGAGTAGACATTCATTTAATAAGACATAAATGCTAAATGTCATTATACAGAAGGACCTAAACATTTAATATTTCTTTACCATGAAAGGTGGGTACATAATGTATGATGGAATCAAATAGAATGACAATAATGAATTCACAATAGGGTCAATGAATTAGTAGACAAGGCTACAATGATAATTAAAGATTCTAGAATTTGTGGTTGCTAACGCTGCACAGTATTCGAAGAGCAATGGAGTTGAAAAATATACAAAGGATAGCGCCTTACTACTATCTTTAATGGGTAAGGAGATATCAACTCATTAATGTTTTTCAAGAATGCAATCGGAATTGATTAAGGAACGTATGTCCTACACAGAGTTCGACATCGCTATATACACGGTTTTGGCATGACTATATATAATTTATCGTGACTGTGTTTAAAAAGATGGATCGTATATATAGATATACGTGCTATTCGGATTTCATAGACTTATGTGTAAACTATTATCACACTTTTCTATAAGGAAAGTACAAGATATAACTTAACATAACTTCACAATACAAGCAACCAACTAAGGTTTAATTTCTAGTGCTAAAAGTATTATATAAAACTCTTTAGCGTATGATCGGATATGCTTAAATAAGTCTTAATAATTATATGCATTATCAAAACTCATTTGTTTTTATAAACCAGTACCTGGGAAAAACTCAAAATAAGATAACGTGGCAATTCATGTTATATACACACACATTCGACGACATCTTTATAATTTCTATCTAAGCACAACCACACGCATTTTCATTAAAATGCTTAAATTTCCACAATGGCGATCTGTTAATACAAAATACTTTGACGCCTAATTCTTCGATTACATAACCTCCTAAGAAGTAGAAGTTACAATATAATTCTGAACATTGCACCAATAACTCATTCGTGTAAAATTACTTAGCATCTCTCTAGCTAAGGAATTGATCGACCTAGCATAGAACGTTAGTAAATCACACTTATTTCTTTGTTCGAGCCTAAGTCTTATGAGACTATACTAATTTTTAATGCAAGGAAGCATAGACAAAATAAGACGTTGATCCGCCATTGTTAGCTACAACCATCATTATATGTTGAAGTGGCAACAATATGATGTTATATGAGGGAATCACAAAATTTGATGTACATACTCAATACAACTGAAATAGCAGATTCGATGGGGCCTAATAGTAACAAGGATGGGGTGCATATAACTTAGCAAGCCTGTTTATTAAAGGATAAGAAGTTAACGAGGGGTTACATTCTTTAACCAATACGAAGTTAGTGTATCATACAGATATGACTGAGCATTAGTATGAGTGCGCATGATGCATGTTATGTAACTAATGATCGAATTTGAAGTTAGGCTGAATTTGAGATAACTGTTTAAGATCATATTATTCAATCCTACTGAGAAACTCGGGTGCTGCAAGCACTAAGGAGGTTCGGTTCAAATTAATGAAGAGAAGTGTTAATTATATCCTATGTTACGAAATCTTGATACCAAGTAACGATATTAGTACTAACTGTGTGTTAGTTATCATGACTAAAGGAAGAAAATCACGAATCATAGGTGATTAATTCCAGACGAAAAATCACATATTTATTGCTTTGGGCAATTGATAAATCGACTGAAATTTCGGTTTGCGGGTAAAGTCTACAAATGCGGGGGTGAGCAAGTGTTTGAAATATATATTACTACCAAGGATTAGTCAAATAACCACGCGTCATTTTAAAGTCAGGTAGTAGGAAACATAATACAGTAATGATTTTACAAGATTGTTATCATAGGCTTTTATAATAAGCAGTATTCAAGTAACTAGGTTCTGTAAACCTAACAAATTTTTATTTAGCCTTAATGGTATCAATGCATTATAACTACTTTTTAACGAAAGTCGAGTATGGGTACATTTTTCTTGAAGACTTAATCTCACAAAATCATTATTTTACATCGAATTAGGGTCGACGTTTTCATTATGAGAGCTGAGTTGTAAATTTTTTTACTAGATGTTGATCCCACAATTTTGGTCTTAGGTTCTAGAGTTTGAATTATTAAGGATGTGAGGGGCCTATTGATTTGAGAAAATCACACTTAACTTAATTCCATCAAAATATTTTTGAAGCCGATAATATATTCTATTTAGTGAAAATAGCCTGATCGTCATATAATCTTTATGAGCAATTGATTGGTTGACGATAACTTATCTTTTGTCCATTAGAAATGAATTTGAAACACGGAGGTCAACAAAATTTTACGTATACGTGTAACTTTATAGCTTAGTGGACAACTATGAATATGCCAGACCTAACAGTACATTCAGAATCTTCAAAGTGTCTCCAATCATAAAGGTGGTTAAGTGATTGTTAAGGTGGTTGCAAAGTTAGTTCTTCATCTATAGATTTCAGGTCGCGTGTTTATGATGGGCGTATTAGAATTTTGACAAGAGCTACGATGCCTACTTGTCCTTGTTTTAGTCTTTACACCACATTTAGGTATCACACGCATATAAAGGTAACGTCACTTATGATACAAAATTCGAATAAAGGAAGTGTCAGATTGGAATATTAAGCGAAGAATTCATTATGATTTCGCAAAGAACTGACACATTCGTGCGTTGTGTCATCCTTGAGTTTGAGAAAATAGGAATATCCTACTCTTGCCTTAATTCCAAAGAAGACGATTTCTTTAATAAAGATATGATATATGTGCTTCATTCTCAAAATCTTTTGATGCATCTACCAGAGTCAATTGTAATATCCTAAATCCGCAAAGGAATTTGTACAACGTTTACCCTTGATAATATAATTATCAAGATTTACGATATGGAGCTAAACTTGTTAAGAGACAAGAAATGGCATGTATGTCATCAATAGGTCAATATAATGAAGACATACGAGTGTAATAATGGTGCCATGATAACCATAATATAACATGATTAAGCCAAAAGATGATAGAATGATTACTGGGATCGAAAGAATGAGTTCTTTATGATTTTAAAACAGAGTGTAATCGCAACGAATTCCTTATTAAAGAATCAAAGTTTTAAGAGAACAAACTTTTACGAATTGATGGATGACTTGCTGATTATTATAGCATCCCCAATAGCAATTAACTATCACATTATATTCATAGGTCATGACAATAGAATTTCCAAGAATTCTCTCGTACCTGTAAATTTAAAATTACATGATATCAAGTGTAATTGTCAATTTATCTTACATGATCATTCTAGTATTCTCCCATTGTGGGTCATAATGTAGGTAACACAAGTTTGCACAAAGATACATGTATTATATACTAATCACATATTCCACCCATTCATTTTTAGAATTCATATAAGGACTTTAATTTGTGTAACTGCGTACACTAGAGTTGACCAAGTTTTCTCGCCATAGTTGGAATATTTACACTCAAATATTAGGCGTTCTTAATATTCAAGTCATAGTATCATTGGCTAATATTTCACTGTTCTAAAACAGTGTTAACGTGTTGAGAGATTAGTTGAGCTATTCCTTCGGAGTAGGTCGGTAATCCATATCTTCCACTAGCATAATTTTGTCTTGTTTTCGGAGGCATTTTGTCATTTGTGTTATTTTTGAATAACATAGATAAAACAATATTCATTATTAATTATTAAATGCGTGTGACTAAATATAGGAAATAATCACATTCGCACAACAATCAATAAATCAGCCAAAGATCATCGTGATATTTTAACTTGAAAATTATAATACTTGTTCAGGAGTTAATGAAATAACTACTATATTAGGTGTGAATACGCATCAGCACCAATCACAAGTTTTTAAATTTTCTATACTAAAATATCCAAGGCATGCGATGCCTATCTAGATCGATAAGAGAAAATTATTGGAGGTCCAAGTACTCCATCAATGGTTATAACACCTTAAGCCAAAACAGTTTAAGCGCCTACAACTGAGTTACGCAACCTCAAGAATGGCTAGAGGTAGGGTCACATTGTCATCCTCAATCCACTTATTACTTGAATTAACCATAAGATAGCCAACAGTAACATACGCAAATTGAATTGTGTGGAAAGAATACATGTAGCCAAAACCTAGTAGGGGAGTAGGTTATAGAAGTGCATGCATGGTTGCCAGCACAACAAAGGTCGGTAGAAGCAGTCCCCCGACTCACTGTTACTGCTGTGTATTTCGTTAATAGTGTGTGATTTAGGCGTTGTGACATAATCCGTATTAGGTAATCCTGATAAAAATAAAATATAAATAACATGTAATTTTATCAATTAAATTTCACTTAATACACAAACAATTTCAATGCAGCCTTTTCTTTTGCATTATTTTTATTTTTTTAAGCTTCGTGAAGTGGGAAAATGTTTGTTTCAACTATTTGGTTATAGTCTAGAAATTTTCTTCGCAAATTTCTAGTTCGCTATAACCATTGGCTCGGATACCAACTTCTGTCACACCCCAAAATCGTTAACTTAGCAGCGAAAGACTTAATTATGCTAATTTGAGTGGTGACAGACGTTGTTCAGCCAATCATAATTAAATATAATGAATCATAAGTTGGACTTTATTAAATATCTGAGTTTTACACGTGTCAAACATGCACGGTTCTATTTTAAATTACAAGTCCAACTATCGTTCATTCAAACGCACAACACCATTTTCCCGAATCCTTCACAAAGCATCCATTTTCATCATTTACCTGAAAAGTATGTTAAAACAATTTTGTCAACACGAATGTTGGTGAGTTTCTCAATTAAAACCATGACGTAACATTTCTCGACTTTACATCCATTTATTCATCATTCTTATTAATGATAATTTTCCATCATTCACCATTCTTTTCAACGGGAATTTAATTTACAACATTTTCCAAACATAGTAGTATATTTCTTAAACAAAATGTGTTAGTTGTAAACTCGCAAAGAGTACAACACATGTATGACTATCATTATGATAAACCTGATGCATACCAAAATCAAAATATTCCCACCTTTTCAACCAGGACGACGGGAAGAGTGGGGGGCTCGCCACGATAGATCTACCAATATTTTTAGGCCCTTTCTCTCTAGATTAACAGTTTTTCCTTAAATAATGACTCATCCCATTTAACACAATTTGTAAAACATATAGCCCTTAGTTTACATACTTTTCCCCTAAAAACATTTATAAATCATTAAAATGAGGGGATTTACGAGAAAACTCACCTTTGCCTCAGTTCAAATGTCACACCCTCAAAATCCACTAACGGAGTTTTACCGTCAGAGGGTGTGAACTAACAGGATCGGAATCATTAGTTATAATCAAATCATAAAACAAAGTTTCAAAACCATGAAAACGTTTACGAGTAATTAAATGTGGAAGCGTAAAAACCATAAGTTAAATGTTGCGTCATGCAGGACGACTTAAACCCAATGATAACAGTTTTAAAATAGTTTGCATAACAAAAGCGTTTTCAAGCAATGCATGATCCTATACCGCGCGCCCGCCTCGGCTACATGAGAATAACATACTAAAAGTGTCAACACAAGGTTGGTGAGTTCACAAGTTTATATAAAATAAAGCGTTTAGCGTTTGCGTTCAGCGTTTTGCGTTACAGCGTTTTTCGTTAAGCGTTTTGCGTTACAGCGTTTTGTGTTACAGCGTTTTGCGTTACCAGATAGTGTTATGTCAATTATGTATCTATAGGTAGCTAGCCTATAAAACAAGTATCACTAAGTGTTCGACACCGAAGCTGACTGTTTATCATTTGCCTTGCCACCAGGTCATCCAGACCATGGTATGTGTTTAGCCAAGATTACACCCACTCGACTTCCAGTCGAGTTTAGCGTTGGGTGGGGTTTGTCAAACCCAGTAGTACTACTCAACAATGACTCGCTATTCCCAATATTAAACGGTTCGATGTGAATGAAGGACTTTTAGTTAACGCGTTTGCCACTTAGTCTTTACAAGTGATATATAATCTATATTAACAAAATCTTAAATGCGTTTTCGGAGTATGTTATCTCCCCCAAGTGAAAAGCGTTTAAAAATTTTAAAAGGGGAAAGTGAAACTCACTGTTTGCGAAGAAATTCCCAAATTAAATCACCAAGATGCGCGTAACAGAAAAACTCTCTCTAGCGTTCTAAAACAACAAAGAGATTTTTCTAAGTGTCGGAATATTATCGAGTCTCTAGACCCGGCACTTAATACCTATGCACATAACATGTTTCGTGTTTCGTTTGTGAATCGTGTGTGACTTTAACAAATGTATTTGTGATACGTTACATGTGTAAGCAATTATATACGTGTCATGTATTCATAAAGTACATCACTAGCAATTACTCCTCGTAAGGGCAATTTGGTCAACACATAACAATTAACTAGCCATTATTCCCCATGAGGGCAATTTGGTCAAATCATGACAATCAATTAGCAATTATTCCCCGCAAGGGCATTTTGGTCAAAACACGACAATTAATTAGCAATCATTCCCCTCAAGGGTAATTTGGTCAAAACACGATAATAAATCAGCAATCATGTTGTTTCATGCAACTTTCACAAAACTCAGCAACTAGTTTCTTAACGACAGAATTCTACTTGAAAAACTAGTCTATCTCACCGATCATAGCATCACAATTAATTTACCAAAAATCATCACAAAAGAATATATGTCTTAGGTTTCCAGAACATATTTTATTATATTTTTATTCCTCATAGGTTTCTCACAATCATCAAATCATTACAGCAAACTCATAACAGTCAAATTCATGCGCAACAGAATTTTATTTGAAATTCCCGTTAAACGAAAAATCCAATAAATGCAAGACCACTTGGGTTAGGTTCCTAACTCAATAAGTCAACTTCCAGAAGTGGAACCAACCCAATTGGTCTCGTAGTTCATGAGATATAACATTTACAAAACAACCTAACAGCAGGTCTAATAACTCAGCTTTGTACATCGTTTTTGTAAAATCATAAAAGTTAACCTTTACTTGTCCAAAAATTACAAATTTATATTCTTTAGAAACTAGACTCAACCTAGTTTACTGTAGTATCAATAATCTCAACAAATTTTCAAATTTACACTTCGTTACAGTCAATTAAACATCAATAACACAATCTGTCCAGAAACTGTTTGCATCCAAACTCAACATATTAACTATCTATGGACCATCATGCATTCATATAACACTCTAAACTCCATAATCACTATCCATGCACATCAATTACACATTACATACATGATTAGGGTTTTTGTTTGAACTCAAATCAAAGACACAAGCAATTAACATGTAACAATATCCAATCTAGTTATCAAATCATCATCAAATCAACAACAATCATATTAATTACATACACACATAAAATCGGCTCTTTAGGGTTTTCAATTAACCCATTAAACATCAAAATCAAGTATAAAGGATGCATAGGATAGTCGATTATACCTTCCTAGCACCTTAATCTTCAATCAAAAGCTTGAGAACTTGATTGTATGTGTGTATATAAGTGGCGGCAGCCGTGAGGGGAGGGGGGGGGGGGGGGGAAGAACTCCGATCGGGGTAGAGGAAGAGAAAAGAAAAAAAAGTGATTTAGGGTTTATTATTATTATTATTATTATTATTTATAATAATACTATGTTACACTTTGGCCCCTCCACATCTAAGTATTACTTATCTAGCTTAAACTAACTTGTTTACATCTTGAGTTAGCGTTTTATACTATGTTATCACATAACACATAAGTCTAACACATAATTTTCACATAATTATTGTTTTGACGTTTTTCGTTTATTCACCAATCATTTGCGTTTCGGTGTAATTCTCGAAAGACTACACATGTAGTAAGTGTTAAGCGTCATTTAAACCCTAGTTTAATTGTAATGAAGTGTGCGTTACAGATTCAGTGATCTTAAGTTTGAATTGACGGAGTTGAGTTAACGGAGTTAACCTGAAATTGACGATTGTCACATCATTCCCATGTTAAAGAATTTTCTTCCCGAAAATATGAATCAAGTCGTGATGAGTGTCTGAAAAAGTAAGAAAAATTTTCAGTTTGTCATATCATCCCCTAGTAGAAAGAAATTTCGTCCCGAAATTTAATTCATACCTCCGGTGATTTCTGACGGTTTGCCGGGTTTCGCGCTTTTCTGTGTTTGGTCAGCCCTTCAAAAAGGTGAGGATACTTTTTCATCATTTGATCCGCGCGTTCCCACGTGAACTCCGGTCCACGTTTCGAGTTCCAATGAACCTTAACGATTGGAATTTTGCTGTGCTTGAGCGTTTTGGTTTCCCAATCCAAAACCTCGACTGGTTCCTCAATGAAACGTAACTGTTCATCAACTTGCAGTTCCTCCAAAGGGACTACTTGGGTTTCATCAGATAGGCATTTCTTCAAATTGGACACGTGGAATACATTGTGTACGCCACTGAGTTCCATTGGTAGGTCCAGTCGGTACGCCACCGGACCAATGCGCTCAGTTATTCGATAGGGACCAACATATCGTGGGTTGAGTTTGTTTCGCTTACCAAAGCGAACCACACCTTTCCAAGGTGAGACTTTGAGTAACACTTGGTCGTTCACTTGAAATCCGAGAGGTTTTTGGGGCTTGTCGGCGTAACACTTTTGGCGATCTCGTGCTGCTGCCATGCGATTTCGGATTTGAACAATCTTTTCCGAAGTTTCGAGTACCAGTTCTGGGCCAGTGATTTGGCTGTCACCCACCTCTGCCCAGCAGAGTGGTGATCGACACTTCCGCCCGTACAGCGCTTCAAACGACGCTGCTTTAATACTTGCGTGGTAGCTGTTATTATACGAAAACTCTACCAAAGGTAACTGAGGTTCGCAACTTTTTCCAAAATCCAATACGCATGCACGCAACATATCCTCCAGGGTCTGAATAGTTCGTTCACTTTGCCCATCCGTCTGAGGATGGTATGCTGTGCTCATATCAAGACGTGTGCCTAGGGCACTCTGTAGCGACTTCCAAAAGTGCGAAGTGAAACGAGAATCTCGATCAGAAATGATTGAGACTGGCACTCCGTGTCTAGACACTACTTCCTTCATGTAGACGCGAGTCAATCTTTCCATTTTGTCCGATTCCTTAATCGCTAAGAAGTGTGCAGACTTAGTCAACCGGTCAACTATCACCCAGATGGTATCGCATCCCGTCGGTGTCTTAGGTAAACCCGTGATAAAATCCATTGAGATGTGTTCCCATTTCCACATTGGGAGTTCCGGTTGTTGTAGCAGGCCAGATGGTTTTTGGTATTCTATTTTGACTCTGGCACAAGTCAAGCATTTGCTCACGTAGGTGGCAATGTCGGCTTTCATGTTCGGCCACCAGTAAAGTGCCTTTAAGTCATGATACATTTTATCTGAGCCAGGGTGGATAGAATATCGGGACTTGTGTGCTTCGTCCATCACCAGAGTTCTCAACTCTCCGAACCGTGGAACCCAAATCCGGTTCTCAAAATATCGGACCCCGTCCGTTCTGGTTTCAAGTTGCTTGTTCATGCCCCGCATGAGTTCCGATGGAAGATTATCATCTTTCAAAGCTTCGTGTTGCGCCTCGCGAATCTGGTCGGGTAAGTTTGCATGAATCGTGAGTTGCAATGCTCGCACTCGTCTGGGTTTATCTGTTTCTTTTCTGCTGAGGGCGTCGGCCACTACATTGGCCTTGCCAGGGTGATACTTGATGGCACAATCATAATCTTTGAGCAGCTCGACCCAACAACGCTGTCGCATGTTCAGCTCCTTCTGATCGAAGATATGTTGGAGACTCTTGTGGTCGGTGTAAATGGTAAACTTGGTACCGTACAAGTAATGCCTCCATATCTTAAGGGCAAACACCACAGCTCCGAGTTCCAAATCGTGGGTCGTGTAGTTCTTCTCGTGAACCCGTAGTTGTCGAGAGGCGTAAGCTATAACCTTCTCGAGTTACATCAGCACACAACCGAGACCTTGTATCGATGCGTCACAGTGTACCTCAAAATTTTCCGTTCCCTCGGGTAGGGCTAGAATAGGGGCGCTACAGAGTTTGATTTTCAACAGTTGAAAAGCGGATTCTTGCGCGTCACCCCAATTGTACTTAGTGCCTTTGTGAGTTAAAGCGGTGAGGGGTTGAGCAATCTTTGAAAATCCCTCGATAAAACGCCTGTAGTAGCCAGCCAGTCCTAGGAATTGTCGCACCTCAGTCGGAGTCTTAGGTGCTTCCCAGTTTTTGATGGCCTCTACCTTACCGGGATCGACATGGATACCATTCTCGTTGATCACATGTCCTAAAAAGTGAACCTCGCGAAGCCAAAACTCACATTTCGAGAGTTTAGCATACAGTTGTTCCTTCTTCAATAATTCCAGAATTACCCTTAAGTGTTCTTCATGGTCAGCTTTGTTCTTAGAGTGGACGAGAATATCATCAATGAAAACAATCACAAACTTGTCGAGGTACGCCTTGCATACTCGATTCATGAGATCCATAAATACGGCTGGTGCGTTGGTTAGTCCAAAAGGCATAACTGAAAACTCGTAATGACCATACCGTGTTCTAAAAGCCGTCTTTGAGATATCTTCTTCGCGCACTCATAGTTGGTGATAACCAGATCGCAGATCGATTTTCGAGTAGTAACTCGATCCTTGAAGCTGGTCAAACAAATCATCAATTCGGGGTAAAGGATAACGGTTCTTGACCGTCACCTTGTTCAACTCCCGGTAGTCGATACACATTCGGAAAGTCCCGTCCTTCTTTCTGACAAATAAGACAGGGGCTCCCCATGGCGATGAGCTAGGTCGAATAAAACCCTTATCCAACAAATCTTGCAACTGAGTGGACAGTTCCTGAAGCTCCGCCGGTGCGAGCCGATACGGGGCTCGTGCTATGGGTGCTGCACCGGGTGTCAACTCGATTTGAAATTCGACTTGTCGTATAGGAGGGAGTCCAGGCAAGTCCTCCGGGAAAACTTCCGGAAAATCTCGCACAATCGGTATATCTTCAATTTGCTTCTCCTCCGCGGGTTTCTCAACAATCTGCGCCAAAATTGCCGGATGACCCTTTCGTAGATACTTCTGCGCCTTCATGAGGGTAATGACGCTGGTGGTCATGCCGCTTCTCTCACCTCGGATCGAAATGATCTCGCCGGAAGGGGTGGTAATGTGAACTATCTTATCGTGACATATAATCTCCGCTCGGTTCTCGGATAACCAGTCCATGCCGAGCACGACATCGAAACTACTAAGCGTAAAAGGAATAAGGTCGATATCAAAGACATGACCTGACAGTCTTAACTTACATCCCGCAAGTACATGAGTCGTTACTATTGTCTTACCGTCAGCTAATTCAATAGGAAACTTAGCATCTAACGGAGTTGGAGTTAAGTTTAAGAGTTGGCTAAAGGCTTTCGACACAAAACTCCTATCAGCTCCAGTGTCAAACAATACAGAAGCAAAACAATCGTTCACAGGGAACTTACCAGTCACCACGTACGGATCATTGCGGGCTTGACCCGACCCAATTACAAAAGCTCTTCCTTTGCCATTGCTTCCACCACTACTGCCACTTCCATTACCTCCATTGTTGTCGTTCTGTTTCAGCTTGGGACAATCTTTCCTGAAATGACCTTCCTGCCCACATTCAAAACATCCCTTCGTCGTCATAGGTGGTTTAGGAGCACCCTTTGCCGCAAGGTCTCCTCTACATTCCTTCGCCTGGTGACCCATCTTTCCGCATCTTTGACACTGGACACGGTCACACGGGCCAACATGATGATAGTTGCACCTATTGCACTTCGGATATTTCCCAGCATATCCGCTAGAACCCTTCCCGCTACCGTTGTTATTGTTGTTGTGACTCTGATTGTTGAAGCTCCGAGTGAATTCGGGCTTACGGTAGTGTTGTTGCTGTGGGAGGTTCGAGGATGAGGATCTGGTGTTGTCAAATTTTCTCTTTCCGCTGCTCGGGTTGCTGTTGCTGTTGTTGTCATTACTTGGGTTGTCACGAGCTTTAGCGGTTGAACCCCTAGGTGGTAGCGCACCTTGGGTCACTGCTTGATCCGTCAGTTTGTGAGTTAAACGGATCGCTTGTTGAATCGTGGCTGGTCTGGAAGACGTCACCATGCCCTGAACTTGCGGTGCTAACCCATCAATATACATTTCAATCCTCTTACTCGGCGGATCCACCATCCGCGGACACATCACCGCTAACTCGTGAGAACGGGTAGTGTAGGCTTCAATTTCTGAACCCACCATCTTCAATGACCAAAATTCTGACTCTAACTTTGAAATCTCCTCTCTCGGACAGTACTCCTCTCGCATCATGTTCTTGAACTCCTCCCAGTTCATAGCGTTAGCCAGTTCCAATCCAAGGATCTGCACGTTTAAATTCCACCAAGTGAGGGCAGAATCCTCAAGTGTTCCAGCAGCGAATTTGACCCTACTGGCAGGGGGACAATTACACATCTCAAATGCCGACTCGGCCTTCTCAGCCCAACGCAGGAAGCCTATAGCTCCCTCAGTGCCCTTAAACGTACTGGGCTTGCAGTCAAGGTAATTCTTGAAGGTACACGTTCCACTTGGACCTCCAACTTGGTTTTGAACATGTGCGGCTAAAGCGGCCACCGCATGGTCGTTCAGCAGAGTTTGGAGTTCAGCTGCAGTCAAGTTGAAGTTACCACGTCTGTGTCTAGATGTCATCGTCTGAGGACACCTCTGAGTGTGCCTCCTCCTCAGCCGGTTCTTCCTCCGGTTCTTCTTCAGGCTCTGCCTCAGGTTCTGCCTCAGGTTCGGCTGCGTTCTGAGCAAGTTGCATTTGTAAGACATCGCAACGCTCTAGATCTATCTCGGTTCGGGTCCTTGCTACTTGGAGTTGCTCTTGCAAGTCTATCATCTCGGCTTGCATCTTTCTCATAATTTTCATCTGTTGATCACCAGCCTCTTGCATTTCCTTCATTGCCGCTGCCATGCGGGCAATCTCCTCCTTAGTCTCGGTTCCGTCTTTTAACAGTCCGGAAACGTTCGCTCTCGTATAGCTCATGTAACCCACATCACGCTCCAAACATGAAACAACAGCTGCGAGAACTCGCTCTACAGGTTCGGTTATGGGTGGTAGGGTGTTGGGATAAGCAGGGTGGTTCGGGTGAGGTAACGGGGGAACTTGTTCGCGATAGACCATACGCCTAATCATGTTAGGGTACCAATCCCAGCTAACGTCGTTTTCGTATATGCCTACGGATAGGCGGTACCTCTTGGGTGCGGGAGCTTCGAGTTCCGGGACTACGGGGGTGGCGATGCGGTAGGTAACTGCGGTTCCTTCCCGTGAGCATGAGTCATCGGATCAGATGATGATGAGGGTGGCGTCGACATCCCTACAGGTAAGCCATGTATGCGCGCGTATGAGTGAAAGAGGTAAAGAGATAAGATTACAAGACTACACAAACCTATGCAGTGCGTATCATTATAACTAATGGGTCGTCGCGGTTATAGTCTAGTATGCATGAAGCTTCTAGTTCGCTATAACCAATGGCTCTGATACCAATCTGTCACACCCTCAAAATCCACTAACGGAGTTTACCGTCAGAGGGTGTGAACTAACAGGATCGGAATCATTAGTTATAATCAAACCATAAAACAAAGTTTCAAAACCATGAAACGTTTACGAGTAATTAAATGTGGAAGCGTAAAAACCATAAGTTAAATGTTGCGTCACGCAGGACGACTTAAACCCAATGATAACAGTTTTAAAATAGTTTGCATAACAAAAGCGTTTTCAAGCAATGCATGATCCTATACCGCGCGCCCGCCTCGGCTACCTGAGAATAACATACTAAAAGTGTCAACACAAGGTTGGTGAGTTCACAAGTTTATATAAAATAAAGCGTTTAGCGTTTGCGTTCAGCGTTTTGCGTTACAGCGTTTTTCGTTAATTGTTTTTCGTTACAGCGTTTTGTGTTACAGCGTTTTGCATTACCAGATTGTGTTATGTCAATTATATATCTATAGGTAGCTAGCCTATAAAACTAGTATCTCTAAGTGTTCGACACCGAAGCTGACTGTTTATCATTTGCCTTGCCACCAGGTCATCCAGACCATGGTATGTATTTAGCCAAGATTACACCCACTCGACCTCAAGTCGAGTTTAGCGTTGGGTGGGATTTGTCAAACCCAGTAGTACTACTCAACAATGACTCGCTATTCCCAATATTAAACGGTTCGATGTGAATGAAGGACTTTTAGTTAACGCGTTTGCCACTTAGTCTTTACAAGTGATATATAATCTATATTAACAAAATCTTAAATGCGTTTTCGGAGTATGTTATCTCCCCCAAGTGAAAAGCGTTTAAAAAGTTTAAAACGGGAATGTGAAACTCACTGTTTGCGAAGAAATTCCCAAATTAAATCACCAAGATGCGCGTCACAGAAAAACTCTCTCTAGCGTTCTAAAACAACAAAGAGATTTTTCTAAGTGTCGGAATATTATCGAGTCTCTAGACCCGGCACTTAATACTTATGCACATAACATGTTTCGTGTTTCGTTTGTGAATCGTGTGTGACTTTAACAAATGTATTTGTGATACGTTACATGTGTAAGCAATTATATACGTGTCATGTATTCATAAAGTACATCACTAGCAATTACTCCCCGTAAGGGTAATTTGGTCAACACATAACAATTAACTTGCCATTATTCCCCATGAGGGCAATTTGGTCAAATCATGACAATCAATTAGCAATTATTCCCCGCAAGGGCATTTTGTTCAAAACACGACAATTAATTAGCAATCATTCCCCTCAAGGGTAATTTGGTCAAAACACGATAATAAATCAGCAATCATGTTGTTTCATGCAACTTTCACAAAACTCAGCAACTAGTTTCTTAACGACAGAATTCTACTTGAAAAACTAGTCTATCTCACCGATCATAGCATCACAATTAATTTACCAAAAATCATCACAAAAGAATATATGTCTTAGGTTTCCAGAACATATTTTATTATATTTTTATTCCTCATAGGTTTCTCACAATCATCAAATCATTACAGCAAACTCATAACAGTCAAATTCATGCGCAACAGAATGTTATTTGAAATTCCCGTTAAACGAAAAATCCAATAAATGGAAGACCACTTGGGTTAGGTTCCTAACTCAATAAGTCAACTTCCAGAAGTGAAACCAACCCAATTGGTCTCGTAGTTCATGAGATATTACATTTACAAAACAACCTAACAGAAGGTCTAACAACTCAGCTTTGCACAACGTTTTTGTAAAATCATAAAAGTTAAGCTTTACTTGTCCAAAAATTACAAATTTATATTCTTTAGAAACTAGACTCAACCTAGTTTACTGTAGTATCAATAATCTCAACAAATTTTCACATTTACACTTCGTTACAGTCAATTAAACATCAATAACACAATCTGTCCAGAAACTGTTTGCATCCAAACTCAACATATTAACTATCTATGGACCATCATGCATTCATATAACACTCTAGACTCCATAATCACTATCCATGCACATCAATTACACATTACATACATGATTAGGGTTTTTGTTTGAACTCAAATCAAAGACACAAGCAATTAACATGTAACAATATCCAATCTAGTTATCAAATCATCATCAAATCAACATCAATCATATTAATTACATACACACATAAAATCGGCTCTTTAGGGTTTTCAATTAACCCATTAAACATCAAAATCAAGTATAAAGGATGCATAGGATAGTCGATTATACCTTCCTAGCACCTTAATCTTCAATCAAAAGCTTGAGAACTTGATTGTATGTGTGTATATAAGTGGCGGCAGCCGTGAGGGGGGGGGGGAAGAACTCCGATCGGGGTAGAGGAAGAGAAAAGAAAAAAAAGTGATTTAGGGTTTATTATTATTATTTATAATAATACTATGTTACACTTTGGCCCCTCCACTTCTAAGTATTACTTATCTAGCTTAAACTAACTTGTTTACATCTTGAGTTAGCGTTTTATACTATGTTATCACATAACACATAAGTCTAACACATAATTTTCACATAATTATTGTTTTGACGTTTTTCGTTTATTCACCAATCGTTTGCGTTTCGGTGTAATTCTCGAAAGACTACACATGTAGTAAGTGTTAAGCGTCATTTAAACCCTAGTTTAATTGTAATGAAGTGTGCGTTACAGATTCAGTGATCTTAAGTTTGAATTGACGGAGTTGAGTTAACGGAGTTAACCTGAAATTGACGATTGTCACATCAAATAACACTCAAGTGTGATAATATGCCAATCAACGTCAAGATCTTATTAGCGTTCATCCAATTAATAACCGGATTCCTATGTTTAATACCAAGTGTATTAACACATAAATGTAGATACAAATAGAATATTATCCTAACTTAATTTATTTATCCTCACGTGTCTTATTTATGATAATTCAGATAACTAAATTACAAATTTTTATTGTTTAAGAAAAATCGTAATTGAATCTAACGTTTCGAAATGTCTTATAAATATATTGGAACAACATAGATTCACATAATCGATGTAAAACTAATATATGTTTTCGAAACTTAACTTGGACGTTATTTAATAAAACGTATATATTTATTTTAAAATATAATATTCTTTTATTAATATATTATATGTCATAGAGACACGTGCTTGAATTCTGATAAATATATTATGTACTACTTTTTCTTACAATTCATAATATAACCATTATTATTATTATTTATATAGAAACGCGTTATATTAATATAGTTAATAAAATTTTGTTTTCATATTTTATATAAAAGTTTACATTTTCTAAATGTATATTTCTTTTTAATATTAGTGGTGGTCACTATCCGGATAAATTATTTCAGTCCAGATATCGTGTATATATACACACACACACACACACGAAATCATCCAAGTCTCGATTGTACAATTTTTAGCACAGGTGGTCGTGAATTTTTATTGGTTAATCACTTTCATACTCTTATTTTTAACGCTCGTTTGTAAATTAGCTATAGTTAAAATAATCATCTACCGCATTATAATATTTCAAATTATACTTAATAAAACTACTTAAACCAATCTATCGAAATCTAATTTTATTAAACTTTAAGAGATAAAAGTTATACCCTCTCGCATGCGGTTCACGTCTATAAATACTCATAGCCAACGTGCAACGTGATCCGGATATACCAACGCGTTCGTTTTTGCCTCACAAACATTTCTCCTGTCTCAGATCGTCCATTCGACACCTCAAAACCTACATGCAATTCGTTTTAAGAAACTATTTTAGTTCTGAAATCTGGCCAGTAACTTACGAAGCTTATAACTCACCATCTTGACATCTGATCATCTATCCCTTTGGTGGAATAAAAGATTTAGGTGTTAGGAAGGTTAACCTAAAATTTCAGCTTGATCTGACGGCCGGATCTCCGGCAATCTGCATTTCTTTAGAACTGCGTTTTCAAAATCCGGACAACGAACGGAGTCCGAAAACGAGCGTAGAAACCCAAATTAAACTTCTCTGATCCTCATCTCCACCGTGCAAAATTATTATCTATGGGTTATGAACCCTCTGTAAAAAAATCAAGATGACCGGACCGTTAGATCTTCGCGTAAGGAACGATCTTTACAGACATGCAAAACTTTTACAATCTGTCCCGATTTAGAACACGTTTTTAACAAACTTAAGCTCAAAATTAGGACGATCGGAGCTTACCATCGCGTTCGGGACGTCGAAAAATGGTTTTGAGTAGATTTGGGGCTTTGGCCGCCACCGGACCACCTCGCCGGACCACTACCGGCCACCGCGCACCACCATCGGATCGCCGCCGGCCTCTGGCCACCTTACCAGAATTCCCTAACCTCTCTCTAGCCTCTCTCTCTCTCTAAAATGCAGATGTAAGATAAAAATTAATGAAAAGTTGGGTGACCCACCTTATATAGGTGCGGTTTTAAACGAGATTTACGATCGTGTTTCGGTCTCTTGCTTTAACGATCCCGCTACTTCAAATGGCGTTGTATTTTCCAAATACATCTCATCAAAATATTTTTTATAGTTCCCGACTTAAATTTTTCTCGTTAACTTATTATTTCCACTAATAAGTTATTATCGATCGTTTCCCGGTGTCGATATCGGTTCCGTGTTACTCAAAACTTAATAAAACTAGTTTAGTTGTTTTTCCCAAACACAACCCTCCAAACTTATGGTGTCTATTGGATTTATCTTATCCAAATAATAATTCTTAAATATAATAATAGTATATATTTTACTATTTCCTCAATACGTGTGATATTACGACCGTTGTTGAAACACTAATTTGTATTGTCCCGCTTTGTTATAACTTGGACTTGAGTCATGTTTTTGCTGGAGTTCTTGCTTTTCAATCCTCTACATTATTCAAATGGATTTAACCATGGACATTTTATCGAATGTCAGGTTGATTATTTGCACGCATAACCGAAAACGTTCGTATCCTCTTAACTTATCACCAAAATTTCTTTGTTCCATCTGACTCCATGTGCGTTTTAATATATATATATATATATATATATATATATATATATATATATTCCCTTCATTCTTAGCATAAAATATTATATTTAACTTAAGGGTCTTAATTCTCACTTAACCCAGTCTAAACATGTCTTAATCTCGTTTATGGAATATAATAATACTTTTTATTTTGTCGGGTATCACAGACGTGATCAAGTGGTTGGATGTTGGGATCATTTATCCTATTTCAGACAGCTCATGGGTGAGCCTGACACAGGTAGTGCCAAAGAATTCCAGTATCCAGCTAATAAAAGATGATAAAGGTGAACAAATCGCCACTCGACCGGTAACCGGGTGGCGAGTGTGCATCGATTATAGAAAATTAAATACCGCTACCTCAAAAGACCATTTTCCATTACCATTCATTAATAAAATAATTGAAAAACTTTCGGGTCAAAAATATTATTATTTTCTGGATGGGTATTCGGGGTATAATCAAATTGCAATCCATCCTTATGACCAACACAAAACCACTTTTACTTGTCCATATGGTACCTTTGCTTTTAGACGGATGCCATTTGGATTGTGTAATGCCCCGGCCACTTTTCAAAGATGTATGATGAGCATATTTTCAGACATGGTCGGGGATTCACTTGAGGTTTTTTGGTTCAACTTTCGAGTCTTGTCTCAATGATTTAGAAAAAGTTGTAAAACGATGTGTTGAGACAAACTTGGTGTTAAGTTGGGAGAAAAGTCATTTCATGGTACAAGAAGGTATTGTGTTGGGTCATGTGGCGTCAAGTAGGGGGATAGAAGTTGATCAAGAAAAGATTAAAGTAATTTCATCTTTGCCACCCTCGAAAAATGTAAAAGGGGTGAGATCGTTTTTGGGACATGCGGGATATTATAGAAGATTCATTAAAGGTTTTAGTGCAATTTCAAAACCTTTATGTAATCTTTATTGAAGGATGTCCCCTTTAAGTTTACTAAAGAATGTTTGCAAGCGTTTGACAGTTTGAAGGAGAAGCTAGTGCAAGCACCAATTCTACAATCGCCGAATTGGTCAAAGCCGTTTGAGATTATGTGTGATGCTAGTGATAGCACGGTTGGAGCGGTTTTGGGTCAAAGAGTGGATAAGAAACTGGTGGTGATTTATTATGCGAGCAAAACTTTATTCGAGGCACAATTGAACTACACCACCACCGAAAAGGAGTTGCTTGTGGTGGTGTATGCCTTAGATAAGTTTCGTTCGTATATTTTGGGAAGTAAGGTTGTGGTCTATTCGGATTATAGTGCGGTTCGTTACCTCATGGAGAAGAAAGATGCAAAATCGCGTTTGATTAGATGGGTGTTATTGTTGCAAGAGTTTGATCTTGAAATCCGTGACAAGAAGGTTGTGAGAATGTAGTTGCGGATCACTTGTCTCGGATTACTCTTGATGGTGTTGATGATCCGATAGAGATAAACGAGAAATTTCCTGATGAACAGTTGCTTGTTATTTCAACCACGCCGTGGTATGCTCACTATGTCAATTATTTGGCCATAAGGGCGATTCCGGAATTTTGGTCAAAGAAAAGAAGGCAACAATTCATGGCCCAAGTCAAGCAATACATTTGGGGTGAACCGGATCTTTTCAAGATTGGAGCGGATTAAGTTGTTAGAAGATGTGTACCCAAGAATGAAGTACAAGAGATTTTGAAACACACCCATTCGTCGTCATGTGGGGGCCATTTTAGTGGCTTCAAAACGGGGTACAAGGTACTTATGTGTGGATTCTATTGGCCAATGATTTCTAAGGATGCTAGTGAATATGCTCAGCATTATTTAAATTGCCAACAAATGGGAGGTATATCAAAAAGAAACGAAATGCCTTTACAACCCATTTTGGTTGTTGACATTTTTGATGTGTGGGGCATAGATTTCATGGGCCCGTTTCCAAATTCATGTGGGTACCTCTACATTTTTGTTGCGGTTGATTATGTGTCAAAGTGGGTCGAAGAAATTGCAACAAGAACGAATGTTCATTCCGTGGTATGTAAGTTTGTTCAATCCAACATCTTCTCAAGATTTGGGATTCCTAGAGTTATCATAAATGATAGGGGATCACATTTCAAGAACTTTGTATTTGGCAAATTGTTGAAGCATTATGGTGTTAATCACCGAATTGCAACGCCTTATCATCCTCAAACAAGTGGCCAAGTTGAAGTTTCTAATCGACAAATTAAAGAAATTTTAATGAAGACGGTTCGGGTCGATAGAAAAGATTGGTCGATTAAGTTGGATGATGCATTGTGGGCTTATCGCACGGCTTACAAGACACTGATTGGTACACTCCTTATCGGTTAGTGTATGGGAAGGGTTGTCATTTGAAAAAGGAAGTAGCTCACCGGGCGTTATGGGCAATTAAAAATGTCAATATGGATTACAATGAAGCCGGTGAGTTGAGGAAGTTGAAATTGAACGAGTTGGAAGAAATCCGAGGAGGCGTATGAGTGTGCTTCGAATTACAAAGAGAAATTGAAAAGGGAGCATGATGCTAAGATACGGAAACGAACATTTGAGGTTGGGCAAAAAGTGTTGCTTTATAATTCAAGACTCAAATTGTGTCCCGGGAAGCTTAAAAGCAAATGGATGTGCCCGTATGTGATCACAAGAGTCGGGAGGTTTGGTGATGTGAAGATTGAAGACATGCAAAGTCAAGTTAAACAAGTTGTGAATGGACATCGTCTCAAACCGTACTTAGAAGGGAAAGATGTGAGCATGCTTGACAATGACAAGGTGAGTTTCCTCCTAAGCTCACTGGATTGTTCCACCGCGTAAAGGTAAGGTCCAGGTTTGTTGTATAGTGTAATATAATGTTTGTTCAATTTTTTTTTTTTAAAATTACCTTTCTTGTTGCGAGTGTGCTCGAGTCAAGTGTGGAGAAATTCCTAGGAATTTCTTTACCGTGTTGAGGACAACTCGGTTTTCCATAGGGGGTAGGGTAATTTTAATTTCTAATTTTTTAGTTTTATCTTGTAAATACGTTGTTTCGGTTCTTGTAAAAAAAATAAAAAAATTTGAGGGTCACCGTGGACCACAGTTAACACCGTGGCCCACGGTCCAGACATCGTAGGTCACGGTCCAGCGAGTCCCCACGATACGGTGAGCTATGTTCATTTTGGGTTAATTCAACCGTGGACACGGTGTGAACCGTGGCCCATGGTCCGGCTGGCATAAACTGTTAACCATGGTCAACCATGGACCATGGTTCACACCGTGGCCCATGGTGTGCACCCCACTAGTTCTATCCGACGGGTTTTCTAGGTGTTAAAAGAATTTTTGTTTTATATTATAACAATTCACAGCCACCAACTTCACCTAACATCTTCTCCATCTTCTTAAACTTTTTCTCAAGCCCTAATTTCATTACATCTCTCTCAATTAACCATCAAAATACAAGATTCCTAACCCTAACTTGAGTGAATTTCTGTGAGAAGTAACAATACAAATCTTATTTCCTTTCATTCTTAAGTGTTAATCCGATTGTGAGGGTTTGGGTTCCGAAAATTTCAAGGATTTTGGGGGTTTCTTGTTTGCTTGTGAAAAAGTACTCAGTTAACATCTTAAACATCAACCAAGGTATGTTCTTTGTTAGTTCTTTGAATACATTGTAACAATTGTTAAGGTGGAAGTGATTTGAGTATACCCACTTGCTTGTTTGGTTATAATGGTTGTACATTGTAGTTGTGGATAATAGATAAATGCTTGAAAAGTATGAATTCATATTAGAAAATTGAAAATTAAGCATTTGTTCGAATTGTGATACTGGTTAATTGAATAATGAGTTGATTATCCACAACCATAGTAACAAACAAGTGTGGGGAGGAACATATTGAATTGACTGGGTTTGTTTTTGGTGGTTTATGAGTGTAGAGGGGAAGAACTTCAAACAAAGGAAAGGGAAAGGCTACATCTTCGAGTGGCCAGGCTGCTCAAGCCAAGAGACAACGGTTGCGAGAGGAGCAAGAATAGGTGCGAGTGGAAATCCCAAAACCCGACTGGAGAGGTGGGGTATTATCAAGCTATGCTCTGGAATGGCGACCGGAGCTGTTTAGAGATAAGCTAAGCGGTTTGAGAGATAAACACGAGGCATTTATGTGCGAAAAGGAAGTGACTGACCCCGGTTTTGAAGCGTTTAGGGTATTTAACAGATTCGAAGCGTTGGGGTGGGAAGCTGCCCTCAAATTTAATGATGAAGAGAGCAATACGTTGTATGATCAGTTGATTGAGGAATGGGCATCTACCTTGAGATGCCCACCATTCAAGAAGGGGTCGGATATGAAGTTAATTGGTACTGTGGGGGGGACTCAAGTGTTGATGTCCTTTGAAACGTTTAATCAGATTGCTTTGTTTTATACCAAGGCCTCCAATTCGTATGTGTACCCCTCGGTTAAGGATTTGTATGATAGTCCAGACAAACATCCCCAATGGCATAATATGCTATCAAAAGTGTTGAAGGGGGGTCGGGGTCCGAGTGCAAGTAT
The DNA here is from genome assembly GCF_021521415.1 of Bidens hawaiensis. Classification (NCBI taxonomy): domain Eukaryota; kingdom Viridiplantae; phylum Streptophyta; class Magnoliopsida; order Asterales; family Asteraceae; genus Bidens; species Bidens hawaiensis. Next base: position 581,113 of record NW_027491323.1, read on the forward strand.
AAGAAGAAGTGACTTGAAGATTGAGGCAAGGTTATTAATGACAATCTGTTTATCTAATGTTGTGCCACGAAGGGGAGATATTTCAGTAGTCAGGAATAGCGATATTCCGATTTTATATGCTTTGATGAATGGAGGCCCACTCATTTCCTTTCGTTATTTGGTCATGATGAACATATGGATCAGTCGGGAGAGCAACAAAAGAAAGTTAATTCCCCATTTTCGGTTGATTACAGCCCTGTTAAAGCATCATGGGGTTATTCAGGATGATGCGGTTGGAATAACAAAGAATTTCAAGGAGCATAAGTTGGACGATTTAGGTCCAGGCTGGAACTACACGAAGGATGAGAGGTACCAATACTTGAGGAATGAGAAGGTTAGGTGGAGAGTGTTGAGGGAAGATATTGAACCAGAGGTAGGAGAGGCATTGGAGGAAGAGATTGAGGAGCCAAGTGACACGGAGGATAAGGATACAGCTGGTGGTAGTGGATCCCAACAAGGGGGTTGGGATTATTCATTGGAATATGCATCGTAAGACCCTAATTGGGCCCACATGGGTTCAATTAATGATGTGATGGAAAGGCATCGGCCTTCCACTTATGGCAATTGGTTGGAAGAGTCGCGGGCTTTATTTGACCACCAGACGTTTATGGGTGCATACCATAAATGAGCTGAAAAGGAGAGGCACGATCGATTGGAGATGTGGAACCGTGCCCAAGCCTATGGGTGGGAGCACAAAACAAATATGCGGTATGTGGATGACAGAAATAGAAGAATGCATGAACAGTGGCATGCTGGTGAAGAGGTCGTTCCAGATCCACCAAGTGTGGATTACACATCGCTCCCACCATATGACTGTTCAGTGCGCTATCCCGAACCACCATTAAATCACTCCATGTGGGTGGACCCGATGCAGTCGATGGCGCCACAACCACCACCATCATCGGGAGAAGGTAGCAGCAGCGGAAGTGGAGCATTCAATTTTGGTGAATTTTCTGACTTCATGAACTCCATTTTCGGGCCGCCACAACCACCCTACTATTGATGGGGGCTTCATCAAATCAGGTGCACTCTGTTTTGTATATTATTTGTATATTTGTTTATGTTGTGTTGCGGTTTTAGTATTTTGGTGGAAGGGAGGAGGATGAAACATTTGGTTTAGTGTTACGGGTCGGAAAGAGGTGGTGTTTGTTTGTTTCTACTTTCTCAAAACCATACATTGAGGACAATGTATCTCAAGTGTGGGAATGGGACGGGAAATTTTTCGTTAAAAGTTCAAAAACTTAAATATTTAAAAAAAAACATGAGGACAATTGAAAGAAAAACACTGGAAAGTGGTAAGATAGCAGGGGGAAAGTTTTGGTACCTTTTTATGGTCATAATTTCCTCAAAGTCAAATTTGCTTAGTTGTTTTAAAAATAAGGTTGAGAAGATTTTAGTCAAGGTTAGCATGCTTTCGGTATAATAACCCGTATAACATATCTATATTCACTTGAGTATTTGGAAAATGGAAAGCGGTGATGGATTGCGTATTCTCCGTTAGAACTTGTACTATTAATGCATTTCGAGACCTTAACTTGGCATAAGTTCAGAAGTGATAGAGGCAATTAGGTTTAAGCCTCGTCTGCATGAGCGCGAGTGTGGGTTTTGGGGGTTGGGTCTCATACATTACACATATGAGGGTGGGCAATAAGAGGGGCGGGGGGTTGGTTCCTTTAGTAAACCTATTTGGACTTTTCTTCTTATTTAATTAACCCCGATGCATGTTGTGAGACGATCCAGCTTGGTAGGTTTTTCTTTTTAATTGTATTTGTTTTGATATTAGTCAATAGAGAGTAAGGGATTTCATATTTATGTGCAAGTTTAAGTTTATTTGAAAAAAATAGGATTGGGATTCAATATCCAAAATGATGTGTATTGAGTTAGTGATATAAGTTGGTAGTGTATATATAGTAGTTCATTAGTCTATTTTATTGTTTATTTAGTTTTGATGTAACAAGCCGGGTCTGATCACGTGAGTCACTTTCAATATTCCCATTCCATACCTTTACACCTGGCCCCATTACAACCCATTTTAAGACCTCTTTATTTGTATTTGTGTTAAAGCATGAATAGGTGGAGATTTGATGGTAGTACAAGCGCATGTGAGGAGAATCGAGTATTATTGAAAAATATGGAGTGATTACTGATAAGAAGGTTAATGAGTGACGGTATGTTATGTGTGAACAAAAACCGAAAGCATGTTAAGGTTGACTAAAATTCTATGTTTTGAATATAATACTATGTGATACTAATGTGAACCCCTAATAATGAGGGAATAGGGTATGATTGGGGAACTTGACTGAGCCGGGCTTGTGGTTTATTTGGTGGTTATGTTTTGAAAGCAATTGTGGTTTAAGTGTTGCTTGGGGGCAAGCAATGGATAAGTGTGGGGATGTGACGAGTGACCCGTAGGGAAACTCTTAATCAAACTAAAAGATATACATATACTTGCGAGAGTAAGTTAATTTCATGGAATTGGATAACTACTGTTGCTCGGGTGATTGCAAGTGTGAGGAGTTAAAGGAGGCCGTTACGAGATCATGGGCGAAAACGGCGAAGGAAACGGAGCTGGAAGGAGTGAGATACGAAGAAAACAAGAAACTGGATCAAGCTTCACCGTGGCCCACGGTACACACCGTGGACCACGGTCCAAAGGGGACAAAGTGGGCAGAACCCACCGTACCATGATGGACCTCCATGACCGTGAAATGGACCCTGGCCCACGGTTCAGACCGGGCCCACGGTCCGATAGTAACTGCTGGACGGCTTGCACTTTAATAGGCCATTTTGGCTTTCTTTTTCATGATCTTTCAATGATAAAACAATTGGGGGATTTTCTAATTATTCTTGAGTGGCTAATTCCTTGGTGTTTCTGTTGGGTGTAGGGTTAATTACAATGCACTTATTGTTAATTATTCTTGACATTGGATTGATTTTCTAATTATTCTTGTTAGTATAATCATGATGTTTATGTGATTGTTTGTAAATTGTTCATCATTTAAACCTAATTGAAATCTATATCTTCTTGGTGTCGTTGTCAATTGAGATTGAGTGGAAGGAATTAGGGTGAAACATATTGATTGATTACCATGTAACAACCTCGTGTTCTAGGAACTCGAGTACTTAGTTCTTGATTAATCACAAACAATTATATTTACACAAAATCAAGATAGTATGATTCATCCATTGAATGTTAATATAAGTGTTGAGTGACAACCCGAACCCCAAGAGAAATGCTCATTTAATCAATTGCTTACAACTTTCGTTTTGTGTATTTAATTTATAAAATCAAATCAAAAACCAACTTGGAAATTACTTTTAAGTCATTTACATTTATATTAGTTTAATTGTTAAAGCTACTATTTAACACATTTTCAACAAACTCCTCGTGCTCGATACCCACTTACCGCTATCTATTTATTAGTATTTGGTTTATTTTTGCGCGAGTCTTCGATCTCGTGTCAGGCCCTGCATATAGCTATCATATGTTAAATAATTTAGGAAATTGCCGATTTACATGTATAAACTTCCTGATCAATAAGAACTTTGGTGAACACATATGGAAAACCAAAATGAAATCCACGTGATGCACAATCCTCAAACAGTACGTTCACATAAATAATACACAACGTCTATGACACAACTAATGGCTCACATGGACCACAGTTACATCTTCTTACGCCAAAACAACAACCATATATGAACAAACGTATATATTATGTATGCGCAATCTAAAAATTCCATACTTGGCATAATACCAATTAAATGGTTATAAAAAAATGAGTTATGGCAACATGTTACACAAATAATACCCCAAAATACACCCAAGACTTATAACATATGAGAAATGTTAACTAACTAAGCCCTATCTTAACATAATCAAGCCTAACTAGATACAAACAAAACCAAACCTCCCTCCAATTTGCCTTGTCTTTCACCCAACAACCCCCACATCATCTTCCTTATATCCCAACATATCTCAACCTTATCACCATACTTTTCTAGCATTTTGAGGACATAAGGATCTCCTTTCATCTTCATCCATTTAAAGTGTTCTTCAATAAGTGCAAGAATCAAAGAATAACAAGCCTACATGTGTTAAGGATGATGATACAAGTGCAAGGAGGCTAAAGAATAACATTCTTTTTCTTATTATTATCTCCTCTTTCCTTCATCAAAGTGAGTTTTTACCCCCTTTGTTCTTTCATTTTACTTGGCATACTTACAAGTTTTAAAAGCTTGTATGAAGGATCACCCACAAGAGATATATAAAATCATAAAAAGATGCATTTACACAACTAAAAACAAGGTTTCCTTCTAAAGTTTATATGCTCATATTGTATGAACATATTATGGTTTTCAAAATCCTGTATGAACTTGTTAAATCAAGTCTACACAACAAACTTTTGCCAAAAATGAGGAACCAGTTATTGATTGGATATATGCATGCTATTAACTTGAATAAACCTTGCAGATCAAATGTTTAAGTATGAAATCTTCATGGATCAGGACATAAGACATATTAAAAAACTAAATAAAAATTGTATGAAACATTAACCAATGGATGATGATATTACACACCTAAAAACCATGTGAAAGTGGATTAAAAGTGCATCTAATGAAGGAGAGAGACAGAGAGTAAGCTGGCAGATTTTATATCCGAATTGACAAAGTCCTAACTCGAACAATACTTAACCGAAACGCAAAATTATCGAGCCTAAAATACAGTAATCTGATTATGTTTCCGACCCAACCGGTTTCATGTTATTTGGACTTGATTTGATACCAAAAACTGACCTTACAAAATTAGTGTCAAAGCTGTACTTTTTCAGCAGATTTTGTGCCTTACTAAAGGGACCATAACTTACTCATGGAAGATACAAATGTCATTACTACTTGATCAAAAGATACCCTTATGTATTAGGTTTAACATTTGTACTCACACTCCTCATGAAAATAAGTTTAGGTCAGACAAATAATGGTTTTTCCACATACTATACAGAAATTTCGCTTTACAAACTTCTTGTAGTAATAAATAAGTTTGGACCTTTTAAACACGTCCAAAAATTATGTATAATGGTTTTCTGAAAACCTAATACATGTGGGAGTATGCGATAAAAATTTGAAGTCAAAAAAAGGTTGTTTTGATACAAGAAAATACGGTCACTTCACACCCCAAAATCGCTAAAGAATCAGTCAAGAATTTAATAACATATAAAGTGTTAGATTTATTTTGATACTTGTTCTAAGTCACCAAATCTTAATATAAAGCTTGCATGAGAACTTGTGGACTAATAATAGCATGCTTAGTATATAGCATTCAACACTTAGACGTACGATAAAACACATAAACGAATCACCAATGGTTCATCGGGATATACGTTAGCATTCAACACATACACCAACAAGTCTAATATATTGGGTGGACTTTATACAAGATCAACTTGTAAGTTGATATTGTACTATGGGATTCTAAGTAACTGTAACTAATTAAGTCACAATTAGGAGAAGTTTCACGCTCATTTTAGATATTCGCTAGATATCTTGTTTGGAAATCAAGAGGTGAGCTGACAGCCCCCTTTTATGCTTTTAATGTTTTATAAAACCCAAGGAAGAAACATACTAATACAAGTTTTAATAAGGTAGTATAAGCAACACATTCATACTTGTGTTTACACAAAAGTATAAGAAACACGTTCACACTCTCTTTCATGAAGAATATGTTTAAAAGAAACATTTTCGTAACTACCTTGCTATACATTAACAATAAATGAAAACCGACTTTATGTAAGCATGAGTTGTTTCTTTAAGACCCTGTATTGTTATATAACCATTAACTATCTTCGGCCATTGGAAATATCGATAGTACTATTGGGCCAGATAAGCCCCATTCACCGTTGGTCGCTCCAACATAGTTATCCGTGTGAATGTTTATTGTCCAAATTTCGTTGGGGCAACTCGTTATATGTCTAGTTTGGTTATAGGCTCTTGTTATTACATAATTCATATGTCTTGCAAGCTTTCAAATAGGTCATATTTCATTTATGTTTCGTTCATCATAATTATAATAATATCATTTTCAAGCATACTTTTTCATACATTATGGCCACGCCCATATCGTTTTCAAGGATATGTTTCATACATTATGGCCACGCTTATATCGTTTTCAAGGATACATTTTCATACATTATGGCCACACTTATATCATTTTCAATGATACATTTTCATACATTATGGTCTTATGGTCACATTCATATCATTTTCAAGGATGCGTTTTCATACATTATGGCCACTCTAATATCATTTTCAAGGATATGCTTTCCTACATTATGGCCATTTCATATCATTCTCAAGGATATGTTTTCGTACATTATAGTCGCATTCATACCATTTTCAAGGATACATTTACATACATTATGGCTTCGTTTAAGGGAAACAATTTAATACAATGATCATGTATATCATCAATGTTTTTTTATGGGAAATGGTTTTACATTATAACTACAAAACTTGTGAACTCACCAACCTCGTGTTGACACTATTAAGTATGTTTTTCAGGTAATTAAGGCACGACCATACAAGTAGAAAATGCCATAGGAAAACATGCACACAAGAGTCGGATACAACTTTCGAAGAATTTCAATTGCATAACCCAACGTGTTGGGTCATATAAGTGAAATCTTAAAAATAATGTTTTTTTTGTAAATGTTTTAGTACTTAAACATGATTTGTAAGGCCCCGTTCCCAGTGCCCTACACTGGGTGTTGGATTTACTAATAAACACAGTTCTAAAATCAGAGTTAATTAAAACTCTTTGCGGAATAATAAAAATCAACCAATAATTTACATATCATAAAACCTTGTCTTAACAAAAGTTAACTGGTCTTAAACATAACATAAATGTTTCATAATATTTCTTCTCAAGATGCCAGCCTCCCAATCTCTACCATGTGCCATCCTCAAGCCAGTTCCTTTAATCTATTTACCTGCGTACATACTAAAATTTATCTATGCTGAGTGAGTTCTAGTTAACAAATTAACATACGTTACATTAATATATTTGCTTATACGTGTTCGCAGATACATATCCGTACTTTACTTACTATTACTTCTTTCATACATACTTTACACACATGCATACGTACTTACATAATTCCCTATGGAATACCATAAGCTATTATAACTCTACCATCACAGATATTATTAGGGGTCTTCTCTCTTCTGTCTTGGATATTATTAGGGTCTGGTCCCTTCTGTCACAGATATTATTAGGGTCTGCTCCTTTTTGTCTCAGATATTATTAGGGTCTAGTCCCTCTGTCATGAATAACCATACAACCCTACAACCATACCTTTCTCGTCAATCATCCATACATTCGTTATCATATGTGCATACTTTACATATCTTCTTGTTATGTATATAAATATATATACATATTCATTCATATAAACATTCTATAATAATAACATTCAATACAAAATCGTACACGTATCATACACTTACCACTCAAGTAAGTGTATTAACTATCACATAGGAGTATACGCACAGCCCCGAAAAAACGTCAAAGAGTAAAGGGGCTAGAACTCACCTAAAGTCAGTTTCTCTCTGAGTTAATGGTGATACCCTTCCTTATCTGTGCACGGCTACCTGTTTTTAAATTATAAGTATTAATTAACTACTCTAAGAAAATCATACTTCTATGTTAGTGAAGTCCCTAACGAACGGGGGTCTGGGGGCAGCGCCCCTGGTAGCGGGGTCTAGGGGCGGCTGCCCCTAGCAGGGTCCAAAGGGCAGAGCCGCTGGCTGGGGTGGAGCTGCCAGGTCAGCCTGGAAAAATTTTATTTTCCTTAACAAGCCTTTACTAAAATTTCATCAGAAAAATAAGTCTTTCACAAAACTAATCGCATGGAGGCAACCCATTCCCATCGCATGGATTACAATCCAATCGCATCGCATGGATGTAATGCAATCGTATCGCATGGAGTATCCAGTCGCATCGCATGGAAATAGAATCGCATCACATGTGACAAATGAATTGCATCGCATTTTATAAACGAATCGCATCGTAGGGCTCTGTGATGCGATTCTTCTGTATGCGATATGTTTTGAGGTTTTCTTCGTTTTTACCATTTTTCAGCCATTTTCCTCCATGACCCTTCCTTATGACCCGATTTTACCCTTTTAACGGGTTCTGGGTCGTAACAACTTTGTCTACTCGCTTTTTACATAGCCCGAACGTCACTTTTTCATCCTATATCGCACCCGTTAAGTTGCGGCTTACCAAGTTCATGTTTTTCTTGCATCTTACAGCCCGATCTACTATTATACCATGTTCCATGGCAAACCGACCCTAAATACTTAACCTTTTTACTTAAAACATACCTTTTGGGATCTGGTTTTGCGTCGAATCTGATTGGATACGGGATTAAGGCTTCGTTTCTTGTTCTTTGGATGAAGATCTAACACAAATTTGCCTTGGTTGGATTCGGATCTAGCCAAAATAAGGGAAGGGGGTGTTTCTGTGTATTTTGAGTGTGTGGAGACAAGATGGAAGAATGAGGGTTTTTGAGTTTTAGAGAATGTTTAGGACTTATGTACTATTAGGTCCATAGGCTTTAGGCCCATAATCATTCTAGGTCCATGAACAACCCTAATCTTATTCTTTCATCTTATTGTTATTTAATTAAATTAAATAACAACACATGACACATGATTAAATAAAACTTACATTATTTTATTAAATAACTCAAAAATGTGGACGCTACATGATTTTGGGATGTAAGTCTGAATTTTAAACTATGTATCCAATTGTGTGTTTGTGTTTGCAATAATCATATGATTTGACAACCATGTTCGTCACCCTTCACGATTCCGTCGAGGTGGGGTGTGACAGGTGATCAACTTGCTTAAAAAGGCCCCTATTGGTATAGGTGATCCGATGCTCCAGCACGAGCATGCTTGTCCATGTGCATGGTCGTGCATGTTCCAGGTGTTCAACACAATCTTTGCTTTTTGCATATTTGAACTCGTCTCTTAACAAGAGTTTAGCATGGGAATGCTTCTGCTTGCACAGCCAGCGTATTTTGTCTTTACCTAGTTTTGTCGTCTTGTGGCCTTATCTTGACTTGTCATGAACGTGCTTAGGCATATGCATGACCGTGCTTGGTGCTTGATCGTTGACTTCTTGTTGACTTGCTTGTTTATGTATGACCGTGCTTATGGTGAGCATTGGCGTGCATTTTAGATTTTATTTAGAAATTAAAGCATGGCTTTGTAGTTTTCCGGCATAGAAATGTGGCCATGCATGTTTTTTTTATCTTTCGGATTTTACTTAGCTCTTTGTTCTTTTTTGCCTTTTTTTTTTATCAAGAATGTTCAAACCTGTATTTATCAAAAGAGAATGATTTAAGTAATATTTCCGATTAAAATGCTTCAAAAAGTCACATAGAATGGGTGTAGTTGTAAACAAAAGTATGCAAAATTGATGGCATATCAGTTATTTATTCACGTCCCTAAATCAACCTTCCACTGTTAGCTTAATTCTGCCATCGAAAAATTTACAATCTTTCGATTTGACTAAGGTAAAAGAAGATGGAAAAAGATACGCTAAGTATACGAACATCCGTCCACTTTTATTTTCCTAAAAAATCAATTGTAAAGTTTTCCTCTCGCTTCTGATATTTAATATATTATTCATGACCCTAATGCAACATTTTTGTCGACTTTCAATCTATAAGATATGGTTATGTGATATTTGATTGAATATATGTATTACTAGCTTTAGCCCACGTGCTACGCGGGTTTATTTAGATTATTTATTATATAAATTGTTATATAAATTTTATGATTTATTTGTTCGGTAGAATATCTAACTATTTATATCTTATAATTAACCTACATGGACTATGGATGTCGCTTTTAATGTCTTTATTTTTCTTCAATCATTGGGAGATGAATTTCACAAAACTATTTGAGATTTATTTAGGAATTTGTAAATGGTACGCTTGTGTTAGATAGATAGGTTATTGTAAATTACACCTCTTCGCAGCTGCAAATCGACACAATAGGATAAAGCCGGAATCGATAGTGTGTGGGCTTCATCGTGAGAGGCAGCCTGATGATTGGCTTGCATCAAAGGAGTCGGCAACGCAGTTGAGCACATTCAACTAATATGTCTCTCTTTTTGTTCTTTCGTGTAGTGTTAATCAAACAAATAAATATTATAGCCTAGTGTACTATATTTGGATGGGGGTGGGGGGTGTTTGATGAAGTGTATTAGCCTATATCTCTCTCGTTGTGGTAAAAGAATAAGAATCATGGTATATGGAACTTACAAATGAGAACCATGGTTTCTTTTAATCAAGAAGATAAGGTAATATACATGTACCAGTTTCTGCTATCAAAAGTCATGCTTTTTTGAGTATTGAGAATAATGGTTAGTATGTTCATAACAATTAAGGGAAAAAAGGATAATTTAAAATTAAAATCCATACACTGTAAATAAAAAAAATGGTGTTGAAACTCCGGATTCAACACATCATGAGAATTTGCTTTGTCATCCTAAACGCGTGTAAGTTCGTCAAGAAAATTGGCATATAGATCGTAGGTAGGGTTGAGAAAATTCGGTATTGGTACTGGTCCCGAACCAGTACCGAATCGGTACCAAAGTTTTAAGTTTCGTGATCGATACGGTACGGTGCCGGTATTTCCCGAATTTTTACCTTCAATACTGGCACCGAACCGAATACTTCGGTACCAGTACCAAGAATTTGCAATTTTCTGAATCAGGATTTTCGGTACGATACGATACTGAGTTCATCCCTTAGGCGAGTGAAAGTTCAGCCAAACAAACCTTGACATTTTTTGCAACTTCATCGAGAGCCTTGTCCACTGAAATCCCAGGTGGCTTCAATTCCACCAAACAAACCTAGACATTTTTTGCAGCTTTATCAAGAGCTTCGTCCACTGAAATCTTACGTGGCTTCAATTCCACTTGGGAAAAACCTAATAAAAGACGTAATTAATCAACAAAGGAATTTTATTTAATTAAATCTGAGGCTTACATGCTTTGGTAATTTTTGGCGGCAAAAAGATGGTCGGACTGCATATAAACTTATTATTTCCCAAACTTCGGTTCAAAACTAGTAGTTATTATTTGAACATTATTTTCATCATGTTTTGGAAAGGGTATTAATAGTGTTTTTGGGTTGAGGTGGAGTCCGAGTGTGTATAATCCAAAAAAAGGATTTTGTTAATATTTCCACTAATTTTATACACGATTATTTGACTTAAGCTTAGTTCTTTGGCATAATAAGGAACTTAACATGAACCAGAAGCTATATCAGAGTTGATGATTTAACCTCATATTTCAAAAAAAAAAACTTAGTCAACGAATTAACTCTTTATAATTGATTTGAATTGAAACTATTGTTTTTCTGAAATGACTTAAACAACCCTACTTATATATATTTAACTTTCTAGCAGTGGTGTTCATCAGTTACGATATTGGATATTTGGATTTGAATTTTTCTTTCAATATTCAAAATTCGAACCGATCTGAATACAGAATTTCCTAGCCAAACCTAATTTAGTTCGAATCGGGGTTTGATAAAAATCCAAAATAACTGAATTTAACCTAAAAAACTGAATTCTCCTGTTTAATTATTGTTTGTTCAGAAGCTAAGTTTCAAAATCAACATATTATTTCTCTTTTCTTATATCTCTATAATCTGTTATAAGTTATGATAATCTTATAAGTATTATTTGTTTTAGTAGAAAAGTAAATTAAGTTTGGCAAACACTGTAGCAATTTTAGAGTATATTATGGAAAATGTTGAGTCAGATATTTTCAAAGAAAGAGTGGAATCTTCTCAACCTCCTCAAAGAATCGGCTAAGTATGGACTACGAGCAAGCTTCGACGTTCGAGCATGGTTTTACTAGCTCGAGCATGGTGTCTTATGGATATAACAACTACTTCAGTGAATTCTTTTAAGTGTTGAAGGCTTCGAGCAAGCTACACTTCATCAAGCAAGAGTGTTCTTCATCGAGTATGGATTGCCAATCGAGCAAACAACTTGATCAATCCAACTTAAACGAAGTGTTCCGAGCACATTGATGGGTCGAGCATTGATTCAAAAAGAATGACAACAAATGCTCTAAGTATAGACTTCGAGCATGGTTCAGTCCCGAGCAAGCTTTACATCCGAGTATGCTGAAGATTGTTCTCAATAAGTCACTAAGGCAGGATTGAATATATCTAGAAGAACATGCTTGCTCGAGGGACTTATTCAAGCAAAGCAAGGATTAGTCAAGAAGATTGAAGTGTGCTGGAGGAGAATATTTCTATCTAAAAATATTCTAAGTAAAATCTACTCAAAGACTTGTATCGAGCATCATGTGCATATCAAGTCAGCTCGCTCAAGACATATCATACTCGAAGACTTGTTTACACTTGTATTTATTTTGCCATTCATTATGTAATGATTAGGGTATTCTAGAAGGAATGTCAGGGACTATAAATAGTGTCCTATGTTTCCATTCTTTGTAAGCATGGATATGGCACAGAATACGAGAGCACAAACATTCCAGCGAATATTCCTTTTATGTTTTTCTCTTACAACCGCCGTCGCCTTCACAAAACCCTAGACATTCTTTTCACTGTTCCATTAATGATACATTAATATAGTGAATCTTTGTCTTTGATTATTTTTCTTACTGATTATCTTTTCTATTTCATACCTTCACCCACATCCCCTGAATATACTTATTCAACTTGGATATTTAGGCGGCCTTTGGGTTTATTAGATCTGTGTGTTCTTGTCAACCTACTAAGGTTTGCACCAGGTCCGGTCATGACAAGTGGTATCAAAGCTTGGAAGCTCGCTGAAGGCCACGGGACTGAAGGTTTTGAGATAAAGGTTGAAGCTTGAAAGGGTTGAAGGGTTGCTGAGTCCAGATCTGAAGAAATGGATGATCAAGAAGTATCTACAAACAAAATACCAAGGTTGCTCGGTCAAGAAAACTACATAAAATGGAAAGTATTGTTTGAAGCCGTTTTCAACTACAATGACACTGAGCTATGGAACACAATCAGAGATGGACAATATATTGCTTCACAAGCAGCAAATAACAATGCTGCCATTGAAAGACAAATGAAGAAAAGAGATGACAAGGCATTGCTAATGCTGAAACTGGGTTTCTCATGGGAAATAGTGTGAATCACCACAAGACTGCAAAAGAGATGTATGATGTAGTTATCGAAATGTTTGATGGAAACGTTGAGCTCAGAGATATAAAGAGAGACAGATTGAAACAACAACTTGACCGATTCAAGTTCAAAGAAGGTGAAAGATTAAAATCAGTGTTACAGAGGTTTATGACTATTGTCAATGAAATCAGAACCACTAATTTACAAATCTTTGACTTTGAACTGAACAAGAAATTACTTTCTTCTTTATATGGTGAATGGTAAACTACAAGCAAGTTCATAAAGGAAAAGGCGAATTTTCCCAACTTCAAGTTGGATGATGTTATATCATTTCTGCAAGCTGTTGAGCACGAGATGATTGAGAACCAATGATCAGAGAAGAGAAGCCTAGTTTTCCAGTGACAAATGCACTAGTTGCATCAATGGGCAATCTCTCTGTCAAATCTCAGTAGCAGCCTATTGTGGAAGAACCATCTGAAACTGGGTTACTGTGTGGAGAAGCCAGTCAAGATTCAATATTCAAATGATTGAAGATAACGATTGTGCATCAACAGCAAGTGGACATCCTCCATATGCTAAAATTCAGGACAAGGGACTGACTATCAGGCATTGTTCTCCATGTTCACAGACTCTTATAATGCATTTGTGGCAAAGAATCTGATTCACACAAGTGTGGTGCAAGAAGACTTAGAACAAATTGATACAGATGATCTTAAAGACATGGATCTTAAGTGGCAAGCTGCCATGTTGGCTGTGAGAAGTAAGGGGCTATACAATAGGACTGAGAGATCAACCATCTCAGGACCTAATGAAAGAATTGGATTTGACAAGTCAAAAGCCATCAGCTACAATTGCCAACAGCCAGGAAACTTTGCAAGAGAATGCAATCAACCTAAGCAGTTTGGAAACCAAATGAATCAGAATCAATTTTATCAAAACCAACATAAAAATTATCAAGGGGTTCAACAGAGAAATCAGTCCATGAATCATCATCCCTATCAACATCAAAACAGACCCCAACAAACCCAACCTCAACAAAGAAACAACCTGATGTAGATACAGGGGAACCAGAACAGGGGAGCTGGTAATGATGTAAACCAGATTAGCAACCAAGGGAATGTTGTAGTGACCATGGTGCCTCAAGATGGTGATTTTGATTGGAGCAATCACGCTACAGAAATTGAAAAGGCTAATGTTGCATACATGGCTAAAGTGCATGAAAAGGGAGAATCTTCAAACTCACAGGTACACACTGAACTTTCTATTTCCGAACTTCTGTTAATAATTGATGATCTAAACAAGGAGGTTGGAAACTGGAAAACTAAGTGTGGGAGAAAGGAAGCTATGCTAAATGTCTATGAATCCAGTGAAGCTACTTATGATAGTCAAATTAAAAATCTGGAGGAGGATTGCGTGCAAGCTTATATGACTCAATCATATAAGAAAATGTATACAGAAGAGAAGCTCAAGAATTAAGAACTGTTAATTCAAATGGAATTCTTGAAGACGTGTCAACAGGAAACATAGTGGGATATTTGGAAAAGGCGAGTCCTGAAGAGAAATATAAAAAGGTTCCACCACCATTTTGTGACAAGTATCCACTAAAGGTTAACAAAGAGCAAAGAGAGGAATACTTGAAACAATTCAAGAGTGTTTTTGAAGATAAGAAAGAATTTGTTGAGATGTATGAAAAGGTGACGGTGGATAAAGATGGTGAGTTTGTGATGAAGGAAACTGCTGCCCCAGCAGAGAAAGAAATGAAACATGTTGAAGCTAAGAAGAAATGGAGTGAATATTCAAGTGAATGAAGCACTTGCAGCTGTAGAAGTGATAAATCATCTAATGACAAGAAAAAGAAGAAGCCTACAAAGAAGAAAAGTGATGAGAAGATCCAAATGGTTCCCAAGGCAAATCAGAGAATGAAGAAACATTATGAACAAATGAGCAGGGAACACAAAGTATTTGATCTATGTGAGATATCGCAATCCAAGAACAAAGGTGACCAATTAGGAAGTTACCCAAAAGATCAGTTTTATGCACCAATCTATCCTGTATTCTTCAATCATGAGCTCTTTGATATATGTGATGTTGAATATGTGCCCAGAAGAAGGTTTGTGGCTGAAGAGAAAGTAAGTTCTTCATCAAACACCTCTACAAAGCTAAAGAAGATCAAGTTTGTGAAAGAGAAGTTTCTACAAATGCTTGAAGTGAATAAACTAATCAAGATGAGTTTAGTGGATCGATGTATGCAAAGACCTCTTTAGGTTTTGACTTTCCAAAGCCTAGTGACAGAATTAAAGACAAACAAAAACTAGAAGATATGGGAAGTTTTGCTAAGGTATGGTGCAAGAAGTGTGATGCCTATGGACATCACACTGATTCATGTTGGGTTGAAGAGGAAATGAAATATGAAATTCCTGACACCTTCTAGGGTCTAGACATGAAGGAATACAAGCAGATGCATGAAAGATACTTGAATGAAGAAAAGAATCCATCATATGATGAAGATCACAGACTCAAGTTAGAGAAGAGATTGAAGACAGTCTTGAAATTGAATGAAGGATCAAGTGAATCAGACAAGGCTGTTAGGGGTAAGAGATCAAGCATGAACCAAAGGATAAAGCAAGACTTGAAATTTTGAATGGAGATGAAAAATTTCTCTTAAAGCAAGGTTTTGAACCTAGAGGCTTTCAATGAAAAACAAAAGAAAAAGTGTCAAAGAAGAAGGAATCTGTAATTGAACAAATTGTAGTGGAGAATGTTGAAGCTACTATTAAGTTTGGATATGAATCTGACGATTCATGTGAAATAGTGCATGAATATCCAGTTCCAACCCCTGCTGAAGTCTCAATTGTTTCTGATTTACAAACTGATGAAGTTTGTATCTCAGATAGTAAAACTGATCTTCTTGTGTTTGTATGTGCAGGAACAGTCCTCATATGGAAATGATATATGGTATATGGACAGTGGGTGTTCCAGGCACATGACTTGTGATAGAGAAGCACCTGTGAATTATGAACAAAAGTTTGAAGGACCAGTTGCCTTTGGGAGTGATGAAAATGGAGGGAAAATTATTGGAAGAGGCACTCTTACAAATGGCAAAGTATCCTTTGAGAACGTGCTGCAAGTTGAAGGACTATAATACAATCTACTCAGCATTTCTCAAGTTTGTGATAAAGGATACAAAGTTGGTTTTGATGATGCACATTGTTTCATTTTCAAGCCTGAGTTTGTCATCCCACCAGAAATGATAATGATGATGGCTCCAAGGAATGGAAACCTCTATGAACTAAGAATGAAGAATGCAATCTCTAGAGGTGGTTCATGCTTTGTGTCCAAGGCTACTGAAAATGAAACAAAGATGTGGCATAGAAAGATGTGTCATGTAAATCTAAAGAACATGAACAAACTTGTGAAAGGAGAGAATGTTATAGGTCTTCCTATAAAAGAATTCAAGTTAGAAGAAAAATTCTCTTCTTGACTCAAGGGAAAACAACACAAATTCTCCCACAAGAGCAAATTGATAAATTCAATTTATGAGGTGTTGGAACTACTTCACATGGATCTGTTTGGTCCTGTAAGTGTTCCAAGAATTGGAAGGAAGAGATTCTGCCTTGTAATAACTGATGATTTTTCAAGGTTTACATTGGTCTTCTTCATGGGAAACAAAGACGAGACTCCAGACTTAATCAAGAATTATGTGCTAAGGATGGAGAATCAGCTTAATAAGAAGGTGAAAGTGATTAGAGGTGACAATAGGACAGAGTTTAAGAATGGAGTTATGGATGAATTCTACACTTCTAAAGGGATCTTTCAACAGTATAGTGCTCCAAGGACCCCTGAACAAAATGGTGTTACAGAAAGGAGAAACATAACATTTAGCTGCAAGGACCATGATAGCAGATGCATACTTACCAGTGACTTTTCAGGCAGAAGCTGTCAATACTGCATGCTATGTACAGAACAGGGTCTTATTGAACAAAACTCACACAAGACTCTATATGAGATAATCTTCAAAAGAAAACCTTACGTGAAGCTCTTGAAGCCCTTTGGATGTAAATGCTCACTACTGAATACAAAAGACTATCTCAACAAATTCCAATCCAAATCTTTGGAATATTTCTTTGTGGGCTATTCATATCAATCAAAGGATTACAGAGTTTATGTTAAAGAGCACATGGTGGTCATTGAGTCCTCAGACATTATCTTTAATGAAAATCACTTTAATAATTTAGAAGTACCAAAGTGGCTGTTTGATTTGGAGAAAATGATTAAGTCATTCAAGATTTATACTGAAGATATGGATGACAACATGTTTAGAACAAGCATTGAAGAAAAAAGGAAAGAAAAGAAAATTGATCTAGATAAGCTTTGGTCAACTGTTGCCTCAGGAGAAAAAGAATTTGATTTTGTGAGAGATAACAGAAGACCAAATGAGCCTGATTCCAATGGACCAGAAGAAGCAATTGAAATCTCAAATGATGGTCCAAGTGGAATGGAGAGTGAACCTATGAAAAGTCAACCTGAGGAGACAGATAGAAATGAAGCTAGGTTCCAATCATTATTTGACTCATTGCACATTAGAAACAATGAGGCATCCACATCAGGAAATGCTCTCAACCCTGAATCTACTGAAAATGATGAAGAACCTCAAAATGAAACTTCTGATGTAAACATAACAAATCTAGATGCAGAAGTAATAGCAGATCAGATTGTTCAGACTTCCTCAGTTGAAAGAGACCATCCTGGTGAGAATATCATTGGTGACCTGCATGAAAGAGTAACCAGAAGTTCATCTGAAAGGGAAAACATTTGTCTTTATGCTTGCTTTCTCTCCCAGATTGAACCCAAGAACATCAATCAAGCTTTGAAAGACGACAGTTGGGTAGAAGCAATGCAAGAAGTATTAGCTCAATTCAGGGATCTATAGGTTTGGGATTTGGTTGACAAACCTAGAGGAAAATATGCAATAGGAACCAAATGGGTATTCAGGAAAAAATGGATGAAAGAGGGATAGTCATAAAGAACAAGGCAAGACTAGTAGCTTTAGGATGCTTACAAGAAGAGGGAGTAGACTTTGAAGAAGTTTATGCTCCGGTGGCCATATTGGAAACTATTAGAATCTTCTTAGCTTATGCAGCATCCATGAACATCAAAGTCTGTCAACTGGATGTCAAGTCTGCCTTATTAAATGGAAAGATTGATGAAGAAGTTTATGTCACTAGACCTCCAGGATTGAAGATCCAATTTTTCCAAACAAGGTGTACAAACTGAGCAAAGCATTATATGGATTACATCAAGCTCCTAGAGCTTGGTATGATGAGCTCTCCAACCACCAGTTGGATAAGGGTTTCTGCAGAGGGGCAATAGACAAGACTTTACTCTACAAGAGAATGAGGAAAGACTTGCTGCTGGTACAGGTATATGTTGATGACATCATTTTTGGCTCTACCAATGAGCAAATGTGCAAAGACTTTGAAAAGGTGATGAAATCAAAATTCAAGATGAGCTCAATGGGAGAAATGAATTTCTTTCTTGGATTGCAAGTGCAGTAGAAGATTGATGGAATATTCATCAATCAATCCAAGTATGTGCAAGAAATTCTAACCAAATTCAAATACCAAGACTACAAGACAGTGTCCACTCTAATGGACACACATGAGAAGATGGTGGCAGATGAAAAGGGGGAGCCTGTTGATCAACATGAATATATGGTCAAAACAGGATCACTGATGTATTTGACAGCTTCAAGGCCAGATATCATGTATGCAGTCTGTGTATTTGTAAGATTTCAAGCAAACCCCAAGGTTTCTCACATGTTAGCTGTGAAAAGGATATTCAGATACCTGAAAAGCAAACCATATTTGGGCATCTGGTATCCAAAGAACAACTCCTTTGACCTGACAGCTTTCACTTACAGTGACTATGATAGTTGCAACATGAGCAGGAAGTCTACATCAGGAGGATGCCAATTCTTAGGGAATAGGCTGGTGTCATGGCAATGCAAGAAACAAACTATAGTGTCAATCTCAACTGCTAAAGCTGAGTACATTGATGCATCTGCTTGCTGTGCATAGGTTCTTTGGATCCAAAACCAACTGCTGGATTATGGTATGAATTTCTTACTCCTATTTATATTGATAATACTGCTGCAATGTTCATTGTGAAAAATCTCATTTAACATTCAAAAACTAAGCACATAGAAATTAGGCATCATTTATTAGAGATTGTAATGAGAAAGGGCTAATAGAAATGAAAAGGGTAGACACTACTGACAATTTGGCTGACTTATTCACCAAACCATTGGACAAAACTAGATTTTATTTTCTATTAAAATGCCTAGGAATTATCGATGCTGATAAGGTTTAATTGATGATATGTGCTTAAGTGAGATGCTGATTGACTATCTGTTTGTTATTCACTGTTTTTGATTGCATGATTAAGTGGTTTTTACTTAAATGACTATTCTATTGCTTAAATCATGTTTTTTAAGTGTTTATGTGGAATGTGCTTACTAAATATGTGTTAACTGTTTGAATAATTGCATGATTGATTTGCATTGCCTAATTTGAGAGCTTCGAGCATGAATCTATGCTTGAAGTTGTTTTGTTGCTCTTCGGGCACAAACAAATGTCTTGAAAATTTTTTTAAGTATTTCGAGCATGGACAACATGTTTCTGCTAATCGAGCACAAAGATATGTCTTGAATATTTTCCTAAGTATTTCGAGCACATTAAATTGATGTTATGTTTGAGACATTTGATTTGAAATGATAGATTTTGATGCTATTGGATAGGATTCATGTGCTGGAATGAACAATTATTCATCTAGTATGAATGTGCTGATTGTATGAATCATGACTGTTGTTAATGAAAAATGGTTTGTAAGTCAAATGTTTTTGAAAGTCAAAGTTGTTTTTCAAAACTAAATGATCAATGAATTTTTACAAAATGTGTTTTGAAACAATAAATGATTTTTGACTAAGCAAACAGTTTTTGGTGATCTTATTAAGAGAAATGATAAGAATATTCAGTTCCAAGCTTTGTAGAAGCTCAAAGTTTTTAAGATAGAGATTGTATCCAATCTTTTGGGAAATGATAGAAAACTATCTGACCAAACTAACACAAGGGTTATAGACTTAAATGACCAAACTCGATCATTGATTGTTTGGTAGCTTTCCATGGTAAGTAGTTGTCTAAGTGATATAAACCTCATGAATTTGCTAAGACTGATGTGGGGAAACATTTGAAGATCAAGGTATGTTTCCTTACACATCTCTCCAAATGATAGACAGAAAGATAATTACCCAGTTATACACAAGCCTGTTGATGTAATGGTCACCTAAAACCTCTTTTATTTAAATATAAGAGCATATATATATATATGTATATATATATATATATGTACTAGCATAAACAGCATATATAAAAAAGGGGGTTACAAAAGCATATAATAAATATTATACTCTCTAAGGAAATAATCAGACTTAAAGGGGCACCAAAGGAACTACAAGGGTGGGGTATACAAGTAAGACCTAAACACCCTTAATGTGTAAGGCATGTAAGTCTGGATGGCATGTAAGTCCAACGTTCAACCTTAAAGTCTGATCTTTATAAAATTTGCTCTTATAATCAAAAACTATTTTGACCATACATCAGGGGGTTGAAGTCAAATTGGGGTGACATGGAGAAAGCTGAATAAGCTTTGAGAAGAGATAAGGACCAACCAAGTCCAAAGTGTTGACCATTCACACCTTATGCACTTAATTTAACCTTAATCATATCACTGAACACAATGATAATCATGCTAAGTTTATACCTGCTGTCAACTTGTTTTGTGTCATAATAATGTCAACTATGAAGTGTTGTGAAAGTGCTTAGACAGTATGATCCCATGTTGAGATCTTTCTATAAGTGTTTTGAAAAGACCATTAACTGAATTTGATCTCTTATTCACCTTAAACTTATGCTTGAGCCAATAACAGTGTTTTGAATGATAAATTCTAATGGGTTAAAGTTTGAGTGTGGAAATGTCTAGTTTACTAGACAGTTGATAATTTGTTTGAAAAATGTAATTTGAAATGGTACAAGTGTTTTTGAGCATGTTCTAAGTGATAGAATTGCTCACTAAATGCTTCGAGCATGACTTTTTACTTGAAATTCCTTTTAGTTGCTCTTCGAGCATAATGTTATGCATTGAAAACTTTTCTAACTGTTTCGAGCATAGATATCTTGTTTGTTGCTCTTCGAGCACAATGATATGCTTTGAAAACTTTTCTAAGTGTTTCGAGCATAGATATCTTGTTTCTGCTCTTAGAGCACAATGGCAATTGTTGAAAAACTTTCTAAGTAACTCGAGCATAGATTCTTGCCTTTTGACATGAAATTTGCATTTCGAGCACGATGTTATTGAATGCTTGATGATGCTATGTCTTTCGAACATGTGTTTATATTAGATACTTGAATTTTGACTGTTCGAGCACAAGTTTTGACATGATAGATTTTTCTAAGTGTTTTCGAGCATAAGTATACTCTACGAGCATATGTGAAGACATGATAATTTGTTTAAGTATGTTTGAGTAGAATTGATGCTTTGAAAGTGTCTCGAGTATGCTTGTTTGACTGAATATTTCTCTAAGTACCTCGAGCACAAGTGAAGTTTGTTAAGTTGTAGAATCGTGACTAAAAGTTTTCGAGCATACTAACTATTTTAGTCGAGCTTAGTGTACTAAGTGTTGGTTTGTAAATGCTCTTGAGTAAGGACTTATAGTCAAGCATACATGTTTGAATAAATGAAAACTAAGTTTGAAATTTTGGTTAAGGAAAAGTCTCTAGCACAGGTATATTCGAGCACGGTTGTGAGAAGTCTCAAAAGACCTTAAGAAAATCCTAAGTTTCTCTTTCGAGTATACTTGATTTCGAGCAAACTCTTAAATGAACAATATTCAAATTACTTAACAATTTCTTTCAAAATTAAGTCGAGCACGACTTGAGATGAGTATTCGAGTACAATGGGAGACAACTGTTGTTTTGGCTGTATGATCGAGCAGGGGAGGTACATTTAATTCAAATTAAATGACCACTGTAGTGCACTAGACGACAAATCAAGGGTGTACTGACCAAACGTTAGGTATAAAAGGGGACTTAGAAACTTTTCCAAACATTTATTTTCCCTCTTTCAACCTAAAACGAAAACCCTTTGCTTGTAACTCCTCTGCTCCCTACAACTACTCATTTGTGCTCCCTACGTACTCGATTATAGCCATTAGCTCTGTTTCGACCTTCATAAGATATCGATTATTGATTATCGTATCCCCGAGTTTCGAAATTAGGGTTTCTATTATTCTTTTACTAACTGTTTAATTGATCTGTGCAGGTTCACAAACTGTTACGGAACAGGTTACTGAAGATGATTTTCTTCTCTAACTACACACTGCTATTAGTCTGCTATTATGAGTATTGACTATTTCTTTGTGTTGCAGAACTGATGGCCATGAGATTCGAACCTAAGCACAATATGTGCGCCCGATTGGAAGTAGATAATGAGAACAGAGAGTTGTAGTTCATAATCAACTTTCTAAATAACTCCAACTTACGGGTGGCACTAACAGAGAACCCAATCATCTATAGAAATCATATCACAGATTTCTGGGGTTTGGCTGAATTTATGGATGATGTTAATGGTAAGAGGATTGAATCATCTTTTTTGCGTCAGGATATTGAAATCACAGAGGCATCCATTAGAGAGGCACTGCAGCTCAACGACAATCATCAAGTGCAGCCTCTATACTCAACCCAAAGACTTTTACAAATATTCCAAGATATGCTGGGTTATCAGGGAGTTGTACATGAAAGTCAATTCTAGAAGGGGAGCTTCCCATTGATATACAGATTTTTGATACATCATGTCATTCAGTCCCTATCTCCAAGAAGAGGCACATGGACTCTTTTTAGTAGCGAATTGGCTACAATGACAGTGGCAGTATTGTTTAACCAGCCATTAAATTTTTCAAGATTTATATTCAATGGTTTGGTTACAAATGCTGAGAAGGAAGAACATCAGATATTTCTAATGTATCCAAGGTTCCTCCAGATCTTAATCAATCGATCTTTGCAAGGTCTGAACTTGGCAGGAGAAACTTTAAGGCTGCAAGATCCGAATATCTATAAAAGAATAAAAGGAGCAAGAAGTTAGTTTGATGAAAATACATAATGGGACATATTTCCATGGCTGTTGAATGAAAACATTGAAATTATAGAAGTGCCTCCCTCCCCTGAACAGAGTGATGATGAAGATGGGGAGGATGAGAGTGATGAAGAATCTGATGATGATGGTAATGATGGTGCGGGAGATGAACTTTTAGTTGTTGAGCCATAGGCAGATCAGTTGATAAATGAGCCTGTTATAGCACAAATTGGCCATGAAGCACACAATGATGAAGATATGGGTCATGATGTTGAGGTTAATGAACCAGTTGTTGAACCGGTTGGTAGTGAGATGGTCGTGTGTGTTGGTCAAGATCTAGAAGTGAAATTTGGGAATATGGAGGTGAATGATGAACCAACTGCCAGGGTTGATGAACCAACTGGAGAACCATATGTGGATGCTAATTCAGAAACAAGTGTGCCTGTAGATGATGATGTTTTTATTGATAATGTGATCTCTAATGTCACTGGCAACATTCAAAAGTTAACACCACCTGATTCTCCAGATCCTGTTGAAGACAAAGATGATACATCTTCACAAGGATCAGATTCAGCCTATGATTCTGTACATTCATTGTAAGGCCCCATTCCCGGTAACCCTACTTTGGTGTTGGATTTACTCATAAACACAGTTCTAAAATCAGAGTAAATTAAAAACTTCGCGGAATAATTAAAAACTTCAAACATCACATTACAAAACATTCATTCTTGTCTTAACATACAAATTGTCTTTTCATAATTAATTAATTAAAATAGTCATAATACTTCATCATGGATGCCAGTCTCTTCAGTCCATGCCCTGTGTCCCTCCTTAAGCCAGCTGCCTCAACCTATTTTCCTCTGTGCATACTAAAAGTCAGCTACGCTGAGTGAGTTCTAGTTAATCAATTAACATACAATACATTCATACCCTTACTCGTACGCGTCCGAAGATACGTATTCATACCTTAGTTTTCTATTACTCCTTTCATATATACCTTATATACATGCATACGTACTTACATACCTTCTTTCATAAACCCCTATGGTATACCATAAGCTATTCTACATTAAACATGACAGATATTGTAAGGGTCTGGTCCCTATCATCACAGATATTATAAGGGTCTGGTCCTTATCATCACAGATATTATAAGGGTCTGGTCCCTAACATCACAGATATTATAAGGGTCTGGTCCCTACTGCCTCGAATAACCATACATTTTTCATACGTGCATATTTTACCTGTCTCATGTATATAATATATATATATATATATATACATGCTCATTCATACTATCATTATATAGTAATAACATCCAATACATAGTCATACACGTATCATACACTTATCAATTAAGTAAAAATGTATTAACTATCACATAGGAGTATGCACACAGCCCCGAACACATTTCAAAACGAAATGGGGCTAGAACTCACCTGGAGTCGGTTTCTCTCGCCGTTAATGGTAATGCCCTTCCTTAGTTGAGCACGGCTAACTGTACAATACATTACGCGTGTTAATTATCCATTACTACTACTTCCTACATCTAATTTAATGAAACTCTCATCTAACGGGGGTCCGGGGGCAGCGCCCCTGGTAGCGGGGTCTAGGGGCGGCAGCCCCTAGCAGGGTCCAAGGGGCAGCGCCCCTGGCTGGGTCCATGGGAATTTCGCTTTGCATGGAACTTTTTCGCTTCGCATGGAACTTTTTCGCTTCGCATGGTCATGCGATGCGAAACAACCTTTTTCGCTTCGCATGGCTATGCGATGCGAAACAACCTTTTTCGCTTCGCATGGCTATGCGATGCGAAACCACCTTTTTCGTTTTGCATGGCTGTGCGAAATTTTTCCTTTTCTTCGTTTTTAGCATTTTAAAGCCATCTCCCGACACATTCTGACCCCATGCACCTGATCCTAAACCCATATCTCTCATAGTCCGACGCCACCTTTTCACCTTAAAGTGCACCCAAGAGGTTATATCTTACCAAGTTTATATTTTTTCTTACATTTCACAACCCGATCTATCATTATATCTGTTTGCATGCCGATTCTAACCATAAAACTTAACCATTTAAACTGAAACCTACCTTTTGCTTCGGGTTCGAGTTCAGATCGGGACAACATGCAGGATCTTCCACACATTTCTTGTTGCTCGATGACGTTGAACACGAGATTCACCTTTCTTTTGCTCGGATTTGGATCCGGGTGTTTGAGAGAAGAAGTGTGTGTGTTTTTAGTGTGTGGGGAGGGACACAAAATGGTGAAATGGTGGGTGGGTTGGGTTTATATAGTGGGTTATGGGTCCCACCAAACACTCTCCATTCCCATTTTAAATCCTTATCCAAACATTTAACACACGACTAACTTAACGACACACAGTTAATAACAAAAGTTTTCGTCATTTATTATTAAACAAAAAGTTGGATGTTACATTCATCCCTAGCCAATACTGAACCGTTTATCTCCAACCCTAAGCCTATTCAAGATACATCCTTTCCAACACCTATAATCTCACAATCCATGAACCCATCCAAGAAAAATCTTTGCCTACACCACCCACATCACCACCCAAAGAGTCCACTCAAGAAACATCTTTACCCACACCACCAATTTCACCAACACAAGAACTCATTAGAGAAACCATTGTACCTACCTCAACTGCTTCACCATTAATAGAACCAATCCAACCTATACTCATACCAAGTTCCCAAGACACTAAAGACCAAAACGAATCATACAAAGTACCATCACCTGAAACCTCTTCAACTGAACCATTCTCTAAGCCGGATTTCAAACCTACTCAAGAAAGACCACCCTCAAGTCCAAATATTTAGGACATTATCTCTGAAAATGCAGAATTGGAGTTTGAGAATATTATGCTTAAAGATAAAAATGTATTTTTGTAAAGAAAGAACATGGCCTTGGAACAAGCTCTGCAACATGCCTTACAAATAATTCAAGCCCTGAGCAGGCTGTGGTTGAGAAGACCTCAGATGCACCAAAGCAGGGGGAGAATATAAATGAAGAAGCAGATGCTCTTAAGCTAATAAATGAAAATTACAATGAAGCCAGTGATGAAAATGCTAAAGTAGGAACCTCAAATGCTCTAAAAATAATAAATGAAGAACATGAGGAGGACATGGAAGAAGGGGATGCAATAGAAGAGGGGGAGCTTGAAGATGAAGAGGAAACCCCTAAGCAAGTAGCAAAAAGAAAAATGAAAGGTAAAGGTATTGCTCATACAGATGAAGATCTACATCCCAAAGCTGCTCACAAAATATCTTTTGATGATGATATACTTGAAAGAAATGAAGTAAATGATCCTGACATGGCTGAAGCTGAATCTGTAAGAACAGTGATAGAGATCATAAATGCTGAAAGGACTCAAACTGTAGAAGAAGAAGAATTTACTCAGGAAGTGTTAAAGACATTGATTGAAATGTAAAAGAAAGAACAAGAGGAAGAAAGATTGAAGAAACTAGCTAATGAAGCTATAGGGGAAGCAATGGAGGAGTTAAAAAGGAAACAAGCTGAGTAGCTTCAATCTGAAGAACCAACACCAGTTGCACAAACAGAAAATGAGCCTGAGCCTGAGCCCGAAATTGCGCAAACAGAGCAGCACGAGCATGAATTAGGTCCAATAATTCCAGAACAGAGACACAAAACATCCGGAGGAATTAGTTTTGGATTGCTGACAAAACTAGCTTTCTTGAGAATCTATAATAATGTGTTGAAGAATCCAGAAAGACATGATCCTGAAATTATGGCTGCTGCAAGAAAGACTCCAAGAGAAATGCAACAAAGTAGCAGGGAGCCACAAGCTGAAGTTATATCAGAACTAAGAATCCAAGAAATATTTGATGATGAGCCTGTTGAAGAGTCCATTGAACCAACTGTTAATGAACTAGTGATAAATGAAGAACCTAAGCCTGATGTTGGGGTATCAATCAAAACAAAAGAAACATTAGAAACAAAGACTCCAAGTGCCAAAAGGCAGAAAATAACCAAGAAAGTATACACTTGAGAATCTATAATAATGTGGATAAGACCAAGGTTGTTGTTGAGCCACAAGTTAGTCAAACAGAGGAACCTATGATTGGGGCTCTACAAGACTTGGATGATCAAGTAAAAGTTAGGGAGGAAGATGACACACTCAAGACTGATCCAAAGATCATATTCCTTATGCAATGTAAGCTGAAGTTTGAGGATCTTAAGAAGATGATAGAAAATGAGATTGAACAAATGGCAGACTGAAAGCCAAGGAAAAGAAAGAAAGGACAGAAAGAGAGGAAAGGAGAGAGATGGAAAACAAAAATTATCTTCTGAGTCTAACTATGAACCGAGACATATAGAAAAGATGACAAGAGAGAGTATTGCAGAGGCTGCAGAAGGATGGAGGAGCAGAGAAATACGAAGAGCCTTCTTACTGCAAGCTGGACATCCTCCTTGCTATCTCAATTGCCAACCCTTCGGAGTTTTAGACAGAATGTAAAAGAATGCTCTAATTGATGATACTGCAAATTTTGTACAGGAATTTAGAAGAAGAGAAGCTGAAGCACGTGACAAAAGAGAATATGAAGAGTTGAAGAAGAAACATAAAGATGTCAAATTCTTGCATCTGCACGAATATAATTATGTCTCTCTCATAGACTTAACCTTGGAGGAATAGAAAAGGAAAGTGCAGTGGACTGTATATGAGAAAGGCAACATATAAAACAAGACAAGGAAAGAGAAGAGGCAGAGAAGAAGAGGGTAGAAGCAGTGGAATGGTTTAATGACCCAGAAAGAGTGAAACTTTGAAGGATATATTATTTCGAAAGGGGATAACAGAGACTGAATTTAATAACATGCCTCATGAGCAATTGATCGAAATATATCTTAGAGAGTAGAGGCTGTTCTTGGAAGTTGAAAGAAAAGCATTGGCAGATAGAATGAGAAGAGAAGAAATGGAAGGGCTGAAATGATAAGCACTCATGCAAAAGAGGTGCACAAATGGGTAATATGCTATTACAAGATGGTGAAACAATCAAAAATTGTTTGAAGAATCTGAAAGAAAATTTGGGGAGAAAGTCTCATCAACAAGGTCTAATGGACTTGTTGTTAGATCTGAGATAGTAAGGCCTAAAGCTCCACAGAGAAATCTTAACCTGCCAACCCATTTATACTCTGATGCAAGATCTAGAACTCTGAGAGTCCAAACTGAGGATGGCCAAGAAACACAAATTGTTTTTAGAAGTGACTTCAGAAACTTCACTAGAGAACAATTGGAAAATATGGCACGGCTTGAACTATATGACAATCAACAAAGGAGCAAACCAGCTGGCCAACAGAAGAATGATCTTTCTAAACACTTGAAGGAACAAGCTGAGAAAGGATTCCCACTACTTAACCTAAAACGAAAGGAAACATTCACAGCTGCTGAAAGGGAGAGAAGGAGGAAAACACTAAGTGAAGTAAGATTATCAGAGCTATCCCTTTGGGAATCCAAGAAAAGGGGAACACACAAAGCCAGCAGCTCGAGTACCAAAAGAAAAACATTTAGAGAGTGTTTGTCTATGAGAAGAGAGATGCAGGAGCCTAATTCACATGTCCAACAAGATGGACAAATTGTTCGTCTTACTTATAATAGGCAGAGTGACTCTGTAACTCTAAGAAACCATCATGGAAGAACCATAGCTGTTGTGGAAGAAACATGCACATCCAGGATCTTCAGGACATTATCAATGTAGAATTTCCTTTAGACTCTGATGATGGTGTAGAATTAGAGATGCTCAAGCAAAGGGCTGTAGCAGTAAGACTAGAAAAGACAAAAGATGCTAAAAGGAGCCAAGGCAAAAGATAGCATGCATGGAGCAAATGGATGATCTAACTACCCTTGTTTATCTTTTGCATTTTATGTTTGTGTATTTTTATTTTAATTTGTAATTTGAATGAAATGTAATTTTGATGTGTAATGCCCAAGTGGCAGAATTCCCTTTATGTAATGTAATGACCTTTTCTTAAATTGACTATCCTTAAGAAAATTGAAACATTTGTAACTATATGCAAGTATGTTTTGGTGCATCTGAGCTTGTTCCAATCAGAATTCCCTTTATGTAATGTAATGACCTTAACTGTCTCACTCCTTTTTGAGTAGGATATTCATAAAGGAAGATTGGAATCTTCTCAACCTCCTCAAAGAATCAGCTAAGTATGGACTACGAGCAAGCTTCGACGTTCGAGCATGGTGTCTTATGGATATAAAAACTACTTCAGTGAATTCTTCTAAGTGTTGAAGGCTTCGAGCAAGCTACACTTCATCAAGCAAGAGTATTCTTCATTGAGCATGGATTGCCAATCGAGCAAACAACTTGATCAATCCAGCTTAAACCAAGTGTTCCGGGCATGGATTCAATAAAGAATGATATCAAATGCTCTAAGTATAGACTTCGAGCATGGTTTAGTCCCGAGCAAGCTTTACATCAGAGTATGCTGAAGATTGTTCCCAATAAGTCACTAAGGCAGGATTGAAGTATCTAGAAGAATACGCTTGCTCGAGGGACTTATTCGAGCAAAGCAAGGATTAGTCAAGAAGATTGAAGTGTGCTAGAGGAGAATATTTTCTATCTAAAAATATTCTAAGTAAAGTCTTCTCGAAGACTTGTATCGAGCATGTTGTGCATATCAAGTCTCCTCGACCAAGACATATCATACTCGAAGACTTGTTTACACTTGTATATATTTTGTCATTCATTATGTAATGATTAGGGTATTCTAGAAGGAATGTCAGGGACTATAAATAGTGTCCTAGGTTTCCATTCCTTGTAAGCGTGGATAAGGCACATAATACAAGAGCACAAACATTCCAGCGAATATTCCTTTTTTGTTTTTCTCGTACAACCGCCGCCGCCTTCACGAAACCCTAGACATTCCTTTTACTGTTCCATTAATGATACATTTAATATAGTGAATTGTGACATTCGTGAGAAAACCGAATACACCTTATTGTTTGCATGCTGAATAAGCGACTAACCGCTTCTCGCGTATCGATCAAACGAATAACCGAACGGGTCTGGTTATGACCCAGACATCCCGGGGCCATCAATAAGTGATATACGATTAATATAAGCTAATATAATAGTATTATGGCCTTAGTTCGGTAGCAAACAAGTTAAACGAAAACATGCTCGTTTAACTACCCGCTATAGATTTAAACGCAAAAGATAGTTACAAACCAAGCATTGTATCATCCGTTAAGCCGAAAAAGACTTACCAAACACTTATTTGAAATGTTCTAAGGGATCCGTGAAAATATTTTCGAATTTTACAAACGTATACTGTGCTTTTATAAATTTAAACAAACATAGCCGAAAACACTCGTTTTCGCGCTATTTGTCGTACCCGATATGTTTTTCACGCCAAAAACCTAACTCAAAATAAATTTGGACTTGGGTTTTCATGCTCAGGCTTGTAGTTCCAGAAAATTGGGCCAAAATGGGCCTAAAATGGGCGAAATGTCTTCCCGTATGCCAAAAGGGGTAACCCCCCCTCCCCCCCTTAAGTAACTTTTTTTTATATATTGAACTCCTTGAGATATTTTTGCTATCTTCCATCATTTTATGGAATTATAAACCTTCTGCGTCAAATAAAACTTCAAGAACCTAGGAATTTTTCTTATTTACCATTTTTAACTAGTTTTAATTATGTTTAATATCATATAAACATGGTTTAATTGCCAAAAATCATTCCTAACCATGTAAAAATCTTAAAATTGGTCCATAAACATTTTTGATCATACACATGGTTAGAAACCTGAATTGATAGTTTTTTTTGGCTATAAAGACAGATTAGAGGGTTTAAATGGCGTTTTTACGGTTCAAAAGTTCGGTTTTATACCCTAGCCGAAACCCTAAGTTAAGAGGCTGCCATGCTGATGAAGCTTGCTTGGTTGGTGATATTGGACCTATACTTAGCTTTTATAGAAGCACGAGATCCCGGAAATTTGACTAACAGAACGAAAACGAGCGAAAACCGCAAAGGTAATGCCGAAACATTCGATTACGGGCTGTTTAGGTTAAGGTTAATGTACACATTTTAAGGTCATTACATTTTGCAAGGACATCAGGTACCATATCATTGAGTCCCTGTTAAAATTTGGTAATTTTTCGACCATCCGAGAATATTTGGGGAATTTATTACCGAATTGGGACGTTTATTTGGGAAAAATAGTTAAAATACTTTAAAAATTATGAAATTTTTTGGGGAACTCCAAATTGGTATATTTTGATCACATATGAAATTTGGGAGCATTTGGAAAAGCCTAAGTAGGTTTTATACATTTACGTTCATATGATTTTTTATAGTCGTTATTGGCCCAAAATAATATTGAACAAGGTTGTTACAATCTAGAATTCATACAGATCGTTTTGAGATATAATTTGAGCATCCAGGAATTTTTGTTGAATTTTTGGAAATCGTTTAGGATAAACGGACGATTTTCAGGCTAAATATAGCAAGTAAAATGAATTTTAATAAATTAATAAACCAGTAAATAATTCCAAAAAATATTTTTATAAAAATCTACATATTTTATTTGATAAGTGGCTAAATTTTCATAATTTAATGATTAACCGTTAATTAATTATGCTAATTTGAAAATTAAAAAAATTAAATTCTGATAAAAACCGGCAAGTTCGTGATTAACGAACTTACGGGAATATCATAACACCAAAAGTGATCAAAAATCATATTTTTGGATTAATTAAGTAAAAACAATCCTTTTTATGAGAAACCTGTACAATCTGGATAGATTGTGCGCGTTCTCCTCTAATCAAATCAAACTGAATAAACTTAAACAGGCCGCATAACGAATCCAGAACCCCAATGTGTGATCTTTCTTTATAACTTAATCATTTTATCGATCAACACATTTACCCAAGCTTACTTCCCCATAACTGTTTTATGAACGTATAAACGAACAACTTGGCCCAGCTTGGAGAACGGGAAAACTGAGCCAAGTTCGGTTTAAAGGATTAGACATTGAACAACATCACCACCTAAGCATATTGACACTTTCTGGGCATTCCAGCAATACCCAGATTAGTTATACAGCCCATTCTAGTATAATGGTTATAATAATATTGAAATATTAATATTATTATAATAATGATTATAGGGGTTAGTGATACGAGTCAAACGAACTTCAAGCTGACGCTGTACTGAATCCCTATTAAACCGTGAGTTTCATGACCCCACTTTTAAACTGCTTTTATGAACTTTTGGGGTGAAAAACATATTGATACATATCTATATATATTCTGAACTGTATGATGATGGGAATTATCTAAGTGCTAACACACGAAAGTCCCCACGAACACAGTGATTAACTTCGAGCCTACTATTGGTTTTACAAACCCAAACGGAGCCAGCACGGTTTGCTGAGACATAAAACCGTTTGCACTTGGCCATAATTATACAAACACGCTATGTAGTGTTAGACATAGCTACTCGGGGCATGTTGTGGGCGGAAAGGGGGCCATAGTGGTTGATTGAGCGTGGGAACTCGAGGCACACAGCACGAACGGTCAAGGCTTCACTGTAGCTTAGCATAATTACATCATAAACATACAAACAAACGTATTTGTGAACGTACATACATACATACTTGCGTATATACAAACAGTGATTGTTGTACGCACAACTGATTTCTTGAAAACTCGTGAAACTCACCAACTATTTGTAGTTGACCCGCTTTAACATGTTTTTCAGGTACTGGATTGGATTAGAAAGTCAATGTGCTACGTGTTTGACTTGTGATCAATGCTGGGTGAATGGATGCAAGTGTGCTAATAGGAAGTAAAGCCGGTTAACGGGCTGGATTTAGTCTGTATCAAGTTAGATCTATGTAGAATATTATAAACTAATTTGTATTGTTCTTTATAAACAATCTGCTTGATACCCGAGGTGTCTGTTACATTTCCGTTTTACGCTTCCGCAAATTGCTTAACGGGGTGTGACAGAAGTTGGTATCAGATCCATTGGTTATAAAGGATTAGGTTTTCCCTTAGGATACCTAAATATAACAGTAGGCTCGATTAAAACTAGGGAAAATAAATAATAATTTAATATTATATACTAATGGATGTCGGGATGAACTTGTAGGGCAAGTGGGTTATTGATGTGTTGTAAAACACACATATTTTTCGCAGGTTTTATCTACGTATTGTAATATATTTTATGTGCTTTTACTTAATTTATATAGGTTTTACATATATTTAATAATCATGTAGGTTTTGGGTTACAAGGAAGAGAAACCGAGCTTTTGGAGTAGTTTACGAGCCTTTTACGCATACATTTTCAAGTAAAAACTCAAGGCCCCGTCCGTTACATCATGGAAAAGCCCAAGCCTACTATTATATTATATTATAAAAAAGAAAAAAAAAACCCTAAGTGGGCAGAAAGGTGGGCAGCAAGGAAAAAGTTTTTTTTTAAACAAGTTCTTGATCGTTTGGCGGCTAGGGAAGGAAGAAGACACAAGAACCGAGCTTCGGGAAGGTTTTTCATCAGTTGTAGCAGCCAAGGAGCAGCCCCGGAACACCCAATATCCTTTCA
Organism: Bidens hawaiensis; assembly: GCF_021521415.1. Classification (NCBI taxonomy): domain Eukaryota; kingdom Viridiplantae; phylum Streptophyta; class Magnoliopsida; order Asterales; family Asteraceae; genus Bidens; species Bidens hawaiensis. The sequence continues at coordinate 615,137 of NW_027491323.1, forward strand.
ATAGTTTCATTGTTCATCAACTTTGATTTTCCTGTTTAATTGTTAACTAGTTTTACAATTACTTGAAAAATTGATTTGTTATTGATTATTGTTGATCATTGGATGTTTGTTAAGATGATTGGTATGAGTTTAATGATGTGTTTATTAAATGTTCATGGCTGTCCAAAAAGTATGAGAGGCTAATCTTGTTAGTTCTACCTAGGAGTGATGGTTATTGTTAGTGTTTGATAGGTTTTATGGATTGTTTGATTGATAGACCTTAATTGCTATTGTAAAGTTTGATTTAGACATGAAATAGTTTGTATGACAAACTGAAAATTTTTCTTACTTTTTCAGACACTCATCACGACTTGACTCAAATTTTCGGGACAAAAAATCTTTAACATGGGAATGATGTGACAATCGTCAATTTCAGGTTAACTCCGTTAACTCAACTCCGTCAATTCAAACTTAAGATCACTGAATCTATAACGCACACTTCATTACATTTAAACTAGGGTTTAAATGACGCTTAACACTTACTACATGTGTAGTCTTTCGGGAATTGCACCGAAACGCAAACGAGTTGACGCAAACGATTGGTGAATAAACGAAAAACGTCAAAACAATAATTATGTGATAATTATGTGTTAGACTTATGTGTTATGTGATAACATAGTATAAAACGCTAACTCAAGATGCAAACTAGTTAATTTAGGCTAGATAAGTAATACTTAGAAGTTGAGGGACTTGAATGTAACATATTATGTTTATAAATAATACTAAACCAAAACCCTAAAACACTTTTCTTTTTCTTTTCCCTCAATCCCGATCGGAAACTCTTCCCCCCCCCCCCCCCTCACGGCTGCCGTCACCTATACACACACATACAACCAAGAATTCAAGTGTTTGATTGAAGATTAATGTGCTAGGAAGGTATAATCAACTATTCTATGCATCCTTTATACTTAATTTCGATGTTTAATGGGTTAATTGAAAACCCTAAAAGCCGATTTTATGTGTGTATGTAATTAATATGATTGTTGTTGATTTGGTGATGATTTGATAACTAGATTGGATATTGTTACATGTTAATTGCTTGTGTCTTTGATTTGAGTTCAAACAAAAACCCTAATCATGTATGTAATGTGTAATTGATGTGCATGGATAGTGATTATGGAGTCTAGAGTGTTATATGAATGAATTATGGTTCATAGATAGTTAATATGTTGAGTTTGGATGCAAACAGTTTATGGACCGATTGTGTTATTGATGTTTAATTGACTGTAACGAGGTGTAAAGGTGAAAATTGGTTGAGATTATTGATACTACAGTAAACTAGGTTGAGTCTAGTTTCTAAAGAATATAAATTTGTAATTTTTGGACAAGTAAAGGTTAACTTTTATGATTTTACAAAAACGTTGTGCAAAGCTGAGTTATTAGACCTGCTGTTATGTTGTTTTGTAAATGTTATATCTCATGAACTACGAGACCAATTGGGTTGGTTTCACTTCTGGAAGTTGATTTATTGAGTTAGGAACCTAACCCAAGTGGTCTTGCGTTTATTGGATTTTTCGTTTAACGGGAATTTCAAATAAAATTCTGTTGCGCATGAATTTGACTGTTATGAGTTTGCTGTAATAATTTGATGATTGTGAGAAACCTATGTGGAATAAAAATATAATAAAATATGTTCTAGAAACCTAAGACATATATGCTTTTGTGATGATTTTTGGTAAATTAATTGTGATGCTATGATCGGTGAGATAGTACAATCTTTCAAGTAGAATTTCTGTCTCGGTGAAACTAGCTGCTGAATTTTGTGAAAATGCATGAAACATGATACTTCCTATATAATTGTTATGTTTTGACCAAATTGCCCTTGCGGGGAATAATTGCTAATTGATTGTCATGATTTGACCAAATTGCCCTCGTGGGGAATAATGGCTAGTTAATTGTTATGTGTTGACCAAATTGCCCTTACGGGGAGTAATTGCTAGTGATGTACTTTATGAATACATGACACGTATATAATTGCTTACACATGTAACGTATCACAAATACATTTGTTAAAGTCACACACGATTCACAAACGAAACACGAAACATGTTATGTGCATAGGTATTATGTGCCGGGTCTAGAGACTCGATAATATTCCGACACTTAGAAAAATCTCTTTGTTGTTTTAGAACGCTAGAGAGAGTTTTTCTGTGACGCGCATCTTGGTGAATTATTTTGGGAATACTTCGCAAACAGTGAGTTTCACTTTCCCCTTTCACACTTTTTAAACGCTTTTCACTTGGGGGAGATAACATACTCCGAAAACGTATTTAAGATTTTGTTAATATAGATTATATATCACTTGTATAGACTAAGTGGCAAACGCGTTAACTAAAGTCCTTCATTCACATCGAACAGGTTAATATTTGGATAATAGCGAGTCACTGTTGAGTAGTACTACTAGGTTTGACAAACCCCACCCATCACTAAACTCGACTGGAGGTCGAGCGGGTGTAATCTTGGCTAAACACATACCATGGTCGGGATAGACCTGGTGGCAAGGCAAATGATAAACAGTCAGCTTCGGTGTCGAACACTTAGTGATACTTGTTTTATAGGCTAGCTACCTATAGATATATAATTGACATAACACTATCTGGTAACGCAAAATGCTGTAACGCAAAACGCTTAACGCAAAACGCTGAACGCAAACACTAAACGCTTTATCTTATATAAACTTGTGAACTCACCAACCTTGTGTTGACACTTTTAGTATGTTATTCTCAGGTAGCCAAGGCGGGCGCGCGGTTTAGGATCATGCATTGCTTGAAACACTTTTAAATATGCAAACTTATTTTTAACTGTTACCATTGGGTTTAAGTCGTCCAGCGTGACGTAACATTGTTTTCTATGGTTTTACGCTTCCGCATTTAATTACTCGTAAACGTTTTCATGGTTTTGAAACTTTGTTTTATGGTTTGATTATAACTAATGATTCCGATCCTGTTAGTTCACACCCTCTGACGGTAAAACTCCGTTAGTGGATTTTGAGGGTGTGACAGATTGGTATCAGAGCCATTGGTTATAGCGAACTAGAAGCTGCATGCATACTAGACTATAACCGCGACGACCCATTAGTTATAATGATACGCACTGCATAGATTGTGTAGTCCTTGTTATCTTATCTCTTTACCTCTTTCACTCATACGCGCGCGCATACACGGCTTACCTGTCTGAATGTCGACGCCGCCATCATCATCATCATCCGATCCGATGACTCATGCACATGGGAAGGAACCGCAGTTACCTACTGCATCGCCACCCCGTGTAGTCCCGGAACTCGAAGCTCCCGCACCGAAGAAGTACCGCTTATCCGGAGGCATGTACGAAAACGAAGTTAGCTGGGATTGGTACCCTAATATGATCAAACGTATGGTCTATCGAGAACAAGTTCCCCTGTTACCTCACCCGAACCACCCTGCTTACCCCAACACCCTACCACCCATAACCGAACCTGTAGAGCGAGTTCTCGCAGCCGTTGTTTCATGCTTGGAGCGTGACGTGGGTTACATGCGCTATACGAGAGCGAACGTTTCCGGACTGTTAAAAGACGGAGCCGAGACTAAGGAGGAAATTGCCCGCATGGCAGCGGCAATGAAGGAAATGCAAGAGGCTAGTGATCAACAGATGAAGATTATGAGAAAGATGCAAGCCGAGATGATAGACTTGCAAGAGCAACTCCAAGTAGCAAGGACCAGAACCGAGATAGCTCTAGAGCGTTGCGATGTCTTACAAATGCAACTTGCTCAGAACGCAGCCGAAGCTGAGGCAGAGCCTGAGGCAGATCCCGAAGAAGAGCCTGAGGAGGATCCCGAGGAAGATCCCGAGGAGGAACCCGAAGAAGAACCGGAGGAAGAACCGGCTGAGGAGGAGGCACAATCAGAGGTGTCCTCAGATGATGACATCTAGTGATGATGACGCCTAGATGGAGGGGTTGTCTCCATCCGAACTATTATTTTCTATGATTTTAAGGATTGATTGGAAATACTTTGTAGCGAATACAATGGTTTTAATCATGAATTATTATTTGGATTAATATATGGTTGTGATGTGATGTTGTTCTTATTTCTTTCTTACTTATCTTTTTATTACATGTATGGTGTGTTGTATATGAAAGAAAAATTCATGTTTAACATTTTATACTGTGATTCTAGGAAATGGCTGGAAGAAACGCTGGACACGGACGTGGTAACATCAACTTGACTGCAGCTGAACTCCAAACTCTGCTGAACTACCATGCGGCGGTCGCTTTAGCCGCACATGTTCAGAACCAAGCTGGAGGTCCAAGTGGAACGTGTACTTTCAAAAACTACCTTGACTGCAAGCCCAGTACGTTTAAGGGCACTGAGGGAGCTATAGGCTTCCTGCGTTGGGCTGAGAAGGCCGAGTCGGCATTTGAGATGTGTAATTGTCCCCCTGCCAGTAGGGTCAAATTCGCTGCTGGAACACTTGAGGATTCTGCCCACACTTGGTGGAATTCAAACGTGCAGATACTTGGGTTGGAACTGGCTAACGCTATGAATTGGGAGGAGTTCAAAAACATGATGCGAGAAGAGTACTGTCCAAGAGAAGAGATTTCAAAGTTAGAGTCAGAATTTTGGTCACTGAAGATGGTGGGCTCAGAAATTGAAGCCTACACTACCCGCTCTCACGAGTTAGCTGTGATGTGTCCGCGGATGGTAGATCCGCCGAGCAAGAGGATTGAAATGTATATTGACGGGTTAGCACCGCAAATTCAGGGCATTGTGACGTCTTCCAGACCAGCCACGATTCAACAAGCGATCAGTTTAGCTCACAAACTGACGGATCAAGCTGTGGCCCAAGGTGCGTTACCACCTAGGGGTTCAACCACTAAAGCCCGTGACAACCCGAGTAATGACAACACATCAACAGCAACCCGAGCAGCGGAAAGAGAAAGTTTGACAACACCAGATCCCCACCCTCGAACCTTCCACAGCAACAACACTACCGTAAGCCCGAATTCACTCGGAGCTTCAACAATCAGTGTCACAACAACAATAACAACGGTAGCGGGCAGGGTTCGAGCGGATATGCTGGGAAATATCCGAAGTGCAATAGGTGCAACTATCATCATGTTGGCCCGTGTGACCGTGTCAAGTGTCAGAGATGCGGAAATATAGGTCACCAGGCGAAGGAATGTAGAGGAGACCTTGCGGCAAAGGGTGCTCCTAAACCACCTATGACGACGAAGGGATGTTTCGAATGTGGGCAGGAAGGTCATTTCAGGAAAGATTGTCCCAAGCTGAAACAGAACGACAGCAATGGAGGTAATGGAAGTGGCAGTAGTGGTGGAAGTAATGGCAAAGGAAGAGCTTTTGTAATTGGGTCGGGTCAAGCCCCCAATGATCCGTACGTGGTGACTGGTAAGTTCCCTGTGAACGATTGTTTTGCTTCTGTATTGTTTGACACTGGAGCTGATAGGAGTTTTGTGTCAAAAGCCTTTAGCCAACTCTTAGACTTAACTCCAACTCCGTTAGATGCTAAGTTTCCTGTTGAATTAGCTGACGGTAAGACAATAGTAACGACTCATGTACTTGCGGGATGTAAGTTAAGACTGTCAGGTCATGTCTTTGATATCGACCTTATTCCTTTTACGCTTAGTAGTTTCGATGTCGTGGTCGGCATGGATTGGTTATTCGAGAACCGAGCGGAGATTATATGTCACGACAAGATAGTCCACATTACTACCCCATCCGGCGAGATCATTTCGATCCGAGGTGAGAGAAGCGGCATGACCACCAGCGTCATTACCCTCATGAAGGCGCGGAAGTATCTACGAAAGGGTCATCCGGCAATTTTGGCGCAGATTGTTGAGAAACCCGCGGATGAGAAGCGAATTGAAGATATACCGATTGTGCGAGATTTTCCGGAAGTTTTCCCGGAGGATTTGCCTGGACTCCCTCCTATACGACAAGTCGAATTCCAAATCGAGTTGACACCCGGTGCAGCACCCATAGCACGAGCCCCGTATCGGCTCGCACCGGCGGAGCTTCAGGAACTGTCCACTCAGTTGCAAGATTTGTTGGATAAGGGTTTTATCCGACCTAGCTCATCACCATGGGGAGCCCCTGTCTTGTTTGTCCGAAAGAAGGACGGGACTTTCCGCATGTGTATCGACTACCGGGAGTTGAACAAAGTGACGGTCAAGAACCGTTATCCTTTACCCCGAATTGATGATTTGTTTGACCAGCTTCAAGGATCGAGTTACTACTCGAAGATCGATCCGCGATCTGGTTATCACCAACTAAGGGTGCGCGAAGAAGATATCTCAAAGACGGCTTTCAGAACACGGTATGGTCATTACGAGTTTTCGGTTATGCCTTTTGGACTAACCAACGCACCAGCCGTATTTATGGATCTCATGAATCGAGTATGCAAGGCGTAACTCGACAAGTTTGTGATTGTTTTCATTGATGATATTCTCGTCTACTCCAAGAACGAAGCTGACCATGAAGAACACTTAAGGGTAATTCTGGAATTATTGAAGAATGAACAACTGTATGCTAAACTCTCGAAATGTGAGTTTTGGCTTCGCGAGGTTCACTTTTTAGGACATGTGATCAACGAGAATGGTATCCATGTCGATCCCGGTAAGGTAGAGGCCATCAAAAACTGGGAAGCACCTAAGACTCCGATTGAGGTGCGGCAATTCCTAGGACTGGGCGGCTACTACCGACGTTTCATCGAGGGATTTTCAAAGATTGCTCAACCCCTCACCGCTTTGACTCACAAAGGCACTAAGTACGATTGGGGTGACGCGCAAGAATCCGCTTTTCAACTGTTGAAAACCAAACTCTGCAGCGCCCCTATTCTAGCCCTCCCCGAGGGAACGGAAAATTTTGAGGTACACTGTGACGCATCGATACAAGGCCTCGGTTGTGTGCTAATGCAACTCTAGAAGGTTATAGCTTATGCCTCTCGACAACTACGGGTTCACGAGAAGAACTACACGACCCACGATTTGGAACTCGGAACTGTGGTGTTTGCCCTTAAGATATGGAGGCATTACTAGTACGGTACCAAGTTTACCATTTACACCGACCACAAGAGTCTCTAACATATCTACGATCAGAAGGAGCTGAACATGCGACAGCGTCGTTGGGTCGAGCTGCTCAAGGATTATGATTGTGCCATCAAGTATCATCCTGGCAAGGCCAATGTAGTGGCCGACGCTCTCAGCAGAAAAGAAACAGATAAACCCAGACGAGTGCGAGCATTGCAACTCACGATTCATACAAACTTACCCGACCAGATTCGCGAGGTGCAACACGAAGCTTTGAAAGATGAAAATCTTCCATCGGAACTCATGCGGGGCATGAACAAGCAACTTGAAACCAGATCGGACGGGGTTCGATATTTTGAGAACCGGATTTGGGTTCCACGGTTCGGAGAGTTGAGAACTCTGGTGATGGACGAAGCACACAAGTCCCGATATTCTATCCACCCTGGCTCAGATAAAATGTATCATGACTTAAAGGCACTTTACTGGTGGCCGAACATGAAAGCCGACATTGCCACCTACGTGAGCAAATGCTTGACTTATGCCAGAGTCAAAATAGAATACCAGAAACCATCTAGTCTACTGCAAAAACCGGAACTTCCAATGTGGAAATGGGAACACATCTCAATGGATTTTATCACGGGTTTACCTAAGACACCGACGGGAGGCGATACCATCTGGGTGATCGTTGACCGGTTGACTAAGTCTGCACACTTCTTAGCGATTAAGGAATCGGACAAAATGGAAAGATTGACTCGCGTCTACATGAAGGAAGTAGTGTCTAGACACGGAGTGCCTGTCTCAATCATTTCTGATCGAGATTCTCGTTTCACTTCACACTTCTGGAAGTCGCTACAGAGTGCCCTAGGCACACGTCTTGACATGAGCACAGCATACCATCCTCAGACGGATGGGCAAAGTGAACGAACTATTCAGACCCTGGAGGATATGTTGCGTGCATGCGTGTTGGATTTCGGAAAAGTTGGGAACCTCACTTACCTTTGGTAGAGTTTTCGTATAATAACAGCTACCACGCAAGTATTAAAGCAGCGCCGTTTGAAGCGCTGTACGAACGGAAGTGTCGATCACCACTCTGCTGGCCAGAGGTGGGTGACAGCCAAATCACTGGTCCAGAACTGGTACTCGAAACTTCGGAAAAGATTGTTCAAATCCGAAATCGCATGGCAGCAGCACGAGATCACCAAAAGAGTTACGCCGACAAGCACCGAAAACCTCTCGAATTTCAAGTGAACGATCGAGTGTTACTCAAAGTCTCACCTTGGAAAGGTGTGGTTCGCTTTGGTAAGCGAAACAAACTCAACCCACAATATGTTGGTCCTTATCGAATAACTGAGTGCATTGGTCCGGTGGCGTACCGACTGAACCTACCAACGGAACTCAGTGGCGTACACAATGTATTCCACGTATCCAATTTGAAGAAATGCCTATCGGATGAAACCCAAGTAGTCCCTTTGGAGGAACTGCAAGTTGATGAGCAGTTACGTTTCATTGAAGAACCAGTCGAGGTTTTGGATTGGGAAACCAAAACGCTCAAGCACAGCAAAATTCCAATCGTCAAGGTTCGTTGGAACTCGAAACGTGGACCGGAGTTCACGTGGGAACGCGAGGATCAAATGATGAAAAAGTATCCTCACCTTTTTGAAGGGCTGACCAAACACCGAAAACCGCGAAACCCGGCAAACCGTCAGAAATCACCGGAGGTATGAATTAAATTTCGGGATGAAATTTCTTTCTACTAGGGGATGATATGACAAACTGAAAATTTTTCTTACTTTTTCAGACACTCATCACGACTTGACTCAAATTTTCGGGACAAAAATTCTTTAACATGGGAATGATGTGACAATCGTCAATTTCAGGTTAACTCCGTTAACTCAACTCCGTCAATTCAAACTTAAGATCACTGAATCTATAACGCACACTTCATTACATTTAAACTAGGGTTTAAATGACGCTTAACACTTACTACATGTGTAGTCTTTCGGGAATTGCACCGAAACGCAAACGAGTTGACGCAAACGATTGGTGAATAAACGAAAAACGTCAAAACAATAATTATGTGATAATTATGTGTTAGACTTATGTGTTATGTGATAACATAGTATAAAACGCTAACTCAAGATGCAAACTAGTTAATTTAGGCTAGATAAGTAATACTTAGAAGTTGAGGGACTTGAATGTAACATATTATGTTTATAAATAATACTAAACCAAAACCCTAAAACACTTTTCTTTTTCTTTTCCCTCAATCCCGATCGGAAACTCTTCTCCCCCCCCCCCCTCACGGCTGCCGTCACCTATACACACACATACAACCAAGAATTCAAGTGTTTGATTGAAGATTAAGGTGCTAGGAAGGTATAATCGACTATTCTATGCATCCTTTATACTTAATTTCGATGTTTAATGGGTTAATTGAAAACCCTAAAAGCCGATTTTATGTGTGTATGTAATTAATATGATTGTTGTTGATTTGGTGATGATTTGATAACTAGATTGGATATTGTTACATGTTAATTGCTTGTGTCTTTGATTTGAGTTCAAACAAAAACCCTAATCATGTATGTAATGTGTAATTGATGTGCATGGATAGTGATTATGGAGTCTAGAGTGTTATATGAATGAATTATGGTTCATAGATAGTTAATATGTTGAGTTTGGATGCAAACAGTTTATGGACCGATTGTGTTATTGATGTTTAATTGACTGTAACGAGGTGTAAAGGTGAAAATTGGTTGAGATTATTGATACTACAGTAAACTAGGTTGAGTCTAGTTTCTAAAGAATATAAATTTGTAATTTTTGGACAAGTAAAGGTTAACTTTTATGATTTTACAAAAACGTTGTGCAAAGCTGAGTTATTAGACCTGCTGTTATGTTGTTTTGTAAATGTTATATCTCATGAACTACGAGACCAATTGGGTTGGTTTCTCTTCTGGAAGTTGACTTATTGAGTTAGGAACCTAACCCAAGTGGTCTTGCGTTTATTGGATTTTTCGTTTAACGGTAATTTCAAATAACATTCTGTTGCGCATGAATTTGACTGTTATGAGTTTGCTGTAATGAATTGATGATTGTGAGAAACCTATATGGAATAAAAATATAATAAAATATGTTCTTGAAACCTAAGACATATATGCTTTTGTGATGATTTTTGATAAATTAATTGTGATTCTATGATCAGTGAGATAGTACAATCTTTCAAGTAGAATTTCTGTCTCTATGAAACTAGCTGCTGAATTTTGTGAAAATGCATGAAACATGATACTTCCTATATAATTGTTATGTTTTGACCAAATTGCCCTTGCGGGGAATAATTGCTAATTGATTGTCATGATTTGTCCAAATTACCCTCGTGGGGAATAATGGCTAGTTAATTGTTATGTGTTGACCAAATTGCCCTTACGGGGAGTAATTGCTAGTGATGTACTTTTTGAATACATGACACGTATATAATTGCTTACACATGTAACGTATCACAAATACATTTGTTAAAGTCACACACGATTCACAAACGAAACAAGAAACATGTTATGTGCATAGGTATTATGTACCGGGTCTAGAGACTCGATAATATTCCGACACTTAGAAAAATCTCTTTGTTGTTTTAGAACGCTAGAGAGAGTTTTTCTGTGACGCGCATCTTGGTGAATTATTTTGGGAATACTTCGCAAACAGTGAGTTTCACTTTCCCCTTTTAAACTTTTTAAACGCTTTTCACTTGGGGGAGATAACATACTCCGAAAACGCATTTAAGATTTTGTTAATATAGATTATATATCACTTGTATAGACTAAGTGGCAAACGCGTTAACTAAAGTCCTTCATTCACATCGAACCGGTTAATATTTGGATAATAGCGAGTCACTGTTGAGTAGTACTACTGGGTTTGACAAACCCCACCCAACGCTAAACTCGACTGGAGGTCGAGCGGGTGTAATCTTGGCTAAACACATACCATGATCGGGATAGACCTGGTGGCAAGGCAAATGATAAACAGTCAGCTTCGGTGTCGAACACTTAGTGATACTTGTTTTATAGGCTAGCTACCTATAGATATATAATTGACATAACACTATCTGGTAACACAAAACGCTGTAACGCAAAACGCTGAACGCAAACGCTAAATGCTTTATCTTATATAAACTTGTGAACTCACCAACCTTGTGTTGACACTTTTAGTATGTTATTCTCAGGTACCCGAGGCGGGCGCGCGATTTAGGATCATGCATTGCTTGAAACACTTTTAACTATGCAAAATTATTTTTAACTGTTACCATTGGGTTTAAGTCGTCCTGCGTGACGTAACATTGTTTTCTATGGTTTTACGCTTCCGCATTTAATTATTCATAAACGTTTTCATGGTTTTGAAACTTTGTTTTATGGTTTGATTATAACTAATGATTCCGATCCTGTTAGTTCACACCCTCTGACGGTAAAACTCCGTTAGTGGATTTTGAGGGTGTGACAGTTTGTGTTTAAGGTCTGGAAATATTGGTTAATTGTTGCATAAACCCCATGTGTCGGTTGATTAATTTTGTATTGATTGATAGGTGCATTGTTTGATTCTAGACTTTGTGTTTAGGGTTTGTTTGCGGTAGGTATCACCATAAGGTTTTGTTGAGTGATTATTTGGATTAAGTACAGCGGTTAAACACCTTCTTTGAGACCGAGAGGTGATAAGAAGTTAGGGTTGTCTCATTACCTTTGCATGCTAGAATAAGGATTGCGCGAGAGCGAGTTTTGGTGTTTTGAGCGACTAGTTGATCTATTTTGGTTTAAGTTGAATTATTCCTCTATCCTTGGTTGTGTAGTATTCATTTCCATTAGGGTCGAGTGTTGGTGAGACCGAGAGGTGATCCTTCATTAGAACACGTTAGCAATTGTTTCCCGGTTTGATCGTTTTAGGCGATTTTTTAGTAGTTTAGACTTGTTGAGTGAGACCGAGAGGTGATCCAGTGAGCCCGAGCGATCCTTAGTCGTGTCATCTTTAGGGACCGGTGTCTTGAAGTCATTCAATCCATTAGCTTGTTAGGCCTACAATTTCTCAGTTAGTTCCCCGTTAAGTTTTCTATTTTTGGTAAGTTTTGTCAGTCAGTTAGGTTAGTCTAGTTAAGTAATTAAAAAGCAAAAATCAATATAATATTATTCTAAGGTAGGTCTTGCCTAGGGTTAGTAGTCGTTAGCATCTTACATGTCCACGTGTTCGATACTCGGACTTCCTAGGTCTATACTACTTGCGATCGGTACACTTGCCGGTTGTGTGTGGTTTTAGGATTTCCGTTTTAATATTAAAGCTTAGTTGTGAGGGTCATTATTATAGGGTTATTAGACACACATCAAGTTTTTGGCGCCGTTGCCGGGGACACAGTTTTAGGCGTTTTGGGAGCAATCCGAGTTAGGACTTACCTTTTGTGCTACTTGTAATTATTTTTGTTTTATTTTACTTATTTGTTAGAATAGTTTAGATAATCTTATTATTAATTATAGTTATTATGCGATAGACTCGATCTCGTGGACCACCCGACATTGAAGCATTTCTCGAGCTAGAGAGAGTTTCGTGAGAGACATCGTCCCGTTTCACCCTCGTCCACTTCTTCATCCATTGACCTAGACAATAGGGATAGGATCATGGGCGACATTCCACCGAGGAGAATAGTTGCGGACCGGGCCCGATCGGCCAATGTTGGCACGAGATCCCGCATCGCACAACCCGCCATTGGAGTCGCTACGAACTGGCAGATCCCGTCGAACATTCTAAATACCATTGCTCATTTTGCTCAGTTTCACGGGTTGCTTCACGAGAACCCGCACTCTCATCTCACGCGCATCGTGCGTATCTGCGACACTTTCCATCTTCCGAGCGTTTCCGAAGACGCCGTTAAGCTCCGCGTCTTTCCGTTTTCACTCGCTGATCAAGCGAGTCTTTGGCTCGAGTCCCTCCCACAGGGCTCTATAGCTACTTGGGCTGTCATGCAGACCCAATTTCTTGGGAAGTATGATCCTTCGGCTAAGGCCGCTCGTCTACGTAATCAGATACATTCTTTTCAGATGGAGGACACCGAGAGTTTCTACGATACCTGGGAGCGATTTAAGAATCTATGTGCGTTGTGCCCAAACCACGGCTTGCAAGATTGGGCAGTTGTCGAGAAGTTCTATAATGGAGTGACGTACGCGACACGGAGTATGCTCGACACTGCTGCGGGAGGAAATTTGCTGATGACAAAAGACCCCGATGAGTGTATCGCTTTGTTCAATGGGCTAGCTATGAGTGGATACCAGAGACCACCCGCCAGGGGTGGTAAGACCGTCGATTCTATTTCACGCGGTATGCATTCGGTGGACACGACCACCGCACTCACGGCACAGGTAGAGGCGTTAGCAAAGATGGTGAAGGACATGCAGACGAAGTGCAAGTTGTGTGAGATCTGCAGAGGTGGGCATGATACCGTTCAGTGCCAGTCAGTTTTTAGGAGGAGGCCGTAGACTTCATAGGAAATCCAAACCGAAATCCAAATTCTTCCAATTCTTATAATTCGGGATGGAGAGGCAATCAGAACTCCAACTGGAGGAGCGGCAGCCAGTCCGGTTTTCAGCAGCGTCAGAGTTTATTTGAGGATGCGGGCGAAAGAACGATCAGTGGGGAGAAGAAGCCCACTTTGGAGGAGATGATGGCGCAACAGACGCAGATGTTGTCGCAGCTTATGACGCGTGATGATTCCCGACACAAGGAGACGCAGGAGAAGTTTCGAGAGCACGAGCAGTTCATGAGGAATCAGGCAGCGTCGATTCAGAATCTCGAGCGGCAGATGGGAGAGATAGCCAGTTGATTAAATGAGAGGCCGCAGGGTACGCTACCGAGTAATACCGAGCAGAACCCAAGAGGATTCCTGAAGGCTGTGAAGACGAGGAGCGATACAGGGGCATGAGATGAGCCCGTGATCCAGCAGAGATCTAGAAGAGGAGTTGTCGAGGAGTCTGCAGTCGATGGAGAGGAGCAGGTGGATGAGGAGATTCAGATGGAGTCTCCACCGGCCCAGGTGGATCAGAGGAGCAGCCCAGGGAGTTCAGCACAGGCCGAGGGACAGCAGTCACCGAGCGAGCCACCGATAGTCTACAAACCCCGATTGCCATACCCCGGGAGAGTCCGTAGAGATAGAGACGAGGAGCAAAACTCCAAATTCCTTGATCTTTTGAAGCAGCTTTACCTTAATATCCCATTCCTTGAGGTACTCACTCAGATGCCTAAACACGCGAAGTTCCTTAAGGATATTCTTTCGAATAAGGAGAAGTTAGCTGAGGTAGCTTCCCTCCCTTTGAGTGCAAGTTGTTCTACTATCTTACAGAGGAAGTTACCAGAGAAGAGGGCCGATCCAGGGAGTTTTACAATTCCCTGCACCTTGAGTGATGATACGTTGGTTCATGCGCTGGCTGATCTTGGTTCCAGTATTAATCTCATGCCGTATTCTGTTTATCGCAAGCTGGGTTTAGGTGAACCGAGACCTACGAGGATGAGTATCCAGCTTGCTGATCGTTCCGTGAAGTATCCGCGTGGGATTGTTGAGAACATGCTCATTCGCATTGGTAAGTTCATTTTCCTGGTGGACTTCGTTATTCTTGACATGAATGAGGATGGTAATGTTCCACTCATTTTGGGCAGACCTTTTCTTGCCACCGCACATGCGTTGATCGACGTTCGCGATTGCAAACTGATCCTTCGAGTCGGGGATGAGAACGTCACGTTTGACGTTCGACAGTCACCTAAGCATCCCAAATCGACGGATGACTCCCTATGCTTCATTGATACGATCATGACTCATGTGGGGGAGTTTTCCAGTGACCCCAGTGGAGGCCCCGCCTTAGACACACATATCCTAGATAGGGAGACCCTGGAGGTTGAGATGGTCGCCTTGACTGAACACCCCCCTGATGCTGACATTGAGTCATCTTCCTTTGATTCTGATTTATCTACAAGAGATCATCGTGTTCATCAGTTGCTTGAGTTGGAGGAGTTACGGGACCATACTTACGCGCATTCAGATTGTTATAAGCAGCAGGTGAATGAACTGCAGGATCGTAAGTTAGAGGGTATTGAGCAGTGTGTGGGGATATGGTCTTATGATATAATTCCCGGTTGAGTTATTCCCGGGAAAGTTGAGATCCCGTTGGTCAGGTCCGTTTATGATGACTGAGGTTTTCTCGGATGGCACTGTTGAGATAAAGGATAAAGGCGGGACGTTTATGGTGAACGATAATAGACTGATGCACTACATTGGCGAGCCGATGACTGATCAGACGGTCGAGGTATTCTACTTTGACTCGTTCTCCGAGACGTAGACGTGTGGATGCATCCCTCGGGAGACTGCCCGAGTTGTAGAGTTTGTATTTTTGTTATATGTTTGTGCTATCTGTTTTATTTGTTTTGTCTATTTCAGGATGTTCCAAGATAAAACCGCTCGTACTCAATCTCCATTCGAGTCGGTCGATTTAAGGGGTGTTCCATTATTGAATATATATATATATATATATGTATATTTCTTTATGTTTTTGTTTTCCGTGTTTTACGCCGCTACATGCGAGCGCGTTTGAGTATTGCAGGTTATATTATGCGTATGGTAGCTATGGTGGCGTCTTGGAACAGGTTCTCCCGAGGTTGCGGCCGCGAATGAAATGCTATACGGTCTTTTGGACACTACTCAGCTGTTGAAGATTCTGCACACAAAGCAAGGGAGTAACCCGTTCTTTGTTTTTACTCTTGTATATTATCTTTTTATTTTCGGTTTTATTTTTATTTTATTTCTTTTCCTTGTACTCATCGAGGATGATTTCGTTCTAATTGTGGGGATGGGGTTTATTTTACTTAGTTATAGGAAAATTTTTGAAAAAAAATAAATAAATAAATAAAAAATTATGAAAAAAAATAAAAAATAAAAATTTTAAAAAAAATAGTCCCTTGAAATATGTTTTCTCTACGTTAAGTAGGAAATGATATTATTACCAAGTAGTGTTTGTTTCATAATCTCTTGGTGTTTTTTATAAAAGTGTGTATATATATATATATATATATATATATAAGAACAGTGCCTATTAGACCCGCACGTAATGTATGGTAACCGAACGGTTTAGACCCAGTAATCGTGTGTCGGTAGGCTCAGCCTTTGAGAATGAAAGGGCGGTTTACCTAATTGAACCTTTTAAATGGCCTGACTTAAGTGGGAAACATCTTAGGGGTTTTGTTTGTTTAACTAAGCTCGTAACAGGACTGGAATGAAAAGCCGGGTCATACTCAAGCCTTGAGTCACATGATCGTCTGTATATATTAGCTGTTTTATCTTTTGTATTTGTTTCTTTTCATGCAACCATGTACTATGAGCATAAAAAAAAATGCAAAAAGCCAAAAGGCAGAAAAAAATAAAAATAAAAGAGATGCATTTGTAATTGCGTGCACTTGAAAGAGAGTTAGAGTTTATAGTTTGTATATGAGTCGAAATGTTTAATCATGTGGCAATAGGTTTAAGTCAAGTTGGGGTGGCACGGCCCGGTAAAACCATAATGGAATTGGTGAAGTGGCAGCAGGGCTTTTTGGTGTGGGTTCCACTTAGTCGTACAAATTAATGAAATTGTCACGTCTTATTTGCCTCGGTAAGTATTAGGGGCATGGGTTTAAAGTGGACATCAATACTGGTAATCGACCTGATCTAGCTTATTAGGTGAAAGTTGGAAGAAATATTTGGGTAACGGGTCACTTGTTCTAATACTTTAAAAAGAAAAACAAATATATTAATATATTAATAAATAAATAAAGCCAAAGAATTGTCGGTTGAACTCGGATATGATCCTGTATAGTATTATTTTCCGCACGTTTTATCTACGTATTGTAATATATTTTTTGCGCTTTTACTTAATTTATATAGGTTTTACATATATTTAATAATCATGTAGGTTTTGGGTTACAAGGAAGAGAAACCGAGCTTTTGGAGTAGTTTACGAGCCTTTTACGCATACGTTTTCAAATAAAAACTCAAGGCCCAGTCCGTTACATCATGGAAAAGCCCAAGCCTACTATTGTATTATATTATAAAAAAGAAAAAAAAAACCCTAAGTGGGCAGCAAGGAAAAAGTTTTTTTTGAAGCAAGTTCTTGATCGTTTGGCGGCTAGGGAAGGAAGAAGACACAAGAACCGAGCCTCGGGAAGGTTTTTCATCAGTTGTAGCAGCCAAGGAGCAGCCCCGGAACACCCAATATTCTTTCAATAATTTCATTGTTCATCAACTTTGATTTTCCTGTTTAATTGTTAACTAGTTTTACAATTACTTGAAAGATTGATTTGTTATTGATTACTGTTGATCATTGGATGTTTGTTAAGATGATTGGTAAGAGTTTAATGATGTGTTTATTAAATGTTCATGGCTGTCCAAAAAGTATGAGAGGCTAATCTTGTTAGTTCTACCTAGGAGTGATGATTATTGTTAGTGTTTGATAGGTTTTATGGATTGTTTGATTGATAGACCTTAATTGCTATTGTAAAGTTTGATTTAGACATGAAATAGGTTGTTTTTAAGGGCTGGAAATATTGGTTAATTTGTTGCATAAACCCCATGTGTCGGTTGATTAGTTTTGTATTGATTGATCGGTGCATTGTTTGATTCTAGACTTTGTGTTTAGGGTTTGTTTGCGGTAGGTATCACCGTAGGGTTTTGTTGTGTGATTATTTGGATTAAGTACAGTGGTTAAACACCTTCTTTGAGACCGAGAGGTGATAAGAAGTTAGCATTGTCTCATTACCTTTGCATGCTAGAATAAGGATTGCGCGAGAGCCAGTTCGTTTCTTGTCTGGTTTAGGTGTTTTGAGCGACTAGTTAATCTATTTTGGTTTAAGTTGAATTGTTCCTCTATCGTTGGTTGTGTAGTATTCATTTCCATTAGGGTCGAGTGTTGGTGAGACCGAGAGGTGATCCTTCATTAGAACACGTTAGCAATTGTTTCCCGGTTTGGTCGTTTTAGGCGATTTTGAGTAGTTTAGGCTTGTTGAGTGAGACCGAGAGGTGATCTAGTGAGCCCGAGCGATCCTTAGTCGTGTCATCTTTAGGGACCAGTGTTTTGAAGTCATTCAATCCATTAGCTTGTTAGGCCTACAATTTGATTCAGACCTAGGTAGACGTTTTTCTTCCATCCGAGTCAACTCAGTTAGTTCCCCGTTAAGTTTTCTATTTTTGGTAAGTTTTGTCAGTCAGTTAGGTTAGTCTAGTTAAGTAATTAAAAAGCAAAAATCAATATAATATTATTCTAATGTAGGTCTTGCCTAGGGTTAGTAATCGTTAGCGTCTTACGTGTCCAAGTGTTCGATACTCGGACTTCCTAGGTCTATACTACTTGCGATCGGTACACTTGCCGGTTGTTTGTTGTTTTAGGATTTTCGTTTTAATATTAAAGCTTAGTTGTGAGGGTCATTATTATAGGGTTATTAGACACACATCAGTTATTGTGATCCGGAACATAATAACAGACTTGCTTGTACGTGGGAATTCGGGGACAAGTCGTGGAACGAATGGATAGGTAAAAATGGCAACATATATGTATAAAAGTTAATGCTGAGTGTGTATATATATATATATATATATATATATATAACATGCATACGTGCTTATCTTGTAAGTCCTGAATCTGGATCACTACAATTATGATATCAACAATCTAGGTGTTGGCGCGGAATTCCAACACTAGATGATTCAAGAACACAAACAAAGCTTAAACACGAAAAACACAAGAGTGGCTTCAAAACACACGTTAATATTATCGCCGGTGCTTAAGCACTAGCAATTACAATACTCGTCTAAGAAAACCTTTAGACGGCTAATAACCACGTGAATGAACATCTTGTTTAAACCCTATACAAGATATCTATATATATGGGGAACTAACATAGTAGCCCAACAAAAGCCCAAAGCCCGCCGAGAACGACTAAAGTTCTCGGCTTACATAATATACCCTATCTAAGCCCAACCTACAAGCATAAACCACAAATATAGCCCAAAATTCTCCCCCTTGGTTTATTGCTTGATCAAAACTGCTTTGGCGTTAGATAATCATCGTCCATCAATACTTTTATTTAGGCCATTCGGTGTATATACTGTGGCTTTGAAATAGACACTTGGAGGTTTAGTGTCATATTTAGCGCCTTAATTTAAAAACCTGGCTGGAAATCCGGCACAGGTCATGCTACTTTCCATATGAAATAGATAAACATTATGTTTGTCATCATGGATAGCAACGAATATTAGACTTGATTGACTCAGAAAAGTCAAGCACGATGTATCTTTGGTGGAACCAACGAATCCTCTGTCAAGGTTTGACCGAGAATGCTTTTACAACTCTTCAAAATCTCTCTGATTGACCATAAGAATCTGGTTAGTCCATGCCGAAAACCTCAAAACACTGTTCATCATCTTCAACAGGCCACCAATCATCATTAATAACCAAACCTGTGACTACAACCAATGACTAAAACCAACCATCAGTAACTTCAACATAGATCAAACAGACCTTTTGAATGATAAATCAAAACAAAATAATCTCTAAGAATCTCTCAACCATACTAGAGTTCCTTACCTATTTAAGGAAATTTTCTTGAGAATCTCAAGGAGACAAGAAAAGAAGTAAAACAGTGAGATTGGTGAAAGATTTGATGGTTAGAGTGAGAGAAGATTTTGGAAGACATGAGAAGTTGGATTTTTCAAGATTAATGAGTGCCTTTATAGACTCCCTGGTCACATCAAACCAGACCGAGAACAGAGATTTGCGGAAAACATGTGGCAGAGAACTCTCAAATCTGGCCGAGAACAAGAAGCAGCCGAGAACATCGTCATCACAAACAACCGAGATCTCATAAATCACGTTTAATCGAGAACTCAAACCGAGAACGATTACTCTTTAAAATTATCTCAGTGCACTTTGAAAAGTATCCCGACTTATGTGAAAAACGATCTCTTAAAAGCTTTGTTTAGACATGAGTAAATACGAGGCATACATAAAATAAATGAAAGTAAATGAGAATAGAAAAATAAAAAATAAAAAACAAAACTAAACTAAAACAAAATTTATCTATCCAATCTTTAGAAAATCAACATATATTGGGATCAAATTTCAGCTATTTAAAAAACGAACCCCCTTTTTATGAAAAGATCCGAACATGAAATCATATTGATTAAGGCACTTTCACAATGAATCATTTTCAGCATTATTGTGACATAGTGAAAAGGTTGATAGCGGGTAATTTTCATGTTTTTCATTGCGATAGTGATAAGATTATATTCGATTAGGCATAAGACTTACATGGACATCACTTATGGACCTCTGATGCCCCTTATCTATTCTCAAGGCGTATTTGGCTTTCCCCAGATCACCCCAATTTGACTCCAACCCCCTAGTACTTGATCAAAATATTTTTCTCTATACAAAATGATTATTAAGCTTTAAGGTTGAACATTGGACTTACATGCCATCCTGACTTACAAGCCTTACATTTAGGGTGTTTAGGACTTATTTGGATGCCCCACCCCTGTAGTTCCCTGAGACCCCTTTAAGCTTTTAGAAAACAATTTAATGATAAATTAAATAATATATATATATATATATATATATATATATATATATATATATATATATGAAATATAACCCTTTTGGTGATCAAGATACTAACAGGCTCGTGTATGACTGAGTAATTGCTTTTCTGCCTATCATTCGGAGAGATGTGTCTAGGGACATGCATAAATTTTCAAAATGACTCTCCACACTAAGTTTAGCATATTTAGTTTGTATCACTTCAACTATTACGTATCATGAAAAGCTTCCACACACATCAATAACTAATCAAAAGCCTTTTTAGCCTAATAGCTTCACACGTTAGGCACTCAAAATCAATTTATCTATAATTTCTCAAAGGTTGGATCAATTTTCATTTGAAAAACTTTAAGCTATCTGAAAAGCTTTCAGCTGAATAATAATATCATTTCCCAGATGATATTCCAAAGATGATTTAAATCCAATCACCCCAGCTGCCTTCAGATTTCAGGTGAATGGCTATCCTATGTGTCTACATGTAGACAATAGGACCAAACACATAATAAAATGTGTCCATCAAACTTTAAGTGGCCGACATGATTTTCAGTGAAAGAACTTAAACCGATAGTTAAACCAAATATTAATTTTTATGTATGTTCAGTTGCCCCGGTCACTTTCAGTCCTAAGGTTAATGGCTATCCCATGAGTCAAGAATTGATGACAGGACCAAACATATGAAATATTTCCGTTGAACTTGAGTAACCGGCATGATTTTAAGCAAGAGAACAAAAATTTTGAATTTTTTTTAAATAAGCGTGCACACACACACTCTTTTTGTATTTTTCTTTTTCTCCCCCTAAATTTGTACAGAAATTATGACACAAAAAAAAAAAATTATGTACACAATTTAAACCTCAAATATACTCAGTCTTTAAAACGCAGCATCTTGAGAAACCCTACAGGCACATTGAATCTGGTTGTTCCGACCTGCTTCGTAAATAGGTCCGCCACATTATTATCAGTGTGGACCTGTTCAAGATGAATTAGCTTCCGGTCGTAACAGTCACGGATAAAATGAATTTTAATGTCAATGTGCTTGGTTTTAGAATGCTGAACGGGAGGCAGCATCATTATCACAAAAAATGGGAGTATCAAGAAATTCCAAACCATAATCCAGCAGTTGATGTTGCATCCAGATGACATGTAAACAGCAGGCAGAAGCAACATCATTCACCTCGGTAGTCGAAGTGGACACCGTTTGTTGTTTCTTGCACTGCCATGAAATGAGTCGATCACCCAATCAAAGTACCCTTCTCTCCTCCCGCTAAGGAAACATACCCTCCATTAAAAATTTGAATGTCGTGTAGTTGAGAGATGTCTCCTGTCATGTGCCTAGAACAACCACTATCAACATACCATGGTCTGATGATATTCCTCCATAGCTGTTCCTGCACGATGTGCGAGATTAGTTAGTCTTAGGTACCCAGTCCATAGTCGTTCTGGGTAAACCTGACATGTTCAAACGTGTCACGGGTTTCCATGACATGTCTTCCCGATTATCAAAAATTGAACAGGAAGACTTTGATGACTTGTTCACCAAAGATTTAGGCAACCATCTGTATTTGGGTTTTAAAACTTTATTTTTTGAACAGACAATTGGCTTTGTCTCCGGTTTGCGGACTGAATGCACATTTGACTTTGACTTTCTAACCGATTTCAATTCTGAGGCCCACTTTGGTCTTAGAGCCGAAACAGTGTTCCCGTTCCGCTTTTGAACGGTAATAGGCTTGGTCTGATGGGAACTTGACCTATCAGCCTTGTTTCTCCTCCAATCACCATTAGAGGGTATTGCCTTATAATACCTTGCTTTATTTGAGCTAAAGTTCTTGTAGGTATTTTGAGGCATGGTCCTCTGATGGTGTATGTAATATGGAACATAAGCGAGACGAGAACAATTTCTAGCAATGTGACCGGGAATGCCACAGTTGAAACAGGTTTGCCTTTTAACGAAAAAATCGTTGTGGCCGATTCCCGATCTTGCTCTGTTATGTGAACTTGTTTTTCTTCCTTTGGATTCACAGTGGTGAGTACATGAACATCTTTCTATAACAAAATTAGGTGAAAAAAGTTTATTTGGATTTTTAATTTCATCAAGTTTATTGCTCTTTGTAACGGAGCATACACAGACATCTGCAGTAATAGAGTTCAAAACCGGCAAATTTAAAGAAACATGAGAGTCAATGTCTTTATTATTCAAAACAGATGAATCATCATCCTCATCAGTCCATTCCTCAATAATTACTTCATCTGCACATGAAGTAAACACATTAGAATCGTTCACCCCAATTGTTGATTCAGTTGTCGTGACTGAACCAACCTTACCGTTGTCGTTTGCAGTTGACTTACCATACTGCATGCACTTTTCTTTTTCTTCTTGTTCTTTGGTGACAGGAAGTTGAACATAGTTATCATTGTAAGGTGGGGGTACCAGACTGTACCCTAATCCCTCACCTTCCCTTTCCTTCCACCATAATTGATTATCAATCATTGAGTTTTCTACTTTACTGGAACCCTCGAATTTTTTAAAATCAAGTTCAGCTCTTTCAAATTTAGCGTTTAAGTTCAAATTTTCCAATTTTGAGGCTTCCAGTTTAGCATTTAATTCAACAATTTCCTGCTTAGCATCTAGGTGGTGACAACACTTTACACTGAATTCAGACTTAAGCTTAGAGAGATCCTTTTTATATGCTTCTATTTTATCTACGAAGGATTTTTCATTTTTCTTAAGTTTAAAATTTTCTTATTTTACTCTTTCCATGTCTCTGATTAAGTTATCATTATGAAGTTTATATAAGTTGATTTTATCAACACAATCTAGAGAGCATGGTTGAAAGCTTACCTCAGATGAGCTGGAGGGAGTAAACGCCATGAATGCGAATTGAAGTTCCTTGACTTGCTCCTCAGTAGCGTTTTCCTCTTCAATGTCTTCAACATTTGCAAAATTTGGAGTCTGACTTCCAATGTTGAGAGCAGCCATCTGATCCTCCCAAGAGAACTGTTGAGCAATCAATCCCCTTTCACCATTTCCCGAACTCTCACCAACATCTCCCCTAGCATTACCCACTGGAACTAGCGCCCTCTCTATGTTTCCTTCCTTCGCTGGGTTAGTACATTCACGAGCAAAATGACCCGGCTCGTGACAGTTATAACACCTCAGAGTACTCTTGTTAAAACCCACTTTCTGATTATTTGGCTGTTCCAATTGTTTCTACCAGTCCTCTTAGTGAATTTCTTGGCACGAAACACTGCCATGGAGATTTGCCAAGCGATATCCATTTCCTCAACATCATCAGGGTGAATCTGATCGAGTTCAGCAGCCACAACTGGTTGAACCAAGTCTCCAGCTAGAAATGCATTATAGCAGTTCATGAACCCTGCCATTAGAGCTATGTTCTCCTGAGTCTCTTTTGGAATAGAGGCAAACTGGCTTGAGTTCAGACCATGAGCAATGCCAGCAGATGAAGGTTATGCTGATGAAGATTGAGCAGACTTAGTGAAGAAAACTGAGGCTGGTTGAGGTGGAATAGCAGAGGAATGGCCTTGAGTGGATTTAAACATCTGAAAGTTTCCTTGTGTTGGTGGTTGCTGAGTGGCCTTGAACATAGAGAAACTCTCTTGAGAAATGAGAGCATTTTTGGAAGCAACGTTGTAACTAGCTGCACTATAGGAATTAGCATGATTTATTTCACGTTGCTTGTCGTCCATATCACATGCCTTGATAGTAGCCATCATCTCAGGGATCGACATTCTGTTAAGATCTTTAGTCTTCTTGATAACAGCAACATTCATGTCCCAACTTTTTGGCAATGAGTTCACCAGTTTGTTGTTTATCTCTGAAGTTGCTAGATAAATACTGGCGGATCTCATTTCAGTCACTAGAGATATGAACCTTTGGAGTTGAGTTTCCAACGACTCCCCCAGAACATGGTTGAACATGTTGAACTTTTGTCGCAGCAGGTCTTGGCGACTCCTTTTCATATCTTCATTTCCCTCATACACCTCGATTAGTGCCTCCCATAGTTCCTTGGCAGATTGAAGTTCTCTAAAACCAAGGGCAATATCAGGAGAAAGAGCCATTGTTATAGTTGATAGAGCCCTTTCATCCTCTTCAACTTTGGCAAAATCATCATCATCATACTGTGCCACTGGCTTCACAACAACCTCATTTGTATCTTCACGTTGATACGTGATGATTTGGGGTCCTCTAACGATGCTTCTCCAGATCGTGGTATCTTTCATTTTAACATATTTTTCAAAACGAAATTTCCACTCGCTGAACCCCTCATGAGACAATAGGCGAGGTACACGAGTTGTTGTCCCCATTATTGAATCTAATTCTTGATGAAATAGAGCACTTGATGATACATTGTTGTTGGATAACTGTTCCATTTTTTTTGTTTTGGTTGAGAAGAAATTATACTCCAAATCCAACTAACGGGTCCAAATCAACTAATCAGGTCCAAATAGATCATGCAGTTTACTTAGCCGAGAACTAAGGTTGACCGAAAACACCTTTAGTCAGCAGAGAACGCTTCTATTGACCGAAAACTCAATTCAACCGAGAACTTCCCTAGCCGAAAACTGGTAGTAGCCGATAACAAGTGTAGCCGAGAACTGATTGTGGCCGAAAACTAGTAGTAAGCCGAGAACAGTTGTGACCGAGAACTAGTTGTAGCCGAGAACCCTGATTTTCACCAGAAGTCAATCTGTAGCGTAACAAACATCCGAGAAAGATGGGATTTTGCTTTGTTTCCAAACCAAAACCAATCTCTTCCCAAAAGTGAATTTCCTTCTTCTCCGATTACTTGTTCACCAGAAATACAAGCAGACCACCAATAAATCAAGATCTTGAATCCTTGATATCACAATAACGAGCCTGAATAGGTCTAAAGGCTCTTATACCAATTGTAAGTCCCGAATCTGGATCACTACAATTATGATATCAACAATCTAGGTGTTGGTGGGGAATTCCAACACTAGATGATTCAAGAACACAAACAAAGCTCAAACACGTAAAACACAAGAGTGGCTTCAAAACACACGTAAATATTAACGTCGGGTGCTTAAACACTAGCAATTACAATACTCGTCTAAGAAAACCTTTAGACGGCTAATAACCACGTGAACGAACAACTTGTTTAAACCCTATACAAGATATCTATATATATAGGGAACTAACATACTAGCCCAACAAAAGCCCAAAGCCCGCAGAGAACCACTAAAGTTCTCGGCTTACATAATATACCCTATCTAAGCCCAACCTACAAGCATAAACCACAAATATAGCCCAACATATCTGGAACATGGTGTACGAATACGTGTACGTACTGTACTGTCGATAATACTAAGACTCCGTGTAAAGAATATTATATTCGATTATAATCAATATTAATTTAAAATTGTATTTTATTAAAAATAATATTAGATTTTATCATAATTAATATTGCATCTAACCATAACAAATAAAATATTTTATTTTTATGACAAATTGTTGAACCGAAAGATGTCGAGATCGGTAGCCATATATAGAGTGAAGAACTGATGTTGCCTGTAAAAGAGAATGTGAGGACGTTCTAGCGAGTCCAATCTAACACCTATTGTATGATTGAATCACAGACCGAGCGTAAATTCAAAGCCCAGAAAAGAATCGTAGGAGGTGCGATCTACATACGTCCATCTCAACGAAATGCAACACTTCATACTTCAAGCCTAATCTGTATCTCATATATCTGTTTTCTGACAGTAAACTAAGCTATTTTCTAGTCATCTTTTGTTTCTATCATTCAAGAATAAACACTACTCCCAAGAAAATACTTAGAAAAGAGTATGGTTTATTAAATTATAAATATAATAGCGATCCTATTAAATTTTCAATAATATAACAAACTATGACCACCTACATGTATCATACACTAGTTACGAAAATAATAATTCCTCAATACCTCACCAGTACCACCAACCTTGATGAACCTTCTTAACTAATAAAATTATCAAATCCTCTGTGTATGAGTACCTCTAACCACTCCTATATTGTTGTCACTCTAACCAGTTTGTCATAAAAGAATTCACAGTAAAGTATCTTGGCTGTTAGATCTCATGCTTACTCCCAACTAATAAATTATCATTTTAGTAGACCCAGCATGCTTATGAGTACCGACTGACTTAATGAAAGAATATTCTATAATTATACTTAATAACAACCAAATGTCAATGGGAGTATACAAATGCCTCCCAATTACAACATACTGTTTAAACTCATAACGAACAAATGTCTACTTATGGGAGAGACATGATAAAACAGTTACCCAATGGTGGGATTACATCTGAATAATTGTTGTACAAGTTGTGAACTATTCGTAATTGTTATAATGTGTTCTCGGATAGACAAGGATAGTATGACACTGTTGTGTATAGTTTCGATGCCCCATTCAAGCATTTGGTAGTGTGCTATGCTGATATGAGAGACAATTTGGATCTAATAATTCGAACATCCCTTACCGGGTTAAAATTACTTGTCACGGGATGACAATTTTTTATATATATATTCAAACAGTGGCCTTGTTAGGCTAAATTTATGTGTTATCCTGAGTACATGGATACATGATTTGGTATGTGTAATACGTGTCTGCTATTTGAATTACCTGACTATTAGCCAATGTGATTCCCTACGCAATAAATTCTAGGGAAAATTACTATTATGTGAAGTTTAGTTGTTTATCATTATAGAATGGCCCCTAAGAAAGCAAACACGTGATTTGAGGCAGTTGTGGCCGAAATGATTGTTCGGCAACTACAGATAGTAACTCTGACAATCGCAGCGCGATTCACTGCCGGCATTAATACGACAATGAATACAAATTAAATGTCAAACACTAATACGGTCGCGAATATTATTTCGCCACCAATACTAATACGGTTACAAATGTTATTTTCATGATAAATACGAACATTGTCACAAATAATAATCCCCCATCAAACACTAATGCTACTACCGATAATGATAATTTCCTCCATAAATGCCATTGGCAACAAAAATCTTTTACCGAACATGAATAATAGTAATAACCGTGATCCTTCACGATGGGAATACCCGTTTAAATGATTTAAGTCTGCAACCATGTAAATTTTAGGGGTACTAAAGAAGCAAAGGAATTAGTAAATTGGATCAAGACGATAAAGTCTGTTATCTGTACCAGTAGCTCCCATAAAATTGTATCGTTAATTATGTTACTATTACACTACTTAGCCACCCCATGTGTGGGAAAAAGTGATTGTAAGAATTCGGGAACAAAAGGCAATTATCCGCATGATATGGGCAAGACCTAAACCCTTATATTGAAATAATTTGTCCAAGGAATGAAATCCAAAATAAAGGGTTGGTCAACTGGAATGCACAAACCGTTCTAACAATCTGGTTCGACTAATACTATGATTAGTAATCAAAAAGTAGATACCTTAGTTAATCTAGTTAGCCACTTAACTTTTGAGAATACCGGGGCACAAGCTGGGGTGGTAACTTTGAATTCAGTCAGTAAAGGTGTGTTGAGAGTACTAGGAAATCATCTAGTACAAAACGATCTAATCACGAAATAGGAGTACAAGAGCTACAACAATTTAAACGTGCGTACCCTACAACTCAAAATAATACGACAATTAACTCTAGTTCATAATTAAACATATACTATGAGCCTTTTCTAAAGGATATGTCGAATAAAGGCTTGTCATAAAAGAGGGAAGACTGGATACACTGCCTGTAGCCGTGAAACCATTATGAACACTATAAACCGACCATGCTAACATCATCACTTACAGTTATCCCAATCGTAACCAATTCGATCACAAACTAGGACAAAACTTCATGTTTACCATGAGTATGGAAGTACGAAATGCTCCAAAAAGAACTGTTCCTAGTTAAGCCAAAAACAAACACCAACGTTTAACTCGGCTAGAGGCCGTGTTTAGTGATTGGATCAGATAATACACAACAAGACTTAATTGTGGTGAAAGAATACACCTTTAATTACTGAGTAATATACTTCAGCCTCATTTGATATAGGTACCGATAGAAGTCTCATTCCTATTAACTAATTATCCCCGAGAAATGTACTGGTTAGCTAAATAGAAAGCAAAAATCGTGTGTAATGACTAGATAGTTAAAAATTCCTCACCTAGATGATGAAACGATAATGGTGCAAGGAGAGGAGTTTGGTTCAATATCACCTCTCGTATCCCTTAAAATATTAAAACTCTTACGCCAAGGGTGTATTGCATTTCTGGAAAACATAACCATGAAAAACCTTAATGAAACATATAGGGAATATCCCCGTAAGGCTCAAATACTTCAATATCCTTACTGACGAACTACCCGAAATCCCACTATCTGACAAATTGAGCTCCGAACTGAGCTAACGTAGGGATAATTCCTATTACCTAGGCACCTTATCGCCTGGTATTCTCCGAAATTTAGGAATTCATTACGCAACTACAGGAATTATCAGATAGGTACCTTATGGAACCTAACTATCATCATTGGGGAGCACGGGTGTTGTTGGAAAAGAAGGAGGAAATCTTAGGATGTGTGTGAGTACTGGGGAATACACAATTACCATAAAAAAAAACCAATATCCTCTCCCATAATTAGGCGACTGGTCCAATCAACTCCAAGGGGCGAATCACTTCTCAAAAATCGACCTCCAAACCCGCTATCGTCAAGTTAAAGTTCAAGAGAAAGATGTTCCTAAAACGGAGCTTCGAGCTCAGTATGATCAACATGAACCCTTAGTTATGCCTTTCGGACCAACTAATGCGCCTGTAGTTTTCATGAACCTCATGAACAAAGATAGTAAATCATACCTCGACAAATTCATTATAACGTTATCGATGACCTCCTGATATACTGAAAACCAAGAAGGAACACAAGTAACATTCACGAATAATCTTGGAGATATTGAGGCAGGAGGAATGGTATATCAAGATGTCCAAGTGTGAATTTTGGCTACAAGGAGTACGATTCTTAGAACACCTTATTAGTTGACATGGAATTCACATACATCTGAGCAAAACTGGTAAACACCAGAGTCACCAAGAGAAAATTTGTTAGATTTTGGAATTAGTTGGGTATTACCGACGCCTTACTGATAATCCAGTATAGCCCAACCTTTAACCCTCGTAACCTGATAGGAATTGAGTTTTTTACTGAGGTAAGAACAAGAAATGGCTTCTTAATTGATGAGACAGAAATTTATTAAACTCCTATGCGAAGTCTCCCAGAAGGAACAGATGATCTTGTAATCTATCGTGATACATCCCGAAAAGATTTGGAATGCGTACTAACGTATAGAAATAAGGTTATAGCATATGCTTCCCAACAATCAAAAACGCATGAGAAAATTATACTATCCTTAACCCGGAGTATGGAATGATTATTTTTGCATCTAATGCATGGGCATGCTATTATTATGCCATCAAACGCACAAATTACAGGAATCGCAGAAGTTTATAACCTGCAATTGATCTGACAAAACTGAATATGGGATAAGGAAGACGAGAAAAGTCGTGGAACAATTGTAGTTGAGAAAAACCGATGCCTCAAGATGAAGGGTTAAAGTTAAATATTGGAAAGTACGGGTATTTGAAACGACTGGTTAGGCAAACATTATCGGGAAAATTCATATTGTCCAAAAGAAAACCCTAAGAGCATAACATTTAGAAAACAAAATTTTGTACGGGGACGATAAGAACTTTGGAAAAGAAAACCGATGAAATTCTATACCTCCAACAAACCAAGTCTAAATTCCAACTTTTGTTAAATTATATGACCTGATCATGGACGAAGCACATAAGTCCAAAGATTCTATTCATCTAAGTGCCGATAAGATGCACAAACATTCAAATAAATATTATTGGTGAGCCGAATGTTTGACTCGTGCTAGAATTAAAGCAGAGTATCAAAAACCCTCAGTAATGTTATAACAACTGGAAACTCCCGGTAGAAGTGGGAACATATTATAATTAGCCTCGTAACACCTTTTCATAAATCATCCCTAGAACACAGTATAGACCGGGTATTAGTTAACCCACCAACTTAGTTTGCATACTTTCTCCCGATCCATTGGAACTACACGAATGAAAGGCACGCCTACAGTTATGTCAACAAAATCATACCTCGACATGGTATGTCTATTTCGATTACTTCGGACTGAGATAGTCATTTCGCCTATTATGTTCTGACAAACTTAAGAAACCGAATCGGTTTAACCACGACCTGCTGTTCCCAAACAAACGATCAATTTGGACAAACTACACAAGCGGCACTGTAACCGATACAATATGAACAAGAACATGAATTGATATTTTATTAGACTGATATTTTGACATCAACATACATAGAATTGTACGAGGTTGTCTAGAAAATTAAACTCGTAGCATATTGAATAAACTATCTCGAGAATCAAGTTCATTCTCAATTTTAATTCTACTAACTATTTCTTATATACAAAAATAAACAAGTGCCTTATTAATAAGGCAGAGATAATATCACGTGAAAACTTTCACATACCTAAAACACGTATAAATAATGGACGGGAAAATCAAACAGTTACGACTCAATAAAAATTTTAAGGATCAAGGTTCGGTAAAACCCGCAACGGGGAACCAATTATATGTAAAAACAAAAATAAATACTCCTGTTTGTCCCCAAGGGGCGTATAATTGGCATAATAGAATTTTGGGGACGAAATATCTTAACTTGGGGAGAATGTGACATTCGTGACAAAACCGGATACACCTTATTGTGTGCATGCTGAATAAGAGATTAACCGCTTATCGCGTATCGATCAAACGGATAACCAAACGGGTCTGGCTATGACCCAGACATCCCGGGGCCATCTATAAGTGATATACGATTAATATAAGCTAATATACTAGTATTATGGCCTTAGTTCGATAGCAAACAAGTTAAACGAAAACATGCTCGTTTAACTACCCGCTATAGATTTAAACGCTAAAGATAGTTACAAACCAAGCATTGTATTATCCGTTAAGCCGAAAAAGACTTACCAAACACTTATTTAAAATGTTCTAAGCGATCCATGAAAATATTTTCGAATTTTACAAAGGTATACTATGCTTTTATAAATTTATACAAAAATAGCCGAAAAACACTCGTTTTCGCGCTATTTGTCGTACCCGATATGTTTTTCGCGCCAAAAACCGAACTCAAAATGAATTTGGACTTGGGTTTTCATGTTCGGGCTTGTACTTTCAGAAAATTGGTCCAAAATGGGCCAAATGTCTTCCCGTACGCCAAAAGGGGTAAACCCCCCATTAAGTAACTTTTTTTTATATATTGAACTCCTTGAGATATTTTTGCTATCTACCATCATTTTATGGAATTATAAACCTTCTGCGTCAAATAAAACTTCAAGAACCTAGGAATTTTTCTTATTTACCATTTTTAACTAGTTTTAATTATGTTTAATATCATATAAACATGGTTTAATTGCCAAAAATCATTCCTAACCATGTAAAAATCTTAAAATTGGTCCATAAACATTTTTGATCATACACATGGTTAGAAACCTGAATTGATAGTTTTTTTGGCTATAAAGAAAGATTAGAGGGTTTAAACGGCGTTTTTACGGTTCAAAAGTTCGGTTTTATACCCTAGCCGAAACCCTAAGTTAAGAGGCTGCCATGCTGATGAAGCTTGCTTGGTTGGTGATATAGGACCTATACTTAGCTTGTATAGAAGCACGAGATCCCGGAAATTTGACTAACAGAACGAAAACGAGCGAAAACCGCAAAGGTAATGCCGAAACATTCGATTACGGGCTGTTTAGGTTAAGGTTGTGATGTACACATTTTAAGGTCATTACATTTTGCAAGGTCATCAGGTACCATATCATTGAGTCCCTGTTAAAATTTGGTAATTTTTCGACCATCCGAGAATATTTGGGGAATTTATAACCGAATTGGGACGTTTATTTGGGAAAAATAGTTAAAATGCTTCAAAAATTATGAAAATTTTTGGGAACTCATATTTGGTATATTTTGATCACATATAAAATTTGGGAGCATTTGGAAAAGCCTAAGTAGGTTTTATACATTTGCGTTCATATGAGTTTTTATAGTCGTTATTATCCCGAAAAAAATATTGAACAAGGTTGTTACATTCTGGAATTGATACATATGGTTTCGAGATATAATTTGAGCATCCAAGAATTTTTGTGGAATTTTTGGAAATCGTTTGGGATAAACGGACGATTTTCAGGCTAAATATTGCAGGTAAAATGAATTTTTATAAATTAATAAACCAGTAAATAATTCCAGAAATATTTTTATAAAAATATACATATTTTATTTGATAAGTGGCTAAATTTTTATAATTTAATGATTAACGGTTAATTAATTATGCTAATTTGAAAATTAAACAAATTCAATTCTGATAAAACCGGCAAGTTCGTGATTAACGAACTTGCGGGAATATCAGAACACCAAAAGTGATCAAAAATCTTATTTTTGGATTAATTAAGTAAAAACAATCCTTTTTATGAGAAACCTGGACAATCTGGATAGATTGTGCGCGTTCTCCTCCAATCAAATCAAACTTAATAAACGGAAACGTGCCCCGTAGCGAATCCGGAACCCCAATGTGTGATCTTTCTTTATAACTTAATCATTTTATCGACCAACACATTTACCCAAGCTTACTTCCCCAAAGCTATTTTCTGAACGCGTAAAAGAACAAATTGGCCCAGCTGGGAGAACGGGGAAACTGAGCCAAGTTCAGTTTTAAGGATTAGACATTGAACAACGTCATAACCTAAGCATATTCACACTTTCTGGGCGTTCCAGCTATACCCAGGTTAGTTATACAGCCCAGTCTAGTATAATGATTATATTAATATTAAAATATTAATATTATTATAATAATGATTATAGGGGTTAGTGATACGAGTCAAACGAACTACAAGCTGACGCTGTACTGAATCCCTATTAAACCATGAGCTTCATGACCCCACTTTTAAACTGCTTTTACGAACTTTTGGGGGTGAAAAACATGTTGATACATATCTATATATATCCTGAACTGTTTGATAATGGGAATTATCTAAGTGTTAACACACGAAAGTCTCCACGAACACAGTGATTAACTTTGAGCCGGTGGCTTGTGAATAGTACTATTGGTTTAACAAACCCAAACGGAGCCAGCACGGCTTGCCGAGACATAAAACCATTTGCACTTGGCCATAATTATACAAACACGCTATGTAGTGTTAGACATAGCTACTCGAGGCATGTTGTGGGCGGAAAGGGGGCTACAGTGGTTGATTGAGCATGGGAAATGGAGGCACGCAGCACGAACAGTCAAGGCTTCACTGTAGCTTAGCATAATTACATCATAAACGTACAAACAAACGTACTTGTAAACGTACATACATACATACTTGCGTATATACAAACAATGATTGTTGTACGCACAACTGATTTCTTGAAAACTCGTGAAACTCACCAACTATTTGTAGTTGACCCGTTTTAACATGTTTTTCAGGTACTGGATTGGATTAGAAAGTCAATGTGCTACGTGTTTGACTTGTGATCAATGCTGGGTGAATTGATGCAAGTGTGCTAATAGGAACTAAAGCCGGTTAACGGGCTGGATTTAGTCTGTATCACCTAGTTGTAAACCAAGTTAGATAAATGTAGAATATTGTAAACTAATTTGTATTGTTCTTTATAAACAATGTGGTAGATACCAGATGTGTCTGTTACATTTCCGTTTTATGCTTCCGCAAATCGTTTAACGGGGTGTGACATGAATCTTTGTATTTGATTATTGTTCTTACTGATTATCTTTTCTATTTCATACCTTCACTCACATCTCCTGAATATACTGATTCCGCGGGATGTTCAGGAGGCCTTTGGGTTTATTAGATCTGTGTGTTCTTGTCAACCTACTAAGGTTTGCCCCAGGTCCAGTCCTGACAGAATATAAAATAGGAGTACAAATCTTGCTATTATATATGTCATCGAATTTTACAGGGGTTACAATACATAAATCCTAAAAATATTATAACCATGTTCATAATCTTACCTGTAAAATCAAATGCGGCTTATGAACTTAAATGGGCTTGATATTACAAAAAGTAGTAATCGGTTAAATCGGATAACCAAAAAAACCGAAATCAAAAAACCAATCTAAAATTCAAACTCGAAATTCGGATACGGTTATTAACCAAACCAAATTCAGTGTTGTTTGCACATAAAGTTTCTCATCAACTGCATATTGCTACTTACATACATAAAGCACAACTTATACCCATTACACTTGGTCCCTCTATGCTCTTTCCATCTAGTCTTCTGAAGGCATGCTATGTAAACCCTACGCCTTTTAAGCACATCCACCAACTCCAACAACTTACTATTAAGGATTCCTACATTCTACGAAGCCAAACGCAGTGTATGCCCCATATCTTTACCTTTACCTACACCTCTCGTTAATATCTTAAAATTTATATGATAAAAACTCAAATCAAAGTAAAAGCAATAAATTCTAGATTTAATGATATGTTTAAAAAAATTATAAAATATATAAACAATAAAATTTAAAATTATACTTTAAAGGGAATTAAAGTTAGTGAACCTAAACCTTGAAGCTTTTTTAACTTTCGTGAATGGCACCGGTACCTGCAAATATAGCTTCAATTTCCATGATTACTTAGCTACTCTCAATGCCGGGATCCCCCATATTTTCTTTGCGATATATATTTGTTCATTAATCATAATCTAAACACCAATAATTTTTTAAAAGACTTAAAATACAGTCTTCTACTTCAGATGCAGATTATAGCATAATATCACAAATAACATATTTATAATTTCATAATAAATGGTAAACCATTTTGCCTATCTTGATCCTATTTGGTAGTTGATTAGTTGAATACTTGAATGTCATGCACCTCAACTGGTTGAAATTAAAGTGATCACTGATTAAATACTTTATATCATAGCATGCACCCTACTGACAATAATTTACAATGAAGTCAAACCTTGTTGAACCCCAAAGAACAAGCCCCCTATTGAATTAAAAAACAAAAATATTCCCTCACACAATGAAGATAGCTTAAGACTGTAAGGAAGAACTATACATTTAAAATGAAATTCATAATGAAAAATATTAACAGATGGGGCATTCTTTAGATGTTTGATGACATGCCAAACAGAAAAATCACAAAAGATTAAGAAAGATGTTAGAGTATAATATCTATTGCTAGGGTCTTAGTTGTATTAGATATGATTGCATAGGGCTGTAATTGTCAAATGTATGTTTTGTATGTGAGATTAACGCATAAGTCACAAGTACCGCATATGTTATGCAGTGCATAACATTTGCGTCGTATAACTAATACGAACTTGGTGTCTTACATGTTGTTTCCTATAAATAGGGGACTTATGCGTTATTCATTAAACTTTTGGTGAATGTTAGAGTAAGAGAGTAGAGAGAGAAAGTTGCCAAAGAGTCATATCTTTTAGTCTTTGAAGTTATCAATGAATATGATGCTTAATGTTTACTTGTTTTGTTCACTCTCATTTGATTCCGCACATAGAGATACAAGCTGTAACATCTAGAGATCCTAATTTTTATCTACATCAGCATAGCATCCTCTTTCAAGTGGTATCAGAGCATTATGGCTCGTTACTAGCTTGAACATTACAAGTTTTCAAAGGTTTTCTCAATATCTACCAATTCAACCGTCAAAAGTTCTCTATACTTTCTCGAGACATTCCTTATCCATCCGTGCCAAACCCTTCAGAAATTCATTCAATTTCATCAATATTTGAATCCTCAAATTGCCAATATACCAAAATGAAGATCTTCCACGTATATGTCATGTCTACGTATATGTTGCTCACATATAACATAAATTGGCGTATAACATATGCGCCGCATATGTTATAAGGTGAATGCATATACATTAGAATACTTATACGTTGACCATCTACATATCCGTTGACCTTCAATCATACATATCCGTTGAATACTCAAACATATCCGTTGACTATATCCGTTGACCACACAAATATCTGTTGACCATTCATTACTTATCCGTTGACCATCAAGATATCCGTTAACTTTCATCACCAAAAGACATGGAAAATCTCAGTGCGTTTGTGTCACAACCTTCTGCATTGCTTCAGAACATTAATCTCGAGAATGAAATGGGAACATCAAACAAGCCTCCAAAGCTTTTTCGTATGGAAGATTATCCGTCTTGGGCCGAAAAATTTGAGACTTACGTACAAGCCTTGAATTACAAGACGTGGACGAATGTGGAGGAAGAATACATCATCCCGAAGAATGAAAATGGCAGCAACTATAGGTTGTCACAAATTGCTGATGGTGACAAAAATCAATTCTTAAGAGAGAAGAAGATGCCGAATTTGTTTCAACAAGCCATTAAAGCAGAAACCTTCCAATTGTTACAACACAATGGTTCGTGCTACTCCATTTGGCAAGCTCTACAGAACAAAGATAGAGGAAACCCTGACATGAGGAAAAGCAAGATGGCATTACTGAAGAAGAATTTGATATCTTTACTGTAGTCAAAGGGGAGACGTTTGCGCAGTTGGTTGAGAGATATTGTCATTTGGTTAATGAAATGAAGAGGTTAGGCATTGACAAGCCTGATTATGAATACATTGATAAACTGGCCGATGCATTACCTGAAGAGTGGAACACATTCATAATGATTCAACAATCAAATCCTATTGCATATGCCGGATTGAACCTTGCAAGATTTATTGAGAAGCTTGAAGCACACAAATTGAGCTTAGGAAAAAGTAGAAAATGAAATCAAGAGCAGTTTCACAGGATGTTGGGTTAAATTTCAAAGGGTCACAATCTGCTACTTTTTCAAATCCTAAGATTCCCGCAGCTTTTTGTGCAGAGTAAACTGGACAAGCTTGTGTAACCAATGTTAATACCACTCCACATTACAGTAGTAGTTACTTAGGAACAATTCCAGTATCTCAAGCCTGAAACACATAAGATTCTGATGTTATACAGTGCAACATTGCTGTAAATCTAAAGAATACTGGAAACCTGACCACTGAGACTGTAAAGGAACATATGGCATTTCTTGGGTCAGTTTTAGAGTCATACGAGTGTCTGGTTACTGGTCGTATTGGAAATTATAACATGACAAAAGAGGACTATGACCAAATTGA
This sequence comes from Bidens hawaiensis, assembly GCF_021521415.1. Lineage (NCBI taxonomy): Eukaryota > Viridiplantae > Streptophyta > Magnoliopsida > Asterales > Asteraceae > Bidens > Bidens hawaiensis. Next base: position 653,066 of record NW_027491323.1, read on the forward strand.
TCCAGAGGAAATGGAAATGATTGATACACGGTGGTGCATGGCAAGTTTAATTAGAAGAGCTAAAAGGTTCAAGGAAATCACTGGAAGAAATGTGCTAGATGGTTCGATGTCAAAATTAGGTTTTGATAAGTTTAATGTGAGATGTTTTCATTGCAAAGAAATAGGACGCTTCAAGAGGGAATGCACAAGCAAGAATTTGGATGATAATGTTGCAAATCCCTTTGGGTGGGATTACTACAAGCAAGCAATATATCATCGTCCCGAGGGAGAATCATCAAAAGGCAAGAAATCGACTGAAGCGTCAACCTCACAACAAAGGGCTGCTACTGCTCACGTATATGAAGGTTTCAATTGGAACTCGGTGTTCCAAGCAAATGTGGCTGAAATGGTTGATGAGGGAAAGCAAGAGGTTATGGTTGAAATAGTGATTGAGGATAAGTTTGAGAATGTGATTCAGGATAAGATTGAGAATGTAGTTAAAGGGATTGAGGACAAAGTGGATGATTTGGATGAAAATCAGGGTATGCACAATGTGTTCAAGAAGGTGATCAAAGTACTTCAAATGACGAACTTCCACGAACATATGACAAACTTCACGAGGTTCCTTCTGACTATCTGATTTCATTATTTCCACTTGATATCATAGAAAGTTTTGCAGGTTGGTTTAATGGAGAAGAAGTACCTCGTGGAAAGATTGACTTTGGAGATGAAGAAGATGTGATGTTTCCGAAAGTCAAAGATTCAAGTGTTGAGGAGGAATCTGTTGAGGTAAAAGAGGAGTTTGTTGAAGGTTTGGATTAAGATACAACTGATTAAGATTCTAAAATTTAAAGTGAAGAATGTTCTCCAACAGAACAAGCACTCATGGCACATCAGGTAACTCTAACATCTGTGAAAAGTGTGAATTGCCATGTGATGAGTGTGATTTTAAAACTCTTGAAATTAAAGAGTTGAAGAGACTTTATGACCAAGTGTTGTTAGATCTTAAAAAGGTAAATGAAGCTTTTAACAAAATCAAAAGAATTTCTATGTTAAAACATACTGTTGAAGATAAACAAATTGCCATTAACAGACACATTGATGAAAATGCAGCTCTCAAACTTGAGTTGCAAACACTCAAGATTGAGACAAAAAGGGTAAACATGAAATTGGTGAGTTATGCTGCTTCATCTTACGTTCTTGATCACATTAAGCCTGGAACAAAAACCAAGGATGATGTGAATGAGAACATAACATCAAGAGTGGATTATCATGTTGTGCCTCCACCGATGTGGAATGCTTATATTCCAAACAAACCTAAGGGTTTGAAAAAGGCACTGAATGTGGGAATTGAAACTCCATTGCATGATACCACTAAGTTTGGTAATGATAATTGTGTTGAATTTGAAATGTCTGAAAATGATAGTTCTGGTTGTGACATGACAACCGGAATCAAAGTTGCAGAATCAGTGTTGACTGAGGAAAGTATTAAAATTAAAAGTTTGCAAAAGGTTAATAATCAGTGTTCTAAAAGGGAAAAACAGGTTGACACAAAGAGATTTTCTAAGACAAGTTTTTATCACAAGAAATCTCATCGTCTTAAACCAAATCCTATTGTCTTTGTGCATGTTAAGACCTCGGAAGCTGTTTTCAGAAACCAAACAAACTGAGAGTTTATCAACAAAAGGCTGAGCGTGAGAAATCAGAAATAACATCTCAGGTTAACAAGTTTGTTGACCGGAGACGTTGCTTCAATTGTAATGAAATTGGGCATTTTTTTCTATGCATGTCCCAATCGATTTAAGAACGATCATGCTCCCTGTCAGAAACCATTTACAAAGAAACCAGGCCTAGATTATATGATTGAGAAGAAACAGATGAGTGTTCCTAAAACTGTAAAAATCTTAAAATGCGATGAGTCAGTTAAAATTGATGTTGAAAAGGTTGTTAAAACTTACGTTTCAAAGCCAAATGTTTTAAAGACAATTCAAACCTCTTTTTACAGCAAGAAACAAGCTGTAGGACAAAATTGGGTGGCTAAAACTGTTGTTAAACTACCAGAGGTTGTTGGGAAAATGAAAACTGAATCTGAGACACAAGTAACCAGTGAGGATTTGTTGTCTTTGTGATTCAGATATTGATGATATTAGGTGGTTGTATAAGAACTTCAAACAACCCAATACCAAGAAGGATTGGGTATCCTTGTTTCACTAAAACTGTCTACTGTATGTGCAGGGGCTTCCAAGATCACACGATTCTCATTGGATAACAGATAGCGGAGTCTCTAGGCACATGACGGGTACTCTTCATCTTCTTAATGATGTCAGATCTATTCATGGAGGGTATGTCGGTTTTGCAGGAAACCAAGGAGGTCAAATTGTTGGGGAAGGCACATTGAGGAATGGAAAATTTACTTTTGAGAACGTCAACTACATTTCAAAATTGGAGAATAATTTGCTGAGCATATCACAAATTTGTGATATATACTTCTCTACACATTTCACTGACCGAGAATGTTTAATTTTGAAACCGGGTTTCAAAATTCCTGAAGAGTGGATTCTTATGAGTGTCCTCGAGAGAATGATCTTTATGTCATGAACATGAGTATTGCATCAACATCGTCAGGATCTGCTCAATGTTTCATTTCTAGGGCATCAGAACGAGAGTCAGTTTTATGGCATCGAAGAATGGGACCTATCTGTGTGAGGAAGATGAATAATCTGATTCATAAGAAATTGGTAGAAGTAGTGAATGTGAGAAATTTTCAGTTACATGAAGAGTGTTTGGACTATAAGAAGGGAAAACAGACAAAGAAACCACATCCGAAGAAAAGTGTCAACACCATCAACTTACCGTTCGAACGTCTCCATATGGATCTTTTCGGTCCGGTGAATGTCAAAAGCATCACAGGAGAACTTTATTGTCTTGTGGTTAATGATGATATTTTTGAGATTTTCGTGGGTAATGTTTTTGGAATCAAAGGATGAGACATATGATTCCCTAATGATCTTATTCAAAAAGCTGGAGAATTTGTATAATCTACCGATTCGGCGAATAAGAAATGACAATGGGACGGAATTCAACAACAACAAAATGCTTGAGTACTGTAATGACTGTGGGATTCTTCATGAATTCAGTGCACCATACACTCCACAACAAAATGGGGTCGCTGAACGAAAAAATCGAACCTTGATTGAAACGGCTCGAACTATGCTCTGTGATTCAAAATTACCAGTGAATTTTTGGTCGGAAGCAGTAGCGGCAGCTTGTTATAACTGAACCGGGTTCTTATAGTCAAGAAATTCGGCAAGACGTGTTTCGAGCTATTAAATCGTTGAAAACCTAATTTGAAGTGGCTTGAATCGTTTGGATCAACATGCACTGTTCTTGAACCAAATGGTAAATTCAGTCCCAAATCAATTGAAGGTTTCTTCGTGGGGTACGCTAGTCCACTAAGACGAGTATACATTCCTAGCCTCCACGATTGTCCAAGTCCAAAATGTTGATTGTCAAAGATATACTCCTACCGTTCAACCACCGGGGGATTCTAGGTTGTTTGATTACGAAAGCCTTTGGGAGAGTTTCAAGATTCCTGAAGAGGTTCTTCCTGATGAGACTTTGACGATGTTATACAATCAACAGTTGTCAGAAGACTATGTACCAACACCTGAAGTTCCTATGGCAGTTCCTCAAGATGTACCAGATCATGTTCATTTTGATGACATACCAGAAACTACTCCTGTTTTTTCTGATGACGGTGAATCAGATGAGGAGATTATCGAAGCTATTTCTCTATCCATCATTGCTGCGGAAGAGAATGTAAACAATCTCCTATCTGAAGTGTCAGTACCTACAGAAGTAGTGCCAAGAACTTTATCCTATAATCTAAGGATAACATCATAGGAGATTTGAATACTGGAGTTCAAACAAGACGACAAATCGATTAAAATCTCCGATGTTTTTACTCAAAGGCATCTCCGTTACAAAATTAATTCCCATTCAAGTGTTTTATTTTGCAGATCGAACCTAAAACGTACAAAGAAGCCCTGACCGAGAAGAGCTGGGTCTATGCGATGCAAGAAGAACTATTGCAATTTGAGAAGCTCGGGGTCTGGGAATTGGTTGATTTACCTAAGGATAAGAAACAGATTAACACTAAATGGGTGTTCCAGTGTAAACGGGATAAGAATGGAATCATTGTCAGAAACAAAGCAAGACTTGTTGTTTTGGGTTTTAACCAGAGGGAAGGTATCGACTATAATGAGGTTTACGCACCAGTTGCAAGGCTAGAAGCTATTCAGATCTTTCTGGCATTTGCTTCTTGGAAAGGTTCCAAAGTTTACCAGTTAGATGTCAAGTCTCCATTCCTTAACGGGAAAATCAGTGAAGAAGTCTATGTGGGACAGCCACCGGGGTTTGTCGATCCGATCCACAAAGACAAAGCGTACCTCCTTAATAAAGCCCTCTACGGTCTCCATCTGGCCCCGAGAGCCTGGAATGAGACGTTGTCCCAACATATTTTAGACAACGGGTTTATCAGAGGAACCGTCGACTGTACACTCTTCACCAAATTTGTAGATGGACATATACTGATCGTGCAGATATACGTCGATGATATCATTTTTGGGTCGACAAATGATGTTCTGTGCAATCAGTTTGAAGAAGTAATGAAAAAGAAGTTTGAGATGAGTGCAATGGGGGAGATGAAATTCTTTCTTGGACTTCAAGTAGAACATATGTCAGATGGTATCTTTATCCATCAGACCAAATATGTCAATGACGTATTGCCGAAGTTCAACATGACTAATACATCGGCTATCCATTGAATCATAGTATCGGTCCTGATGCCAACGGGGAGAAGGTTGACCAAACATTATACCGATCTATGATAGGCTCATTGATGTATCTTACTGCTTCTCGGCCAGACATCATGTATGCCACCTGTTTGTGCGCCCGATATCAATCGAATCCAAAGGTCTCACATCTCATGATCGTCAAAAGAAGCCTACGTTATCTCAAGGGATATCCGGGGGTCGATCTCTGGTATCCAAAAGACGATGAGTTTGTGTTAAGGGTATGCTCCGATTCAGACTATGGAAGCTGTAAGCTGAATGCCAAATCTACAATGGCAGGGTGTCAGTTTCTTGACAAGCGTCTTATCACCTGGCAATACAAGAAACAAATGACGGTTTCGTTGTCTACCTGTTAAGCTGAGTATGTAGCTACCTCCAGTTGCTGTTCTCAGGTTCTTTAGATACAACAACAGATGCGGGACTACGGTTTAATTTTTCTTGCTACCCCTATCTTCGTAGATAATAATGTAGCTATTTTCATAACTAAGAATCCGGCAAACCACTCTAAAACTAAGCATATTGAGATACGGTATCACTTCATTCGTGATTGCTATGAAAAGAAGTTGATTACCGTAGACAAAATTCACAACGATGAACAAAAAGCAGATCTTTTCACCAAAGCTTTTGATAAGTCACGATTTCCATACTTATTAAAACTTAATGGTTTAAAAGTTTTGGACGGTGTTGATAAGAGGGTTACCGAGATAATAGGTGTATTGGATACCTTGTGAACCCGATCATCAGAGTCAAAATTTTCTTTTGTAAATAATTTTTCGTATAGTTTTTTTATTTTAGGGGGAGAAAATTTCAAGAAAATCCAAAAACATTGAAAAAATTTGAAAATGCCAAAAACATTATAAATTTAAAAAATTTAAAAAAACATGAAAAAATGTTGCTCCTCATAAAATGAGTTTTTGAAGCAAAAAGGGAAGATGATAGTACATTGATCATCTGGTCCCAAATCCAGTAAAAATAGGCAAAAAAGGCTGTATGCTTAATTGTATTGGTGCATTGGTAGGCCGTTAAAACCAACAAGTAGGGACAAGTGATATAAACTTAAAATTGCCAAAAAAGGATGTGTGCTTAATTGTATTGGTGTTAGTTTCTAGAAAAAGTCTTGATAATGATGGTAGAAATGTAATAGCTGGTCATACTCAAGCCTTTTAATCAGAATGATTGTTTAAATTTGTTAAAACATAGCTATCAGTAAATGGTTAACGCTTCAATGATGTATGTTTTATGGCCTTAAATCTTGTACTGATGGGATGCTTTAAGGTTCCTGGATCCATTGGTTCTTTATGCGGTTTATTATCTGGGTATTCATTTCGATGAATATTTAACAAGCTTTAAAAGCAAACCCACAGACTAAGCTGCTTTAAAAATCCTTAAACTTGATCGCACAAGTAAATATGTACTAAATTCATTACTGACTTGATCAAAATCCGTTGTTAGACATACGTTGTCCCCTTGCACGCCTCTTATTACCATTAAGAAACGGACCACAAGAGACACAATGTATGCAAGCTGACAGATGAAATTGTGCATACTCATCCATGGGAAAGGACCTGAGGGTATTGCTCGATAACGAGGGTATGTCTTGTAGTGAGGATTATTTGCTGATATGCTTAAAATAAAAGTCTTTTTATCTTCTGATTCTAAGGTTTAAGTTAAGTTGGGGTGACTATGTAAACATTTAATTACGCTTGAATCAAGATTAGAACTGATAAATCCTAATATCTTGTGCCTAATTGAACCAATTAAATGTATCACATAAATTCCTGAATCTTTTGTTCAAAAGGTTTAGGTGGACAACAATACCAATGACTGACTTAACACCAGTCATAATAGACGCTGAAAATAAAACTGTGATGGAAGGGCAATTTGGTCAATATGATTCCCAGCTAAAACTCATAAAAAAAAAATTTGAATTCGGTATTGATTTCTAGTTTCTATTCAAGTTTCATTTGTTGAGTTTCATATTTCTATTGAAAAACCAAAAAGATTTTCTTTCTGATTTAGTTTTCGACTCTTGATGTGCAGGTGAACTATATCTTTGGGGTTTTTCATTGGACAAAAAATCTTGTTATGTTTTATCAAAATCAAAAAGTGATCAAACGTTTATCTTTTTTACTCAAGGTTATTAAATTTGGACTTGGTAAAATAGTAATTTTTTCAAACGGAGCTTATTTAAATTCTTATAATGTATAAGAACATTAATTTGTACTTGGGACATTACAGTGGTGTGAATAGGACATGAAATCAGGTCTTTCCATGACATACTTATGAAACGTATAAGTATTGAAACTTATACGGCGCATAAGTTATGCGTCGCATATGTTTCATTACTTATACTCTGCATAAGTCAGTAGTATATATATATAGGATATACGGCGCATAAGTCAATACTTATGTGCCTGACTATTTAAATTTCTCTGTCCTAAGATTCATTCAAAAGTGTGTGTTTGCTATCAATATTGCTTGTTGAATTCTCTTTTGGTGATTTGCACACCAATCCAAATAGTTATGGTGAGCTGTTGATTTTAGATCTGTTGTTGAACAGTAACAGAATCACGGATAAGTCAGATTAGATTAGAATAAATCCAGTTTTGATCTAAGTCATAATCATATAACAGTCAGATTGATGTTACGAGTGTTGTAATAACAATTAATTGGATTGTCACAAGCTAAAATTGTTTACATCTGAAACGTCGGACATATACGTTGAGATAATATGTCTTTATGTTAGTGAAACCACTAAATTGAAGATGTAAAAGCGATAAATGTAGATTAACGAATCTTGTTGGGTGATTATGATTATAAAAATGTTTTGCAAATCTGAGTTTTTGAGTTTGGTCAAAACATGGAAATATATGCCGCATATGTCTTGACATATGCGGAGTGTAAGTTATGCGTTGACCAAAGTCAATAACCGACATATATGTTGATCTTACTTATACGTTGTTCAGGACTTATACGTTATAATACATATCCGCTAAAATACATATACGCTGAGCCAGACATATACGTAGATATGTACATATGCGTTGAAAATCAGACTTATACGTTGGACACTACAAATACGTTAATGTTGAGTACGATTTTAACATGATTTTCTGTTTATATTTGCAGATGGGTAATAAAGGGAAAATTACTGATCCTAAACACAACATCTATGCATATTTAAACAAAGAGGATCCTAAAGCAGCAAAGTTTAGAGTGATCATACCATTTCTGAGAAGATCCAGAATCTACAAAGCCATTACACGTTCGGTGGATCCATATGGGAGTATTGTGACTGAATTTTGGAAAATGCCAAGGTATTTGGAGCATATATTCAGGCCATAGTAAAAGGGCAAAAGATTGTGGTGAATGAAGCTTTGGTTAGGAAGGTTTTGGAGTTCGGGGATGAATCGACAGATCCTGTTGATCTTGATGAAAGAATAGTGAAAGGATGTATGCTCCAAATGGGCTACAGAGACTCTTTGAATAGATTAGCTTTGAGGAAGACTGCATTATCAAGACCGTTTGTAACACCCGTTAACTTCCGATTTAAAGATTTAAAGCATGTAAAGTATGTATAATTCTCGGGATTTAACCGACCTTTCTCAGAAGCCCTCTCGTCATCCCGGTACGTTAAAGCATTTAACTTTTCTTCCAATATGCCATATACTTTATACTGGAGGGGCTAGAATGAAACTTTTTATATTATAACATAAGAAAAACCCTAACCCTCTTTTCCTTGTGGTCCGATCGGCGCAGCTAAGCAGCCCCCCCCCCCCCCGTTTGTTCTTCGACTTTTGAGCAATTCCAAGGCATCTAGAAGTGGTTCAAGGTATGTACTACATTCCCCAACCCTCCATTCGTCCAATCCTAGTCGTTTCGATGCTCAATTTTGCCTATTCGTTTCGTATGACAAGTTTCGGCTAGGGTTCAATTGACCCGCTTCCCGTGGATAAAAATTAGGGCTTCTGGTGTAGAAAGATTCCCAGGTATGACTTTACATCATATTAAAATTTCGGGGTCATTGAAGGTGTTTAGGTCGGTCAATTGATTTTAGTTCAAAAATTAGGGTTTATCGAGTGTAGAAACGTCAATTGTTGAGTTTGATGCGTTAATCGATCGAATATCCAACTGAATCAGTTTTTATAGCCCTAGATGGATTTAAGGGCTGTGAGAAAGTTATTTTTTTAGTACTCGGGCTGATTTGGTTGGGGATTAGTCAATCGAGTCGGTTGTGCGCGAATTGTCGTTTAAACGTTAATTTGAGTGTTGTGTAATGGAACCGCCAACCATATCGACTCGTGTGACATAATTATGATACAGGAGCAGGTTAAGATGGGAATTTGGTTCATTTGGGGCTAATTTGCTTGGCAATTGGTTTAAGGATTTATTACGCGCGTATTCGACTCGATTTGCATGCCAACGGGTGAATTATGCATCATGGTTAGCCCCGACCATGATCGTTGGGTGGGTTTGGTTAATTGAAAGGTTTTAGGGGCTGAGGTAAAGTAAATGTGTAAGGCCCCGAACCCCGGGAACCCCACAGTTGGTATTCATACAAAACACTTATAAAAATATTTAAACTTGAAAATAGTTCATTTCATTAAAACAACTAATTCAGAGTATAATTCAGCGGAAAACATAAATAATAAAATAAGTTCCCAAAACCCGGGAATTATGCCCAAAACCAATTTAAATGTATTTAAATAAATGTTAAAAAGAAAACATTTACTATTATTGAAACATCCAACTAAGCATGCTCTCCACCGTCCAAGTAGCTTCGTGCACGTCCAAGCGGTAATGCATCCACCTCCTATCCTGAAACTCACACTAACATAAACACAAAGTCAGCTTGAGATGAGTGAGTTCAAGTTTTAATAAATAACATCAATAATATAATCATAATAGTCATTCCCAAAGGTTTTAAACTATAAAAGGGATACATCAGTTAGGCCATCATCTTCGATAAATAATCATCCTTATGTATATATATACATATACAAACCTACATATAAACATCTTTGTAAGTACATCCCTATATATATATATATAACATCCAAGTAATAACATCAGGGTCGAGCAAACGTACAACCCAAACACGTAACATCTCATCAACGTATGCAAACACAAAGTAGGCATACGCAACATCCGTAGTCGACAACGACTACTAACATCGCCAAATATTGGCCATACAATAAAATATACATACATACTATAACATCCCAAGGCCTACCATATACGAGCAAGCCTATATAAAATAGTTTAAATGTTTCATCAAGTAAAATCGTTTAGGTGTGCATGCTAGTCCAAAACTTAAAAAGAGTTAAAAGGGGCATCATGAACTCACCTGACACGAGACATTGATTCACCACCAGCTAGAGAATCCCTAAGTAATCCCAAGACTCAAACACCTGCCGGTTTACATTCAATCAATACTAATGACATCAAGATGACTCGTTTATCCTACGAGACTTTCTAAAGCCTCGATCTCATCAAACTAAATCACAACAGCCCCCGAGGCCTTACATTCACAAAAACGACCCTTAGACACTCCCGGGAATAAAGAATTCCCAAATTACCCCCGGAGCACTAGGTGATACCAATACGCGCGTTTAAGAGTCGCTTAAGCCATTAACATCAACTCAGCCCCGTGTGGACCCAACATGATAAAATCACAGCCAACAAGTCCACACGACGCGACACGAGTCAAATGGGTCGGTAACTCGCAAGTACAACGCACCAACTATTCAATAAACGCAATTGCGCGTTGTACCGACCCGTTGGAGTAACCGACAACCAATTCAGCCCCATAACTTATAAAAATGATTTTTCAACAACCCGTATATGAAACCTAGTGTCCCCGAGCTGAATTGGTCGTTGATCACTTCAACACTCACGTTAAACGCATCAAACTACAATTCTAGTCAACCGAATACTAACAATCTAACTACAACTAGTTGACCGATCTAACGAACACCAATGAATATGATTTTTAAGTATGTTATACTAGACATACCTAGAAGTATTTTGGTGCAAAAACCCCACTCAAAACAGTCTCGGAAATGCTTTTTTGGACAGCCACACGGTTAGCCTACAACACGCAATTTAACGATTAATACGCGTGATATAACGACCAATTATGGTTTAAAAGACTTGGGGAATCGTAGTACTAACCTTTAATTAATGTTTTACGCTCACGACTTGACCGGAAAATTGAAAAATCGCAGGGGGGGCTGAGAAGCTGCCGATCGGAATAGGTATAAGGGTTAGGGTTTTTTTTTTTTATTATTATAATATAAAAATAATTCATCCAAGCCCCTCAAATTTGAAAGATTTGGCAACTTGAAAGGAAATATTGGATAACTTAACGTACGGGGAAGATGGTCGGGTCAACGAAAGATGCCGGATAACTCCCGAGAAATATACCTACTCTACATGCTGAAAATCTTTAAACCGAAATGTTAGCGGGCGTTACAAAATGAGTATGGGCTAGGCCTCGGGTCAAAACTATTGGGTTTGGACGGTCCATTAGGCGAGTGTGTTATTATGGGCTAGTTTAGTAACGTGTTGTGTACAAACTACAGGCTCTTACTTGTGAGTGTGCACTTAGAGATTCCAAAGCTCGTTGCTGGTGTTTGGTTGATTTCAGGTGAGTTCATGATGCCCCCTTTTAACTCTTTTTAAGTTTTGGGCTAGTATGCACACCTAAGCAATTTTGCTTGATAAAACGTTTAAGCTATTTTATATAGGCTTTCATGTATATGGTAGGCCTTGGGATGTTATAGTATGTATGTATGTATTATCGTATGGCCAATATTTGGTGATGTTAGTAGTCGTTATCGACTACGGATGTTACGTATGCCTACTTTGTGTTTGCATACGTTGATGAGATGTTACGTGTTTGGGTTGTACGTTTGCTCGACCCTGATGTTATTACTTGGATGTTATATGTATATAAATTTATTTATATATATATATATAGGGATGTACTTATAAAGATGTTTGTATATATTTAAGTATGATTATTTATTGTTGATGATGACCTAAATGTTATATCTCGTCTATTTTACAATTCTTGAAATGACTATCATGATTATTATTTATTGATGTTATTTATTTAAAACTTGAACTCACTTAGCTCAAGCTGACTTTGTGCGCATGTTAGTGTGAGTTTCAGGTTAGGAGATGGATGCATTACCGCTTGGACGTGCACGAAGCTACTTGGATGATGGAGGGCATGCTTAGTCGGATGTTTCAATAATAATAAACATTTCGTTTCAACATTTATTTAAATACATTTAAATTGGTTTTGGGCATAACTCCCGGGTTTTGGGAACTTGTTTCATTAATTATGGTTTTCCGCTGAATTATACTCTGAGATGTTTATTTTAATGGAATGAACTATCTTCAAGTTTAAGTATTTTCTTAAGTATTTTGTATGAATACCAAATGTAGGGTTCCCGGTGTTCGGGGCCTTACAACTTGGTATCAGAGCCATGGTTCGAGGGATATGAGCATCCCCGAATGCTTGGACTTGAACTGTAAAAGAAGGGACTACTATGCCCACCGCGAGTAGCTGCAAGCCAATAGGTAACTTTAAATTATTTAGTCATTCCTTTGAATTTAAAAGTTTCTAGTATGTGACTAACTATTTAAGTGTTAGATAGAAGGCTAATGTGGTTAGGGGAAGGGGGTGATTAGGACGGCCAGGTAAAGTAAACTACTAATTACACTTGATCAACGTCATTAGTAGTTTACCCTTACCTTACATGTTCTAAATGCCACTTGTACTTGACCGTGTTAAAATTCTGTCTTTGTAGGGATAAGTCATGGTTAATACTCGTGGAGCTAAGAGAGGTGGTTCTAGTGTTCGTGTTCGTGGTCGTGGTCGTAAGCCACGTGCCGAAGCCGAGAATGTGATTCCTACTCCCCAACAGGAAACCCTGATTCATGAGGAGGGGGATAACCCCACCTTAGATCCTGCTATGCTCGCGGCTATCGCGGACGAGGTTTACCATGTGCTCCATAGCGCCACTCCCGAGATCGTTGCTGAGGCCGTTAGGGCCATGGAGGAGTCTATGGTTGGTAAGAGTTTGGGAAAAGAAAGGTAGGGTAAGGAAACACAGGTTGATAAGGAGGAAGAGGTGTATGTGCCGAGTGGGGATGAAGATGAAGTGCGGACTGTTAGTGTGTCTACTCGGGGTTGCTCATATGGTGACTTTAAGAAGTGTGACCCTCCTTTTTTCGATGGTACTAACGATGCGTTGGCAGCACATCAGTGGGTGAGGGAAATGGAGGCCTTCTGAGAGTTAGTAATTGCAAGGGGGATGACATGGTGACGTATGCTACTGCCTCGTTTCGTTCCGAGGCATTGTGTTGGTGGGATAATCTGGCGCAGGCCATGGGTGATCGTTCGATTAGGAGGATGACATGGGATGAGTTGAAAAAGTTGGTTCTTGATCAGTTTTGTCCTCCGCATGAATTGGATAAGATTGAACAGGAATTCTTGACCTTGGAGGCGGGCAGTATGACGCATCGGGAATATACCACCAAGTTTAATAAGATGGCTCGTTTATGTCCCGATCTTGTTACTTCTGAGGCAAAGAGGATAAAGAAGTATGTGAAGGGCCTTCCGGTGGATATTCGTAGGGGTGTGGTGACCACCGACATGAACTCTTTTCACTCGGTGGTTACCCTAGCAAGTACATTGTATGATCAGAGGGAGAAGTTATCGCTGACCGAGACTAGGAAGACTTGGAACACTAATTTGTACGGTAAGCGGTCCAAGGGAAGCAATTTTAATTCGTCTAAGAAAAGGGTGAAGGCTGAGACTTCTGAGTTTAAGAGGGATGCGGCATTCGGTAATTGCAAGAAGTTCGGGAAACCGCACAAGGGCGAATGTAAGAGTGGGTCTGGCTCCTGTTTTCGTTGTGATAAGGTTGGACACCCCTATTTCGAGTGTCCGACGTTGACTTGTTTCTGCTGTAAGGGTTCCGGTCACTTGGCATCAAACTGTCCTACCAGTAAGGCGGGGGGGTCCAGTCAGGGGACTTCCTCGAGGGGGAAGATGGAAGAGAAGCCGAATGCCAGGGCGAGGGCCTTCAACATCTCCAAGAGGGAGGCGAAGGATGATGCGGATGTTGTTTCAGGTACTTTTCCTTATTTAGCTTTATCCCACCGTTACAATTTCTTATTCCTTTGGAATCGTATGTGATGGTCATGTAGCTAAGCGGTAGTATAATATTATCCCATGTACCTTTTTACTTGATGAATTACAGGCGTCAGTCTTATTTGATTCAGGCGCCAATAGAAGTTTTGTGTCTACCGCTTTCTGTTCCTCGTTGAATAAATCACCCGAGCGCGTGGTCGATGTGTTTGAGGTTGAGGTCGCCGTAGGAAAATCCGTTTCCGTGTCTAGGGCTATTCAGGGTTGTTCCATCGAGTTGTCTGGGAATAGATTTCCGGTGCGGTTGTATTTGATGCTGCTTGGTTTTTTCGATGTGGTTCTTGGGATGGATTGGCTCGCGAGTGTTGATGCTCAAATCATTTGTGGTCAGATGCTTGTTCATCTGAGGGCCCCGGATGGGACCCAAATTATGGTCTTCGGTGACCGGAATGGTGCAACGCCACATATCATACCCATGCTTAAGGCGGGAAGGTTGATGTAGTGGAGTTGCGGGGCGTATCTAGCGTATGCTATAAATATGAAAACCGAGGTGGCTACCGTCAGTGGTGTTCCTATCGTTCGGGATTTCCCGGATGTACTTCCAGATGATTTGTCAGATGTGCCGCCGGACCGCGAAGTCAAGTTCCAGATAGGCCTTGTGCCGAGCACAAAACCCGTTGCTCGAGCCCCTTACCGTCTAGCACCGAATGAGATGAAGGAACTTATGGCTCAGTTGGAAGACTTGCTCGACAAGGGCATCATTCAACCGAGCATCTCACCTTGGGGTGCCCCGGTACTGTTCGTTAAGAAGAAGGACAGTAGCATGCGGACGTGCATTGACTACCGTGAATTGAATAAGCTCACTGTTAAAAATCAGTACCCTCTTCTAAGGATCGACGATTTATTTGATCAGCTCCAAGGAGCTAGTTGGTTCTCGAAGATCGACCATAGGTCCGGGTATCATTAGTTGAAGATTCGGGAGGAAGATATTCCTAAGACTGCCTTCCGCACTCGTTATAGGCATTATGAATTCCTTGTGATGTCTTTCGGTTTGACCAACGCACCGGCTGCGTTCATGGATCTTATGAAACGAGTGTGTAGGCCGATGCTTGATCATTCGGTTATTGTGTTCATCGACAACATTCTTGTGTATTCCAAAAGCGAATCCGATTACGCCGGTCATCTCACGGAAGTTTTGGAAGCTCTGTGAAAGAACAAGTTGTATGCGAAATTTTTGAAGTGTTCCTTTTGGTTGCGTGAGGTTCAGTTCTTGGGTCATGTAATTAACCCGAGTGGTATTTTGGTTAACCCTGCAAAGGTGGAAGCCGTAAACGAATGGGAATCTCCTAAGTCTCCATCCGAAATTCATAGTTTTCTGGTCTTGGCGGGGTATTACCGCCGCTTCATTCCCAACTTTTCGAAAATTGCTTCATCATTGACCAAGTTGACTAAGAAGAGCGTTCAGTTTGTTTGGAGTACTGAGCAGGCGGAGGCTTTTCGCGAGTTGAAGAACAGGTTGACGCATCCCCCGATTTTAGCTTTACCCGATGGCACCGATGATCTGGTGGTTTATTCTGATGCCTCTTATCAGGGGCTTGGGTGTGTTCTGATGCAGCGAGTTCAAGTCATCGCCTATGCCTCACGGCAGTTGAAGCCTCATGAGCCGAATTATCCTACTCACGATTGGGAGCTGGCGGCGGTTGTGTTTGCGCTTAAGTTGTGGCGGAATTATTTGTATGGTGTTCCTTGCGTTATCTATACCGATCATAAGAGCTTAAAGTATTTCTTTGAAAAAAGGAACTGAATATGCGTCAGCGTCGATGGTTGGAGTTGATTAAGGATTATGATCTGGAGATTATGTACCATCCCGGTAAGGCTAACGTGGTAGCCGACGCGTTGAGCCGGAAGGAGAGACCGAAACCTATTCGTGTGAAATCTTATCAGCTTATTCTTAAACCCGATATTTTGAAACAAATAGCCAACGTCCAGAATGAAGCTTTGCAGGTGGAATGGATTATGTCAGAACGTATTTGGGGACAGGAAAAGTTGTTGGAAGACGTCGGAGCTGGGGTAAAGTATAAGGATGGGCGTTTATGGGTACCAAGGTATGGGGGATTCAGAGGTAAAATTTTGGATGAAGCACACAAGTCGCGCTATTCCATTCATCCGGGCGCGACCAAGATGTACCAAGACCTAAAAAAGAATTATTGGTGGCCTGCAATGAAGTTTGAGGTGGCTCAGTATGTGAGTAAGTGTTTGACATGTCTACAAGTTAAGGCCGATCACCAGAAGCCTTTCGGGAAACTTCAACCCTTGGAAATACCTGAGTGGAAGTGGGAGCATCTTACGATGGATTTTGTGACTAAACTGCCACGTACTCCAAGGGGTAGTTATGACACCATTTGGGTAATCGTTGATAGACTGGCCAAGAGCGCTCATTTCTTACCGATTCAAGAAACTTTTAATTCCGAGTAGTTGGCCGATGTGTTTATTCAAGAGATCGTTTCTAGGCACGGGGTGCCGGTATCTATCATTTCGGATAGGGATACGCGTTTTACCTCTTGGTTTTGGAAGAAGTTTCATGAGGAGATGGGAACCAAACTCCTCATCAGTACTGCTTATCACCCGTAAACGGATGGTTAGTCCGAGAGGACCATTCAGACTCTTGAGGATATGTTGCGGGCTTGTGTTATCGATTTTGGTGGTAGTTGGGATCGTCACTTACCGTTAGTCAAGTTCTCTTATAATAACAGTTATCACACCACGATTGGGATGCCACCGTTTGAGATGTTGAATGGTAGGAGGTGTAGGACTCCAGTCCATTGGGGTTCCATTGGTCAGAAATAGTTGGGTAGTTTGGAGGTGGTTGAGGCTACGACTGAGAAGCTGGATAAGATAAAGGCTTTTATGAAGGCCGCTCAGGATCGTCAAAACTCCTATGCAGATAAAAGGAAAAGGCCTATTGTCTTTGAGGCTGGGGATCGGGTTATGTTGAAAGTTTCTCCTTGGAAGGGTATTATTCGTTTTCGTAAAAGGGGGAAGCTTAGTCCGAGGTTCATCGGTTCGTTCCGTATATTGTCTCGTGTTGGTGAGGTAGCGTATAGACTGGAGTTGCCTGATGAACTCGCGGGGATTCATCCTACTTTCCACGTGTCCCACTTGAGGAAATGTTTAGCTGATGAGGAGGCCCATGTGCCTCTTGATGATATTGAGCTTGATAGTAAGCTGAACTACGTTGAGGAGCCTATTGCTATACTTGACCGTCAGGAGAGGTGTTTGAGAAATAAGATGGTTAGACCGATGAAGGTGCAATGGAGGCACCGTAGGGGTTCCGATGCTACTTGGGAATCCGAAGATGAGATGATGAAACTCTATCCGCAATTGTTCCTGTCGCATCGGGATTCGGGGACGAATCCCATTGTAAGGGGGTGGACTTGTAACACCCGTTAACTCCCGGTTTAAAGATTTAAAGCATGTAAAGTATGTATAATTTTCGGGATTTAACCGACCTTTCTCAGAAGCCCTCTCGTCATCCCGGTACGTTAAAGCATTTAACTTTTCTTCCAAGATGCCATATACTTTATACTTGAGGGGCTAGAATGAAACTTTTTATCTTATAACATAAATAAAACCCTAACCCTCTTTTCCTTGTGGTCCGATCGGCGCAGCTAAGCAGCCCCCCCCCCCTGTTCTTCGACTTTTGAGCAATTCCAAGGCATCTAGAAGTGGTTCAAGGTATGTACTACATTCCCCAACCCTCCCTTCGTCCAATCCTAGTCGTTTCGATGCTCAATTTTGCCTATTCGTTTTGTATGACAGGTTTCGACAAGGGTTCAATTGACCTGCTTCCGTGGATAAAAATTAGAGCTTCTGGTGTAGAAATATTCCCAGGTATAACATTTAGATCGTATTAAAATTTTGGGGTCGTTGAAGGTGTTTAGGTCGGTCAATTGATTTTAGTTCGAAAATTAGGGTTTATCGAGTGTAGAATCGTCAATTGTTGAGTTTGATGCGTTAATAGATCAAATTTCCAACCGAATCAGTTTTCATAGCCCTAGATAGATTTAAGGGCTATGAGAAAATTATTTTTTTAGTACTCGGGGCTGATTTGGTTGGAGATTAGTCAATCGAGTCGGTTGTGCGCGAATTGTCGTTTAAACGTTAATTTGAGTGTTGTGTAAAGGAACTGCAAACCATATCGACTCGTGTAACAAAATTATGATACATGAGCAGGTTAAGATGAGAATTTGGTCCATTCGGGGCTGATTTGCTTGGAAATTGGTTTAAGGATTTACTACGCGTGTATTCGACTTGATTTGCATACCAACGGGTGAATTGTGCATCATGGTTGGCCCCGACCATGATCGTAGGGTGGGTTTGGTTAATTGAAAGGTTTTAGGGGCTTAGGTAAAGTAAATGAGTATGGGCTAGACCTCGGGTCAAAACTATTGGGTTTGGACGGTCCGTTAGGTGAGTGTGTTATTACGGGCTAGTTTAGTAACGCGTTGTGTACAAATTACAGGCTCTTACTTGTTAGTGTACACTTAGAGATTCCCTAGCTCGTTGCTGGTGTTTGGTTGATTTCAGGTGAGTTCATGATGCCCCCTTTTAACTGTTTTTATGTTTTGGGCTAGCATGCACACCTAAGCAAATTTGATTGATGAAACGTTTAAACTATTTTATATATGCTTGCTTGTATATGGTAGGCCTTGGGATGTTATAGTATGTGTGTATGTATGTATGTATGTATTATTGTATGGCCAATATTTGGCGATGTTAGTAGTCGTTATCGACTACGGATGTTACGTATGCCTACTTTGTGTTTGCATACGTTGATGAGACGTTACGTGTTTGGGTTGTACGTTTGCTTATAAAGATGTTTGTATACTTGGATGTTATATGTATATAAATTTATATATATATATATATATATAAATATATATATATATATATATATATATATATATATAGGGATGTACTTATAAAGATGTTTGTATATATTTAAGTATGATTACTTATTGTTGATGATGACCTAAATGTTATATCCCGTCTATTTTACAATTCTTGGAAGGACTATCATGATTATTATTTATTGATGTTATTTATTTAAAACTTGAACTCACTCAGCTCAAGCTGACTTTGTGTGCATGTTAGTGTGAGTTTCAGGTTAAGAGATGGATGCATTACTGCTTGGACGTGCACAAAGCTACTTGGACGGTGGATGGCATGCTTAGTCGGATGTTTCAATAATAATAAACATTTTTGTTTCAACATTTATTTAAATACATTTAAATTGGTTTTGGGCATAACTCCCGGGTTTCGAGAACTTGTTTCATTAATTATGATTTTCCGCTGAATTATACTCTGAGATGTTTATTTTAATGGAATGAACTGTTTTCAAGTTTATGTATTTTCTTAAGTATTTTGTATGAATACCAACTGTAGGGTTCCCGGAAGTTCGGGGCCTTACACCGTTCAAGTATCTTGTTCAAATTGTGGTTCACTGTCTTGGACATCGGAAAGGAGGTTACGAGGAGATTCTACGTTACCAGATGAGCATGATGGCTGCTTTGTGCTTGAATCTTAAGTACAATTTTTCTCGCATGATTCTTGACAACATGAAAATGAATTTCGGAGATGATCATTGTTTGCAATACTCGAGATTTTTACAGATGTTTGTTGAGGACGTATTTCCAAATGTCAAGAAGGAGGGGCCAAAGATCTTTCTAGATCATGTCACTGGTAATAATCTGGCTAAATTAGCTTCATATAAACATGTGAAAGAAGTTGATATTCCTAAGTTTAGAGGATTATTTGGACATCTCAAGAATCCTGATTATGTGGCTCCATCTGATAATAAGTGGAGGAATGATAGTAGTGATTCTGACCGGGCAAAAGAAGAAAGATTAATTTTGGAGTTTAAACCCGTGGGAAAGCGTTTTATCAAGATTGAGTCAGATTCGGAAGGTGAATCGGTAACACCTAAGAAGAAAAAGGAAAAGATTATGAAGAAAGAAGTTGTTACCCCATCCACACAAGAAGTTTATTCTACTACATCTGAAAAATATCCGGAGAAAACAGAGTCAGATCCTGAAGGCAAGAGGATGACCTAAAGATGAGACTTATATTCCTAAAGATATTGTTGAAAAGCCTGTGAAACCAAAGATACTTCGTATTAAAAAGAAGTCAAAGAGGGCTACATCTCCAAAGTTAAAACTCATTGATGAGCCTGATAATAAAGAACCAGAGGTGATTGTGACTGCTATAAATCCGGCATTTGTGGTTGAAGATCCGGTTGTTGACTTGGGCAGAGATGATAATATATTAAAGACACCAGTTGTGGAACCATCTCCACAAGTTCAAGTGCCTCATGTTTCACCTAAGGCAGCTTAAAAGGTTCTAGATTTCAGTTTACCTTCACTCGATGCTAGCTGTTTTAGAGATTTTCCTACTTTTAGAGATCACGATTTGTTGAAGGCTATTGTTACTGAACAAAGGATTCTAATTGATAGTCTAGTGGTTGAGAACCAGATGTTGAGGAAAGAAAATGCTGATCAGAAGAAAATAATTGGAGATGGTAAAACAATACGGAAGCAACAAGCTAATTTGTTAAATCTTCATATGAGATACTTTACGATATTGGAAGACAAATTAGTAATCAATTTTTTAAAGAAATCGGGAAGTCTGAGGACAGAGTGTTTGCTAAAGTGTATGGTGGCGAAGCGCTTACAGAAGAAATTGATTTCAAAATGCAATACGATCAAGATCGTGTTGATGCCAATGGTAAAGGAAAGGTGGACGAACCAACTGTGAATGTTAATATTCCAGATGTTGGAGGTTCTTCTTCAAAGTTTGTACCAATTGTTGAATAAGTGGTTCAACCAGTGTTGGAACAGGTTGTGGTTGAACCAGTGATAGAACAGATTGTGGTTGAACCAGTTGTAACAGATCCTGTTATACCAAATTTGCCAGAGGATGAGGTGGAAGATGAAGAATTATTAGATTATGGAGATTCTCCCTCTCATGATGATAATGATGATGATTATCAGGATGATCCTAGTGCTGGTGGTGGTTTGGGGGTATTGATTGGTTCTGGTACAAGTACGAATGTTGAATATGTTGTTGAACCATTGATGGAAAGTGAACCTGCTCAGGATCAACATGATACTGGTGGTAATGTTGATTAGCTTGAAGTACTTGATGTTGATCCTATAGCTTACAAGCCTCCTGTGAGATTTCTACTACTGGTGAAGAACTAGCGGAAGGTGAAATTGAGGTTACTAGAGCTGATTGATGTGGTATAAATTATATATAAATACTATAAATATTTTCTACACTTTTAATTACTTTTGAGTGGTTTTCATTTAACGATGGTTGAAAATGTTTCATATTCGATTTTAAAGATCTAAAAAAGAAAGATGAGCTAAACACACAAGTAATGCAAACGTTTTTTTTGGTCACATTGAATTATATAAAAGTCCATTGAAAATTAATTAAATTACTCATGCTGTTTTTTTTTAAATATATTATCATGGTGGTAAAATAGTTAAAGATGCAAAGACAACATGCTCTCAAATAATTTGTCATATTAACTGTTTTGACTTTTGAGTGGATTTTAAACGTAAATGTTGTTTGCATTGTTTTGAACTAAATGACAAAATTCATGATTGCACGCCCACTAGGAAAATAAGTCAGTTATGTTAAAACACATGGGATTTTGGATAAGTTAACCGACTCACGTGGGGTTGGGCATAAGAAAGAAAATAGGGTTAAATTAAAAAGGCCAACTTGGAGAAGAAGTAAATGAGAATTAATATAAATAAAAGTGTTAGACGGCAATAGACAGGAGAGGACGCAAGTAATTATTGGGAGCTGTGAGGAGAAATTCGAAACCTGCTGCTGCAAGGAAAAAGATGAAGAAATTAGAGGAGAAACCCTTTTGGTTCAACCAGAGAGCGTCCGAGTTCAACACCTATTCATCCAAACATCCTTATTATTTGGTTTAAATTTATTATTTTCATCATGAATTTATTGTTTGAACCCATTTATTATCTTTTGGTCTTAAGTATGGTTGTTGGCTAAACCCCATAGACAGCCTAGGTTATGATGAACCTACTTTGATGTTTTGATTTGACTTGGGATTATTTATCGTTTTGGTTTTTATGCTTTAGTAAAAGATTTACTTATATTAAATCGATGCATATGGATGCTTAGGATTGTTTGATGAGTTTTATTCCATAGTTTCCTTGATAATTGTTTGTCATATGATAGGTTGCTATTAGATCAACTACTTTGTGTTCTTGATTATTTTATGATTGATGTCATGATAAGATCATAGGAATAATATTGTCAAATAAACCTAAGTGTGCTGCTAACCTAAAATTTGTAAAGTGACAGGTTATTGATAGATCTTTATTATTTAATCTTGCTAGATTTAGTTCTTCGTAAGGAGTCCGTGTATGGTTGATTATTTATTATTGTCTATTAAGTCAATTAAATATTTTAAATTGCCTTTGATATCCGCGTTGTAAGGTAGGATTTCGTTATAAAGGAACTAGATCATAATTAATTAGGTGACCGTAAGGGAACTTAATTTTTAATACTGGTGTGCGCTAAAACTTGTTAGAAACTCATAGGTATCTTCTTGAGAAGGGTCAATGGTCATGTTCGGGTTTTCTTTTAAGTGTTTGTTTTCCGATCCAAGTCCATAACTAAATATTTTCCTGGTTAATTAATAACTGAAATTTAGATGATTCTAGCCTAGGTAGTTTTATCATCATCATCATCATCATCATCATCATCATCATCGTATTTAATTAGCAAACTTTTGCTTTCATTTAAATTACTTGTTTTCTTAATTATTTTTTAATTATAGTATTAAATTAGTATTTTAAATAAAAACCCCACAAACAAATATAAATTAATAAGTCATGTTTGTAGTTGAGTCTAATTAGCTAGTAAACGTAATTTAGAGAGTCTCGTGGGTTCGATATCCGGACTTACTTAGCTTTACTAGAGTCGGGCGGTTCACTAGCCGGTTAATAGTTTAGTCGAGTTTTAGAGAGTCTAGAGTATTACTTAGTGTTTATTTTTAGTTAATTTAGTTAATAAATATAAAACTACTTTCAGCACATCAAGTTTTTGGCGCCGTTACCGGGGATTCTTGGTGATTGCGTTATTAGATTTGATTAGACTTGCTTGCTATATACATGCTATTTGCTTTATTTATTACTTGAGTCGTAGGAGTCTAATTTTAAGTGTTAGTTATTTTATTCTATTTTCAATTTTTTTTATTTTCAAGTCTTTTATTAGAGTCTACCAATTTTATTATTATTTTTTTTTTTGTGTGTTTTTCAGGTACATGCCACATCTTCGTTCGCACTAACCGTCGCTGGATTGCTTTGGACCTACTCCGTTGAAGTCTGAGGCAAGTTCGTCATTGTCAGAAAAGAAACCGATCACCATTGATACTTCACCGAAATCATCACCCACCAATTCACCACCACCGAGTCCCAGCTCCCAATGGCCGAAAATAACCGCACCGTGTACCAGCAAGCTTTTGAAGGGTTCCATGGAGATCTCTCACCCATTGTCGCCCCCGAGATTGATAACCCTAACTCATGACAAATTCCGTCCTACGTCATAACCAACATCACCCAACACCACCATTTCCATGGCCGTGAAGATGAAGATGCACCGCACACATCAACAGTCTGACTCGTGTGTTTAAAACGTTCAATTTGCAAGGTGCTAATGAGGATGCGATCTTACTTCACTTGTTCCCGTTCATACTTTCGGGTCGTGCCGCCACTTGGATCGACTCGCAACCTGCTGGAGCATTCACTACTTGGGAGGCGCTTCGCAATGCATTCATTAAGAAGTATTTTCCACCTGCTAAGGCCTCTCGCCTTCGTGATTTGATCCACTCCTTTCAAATGGAGCCGGATGAGCCATATTACCAAGCTTGGGAACGTTTTCAGAATCTACTTTTCCGTTGTTCACAACATGGTTTCACACCTTGATGTGTGTCGGATAATCCTATAACAATGACCCTGACAACTAAGCTTTAAATATAAAATAAAAATCCTAAACCACACACAACAGGCAAGTGTACCGATCGCAAGTAGTAAAAGAACTAGGAAATCCGGGTATCGAACACGTGGACACGTAAGACGCTAACGATCACTAACCCAAGACAAGACCTACCTAAGAATAATATTTGATTGATTTCTGATTTTTAATAACTTAACTGAACTAACTAGACTGACTGACAAAAGTTACCTAAAATAGAAAACCTAACGGGGAACTAACTGTGTTAACTTCGGATGGAGAAAAACGTCTACCTAGGTCTGAATCAAACTGTAGGTCTAACAAGCTAATGGATTGAATGACTTCAAGACACCAATCCCTAAAGATTACACGACTAAGGATCGCTCGGGCTCACTGGATTACCTCTCGGTCTCACTCAACAAGCCTAAACTACTCAAAATCGGCTAAAACGACCAAACCGGGAAACAATCGTTAACGTGTTCTAATGTTGACTCACCTCTTGGTCTCACCAACACTCGACCTTAACGGCAATGAATACTACACTACCAAGGATAGAGGAACAATTCAACTTAACCAAAATAGATCAACTAGTCGCTCAAAACACCTAAACCTAACAAGAAACGAACTCGCTCTCGCGCAATTCTTATTCTAGCATGCAAAGGCAATGAGACGACCCTAACTTCTTATCACCTCTAGGTCTCTAAAAAGGTGCCTAAACGCTGTACTTTAACCTCAAATTCAGGCAACAAAACCCTACGGTTGTACCTACCGCAAACAAACCCTAAACACAAAGTCTAGAATAAAACAATGCACCAATCAATCAACACGAAACTAATTAACAAGGGGTTTAAGCAATGAATGACCAAAATTTCCAGCCCTTAAACACAACCTATTTCATGTCTAAATCAAACTTTACAATAAAAATTAACATCTATTAATCAAACAATCCAACAAGCTCATCAAACACTAACAATAATCATCATTCCTAGGTAGAACTAACAAGTTTAGCCTCTAATCATATTTGGACAGCCATGAATAATCATTAAAAGCATCAAAAAACTCATACCAATCATCTTAAAAATTTTCCAATAATCAATTCTAATCATAAACAATTCAATCTCTCAAGTAATTGCAAAACAATTCAACAATAAGCAAGAATATCAAAGTGTATGAACAATGTGTAAAAGAAAGGATATATGATGAATATGGGGCTGCTCCTTGGCTGCAAAAACTGATGAGAAACGATCACCGACACTTGTTCTTGCCTCTTCTTCCTTCCTTAGCCGTCACAAGCTCCAACCCTAGCCGAACAACACTTACTTCTCTTCTTTTTCTCTGCCCACTGTTGCGATCGGCAGGTTGTAGTAGCCTTTTGGTTTTTTCATTTTTTTTATATTATAATATAATGGCATCTTGGGCTTTTCCAATATGTAATCGGGCCGGGCCTTGAGCTTTGTCTTGAAATTGTATGCGTAAAAGACCCGCAAGCTCTCCGAAAAGCTCGGATTTTCTTCCTTTTCACCCTTTGCCTACAAGATAAATAAAAATATGTAAAACCTATCTAAAACAAGTTAAAAATACATAAAATGAAATACAATACGTAGATAAAAGGTGCGGAAAATAAGTGTGTTTTACAACACATCAAATATCCCCACACTTAAGACTTTTTCGTCCTTGAAAAAGAATACTACACAGGATCATATCTGAGTTTTAATCGACCACTCTTGGTTTTATTTATTTATTATTATTAATAATATTTTTTTTCTTTTTAAAATATTAGAACAAGTGACCCGTTACCCAAATATTTCTTCCAACTTTCACCTAATAAGTTAGATCAGGTCGATTGCCAGTATTGTTGTCTACTTAAACCCATGCCCCCAATACTTACCGAGGCAAATAAGGCGCGACAATTTTATCAGTTTGAAAAACAGTGGGACCCAACAATTAATAACCATACCAGACCTGAGTCACCCCAATTTAACTTAAACCTTATATCGAGTTGATCAAAACATGAAGTACCAATTTTTATGAATAGCTAAAGAAAATTAAGGGTATTGTTTATCCACCTAAGCTTAAGCATTAAGGTCTACCTAGCAGCCATTAGATACGATGAATGTACGTTTAAGTAGCTAACTAGTAAGTGTTCCCCACTACATGACATACCCCGTTATCAAGCAATACCCCAAAGTTCATCTCCAAGGGTGAGTATGCACAGATTCATCTGTAGAGCTTACATATGACGTGTCCCTTGTGGCCCGTTTCTTAATGGTAATAAGGCACGAGCAAGGGGACCCCATATGACTAACAGCGTGTATGATCAAGTCAGTAGTGTATTTGTACTTTGAAGTACGAGGTGATCATGTTATTGACTTATGTTTAGCAGATAAACTGCGGGTTTGCTCTTTGAGCTCTTTTAATATTCATAACTCCGCTTAGGAGATGTGAATACCCAGATGATAAATCGCATAAAGACCCATGGTGTCTGTCCCCCGGGGCATCCCATCAATACAGGATTTAAGGTTATAAAACCATACACCTATGAAGTGTGTAACCACTAAAACTAGAAGCATGAATTTTATGTTTATATCACAGACTACTTTGGTGTACCCTAATGTTAAACCTACCCAAGCATCGCATGATTAGTCTATTCCAATTTCTATAAAATTTTTAATTTTTACAATCAAACTAAACATAAGGCTTGAGTATGACCCGCCTTTTCATAGTCAACAACCAAACCGCCCTTTCATTCTTGAAGGCTGAGCCTACCAGCACATCGATTACTGAGTCTAAACCGTTCAGTTACCAAACATTACGTGCGGGTCTAACGGGCACTGTTCTTATTTATTATATATATTTTTTTGAAACCACCAAGAATTTATAAAATAACCACTACTCTATAATAATATCATTTCCTGTTTACCGTAGAGAAAACAAATTTCAAGGGACTATTTTTTTCAAATTTTTCAAATTTTTTTTTTTCAAATTTTTTCTACAACTAAGTAAAATAAATCCCATCCCCACACTTAGAACGAAATCGTCCTCGATGAGAACAAGGAAAAAAATAAAATAAAATAAAAATTAAAACTAAAATAAAAAATTAATATACACGGATAAAACAAAGAACGGGTTACTCCCCTGGTTTGTGTGCAGAATCTTCAATAGCTGAGTAGTAACCAAACGACCGTATAGCATTTCATTCGCGGCCACAACCTCGGGAGAACCTGCTCCAAGACGCCATCGTAGCTACCATGCGCATAATGTAACCTGCAAAACACAAACTCGCTCGCATGTAGCGGTGCACAACACGGAAAACAAAAACATAAAGAAATAAACATATTTTTGTGTTTTTGGTTTTTATAATTTTTTTATTTTTTTTATTTTTATTTTTATTTATTATTATTTTTTTTTCAATAATGGAACACCCCTTAAATCGACCGACTCGAATGGAGATTGAGTACGAGCGGTTTCATCTTGGAACATCCTGAAATAGACAAAACAAATAAAATAGATAGCATAAACATATAACAAAAATACAAACTCTACACCTCGTGCAGTCTCCCGAGTGGTGTATCCATCACGTATACGTCTCGAAGAGCGAGTCAAGGTAGAATACCTCAACCGTCTGATCAGTCACCGGCTCGCCAATATAGTGCTTCAGTCTATGACCGTTCACCTTAAACTTCCTGCCTTTATCTTCTATCTCAATCGTGCCATACGGGAAAACCTCAGTGACCGTGAATGGTCCCGACCGTCGGAATCTCAACTTTCCCGGGAATAACCTCAACCTGGAATTATACAATAAGACCAAATCCACACACTTGAACTGCTTGTTGCCCTTCATCTTTCTATCATGCAGTTCCTTCGTCCGCTCCTTATACCTGAACGACTGGGCGTAGGCGTGATCTCTCAGATCCTCTAACTCGTGCAACTAGTGGAACCGAGTGGCCTCCGCGGCGGACATATCAAGATTGACCCTCTGTAGGGCCCACAACGAACGGTGCTCTAACTCAACAGGCAGGTGGCAGGCCTTCCCATAAATCATCCGAAACGGTGTGGAACCGGTCGGAGTTTTGTAGGCTGTACGGAAGGCCCACAACGCATCATCCATCTTGTCGGACCAATCCCGACGATTCGAACCAACCGTTTTCTCAAGAATATGTTTGATCCCCCGGTTACTCACTTCTACCTGCCCACTAGTCTGTGGGTGTTAGGCGGTTGCAAGCCGATGGGTAACCCCATAGCGTCGCAACCCCTTCTCCATCTGCGCATTGTAGAAGTGAGTATCTCTATCACTTATCAATGCCTTGTGTACACCAAAACGAGCAAAAAGGCTCTTGAGAAAACAGAGTACAACTCGGGCATCATTAGTGGGTAAGGCCTTGGCCTCAACCCACTTCGAGACATAATCAACAGCCACAAGTATGTACTTGTTCCCACGCGAAGATGGAAAGGGTCCTATGAAATCAATGCCCCACACATCAAAAACCCCACACAAGTATGTACTTGTTCCCACGCGACGAAATTTGCCGACACGCTGGCAACGATCACAACTTCTCACAAACGCGTGCGCATCCTTAAAAATTGAAGGCCAATAAAATCCACAATCAAAAACCTTCTTCGCTGTCAAACTCGCACCGTGGTGACCTCCTGTCGGTCCAACATGGCAATGGCTCAGAATCTGTCATCCCTCCTTAATGTCAACGCACCTCCTGATCAACTGGTCAGCACCTATACGAAAGAGATACGGGTCGTCCCATAGGTGGAACCTAACATCAGCAAAGAATTTCTTCTTTTGCTAGTAAGCCATCTTCGGGTAGTACCCGTCTTCAAGATAGTTCGTGAAGTCGGCGAAGCATGGAAAACCGTCATCCTGAGCTGAAACAAACATGAGACTCTCTGTCGGAAAGTGGTCATTAATCTTGACCCCCGGCTCTCCTAACTCAGCTCCCTCAAGACGTGAAAGATGATCGGCCGCCACATTCTCAGCCCCCTTTTTATCACGGATTTCAATATCAAACTCTTGAAGCAAAAGGATCCATCGGATAAGGCGTGGCTTAGGATCCTGTTTACTAAAGAGATAACGAATGGCAGAATGATCCGTGTACACAATCGTCTTGGACAGAACGAGATAGGACCTGAATTTATCGAATTTAAACACCACAGTTAAAAGCTCTTTCTCGGTGGTGGTGTAACTCTCCTATGCACCATTCAAGGTCCGACTCGCATAATAAATCGGATGGAAGTGCTTATCTTCCACTGTCCAAGAACCGCTCCGACTGCGAAGTCGCTGGCATCACACATCAACTCAAAGGGAAGTGACCAGTCGGGAGCAATCACGATCGGGGCGTTAACGAGTTTGTCTTTTAAAAGATCAAACGCCTCGATACACTGCTCAGAAAACACAAACGGGGCATCCTTCTCCAGAAGTTTGGTTATGGGTCTCGCGATTTTAGAGAAATCTTTAATGAACCGACGGTAGAACCCAGCGTGACCCAAGAAACTCCGGATGGATATCACAGAAGTGGGCGGGGGAAGATTATAAATGGTCTTGACCTTCGCTCGGTCGACCTCTATCCCCGCACTCGAAATACGATGCCCCAAAACAATGCCCTCGCGTACCATGAAGTGACACTTCTCCCAGTTAAGGACTAGGTTGGTGTCAACGCATCGGGCCTACATCCTCTCAAGGTTGGAGAGACAATGATCAAAAGAGCTCCCAAACAAAGAAAAATCATCCATGAACACCTCCATGGAGTCCTCGGTCATGTCATGAAATATAGCCACCATGCACCTCTGAAATATGGCTGGAGCGTTACACAATCCAAACGGCATACGTCGATAGGCAAACGTACCGTATGGGCAGGTAAACGTGGTTTTCTCCTGGTCATCGGGAGCAATAGGAATCTGGAAGTACCCGGAGAAACCATACAAGAAGCAGTAGTACTGCTGATCTGCCAAACGCTCCAACATCTGATCGATGAAAGGTAAAGGGAAGTGGTCTTTCCTCGTGGCATCATTCAGTCTGCGGTAATCAATGCAGACTCTCCAACCAGTCACAGTCCTAGTGGGTATGAACTTGTTCCTCTCAATGGTGACGGCAGTCATGCCACCCTTTTTAGGAACCACTTGGACTGGACTAACCCATGAACTATCAGAAATGGGGAAAATGATCCCCGCATCAAGGAGTTTGATAATCTCTTTCTCACGACCTCCTGCATCTTCGGATTAAGCCGCCGCTGCGGCTGAACGACAGTCCTAAAATTATCCTCCATGAGGATTTTATGAGTGCAGAATAAAGGGTTGATACCCTTAATGTCGATAATCTTCCATGCAATGGCCTCCTTATGCTCTCGCAGCACCCTCAACAATCTTTCTCTCTCGACCTCTTTCAAAGCAGATGCAATAATAACCAGCAAATTCCTCTCCTCGTCCAAAAACGCTTACTCCAGATGGGCAGGTAAATCCTTAAGCTCTAAGGAAGGAAGGGGGCTCTCGACAGAAGGTCGGTCCATCGGATCGTCTCGTACGATCCCAGCAGACACTTCAGACTCAGGGGTATGTAACTCAGTGTCATCCTCCGTTGACTGAACGGTCATGGCAACCATCTCTATCTCCGGAATGTCCCTATCGAGAATCTGAGTGTCGGAGGCAGATCCTCCACAGATCTCACTGAAAAACTCCGCAACATGCTCCATGATGGTATCGATAAAGTACAAGGAGTCATCAGCAGACTTGGGGTGTTTAAGTGACTGTCGAACGTCAAGGGTGAAGTTCTCATCCCCAACTCTCAAGATCAACTTACCCTCGTAGATGTCGATCAACGCCTGTGTAGTGGCAAGAAATGGTCGGCCAAAGATCAGCGGTACACTATCATCATCCTTCATGTCTAGAATTACAAAGTCCACCGGGAAGATGAACTTGTTGACACGAACAAGCATGTTCTCGACCACCCCTCGAGGGTATTTCACAGAACGATCAGCAAGCTGGATACTCATCCTGGTAGGCCTCGGTTTGCCTAAACCCAGCTTGCGATACACGGAATACGGCATGAGATTAATACTGGCACCAAGATCAGCCAGTGCATGAATAACCGTATCATCACTCAAGACGCAGGGAATCGTGAAACTCCCTGGATCGACCATCTTCTTTGGTAACTTCCTCTGTAAGACAGCAGAATAGCTAGCATTCAAAGGGATAGAAGCTACCTAGCTAACTTCTCCTTATTCGAAAGAACATCCTTAAGGAACTTCGCGTGTCTAGGCATCTAAGTCAGTGCCTCAAGGAATGGAATATTAAGGTGAAGCTGCTTCAAAAGATCAAGAGATTTAGAATTCTGCTCCTCATCTCTATCTCTGCGGAATCTCCCGGGGTATGGCACTCTAGGTTTGTAGACTCTCGGTGGCTCGCTCAGTAACTGCTGTCTCTCGGCCTGTGCTGAACTCCCTGGGCTGCTCCTCTGATGCATCTGGGCCGGCGGAGACTCCATCTAAATCTTCTCATTCACCTGCTCCTTTCTATCATCAACCACAGGCTCCTCGACGACTCCTCCTCCGGACCTCTGCTGAATCACAGGCTCATCTCGTGCCCCTGCATCGCTCCTCGTCATCACAGCTTTCGCGAATCCCTTCGGGTTCTGCTCAGTGTTACTTAGTAGCATACCCTACGGCCTCCCGTTCAATCGACTAGCTATCTCCCTCATCTACCACTCGAGACTCTGAATCGACGCTCCCTGACTCCTCATGAACTGCTCGTGCTCGTGAAACTTCTCCTGCATTTCCTTGTGTCGGGAATCCTCACGCGTCATAAGCTGTGACAACATCTGTGTCTGCTGCGCCATCATGTCCTCCAAAGTGGGCTTTTTCTCTCCACTGCTCGCTCCCTCACCGGCATCCTGGAAAAGGCTCTGACGCTGCTGAAAACCAAACTGATTACCGCCCCTCCAGTTGGAATTCTGGTTGCCTCTCCATCCCAAATTATAAAAATTGAAAGAATTTGGGTTTCGGTTAGGATTTCCTATAAAGTCTGCGGCCTCCTCCTGCGAACTGACTAGGCACTGAACAGTATCATGCCCTCCTCTGCATATCTCGCACAACCTGCTCTTCGTTTGCAAGTCCTTCACAATCAGCGCTAACGCCTCTACCTGTGCCGTGAGTGCGGTGGTCGTGTCCACCGAATGCATGCCGCGTGAAATAGAATCGACGGTCTTACCATCCTTGGCAGGTGGTCACTGGTATCCACTCATAGCTAACCCATTAAATAAAGCGATGCACTCATCCGGGTCCTTCTTCGTCAGCAAATTTCCTCCCGCCGTCGTGTCAAGCATGTTTTGCGTCACATACGTCACTCCATTGTAGAACTTCTCGACAACCGCCCAATCTTGCAAGTCGTGGTACGGGCACAACGATAAAAGATTTTTGAAACGCTCCCATGCCTCGTAGAAACTCTCGGTGTCCTCCATCTGAAAAGAATGAATCTCATTATGCAAACGAGCGGCTTTAGCCGGAGGATCGTATTTCTCAAGAAATAGGGTCTGCATGGAAGCCCAACTAGCTATGGAGCCCTGTGGGAGGGACTCGAGCCACAGACTCTCTTTATCGATGAGCAAGAACGGAAAAACGCAGAGTTTCACGGCATCTTCGGATACGCCGGCAAGATGGAAAGTGTCGTAGATACGCACGATACGAGTGAGATAATGATGCGGGTTTTTGTGAAGTAACCCGTGGAACTGAGCAGAATGAGAAATGGTATTCAGAATGTTCGACGGAATCTGCCAGTTCGCGTTAACTCCAATGGCGGGTGGTGCGATGCTGGATCTCGCGCCAGCATTGGTCGGTCAGGCACGGTCTGCAACTATCCTCCTCGGTGGTGGAGTGTCGCCCATGATCCTATCCTTATCGACGAAATAGGAAGATGTAGGAGATGAGGATAGACTACCAACAGATGATGAAGTGGATGATGGTGAAACTTTGCGACGTCTCTCACGAAACTCTCTCAGGCTCGGGAAATGCTTTAGTGTCAGGTGGTCCACGAGATCGAGTCAGTCGCATACAACTCAAATCATTAAAAGAAGCCAAACTATCCTAATAAATAAACAAAACACACAAAAAAAAATAATTACAAGTAGCACAAAAGGTAAGTCCTAACTCGGATTGCACTCAAAACGCCTAACACCGTGTCCCCGGCAACGGCGCCAAAAACTTGATGTGCGTCGGATATGCCTAAAAGAATGACCCTCACAACTAAGCTTTAATATTAAAACAAAAATCCTAAACCACACACAACCGGCAAGTGTACCGATCGCAAGTAGTATAGACCTAGGAAGTCCGAGTATCGAACACGTGGACACGTAGGAACGCTAACGATCACTAACCCTACACAAGACCTACCTAAGAATAATATCTAATTGATTTTTGATTTTTAATGACTTAAATAGACTAACTGGACTGACAAACAAAAGTCACCAAAAATAGAAAAATTAACGACAAACTAACTGTGTTAACTTCGGATAGAGAAAAACGTCTACCTAGGTCTAAATCAAACTGTAGGCCTAACAAGCTAATGGATTTAATGACTTTAAGACACCGGTACCTAAAGATGACACGACTAAGGATCGCTCAGGCTCACTGGATTACCTCTCGGTCTCACTCAACAAGCCTAAACTACTCAAAATCGGCTAAAACGACCAAACCGGGAAACAATCGTTAACGTGTTCTAATGTTGACTCACCTCTCGGTCTCACCGACACTCGACCCTAATGGAATTGAATACTACACAACCAAGGATAGAGTAACTATTCAACTTAAACCAAAATAGATCAACTAGTCGCTCAAAACACCTAAACCTGACAAGAAACGAACTCGCTCTCGCGCAATTCTTATTCTAGCATGCAAAGGCAATGAGACGACCCTAACTTCTTATCACCTCTCGGTCCCTAAGAAGGTGCCTAACCGCTGTACTTTAACCTCAAATTCATGCAACAAAACCCTAAGGTTGTACCTACCGCAAACAAACCCTAAACACAAAGTCTAGAATCAAAAAATGCACCGATCAATCAACACGAAACTAATTAACCGACACAAGGGGTTTAAGCAATGAATGACCAAAATTTCCAGCCCATAAACACAACCTATTTCATGTCTAAATCAAACTTTACAATAACAATTAACATCTATCAATCAAACAATCCAACAAGCTCATCAAACACTAACAATAATCATTATTCCTAGGTAGAACTAACAAGTTTAGCCTCTAATCATATTTGGAAAGCCATGAATAATCATTAAAAGCATCATAAAACTCATACCAATCATCTTAACAATTGTCCAATAATCAATTCTAATCATAAACAATTCAATCTCTCCAGTAATTGCAAAACAATTCAACAATTAAGCTAGAATATCAAAGTGTATGAACAATGTGTAAAAGAAAGGATCTATGATGAATATGGGGCTGCTCCTTGGCTGCAAAAACTGATGAGAAACGAACACCGACACATGTTCTTGCCTCTTCTTCCTTCCTTAGCCGTCACAAGCTCCAACCCTAGCCAAACAACACTTGCTTCTCTTCTTTTTCTCTGCCCACTGTTGCGATCGGCAGGTTGTAGTAGCCTCAGGGTTTTTTTTTTATATATTATAATATAACGGCATCTTGGGCTTTTCCAATATGTAACTGGGCCGGGTCTTGAGCTTTGTCTTGAAATTGTATGCGTAAAAGACTTGCAAGCTCTCCGAAAAGCTCGGTTTTCTTCCTTTTCACCTTTTGCCTACAAGATAAATAAAAATATGTAAAACCTATCTATAACAAGTTAAAAATACATAAAATGTAATACAATACGTAGATAAAAGATGCGGAAAATATGTGTGTTTTACAACACATCATCCACTCCTTTCAAATGGAGCCGGATGAGCCATATTACCAAGTTTGGGAGCGTTTTCAGAATCTGCTTTCCCGTTGTTAACAACATGGTCTCACACCTTGGGCCCATGTTTAGAAGTTTTACATTGGGCTTACTTATGAAGCTTAAGAGAGGTTTGACACAGCTGATGGGGGTAATTTGATGGACAAGAAGAATGTGACCGAGTGTAACGAGATGTTCGAAAGTTTCACGCAATCGGAGTACGCGAAGAAGCCACGAGGCGGGAATTCCAATCTCGTTACCAGTACATCCTCATATGCTCGAGGTGTACACCAGGTTAATCTGGATACTGGTATAGTTGCTTTGGAGAATCTCACCCGAGAGATAAAAGAGTTAAAGACTAAGGTAGATAAGTGTGAGATGTGTAGGGGTGGTCATGGTTCCTTGGAGTGTCCGTTGATGAACAATCAAGAAGTTGATTTTGTGCCTGGTCAGAACAAGTTCTTTAATGCCTACAACAACAACAATCAGAACTGGAACAACCACAAGAATCAAAACCAGAATCACGGGCAAAGTAACTCGAATTGGCGTTCGGCCGGTGGGCCACCTGGTTTCCAAGCTCCCTATAACCAAAATCAAGGTCAGTATAACAGCGGAAGTTCTAATGAGCAAAGTTCGGGTAATGAGAAAGATTCGAGTGGTGGTATGGGAAGATTGGAAGAAATGATGCGGCAAATCCTTAATAGAGATCAAGTCAATCAAAAGACTCTTACCGATCATGATCTGCTTTTGAAGAATCAACAATCAGCTATGCCCGACATGCAACAGACCATTGGTGATATTTCCCGATAATTGAACGAGAGACCCCCGGGTACAGTTTTCAAGTTCTACTGAGTAGAATCCGGCCGCTCAAATAAAGGCGATTACTACCCGTAGCGACAGGGTTTTGGGTCCCGAGGTGCAAAGGAATGAGGTTGAAGTGGAAGATGAGGAGGTGATGGATGAAGAGATCAAGATGGAAGTACCGGGAAAAGTGCAGAACACCACACCGGTTGCACCACCAGTAGTGAAGAAGCCGGTTGAAGTCCGGCCATCACCTGTGATTGACCAATCTCATATCTCGTATCCAGCTCGCGCAAAACACCAGAAATACACGCGGGAGTATGGGCACTTTCTTGATATGTTCCGACAGTTGAATATTAATCTCCCGTTCATTGAAGCCCTCCAACACATGCCGAAGTACGCAAAGTTCTTGAAAGACCTGTTGAAGAGGAAGGATAGGTTGGGGAAGGTGTCATCGATTCCCCTTATGTGAGATTGTTCGGCGGTAGTGTTAAACCGCGTCGAGAAGTGTCAGATCCAGGTGTGTTTACGATTCCATGTTTGTTTGATAGTGATGCGATGAGCCATGCATTGGCAGATTTGGGTGGGAGTATTAATTTGATGTTGTATTCTTTGTACAAGAAGTTGGAGTTAGGCGATCTTACACCGACTCGCATGTCTTTATTGTTGGCCTATCGTTCGATTAAGTATCCGCGAGGTATTACTGAGAAGTTGCTAGTGAAGGTGGATAAGTTTGTATTCTCGGTTGATTTTGTGGTGCGTGACATGGAGGCAGACGAGAAGGTTCCCATTATTCTTGGTCGTCCGTTCTTACGTACCGCAAAAGCGCTTATCAATGTATATGATGGGAAGATCATGCTTAGGGTTGGTGATGAGAATGTTACTTATGATGTCGCGAGGTCGATGAAGCATCCGAGTGATCAAGATGATTTCAGTGGCCCATGCCACTCGGTTTATTTTATTAACTCGTTTATTGCAGGTATTGATAGCTGTTTCGATTATATTTGTGGTGTGGATCTCGTGGGAAGTAATGGGTTGATTGATCGTGATGATTTGGGTAAATATGAGTCATGTGAGAACGATTCGGTTTGTGATGAGTTGGTTGAGATTTCGGGGTTACCCGAGAAGATAGAGGTAAATGAGATCAATTGTGAAAGTGAGGCGGGTCCTGTAGAGAAACCCGCTCCATTGGAGTTGAAAGTACTCCCGTCACACTTCGAGTATGCGTATCTTTATGAGGGCTCGAACTTGCCCGTTATTGTGTCATCCAATTTAACGGAAGAAGAGAAGTCAAAAATTATAGACGTGCTGAAGCTACATAAGGGGGCGATTGTATGGAGACTTTATGATCAAGGTATTAGCCCCGCTTATTGCACCCACCGGATTCTAATGAAGGATGAGTACAAACCAGTGGTGCAACCACAAAGGCGTCTTAATCCGAATATGCAAGAAGTGGTGAAGAATGAGGTATTGAAGTTGAAGGATGCCGGGATGATTTACCCGATTTCTGATTCTCCATGGGTGAGCCCGACTCAAGTTGTTCCAAAGAAGGGAGGTATGACCGTTGTGATGAATGAGAAGAATGAGCTTATCCCTTCGCGTACGGTTACCGGTTGGAGAGTATGAATTGATTATCGGCGATTAAATGATGCCACCTGGAAGGACCATTTCCCGTTGCCGTTTATTGATCAGATGTTGGAGCGTTTGGCAGGTCAGCAGTTTTATTGTTTTCTTGATGGTTTTTTGGGTTATTTTCAAATCCCCATTGCACCGGAAGACCAAGAGAAGACGACTTTTACATGTCCATATGGCACGTTTGCGTACTGTCACATGCCGTTTGGACTATGTAACGCTCCGGCTACCTTTCAGCGTTGTATGGTTGCCATCTTTCAGGATATGATAGAGACGTCCATAGAAGTGTTTATGGTCGATTTTTCGGTTTACGGTAATTCTTTCGATCAGTGTTTGGCTAATCTGGAGAAGATGTTGAAGAGGTGTATTGAGACGAAGTTAATGCTAAATTGGGAAAAATGCCATTTTATGGTGACTGAAGGGATTTTTGTTGG
This sequence comes from Bidens hawaiensis, assembly GCF_021521415.1. Classification (NCBI taxonomy): domain Eukaryota; kingdom Viridiplantae; phylum Streptophyta; class Magnoliopsida; order Asterales; family Asteraceae; genus Bidens; species Bidens hawaiensis. The sequence continues at coordinate 690,878 of NW_027491323.1, forward strand.
GACATAAGATCTCGAGAGATGGTATTGAGGTGGATCGAGCAAACATTGATACTATAAGTAGACTTCCTCCACCGACGAATGTGAAAACGATTAGGAGTTTCTTGGGCCATGCAAGGTTTTATCGGCGACTTATCAAAGACTTTTCAAAAATTACCCGCCCAATGACCCGACTCCTCGAGAAAGACGTACCGTTTGCTTTGGATGATGAGTGTGTGAAGGCGTTCACGTTTTTGAAAGAGAAGCTCGTAAGTGCACCCATTCTTTGTTCTCCCGATCGGAGCTTGCCATTCGAACTCATGTGTGATGCTAGTGATTATGCGGTTGGAGCGGTTTTGGGGCAAAGGCGAGAATAACATTTTCACCCCATCTATTATGCTAGCAAGACGTTGAATGATGCCCAAGAGAACTACACCACCACCGAGAAGGAGCGTTTAGCCGTTGTTTTCGCATTTGACAAATTCCGCTCGTATCTCGTACTTTCGAAGACCACCGTTTTTACCGATCATGCAGCTTTACGTGTCCTCTTTCAAAAGAAAGAGGCGAAGCCTCGTCTTATACGGTGGATTCTTCTACTTTCCGAGTTTGACATCGAGATCAAAGATAAGAGGTGTGCGGAAAACGTAGCGGCCTATCATCTATCCCGCCTAGAAGATCCGAGGAGGAGATTGGTGATACATTCCCTTACGAGTCGATCAATTTTGTTGCGACTGAGAAGCAAGGTATGCCATGGTTCACTTATTTTGCTAATTATTTGGCTAATGGGTTTGTTTTGGAGGGTATGACTACGCAACAAAAAGAAAGTTTTTCCGGGATGTGAATAGGTATGTGTGGGATGACCCGTTCTTGTTCAAGATTGGTGGTGATCGGATTCTGAGGAGATGTGTGGCGAAAAAAGAAGGTTGGGATATTCTCAAGCATGTTCATGAAGGGTAGACTGGAGGTCATCATGGTGCGCATGCTTTCGCGCAGAAGGTGTTTGATAGTGGGTTCTATTGATCGACAGCTGTTAAAGATGCTGAAGAGTTTGTGAAGCTTTGTGTTGCGTGCCAAAGAACAGGTAATATTTTCTCCAAGAATGAGATGCCTCAAAACCCCATTCAAATTCTTTAAATCTTTGATGTTTGGGGCATCGACTTCATGGGACCGTTTCCCACGTCGAACGGTAATAAGTATATTTTGGTAGCGATTGATTATGTGTCGAAATGGGTGGAAGCCCAAGCGTGGCCACAAATGATGCACGAGTTGTTGTGAGATTCATCAAGAAGTTGTTTACTCGTTTCGGTACTCTGAGAGCTATTATTAGTGATCGGGGCACCAATTTTTGTAATACCGTCATGGAGAAAGCATTGGCTCGTTATGGGGTTACTCATCGTACCTCTACTGCTTATCACCCTCAAACGAATGGTCAAGTCGAAAATGCGAATCGGGGGTGAAGAGGATTTTAGAGAAGACGATTGGGGCTAGTAGAAAGGATTGGTCAGAGAAGTTAGATGATGCTTTGTGGGCATTCCGAACTGCATACAAGACTCCGTTGGGAACTACACCGTTTATGCTTGTTTATGGTAAGTCTTGTCATCTCCCGGTTGAGTTGGAGCATCGTGCGTACTGGGCGTTGAAGACGGTTAACATTGATGAGTTGGAAGAGGTACTTTCAGATTCATGAGTTGGAAGAGCTTCGGGAAGTGGCATATTCTCGATCGTTGAACATCAAAGAAAAGACGAAAGCCTACTTGGTCGATGGTTGAAAGGAGGCAAAGAGTTCAAGAAAGGTGATAAGGTATTGTTAATTAACTCTCGTTTGAAGTTTTTTGCAAGTAAATTGAGATCGAAGTGGACGGGACCGTACTTGGTGAAAGAAGTTTTCCCGTATGGAGTGGTAGAGTTGGAGAATCCGGATAATGGAACATCTTGGAAGGTGAACGGTCATCGCTTAAAGCACTATCTTGGAGAACCGGAGGAATCAATCGAGATGGAGGAAACTCCTCTCGATCCATTGCATTGATTTGTCAAACGTGATTCTTGAGTAAGAACTCAAGTGTAGAGTTTGTATATTCGTTCCTATTTTTTTATTTCTATTTTATTTTTATTTTTTTCTTGAGTCACTAACATAGTTTTTTGTAGCTTTTATTTGTTTTTAAGTGCAGGTTCCCTGGACGGATCGCACGAGATATCGCGGTCTACTCAGGTGCGGAATCCTTGCGTAGATCGTTACGAGTATAGAACGCAAATCAAACAAACACGATACGATAAACGAACACGTTATATTGATAACCGAACACGTGATACGATATCACTATTACAGACTCGTGAACCAAAACTGCTAACAACTATCACACGATTCACTCAACAACCCGTTAACCAACTATCCGTAACCTATATATAAATACACGACAACTTCGCCTGACATGTTCAGGCGAAGTTGTCCATAACTTCGCTTGTTCAACAAGTTCGCCTAGGCGAACTTGTTGACAACTTCGCTTTAAACAAAAACATAAATAACAATACAGACTCGATTACAGACACTAGACTATGAACTACTGACATTCATGCACCAACAGACTCCCCCTTGGCAGTAGCTTCATATCTTGATCTTTAAGCTCTTGTCTTGTAATCCTGTATCTTCACGCATGCACTCCTTCTCTAACACATACCGTGACTACTCGCTGATATTTCCTTGCTTCATCCTTCCAAGCAGGAATATAGAATATCTTCTTTGCATTCAACACTTGCAGATCAGCTTTCGATAAGTTAACAAGATGCATCGGATCATACACCCTCAGCACTTCTTGTTCGTCTTCGTCTTCCATCACGGCTTCAGCAGTCTGGCAATCAACGTACCACCATTTTAGATTCTTCAACACATCTTGAGGCATAGTCTTCATTGGAACCTCCTTGATGCATCGGATCGGTTTGTACTTCATCACCATCCATGGCTTGCCATCTGCTCTCATTCCCCTTTCTGTATCCTTCACGAGCTTTCCTTCTTTGGCTTTAATAATTCAAACTTCTTCTCTTTTATGCTTTCTTTCCACACGATCTTCCCAATCACTCTTGCCATGTTGTCGTCACTTCTATTTATCAGGCCAAACCTGGCCAAATCCTTCACCTCACATTCCGGCAACGTATTGAGAGATCTCAGGGTTCTTTTGAAGTATTGAATACCATCATAACGCTTCACCACAAACAACTTTATCTGTTCATCATATATCCAACAGATAATTCCCTTCTTCGACTCAGCATAGCCTTTGATGTTATAACTCTTCTTGAACATGGCTGGAACAGCGGGCTTCTTGGTCTTAATAAACCAATGAGCACAGCCTTCCTTCCACCTAGGCTGCTCCTCCCACTCAGTCTCATCCATCTCAGTACCCATGTCGGCTTTCTCAACATCTGGGATCTCGTGTTCAACGTCTTCTTCTACTATCTCCCCCTCTTCTATCCCATCTTCAATCACAATCTGTGCGCCAATCTTCTCAATCTCCTCACACGGCAGCACATCATCATCAAACACATCATCATCTAGCATATCATCATCTAACTCTCTCAACGCATCAATCACATCATCATCATCATCAACCATCACCACCTCATCACCACCAACTGCACCTGCAGACTCCCCATGAGCTGTGGAAGTCCCAAGAGCTTGAGTAGTTCTTGGCAACTCACCACCTGCACCTTTCGGTGCATTGGGATCATCGTCTCTGTCGTTTCTCTTCTTCGTCCTTAACTCGTCGCCTCTACAGCCTGTCTCCCCCTGAGATGCCAAGAACTCCTTCATAGCATCTATAATACGCCCATGTTCAACCAGGAGGGACGACTGTAGTTGATTCTCTTCTACAAGGCGCTGAATAGCCTGGGTCTGGATAAAGTTTATCCTCGATTGCTCTGCCACGACCCGCTCAAGTGCAGCTATTCTCTCCGAGTCTGAGAGGGTTGCATCGAAATCAAACCTCATGTTAGATGTGTCTTGAGTATACTGAGGAGGGATCTCGAATGTAACCGGGACTTCAGAAGCAGTTGTGGACGTAACCGCAGGTGGTATCGTGACCGACAACCCTGCAGTTGCGACGACCGTCGACTCTACAAACCGTGCCACCACCTCTGAAGGAGTAAGCGTTGGAGGTGGTAACGACACAATCTCCGGAGTCGTCGTCTGTAGTGTGATGGATGGGATGCCAACAGCTGATGTAGCCACCACAGGAACATCTGCAGCGCTTGTAACCTGTACAGAAGTAGGAACAATTGACATACCTGACAATGCGGATGGAGCAAAACGTATAACACGTGAAGTCTCTCCAGCTCCCATACCAGCACCTGTCCTTTCACATCTCGAACGTCTGATCAACTTGTGTATGTCCTCCTCTTCTTCCTCTGACTCACTATCATCCACCGTCCTCTTTCTCTTCCCCAACGTCCTCTCTCGTCTCACCATCATCCTTCTCGCCTCATCCATAACCTCGTCAAGATCTGAGTCAGCCACCGTCGTAGCTGCTCTAGTTACAATCACTTCCCGAACCTGTGCAGCAGAAACCTGCACCTCTTCTTGTGGATCAAAACGATCCATGTCAAAGAAACCTTGGCCGCCAAATGCAGCATCAAGGTCTACATCCTCCTCAGCCGACACCACAGGCACAGTAGGTACATCTCTAGTTGCTCCTGCCTGTTGTGGTTGAGGGTCTCTGAACTCGTCTCCCCAAGCTGGCACATACCCCGGGTTTATCAAGTACCCGAAGAGTGGAGTATGCCTTGGATGACGTTCAGGCTTGCTCCTTGCACTCGAAGTACGGCATTGAGCAAAGATACGCTTGCTCACACTCTCCACGTATCTTATCGGGCGTCGTTGTGGCAAATTCGGAGCCACATGGTTCAAGATCATCTGGATGAATCTTGGATACATTATGAACCGCTCACGAGCCATCGCCCTCCTCTGTCTGTCGATCTCGTAAAAGACCATCTGACTGAAACTATAACGTTTGTTATAGGTCAGAGCAGTCATTGCGGACTGCATGGTCGCACCCATACCATCAGTGCCCGCCTTCCTCCCAGACATGCATACTATCATAACGTGCATGAGGAAGCGCAACTGATCGAGCAGGAACCCCTTCCGTCTCTGGGTATCGCCAAATGGACCAGAATAGCCCATTCGCAGAAACGCTCCATCACGAAACGGAGCCACAAAGTCAGTCGGGTCGTCCCGAGTCTCCTCTCCAAAGCGTAACGCCACCCGAATTTGTTCAGATGAGAACTGAACTTCTTGATTATTTACTGTTGCTCTCATGACCGGGGGCTCAACACGACATCATACTCCACCGTCTGCCAGAAATCCTCGATATTAGGTAAGGATATCGGCAGAGTCGTCGTGATTGCGTGAAATATTCTCGAGCGAATGAGGAAAGAAATGATCTCACGGTAGTCTTCTACTCCGCTCGCTTCCGGGTCTAAGGTAATGTACATATTGTGACCCGGGAAGAATTGCCTCTGATTGTCTCCTCCGTCATCGCCTCCAGCACCTCCAGCACCGGCAACAGCAGCCATATCTGCAACAAACGAACCAAGTTAGATAAACATTAAGACATAACACAAGTTCGCTTGTTACCATGAGCGAAGTTGTGATAAAAACTGTATAGGCGAAGTTAAAGTTGAGGCGAAGTTGGGAACAACTTCGCTTCATCTTTAAGTTCGTCTAATAATTGTTAAGTTAAAAGGATCCCGGCGAAGTTAAAGTTGGGGCGAAGTTGGGAACAACTTCGCTTCATCTTTAAGTTCGCCTTACCACAACATCGCCTCAGGCGAATTTAAGCTTCAGGCGAAGTTGAGCATCAGGCGAAGTTACGGATAACTTCGCCTAAACCTTAACTTCGCCTGAATCTGAAACGGCGACAGTAAGGTTAATCGAAATCTGGAAAACCGGTGTTTCGATTAACTTTGACGATTGAGGAGGCTCAAACACATGATATTAATGATAACTAAACGACCAGGTTGTACATGAACACGTAAAACAAGTTTTGAAATCGGGTATAGGTTTCGAACATCCGAGGTCGTTAACCGGGTGTCGAAACAACCTAGGATTAACAACATCGAACATCGAGTAAAAGATATATAACCCAAACACACCTTTAAATCGGTTTGAGATCGAAGAAAGAAAACAAGTAGGATCAGTATATAAGTTCGCTGTGTAAACGGAGGATAAGTTCGCTGATATTTAGAATAATGAACTGTTTGACTCTTGAAAATCCTTATATAGGGGCGAAGTTATACAGGCGAAGTTACGGATAACTTCGCCTAGGCGAAGTTATCCACAACTTCGCCTGTTCAACAACATCGCCTATATATTTACAAAATTTAACCTTATAAGTTTAACAGTTTTCCAATTAAGTTATAAAACTTTCCTTTAAGAACTAAATGACACGTTCAAGTCCAAGTAACCCGTTATAAACAAATACAACTACAGAAAAAGAAAACTTTAAACAATTAAAGCATAAGGGATCAAATTTCAGTCTCGATAGGGACTGCTACGTTTTAGAAAAGATCCGAACAGGAATCATACTAAGTATGTGACTGTCACATAGATCCGTGTTTAGCTGTATTATGACATAAAGAGACAGGTTGTAAGCAGGTAAATAACTTAAGACGGTTTTCATCGTTTCTGTGATACAAGTTAGGTTTAATTATGCCTCAAAATTTAAGTGGGCAACAACTCAGAAATATTGATGCCTCCTATCTATCCTCAAAGCGTATTTGGCTTTCCCCAAGTCACCCCGAATTGACCTCGACCCATAGTGTCTGATTAAGTTGTAAGTACTCTTCATCTGGTTCTCGTTACACTTTCATCTCTAGAATGTTTCAATACTCACAATTTTTTTTTTTTTTAAAACTCACAAATTTACATAGACTTCAGAGTAGTAAATAACTGCAAGTCCCGAATCTGGATCACTGCAGTTTCTTGAAACGCTATCTTCACGGGAATCAGAACACACATGGGCTCGTGTATGACTGGGTAATCGCTTTTCTGCCTATCATTCGTAAAGATATATATGAAGACATGCAAAACTCTTAAGGAGTTTCCACGTAAAATCAAGTAAATTTAGTTTGTATTACGTCTACTTTTACGCACCATAAAAAGTTACCTTGACATACAATGACTGTCCTAAAGCCTTTTAAGCCTAATAACTTCACTAGTTAAGCACACAAAGTTAGTATATCTATCATTTTCCAAGGTTGGATCAATTTTTCGTTTAACATAGCAAACGTACTTCTTACGAAGTAGTAGACTTGAAAAATAATTTCATTTCCCATAAAAAAAATTTAACATTAATCGCCCCGATCAAAACAAAGTCTTCAGGTAAACGGCTATCCCGAAGATCCAATGGATCAGCTGGACCGACCACATACTAGTATGTGTCCTTATAACTAAGTATGATCGACTAATTTTAAGCGAAAGAATGAAAACTCATCATAAACCGCCCCGGTCACAATCAGTAATCTGGTTAATGGCTATCCTCAAAATCTACAGGTAGAAAATGAGGACCAAAACATATCCGAAAACAAGTCCTTCAAACTGATGTAACCGACATATTTTTAAGCGATAGTGACCCTTTTTTTTTTAATTTAAATATTACAAGAAAAGCATGGTTACTCGGGATTGATCATCCCATTTAGCTCGATAAGGTTTTGAAATCTTGTTTTATCAAACGGTTTAGTATAAAGATCAGCGAAATTACCAAGCGTATCCACCTTTTCAAGCACTATCAGTTTCTTCTCAGCACAATCCCGTATGAAATGATGACGTATGTCAATATGTTTAGTTTTACTATGTTTCACGGGATTGTTAGTTACTGAGATAGCAGCTGTGTTATCAATGCAAATAGGAGTAAGTAAGAAATTCAGACCATAGTCGCGCAACTGTTGTTTAATCCAAAGAACCTGGGAGCAGCAGTTGGATGCTGCCATGTATTCTGCTTCGCAGGTTGAAATTGCGACGGAAGTCTGTTTCTTGCATTGCCACGACACCAATCTGCCACCAAGAAACTGACATCCTCCTGTTGTTGACTTCCGACTCTGATTGCACCCACCATAATCAGAATCTGTGTAGGCGACTAGCTCCAAGTCTCCTCCTCTCGGGTACCACAACCCCAACTTCGGTTTGCCCTTGAGATACTGCAAGATCCTCTTCACACCTTTCATGTGAGATTCCTTTGGGTTTGCCTGAAAACGAGCACAAAGACAAACAGCAAACATTATATCAGGCCTAGAAGCAGTTAAGTACATTAAAGAACCTATAATAGCCTGATACTGAGTTGGGTCCACATCTGCATCACCGTCTGACTCAGCACCCAATTTGTGATTGACGCAGATTGGAGTGTCGAATGGAGTACTGTCCTCCATCTTGAATCGTTTGAGCACATCATTGACATACTTGGTCTGGTGAATGAACATCCCATCCTTCTTTTGATCAACCTGCAATCCTAAAAAGAAAGTTAGTTCACCCATAGCACTCATTCAAACCTTTTCTTCATGACGGCCTCAAAATCTTAACACATGGAGACTTTTGATGCAGCAAAAATAATGTCATCCACGTAGACTTGCACTAGCAGGAAGTCGCTTCCTTGTCTCTTCACAAACAGCGTGCTATCAATCTGACCTCTTTCAAACCCATTTTCAAGCAAGTAGTCTGATAAAGTTGAGTACCAGGCACGAGGTGCCTGATGTAATCCATACAATGCCTTGCTTAACTTGTACACATGGTCTGGAAAATCTGGGTCAGGAAAACCCGGAGGTTGCTCAACATACACAACCTCATCAACTTTCCCATTCAAAAAAGCACTCTTCACGTCCAACTGAAATACCTTCATCTTTTTATATGCAGCAAACGCCAAAAACAATCTTATGGCTTCCAACCTTGCGACAGGAGCGAACACTTCATTATAATCAATCCCCTCTTGTTGATTGAATCCTTTCACAACTAGCCTCGCCTTGTTTCTTATGATAATCCCTTTCTCATCTCTCTTGCACTTAAACACCCATTTTGTGTCAATCGCATGCACATGCTTTGGTTTTTCAACCAAATCCCAAACTTCCATTTTCTTGAACTGAGCCAACTCTTCTTGCATGGCTTCGACCCACGAGCTGTCCTTTAAAGCCATTTGATAATTTTTCGGTTCAATCTGGCTGATAAAGCAGGTGTACAAGCATTCGTTGATTATTCCTGTCTCCTTAATGCTTGTGTAAACACAGGTGTGCTCATCCAAGCTACGTCTTGTTTGTACACCGGAGGACACATCACCAATCACATTCTCCAAAGGGTGATCTTTATGAATTCTCGTGGTCGGAACAGAACCGACATTCAAATTGTCTTCCAAGTTAGAAGAGAGCTCGTCAATGGTTGTTTCATGCTGAGAGTGAAAAGGATTGATAAATTCTTCTTCAGTTGAGGCAGCAGGGGTATCGATAGTATTTGATGAGGAAGGTTGACATTTATCAATCAGCTGTCTTTGCAATAGATTTTCTTCCTCATCAAGGATCATCTTCGTAGCAACTCTTTCTTCTTCTTCAGAAATATCTAAATCCGGTATGTTAAAAGACTTAAAAAGTTTAACATAGTCGAAAAACTCTGCAGGTCCGTTGCTTGGTTTTGGCGGCTGGTAACTTGTGATATCGGTGTTACACACCACCTCAACCTTGCTGGTCGATGTATTGAAGACACGTCTGTTGGGAGTCCCAACAACATAACCGACTAAGATTCCTTCATCGGATACTTCACCAAATTTAGAATTTGTCTTCAAAATCGAACAAGGGGACCCGAATGGTTCAAGACCACTCAAGTTGGGCTTTCTCCCATGCATAAGCTCATAACACGTTTTACCAAGTCTTTTAACAGTTAAGACCCTATTCAGAACATAACAAGCTGTAGCAACAGCTTCAGCCCAAAACACCACAGGAAGCTTCGAATCAGCCAGCATAGTTCTGGCTCCTTCAATTAACGTTCTGTTCTTCCTTTCAGCCACTCCATTCTGTTGCGGTGTATACGGAGCGCTGTATTGGTGTTCAATCCCTCTCTGAAGACAGAAGATCTCCATCTCAAAATTCTTGAACTCCGTCCCATTGTCACTCCTGATGAACTTGACCCTTTTATCCATAACGTTCTCAACTTTGGTAATCAAATTCTTCACCATCTGAGCCGTTTCGTCTTTTGTTTTCAGGAAATAAACCCACGAATATCGTGAGTAGTCATCAGTGATCACCAAGCAATAAGAAGTACCTCCTAGACTTTTTGCATACACGGGACCGAAGAGATCCATGTGAAGCAATTCTAGAGTACTGGCAATTGAATTTACTTTCTTGGTGAGATGGGATTTCTTGTGCTGCTTTCCCTTCTTGCATGCTATACATTTATCTTCAAAATTGAAATTTTTCAAGGGAACGCCCAGCACAAGCCCATTCTTGACAATGTGGTTCATCTTCCGAAGATGAATGTGTCCCATTCTCCTATGCCACAATTCGGACTCTGTTTCACTCGCACTTGTCGGAAGGCATGAATCTGCCGTGGCCATTTCAGTTGATCTCATATCCATAGTGTACGTATTTCTTTCACGTGGAGCCTTCATCAAAATCCACTCCTCAGGTATCTGAAAACCCGGTTTCAGCACGATCTCCTCGTTCTTTGTAAAATGAACGGTGTACTCCTTATCACAAATCTGCGACACACTCAGCAGATTGTATTTCAATTCTTCTACAAAGTTAACATTCTCCAATGTCATCTTTCCGTTCGACACCGTTCCCCTTCCAGTAATATTGCCTCCACTTTCTCCGGCAAAACTTACTCTCCCTCCTTGAACAGGTTTCAAATCGTGTAACAAATATTTGTTACCCGTCATGTGCCGGGAACAGCCGCTATCCACAACCCAAAGATTATTGGCAGCCCTGTTCAACTGTTCCTGCACAACAAAGCAAAAGATTAGAATTTAGGGACCCAAGACCAATTGGTCTTGGATCTATACATAACAAACTTTGGCTTTCCAAAGTTAGTATCACGATAATTCCTGTAAGTTCCATTAGGATATCTCATTGAAGATTGATAGTGAGGCCTTCCAAACCTTTGAGAATTGAAAGAATTATAGCTAGTGGTTTGGTTATTAGCAGTGTAAAACTGAGATTTGATTCTATGAAAACCTGAATTAGTCACATTTTTGAATTTTAAATGGTTTTCATTTTTAGCAGCATGATTATAACTATTAGGCTTATTCTCAGTTTTAGTAGACCTTACACCTCTGAATCGCTGCTTCAGATGGCAATTTGCAACAAGATGTCCTAACTGATTACATCTAAAACAACACCTATGCTCAACTTTTTTATCAACAGGTGTTTTAGATGTCGAGGCTATATTACCGCCCGTTCGTCTCACATATGGTGGGACGTACGGGTTTAGTGGAGTACTCTTTTTATTCGTTTTATCTTTTTCTCCACTCTTGGGTAACACAACCTCCTCTTTTGCCTTACCAGACTCGGATGACTTATCCGAATCTGACGAGACTGGACTTTGATCAGAAATTTCAACACTTGAAACAGGCGAACTTGTTTCGCCTCTACTAACATTTGGTTCTTTAACCGTTACTTTAATTGGCACTGTTTGAGCAACCACAAAGTCAACAGATTTCTGAACACTAGGGTTAAAAGTGTAATTGTGATTGTACGGTGGTGGAACCTCATGATAACCGATTCCTCCTCTCTTAGAAGAGGTACCTTGATCACTAACAAGGTGATCAAGAATAGCAGAAGAATTTCTGAACTGCTCCAGTTTTCGATTCAGTTCCACCACTTTCACCTGGTGGTCAGCAATCTGTTTTTCTCTCTCAGCAATTAGTTTGGTCTTTTCTTCCAAAACCTCATAACTTAAATCAATCACTTCAATTTTTTCAGCAAGTTTAGTTTTAAACTTTTAACATCTTTTTCACAAGCTTTTATTTTAATTTTATAATTATTTTCTCTTGATTTAGTAAAGTGATGATCTTCTTTTAAGGTTTTAAATTCAGCATCCAACCTAACATACTGATCGGTAATAGTTGCTAGTTGCTCAGACAAGTTCTCACATTTTGAACATATAGGTTTAGAACATACCTCGGAGAGCTGGTCATTGTCATCTGCCATAAGAGCTTTTCCTTATTTGGTAGCCCTCTCACTTTCTTCAGTTTCAACCTTTGCCAAATTTGCCTGCTCAAAAGATTCTTTAGAAAGCATGTTCCAGTTATATTCACCATCTCCTCTGGAAATCATGGCACTGTAATCTCTTCTTCCCTCATTATGCGGTGTAGACTTTCCTTGACTTCGTTCTACACGCTCATTCCTACATTCTTTAGCGAAGTGACCGTTTTGTTGACAATTGTAGCACCTTACCTTTGACTTGTCGAACCCTGGTCTTCCTCCGACAAACTTTCTACCGGTCTTATTCATAAACCTCTTCACCCTCCTTACAATCATGGCCATCTGCCATTGTAGATCCATTTCTTCCATATCGTCAGCATCAATCTGATCGTAATCTTCATCCAACATAGCTGGATCAACAATCTTCCCTTGAATATAGTTCTCATAGGAAGCAATGAAAGAAGCATAGAGGCCAAACTGCTCTTCAGCAGACTTGACACTCATAGGCATCTTGGAGTAGTTGTTGCTGGGAGCACTTGAAGAGCAACTACTCTTGCTTACCTGGGGTTGAGAACCACTCGATCCAGCTGCTACATAGCAAACATCCCCATTTGTGTTAACTGACACATACCCCTCATGAGATGAGTTGGGGCCCGACTCTCCCTTTGTGTAGTAGGCAGCCGATTCAGTCTTCGATCCTGAGCTAGTGTTGACTTTAGCTCCATACATACCTGGATCTTGAACCTGATCCATAGAGGTCTCTTTTCTGGCCATGTTAAGCTCAAAGGTTCTGAGCTTGTTGACTGCCGTTTCAAGATCATATGTGGGAAAGTCCTTGTCTTCCCTCATCAGCACAGTGTACATCTCCCATTATGGTGGGAGAGCATCCAGAAGCTTCTCAACTATCTCTTCTTCTCTGTAAGAAATGGAATAGTTGCTCAGTTCAGTCATCAGATGATAATATCGAGTGATGATATCATCTAATGATTCATTCTTCAAATACTTGAAGACTGAGAACTGGGTCTTGAGCAGTTTTTTTTTGAAGCCCGGATTCCTACATTTCCTTCAAATCTGCTCTTAAGGGCTTCCCAAAGCTCCCTTGCTGAAGTGTACTTCCTAAAAGTATGAAGGATCTCCTGTGGAAGAGCCATGGTAATAGCAGCATGAGCCTTGCTCTCAGCCTCATACATCTTCTTCTCTTCTTCTTCCATTTTACTATACTTCTTGATTTGGTCACGACCTTCATACTCCATAATTGGTGGAATATAACCATCCTGGATGCATACCCACATCTTCGCATCCTGGTATTTGATGTACTGTATGAACCGATCCTTCCATGCAACGAAATCGGTTCCCTTCAGCAATCTTGGGGCCTTGGTAGCCGACCCTGCTTCAACTTCCATCTTCACTAACTCAGAGATGTTGATCGACGACATCTTTTCCGAAAAGTAAGAAACCTGAAAAGTTAAAAATTTTTTTTTTTTTTTAAGTACTGTAGGCGAAGTTACGGATAACTTCGCTTGAAGTAGGCGAAGTTGTAGAGAACTTCGCTGAAGAACTTCGCTGATCACCCTGCTGATTAACTTCGTTGAAGAACTTCGCTTAAGGTAAGCGAACTTAAGAGGTAGGCGAAGTTGTAGAGAACTTCGCTTGAATTAAGCGAACTTGAGAAGGTAGGCGAAGTTGTGGATAACTTCGCTTAACCTTATATCTTCGCTGAAACCCTACGCACAGTGACGGCAACTTCGCCTGATGAACACGAAGTTTCTGCAGATCTGTAAATCGGATTTTAACAAGGTTTTTGACGGTGTAAAGGCTTGAACACGATGGTAGGAGGTGAAAATGATCAAAAACACCAAAAACACGTCCCGCGAATAGTCGAAACGGAACGATTTCTACACCCGCGTGAATATCCCGAACCTCACAATCGAGCAAAAGCTCTGATACCAATTGTATCGACTCGATTACAGCAGATGGCAAAAGCTCTGACAACTTCACTTTAAACAAAAACATAAATAACAATACAGACTCGATTACAGACACTAGACTATGAACTACTGACATTCATGCACCAACATTAAGTTTTTAAGTTTTGAAGGAAGATAGCGAGAAGATCCCCTTGAAGTTTAATGCAACATTCAAGTGTGGGGATGGAGCAGCAGGAGCCGTATACTTTTTATTTATCTATTTGCTACTGTTATTCATATTATATATTGTTTAGGGTTGATTGGTTTGGTTACATACTTTGAATGCTTAATATCTATCAAGTTGATAAGATATATTTTTAGATATTGTTTGTATCATTTCCGCTTCCGTTCGTGTACGAGAAAAGAGATATTGGTTGTGGAGCATGATCGGAGATGGAGGGCATCTATGGAAAAAGATTTTGGCATCATATTTCATTTGCATACTACCAGCTAAATCTTTTCCTTTTTACTTCTATTTTTGTGTTTTTAGTTTTTAATTTCTAGCTTTGTTTTGTTTTTATTTATTTTTGTACTTTTAGATTTTTTTTGTTTTTAAATTTTTTAGTCGTGCTTCCGTCCCTGCGTTGAGGACAATGCAAATTTTAAGTGTGGGGAAGGGAATACATTTGTTTTTTTCGTTTTAGTTTTTTTCGTTTTAGTTTTTATTAAAAAAATGTTAAAAAAACAAAAAAAAATTTTAAAAAGTTTTGAAAAATGTCCCTTGATTTTGTTTCTTTTTCCGTATAAATGGGAGATGAGGATACTTATCGGGAATCGGTTTTTCAAACTACTAATAATAAGATATAATAAAAGAACACGCACTTAACTTGGGATGTGTCGGTAGGCTCAGCCTTGAGAATGAAAGGGAAGTTTGATAGTTGGTTTTAAACGATAAAGATTTGATTTTTAGTGGGAAACATGTTAAGTCTGTATAAAATAAGAGATGAAAGGTCTGCCATACTCAAGCCTCATTTTTAGTTTGACTGTAGAAAATTAAAAATTTTATAGAAATTTGAATACGCTATCATACGATGCTTGGGTAGGTTTAAACGTTAAAGTATACCGTGTAGCCGGTGATATATACTTAAAACTTTCACTTCTAGTTTTATTGGTTAACACTTCATAGGCGTATGGTTTTATAGCCTTAAATCCTGTATTGATGGGATGCCTTGGGTTCGGAGACCACGGGTCTTTTTACGGTTGTTCATCTGGGTATCTTCGGATATTTAAACAAATAAAAGCTTTTAAGCATAAACCCGCAGTTTACTGCAATCATTACACTCACTTACATCAATTACAGTGAAGTAAAATCTTGATGATCCAGTGATCATCCCGCTGTTAGTCATACGTGGTCCTCTTACTTGCGTCCCATACCATTAAGAACAGGATCAACTAGAGACACGACATATGTAAACCAACAGATGGAAACTTGTAATATCACGTGTGGTAATGGGTCCGAGGTATTGCTTGATAACGGGGGTATGTCATGTAGTGGGGAACACTAGCTAGTTAGTTGAATAATTGAACCTTAATCGTATCTAATGGCTGCTTGGTATACTTTATTGTTTAAATTTTGGTGGATAAACAATATCCTTGATCGTCTTAGCTATTCATGAAAAATGTGCAACAATGTTTTAATCTGATATCTATGAGGTTTAAGTCAAGCTGGGGTGGTTTGATCCAGTAAAATTTAAAATAAAGCGGGTCTTAACTGTGGGTTCCACTATATAATAATAATAATAATAATAATAATAATAATAATAGTTGGATCTTACTTGTCCCGGTAAAGACAAAGGCATGGGTTTAAGTGGGCAACAATATCGGTAATCGCAGTTTTTGTGTTGTTCTAAAATTTTAAGATAACCTATATGTTTTTAAGACTGTATTTCTCCGATTCTGATCCCATTGCAACTAGACTTTTTCAGGGACGAAAAAGGTTTCAGTGTGGGAATATTTGATGTGGTATAAATTATATATAAATACTATAAATATTTTCTACACTTTTAATTACTTTTGAGTGGTTTTTATTTAACGCTAGTCAAAAATGTTTCATATTCGATTTTAAAGATCTAAAAAAGAAAGATGAGTTAAACATACAAGTAATGCAAACTTTTTTTTGGTCATATTGAATTATATAAAAGTCCACTGAAAATTAATTAAATTACTCATGCTGTTTTTTTTAAATATATTATCATGGTGGTGAAATAGTTAAAGATGCAAAGACAACATGCTCTCCAATAATTTGTCATATTAATTGTTTTGACTTTTGAATGGATTTTAAACGTAAATTTTGTTTGCATTGTTTTGAACTAAATGACAAAATTCATGATTGCAAGCCCACTAGTAAAATAAGTCAGTTATGTTAAAATGCATGGGATTTTGGATAAATTAACCGACTCACGTGGGGTTGGGCCGAAGAAAGAAAATAGGGTTAAAGTAAAAAGGCCAACTTGGAGAGGAAGTAAAGGAGAATTAATATAAA
The DNA here is from genome assembly GCF_021521415.1 of Bidens hawaiensis. NCBI lineage: Eukaryota > Viridiplantae > Streptophyta > Magnoliopsida > Asterales > Asteraceae > Bidens > Bidens hawaiensis. The sequence continues at coordinate 707,465 of NW_027491323.1, forward strand.
TAAAAGTGTCAGGCGGCAATAGACAGGAGAGGACGCAAGTAATTATTGGGAGCTGTGAGGAGGAATTCGAAACATGCTGGCACAAGGAAAAAGAAGAAGAAATTAAAGGAGAAAGCCTTTTGGTTCAACCAGAGAGCGTCCGGGTTCAACACCTATTCATCCAAATATCCTTATTATTTGGTTTGAATTTTTTATTTTTGTCATGAATTTATTGTTTGAACCTATTTATTATCTTTTGGTCTTGAGTATGGTTGTTGGCTAAACCCCATAGACTGCCTAGGTTATGATGAACCAACTTTGATGTTTTGATTTAACTTGGGATTATTTTTCGTTTTGGTTTTTATGCTTTAGTAAAAAATTTACTTATATTAAATCGATGCATATGGATGCTTAGGATTGTTTGATGAGTTTTATTCCATAGTTTCCTTGATTATTGTTTGTCATATGATAGGTTGCTATTAGATCAACTACTTTGTGTTCTTGATTTTTTTATGATTGATGTCATGATAAGATCATAGGGATAATATTGTCAAATAAACCTAAGTGTGCTGCTAACATAAAATCTATAAAGTGCTAGGTTATTGATAGATCTTTATTATTTAATCTTGCTAGATTTAGTTCTTCATAAGGAGTCCGTCTAGGGTTGATTATTTATTATTGTCTATTAAGTCAATTAAATATTTCAAATTGCCTTTGATTTCCGCGTTGTAAAGGTAGGATTTCGTTATAAAGGAACTAGATCATAATTAATTAGGTGACCGTAAGGGAACTTAATTTTTAATACTGTTGTGCGTTAAAACTTGTTAGACACCCATAGGTGTCTTCTTGAGAAGGGTCAGGGGTCCTATTCGGGTTTTCTTTTAAGTGTCTATTTTCCAATCCAAATCCATAACTAAATATTTTCCCAGTTAATTCATAACTGAAATTTAGGGGATTCTAGCCTAGGTAGTTTTCTCATCATTATCATCATCATCATCATCATCATCATCATCATCATCGTATTTAATTAAAAAACTTTTGCTTTCGTTTAAATTATTTGTTTTCTTAACTATTTTTTAATTATAGTATTAAATTAGTATTTTAAATAAAAACCCCCCAAACAAATATAAATTAATAAGTCGTGTTTGTAGTCGAGTCTAATTAGCTAGTAAACGTAATTTAGAGAGTCTCCTGGTTCACTTGTTGGTTAGTAGTTTAGTCAAGTTTTAGAGAGTCTAGAGTATTACTTAGTGTTTATTTTTAGTTAATTTAGTTAATAAATATTAAACTACTTTTAGCACATCACTGATCTTACCAGCATGCTGAACATAACTAAAAAAGATTTTTTCTTTGATTTTGAGAAAGATTTAAGTTTAGTGGATGATAATGTTCTGGTGAATGAACATACTGAAGAAGAGGAACCGGACAAGGAACCAATGACGTATGTAAATGCTGCTGATCATGTATTTCTAGAATTTGATGAAGAGTTTGATGAGGAAATTGAAATGATAAGTGGAATTTGATAGTCAAGGTAATCCTATACCCTCTGAAAAGGCAAGACGGTAGAAGAAGCTGAGGTGAACAGTCAAGAACAGGATTATTGGTTTGAGAGAAAGAAGATTGAGCCAAAACGCATATACTTGAATCCAGTCAAGTACTACAAGAAAGAAAAGGAAGTAAAACTGGGCAAGGTTGTGAGTATTGCTTACTTAAAGAAGATTAGAAAGATTACTGCAAGAAGAACGTATAGCGTACAGTATTTTGAAAGTCTATGCAAGTTGAAATCTCTACCATGGATGGATGTTGTGGACATTGTTGAAAAAGAGTTATTGTATTGTCCTAAATGTGGGCCGGTGAAGGAGATTTGGGATTTTATTAAGCGTCAAGCAAAATGCAGATTTAGAAGCTGGACTCCTCAAACACCATATCTCCATGTATCTGAAGTAAAGAAAGATCCAGATACAGATGAGTTTGTAAAAACTTGGAAATACAAGCAGCCTAAAACTCTTAAAGTGATTCCTATGTATCCTATGGAGCAAGACTTTCATGTTTATTTTCGTTGGTGGTATTATGATGAGAACAGGGGTGAAGCTCAATTTTTTTTGAAATGAGATGGAATGTGGGATGTGATAGATGTGATAGATCCCATGTGGTTAGTAAACTGCTCGGAGAAGGATATAGAGACGCTACATAAGTGCAAGATACAAGTTTCACGTGATAAACATCATGCTTCTGCTATGCAATATCAGAAAGTGATCAAGATTTGTCATAAGTATAAAATTCATTCAAGAGAAGTGTGGAAGAGCAAGTCGTTCAAGATGGGAGAAGAGGAAGAACAGAAGGAGAAAGAGAGAGAGGAGGAGATTAAAGAGAAGATAAGGATTGCTTCATTGAATAAATTCCAATATAAGGGTGTTGGAGTATCTATTCCCACAAATCAAAAGCCCTCAAATAAACGTTCATGGGAGGATATGAGGAAGGAGTATCGAGAAATGGTTTTTGGGATGAAAGACTGAAGATTGAAGATCGAATACCTAGCAACATCCAAGGGGGGGTTTGTTAGAGCATAATGACTATTGCTAGGGTCTTAGTTGTATTAGATATGATTGCATAGGGCTAGAATTGTCAAATGTATGTTTTGTATGTGAGATTAACGCATAAGTCACAAGCACCGCATATGTTATGCGGCGCATAACATTTGCGCTGTATAACTTATACGGACTTGGTGTCTTACATGTTGTTTCCTATAACAGGGGACTTATGCGTTATTCATTAGATTTTTGGTGAATGTTAGAGTGAGAGAGTAGAGAGAGAAAGTTGCCAAAGAGTCATATGTTGTAACCTTTGAAGTTATCAATGAATATGATACTTAATGTTTACTTGTTTTGTTCACTCTCATTGGATTCCGCACATTGGGATACAAGCTATAACATCTAGAGATCCTAATTGTTATCTACATCAGCATAGCATCCTATTTCAAAAGAGAAACAAAAGATATTGCAAAAGCCCTTTTTCTGATGAATATACAAATTCATGCATCTGCATAAGAAATTTTACACATTTGAAATCAACTGGAAATGATGTGATACCAATCAAACAATTAAAGAAACCAATGAGTACTTCTTTTTTTACTATTTTACAGCAACAACTTAGCCAAAAATATGAAGTGGTGGAGCTGTATAGTAGCACACTTTAAGGAATACTAAAGGTTGAACAACACCAATTGTAAGCCTCTCTATTATTATCAACGAAATACAGATATAAGATTCTTTCGAATCCCCGGTACATACAACACATTATCTAACAATAATTGTTTCCCATAAATAAATAAAAGATCGACTTTTCCAATCCCTTCGATAGGCTCGGTTGATACATTCCCCATCCTTAGCACAAATCCATATTCAATTAATTTCAGTTATATGAACCATCTTGAATCTTTGCAAACATGGCATGTAGCACCCGAGTCTACCCAACAAGCTTTCACATCATTCTGCACATAGAATGATTCAGCAATTAGTGTAACATTCGTTATTTTCCAAACCCAAAAATCCGACCCGTTTAAATTTTCGGTTTTGTCTACACACACACACATATGTGTGTGTGTGTGTGTATTAATTTTCATTTATTTGACATTCGTCAAGTTTATTATTTACAATTGTATTTGGACTCGTAAAACCGACCGTTTTATCACCCAATGTATTCTTGTTTACTGTTTATCGTTAATATTATATTCCCAATAATTTACAACTAATGTTCATTAATTTTCTATTTTCATTTAACGTATCTCCGGGGTTTAAAAATTTCATCAAAATTAAACGCGTTGCAAACTACTCGGGCATATTATGAAAATATCAAAAGTTTATAACTTTTACCCAAGCTTTATCTTTTCCAAAGTTAAAGGTTTAAAATGAAATTATATTTAAATCCAAAACTTAAAATTATTGAAACTTGAGGGACTGGTTATGTAAAATAACTAAAATATCATCCATCCCAACCCAGCCAATCTGTCACCCCGTTTTTCCGGCAACGCCGGCGGCGACGGCGTTTGACGAGCCCATTTACCCCGCAAAACTCGTCCATTAGCCAAATTAATCCGCGTCTTTGACCTTGGACCATAACGAAATCAATAATATACGAATTATATTGCGTTATAACATCTTGATATTAACAAAGTTTAGCCGTAACAACTGCCGGAAAATCATCCAAATGCATTAACTTGTACCAATCCTCAATTAGTACCAATCTAAACTTGTAGTATAAATAGGACAGGAATCCCCATCTAAACTTGTACCAATCCTCAAATTAATCAAACATACACTCAATAATCCGTATTCATTCATTTAAGTTTATATTCCGGCCAAGTCTTGTTCACCATCAAACCTTAACAGTTACATGTATTTTTTATATGCATTTGTTTCGTCTTGAGCTGTAGAACAAAACCCCTAATTTAGTTTTGATGAACATGGAACCAATTAGGAAAATTGTAATCTAGGGTTTCTTAGAGGAAGATGATGAACTAGAAGTCTAATATATATATTTTTCTATGTAAGCCATAACCAAATATCATCCTAGCTCAGTGGGTTAATACCTTTGTATGGGAATCATCAGACACGGTTCGAACCCGAGTCAATGCATATTTTTTTTGTTAGTTTCTTAAAATCATTTTTTTATATATTATTAATCCAATAAATTATTTAAAAATCATAATAAATCAATAAAATCGTTTTTATACTAAACAAAATTTTTATAAATAAAGTATAAGTTTTATCTTACCATTTTCCATGTGAAAACTAACTTTCATAAACATTAACCCGTTAAAATAAATTCGTTCGTTAACTTTGAATCATTAAACCTTATTTCATTTGCTATAATTCACTAAACTTTATTTAACTTTTAATTCGTTAAAACCGTTAGAAATTAGTTTAATTCGTAAACTTTAGCCTGTGCATTGCAAAAATCATATTTCTCTTATTAATGTTAAGTTATTAGCCAAATATTCTCTTCAAATAATAAGTTTCGTTAAAGCATTAAAATTAGATTTTATTTCGATTCGTTAGCCTTAACTCGTCAAATTTAATTTATGCTTGGTATTTCCCTATATTAATATCAAATTACTAATTAAATAATATTAGAATAATATAAATCGTTAAGACCCATTAAAACTTAAAAATATTATTATAATATAAAATGACATAAAATGTGAACAATGCTTAATCCTAAAGTTGAATTATATAACTTTTCCTATCTCGTTAGTTAGATTTCATTTTTGTTTTTAATTATAGTTCTTGAAGTTCGGTTGCTTCGGTTTTGATATTTTGCTTTCGGTTTATATTTCAAGTTATCTTCGTTTTCGAGGTGAGTTTTCATAACCCCATTTTAAACGTTTATTGGGGTGTAGCACGTTACAAGCTTTTATCGATTTATGTCATGTTTCAAACATGTTAATATTATCTATCTGATTCTTTTATGATTACCTTACGTGAAATTATGTACAATGTGTTTATCGTTTATGGTTGTTACATCAAACATACAACATCAAAGTGAGAGGGTCCGAAGGGACGTACCTGCGCCGCCTATTCTATGTCCCGGTTTGACTAAATGATGGTTATCATTCCCCTAGGTTGGGACGTTATTTACATACTTGTTATCATCTACGTATGGTTGATATTATTGCATGAGACATATAAATCGAGAAATTTTATATTATATATATACTTCAAACTTATGAATTCTCACCAACTTAAATGTTGACAAAAATATATTATTTTCAACGCGCTACAGGTTAAATCGATGGCGTGCTAAGGATGAAGATCATTAGTATACCTTAGGTTATTTAAGTAAAGAACTTATTTGTGATTCGATAAATTGTATATTATCTCTTTTACTTTATGAACAATTTGTGTACTTGCTATGTTATGAAATGAAATAAATGTAATTATTGTCACTTTAATAGTGTTACAAGCTTATGAGTGATCTGTACGTTACACCCGGGCGTGTTCCGCTTAAAGCCGGGGTGTTACAATTAGTGAATTACGTATTAACTTTATATCCGAACACTTTTCCAATTTCTTAACGTTCATCGTTAATAAATTTAAAGTAAAGTCCGAGTCAAGTGACTCACTTTTATTTCCTTTCACTAATCTCAACCTATTGCCGAACAAATTGTTCATTGGGCTACGTGCAGGGGAAATTTGTCATGGACCAAAATTTACTTCATTTGTAACAATAATTAAATCATGAGAAAACTCATTATTATTAATATTTAACCCATGGCATGATTCAGTTGGATTATTAAAATTACATTCAAGCAAATTTATTGATCTAAAGATGATTTAGATAACATACCCGGTTGAGGCGGTGGATCCATAGACCCACTTAGACTGGCTCCACTTGCTTCACACAACAATCCTTCTTCTTGTGACCCATCTTACCACACCTCCAACATCCTTCATCAAGCTTCTTATTTGGTTTTTTATAGCCACCTTTGCCTTCCTTTTCTTTCCAATAAATTGATTCCCTTTCTTGAAATTACCATCCTTTTCAACCAAGTTAACAGAGTTTTGACCCGTGTCCATTTTCCCTTTCAATTTCCTAGATTCTTGAATCCTAAGAGATTCTTCAATCCTAATATGGCTACCTAACTTGTAACACCTGTTAACTCCGGTTTGAAGAACTAAAGCTTGTAGAGTATGTATAACTCTCGGGACTTAACCGACGTTTCTCGGAAGCCTTCACGTCATCACGGTACGTTAAAGAACCTAACTATTCCTTCCATTTTGCCTTACACTTGAATCTAGAAGGACTAGAATGTAATATCTTAAGTTATAACATAAAAAAAAATAAAAACCATAGCCACACTAGCTGGGTGATCGGCAGCTTCTCCAAGACCAAGACCCACGTTTTTTTTCTTGTGAAGCCAATTTTAGAACTTCAATTCAAGGCTAACCGGGTGGCTGCCCAATTGAGCGTTTCCGGGGATGTTTTGAGTGAGGTTTTCGCATCAAAATCCCACTAGGTATGACATGCTCATCATATTATAATTTCATGGTCATTGGACGTGTTTAGGTCGGTCAATCGCTTTTAGTTCGAAAACTAGGATTTACCGGGTGTAGAATTGCAAATTGTTGAGCTTGATGCGTTAGTTGATCGGATGACCGACCGATTTAGTTTGTGCAGCCCTAGGGAGGTTTAAGGGCTGTGGAAAAATTATTTTTTTGGTGCTCGGGGCTGTCAGGGTTAGTGCTTCGTCAATCGAGTCGGCGGTGCGCGAATTTTCGTTTAAATGTTAAAGTAAGTGTTGTAAAAAGGAACCGTCAACCCTATCAACTCGGGTGAAATATTTATGATGAATGAAAAGGTTTAAGACGGAATTTGGTCCATTCGGGGTTGATTCGGTTAACAAATGGTTTTAAGGATTATTTCACGCGCATTCGACCCAATTTGACTATCTTTGGGCCTTGGGCCAAGTATTGGGCCTTGGCCCAAGTGGTTGGGCCTTGGGCCAAGTATTGGGCCTTGGCCCAAGTGTTAGTCATTGGGCCAAGTATTGGGCCTTGGGCCAAGTTGTTGGGCCTTGGGCTAAGTGGTTGGGCCTTGGGCCAAGTGGTTGGGCCTTGGGCCACGTGGTTGGGCCTTGGGCTAAGTGTTGGGCCTTGGGCCAAGTTGTTGGGCCTTGGGCCAAAGTGTTGGCCTTGTGCGGCCCATTAGGCTAAAGTTTTCCTACAGTCTAGTTTAGTAACGCGTTATGTATAATTTACAGGCCCTTGCTTGTGATTTTGCCCTTAGGAACTTCCTAGCTCGTTGCAAGTATTCGATCGATCTCAGGTGAGTTCTTGATGCCCCGTTTAACTCTTTTCAAGTTTTGGGCTAGCATGCACACCTAAGTGTTTTTCTTACTTGATGAAATGTTATGAATGGTTTTATATAGGCTTGCTAGTATCGGTAGGCCTTGGAATGTGTATGTATATGTATATATATATTTATAATGGCCATTATTTGACGAATGTTGTAGTCGTCTCGACTACTGAATGTTGCGTATGCCTACCTTGTGTTTGCACGCGCCAAATGTTACGTGTTTGGGTTGTACGTTTGCTCGACCCTGAATGTTTGTAGTCATCTCGACTACTGAATGTTGCGTATGCCTACGTTGTGTTTGCATGCGCTGAATGTTACGTGTTTGGGTTGTACGTTTTCTCGGCCCTGAATGTTATTATTGAATGTTATATATATATATATATATATATATATATATATAGGAATGCACGTATAGAGATTACGTAAGGATGATTATTTATTTGAATGTGGTGACCTAACCAATGTACTTCCGTTTACCGTTATAAAACCGTTGGAATGATTATTAAAACTGTTGCTACTTATTTAAAACTTGAACTCACTCAGCTTAAGCTGATTTTGTCTGCATGTTAGTGTGAGTTTCAGGTTAGGAAGAGGATGCCTTATCACTTGGACGTGCACAGAGCTACTTGGACGGTGAAGGGCATACTGGAATGAGGAATTACTTATAAACCTTTTATTTCAAAAGACTTTTAAAAGTTATAATTAATTTTGATTTTGGGAACTTATTCATCTATTTACGTTTTCCGCAAAATTTATACTCTGATATGTTTGTTTTAATGGAAGAAACGGTTTTTAAGTTTATTAAATTTTACGAGTGTTTGAATGATTAACAACTGTGGGGTTTCCCGGGGTTCGGGGCCTTACAACTGGACCAAACTCAATTGCTCCTTTTGGTGTTTCAAGGTATGCTTAAAATCCTTCTATAATGGAGGCGATTTGTCAATGATACTAGAAACTGCAATTAACTCATCCATATGCATATTGTGTTATTCAAATTGACCAAGAATGTGTTGCAACTCATTAAATTGATCCACAGTTGGCCTATTATCCGACATCTTGTAAGAGTTGAAGTTACTTACAAGAAACTTTTTACTAGATGCGTCTTCTGCCATATATTTGGTTTCTAAAGAATCCCACAAATCCTTGATAGACTTAACATTTTGATACACATCGAAGAGTGCATCACACGTCCCATTCAATATATGTCCGCGACATATATAGTCGTCATTTTCCATTATTTCAATCGCCTTCTCTGATGTTCAAGATTTTCATATTCAGATGCCTTAGGCATTGGAATGGTAAAAACATACACAACTTTCAAAGTTGTTAGAAGAAAATGCAATTTTTCTTCCATCTTCTGAAATCATGTCCCTCAAAATTTTCAAGTTTCAAAAATTTGCTAGACATATCTTTAATTGATTCCTCAGCCATTTTATCTGAATTGAATTAAATTTCCATTAATCACAATTTCAATAATTATGATATAATATCACAGTGCAAATTATTCAAATGCATGCAAATTTTATTTAATTCTCACACACTTGGAATGCAAAATTATTCCAATTGAATTCTAGAATTAATTCAAAAATGGATCAATCTTTATGACCCCCATTGAAATCCACAATTTCTAGCTAATTAATCACAAATTGAATTTTGTGAGTAATTAATTGATTTTAAAGAATCAACCAGTGAATCATCAAGTGAATAACATATTAATTCATATTTGGTCAAATATCCCTTTAGTGACATCGATGTCAATTCACCACAAAATTGAAATTGGTGAACCATTAATTTATTTCAACACCAATGTATTCAAGTATTGAAACAAGTTAACAAAGAAAATTAATTCTTTTAGTTTTCAACCGATCGAAATCAATATTGATAAACCAAAATAGAAATTGACAGCAGTAACTTATACCTAAACAAATGGTTTAATCTTTGTTGAAACTAAAGGGAAAACTATGTTAAATTCATTAAACCCTAATTTGATAAAGAACTTGAAATTGAAATTAAATAACCAGGATGTTCTTGAAATCGATTACTCTTTCAAATTAAACCATTTATGGACTTACAATTGATTTAATCGGATAAGATCAAGAAGATGAAAAACAAGAACCCGATGTAACATTCATCACTTTTCAAAACCCAAAACCCGACCAATTTTTTTTTTTATTTTGTTTATTAATATATATATATATATATATATACACACACACACATAAAAATTTCTTTGCACGTATTCGTCATTTATATTTTGGATTGTATTCGCATTCGTTAAATCAACCTAGTTCATTGTTTCATTATATTCGTTTTAAACGTTTATCGTTAATACGCACGAGGATTCATATTTATCGATCGTTCGTTTTTATTTACGAAAACCCCAAGATTTAAAGTTGTTAGTTAAATGATCCTCAAACTATTGGGGAACAACACGAAAAATATCCAAATGATATAACTATTGCTAAATCTTTAAAAACATTTCAAAGTTTAGGGACTTAGCTTGTAATTATAATTTAAATTCAGATTTACAAGAACTTGAGAACACGGAGGGCCAAAGGTGTAAAATCTATTTAAATTATATTAAATTAATATTAACCCAGCCCAGCCCCTCCCTCACCCCACGCTTTTCCGGCGGCATTCCGGCCACCGGAATCTTGCGCCGGCGATTCATTTAAACCCCCCTTTTAACGCGTTTAAAATCCAATTAATTTGTGTAACGACTTCATGTAAGGCCCCCGACCCGGGTGCCCTACTTTCATGCTTGTTGGATTTACTTATTTACATAATTCATAAAATCAGGGTTAATTAAAAAATTTCGTGGAATGAAAGTCAACCATTCTTACATAGCATCAATACTTTTTCCTAAACGGAAATAACATACGTCTTAAACATCAAACACAAATAACAAGTGACTATTCTTTTCTTCAATGTCAGTCTTCATTTATTTGCCACGTGTCCCACTCTAAGCAACCTGCCTCATTCTACTCACCTGCGTGCATACTAAAAGTCAGCTACGCTGAGTGAGTTCTAGTTAATTAACATACATTACGTTCACTTGCTTACTAATACACGTCCAAAGATACGTATTATTACTTACCTGTCCATTTATTACTCAAACATACATACATACATACATTTATACTTCTTACTGACAACATACCTCGGATGTTATTAAGATCCGGTCCTCACATACCTTGGATATTATAAGGGTCCAGACCCTACCTACCTCAGAATTAATAAGGATCCGATGTCCTACATACCTTGGATATTATAAGGGTCTAGACCCTACATACCTCGGAATTAATAAGGATCTGGTGTCCTACATACCTTGGATATCCTCAGAGTCCAGTCCCTACTTACATTGGATAATATAAGGGTACAGTGCCCTACATACCTCGGTTATTATTAGGGCCCGGTGCCCTCTCCCATACTATAAACCTCTACCTTCGTTACATTTTTTCCTACGTCCTTCAATAATAACTAATATGACAACTGCATGCCTACTAGTTAAACAGTCCATATTATTCACATTCATACGCAAACATATATCTAATATACACTTACCATTTAAGTTAAGTGTATAAATATAAACACATCGTAGTATGCACACAGCCCCGAAAACATAACACATAAAGGGGGCTAGAACTCACCTGGATCCTGTTACGTTCACCGTTAATAGTAATTCCCTTCCTGAGTTGTGCGGCGGCTAACTTTTAATAACGTACACATATTAATCCTATATGTTTGTTTATTATTTATTTTCTTAAGTTAATGGGGTTAACTTTTAAGTTAATCGAACCGACATGTAACCTTTAAAATTGTTCTTGTCAATTAAATATATTTGACTTCATTCATTATTATTAGGCTATTTATATATATATATATATATATATATATATATATATATATATATTATGATTTTCCCCTCGTTCGTACGTTCTTTTCAATTTTCTTTATTTATAACGAGCTCCTATGTTTAGGTGTTTCCCAACGGGTCCCATAACCATTGGTTTTGCATGAGGCGGGTTACGGTTTCAAGACGCGTCGGGTCTCGGGTTCGGGTTTCATTCAAGTCTTTATATCTAGCCTACACTTTTATTACTATAATAAGTCTTACCATTTATTATTATTATTATTATTATTATTATTACCATATAACCCAACACTACCCACCCACCCACCCACCCCTCCACTTTCCTTCTTCTCTCCTTGTTCCCAGCCGGACCACCGCCGCCGCCACTAACGGTTTTTCCGGTAATAACATCGATGGCACAGAAGCTCGGCAATAATACCACCCTCACCCCTTACATCTTCCCATCTCTCTTTCTCCATTCCTTACCCACGGCTTCACCTCCTCACCGCCGCCAGTTCACACCACCCACCATCGCCGGCTCCTTCCCCGGCCACCATCGGTCCTCCTACCACCATGACGATCTTCATCCACCACTCTCACCCAGTCCCTTCGCAGGCCACGATTCGCACGGGAAGACTTTGCATTGGGTTTCGCATGGGGAGACTTCGCATAGGGTTTCGCACAGACGTTCGCATGTCATGTGATGCGAAGTTCGAGACGGTTTCGTACGGAGTTTAATTGCTTGGTTTCGAGTTGCTTATGGCTAGTTGGGCTTGGATCTGGTTAAGTTTTGGTCGCACATCGGGTTTCGCGTTCTGCTCACCGTTCACCGGACATGACCGGTTGCATCCAGGCTAATCCGGGCTTCATTTTGGGTCCGAACCAAACTGTTTCATTCGACACAGATTCCGGGTTCCGTTAGTTTGGTTTTGTTAGATCCAGATTCGATGTTCATTCTTTACACATGCCTTTCGGTTATTTATTTAATACTAGAACTCATGGTTACGGATTTGGGTTAAGTTCATAACCCGAAGGATTTATCTTCCATGCTTGATTTGGTTCATTTATGCTCATTTGTTATTAATCTAAACGAAAAGAGAACGAATTAACAATGACTATAATGTTTACCTCTTTGGTGTGATTGAACTGAAATCTTGGATGGATGAGATTGGATTAGGAATGTTTGGTACAGGAGATTTTTGTGTGTGCAAATGATTGGAATGACGATGATGGAATTATAAGGATGGAAATCTAGGGATTTAGGGGTTTAAATAGCCTAATCCCAAAGGCTTTTAGGCCCAAATCACTTTCATGTCCATTATCTTGTTTCCTTATCCTTTTCTATAGTGGTTATTTAATTAATTTTAACGACGTAACACGGCACACGACTAAAACGAATTTTATTTTACTTATAATTGAAATGAGAATGTTACACTTCAGACCTTAAAAACAAATGTCAATCAACTTATTAATTGATTTAATAACGACCTAATAATGGATAATTTGAACCCCGTAATTCCGACGTAACCTTCGCGGCTCCGTCGACCTCCAATCAAGCCCGTAATCCTTGTCGTTTGACTCGTGTAGTTTGTATAACAAGCGTAGACTTCAACAGTAAACGTTAAACAACATCTTAATTATGTTATAACGTTAATCACCATTTAGGCCGCGTGACCAGCCGGAAACGACCAAAATCAATTAACCCAATTTAATCAATATTTTCTCCAATCACTAGTATATATGCGATCCTCACATTCATCTAAACTTGCTCATAGCAATAAACTACTCTGATAAACTCCCAATATACACGAATTAATCCTTCAAAGTTCATTCCGACCAAGCCTCGATTCTCCAACAATTCATAACGATATGAGGTAATCTTGTTAGTTTTTGACCGACAATTAAAACCCCCTACATGAATTGGACAAACATGGAATGGATTTATAGAATTAGAACCTAGGGTTTGTTGAGGAAGATGATGAACTTGAACATAAAGTTATCTATTTTTGTTTCTGCATTTTAATCAAAGTTCTAACCTAGCTTAAATGTGTTTGTTGCTAAACCCCAGACCTAGATTCGAACCCGGGTCAATGCACCTTTTTTTATATCATTTTAAAACCATCTTGCTTAATATTTAAAAATAAAATATATAATTTAAAAATCATAATAAATCAAATAAAATTATTTTTTAAACTAATTAAATTTTTATTAATTAAGTATAAAATATATTTTATCATTTCCCATCTTAAAACCGAACTTTCATAATCGTTAACCTGTTAATTTAAATTCGTTCGTTAACTTTATGTTGTTAAACTTTAATACACTTGTTTTAATTCATTAACTTATATTCGACAACCGAACCCATTAACTTTAAAATTCGTTAAGTTTATATTTAATTAACCATAATTCGTTTGTTAGTGTATAATTTGTTAGTCTTAACTCCTTAACTTTAAATTCGTTAGCGTTTATTCCGGTAACTTTAATTCATTAATGTGGATATATTCGTTCGAGATAAAATCCCTATTTAAAACTTATGCCTTGAAATTATCGTAACTTTCATATGAACGTTAAAGTTATAATATTAAAATATCATAAGCTGTTAAAAATACCTTTAAAATTTAGTATAATATTAAAATAATCCATGCCTTAAAATAATAAAAGTTAAATAAATTAATATATACTCCCAATAAAATTAGACAATAATTAACTTTTAAATCCCGTTAGTTCTTGATTTTGTATTTTCGTTGTTATTTATATTTCGTGACATTCAATTGCTATGGTTTCGCCATTGTGCTTTCCACTTTTTATTTCAAGTTGATCTTCGATTTCGAGGTGAGTTTCTCACACCCCCTTTTTAAACGTTTTTTTACATTTTGGGTGTAGTATGCATATCCTATTTAAACGATTTCTCTTATTATTTATTCGAACTACAATTCGCATTATAGACTTGTGTTTACTTGCTTATGTGCGTTGTGCTACCCGAGTACGTTAGTTGTCCCCAACTGGAAAGGACCTTATGTGCGTTGTGCTGTCCGAGTACGTTGGTGTGTTGTCCGAGTACGTTGGTTGTCCCCAACTGGAAAGGACCTTATGTGCGTTGTGCTATCCGAGTACGTTGATTGGCCTCAATTGAAAAGGACCTTACGTGCATTGTGCGATATCCCGAGTACGTTGGCTGTTACCAAATAGAAAGGACCTTACTTGCATTGATTAAACTGTTCATAGAATTGTATGCATTTATATATTTTAACCAAACTGTGATGATTCTCACCAACTACTAGTAGTTGACTCTTTATTTTATATGCATGCTACAGGTGCTGTGATTAGAGGATGAAGTACCTGTGGAAGACGCTAGGCTAGAATAAAGATAAAAATGAAGTTGTTGAACAGTTTGATTTTTATGATTACATTTGAACTTTTTGTATTTGAATGCTTTTAATGAATTAATGATATTATGGTCACGTAATAGTACCACGTGTGTTTGAGCAATCTGTACGTCACACTCGGGCGTTTCCGCTTTAACCGGGGTGTTACAGATTGGTATCAAAGCCGTGGCTATAAGATAGGACATTAGACGTAGTGTTCTAGTTTAGCTACAGCTTAATTGTTTAATTATCTAGGTTGCACGATTAGAAAATTGTGTGAGCCTTACTTGATTGTTCAAATTCCTTTTCTATTACTGTACTGCTGAATTTGTTTATGCCTCATCTACACAAAGCACACACAAGTCCAAGGGTTATGCCTAAAACAAAGATTTTCAAATCATTTTCAATCTATTTTTATTTTGGTTTTTCCGATATTTTTATTCAAAAAGACGGTTCTATGTGCCGGGTATGTAGTAAACTGCAAGGGGGGCGTGCTTGTTTTCTGAACTCTTGACACCAAGGTTATTGAAACCTAAGGATAAGCAATGCGTACAAATCCAATCAGACGCGGACCCGTTTGCTACCTGGAGAGTTCGTAAAGGGCATGAAACTTATTAAGCCAAAGCATACCACACCAAACGCCATACAATGCACAACTTTATGCTGTCAAACGTGACCATGTTCTCTTTGTGAAAAGAATATGGCTACACTCCTAAGGATGTCACACAAGTCATGGTGGTTCACGCGACGTTTGACTCCGACCCTCAATGTTTACAATGTATTTTAACTAAAAGTCTGACAAGTCGTGGTGATACACGAATAACCAGCTTTTGGTTCGATTTAATTACGCATTTTGATTTGTGTGTTTTAACTGAAAATATCTCAAGTCGTGGTGATACACGAATACCCAACTTTCTGTTTGATTTGGTTACGCATTTATTTTTATTTATTTTTATTGGAAATACAAGTTATGATAATTCATACAACGTGTGATTCCGAAAACTCAATTGTTTATATTATGGTTTTGAAAGTCACTGGGTTATGTGAATTTCGATTCGTTTTTCGTTATTGGTATATATTCATTATTTCTTATTCCTTATGTTTTGAATTGAGAATACGAAAAGTCATGGTGATGCATGAATAGTCGAATTTCAATTCATTTTCTTTATATAATTCATTTATCATTATGATTTTAATTGAAAATTCGAAGTTATGGTGGTACATAAACACTCGATTCGATTTCACTATTTATATTAAGTTTGCATTAAATCCACATTTTTTATCTCAAAATTTGATATATTTCTATAATGTTTATTCAAAGATTTTCTAGATATTTTTATTGAAATATGAAAACTCATAATGACACATGACAATTTCAATTTCGATTTCAAACTTTGTTTCATGCAATTTATTTCCTCCCTTTATTTATATTTTAATGATTTATATAGATGGGTTCCGATATTAGGAATCTCTTTTGTAATATTTCTTTTTTTTCTTATACAAATTTCATATTTACAATCCGTGTCACATAAGTTCGTCACGCTTCGTAGCATGTCTTCTCGTTTTCCTCAACGTTTCCTCTTAACTCAACTCGCAAAACGACAGCCATGATCATTAAACAATCAGCCGTCGTGATCCCGGCCATGCCCAAGTCAATCTAAACCCAACACAACTCTTGGATACTCAAACCTCACCCAACAAAATACTTAAACGGGAACCCACCCTTTGTGTAACACGTGAATTTCCACAACTCCACTACCGCGATGTTGAAATACTCCAATTCAGCCACCTCATCAACTCTTGCAATGAAACTCTATGTACTTAACACCACACATTATTCCCATGACCTGTCGCGCAACCATTCATTTAAAACCTTCTGCCTTACCATATGCTCACGCCTGCTACTATTGTAGAAACTCAAGCACACCCGCAAGATGCTGAAAAACCTAACTCATTTCTGCCATGCAATACCTTACCCTGCGCCCCTTGCGCACTTAAAGTTTATTCGATTTCCGACGTCAATGCTTAACCTTTTCAAACTCATCATGTAAGACCCCGAACCCGGGAATCCAACAGTTGGTCATCATATCCAAAATTTTCAAAACTTTAAAACCAAAGCAAGTGCAATTTATTAAACCCGGTTTAGAGCAATAAGTAGCGGAAAATAATAAGTATCAAAAACCCCAAAACTGGGGACATGTGCCCAAAAATCAAATATAAATAAAATGTTCGTTTTATTTAAAAGTCCTCGATTAGGAATTCCTTCAACCGTCCGAGTGGTCCCCAGCACGTCCAAGCGGTAACATCCAATCCTTAACCTAAAAGTCAAACTAACATACACACAAAGTCAGCTTGAGCTAAGTGAGTTCACATTTTAGTAATTAATAACATTCATAATTTATTTCAAAAGATTATAGATATAAAACATTAGAGGGAATATAAGCAATTAAATAAATAATCACTAAATAATATATTCACGGTCGAACACGCGTACACGTGCCTCCCCACCGCGAGTCAATACTCGAGTAATATATTTGACCCGGACGCGGTAATACATAAGCACGTGACACAAGCCTCCCCACCACGAGTCAAACCCGAGTAATATATTTGACTCGGTCACGGCTTAACAAACCTAAACACGTGATACGGGCCTCCCCACCACGAGATTTAAGAACTCGAGTAATATATTTGACCCGATCACGGTTTAGCAAACGACGGGCCTCCCCACCAAGAATCACGAGATACGAAGTCAAGGATCCGAGTAATATATTTGACCCGTCTAAATGATAATTGTGCAACACGGGCCTCCCCACCATGGGATTTAAAAACCCGAGTAATATATTTGACCCGGCCACAACACCATGCACACACACATCAATAGGCCTACTCACATATATCTTATTCACCAAGAACTAGTAACATTAACAATCGTAGGCTATTAGGCAATATGCATAATTCATTACCAAAGTATATCTAATACAAGTAAGACTACACGAATTTGCTTAAACAGTTTAACGAGTAAAACAATGTAGGTGTGTATGCTAGCTCAAAACGTAAAAAGGTAAAAAGGGGCAACATGAGCTCACCTGACACGAGGCACACAAATCGCAATGAGCTAGAGAACCCCTAAGTACTCCCACAAATCAAACGACTGTCGAATTACACACAATGATTACTAATTGAACCGTACCGACTCGCTTATCCTATGAGGCGTTCTAAAATGATTTGATTGACCAAAATCCTCATCCATACCAATTCCAATTACATCAGCCCCCGGGGCCTTGTATTTACCAAAACCACCCTTAGTTAATTGTGGGGACAAAGGATTTCGAAACTACACCCGAAAGTTGTTAATTGTATCGAATACACGCATTAACCAGTTGTTTATGTACTTAGCAACCAACTCAGCCCCGTGTTGACAAAACTTAGTATAATTACAGCCAAAAAGTCCACACGACACCCCACGAGTTGAATGGGTCAGCAATTCTATTGTACAATGCACAAACTACCAATTAAACGCGAATTTGCGTTGTACCGACCCGTTTGAGCAACCAACAACCAATTCAAGTCCATTAACATAAAAATTTTGTTTTTCACAGCCTGTTTATCATACCAAGTCTACACAATCTGAATTGGTTGTTAATCCCCTCAAACAACCCGCTAAACACAACAATCTAGACAACCGAAATCCTAGTTTTCAATCTATCAACAATTGACTAGTCAAACGAACTTCATTGCTCACAATACTGAAGTATGATATACATGACATAACTAGGAAGATAACGGAGCAAAAACCTCACTTCAAATAGCCCCGAAAGATACACAATTGGACAGCCACCGGTTAAGCCTAAAACAACCGTTTTTCGACCAATAAGCAAGCAACAAAGATGAATTAAGGTGAAAAAGATTGTATTAGGGTAGAACCAACCTTGAATTAGTAGAGAGATGGTGAGAGCTGCATGAAAATCGATGAGGGAGGGGGCTGCTGCTGCCGATCGGATTTAGGGAGGAAGAAAGTTAGGGTTTTGATATTATTATAATAACTTAATACTCTAGCCCCTCTAGAATTCAAATGGGTGTCTTGTTCCCAAAGTATGAAAATTAGGACTTACAGGAATTACCAGGGGATCCCTCCAGATGGCAGATCAAGTCTCGGTTAAAATACAATACTCTACAAGGCACAAATCTTTTAACGGAAATTAACGGTTGTTACACATCAAATCTTGATTATTTTAAAATAGTCAATTAATAAATATATATATTCATATATTCACAACATATTTTGTTATACGAAGTATATTCAAGATAATTTTTCTCCTAAAAAAACTTTACGACAATTCAAATGGTTCATTTTTATTACTATTATGATCAACACTATTTACTATCCATACCTTTATTATTATTATTATCACCATTAATATTATCATCATCATCATCATCGTCATCATCATTATTATTATTATTATTATTAGTATTCCAATAAAACCCTTAAAATAAAATAAAAATAAAATCTTTTTCTTTAAAGAAAAGAGAAAAAAAACCTAAGCCCGTAAGGCTAACCAATAATATAAACGTTTTATCTTCAACGAGTTATTTTAATTAGCTATTTCCTCATAATGTTTTTCATAGGGCAACGCCCAATAGAAAATCTCTTACATTAAAAGTTTTACAAAGTTTTCAAGCTCTAGAGTTAGCTAAGGATATTTTTTTTATCATGCAAACTATTATTTCCTTGAACATCATACTTTTACAATCAATCTTCAGAAACTTGAACAAATTTCAACAAACATTTCTTTCCCTTCTTTGCCAACATCAACGAGTTTCGACTAAGAAATCATGGCACCGCCTCTTAATAACCTTCATACCACAATCCATCTTCGAGAAGACAAGTATCGAAAGCTACCTTTTGGTTTTCTTTTCTTCCTTTGTCATGTATAAATATATATTTAGATATATATTATTCCGTTTGGACATTATCGAAATAATTTTCATGTATCGATTTCTATCGAAGATTGTTTACGAATTTACTATTGAGTTTGGTTATTCGTTACTTAGTGAATTATTTTCATTCATAGTTGCATTTTGAATCGGTTTACTTTGTTATTTCAATCTCATGGTCTATAACCGATTTCCCATAAACTTAATCGTTTAGTGGAAGTTGGGACTATGAGCATCTTTTTATACATGTTGAGTTTGTTATTGTTACACAAATTGTTTTGATTGCTTGATTTGTCCTAGCACTGCTTAATGTTTTATTCGAATCATTTTGCATTCTTGACCTCAATGTTTCATCAATTTGACCAAGGCTTTACTGTGATCTTTGAAGTTTCAATTATTTTATCCTCAATGTTTTATCAATTTGAGACAAATGATTTATTTTGATCTCGAAGTTTCAATTATTTTGTTCTTGATGCTTTATCAATTTGAGACCAAATTTTTTCTTTGACCTCGAAGTTGCAATTATTTATTTTGTTATTCTTAACCTTAATGTTGCATTTATTACCCTTGATATTTTCTTTATTGAAATTTTCATTTGTTTAACTTATTCTCAGACCCAATGCTTTATCGACTTATTCTCAAACCCAATGCTTTATCGACTTATTCTCAGACCCAATGCTTTATCGACTTACATGTTTATTTACTCTGTTATTCTCGATTCCAATGTTTCGATTACTTATGTCGATGTTCATAACTTTAACGTTTTCATTATGGATTACTCTAGAATCCCGCTTATTTCATTAAAACTTCAATAACATCGTTTATTTTGTTTAAACTGCAACGAATTCATTATGTAAACCTAATGTTTCGCTTATCCTTGTCCTCAAGGACTTGGTTATATATTCTCGTTATTTTCAATCTTCATAGTTTCTTATTCTTGATTTAAAGGCTTTTATATAAGAATTTATTTATCTTAAAACCCACACAATGGGACGGATTATGTGAACCATTCGACGATAAAGGTAATTATGGGTCGACAAGTTATTATACAAGTCCTCGCATGGAAGACATAATAAGTCTGGTTGTGTGCAATAACTCGAAACCTGGAATGATTTTGAAAGACGGGACAAACACAGTATGATAAGGGTATGGTGGATGCGCCGCTGGTACGTCCTATATATAAGTGTCCTTGTTATATTTCGCATTTGTGGCGTCTTTTGGGTCATTCAAAGATCGACGCTATTGTTTTTCTTTAATTATGTATTTGTAAAATTGTTAAAACCTTTTAACAACTCTTTTTATTAGTAATTTTCTTTTAAATTTTATTTTTATTTTAATTTCAGGATGAAATTTCTAAAACATGTGAATCCTGTAGCATTTGTTACTTTTCAAAACCCAAAACCCGACCAATTATATATACACACACATAAAAATTTCTTTTCACGTATTCATCATTTATATTTTAGATTGTATTCGCATTCGTTAAATCAGCCCAGTTTGTTGTTTCAATATATTCGTTATTAACGTTTATCGTTAATACGCACGAGGATTTATATTTATCAATCATTCGTTTTTATTTACGAAAACCCCAAGATTTAAAGTTATTAGTTAAACAATCCTCCAACTATCGGGGTACAACACGAAAAATATCCAAATGATATAACTATTGCTAAATCTTTAAAAACATTTCAAAGTTTAGGGACTTAGCTTGTAATTATAATTTAAATTCAGATTTAAAAGAACTTGAGAACATGGAGGGCCAAAGGTGTAAAATCTATTTAAATTATATATAATTAATATTAACCCAGCCCGCCCCTCCCCCACCCCATGCTTTTCCGGCGGCATTCCGGCCATCGGAATCCAGCGCCGGCGACACATTTGAATCCCCCTTTTAACGCGTTTAAAATCCAATTAATTTGTGTAACGACTTCAGACCTTAATAACAAATGTCAATCAACTTATTGATTAATAACGACCTAATAATGGATAATTTGAACCCTAATTCTGGCGTAACCTCTACGGCTCCGTCGACCTTCAATCAAGCTCGTAATCCTTGTCGTTTGACTCATTTAATTTGTATAAAAAGCGTAGACTTCAACATTAAACGTTAAACAACATCTTAATTATGTTAAAACATTTTTTAATCACCATTTAGGCCGTGAGACCCGCCGGAAACAACCAAAATAAATTAACCCAATTTAATCAATATTTTCTCCAATTACTAGTATATATGCGATCCTCACATTCATCTAAACTTGCTCATAGCAATAAACTACTTTGATAAACTCTCAATATACACAAATTAATCCTTTAAAGTTCGTTCCGGCCAAGCCTCGGTTCTCCAACAATTCATAACGATACGAGGTAATCTTTATATGATTTTTGTTAGTTTTTGACCGACAATTAAAACCCCCAACATGAATTGGACAAACATGGAACAGATTTATACAATTAGAACCTAGGGTTTGTTGAGGAAGATGATGAACTTGAACGTAAAGTTATCTACTTTTGTTTCTGCATTTTAATCAAAGTTCTAACCTGGTCTAGTAGTTAAATGTGTTTGTTGCTAAACCCTAGACCCGGGTTCGAACCTGGCTCAATGCACCTTTTTTTGTTATCATTTTAAAACCATCTTGCTTATTCATAATAAATCAAATAAATTTATTTTTGAAACTAAATAAATATTTATAAATTAAGTACAAAATATATTTTATCATTTCCAATCTTAAAACCGAACTTTCATAATCGTTAACCCGTTAATTTAAATTCATTCGTTAACTTTATGTCGTTAAACTTTAATACACTTGTTTTAATTCATTAAATTATATTCGTCAACCGAACCCATTAACTTTAAAATTCATTAAGTTTATATTTAATTAACCATAATCTGTTTGTTAGTGTATAATTTGATAGTCTTAACTCCTTAACTTTAAATTCATTAGCCTTTCATTCATTAACTTTAATTAATTAACCTAGATATATTCATTCGAGATAAAATCCCTATTTAAAGCCCGTGCCATGGAATTATCGTAACTTTCATATAAATATTAAAGTTATAATATTAAAATATCATAACTGTTTAAAATACCTTTAAAACTTAGAATAATATTAAAATAATCCATGCCTTAAAATAATAAAAGTTAAATAAATTAATATATACTCCCAATAAAATTAGACAATAATTAACTTTTAAATCCCGTTAGCTAGTCCTTGATTTTGTATTTTTGTTATTATTTATAGTTTGTGAGATTCAATTGCTATGGTTTCGCCATTGTGCTTTCGACTTTATATTTCAAGTTATTTTTCAATTTTGAGGTGAGTTTCTCACACCCCCTTTTTAAACATTTTTTATATTTTGGGGGTAGTATGCGTATCCTATTTAAACGATTTCTATTATTATTTATTCAAACAACAATTCGCATTATGGACTTGTGTTTACTTGCTTATGTGCGTTGTGCTATCCGAGTACGTTGGTTGTCCCCAACTGGAAAGGACCTTATGTGCGTTGTGCTATCCGAGTACGTTGGTTGTCCCCAACTGGAAAGGACCTTATGTGAGTTGTGCTATGTGAGTACGTTGATCGGCCTCAACTGGAAAGGACCTTGCGTGCATTGTGTCATATCCCGAGTACGTTGGTTGTTACCAATTGGAAAGGACCTTACTTGCGTTGATTACACGGTTCATAGAATTGTATGCTTTTTATGTATTATAACCAAACTGTGATGATTCTCACCAACTACTTGTAGTTGACTCTTTAATTTATATGCATGCTACAGTTGTTGTGATTAGAGGCTGAACTACCTATGGAGGATGCTAGGCGAGAATAAAGATAAAAATGGAGTTGTTGAACAATTTGATTTTTATGATTACTTTTGAACTACCTATGGAGGATGCTAGGCGAGAATAAAGATAAAAATGGAGTTGTTGAACAATTTGATTTTTATGATTACTTTTGAACTTTGTGTATTTGAATGATTTTTAATGAATTAATGATATTATGGTCACGTAATTGTACCACGTGTGCTTGAGCAATCTGTATGTCACAATCAGGCGTTTCCGCTTTAGCCGAGGTGTTACACCTGAATTGAATTGATGATGAAGAAACCAGTGCTTCACAAAATCCTTTGTACGTATGAATATCTGTGTGTTTGAGTTGCAATATGAATTGCATATATATCCCAAAAACCATCAATCAAAACATAAATATTCAATTTATACCCCTTGAATTTATTCCATGTTTCATAATTAGCCTAAAACATAACTAATAGGTTTTATATATAATATAGAAAAATGACTATTTTAGTCCTTGTGGTTTCTAAACGGAGTCACTTTGTGTCCCTGATAAAAAATATGAACCGTTTGCATCCCGGTGTTTTAAAAGTTGAACCATTTTCGTCCTTTTGTTAATTTGACGTTAGTTTTTTCATCCAAATATGTAGGCATTTACTCTTTTACCCATGCTTGATTTTTGCAGCTCCTCATCATTCGTAGGTATACGAACTGTATTGGAGCCCTAGGTATATGAACACGATTGAAGGGATCCGGAGGTATACCAACGATTGGAGCCCTAGGTAATTCTCGTCGTCTTCTTCCTCCTTAGTAATATGGAGCCCTAATTGACTGAGTCTTCTTCTTCCTCTTCGATTTGATTGGAGCCCAAGGTAACTATCGTCTTTTATTGGAGCCAAAATGTCTCAGTTATCCTCCTCTTCTTCGGCGATCTAAAGGTCACGGGGTGTTGGTGCATCAGATTTGTTTTGCTTATGTGGTTCAAGTACGTGCTATCTACATCCCGGACGGATGCTAACCCCGGCCGACGATTCTTGTGCTGTGTAAGTATTTCAAATGCCCAGTTTGTTTTTAATTTTGAATCAGTTTGTTGAAAAAAATCACTGTTATTGAAGGAAAAATATTTAAATCAGTTTGTTTTTAGTTTAATTTTCTAAATAAGTTGTTATTGACCTTAACTGTGAATAAAATCGATTAACTTTTAGCTTACTTTTGATTGATATCAGTTGGTATGAAGTTAATTGTGAAAGAAACTGGCTTCTTATGGTTAGGTTGGTTGACTATTGTTGTTCATTACAGAAGGTTTCTTGTGGATGGTTAAGGTGGGCGGATACTCCTACTTGTCCCGACTGTGAAAGGATTCCTGCTTTGGTGAAGAGTATGAACAAGAAAGATGAGTATGCAAGAAACAAAGCGAAGGAAGTCAACAAATTGAAGTTTGCTTTAGGAATTAGTTGGATGTTTTTCCTTGTTTATGTCTGTACTTTTTGAGTTCTTGTGTTGTTTTTAGTTGTACTTTGTAAACATGTAATGGTTGAATGGAATTTCTAGTGGTATTTATTTATGTTCAATCTATTTACATGTTGTATTTTATGTTACACAGCATTGTTACAACCATCAAGAAGTTGTTAAAGGTCATATGGAAGCGGGCGAAGTACAAGAACTTGTGGGTAAGTTTGACCAGGAAGCGGGTCATGTGGGTAAGGTTGACCAAGAAGAGGGTCATGTGGGTAAGGTTAACAAGGAAGCAGGTCATGTGGGTGAGGTCGGAAGTACAGTTTATCAATTGCAAGAACATGAACTCGTGGCCTATGTAGTGCAAGATGACGAAGTATTCAAACCTAACGTAGAATATGAGTTGGAGCCGAAGCGTGATTATGACTCTGAGGTATTGAAAACTGCTTGGGATTATACAATGGAGCCGGATGTTGATTATTACCATGATCCATATGAAGGCGAGCATGATTCGGACTCAGAATGGTCAAATGATGATTGTCACTGGAAATAAGGAGTGCACTTGATTTGTGTTATGTATTTCTTTAGAATGTGCCTCTGATTTAATATTGAGTCCAATAAACTAGACCATGTTTAACGTTACGTTGTGTTATGTATTTCTTTGTTTTAATGTTTCAGTTGAATAAATTTGTTTCTCTATGTTTCGTTTATCGCATTCATACAAACTAACACATTATGAATTTGTTCGGGGCATGCACATAAGTGCTACAAATTTGTTTAACCAAGTTAATACCATTACACATAACAAAGTCCAAAACAAAGTCAACATCATCACACATAACCAAGTCTAAAACTAAAGGTCAAACCCAAAACACCAAAAAGTCTACAATCATACATAACCAAGTCCAGAATTAAAAGTCAAACCCAAAACACTAAAAATTCAATAACTTCACATAAACCATAACAATAAAAAGTCAAGATCATCACCCATGTTGTGCACTTGTAGTTGTCATCCCATTATTACCAGTGCAGGTTTTACGATTATGGCCAAAACCACCACAATTTCCGCATTTTACTGTGCCTCCTTTTCTTGTCATTCTTCCTCCCTTAGAAAACACTTTCTCAACCTCTTCTACTCTTTTTGTCCTTTTATCCTCAGCAACTCTTTTTGTCCTCTCATCCCATGACTTATTCCTCTTTTTCTTTGGCCTCCCTATCTATGCAAAAGACACAATAAAATGTTGAATTAATACTTTAGTTATTGAACATGTTTTTTCAATTGTAATATTATATATAACATAATATATTTATTAAGTTATTGAAGCTCGAGCTCGATAAGCAAAGCTCGGGCTCATTTTGTTACCTGCTTATGATATTTTGGTGGAATTAGTGTTGTTGGAACTCGTGAAGGCATCCAATAATCGTCACTAGGGATTGGCATTATTTGGTTATCATACACCCTTTTCCAAGTATCTAACCAATAAGCTTTAGAAACCCATTGCTCAGGTATGCCAACATTCATATTATTTATAGCCATGTCATTTATAGCCGTCACTGCATGTTTACACGGCATCCCTATCAAATCCCACTTCTTGCAAGTGCATGTTTTGTATTTCACGTTCACCACGCATTAAGACCTTATACTGTTCACCTATCAATATAAAAAGCAACTTTAGAATCAAAAAATAAGAATAACGAATGGCATGTAATAATATTTTACCTGGTAATTATTAGCATCCACCATAAGGGCAGTCAATTGTGATGCCTCGGTCTTGATTTCTTCAAATGCTTTGGTAGCATTTGGTGTTAAAGGGCCTGCAGCCTTTGAAATCATCTTTCTCACATTAATAATCCTCTTTGTCATGTACTCTCTGATATACTCCAAGCATGTGATCACAAGCTTGTCCCTTGCTCCAACCAATTGCTTATTAAACCCCCTACACATATTGTTTAATTGCATATCACACTTTGCCCTACATGAATAATGTGCTTTTGACCATGCTTTAGCGGGAATCTGATTGACCTAATCATATAATGTAGCATCTGCTTCCTTTATTTTCTCCATAGCTTTCAAATAGTAAGGGATGGAAGTGGCACCAACTGCTTTTAAGAACATGTTTTTGAACACATCTCCACGCCATTGCTTCTTCATGTTCTCAATGATGTGTCTAACGCAAAATCGATGCTCAGCTCTAAGGAACACTTTTTCTAACGCTTGAATTAAGCCCTAAAACAGCAAATAATAACAACATCAGCATTAACAACATTTACAACATTAACAACAATACAACATAAAAAAAACAGCATTTGCAACATGAAAACAGCAATAACAGCATAAAAAATAGCATTAACAGCAACAATACAACAATAAAATACAGCATTAGCAGCAACAATACAGCATTAACAGCAACAATAATGCATAAAAACAGCATTAACAGCAATGTAGCATTAAAATACAGCATTAGCAACAACAATAATGCATTAACAGCAACAAACAACATAAAATACAACATTATAAGCATAAAAAAAAGCATTAACAGCAATTAGAGAGCACAAAATACAACAACTAAAGAGCATGAACAGAATTACCTTTTGACGATCACTAATAAAAGTGAAGTTAGCATCGGTAGGCAAATCAAGAGTATCTCTAAGGCACTCTAAGAACCATGTCCATGAGTACATAGTTTCACTTTCCACGAGTGCAAAAGCAACCGGATAAATATACTTGTTAGCATCAATACTTACTAAAGTCAAGATTTGACCTGTAAATGGGCCTTTCATAAAACACCCATCTAGCCCTAAAATTTCTTTTCCCAACATTTGAAAACCTCTCTTTGTAGCATCATAACATATATAAACTCTCCTGAATTGCCTAGTAGGACTGTTAGGGTTATGGCATGGTTCAACATCTACTTTGACGTGGCTACCAGGGTAGGCTTTTACCAGTTGTTCAAGGTAACTCTTAGCATACTGTACTGTTCTATAAAATCACCATCCTTTTTATCATTAGCAAACTTCTTTGCTCTTCTCACTTTCACTTCCGAAACATGGATCTGGTGCTTCTTCTGGATTTTATCTTGAAGTGATTTCATGGGGATTGTAGGATTGGTTTCAATTTCTGGCTCTATCTCCCTCGCTATAGTGCCCATAGTGTATAAACTAACAACCCTAGTTTGGAGACATTGATGTTGGTGGGAGATTGTCTTCACACACCACTAATCTGAAATGGATGGTCTTGAGATCTGAATTGCCCAAGGGCAAGTTGGTTTAATGTTCTTTTTTTTACACTTTGAGCCTTAGGGTTTTCCCTAGTTGGCAAGTTTGAACCCTCACCACTAATCAAAAGTAGGATTCTTACCCATGTACACAACTCTTTACCTTATATTGTCATTTTTCTTAATGAAAAGACCTCTTCTTGATGCCACCGCACATGTTTTAACCATTTCATTCAACGTATCCTTATCTTCAATTAACTTACCGACATAGAATGGGAATACATCACTCCCAGGCCCAGGACAAATTGCTTTCCTTCTTATCCTCTGTTTCATGGTATTCAACAAAGTGGAGTTATCTTCATCACTATCGCATGGTCAACTTCAATACTCTTCTCCTGATAATCACCTTCATAATCATCCAGGGCATTATCTGTGGCGTTATAAACTTCAACCACATCGACATCGACATCGACATCAACATTATATTTGAAGACACTCATGTCCACTTCTACATCTTCCAAATAGTCAGAACCATTTTCTTCAACAGCATAATCTGGGTCATCCTCTGCTTCAGATGAATCTGATTCATTGAATCAGTTTCATTATCATCTTCCTCATTTAAACTATTTGATGTGTATTCTATATCAACATCAACTTCATGCCCCTTTTCATTTGCAAAGTCAAAACAGGAAGAGGACAATACATTGTTTATCAAACGTGAATGCCCATGTTCATCATATATCTAAACCACCTTAATTCCACCTCTTACAATATCAAATATTTTCATAAAATCAAGATTGTCACACAATGGAGGTATACCCCAATCCATACAAATATTTGGTTCTCTAAAATGAAAGTAAAGTACCTCGCTAGGAGGATATCCTAGATTCCTGGCCATATCCACCAAATCACCTTTACCAATTTTTCCAACCTCGACATTGTCGATGAAAACCGATCGGCCTCCCCCGTAAGCTCTACCTCAAAATTGAGAAAACTCACCACCATGGAAAATATTAAACGTAAAGAAGCTGCTATCATCTATAATTAACACCAAAAAAAATCAATCTTTCATCATAATTTGAACTAATAACAATAAAGAAGAAAACCTAATTTGAACTTACAGTAAGTTTGTATATCAAATTCCTCGTCAGGAAGACGTAGCCTCCACACACGGGTCATTGAATGTGAACGGCGATATAGATTGACCGACGATTGGTGAACAGCGGATTGTGAACGGCGATATAGATTGAAGGTTGTCAATGCGAGGGTGAACGGAGAGGGTGAAATTGACCGGAGATTTATGAACGGCGGACTGTGAACGGCGGACTGTGACCGGCGGATTGTGACCGGCGAATTGTGGCTGGCGGAGACCGACGAACATGGAATGGCGATTCTATTGTCTGTACTCTGTAATATTGAAGTTATCCTGGGTTAAATATGAGTGTGGTGCAAAATTACATATATGCCCCTAATTTTAATCTTAAACTTAACGGATGTTAGATTGAGGGACAAAAATGGTTCAACTTTTAAAACACGGGGATGTAAACGGTTCATATTTTTTATCAGGGACGCAAAGTGACTCCGTCTAAAAACCACAGTGACTAAAATAGTCATTTTCTCTATAATATACTAAAATAAATATGTATAAGCCAATATTACTAAAACTCTAACAAAAGGGGGTGGGGTGAACAGTTTGGGGAGTGTTTTGGGTTGGATTATATTGTATATTTAAGATATGGAAAGGAACATTTGCTATAATAATTAATTAGATATAGTACTTAGGCTAATTACATGTTTAAAGGTCCATATAATGATCTATTATGCTATAAAATGAAAGAAACACACTTATGAGTTATAACTTATTATGTATAGGCAAAATACCTATATATAACTTATTAGGGAGTCCAAATATCGATTTAGGTTTTACGAGTTTCTAAACGCTTTAAATACTTAATATAATATAAGTAACAATGTGAGGTAACGATTTTCGATGCATCAAGACTTACGAATATGTTAGCATAGTAAGTATGATATAACTTTAGTATCAATGACCAATAACATGATTAAAACATAGACATACAACATTTCATTGACTATAAATGTTTCAAATCACATTGAAAACTAAAATGGGTCGGATTTCGGGTTTGAAAATTAACGCATGTTACAATCAGCTCCTATATTTTTATAGTTCTACAAATACGAGCGAAGAACATGTAGTAAATCATTAACGTAACCCGAATCAACATATTAGAGATTAAACATAACCCAAAACAACTCGTTAGAGATAAAACATAACTCGTTTCGACCTGTTAATAACTAAGTTCTTGATGATATGGTCATTAATGACCGAATAACTTTTAAACATTTCCTCTTTAAAAGTTATAAAAAAATACCCTTTTGACTCGTTACTCGTTAGAGATAAGATATAACCCAAATCGACCCGTAATAGAATCTAATATGAGGTTGAGCCGTTAGAGACGACTCAAAAGCGACTAATCAGTAAGTGGTTAATGAATAAGTTTTAAACGTATACACACAAAAATAATAATCAGTAAGTGGTTAATGAGTTTTAAACATATACGCACAAAAATAATATAAGCGGGGGTGTAAAACACATGCATAAGTAAAAAGATAATCGAATCTATTAGTTGATTATCAAAATTTAAACCCTAACGAAAATATAACAACCGAATAACAAATAATTGAAAAGCAACTATAAAAACTGAATAAGATCTAAACTTAAACCATAACTAAATTGTAACAACTTAATAACAACAAATTATTGAAAAACAATTCACGTATTCGTTGGTTACCTTGTTCGGATAAACGTAACTGAAGCGGAATGATTGCTAGGGATGAATATGAGACCCTGACAAAAGAAGAGCGACATCGATACATCATCATCGAGATTTCCAATGAAGATCGAACAAGAGACCATTGATTGCTTGATTTCGCTTTGGGTCTTCAGACGAGGAATGCGGCGGTGGCGAAGAACTGTAGTGGAATAAACTTTGAATGAGTAATTTAGGGTTTAGAAAGATGTGAAGAGTGACAAGAAGATTTGACATATTCATGGGTTGGTGAGATATAACCCGTACTCGTATAAACAGGTCTAAACTGGGTCAAATCAATGACAAGTCATTATTTAGAAATCAAGCAATCTGGTGATTTTATGGGGGGGCGAGGAACAA
The DNA here is from genome assembly GCF_021521415.1 of Bidens hawaiensis. Taxonomy (NCBI): domain Eukaryota; kingdom Viridiplantae; phylum Streptophyta; class Magnoliopsida; order Asterales; family Asteraceae; genus Bidens; species Bidens hawaiensis. Next base: position 739,104 of record NW_027491323.1, read on the forward strand.
CCAGAGTGTGACACATATGATTTTTAAGGTTTCGTTTATACATACATAATATATATATATATATATATAGAAATAATGTTCTTTCTATTGTAATGGTTCATACAAGTGCAGGTTAATGGTATATAAATGATTCATCTTTTTATAATGAATAAAAATGAGATGAATAGGTAATGCAATTGTCAGAGCACCAAACAGACACGTTGCAAAGCAATCGACATGAGTTGGCAAAAGTTAATTGTTATAACAAATAGTATAATAAGCTTTAAAAGTTGTAGGGATAGAACAGTATCCATTTGTGAATGACACTGACCTTCTAAATTAATATATATATAATTACAATAAACAAGTTTCCATTTTAGAAATTTGCATGTTAAATATTTTGAACATAATCTTAATATAAAGTAGGATAGTAAATTAATAAATATAATAATAGAAAATATGACACATAATTGATTCGAAGAATTAACAGAACTCATGTTTTTATCTCTTGTATATGGCCTACTGGTATGAGGATTGAGTTTTCCGGTGGAGACTTAAGTTTGAATCTCACTTGTGTCACTTTTGGGTGAATATTGGTAATGAACTAGGCCTTATGCAAAGGTTGTTAGTTCAAACCCTGAGCCCACCGGGTTTTCGTCCCATTGTGTGTTACGCTAGAGAGTTTTGCTCTTGTGGTGGCACAACGACTGTCAAGTGGCAGTCGGCGGTATGGTTTCCCAGGGGAATGCCCAAGCCAAACTCTAAAGCCAGTGTGGGTCTGGTTAAGACAACATAGTCTGGCCAGAGTGGGGGCATCGAGGCTCTCCAGATTTGAAGAGTATGACAGCCTAAATATAAGAAAGTCGTCGTTCTAAAAACACAGAACTCATGTTTTTTCATGTAAAAAATATATGAATTTATAAGAACAATGTATAATATGATAATTGATACATAACTAATTTTTATTTTACCATAAATAACATGATAGAATATCGTGATGCGAGAATTATTTACTCCTCCAATCATATCCACCCAAATAATATTGTAATAGTTTCATAACATGGGTTTGTTGCTTACTCCATATTTATGCACTCAAGTCGTCACTAACATCTAGAAACAGTACACCATTTTAGACATTCATTCATTCATTCAACTAGTCAAAACAAACCCACCTCACAAATCTCTCTCTAAATCAAACCTTACAATCTCGTTTTCAACCTTCACATCTCCTCCCTCAAAGGTACCTTCAAATTTCTTCATCTTTTATCTTAACCATTGCTCTTTTTAACTTCACTATTTAGGGTTTTAGTTTTAGTTCATTACTATTCATATCAGCTTATTTTTATTCTTTCTGTTGAAGATTTGATCATTTTAAATTAGGGTTCTTCAGGGCTTTTGCTTGATGATGATGATTATTATTATTCAATATCCCTAGACCCTAATTATGAGTTTGCTTTTAAATCTTTCAGGATAACCAATTGGCTGTGTTGAAGAACATATTAGGGTTTCATTTCATTAGATGCAAACATCCCGGAAACCTCGAACCTCGATCCACGGGCTGTACCACCAACCCGACACGGTCGAACCCTTTCGTTTGACAGGCTCCCATTTCAGCATCTTGAACAACAATGACGCGCCACACCAAGAGCCCGCTATTCCTTCCTCTTCCTCTCAGGACGACCATTTCTTCACCTTGGAATCAACTCCCGCAGCCGAATGCTCGAATTACAACTCACCACAAGAGTCTTCGCAATCGTGCTTATCGAATCTGCACAACTCGCCCGAGATGGAGCAGGCTCTTAGGGAAATGGAGATCGAGTTGTTAGCCCCCACGTCTGATCTGGAACACGGCTCGATTATCAGCCCCTTTCATAAGAACCTACAACTCGTGATTTCGGATTTGGATATAAAGCAGACCCTTATTGACATTGCCTATGCTATCGACAATGGCGCGAATCAGGATGCAGAAAAGCTTATGGAAGCCTTACAATCGAAGGTATCCGTCACGGGTGACCCGATCCAACGATTAGGTGCTTATCTGCTAGAAGGCTTACGGGCACGAGAACTGTCTTCAGGAAGCTTAATATACAACAAGTTAAGATGTTACGAGCCGTATGTAGCGAACCCGGAAGAGATGACTTCTTATATGTCCATACTTTACGAGATTTGCCCGTATTACAAGTTCGCGTACACCTCAGCAAACGTTGTCATTAAAGAAGCGATGCAGAACGAGGCCGATGTTCATGTCATCGACTTTCTTATCGCGCAGGGTAGCCAGTGGGTCGAGCTTATTGAAGACCTGGCTCGGCGGCCTGGTGGGCCGCCTAGGCTTCGGATCACGGCTGTGGATGATGCTGACTCGGCTTATGCGAGAGGTGGTGGGCTCGGGTTGGTTGGTCAACGGTTGGCTAAAGTAGCGGAAGCAAACCGAGTCCCGTTTGAGTTTCATGCTGCGGCTATTTCGGGCAGTGAGGTTCAATGGGGGGACTTAACGGTTCGAGCCGGTGAGGCGTTGGCGGTTAACTTTCCTTACATGTTGCATCACATGCCGGACGAGAGTGTGAGCACGGTTAACCATCGGGACCGTTTGATCCAGCTGGTCAAACGGTTGAATCCGAAAGTCGTGACGTTTCTCGAGCAGGAATCAAACACGAACACCTCGAGTTTTGTTAAACGGTTTGAAGAGGTGATTGGTTATTACTTGGCTATGTTTGAGTCAATTGATACGAAGTTGCCAAGGAAGATGGTAATGCCGCGGGACGACGTGCAGAGGATCAGGGCTGAGGAGAATTGTGTGGCTCGGGATATGGTTAACATAGTGGCGTGTGAGGATAAAGACCGGATTGAACGACACGAGCCGTTGGCTAAGTGGATGTTTAGGCTGCAAGCGGCTGGGTTCATGGCTCAGCCTTTGAGTGAGTCTGCAGTGCGTGCGGTTAAAGAGGTGTTGAGTGAATATAGTGAGCATTATTGGCTCGGTCAGCAGGACGGTGCTCTTGTGCTTGGTTGGAAGAATAAGCCGATGGTCACGTGCTCGGCTTGGAGTAATTAGGTTTAGTGTGTTCGCGTTATAGGATTAATGTTTATATATCATGTATTAAATTGTTGTTGTACCAAATATTATTCAACTGTTGATGTTGTGCTTGGACTTCTAGTAATTGATTAGATGTTATGTGATACAATAAGAATTTTGTTTGGTGAAAGATAATAATATATAGCACGTGTTTTGACCTGAACAAGACCCTCACTTGTTAATCAACTACTAGTCAGTAGTAGCACTACTGACATATGACAAATGTATATAAAAGTCAAGTGAATTGAATTTTGAAGGGTAAAATTTTGAGAATCTTGAAATCTAATTCCAAGATGAAATAGAACATGGTGACTAGTGAATATAAGTCTACACTTATTGGTCAAATTAATTAACGTCCAATTAAAATATTATTAATCAAAAGATCCCAAATAATCCATCCAAATCTTCTGTAAAGGATGTGTGACCACATAAAAAACTTAAAAAGAAATAAAAAATAAAAGAAAATCTTGCCAGAGTGGACGGATTATACTTAAATCTTGTCGTTGTGGACTAAATTTAAATAAATATTATCGTGTAACGCCCGTAAATTTCGTTAATTGGCTCGATCGTTTATAAATGTTCGTTTAAAAGTCGGGGTTTCATCTTTCTAATGTTGAGCCTTGTAATACGTTTCAAAAGTCCATTTATCCATCCCTTTAATCAATGCATTGCCTCTTATAACTTAAAGTGTTAGATTAGTATGTAGCACCCGACAATTTCGTTTAACGGCATGAGACATTCGTGGAGTTTGTATTATATTAGAGAGCCGATCCTTCAACTTGAGGGGCCTCCTAGCCGTTCTTGTAAGTTTATTTATTTAACTTTTGGTCCAAGATAATACATTTTTCAAGTTGGGGGACCTAGATGTAAAAATATTATATCATAAACCCTAAACTCCTTCCTCTCTCTCTCTCTCTCTAATCCCGATTGCAGCAGCTACAGCCCTCCCACCTCGTTTTCCGTGCAGCTCCAGCCGAGTTCCAGCCCTCCCGAGTCTAATTCAAGGTCGGTATTAAGTGTCTACAACTCTTTTTCACCTTAAATGATCATATTAACGCGCTTATTAGTCGTTAAGATTGAGTTTTGATGATAACTGTTTGATGACAGATTCGTATACGTTTATTGTAGGGTCTGTAACGCGATGTTAATCCACTGTTTTTGATCGATTCTTGATTCCATGATGTTCTAATTTGAGTCTAGTTTCCAGAAAGGTATAATACGTAATTTTTGGACGAGATTTGAATGGTTTTTATGATTTTATAAAATCGAGTGTCAAAGCTGATGCGGGATGTCAGATTCTGGTCTGTCTTCCCGACATCATAACTCTTTTTCAACAAGTCCAAATTAGTTGGTTCCACTTCTGGAACTTAATATATTGAGTTAATAATCAAACCCAATTGGAATCGTTTAATTTGGTTCGGTAATGAATTTTATAAAAATAAAACCATTTTGTTGTGCGCTGAAATAGCTACACATACCTTTCTGTGTTGGAAGAATTTTTATGATTTTTGTGTCCACTAGAAAAATATAATAAAAATATTTTTATAAACTTAAGATATTTATGCAACACTGGTAAAATTTTAATAATTTAATTCCATGGTTTTCCTGTGTAATAAAATACATCTTTGCATGCTAAACTCTGCATGTTATATTCGTTATTGAACGATAAGTTCATTTTAGGCTTAACCGGTGGCTGCCCTTTCTCGCATCTTTCGGGGCTGTTATAATTGAAGTTCGTGCTCCGCCATCTTCTTAGGTATGTCACTTACATCATATTATAATTTCATGGCCAATGGAGGTGTTTAGGCCGGTCAATCGATTTTAGTTCGAAAACTAGGGTTTATCGGGTGTAGGATTGGCAATTGTTGAGTTTGATGCGTTAATCGATCGGATGACCGACCGAATCAGTTTGTACAGCCCTCGGTTGTCTAAGGGCTGTGGGAAAATTAAAATTTGGATACTCGGGGCTGTTTTGGTTGGTGATTGGTCAATCGAGTTGGCGGTGCGCGAATTTTCGTTTAAATGTTAAATTGAAAGTTGTAAAAAGGAACCGTCAACCCTATCAACTCGGGCGACATGATTTTGATGTAAGAAAAGGTTAAGATGGGAATTTGGTCCATTTGGGGCTGATTCGTTTGACAATTTGTTTTAAGATTTATTACGCGCGTATTCGACTCGATTTGGTTACCGGCGGGTGAGTTGTGCATCATGGTTAGCCCCGGCCATATTCGCAGGGTGGATTTGGTTAGTTGAAAGGTTTAGGGGCTGAGGTAAAGTATTGGGCCTTGGGCCAAGTTGTTGGGCCTTGGGCCAAGTGTTGGGCCTTAGGCCAAAGTGTTGGGCTTGAGCGGCCCATTAGGCAAGTGTGTTCTTGCGGTCTAGTTTAGTAACGCGTTGTGTATAATTTACAGGCCCTTGCTTGTGATTGTGCACTTAGGGATTTCCTAGCTCGTTGCAGGTGTTCGATTGATTTCAGGTGAGTTCATGATGCCCTTTTTAATCTTTTTACGTTTTGGGCTAGCATACACACCCTATTACAAATTTTACCCGATTTTAATCGTTTTAAACTATTTGGATGGTATTACATGGCTTTATTCGTGATTGTGCATTTATGCATTTATGTTTGAATTATATTCTAAGCCTTAGGATATTTTAGACTCGTTATAGGGTCATATACCCCTTACGGGTATGCATATTACTTGGACTCTAAGCCTCGAGGTTGCTATTAGGCTTAGTATTGAATGCCTAGATTATCCATTATTTATGGATTGTATGTGGTGATATTGTTGGTTGGATGTTTGAATTAGATATTTATATGTGTGTATGTGAATGTGTATGTGATGGTAAACTGTGACCGGGTCAAATATATTACTCGGGGAGGACCCGAGGTGAGGAGGCCCGTGTTGCATGTTTATGACGCGGCTGGGTCAAATATATTACTTGGGGAAGACTCGGGGTGAGGAGGCCCGCCGTTCTATAAACCGTGGTCGGGTCAAATATATTACTTGGGGAAGACCCGGGGTGAGGAGGCCCGTATCACGTGTTTGGATGTTAAACCGCGACCGAGTCAAATATATTACTTGGGGATGACCCGGGGTGAGGAGGCTCGTGTTGCGTGATTTTGTTTTATTAAACTATGACCGAGTCAAATATATTACTTGAGGATGACCTGGGGTGAGGAGGCTCGTGTTGCATGATTTTAACGGTTTTGTTAAACCGCGGCTGGGTCAAATATATTACTCGGGGAAGACCCGGGGTGAGGAGGCCGTGCTGCGTGAAAAGATGTTTAATGTTTTATTCACTTATGATTTGGTTAAGAAAAGCTATTTATGATTTTATGGTCTCATGATTTTCCACTACATTCCATACTCATGGAATTAAAATTTTTAATGAATGTCGTTTATGAAAACTTGAACTCACTCAGCTCAAGCTGACTTTGTGTGTATGTTAGATTGACTTTCAGGTTAAGAAGTGGATGCTACCGCTTGGACGTGCTGGATGCTACTCGGGAGGTTGAAGGCACTTCTGGTCGAGAATTTCAAATAAAACAAATATTTTATGTACATTTGATTTTGGACACCTGTACCCGTATTTGGGATTTTCAAATACTTACACTTTTCCGCTGTTATTTACTCTGAACTGGTTTTAAATAAAGTGAATTGTTTGGTTTTTTTAATTTTTGTGAATTTGTGGAAATGATTACCAACTGTAGGATTCCCGGGATTCGGGGTCTTACATATCGGAGTTGACGGAATTTGAATAAATCCAACTTATAAGAAGAAAAGAAAAATCCCGTCTCCTTAGAACAAATTTCTCTTAAATGTGTCTCCCAAGACGAAATTAAAAAGGGAACATTTTACAAGAATTTGAAATTTTGTACGTCCCAGATAGGAAATATAATAAAATCATCTGGGGTGACTGTCTTTTAAGAAGAAAAGTTAAGAAAGAAATATGGCATGTTCCCTCAATATTTTCAAAAATCTGGCCTTGTTCATCAACACTATTCTCATATTTGGTCTGCTCCCTTCATACTTTTAAGAGTTTGGTCTGCTCCCTCATAATAAAGATCTTCTCCAAATATATCTCCTCAATCCAAATTTTTTTGAAATAATCAAGACTTTTGGGCTATTTTGGAGATTTTCTCTCTATAATGGGCTATTTTGAGAATTTTCCCCAATATACTCCTTAGAGCATTCCCAGTCCATTCTCTATCTTCATCTCTATAATTACACTAAAAACACTATATTTTCTCTCTCATTTTCAATTAAATAATATATTTTTATACTTTTATCATTATCTTTTCTCTCTCCTTCACTCACAACCACTTTAAAAAAACATTATAATATCATAAAGATGAACAGTATGTTTCTCCAAATTTAATCATGAAAAGTAGCTTTTTCTCTCTCCTCCTCTCACAACCATTTTTAACCATCTCTAAAATATGAAAAACTCCCCCACATAATTTGAAGAATCCACTGGGAATGCTCTTATACCCCCTTTTCATTTCCAAATAAATGAATGGTTGAAGTGAGAACATATTTTTGTAATCTATTATGACCGGTTAACTGCTAGCTTACCTTCATGAATACAATATTGTTCTTTCAGAAGAAAAAAAAAATAGTCGAAGCGAAAAATTATTATAGCATGTTGAAGTCTATGAAAAGTGAGAGATGACAAAATCTTTAGGTTTTCTTTAGTTTAAAAATCGATATAATTGTAAAAGCATAAAGTGGGCGAATTGGTGTAATTTTAAGGTTATGTAGTTTGTTGTTCAATGGGTTGCTTCCTCCAGGTTATGGTGGGAGCGGTGCGGCTGTTGTCGTTTTGTTTATAAAAGTTTACAGTTAAAAAAAAAGTAGCGTGCTAAAAGTAGGGCTGACAATTTATACACGAATACACGACATGTATCCACACGACTTTAACAAGTACCAAGTAAGGCCTTAACAGGTTTCGTGTACTAAACATGTAGACACGAATCTACCTGTTAATTTTCTTGTCTAAAAAGGTAAAATACATGTTTACATGTTAAGTACCTGATTAGATTTTTATAATTATATATATAACTATAAGTTATCCTAAACCCTAAATTCCTAAAGCATTCTCACTTTCTCTCACGACATTCCCAATTAGGTTAATACGAATAATTTGACTGTCGTGGGATCGATTTTAGCTCTTATCGTATATCATCATGTCTTATCGTGTATACCAGGTATTAACATGTTCGTTTTCGTGCTTGGGATACATATACATGATAATTTTTCGTGTTGTGTATAAACATACGCATTTCATGTTCGTGTTTTATCATATACGGGTATACACGATATGTCAGCACTAGCTAAAAGTACTGAGGGGCAATCTTCACATGGTTTAATGTAGTAGCTTCAGGTTACCTAACATTCTTGAGTTATTTACTGAAAGCATAGGTGAGAGAATGTTAGAAAAAAACATAGTATGATACCACCACTTCAAATATATATAACTTTATTATTATAAACACCAAACAACTATATATGTTTAAGTTTACTTACAAACCTTAATCTGCTCGAACTCTACTCAAATTTATTAACCTAGGACCAGCAACTTTATACTTAACATCCTAAGAGTTAGGTCATGATTTCAGAATTCAGAATACTCAATAACAACCTTAACAATGCCGCTTTAATTAAGATAGTCCTCCGATTATCTTCCACTTTACAATCTAATCTAATCTAACCTATATAATAAAGAATATGACAGCTGTCACCTTCACAATTATCCAGAGTTTTATTTTCCCGCCTTACATTATTTAGAGTATATCCTATTTTATGGGTAATTAAGAATTCCAAGTTTCCTTTTCTTTCTCCAGCAAAACCTTTTTCACAATTAGGGTTCCTCTTCAGTCTTCACAGGAGTCATATTCTTCAATGAAGACCTTTGCATGGTTCATCTACCACTTATTGGTAATACCTGGATTTATATGAACAAATAAAAGAACAATAGGGTTGTCCAGATAGTTGTTATGATTCCGATTTCTCACCACCACGGTATTCCTAGGTTCGATTTCGTAAGGTATGTGGCATCAACAATCTTTGGTTTATCGATTTAATATGTGTTCGTATGAGTATCTTGCTTCCTTATCTTCTTAATTTGTTCTTTTTAATGTGTCCTATAAACAAACACTAGATCCATTCCTTTTCATCAATCTGATTAACCCTAAATTGATTTTATAACATGTATTCGGTAGATTATATTACAACTAATGAAATACTTTAATATTGTACAATAATAATGCCAATTAGATTTTTTTAGTAACCGCATCAAGTATATATATTACTTTCTAAAATTCATTTACATGATTTTTCTTTAATATCACATTTTTTTTACTTGGATGGTGCTTTTTATTTGTTTTTTTCTCAAACAGCTCAATTTAGATTGCATTATATCTTCTCTCATACAGGTTAAGATAAGCTGTGTTTTTATCTCATACGGATCCATTCGGTTTTTGTTTCATCTAAAACGGGTCTGTCAATTTGGATTGTGTTTTATCTCAAACATGTCAATTAAAGATGTGTTTGATCTCAAGCGGGTCTATTCAGAATGTCTGTTATCTCAAATGGTTCAAATCATATTATGTTTTATTTCAAACGGGTCAATTCAAATTATGTTAAATCTAATACAAAGTTGCAGCTTTATGCGGGTGAGAATCGGGTAATCCCAATTCCTGTAAAGATTCAAATATATGGGCCGATTATTGCTTAATATTGAGCTGCAACTTCGTTAGCTCATTTTCCGAAGAACGGTTTGAATCTCAGTATTGCAATAAGTCAAATAAGGGATCATGGTGCCTTTTATGGTTTGCAAATAATCAATAATGGCAATAAGTTAGGATTCATTAAAAAGATACCATATGCCCATATCTCCCTACAAAACCCGTGTATTACAGATTGTTTTGAAATACCAATATTTTACTTGTATGATCAATTGTTGTCTAAAAAAGGTGGGTGAACCGAACCTGTTTACTTAGCCAGGAAAAAACGGTTAAGTTGCACATGACAACCCATTTGATTAAACCGGTTAAACTTATTGCTATCTGTTTATTAAATGGTTACCCATATCCATATTATTTTCCCAGTTGACCTTTTTTTCATGTGCTTTGTCCACTTTTTTTGTTTTCCCGATTTACCCTTTTGTTCAACTCAAAACTTTCTTTAATTGTCTCTGCAACCATCGAAAATGTTTATTCTTGATTTTGTTTTAAACAAAATTGCTGTTTAGTAGCATAATTTTGACATGCAGAATGAGTTTGGTAGTTATCAAGGCGTAATTTTTTATGTGAGGCTATCAGGCCTTCATAGCTGTGGGAAATCTCAGGGTCCAATAGTGACTAAAATGGCAATCATCATTCATCCATCACATGCTGACCAATGTAGGTGGACTAATCTCTCTCTCTCTCTCTATCTAGGTGATTTAAGAGGCTGGAAGAGAGTGAAGGCACATGGCTTGGGCTCCAGTTTGCAGGACACGAAGAAGAATGTGTAAGAAAATTGTTGGAACTCCAGAAACTTGTGGGATCAGGACATATTTTAAATATAACATATGTCCTTATTGTTTTCATTATTTAACTCGTGTAATGTAAGGGGCTATAGGAAATATCAAATGGCGTACAATAAAATGTTAGATTTATTAATTATTTATATGTTTTTGAATTATAATTGTAACTTAACTTTTTATTTATCTAATCTATAAATCTAATATTTAGTTCATTTATATTTTGATTATTTTATAGAGTTAACATTTTTCAACCCGTGTATCACACGGGTACCTAACCTAGTATGTAATAAGTAGGAGCCTCAAAATAATTTTGGATATCTTAGGATTTTGGAAGGAAAAAAAATTGAATTTGGAACTTTTGCATTGTTGTTACATTGGTCGTTCAAAAAAATATATAATGGGTTAAACTGTGTGGCTAACATAATTTGGGTATGGATGATAAGAGCTGCAATGTGTTGGATCATTGAATTGTTGTTCATTAAGTATTTGAAGGTGTTATTGCTGCAATTTGTTCATTGAATTTGTGATGGAGTATTGTTGTTATCATTATTGGAACTGTTGCACTGCTGCTCTTAATTGTGACGGTGTGAGTATGTTGTTATATGTTGACTTTAAAGTTGCCCATGCTCGCCTAAACCAACATAACCATTTTTCTAAATCGGCGCATTTTTACCCAAACTAAAACAACCATTTTTAAATCGGCTTATCTTGACATGAACCCGTTCTAACTCGTTACCCTGCCAACCTGCGACCCCACCGGAGCGCACCGCCCCACCCCACGAGTTTGTTAATGTTAGTAGCATTTTTAGACACAAGCATTTAAAGTTATGTTGCATTTGTATCTCATTTTTTGTAAAACACTTAATTTGTTGACTGGAGTCTACTTTTGAATGTTTCTATTCTTTTGGTATGTAAGGAGCGATTGGTAGGATGACAATAAACGTTGGAAAGATTTGGACGGATTTCAGAATATAAGATTACGGGGAAAACGAGTTTAAAGTGATGCAATTAAATTAAATATGAAATAAATAGATTGCATTTATCTACAAGTCAAGCCTCACATTACTTTTATACAAATACTATTATACAACATTATACGAGTCAAACCTCACATTACTTTTATACAAATACTATTATACAACATTATTTCTGACTTCCTAAAAACGAATATTTAGAGTAACGAAACATGAAGTATTGAATTATACTTCATTTTGCTCTTCACATACACATGACACATCGACTCAAATTGGGCTTTATATACTTGGGCTAAAGCATGCATTCAAGTCTTGTTGGCTTTATAATTACTTGGACGGATGTTGGGCCAAGACATAAAATAAAATTCGAGTAGCCTTGTAGCACAGACAACGCATAATGTCTACAAGCCGCCACCTTAGTTGGCACATCAAATTTATATAATAACAATTTTGCGAGTTCTGTTGCTTCCCAAGTTGTTATTCTTGCTTCAGATGTTGTGCATACGTCCTCCTATCTTAAATATTGTTTTTCTCAACACGCGTAGCATGCTAGGTGTCGTTGCCTTTTCTGCTCAGCCCATCATTTCATCCCACCGTTTCAATCAATCATATACACACCACTGTTTTTTATATGCATCGATGTGCTTTCTTCTTTATCTACTTTCAGATGATTCATCGTCTATGGATTATTGCTATCATGGCCTACCGTTGTCGGGTTTCGATTTGGAACCCTAGGTGTCGGTGGCTTGGTGGTAACGGTGGACTATTGTAGGGAACTACTGGCGGTTGTCAAAGGTAGGTTTTATTAGTTGGTTGTCTATAGTTGTGGACGATGTTCCACCCTGCCACCGCTATTCAATCTTCTTTGATCTCTTTCCCTGCCATTGTGTGTGGCCGCAACGGGTGTTGAGAAAGCACGGCGTTGACGTGGTGGTGGTTGGCCGCTGTCTATCGTTGTCGGGTTCTGATTCAAAACCCTTGGTGATGATGGAGTGGCGAGGTCTGTTGTGGTTGGTGATTTTCGGTAGAAAGGTAAGCACAAAGAGGCAAGCATAATTCAACTCACTAGATATTCGTAGACCCTTATGTTTGATGAATGCGCTTCTTTGATGTTTATCTTTTATATATCTACTTTGGCTTTGTGTTTGTTTGCATTATGATTTTTATTTGTATGTAGGTTGTTTGATTCAATCCCATGTCATAGTATTTCTTTTTAGGTTGTTGGATGAATTTGACTATCATCTTCTATTATTAAATATCATTAAATGGTGTCTATGTGTCACACCCCGCCTTCGGGCCTAGGCGTGTGACCCACAGTTGGTACCACTTTTGTCAATTTATCAAAGTTTGCAGCGGAAAATGTTATTTTAAAATATTTACTTTCATATCATAGGGAATTAAATACCCTTGTTTGTTTTACAAAATTACTTGTTTAAAAACAAGTTTAATATATATATATGCCTCAATACAAAATTTGCTGAGCCACCAGCTGTAAACTATGTCTAGTGTTCTTCTATCTTCACTGGCATATCCATCACTATTCCTTACTCCTGATTACCTGAAAACAGTTTCAAAATACGTCAGCTATATGCTGGTGAATACGCTGACTCAATAAAACATTTTCACAGTTCGTAATGACACAACACCAATAGTGTTCAACGACTCAGTGGGTCTCAATCCCATCTCATCGGAACTAAACATACGCACAAACCACATAATCGGACCTCACTCGCCCTAGAGACAGTCACTTGCCTCATGGTCAGTATGTCTGTAGTGTGCCCACTACAGTACATATATGTAAAGATCCAGACACATGTGTATTTTAGCCTGAGTGTTTAGTACTACCTTGTATCAAAACGTTTTAGAGGATGTGAACCAACCCTCATACAAATATTTCCATAACTCTTTTACATATGGATAACAGTCCATAGTTTCAAAGAGTAAATATCTTTTCAAAATATACAGTACATAGACTTATTCACGTCATAAAATATTTCACACTATAAAAAGGTTTGGACGTATTCACCTTTTGTTGATTTCAAGATTTCTCACCAACAGATGTCTGATCTTTATCTCGGACCTATAGTACGAGACTAACATTCTATAAATAACTAGATCTACAATCTAGCTATAGACCTTAAGTCTATTTGCATAACCTTTACCTTGATATTCATTTCATTTTACAAAACATTTATATGCTACGTTTCTTCATCATGAAGAAACGTATATATCAAGTTTCTTCTTTCATAAGTAATATCTTTATAAAATAAAGAGCAACATTTCATCAATAATCTTATCTTATGAAAGCTTATATTTCACTTACTTACTTGATCAAGGTATAGACTATACCCTTGACTAGGGTCTAAGCCATTAATAATAATAAAATAATAACTTAAGCAGAATCCCTACCTTACGCGGGTATTTTGATTTGCCTAAGCTTTGTACAAGTAGCACTTCTACTTAAACCATCAGAACCTTATTTCGAACTCGCTTAACCACTCGACAGAGCGTTAGAACTTCAATTCATGCACGAATTACGAGAAATCGGAACCACGGAACCTCACACGAGTCGGCACGTCTCCCAAGGTTGTGTGTGTGAGAGTGAGTGTGAAAATGAGATGAAAATGCTTCAAACCCGTAGCCCCCTTTTTATAGGCAAAGTTTTGACCACCATCGCGTAGCGCGACGCCGCAATCCACCAGAGATTGCCACGTGTTGACACGTGGTTGATCCGGTTACTTAACCGGGTCATCGCGTAGCGCGATACCCCCTTCCTTCTGGTCCATCGCGTAGCGCGACGCCCCTTTTTCTAAACTCATGGGAAACTGCATCGCGTAGCGCGATGATCAAATCAGTATACACGTCGCGTAGCGCGAGGGGTCTGGAAATCAGAATTTTTATTTTTAGTCCTTGAACTTTGGTATCTTGTCACTTCTTGGTTGATCTTCCACATTTCAAAAATACTAAAGCGGCCCTTTTGCGGCTCGTGGCGATGCAAGCGTGCGAAGTGCCAAATGCACCATCAAAACGCCACATTACGCCCATCGCCCGAGTCTGTGTCCGAGTCCGTGCATGTGCGCGCCGGGTGCTTCGCACCCTCCACTAGGACTAGTGAGAGTGGTTAGCCCCATAAGAACATTACCATGGAAAACTCCTTCCTTATAAAGTGCTTTTATTTCTTTCCCACTTTCCATGTGTGATGGAGTTTCCTTACTTATTTCCTTAGCATAATATGCTTCTTTTCTTTTTCATACTTTTTCCCATTATCTTTCTCATAATTATTTTTGGTCCTTTATCTTTATAAACTTGTCAAAATTGGACCTAAACTTTGTGGGTGTTACAGTATGTTACTCCATAAATTATTGTCTATTTTACACCTATAGTTTTAATACCCATAGTTAAATTAAGTCATGTCTTTTACTTTTAAGCTATATTTCTTAGTTTTATTGTGTCTTTTCATTCGTGTTTTTTGGTTTTGTTTTCGTTTATGATTTATGTTTTGGTTAGAAATTACACAAGGATAATCAAGTAACCAAAACTTTGTATATGAGGTATGATGCTTGATGAGGCAAGCGTAATAACAAGTAAATGTTGTAAGTGACACAGCGATTTAGCGAGGAAAAAGCCTATGATCCTTAGAGGAACTCTGGCAAAAAACCTCGGGAGGGGAAAACTATCCCCTACCTTAATTATATTAAGTAAATATTGGTGAATACAAGTGTGTGAGTGCTTTGATCATGACTATAAGTACAAAATAAGTGTGTATTAGTGTGTGTCCATGTCCTATACGATCATAAACAACTTCTATATGTAGTTACAAGAAGGATAACTTGGTGATAATTAGTAATAACAAGAACTTATGAACATTAATTGTCCTGGCGAGGATCTTGGAACCGTTACGGATTGCATATCTTTATCATAAACGAGTCGTATCTTCCTCCGGTGTCCATAATCTTCAATGTTACACCAAGTCTTCAGCTGCACATTAGTTGTTGATCGTTGCCTGCAAGTCCAAGTCAATGGTGAAAAGATGATGATAGTTAATAATAATACTTACTGAGAATCATGTCTGTCTGTGATCCTGATACACTACGAGGATTCTTATAACATTTGTTACTTTTCAAACCCGACCCATTTTGAATTTTTGGTTTTATTTATAAATAAATATATATATATATATATATCTTAAGTTTTGTTTCATGTATTTTATTTGACGTTAGTAAATGTTTACTGTCTATAATTGCATTTAAACCAACCCGTTTCATCATTTCAATGTATTTTTGTTTATCGTTCATCATTAATATAATATTCACGAGGATTTAAGTATTTGTTCATTTGCTTTCTATTCATTTTGTTCGATTAAGAAAACTCCAGGATTTAAAGTGGTTATTAAAGTTAAACGATTTGCGAATTGCCACACCCCAACCTACGGCGGAATATGCCGTGGCGCGATATAATTGTATCATAGCTCAAAAGACATAAAGTAAAATACACGTGTCAATATCTAAATTATTTATTTCATAAATTTCAAGTATGCAAAGCACAACATAGTCTCAAAATAAATAAACATTTCAACTTAAATAAATAAGAATAAAAGTTCATCATTTTTCATTATTCATCCTACGGTCCAACTATTCTTTATCTTGTTTCTTCATCCCAAAAAACTACATGCGTCATGCGTGAAAATATATAGTTTGTCAGCATAAATTTGAGTAAGTAATCACAGTTTTTGAATATATATAATATTGAAAAAAAAATTCATTGCGATATATATGAACCACTACAACTAGTATAACAATAATATAAAAGTTGTCTTTTCACTCGAATCTCATAGACGTATGATCATACTAATGAGGATAAGGATGAGGATGGGATACCAACAACCATAACTCAAAAATAAACACATAGTCACATTCGCACGTATAACTAATTAAGCAATATCATATAAACACAGATAATGGAATTGTAGTGTGAAATAAAATAATTGAGTTGTGAACTCATAACGCCCTAAAATGTAAAATGATAAAAAGAGGGATATAAATTACTTACCTTATAGGTGGTATAAATGTTGGTATGAAAATAAAAAGTTAGGATGACAACGATTTCGCTCCTCGAGATACGTCAACAAAAATTGCCTAATTGTTAACGCTAAACTTAATTAATAACGAAAAGTTAACGAGGCTTATAACGCATTTTGGGATTTGATTGGGATCTAAGTAAAAGTTTGTTACTAGAAATTTTATTAGTTTAATTATCAATATTGCGATATATAATCAGTTTGAATGATTTGTAGTCCTTTAGGGTTTGGAATCATTAATATATTGTTATTTATAATTTAATATTATTATTATTATTTGATAACCCAATTATTTTATTTAATTTATATTTTTTTCAAGTAGAAGAATGTTAGAAATAAACAATTAATATTAATTATCTATATATAATATCTATATTAACGGAAAAAATTATTTGATCTTTTAAGCTAGATTAGTTTAGATGAAAATATTTGCTTCATATTATTTATGTATATGTAAGTGTATATGTGTGAATATATATATATATATAGAGAGAGAGAGAGAGACGCGAAACCATGGTCAAAATAAACAAAACCGGGCCTGGAGGGGTTCGAACTCGTGCCTCCAGGCCGGTTCGAAGTATTAAAGGATTATGCACCTGTCAATGTGGAAGGTGTCTAACTCAGTTATAACATCAATTAAATTAAACATAAACCAACATGAAAATTCGTCCCCAAATCAATAAACTCCAGAAATTCAAATTGGTTTAATTTTTGTCGTTGATTCAAATTGAGTTAGGTTTTTAGTATTTAAATAACATTGCTTGAAACGTCATTCTAAACCACACATTTAATTTTATATGTTAGATTATGTGGTTGAGATTAAATATAATTAAAAAATTAAGTAGGAGAGAGAATAAAGATGTACGGTAATTACACTAATTTAAACATCCGTTACACCTATGTAAAAAGTCGATTCGATGCATAAAAAATGTTGTAATTTTTCTATGTATATGTAACCTACACATATTACATATATGTAAAAAAATAAAAAAAGAATTGTTGCGTTGAGTTTTTTCGAGTCCTTAAAACACAAAGTGTTTTTCAATATATATATATATATATATAGAGAGAGAGAGCAAGGTTAGAATAAGAAGTAACATTTTTCTAAAAAGTGTACGAAGTTATATGGACCATTGGATGAAATATAACAAAGAAGAGCATGATGGTCCATAAATATTTTATTATTTTTGGAATTAATTTAGGAGTAATAAAGCAATAAGTTTGATTGTTTATTGGATCACATCGAAACAGAAGGCAAATGGGCAACAAGCTGCGTCGCTACCCCTTTTTGAATCGCAAAATCCAATCTAAATTAATTTAAGAGTTAATATAAATCTTTTATTTATCTTCCTCTGACATTTCTTTCTTATCTCCCACCCCTCTCTAAACATAATTATATAATATATTGTTCTTCGAAACTAATTTTTTGGTTAATCTTGACCATTTAAATTCCCTAGGTTTTATTCCTGACCCTCTAAAGTCACAATTTTCCTTCTAGAAGCAGCACATTCCATCAGTTATGCAATCTCTCTCATACGCTCCTGCGGTTATTGTTGCCGGTTACCTGGTGTTTCTACTCTTTTAACCGTATCAGAAGCCCGCTGTTTCCATTACCCACTCTCTTTCTCTGCTTTCCTGTGCTGCTATGAAAAGCCAGCAATCTTTAGGTTTGCCATAACCATCTTCATTCTCAATGTCTTTTGATTTCATGATTTGCAATTTACAGAGAAGAGATGAAAAGCAATTTAGGTTTTTGGCTACCCAATTCGGTCGTCAGGTTTATCATCTTCGTTAATGTCTATTGATTTCATGTGATTTAATGTCATTTTGAAAATTATTACGATTTGTAACTTTCAGCAAGCAATTTTTTTCTAGACTTTAGATATTCAGAAACAAATATGTTGTAAGTCCCAAGTGAATAATGGAAATTTGAGTTTATTAGCATCTTCAAGTTTCAAGTTTGCCACTAGTTCTGATAGAAAAGCTATAATCACCCCCTCCCTTTTTTGCGAACTTGTCTCATGTTTGTATTCAATAATTGTGATGAGTGTTACTAAACCTTATTTTGCGCTTTCTTTCAGCTTACTTTGCACCAAGTGTTGATGTCAGTTTACTATAGCTCCTTAGTGAAGACAGATCTGTTTTGCTATAATCGGTATTCGATAATAATATATGGAATACATGATTGAATATATTTGTTCCGCAGCATCTTTATGTGTTATGTCATACTAAATAATATACATTTTCCCTTTTCTGCAGCTTTCTTTGTAGCACTGTGGTTATACAAGACTTTAAGAAGTTTTTACTGAAGGATGATTCCTTTGCACGTAAAGGGTTTGCAGGTAAGTAATCAAGTTTTATTGATCTGCCCTTATGTTGGAAAATATTTTTTTTCAATTGTCATACCTGGCCCATACTGTAGTGGTTCATATGCTTTTTTTATGGTCAAATTCACCAACATTAGTTTTAGAAAGTCTTGCCAACAAATAGTTTACAATTGAAACAATCAAGTTTAAGTATCAGATTATATACTTATGTGTATATTGCTACCATCCAATAGTTTAAAAGTAAAACAATCAAGTTTAGAAAGTCTTGCCAACTCGCATATACTTCCACCTCTAGATAGTATTATTATTGCTGCTCGAAAAGTTTCAAATTATATACTTATGTGTGATAACTATAACTTTCTTCAATATGTTTGTCTAATTCTTTTAGGGAAACGGAATAACAAAGATTTTAAATTTCATGTTTTGAGTTTTTATTGTATTAAATTTTAGTTTCTCTTACAGGTCGTAGTTGGGAAGATGGGGTTGCCTTTGATGTCATCTACTGCCCAATCAGATCTTTGTTTCGGGGTTAATTGTGCAACTTTCAATTACCATTTTCTCAGAGCTTGAGCATTTAAAGCAATATCTGATGAAGATAAAGGTTTGCTTTTAAACAAATCCTACAATGACGGTTCTGAAGCCCAACAAGATCACCAAAAAGTGTGTCAATTCATTCAAGAGTGACTGGAAGATATTTGTTAAGGTATATGCTTATTTTTTTTATTATGCATACAGATCATTTAACTTCATGTTTAGCATGCTCATGCCATGCTAATATCATTTTTTTAAAATTACGTTTTTTTTTCACATTATAAATGTAATATATGCAGCTCAACGTAGCATCATGATTGATGATTTCACAATTCTAATGCGGTTTATTTTTTATCTTAAACATATGCTAATATCGCTTAGAATGCAAAAAATAATGTTTATAACATTGTCAAGGAGACGCGGTTAACACATTCTGCTGAGTCTAAGTTTTCTTTTGTTACTAATGGTCTGCACATATCTTTCCTGGATCTGATTAGGATTCAAAGACAAACTAAGAACTACTACTACACTACAGTATGGTGGTCTAACACTTGGCATCAAACTCCTAATGGTATTGATATCAGAAATACAAAAGGTATTTTAGCTTGTAACGCAGGGGTATAGGTGGACCTGTTATTACAATGGCTTTTATCATTTTGTAATCAATTAAATTAACATTTTATGTTACTAAGTTGTAATTTGGTCTTAAAACAAAACGGTTTTTGTTTAGAAAGCAATTCAATATACTAATGGCATTATGACATTACTGTACCCCATCCACCGGACGGGTATAAAACTAATTCTTTAATTTGACGGCTGTTCCGGCCATCTATGGAGACGGCAGGCGATATTCTTCAGTATGACGGTAGGAGAATCAACGAGTAGGTATTTTTTGGTCGTCTACGGCAACGGTAGGTGATGTTCGCCGCTGTTTCCGGCGGCTCTGTCCGTCCATGGTGACGATGGAATTGCAGTACGACGCCTTTTGTCTCTTGTGTCTTTGATTGGGAATTACGACCCCAAAAAGACGCTCTAGCCATGTCAATGATTCGAGGGTTGGGGTGAACAGGGCCGGTGTGGAGGAGGTTGATTTGGATTCGGAGGTGTTTTTGGACGAGCCCATTGAGTTTATTGAAGAATTTGTTGACAAGTGGATTATGTTGTGGGATGAGCCACGTGTGGTGTCGGAACACGACGGTGTACGACGGCGATGGCAGAACACGGCGGTGTATGGCCGGAATTTATACTAATTATGTTTTTAATTATTGGTGTGTTTATGTTAAGTATGTTTTTATTCTTGGTGTTCTTGGTGTTGTAAATATGGATTATAATTTGGTTTTGTGTTTTAAAACACACTTTAATAAAGATTAGATGTGTTTTTGATGTTGTATTTTAATTTTGGATTAAAATATGATAATTAAAGATTGATTATATTTCCATTTCCATATATAATACAACACACTAGACGATTATGCCCACATATAATACAACACACTAGACGATTATGCCCCTAGTGTGTTATAAAACAAATATTAAAATAAAACACACCGCCTATAAAACACACTTTCTATCTTGACTATCTGATCACCAAATCTAACGCACCAGATTACCTTGGAAATTGAGAACCATAAGAGCCATTTTAGATCACAAAAAAATCCAAAAATAAAAAAAAAATTATAAAACAAAAAAAATACAAAAATAAAAAAAGTAACAAAACCAAAATTCTTATTATATCATCCCGGTTTCATAAAAAAAACTCGATTTAGCTAAATTATATACATATATGTATAATATGTACATACATGTACACACATATTTTTTTACACGTATATGTATAATTTAATGTAAATGATAATGTACATATGTGTGCATTACGTAACTAGAGATTAAATTAAATTATACATATGTGCATAGGTATAATACGAATTAATTTTTTTATGAAACCGGAATGAAATATAAGAATTTTGGTTTTTTTAGTTTTTTAAAAGTTTTTGTTTTTTCTATAGTTTTATAATTTTTAAATATTTTTCATTGGTTTAAAATGGTTTTCAAAATTCTTAATTTACCAAAGATTTTCTTAGAATGTTTGCCCCTATATATCTATATAACTATATATTACATATAAAACATTTTAGAAGGAGATTTTGAGAAATTTACATTTATAAGACCCTGTTAAACATAAATGTAGGAGACACCGCTAAAATTAAATTCATCGTATCTCCGCCGTCATTCCATGGTGTCTTCGGCTCCTTTAAATTAGTGTACGAATGTTGTAGTTCAATTACACCTTCCTAATTTGCAATTAACACAGCATTTATACGACCCACATTCAATTGCAATTATTGTATTCAACCCCTAGTTCAATTCTCCAACGAAACCGCCCAATCAATGCTCAATTATTGTATTGAACGGTTTTCATTCCGTCAGGTAACAATTGCTTCCTATTCCTTTGTGTTCCTACTATGACTAGCACACTCCGTCCAATTCTATTGCATTTGGTTTTGGGTGTTTCTGGTAATTGCTTCTCTTTGGTGGTTAATTGAGTCAATTAGGTTATATTCTCTTGTCGTCTTGATGCAATTCCTACATTAAGTGGTTACTTAGGTTAAATTTTCTTGTTGCAATTTGTGTTTGTTGCGTTAATTGACTCAATTAGGTTAAAAGTTATTTGAATAGGTTGGTGATAGTTCATGTATTTGTGAATCACTTGCTGTTGTCTGATGTTTGTCATTTTATACGGATTGACCTTATTCAATTATACTTATTGTATTTGCAGAGGTTGGTTTTGGTTCAAATTTGGGGATAAAACGTATATACTCGACAATCAATCACTATTTCAATCCAATGATCATTTTTGTTTATTAAATACATAGTCGATCTCAATTTTTCTTTGCAGCATCAGGAGAGGAGATCAGAGTAGAGAGAATGTCAACCACTATCCGAGTGCATCGATATGCTAGAACGATATCTAGGGTATCAACAAACTGGTTCAGTTTATGGATTCGCTCATGTTGGAGGAGACTTTAAAAGAGTAGGTACTCTTACATTAACTGATTATTATGGTTTAATTTTCTTATTATTAAGTGTCAAAATATTCAAATCTGGTAAAACATCTAAGCAGTTACTAATGGGGAAATGATTATTAAAATAAACTAGTTCTCACACCCGGCGCAACGCGCCGGGCTAATAAAAAACCTTGTGTTGTAGTGGTGCACTGACATGAATTTGGTAGGTATCAGTTTATAGAACCAAAACTAAACAAAAAAAAATCCCCTCGCGACGAACAAAAAAACCTGGCTATCGCTTACGTTAATTTTGGTACCAAAACTAAACCAAAAAAATAAATTCGTCAAATTAGGATATAAAAAATTAAAATATTTATATGAAAGTTTATTCGGCCGGTAAACCCAAGCATTGGTAAAACCTGACCGTTACGGCAGTGGGTCGACACAAACTTTTGTTAAGATGCTTGTACACATCTAGGAAACTCATATTCGGAAATGAGCGAGTTCATAGGTCCACTAGTATATTTAAAAACATCAAAACAAATGGTTATACCAAAAAAAAAATGAATGCCAAGAACATGGTTCGAACCTGGGAAGAGCATGCCAAAACTTTTAATATCCAACAACTAACCACCAAAGCAATGGATCAAGTTTGTTGACTTTTGGCAATTATTGCATTTAAACTTCTGTGGCACCGACTTTTTGCTTTTTATCTTATATATAATTAGAGTGAAAATAACCTTTTTATTTAAGTTTAGTTGTTAATGACATTTAGGATAACCGAAAACCTGTCCTTAACGGGATGGTACTTACTTTCATACAGGTGCTGCATGCTAAAAGTTTTGGGAGGTCACATATGCTATTATGACTTTGACCTGCATGCATTTTCTGCATATATATAATATGTGCAAGGAAAGGATTAAAATAATTAATGAGAACACAATTAATTAACTTCATTCTATTAAAACATGTTTATGTTATATCACTTTGATGGTCATTTGAATTATTGATTTTTTTTTTTGGAAAAAGGTGCGCCACTGGAACCAAACAATAAACGAATTAACCGCAAACGTCAGAAGAATGTTCATGGAACTGGATCCCGAGCTCTTTGAAGATTGCCAGACTCGATACATGGACAAAGAAGCCATGGTTCAAGGTGCCACTTGCTTATCATGTAAAATATAAAACTTTCTAATCAGGTAAATCCATACTTCTATGTATGTAAATTACTTGAAAATTTGAGATTTGTATGTATCTATTATTTCTTTGTTTGTTGTAATTGTGATGTTGTGATCACAGAATCGAGTGCTTTCTTATGGTATTGCTGGTGCAATCATCTTCCGCTTGTCATTGATACTTCTTGGAACAGCAACCCTTCAGGTACAGTTTCAGTAAAATGTCTTAATTAACCTTTAATATTTAACATGAATATGTTTTTCTTGTCATTTATCTTAAACTTTTAATGTAAATGTATTTAGAGGTTCAAGGCGGTTAACTTGCTGCTGGCATCAATACTTCTTTACTCATCCTTTCAGGTGCGGTTTATATTCTTGGTTACTTGTATGAAGGATATTACTAAAAAGCTCTTATGATCACATTATTATTAGGATTGAAAATCACACAGAATAACTAATATTTATCAGATATGATAATTTACACTATTTTATTTTAAGACTTAAATTTTATTGTAATAATTTTGTTTTGTAATCATTTAGTAACCAATATATTATCTACCAAGGGCGCGTTCGTTTCACAGAATTCGTAGGAATTCAAAGGAATTGGAATTAAAATCACATGACATTGTGTGTTCGTTTCGTTGGAATTCGAATCTTAATTTTCTTTTGGTGCGTTCGGTTGTCAAGTTATTGGAATTGGAATTCATTTCCTTCAAATTCCTTTAAATAAAGGGATTCTAAACCCTTACAAAATGTGGAAGATTTCAAGTGAATTCGTTTGAATCTTTTCTCGAGATTTTTTTTACGAGAACAACGAATAAAATATTTTGGGTTTTTTACTTTTTTTGTTTTCGATTTTTATTTTGAGTTATGAAATTTTTTATTATTATTTTTGAATATTTTTTTGATGGTTTTTGATCTTAGTAGAAGACCCCTAAAAAAATTAAAAAAAATAAAAAATAAAAAAATCATAACACAAAATATAAATTAAAAAAATCTAAAAAAACTAAAATGTTTCCGCCGTTATCCTCGTTAAAAAAAATTCGATTCCAATTCATTTGTCAAACGAACACACAAAAACTAGAATTAGATTTCAATTCCTTCAAATTTCAATTCCTGTTGGAATGTTTAGATTCCAAATCCAGTTCCTTCCAATTCTAAATCCTATGCAAATTCCAATTCCAATTCCATTCCATTCTGTGAAACGAGCGTGCCCTAAAGATTTTTAAAATGGAAAAAAATTGTTTGCGGGTCAACCTGGCCCGTTTCAAGCGATGACAATGTCATTTGAAAATATATATTTCCATTTGTTTTTGTTGCTATTTTTTGCTGGTGAAGATGACGATGATCAGCAATCAAAATTCGTTACAAAGTTGTTAAATTCTAATGAATATAATATCAGCAATCAAACAATTACATTAATGGTCCCTGAGTTCAAAGAAATAAACACAAGCCCTTATTCTATTAAAACCTGTTTATGTCATATCACTTTGATGGTCATTTAAATTATTGGTTTTTTTCGGTAAAAGGTGCGCCACTGGAACCAAACAATAAACGAGTTAACCGCAAACGTCAGAAGAATGTTCATGGAACTAGATCCCGAGCTCTTTGAAGATTGCCAAACTCGATACATGGACAAAGAAACAATGGTTAACGAGAAGTCAAAGACTCAAAGCAACGCGAGCTGACTTGGAAAAAGCTTGAGTCAATCACCTCATAACCTGCATGAAATCATGCGCGCCACTTGTAAGTGATTCTTAAAATTTGGACAAAGGATTTAAGTCAATGCACTTATCTTTCCATGTCACCATCTTCAGCTTATTGTAAAACTTGCAAACCAAATATGGTCACCATCTTCATCACATATTCACTTAGAATTTTTAAGCCCATTTCCATTTAGTCTGAGTTTAAGAAATTTTTGGCCCAACAGATTTCTGTTCATGCTTACTCTTAAAGATTTAATTGGTGCTTGCTAAGCTATGTTATTTCATGTAAGTTCATATATGCTTTTTCATGAACCATTCATTTATACTGTTAACAAATGAAAAATAATAATTATATGAGTTCAATCGTTTGTCGGTTAAAGTTAAACGAACGAACACGAACATAAGCCTTTCTGTTTATTTGCAAGCTGACATCCAATAACACAAGTTTCTGGTTATTGATATTATCTGCAGGATTTGGATGATATGAACATTGAGATAATGAGAAACACTCTTTACAAAGCATATCTTCAGGACTTCGACCGATTTTGCTAGGTAAGCGTTTCCTGATTATTTTGGGATCCGTAGCTACTTCCTTAAGTTTTTGTTCCAACATTAATTTTTGAATAAAAACTAAGTGGCAAGACTGCTGAAATTATGTCTAATCTTCTAGCATTCGAGGCTGCCAGGAGAGTTTTTAATATCACCAAACACAGGTGCTGCAACTATATGTAAAAATGTTCCTGTAGGAGAATTCTCTATATTAATACACCGGCAATTTCGACCCATTTACTTATCAATGGGTTGATTTAAGTTTTGTTTTATCTCAACGGGTTAAATTGAGAAATTTAGCTGAACGAGAAATGGGTCAATCGGCTTGAACCTTAAGTCACCAAAGTCTATTGAACCTTGAAACCTCCTAAATCATTTCATTCAGAAATTAGATTATCATTAAAATTATTTTATAATCTTAGCTAACAAACTGTTTTATTTCTATTCAAATGCGGGCACAAAATGTTTTCCGGTAAACCCGCACATTTCAATCTGTGTTGAAATTTACCCAAACCACCCCCTTTCTCATATGTCTGTAAAATGAACTGAACGTTTAGTGAATCATTCATCAAACGTTCAACAAGAATTTCATTCATATTTAATAAACAAACGAAAATACAAAATTATTTTTGTTCAATTTGGGCCCATTACAATTTAGTGTAATTTTTAAATTAAATTATCACCCGTTTTCTTTCAAAAGTTATAAAAGCTAATAAATGTATCTATATGGTTGTTTCATGTAACAGGTGAATATTGGGAGAAACAATGCTTGAAGTATATGCAATATATATTTTTACACAACGACTTGATCAGTCCTTTTCCCTACGAGATTGTGAAAAATGTTCTCTTTTAATTTGCAGTATTAGAATGCCGATTGCGAAAGACGTATGGATGTTGCTGAAGATAACGAATAATTTACTTGAATCCGCAGCAACGCGCGGGCACTTTTGCCAGTATATATATATATATATATATATATATAAGGATCATGTGATAACTTTTTGAGAATTGAGAACCATAAGAACCATTTTGGACTACAAAAAACCCAAAAATAAAAAAAAATCATAAAACAAAAAAAACACAAAAATAAAAAAAAAGTAAAAAAAACTAAAATTCTTATTTATTATCCCGGTTGCTAAAAAAACGAAAAAAATTCTCGGTTTAGCTAAATTATGCATATATGATAATATGTACATGTATGTACACATGTGTTTTTTATACACATATGCATAATTTAAGATAAATGATAATTCACATATGTGTATATTACGTAAACTAGAGATTAAATGAAAGTATGCATATGTGTACAGATATAGTAGAATTAAAAAAAACGAAAATACTATAATAGCATCAAGTATCAATAACAAAAATAAAAAGTAAAATAAACTCAAAGTACGTTATTTTGCATTAATTCTTGTGCTATTTGTTCTCGAAGTTGACTCATGAATTCACGGTTTGCTAAGCCTTCTTGTATATGTTCATCTCCATGTTGAAGGCATACATTTGGGTGATCATATTCATCAAAAAGCTCATCGCTTAAACCTTCTTTTCGTTGCCTTCTTTTTCCATGCACAACAGTACACCCTAAATACTAGTATAGAACGTAACATAAGCACATATAAAGGCATCAGTTGGTAAAAGTGGTTCAATTTCAATATTCTTTTGTTGGACGAATGATAGCAAATTCATACCAATATTAATTTCAATATTGTGCAAATGGAAATCGATGGAACTTGTTATATCCTCAAAAACCATATTCAAACCGATAACATATTGAGATTATGAGGTATGATTCAAACTGACAACATTATGTAACATGAACAATGATTTACAACTACGAAATTCGATAACATGCCTCATAATCTGAGTCCGATATTAGATTGTCCGAGAGGAAAGAGTGAAATCGATTGATCAATTGAATGATGGTTGAAGAATAAGGTATAAACTGCTAGAAATCGATTGATCGATAACATTGATCATTAAGCAGCTCCGTTTTTTGAAAATAATTCAACGCTTACATTCCTAGCTACGTGAAAAAATGAAATTGGTGATTAATCTTCACGGTTCCATGGGTTGCGAAAATTCCGGCGGGTACGTACCCGGACCGGACCGTTTCCCGATTAGCCACGTAACACAGAACCGGAAACCGGACATTGTTTCAATACCGGTTCAGTTTTGCGGGTTTTGTAAAGCTATTGCAAGGATATCAAACAAATAATTACATACCCTAACTAATCCATCAATTACCAAAAGCGCAGCCATAACCCTAACATCTATACACACAATTAACATCTCTGTTCATTCATAAACGATAACAATCGTATAGTTCCACGGCCATAAGTTACTAGAGAGGAAGGTATGCACGAATGATTATACGATAGAGAGGATATTAGGCTTTACCTCAGAACTATAGGCGGCGCTGCAGGTGTCCGGTGATGAGCGGAGGTCAGGCAAACGTGCGGTGGTGTCCGGTGACGATGCGGCAGGCCGGCGACGATGTCAGATTGTGCAACGGTGGGTGTGTTTAGGTTTTGAAGATGCGTGTATGTCCAAAGAGGAGAGGATGATATGTTTTTTAGGGTGCGAAGACATTTGAAATTAGATTATTTCTTAAGACAATAACAGGAGTTTTAAAATCTCTTTTTTTTTAAAACAAACCTATGTCTGCATGCCAGCAAACATAAGCCTATTGAAGATATTTAAAGTAAAAAACAAAAACAACCATAGTGTTGCTTAAAACAATCTCAACTTTACAAATGGATTATTCTTTGGATCTGATTTAATATGTCTTTGTAATTATGAATAACTAGTATTTTATTAGTGTCTAATTATAGAGGTTAACATGTAAGATATTAGAAATAATAAATATATTCTTTGTGGCACCAAGACAGCCACATCCTGATTGGATAGAAACCATGTGCCCAATCCAAAGGATTAAAGTGTGAAATATAAGGGTCCAAAATGCGTATGTCCTTTTTTATTTATTGTGACTTTTATTATTATTATAAACAAATAAATATATTGATTCCACTTGAATATGACGTTTAATAAAAAGAAAAACTACTCGAACATATTAAACATGTTATAATATGAATTCAATAAAAATTGTTATTCCACACTTCGCCGGGTAAAGGTTTTTCTTATCTAGAAGTAAAGATCATAATTCAAAACCTAGTATGAAAGTAGATTTTTTATTGGATTAGTTTAAAGTGAGTATAACAGATGTATGTAGTCTTTAAAATAAATAAAAGTTAATCAATAATTATTAATATTAGTTAGATAAGAAAATGAAATTAAATAATTATCTAGTTGTGCCAATATTCTTTTCTTCCCGATCAATGTACTCAATAAACTAAGTTGTTATAATACCATATTTTTATCATCTATCTACTTTTACTACGATGCTATTTAAACAATGGTTCTTTCCAAAAAGAAACATGTATTTTTATAATTTCTTTCTAATAAAATAATATACTAAATTATATTTAACTTAATTACATTTAACGTATGTTAATCTATTATATAATTAATAATAAAATATGTGTTCCTTAATAAGTTCGAGTTCTTTTTTTACAAAGTTTCATGGTAGTTATTTTTTATTTTGGTTTCATTTCAGTTTTAGTTTTATAAACTTGTTTCGTTTCGATTCGGTTTTTTTATTTTTTTTAGTTTCGTTTTAGATGGGATTAACTGTATTAATTTTTTGTTTCGGTTTTTATAATTTTGCTTTTGGCTCGTTTTTAGATTTACTGGTTTTAGTTTTTCAGTTTCATTTCAGTTTTTGTTTTTAGTTCTATTGGTATTTGGTTTTATTTAGGTTTTCGGCTTTGGTTTTGTTTTAGTTTGTTTATTAATTTAGTTTCGTTTCAATTTATATTTAGTTTGTTTGGTGTTTGGTTTTAGTGTCCATTAAAAAATGAAAGTATATGAAGGATTCACAAATTAAATGAAAGGTTCACATGAGTTTCAACTTTCAAGTGGGTTGAAGTCATTGAAGCTTTATTTTTTTATCTTCACAACCAGTAATAATGAATTCGCATTTGGTAGAAAAGATTCAAAAGCTAAGAACGTAGTATGTGTTACCCTTTATTTTTCTTCTTAATCTTCAAGTGTGTTATTTCAATTTTCATTTATGAAAATGGATCATTTTAGAAATGATTCGATTTGATTTGGCTCAGGTCAAAACAGATTATTATAAAATGGTATCCGCCTTAGTTCTAGTAAACGAGTCAGTATAAAAAAGGTACCAATTTCATTCTAGTTTCAACGGCCCTTTTTAAAATCGTATCGATTTGGTTTAGGTCATACTGGGTCAATTTTAGAGGATATCGACTCGGGTTAAAATGGGTCATTCTAAAAACATATCAATTTGATTCTGGTCAAAATATGTCATTTTAAAAAGATTTCGATTTAATTATGGCTTTTAAATGCGCTTTGGACGTGCTTCAATTTATTACGGTGCAAGACTTTTCACATGAAATGTAAAAACAGTTTTCGCAGTCAGTTAGTCACTATGTTTGTTAGATAGGTGTACGAATGTTTATGTCATCAACTGCTTTCTCGATTTAGGAAGAAAAGAAGTCTAAATCATTCTTAGATGCTTATTTTCTGATTTGCTTGTTTTTCAGAATAATGTTAGTGAAGTTTGTTTGTTTTATATTAATATAAAGTTTATGAAGTTTATGTTTTAAAGTTTTAAATATTTTTCGTAGATATTCCACTATGTAAAGTCATTTTTTTGTAAGTTTATGTATTTTAGTACTTTGTTTGCGTATGAATATAAATTGCAATAGAAAATCATATTGGTGTCTCAAAAAATATATTAAAAATAACTTGTTGCTTGAAATTATATATGCATTTATTTGACGATTTCTATATTTCTGCTCGTATTATGCACATGTCAATAACCTACTTTGGATAGAAATTATAAATTGTTTTGATGTACAAGCTATAAGTTACAAAAAGTTTGTATCAAAGTAGAAAATTGTTGTTAAACAAGTAACACACTCTCTAACTTACATATACATTCTTAATTCTCTTAAAACTTATCCCCTCACTTATGGCTTAATGGTAAGAGGGCTTGGGTTTTTCAGTAGAGACTGAAGTTCGAATCCCACTTATGTCATATTTGGGTGGATATTGGTAATGAAGGATTTGAGCTAGGCCTTGTGCAAAGGATGCCAGTTCGAATCCTGAGCCCATCTGGGTTTTCGTCCCACCGTGTTTTACGCCAGAGAGTTATGCTCTTGTGATGACACAACGGCTGTCAAGTGGCAGTCGGCGGTATGGTTTCCCGGAGGAACGGCCAAGCCAAACTCTGAAGCCAGTGTGGGCCTGGCTAAGACAATATAGTCTGGCCAGAGTAGGGCATCGGGGCTCTCTAAATTTAAAGAGTGCGATAGCCTAAAATATAAGAAAGTCGCCGTTCTAAAAAAAAATTATCTTAAAACTTGAATACTTGTACTCTTAACCTCATTAAAAGGGATTTCATTTTATACTATTTGAAACCGTTAGACCAAATGGTATTTGGTATCAAAACCAGATAATTACATATAGGTTACATTACCTTTTTTTGTTGTAATCAAATCATCTTATGTAAATGTAAATTATTTATAACTATTACACTAATATTATCATCAAATACCTCTTTTGAATTTGTTTTCTCTTACACTATGCGTTACCTGTAATGCTTAGGGAATTTTTGATACCACATAACGCCGGCTACATCATGTCAGGCTTTAAGGTGGGGGCAGGCAACACAATAACGAGAGTGTGTGCGCTAGTTAACGAGAGAGAGAAAAAGATGAGACCACCGATCAACCAATCAAACTATTTTTTGTTTTTGTTTGTATGTTTTTTATTTTGTTTTTTTTATTATTTCTCCACTTAAGACTTAAGCTAGTTAAAACTTCAATATTTACATGAGAATGACTTGGCCCTATCGCTACCGCATGCTATTTGGTCTAGTACACATTGTCTTAAACTGATCCTATGTTATCGTCAGATACAATATAGCTGATTGATTAGTATTTTGGCATAAAAATATTGTTTAAAGGTACAAATCTCAATGGATGTAATGCGAGTCAATTGTACAACCCGAAGCATGAATAATTGTATGTAATAAACATAAAATAAATAATTATTAAATGTATTTTTTATAATAAAATACAAATATAATATGTAGAAGTGAATGATGCATCTTCCAGTTCCTTGGATGAGGAAATCCTTTCTGTCTTTCACACATCCATCATCCAATTCCATCTTTATCTTTAATTTAATATTTTAAAAATAGACACTGATACATACATATTTTTTGGAAAGCCAAAAAAATATTGTGTGATAAAAAATCATCACACCAACTTATTTGCTCTTAAATAATAAGTTTCTGTTTCTTTTTACTTAAAAAATTTGCAATGGGCATATGTTTACGGACACGCAGACAGAAGTCTTAGAAGACGGTTTGTTAAAAAAAAATCTGAAAGCTGCTTTTATGGTCTTAAAAATAAGCTAATATTCACTTTCTTCACAATTCTTAACATCCTATGAACATCCAATGTCCAACACTATCACCACCCACCGTGCGCCACTACCACCACCGTCGACAACCACCACCCACCGTCCGCCACCACCGTCCACCATCACCACCCACCGTAGGCCACAACCACCGTCCACTACCACCACCCACCCATCGCCCGCCACCACCACCGTCCACCACCACTACCACCACCGTCCACCACCCACCACAACCGCCCATCACCACCATTCACCATCTACCACAATCGTCCACCACCACCCACTTCCACAATTCGTACACCATCACCAATTATTTTAGCAGTTACAGACGTTAAATGACATCTATCTACTGTGATATGTATGAGAGGTAACTAATTTTCAGCTTAATAAAAAAACAGTATTATATTTTCAGATTGCAGATCTTTAGACCACATCTTCAGTTATAGACATGAAATCAAATCACAGACTGCACCTAAGTAAA
The DNA here is from genome assembly GCF_021521415.1 of Bidens hawaiensis. Lineage (NCBI taxonomy): Eukaryota > Viridiplantae > Streptophyta > Magnoliopsida > Asterales > Asteraceae > Bidens > Bidens hawaiensis. The sequence continues at coordinate 772,024 of NW_027491323.1, forward strand.
TAACCAAAAATTACAGTAACTCAACATTGACTATTATATTTCAAGTGGCTAGATGGGGTGCTCACACGATACGACGGGAAATGCAGATTATGATACCTAGAGGTGTGCTTGAAACCCGAAAAACAGACCGGAAACCGAAAAGACCATATCAAAATAACCAAACCAAAACAAAACCAACGGGTTGACTTCATCTGTTGCGTGTAATTAAAATGAAAAACCAAATTGAACTTAGAAATTTTAGTTTTTATTTTTAGTTAAAAGTAATAAATAATAATATTTTAATATATAATTTAACCCAAATATATTAGCCTTAAATGTATAATAATCTATTAAATTTCTTTTTCAAAAACCCCTTTTTCTATACAGAATTACAGAAATTGTCCTTTATCTTTCATCCAAATTTCACTTGTTGTCTCAGATCTTCAAAATTGATCTTTTTTGTCCTTTACGTTTCAAAATCCTTCAGCGTTTATCCTTTCATCTAACACAGCTAAAAATCCTCGTTAAGTCAGGTCATGTGCCTTGCACATGAGGGCAAATTAGTCATTTTACTTATTAAATTAAAAAAATGTTTTAAAAAATAAAGAAAAACAATAAAAAACAATTAATATATATTTAAATTCTTTCACTCTCTCCCCCTTCTTCTTCTCCTCTATAGCCACCACCAAGCTTTCCGGCGGTCATCACCGCCGCCCGCAGCCGTCATCTCCGGCCGATCCACCTTCCGCCGCCGTCTTCTCCAGCCACTCCACTACTACAATTAATATTATCGCATTTTCATCTTATCGAAGGAGTGGTCTAGACTTGGGCAAGAAATCGAGGTTACTCCGGTAGTGTCTTTGCAAATCTTCAAGATTAACAAACCAACATGTCAACCTGCAGCAAAATCCGTCACATTGTCCACCTCTAACAAATGCTCCGCCGCTGGAGAAAGAAAGCCGCATTAGCTTCCCGTAAATGCATACCCTCCGACGTACCCGCCGGCCACGTGGCAGTCTCCGTCGGCTCTAACTGCCGGAGGTTCGTCGTCCGGGTAACTTACCTCAACCACCCGGTTTTTAATAAGTTGTTAATCTAAGCAGAAGAAGACCCAATTTGTACTCGTCACAGGTGCCGTACTCGTCATCGGCGTCGGAACTCACTGGTTGTGGTAACACCCAATGGGTGGTTTCATGAGTGTCGGTGGTGGTAGCAGGTGGGGACTAGTGGCGGTGGTGGGGGCTAGTGGTGGTAGCAGGTGGGGACGGTGGCGGTGGTGGCTGCCGGAGATTGGTAAAGGAGGAGGAGGAAGAAGATGAAGAAGGAGAGAGAAAGATTTAATTAAATATATAGTTTTAGTTTTTTTTTTGTTTTTCTTTATTTTTTAAAATATTTTTTAATTTAATAGGTAAAATGACTAATTTGCTATCATGTGTAAGGCACATGACCTGACTTAATAAGGATTTTTAACTGGGTTAGGTGAAAAGGAAAAACGCTGAAGGATTTTGAAACGCAAAGGACAAAAAAGATCAATTTTGAAAATTAAGAACAACGAGTGAAATTTAGGTGAAAGATAAAGAACAATTTCTGTAATTCTGTCTTTTTTTTTTTTTGAAAATAGTGTAAACCGTAGAAAGTACAATACAACATTTTTGTGGTTGATTCACCTTTCAAGTTTATCCACTATGGTAAGCCATAAAAATATATTTAATACATTGTTTCTGTAATTCAGTTAAGTTATATAAATAAAATTATTAGTTTCTAAATGTTGATATACGCAACCTCTTATATGAAAGGAAATTTTATTATAGGTAATAGAAACTTGTATTTTACTTTTATCAAAACTTTAATTGATTTAAAAAAAGATAAAGTGCTTTAGAAAGGAAGTTCCATAATAGATACAGCCCTTTGTGTAAGTATGCCAAAATTATTCATTTTAAATATTCTTAAAAGACGTTTTTATTGCCATAATGGATAAAATAAATTAATATTATCACTATTGAATAAACCTTTAATGTGCCGTATAATATTCTTTCAATACAAAACTAATTTTGAATCGCAAGAACTGCATTATTACTTGATATTTTATTTAACTATGATGCATACAACAGTGCAACTGTCAGTTTTTAGCAAATTAGATTTTAGTAATTTCAATTTTTTTTGGCCGGAAATAATCTCATTTGAAAATATTCTTGTCACCAATTTCACCTTTTACATTATTTTTTTTATCGAATTTCAAACTGATGTTTTAAGTTTTTGATCAAATAGAGGATACATGTCAATTGTTGTAAAACCTACCTCGAAATGGTGCTCCAATCGATAAAACTTTGATTCAATTCGGGTGTTTAAACTTCCAGTTAACAAAACTAAGCCGTTTGAAGCACCGTTTAATGCAGGGTTACATCAATCGACTTGTAAACTCCTTTGACTAAAAGCTCTAAAACATAAGTTTTTAAATTCGGATAAAGTTGGAGTGTTTTTAACAGAGGTCCAATAAGAAAAAATAATGTTAAATGTGGAACTGGTTGCAAAAAAATATTTTCAGGTAAAATTATGGTAAGATGAGATGATTAAAATCCAATTTTCTTTTCTTTTATCATTTTAATATTTTAATAATTTTATTTTATCTATATAAAAATGTATTATATAGTTCTTATAGTTTACACTTAAAATTGATTTGTATCCAAGGCGTCTTTCAAAATGAAATGAATTTAAATAAATGTTAACAAATCAATCTAAAGATTTCAAATTCAAATCAATTATGTATTTTTTTTTCTTAGTAGAAGATCACTGTATGGGTTTTTAACCGTGGGACTACAAATTATCTTTCGATTACCTTCGGCTTAAATACTAACAACGATAGTTTCATAAACCAAACTTTAAGAGAAAACAATAATGGATATCTTTGCTTTGAAAAAGGTTGGTGATACAAAGAATTAACAAATTCCTAAATCTTACGGGTCTCCGCTAGAACCGTGAACGTTGATAGATGCAATGCAAGGTCAAGATATGTATAGATAATGAGTTGAGTATAAAAAGTGGCAACAGTAGCATTCTCATGTCCTATTGTAAACTCGTATCCCATAGACGATGTAAAAATAAAAAATGTTTCTTGTACTTGTCAGGTAAACCTTGTCACTCTATACCTGTTTGTGCCAGTTATCCGAACATGTATCAAGTATAACCATTTATGACAAACAAATATATTTATAAAAATTCAATGAAAACCTATTAAAAACATTTCAACGAGAGATATTGCATTTTCAATAACAAATTCTTTTGTATAAAAGGCAGGTAAGCGGGCAACAAGCTGCGCCGCCACTCCCTTTTGAATGGCAAACGATCCTACTGAAAACAAAGTTATCGTTCTGCCGTTGAGTTACTGTGCACACCCGCCAAAATTTTTTTAGAAACGTGGCCCCATCAGGGGTAAGAGACCCAAATGTATCGAAAGCAAAAGAATGAAGGCATGCTGATTCTCAACACACGCCTTCTCGTGCTTAGCGATTTTTCATGATTTTGCCTTTAACGCAGCTTGCCTAGCAGCAAACCCGGTGTCCCAAAGCCCGACAAAAGGGGGCACCCTAGTAAGGTTCACACAAACATGCTTCCTCCCGCTCATTCCTTTTTTTTTGAAATTATTAAGAAATCCTATATCACGTCGTAATATCATATTCATTACCCGATTTCAAATGAATGATGTTTTAAGAAGGACAAATCTTATACATGAGACTCCCATATACACGTAATCTCGGAAGATGTCGGCTGATCTTGACATATATGCACTTCTCTTCCCCTATATTTTTACAATGACTATTTGCAAAACTCCTAACAATGAATGATGTTTTAGGTTTTCCTACAATTGTATGGATCAAGTTTTGAAAATTTAAATAGTAAAATAAATAAATAATAATAATCTATATATGTTATATATAATATAGAAGTGAGAGACCTCTTACATTTTAAGAGGTACAATATTTAATACTTAGGACGCGATTGTTTCACAGAATTCGTGGGAATTCAAAGGAATTGGAATTAAAATACCATGACATAACGTGTTCGTTTCATTGGAATTGGAATTCAATTCCTTTAAATAAAAGGGATTCTAAATCCTTTAAAAATGTGGAGGATTTCAAGTGAATTCATTGGAATCTTTTTTCGAGTTTTTTTTAAACGAGAACAACGAATAAAATATGTTGGTTTTTTTACTTTTTTTGTTTTTGATTTATATTTTGAGTTATGAATTTATTATTATTATTTTTGAATAATTTTTTTGAGGGGTTTTTTTATCTTAATAGAAAACCTTTTAAAAACTTCAAAAAAAAAAAAATAATAATAATAAAAAAAATCATAACACAAAATATAAATAAAAAACAAAAAGTCTAAAAAAACTAAAATGTTTCCGCCATTATCCTCGTTAAAAAAAAGAAGAAGAAACTCGATTCCAATTCATTTGTCAAACGAACACACCAAGAATGGAATTGGATTTCAATTCTTTCAAATTATAATTCCTATTGGAATGTTCAGATTCCAAATCCAATTCTATTTCATTTTGTGAAACGAATGCGCCTTCAAAATACAATCAACAATGCATAAAAACTTTTAAAAAATAAAGGTAAAATGATCATATGATCTATAGTTAATTATTTAGTTTTAAAAATAATTACAACAATAGTTATTCATCTTCAATCAAGTTTTTATTAACTTATTAAATAATTACACACAAACTCCCTTTATCTTTATCAATAAACTCATTTTTTAATAATAATAATAATAATAATAATAATAATGTATACAAACAATATAAGAGAATGAAGTCACACCCACAACCTCCATGGTCGTCGCGTGTAAGCTGTCTTCTTCTTCTTCTTCTTCTTCTTCTTCTTCTTCTTCTTGTCGCGTGTAAGCTGTCTTCTTCTTCTTTTTCTTCTTCTTCTTCTTCTTCTTCTTCTTCTTCTGTTCGCCTACCCTTAAATAATAATAAAATAATAATAATAATCACATACCCTTCTATTCTTCCTAATCCACAATCAGACTCAATCCCATTAAAGTGGGCCTCTTCCCTTCAATCACATCTTCTATTCCCAATCCCATCCCCGATTACAAAATCCTCAATTTTCTTCGTATTGCGTGCTGATCAAGTTTCCCAATTCTGAAGCAACGTCTTAGTTTCTGGTATTTCAGTTATCCATGTATCTTATCCTGGTTATCTTTAGATCCTGTTATAATTTGTGAATTAACTAACTCTTTAAATTGGATTATGCAGGATGGAAATGGATCCTGGAAAGCTGTTCATTGGTGGGATTTCATGGGATACCAACGAACAACGTTTGAAAGACTATTTCCAAACATTCGGTCAAGTGATTGAAGCTGTTATTATGAAAGACCGCACCACGGGTCGGGCACGCGGGTTCGGTTTCATTATATTCTCTGACCCGACCGTCGCCGAACGGGTTGTCAAAGATAAACATATCATAGATGGTAGAACCGTAAGTTCATTTTCCTAATATTTGTTTAAAATTTTAAATAGTTATAATTTGATCTGAAATTAATTAAATTTGTAACAGGTGGAGGCTAAGAAGGCGGTCCCACGCGACGATCAACAGACCGTCAACCGAACCAGCATTGCTTCGGTTCCCGGGTCGCCCGGGCTGATCCGCACGAAAAAGATATTCGTGGGCGGGCTAGCATCGACAGTTACGGAAACGGATTTTAAACACTACTTTGACCAGTTTGGATCAACCACCGACGCGGTGGTGATGTATGACCATAACACGCAAAGGCCTCGAGGGTTTGGGTTTATCACGTACAAGTTGGAGGAATCGGTCGATAAAGTTTTGCACAAAACATTTCATGAACTTAATGGTAAAATGGTGGAAGTTAAACGGGCCGTGCCTAAAGAGTCATCCCCCGGGCCTAACCGATATAGTAACGGGTTGAGTAGGGTTAGTAGTTATTTAAGTTCACTTGGTGGGTATAGTCCTGTTAGCGTGGGTCGAACCGGGTTTAGCCCGTCTAGCTATAACATTGCACCGGGCTCTAATATTGGGTTTGCGCGTTCAACAAATTCGTTGTACGGTTTAACTCCAAACAGGTGGCCTGGTTCAACTGGATATGACAGTTATGGTGATGAAAATGTTTCACTTTTTAACTCAAGGGACATTTGGGGAAATGGGGATTATAGTTACACTAATAATAATAATAATAATTCACAAAATTCGGGTAATTATGGTTCCGGGGGGATTTGGGGTACTCCGAATTCGAGTAGTTATGGTTCTAGGGTGAATGGAATCGCATATGGTAGGAATAGTGGTGGTAGCACTGCGGCTCCTGCCTCGTTTGGTGTGATGGATGATGGTGGTCGTTCGGTTTATGGAGATGCCATGTGGCGATCATCGTCTCCGGATCTTGATATCCCAGGGTTGTTTGATTATGGGTTTGGTGGTTCGGATGGTGTACGTGAAAATTCTGTCGGCTATGTTGGTTATAGTGTTGCTAATAGATCAAATACAGGTATAGCTATTATCTGTAAAGTATATTTGTTATATGTTTAAAATGTGTGTTTAAATGTTTAATGTTATTTTCAGGAATTGCTGCTTAGGAAGATTGTGAAGTAAACTTGGAGGGCTGTGAATTACTTGATACATATCAGATTTAGAGGTAATCAAAGAACTTGTTTTAAAGTTATTTCATTTGGGTTTTTGAGAATTGTGATTTATATGAGATGTAAAATGGGTTTCGGTTTAGACACTGTCAACATTTTCGGTTTAATTTGAGTTTCGGTTTTTAACTGTAATTTCTAATTTGGTCTTTCAACTGTAATATATGTTTATTTTGGCTATGCCTCAATTTCACTTAGAACTGTTTGATTGAACAGAGAATTTTAATATACACTGTTATTGTAACTTCGACTAAATGCGCTTATAATAAATCATTAAGACGAGATTATGAGATTATTTATTTATTTGGGGGTCTCACTAATGAGATTATGCATGCGATTCGGCAAGTTCCTAAATCTAACTATGCACTTGACAAGATTGTTCCATAGGCATGCCTATCTTAAGTCAAGTCTTTACATTTGTTGTTGTGTTAATCCCATTCAGTAATTTCACACTAGTTATTTTAAGTTTAGTTGTTGCACAATTCGTCAGTACCTATAGGCAAGTGGAGGGGAGCGTCACTGGAGGAGTAGCAAGGCATGAACACCAGTCGGGTGCTATGAGACGCGAGCATTGCGGTGGGATGAGCAGGGTTTTCCGGGTGCGTTCTATCCACCCTTCCCTTACAAGAGTTGACAAATCTTTCATAAATACTTATTAACAATGAAATGGCTTGAGATATGAAAATATCGGTTTTTAGTAAAGCATAAACATTACATTATCAAGGAGATGAGAGAACCAGGTTTTTAGGAGTTGAATCGTTATCGATCTCGGATCAGGCTTGAGTGAGGTCAAGACAAGCCACTATTAGACCTTGTTTAATAAACGAGTTTAAACATGAGTTTTATACATCAAGCTTAACTAGATTCACAAAATAAAATATTTACATAATATATAACATCAGATAATAGATATAAGCAAGCTAAGTCGCAAGTTAAGTTCGAGCTTTATTAAGTTAAATGAGCTGAGCTGAGCTAGAGCTTAATCAGGCTCATGTTTTAATCGAGTCACTTATAAGTTATGCCCCTAGAGAAAGGCGACTTCCTTATTTAAGAGGCGAGTTAGGACGTTGCTTATGCGTTACGATTTTGCTTACGTGTTAAGTTGCTGCTGGCTAATAAGAACCTCTTCGACATAAGAAAAGAAGATATATTTCTTCATGAACAACTACCAGTAAAGTGACAAAAATAGATAAAACAATGTGAAGGAGAACAAAAGCAAGTTGCAAAACAGCTAGTTGATGACATACTTTTGTCAATTGCACAACTACTTCACCTTCTAATCCACTAGTCGATGAATATTACTCACTATGCCTGTTCCTAATGTGTATCTATTGCATATAATGTGACGTGCAGTTAGGAATCTTGACCCATCTAACAATGGGTTGATATGATAAAAGTAAATCGTATTTGGATTAATTTGGGTCACAATGTCACATGAAATTAGTTAACGGGTTGAAACCAACAAGTATTATAAAATTTGTTAACTCAAAAAGGCCATGATCTCCACCTACTTTTGTTATTGCCACAGCCACCGTTGTTGCCACCTTTCCACTGCTGCCCAGGGGCGGACCTAAGGTTTGATCACAGGTGTCGGCCGTACCCTGTGAAAAAAAAGAAATTTAGTGTAATATATACAAAAAAATCCCGAGCGCCTCCTAACTTTTAACACCGACCCCTATGAAATACTAAGAAAAGAAGGAGAAAAAAATATAATGGAGAAGAAGTATTGTTGCCGGAAAACTATTCCGTCAAGTATGTAGTTGCAGAGGGAAATTAATATTAGGGAAGAGAAGTTCATTTTTTCAAAAGAATTATATTTTAATAAGTGTACTTGTCTGGACACTTTTCCTCCTTTCATTTCTAATCTTACCTTTTTTTTTTCTCTTTTAATGATAATACATAAATGATTTATATAAACTATGTAATTTTTTAGTTTTACTTGGTTAGTTGGTTACCGAGTATATTTTTTTTGAATTAGCTAGTTTTATACTTTATTTAGTTATCTTATTATTTTATCTTTGTATTTTACATAAAAAGATTCTTTATATATATACACTCACATATAGATCATATAGATCATGTTAAAAGTTTCGGTTTTGATACTTTCTTTATTTAAAAAATTACCGTATATGCAAATCGCTAAGCTTTTGCGCATGCCTCGGTGTGCCTTAAGATTGACGTAATTTTGTTTTGTATTCATAATTTAATTTTGTTTTTTAATTTTTTTAGTGTGTCCCGGCCCAACCCAACCCTATCTAAAGGTAATGTAAAATTTAATATTCAACAATAGACAACATACCACGAAATTTCCGACCTCTATGAAAAAATTTTCTGGGTCCACCACTGCTTCTGCCGTGCTTGTCACCAGTGACGAATTCAAGAATTTTTGCAGGGGACATAAACGGGGTCGGATATAAAAAAATCGGCCAAGTCAAAGAAAATAAATGAATTATTTTTTCAACAAAATGACTGAATATTATGGATGAACAAATGGTACCAGCTACTAATACGGTACCGACTTTTTGACGTTTCGGGATCGGTACGATACCGATATTTTCTCAAATTTTCGCCTTCCGTATCGATATCGAACTGATATTGTAGGTACCCAGGGGATTTTTGATATTGGTACTGTGCTCATCCATACTAAATATAATTTAAAGTAACTTGTACGCAATGCCGATTTTATTTGTGTAGCTAATTAATAACTTTTGTAACTAAAAATACACTCAAAAAGAATTTATGGATTCAAATTTAAAGTATATAGTAGTTTTCATAGCATGTTTTGCTAAATTAAAATAAAGAAACTATCATGTTAAGTTCTTTTCACACAATAAAATATGGATCTAGGACTAATTAGTAAACAAGCAGTGGCAAACCAACCACACATGCAAATGGAACTCTAATATTTTAGTTGATTGGAAGACAAATTTGGGCCATTAGAAAAACCCCTTGGACACCTTGCATATCTTTATGTGAAATTGTGAAAACATCACCGACTCCAATTTCTAAATGATCAAATCACAATTTAAATATGTATTTATGTAACTTAACAATTAAATATATATTCAAATCAAGTTATCAAGATTTAGGAAATAAAAAGATAAAGAAACAAGATATTATTAAACTTAATAATTCTGTTCGATAAGGGGCTCGATCAGGGCAGACGCATTCAGAAGTGATGGTTGTTTTCGGGCCAAAGGAGAGGCGGATATCTTGAACTGGATGCAATCGTGCAAATCAAGTTGGAATGGTTTGGGGCTCGGGGCTTTCTCAAAGAACCTAGGAGACTTCGGCTTAATGGTTATCATAATTGGGGTTTTTGGGCTATTTATAACACTAAAAGTTTGGACTAGACGGTGGACACATGCCCACGCTAGCCGACCCCTAAATCCATTCCTGGCAGCCACCACCTTCGCTGTCACTAGCCATAATAAAAAAGAGAGAAAATTACTGTTTGCGTCCCTGTGGTTTTAAGGAGGCACAATGAGTCCCCGAAATAATTTTTGAACTGGTTGAGTCCTTGTGGTATAAAAATGAACCATTTGAGTGCCTGCCGTTACTTAACTTTCAGGGTAAACTTTCATTTTACTGAAACCACACGGACTCAAATTGTTCATTTCTGAAACCACGGGGACTCAACCAATTCAAAAAAATTTTCAGGGACTTATTGTGTCTCCGTCCTTAAACCACAGGGACGCAAACAATAATTTTCTCTAAAAATATATAGTGGACGAACCTATTTTGATACTTTTTTCTAAAATTGCTCACTCAGCCAAACTTCATTTTGGTAACAACCTGTTTTGACCCAACCGAATCGATACTTTTTTAAGCGGTTAGTTTTGACTCGGTCTCATTTTGCTTTGACCCATTCTGATTAGAAGTACCTGCCCGACCTGTCGAAGTTTTTCCTAGTTAAGTACTAAGTTTACTTCTTCACACATAGTTAGCATTTTATCTAGATTTTAAGGCAATGATCCAATGAATCTCCAAAAACGGAGAAGTCATCCATGATCACTTCCATGGATTGTTCGATAATTTCATGGAAGATAGCCACCATATATCATTGGAATGTGGCTGGAGCATTACATAGTCCAAAAGGCATTATTCGATAGGAAAAAGTACCATAAGGACATGTAAATGTAGTTTTCTGTAACATCTCGGAAAAACCTATATATATTTTGGGCCAAATATATCAACTTTGAAAGTTGAAGGATTAAAAAAAAGTATTCTCAAGATAAGTCATGGGAAAAATAAAATAAGAAAAATAAGCATCTTATGTTAAGGAAGTAAGAAAATTCCATCCCACATGGAAAGATGGAAGAAAATGGAAGCATCCCACATGGGTATAAATAAGAAATGAAACTTTCATCCCACATGGAAACAAGAAAAGAAATGGGAGCTCTTTAGAATGAAACTTTCATCCCACATGGAAACAAGAAAAGAAATGGGAGCTCTTTATAAGGAAGAGAGTTTCCATAGTAATATTCTTATGTTCACTCTCCATAGTTCTCAATAGTCCTAGCGGGGGGTGCGAAGCAGCCGACGCGCACACACACGGACTCGGGCGATGGGCGTAATATGGCATTTTGATGGCGCACTTTGCACTTTGCACGCTAGCATCGCCACGAGCCGCATAAGGGCCACTTTAGTATTCTTGGAAAATGGAAGTATGACCAAGAAATGACAAGTTATCAAAGACAAGGGAATAAAAGTGAAAATCTGATTCCAGGAACCCATCGTGCTACGCGATGAGCCCAGGAACAAGACCATCGCGCTACGCGATGGAGTGTAATGACGCATCAAACACGTGTCGCGACGGGGAGACACGTGGTAGACGCTAGGGCTGAGTTTGCGTGCCACGCATCGTTCCCTAACATCGCGCTACGCGATGCCCAAGGAGAAGGGACCATCGTGCTACGCGATAGTACCCAAAATCAACTATAAAAGAGAGGGGGTACGGCATTCCCATCCCACACCAAATGACACACATTTTCACACACTTAGCCTCGTTTTGCGTACCGACCTCGTGGACGTGCCAAGCTCCGAAGCTCTGACTATCTAAGCTCTAGTACGCGATATAGAATAGAAGTGCCGCTCGATCAGTCATAGGCATTTAACTCCAAATACCCGTGTGAGGTAGGGGTTTTGATTAAGTTATTATTTTATTATATTATAATGGCTTAGACCATAGTCGGGGGTATAGCTCGAACCTTGATCACTGTTAAGTATAATATAACTTTTCATAAGCAAAGGTTATAGTTAATTATTGTTTATTAATGATTAAGAAACGTAATCATTTACATGAAAAAGGTATAGTTAGATAGTATTTCTTAATGATTAAGAAATATACTACTGATTCACACAGGTTATAGTTAAAGTAATGTTCTTCTTAAAGAAGAAACCTGGTATACATGTTTCTTCCTGAAAAAGAAACCTAGCACAAAACTGATAAATAAACAAAAGGACTAAAAAGTCCAAATGTTTAATACAAACAAATGATTTGTCAAGGTTAAGCTATACAAAACAGACTGCGGGTCTGAAGCTAGATCGTTGATCTAGATATTTATACAAATGTTATTCTCGTACTATAGGTCCGAGATAACAATCAATCAATCAGAAATTAGAAACAGGAATCAGTAACAGAAATTGATTGCAGACAGGGGTCAGTAACCGAAACTAATCAGTAAACAGGAATCAGTGTCAGAAACTGATTATAATCATAAAAGGTGAATACGCTCTAAACTTTTACAACTCTTTTAGAGTCTGACTGTTTGCATATGATTTCCGAATTCTTAAAACTTTGTGTTACAATAATAAGAAATGGGCATACTCAGATTAAGAGTATACATGTGTCTGGATCCATTCATACATGGTGACACGGAGTTCCCCAAGGCCATGCATATCATCAAACATACCTCTGGAAGTCTACGGGACTGTTCAGAGAAATGATATTGTGTATATGATTAATTGTACATGTACTTAAGGTAATTTTATCCCAATTGAGTTGGGTGCCTAATGAGTGTTGTCACAAAGGTATTATTATTGTTTATACAATGGTATTACATCAGAGTCAGCATCATTCACCGGCTATGTGCTGATGTATTTTTCTCTCACATTTCAGGGAAACTGTAAAATAATAGAACTGACAGGGAGACAGATTAGAAGATTGGAAACATAGGTATTAGAGGTGATCTGATGGCTCGGATATTTTATTCAAGAATATTATAAACAATGATGTTTTCAAAAGACTGTATTTAAATTATCAAACGGGTATTCAAATCCCGAGTTTTTAATATAATAATATTTCATTAAAAAGGCTCCCACTCATATTTTGTCAAACTTGGTTTATGATATTAAATGGGTATTTGAACCCATTATTTTATTAAAAGAATATTATTTAAAGACTTCCGCTAAAACAAACCCGCCACTTTGATATATTTTCAAAACAGATACCAACTAACGGGTGTCGCACATTGGCCCTAAGTCGGGGTGTAACACCCCGGTTTAAGCGAAAACGCCCGAGTGTGACGTACAGATTGTGCAAACACACGTGGCACTATTAAATAACCATAATATCATTAATTCGTTTTAAGCACAAGTACATAAGTTTTCAAAATAAGAAAATACATCCAAAACAAGGTAAACAACTATAAAAACTTCTTTATTTCATTAATATCCTAATACTAGCGTCTTTGAAACTTCAGCCTCTAAAAATGGTACCTGTAACATATATATAAAATACGGTCAACTAACTTAATATTTGGTGAGTTCACACAAGTTTTGAATAAGTACGTAAAAACCATGCAATTCCATGAAACTTGTGATAATTATACTACTTCGCATGCAATGTCCTTTCCAGCTGGCAACAACCAACGTACTTGGATCGGGGGTCCCTTTTCACTTATAATAAAATGGTCCTGAGTGCAAAGGGGGCGTATGATCATACTTATTGAGGCAACCATTAGCTGAGCAAATAATCAAGTAAGCATGTAAACACACAAGTCCATGACATGAATCGTAGTTTTGTAAACGAATATAATAAATAGTTGAGTTGGATAGGATATATATACTACCCCCAAAATGTAAAAACGTTAAAAAGGGGGTGTGAGAAACTCACCTTATAGATTGAGGTAAAACGGAAAAACTCGAAAGCGTGGAGAATGGCAAAGAATCGAACGCATCACAAAAACCGAATCGAGCGATCCGCACTAACTAAATTAGGTAAAAACAAGACTCAATCGATAATCGTACGGGGTTGTTTTATTGTATAACTTGTAATGAATATTTTATATTATTTTATATTCTTTGATTATAATATCATTGTTTATGTTTTAACGGAAAATCGGTTATTAATATGATATAAGTATTTTAACGGCGAGGATATGAAGTTTGAATGTTCGAAATACTTGAACTAGTGTTTATAAGTCGAAAATATAATTATTGCTTTAAAGAAACGGTTTTTAGTAAATTAAAGTTCACGTTATGATTAGTAAACGATTTTTAGTTACAGTTTACGAAAACGAAAAACTTGGTTTTTAAGTGTGAAATGGTGAGATATATTTTATATTTAATTTATGTAATTTTTTTATTTAATTTAAAAAGGTGTTTATAAATTTATTATGATTTTTAAATGATTAAAATTAATTAATAAAAGATTATTAAATTATTAAAAACTTATATGAAAAATAAGTGTCTGACCCGGGTTTCGAACCCGGGTCCTTATGTTACCAACTCAAAGCGTTAAGCAGCTGCTCTAGGTTTCATATTCGTTAAAGACATGGTTTTTATTATTTAAATATATTAACAGTTCATGATATATATTATTTATTAATAAATAGTTATCATAACAGTTTCAAAAAAAGAATGCTTGACCCGGGTTTCGAACCCGGGTATGATGTTTACAAGATGATGCAGTTAACCAGTGAACCAGAGTTGTAATTCATTTAAGACACGGAAACAAATAAATATAAACACAAGACTTGAGTTCATCTTCTCCAATTGAAACCCTAGGTTTTCAATTGGAGAAAATGGTTTCGTGAACGTTGATTAAAGCTTAGGGGTTTTTCTCAGTGGTTAAACGCCGTTAATAATCATATATTGATTACCTGTTAATGACTTTATATCGCCGGAAATGGACTCGCCGGAAAACAGAAGGTTGAGCTTAAGATTACAAGCAGATTAGAGTATTTTAGAGAGAATGAAGGTTGTGAACGAGTTAGAATGAAGGTCTGGGTCCTATTTATACTACGAGTGTAAGTCCCATGACGGATCTTTCAATCGTAATATCAATATACTCGATGATTAGGCGGAAACTAATCACCAAGCCGATTCAATAAAGCAATTATGAACACAAGCAAAACACACAAAAAAGCTTCAAAACACACGTATATTATACGTCGGGTGCTTAAGCCCTTAACTTACACGGTTGAATTATAATGAACGAACAACCCCAACTGACGACCAACCCCACAATGATTTACATACACCATATATATAGACTACCAACCTAGGCCCAAAACAAAGTAAAGCCCACCGAAATCAATAGATTTCGGTTTACATATAAATGCCCAACTAAGCCCAATCTAAGTCTAACAATACCAAGCATAAACCACAAAATACAGCCCAACAATCTCCCCCTTGGTTTATAATGCTAGACTGTCGCTATCTAATAAAAAACTATTAAATCAGTGTTCTTATCACCTAAGCAAGCTAGGGTAAGTAGGGTGTCGAACCACGAGGAGTATGTGGTCAGTGTGAAGTGAAACCGATTCCTAACATTATGAAGTGAACTATATCAAAGTGCTGATCACACTAGCAAACAGTTTATGTTTTATAATAAACGAACAATTAATCAAGTATTCAATCAATTATACAAAGCAAATCACACCCGGGAATTCAAGTAAGCAAACTAACAGCAAACTCATGCAATTTAACAGATAAACTATCTTGTGTCAACTACAGACTGACTAACAAGTTAAACCTTAGGCATCCACGCTCGCTAACACACGGCACTGGTTATCAAACGGTCCCTACCAGTGTGACTTAACTAAGGGCAAACGTATGCTTTCTCGCAATTAACAGGTCAAAACAATCCTATGAGCAATTATTATAGCAACCGACAAACTAATCGTTCTGATCGATAAAAACCTAAACCGACTGAATGCACGGACATACTAAACATCAATACTCATAGATTAACATAAAGACAATTACAATTAGTTGTTCTAGTACATGAGAAATAAACTGAAAGATTACAAACTATACATCCTGGGTATGACTCGAAGGATCTAGCCGCGTCTCGACATCTCTCGGTCTTCGATTCGGATGATTTGGATCATATCTATGGCCTTGAGATGAATAGGAATGAAGGTTTTCTCCTCTTTCTACTTTAGAAACTGCCTGGAACTCCATTGGGGCGTCTAAGGTCGTCAAAACAAGATATAACATCAAACCCTAACTTTCCCGTCGATGGAGACCGTCGCGTAGCGCGATGGTCACCCTCCCTGGACCATCACGCTACGCGATGGTCCAAGAAAACTTCGTATTTAGATTCCTCTCGTTGAGAAACCCAAAATTCATATATTATGGGTTCCGTAACTCATTTTGTAGCCCAGGATATGCTCGTTTTACTCGCTAGTCACTTTTTGTGAACCCATCTTGTTCAGTTTTAGCATCGGCTTTAGGTTTCTCATCCAAACTCTTCCCGAATCCTTCTAAAACTTTCCAAGACTTCAACTTATGCTCCGGTCTTCCCGAGATATCATTCCATGCTCGTACAAGTCTCCAATTTAACATCTTTAATGATCAATGACCTGAAATACAAAAGCACGTATGAAGTACCAAAATTCTAACAATATACTAAATAAAACTACATAATTAACACACTAATATATATACAAAGTACCCGAACATAAGTTTATTTCTTGATTTTAGTCGTGCTCGAGAATATCTTCAAAAATCTGTTCTTGAGTTTGTTGAGCAGCATTAGATGGGCCTAGAACTGTCTGAGCTTCAACAGTAATGGGCTCAGCAACAGTTGGTTGAGTAGTTGGTATCACATCACTAGCCAGCACACCCGTTTTCGAATCTTTCTTTCGTCTTTTGCGTGGAATAAGATCTATGGCCGGTTCTTCGTCAATATCATCTTCAACATGTGTCGCAGTAACTAATTTAGGAGGCTTCAATGCAGTCAATTGGAGCTTTTTGTTGAACGCTTCGAACTCTTTAACTTGTTCAGCAATAGATACTGACTGTTGTACCTTTGAGCAGGAACCACATGTTCCTCAGCTACAACTGCACCAGCAGTATCAACATCCGCCTCGATCTCAGCAGATCTTCCAAACTTGACCAACAGATGAAGACCTTGATAAACCACTTTGACTCCCTTCTAAACTTAATCAAATCTGTAAACAAAACCTTTTGAACTTCTGAGATACTCTTCTCGGCCGAGAACCCGGATGGGCCGAGAACACTATTAACACAAACAACTTGGGCCAAAGATTACTGGGCCAAGAACACAAATATTATGGACACATTGGGCCAAACATAATGGCCCAAAGATCAAGACTAGCAATCGTCAAATTTCATGATCTAAAAAACAATCCCGATCCCTGATAAAAACGATTTCTTAAAGACATTTGTTTCGACACGAGCAGTCATGAGGTAAAAATTAAAAATCAAAAATAAAATAAAATTAGAATAAAAACTAAACTAAAACAAAAATGATTAACCCATCTGGCCTTTAGTAGATTTAACATATTTTGGGATCAAATTTCAGCTGTCTTAAAACAAGCAACCCTTTTAAGAAAAGATCCGAACATGAAATCATATTGATTAGGATACTTTCACAATGATTCATTTTCAGCATTATTATGACATAGTGAAAAGGTTGATAGCAGGTAATTAGAAACTTAGCATGATTTTCATTCGCTAATGATACGCTTAGATTCAATTAGACTTATGATACCCTTTATCTCTTCTTAAAGCTTATTTGGCTTTCCCCAGATCACCCCAATTTAACTCCAACCCCCTAGTGCTTGATCAAAAGTTTTTCTCTATACAAAAATAATTTTAAGCTTTAAGGTTGAACGTTGGACTTACATGCCATTCGGACTTACAAGCCTTACATTCAGGATGTTTAGGACTTATTTGTATGCCCCACCCCTGTAGTTCCTTGAGATCCCTTTAAGCTTTTGGAAAACAAATTTGAATGACAATAATTTTCATATATACTTTTTTTTAATGCTTCCAATGAAATATAATATTTTTGCGATCAAGACTCCAACGTGCTCGTGTATGACCAGGTAATTGCTTTTCTGCCTATCATTCGAAGAGATGTATCTAGGGACATGCAAACATCTTCAAAATGACTCTCCACAATAAGTTTTGCAGATTTAGTTTATATCACCTCAAACTTTTACTTATCATGGAAAGCTACCATGCACATCAATGACTGTTCAAAAGCCTTTTTAGCCTAATAACTTCACACGTTAGGAACACAAAATCAATTTTATCTATCATTTTTCAAAGGTTGGATCCATTTTCATTTGAAAATAATTTTAAGCTTCTATAAAGTTTTAGCTGAATAATAATATCACTTCCCAGATGATAACTTAAAAGGCAGTTTTAGATTCAATCACCTCAGTCACTTTCAGTTTTCAGGTGAATGACTATCCTATACGTCTACAGGTAGACAATAGGACCAAACATATATTAATACATGTCCTTCAAACTTAGGCAACCGACATAATTTTCAGTGAAAGGACTTGAAATCAAATAAGTAAACCAGGGCTAAAATATAATAATTTTTTTTATATATTCAGTCGCCCCGGTCACTTTCAGTCCTAAGGTTAATGGCTATCCCGTGAGTCAAGAATTGACAACGGTACCAAATATATAGATTATGTCCGTTGAACTTGAGTAACCGACGTAATTTTAAGCGACAGAACAAAGCATTTTTCTATTTTTGTTTTTTTTAATTAATACGCACACTCATTTTGTATTTTTTCTTTTTCTTCCCCTAAATTTGTACAGAAATTATGATAAAACCAGAAAATATTTATGTACAAAATTTAACCTCAAAAATACTCGTTCTTCAAAACGTAGCATCTAAAGAAACCCTACAAGCACATTAAATTTGGCTGTTCCGACCGGTTTCGTAAATAAGTCCGCCACATTATTATCAGTGTGAACTTGTTCAAGATGAATTAATTTCCGGTCATAACAGTCACGAATAAAATGAATTTTGATATTGATGTGCTTGGTTTTAGAATGCTGAACCGGGTTTTTAACAATGGCAATGACAGCATCATTATCACAGAAAATAGGAGTGTCAAGAAATTCCAAGCCTTAATCCAGCAATTGATGTTGTATCCAGATGACTTGTGAACAGCAGGCAGAAGCAGCAACATACTTAGCCTCAGCAGTGGATGTGGACACCGTTTACATTCTCAAACTTTAGAACACCATTACTCACAGTACCCTTCTGAGTAATCTTTCCCTTCTCTCATCCCGCGAAGGAAACATACCCTCCATTAAAATTTGAATGTCGCTCAGTTGAGAGATGTCTCCTGTCATGTGCCTGGAACAGCCACTATCAACAAACCACGGTCTGATAATATTCCTCCATAGATGTTCCTGCACGACGTGCGAGATTAGTTAGTTTTAGGTACCTAGTCCATAGTTGTTCTGGGTAAACCTAACTTGTTCAAACGTGTCAAAGGTTGCCACGACATGTCTTCTTGATTATCAAAGATCGAACAGGAAGGTTTTGATGACTTGTTCACCGGAGACTTAGGCAACCATCTGTATTTAGGTTTTAAATTTTTATTGTTTGTACAAACGGTTGGCTTTGTCTCCGATTTGCGGACGGAAGACACATTTGACTTTGACCTTCTAAACGATTTCGATTCTAAGGCCCACTTGGGTCTCGGAGCTGAAATCGAGTTTCCGTTCCGCTTTTGAACCGAAATAGGCTTGGTCTGATGGGAACTTGACCTGTCAGCCTTGTTTCTCCTCCAATCACCGTCAGAGGGCTTTGCCTTATAATACCTTTTTTTATTCGAGTTAAAATTCTTGTAGGGATTTTGAGGCAGAGTCCTCTAATTATGCTGTAATAAGGAACATATAGGAGACGTGAAAAATTTCTAGCAATGTGACCGAGAATTCCACAGTTGAAACTGGTTTGCCTTTTAATGAAAACATCGTTGTGGCCGATTCCCGGTCTTGCTCTGTTGTGTAAGCTTGTTTGTCCGTCTTTGGACTTAGCACCAAAATTTTTACAGTTGTGTACATGAACCCTTTTCTTTAACAAACTTGGGTGACAAATATTTATGCAAATTTTTATTTTTATCAAGTTTATTTGAAAGCAGGTCACTCATTTTAGAAGTTTTAGAAAGTTCAACCACACAATTGTCTTTGCTTTTTAAGACAGAGCCCACAAAAACATCGGTAGTAATAGAGTTCAAAACTGGCAACTTTAAAGAAACATGAGAATCAATGTCTTTGTTATTCAAAAGAGATGAATCATCATCCTCATCAGTCCAATCTTCAATTATTACTTCATCTGCACATGAAGTAAACACATTAGAATCATTCACCCCAGATGTTGATTCAGTTGCGCTGACTAAACCAACCATACCTTTGCCATTTGCAGTTGACTTACCATACTGCATGTATTTCTCCTTTTCTTCCTCTTCTTTGGTAAGAGGAAGTCCAGTGTAATTATCATTATATGGAGGGGGAACCATGTTGTACCCAAGACCCACACCCTTATTCTCTTTCCATTTTAACTGATTTTCTATCATTGATTTGATGACAGCGCTAGAGACATCCAATTTCTTAAAGTTGAATCCAGCATTTTCAAATTTATTTGTTAATTTAGCCATCTCCAACTTGGATGCATCTAACTCGGCGGTTAGTTTAGAAATTTTCTTTTTAGCATCTAGGTGGTGACAGGATTTTATGCTGAAATCAGATTGGAGTTTTGAAAAATCTTTTTGCTGTGCCTCTGTTTTCTCTTTTAATGCATTTTCCAGTTTCTTAAGGGTAGCATTTTCATATTTAATTTCCTTCATTTCTCTAAGCATATTACTAATGTGAATCTTATATAAATTTACTTTATTAATACAGGATTGAGTACATAGTTCAGAACTTACCTCGGATGAGCTGGAGAGGTGAAAGCCATGAACTTACCTTGGATGACTGGTCCAATGAATCAGAATCCCACTTGAACAGCAGCAGAGAACCCTGAAACTTGACCGAGAACAAGCAAAACTACCCGAGAATGTTGAAATTTAACCGAAAACCTTGAATAGTGGCCGAGAAATTTGATTATTTACCGAGAACTATGATTATTGACCGAGAGCTATCAAATCTGCCGAGAACTCAATAAAATCAGCCGAAAACTATCAAAGCTCTTGATATGGTAATCTTTGAATATTTAGTCAACTCCCGAGAATAAGGAATGCTCTTGATTTGGCAAATTTAAAGATAGAATTAAATCCCGAGAGTGAAGGGATTTGAATTCAATCTCGAAGATTTTCCCAAATCTTTTCTTGAAAACTCCAAAATCTTCCCGAGAACCTTGAAGATCCCGAGAATTTATTTAAAAACACAAGATATGGTGATCTTAGAAGATATAATCAAATCTCGAAAATGCAGGGATTTGAATTAAACTCAAAGATTCAACCAAATCTTTTTTGAAAACTCTCACCAGTCCGAAGAACACGAAGAACAGTTCTTCAAGATCCAGAAATCTTCAACCACGAACACACCCGAAAATCACCGGTGGAATCCTTGATATCACCTTCAACCGAGCCTAGAATAGGTCAATAGGCTCTGATACCAATTGTAAGTCACGTGACGGATCTTTCAATCATGATATCAGTATACTCGATGATTAGGCGGAAACTAATCACCAAGCCGATTCAATAAAGCAATTAAGAACACAAGCAAAACACACAAAAAAGCTTCAAAACACACGTATATTATACGTCGGGTGCTTAAGCCCTTAACTTACACGGTTGAATTATAATGAACGAACAACCCCCACTGATGACCAACCCCACAATGATTTACATACACCATATATATAGACTACCAACCTAGGCCCAAAACAAAGTAAAGCCCACCGAAATCACTAGATTCGGTTTACATATAAATGCCCAACTAAGCCCAATCTAAGTCTAACAATACCAAGCATAAACCAATGTTGGATCGTATTTTGTGGTTTATGCTTGGGTTTGGTTTTATTAGGTTGGGCTTTTATGTGTAAACCGAGATTTGTTAATCTCAGTGGGCTTTAATTATGTTTGGGCCTAGTTGGTAGGATATATATATAACTTATGTTATCGACATTAGGTTGTTCGTTCATTATTATTCAACCGTGTAAGTTAAGGGCTTAAGCACCCAACGTATAATATACGTGTGTTTTGAAGCTTCTTTGTGTGTTTTGCTTGTGTTCTTAATTGCTTTATTGAATCGCTTGGTGATTAGTTTCCGCCTAATCATCGAGTATATTGATATCACGATTGAAAGATCCGTCACGGGACTTGCAGTTGGTATCAGAGCCTATAGACCAATTCTAGGCTCGGTTATTGGTTATATCAAGGATTCTGTCGCTGATCTAAGAAGGTGTATTGTGTTAAAGATTCTTGGATCTTGAAGAAGATTGTTCTTCGTGTTGTTCGGCTGGTGAAAGTTTAATTCGGAATAGATTTTGGTATATCTCATATTTAATTTGAATCCCGCCATTCTCGGGATTTAGTTAAATATTCAAGATTTGCCATATCTTGAACTATTCGAAGTTCTCGGGTTGCGTTTGTAGTTCTCGGGAAGATTTCAAGGTTCTCGGTCAGCATTCAAGGCTTTCGGGTGGATTTACAAGTATTCGGGGTGATTTCATCATTCTCGGGCAACTTCGTGTGTCTTCGGATATTGTTGACAGTTCTTGGTCAACATTCTGTGTTCTCGGATGAAATTTGTTGTTTTCGGTATCTCCATCAAGTTTTCGGTTAAGAATAGTATGGATCAGTCAGGTGTTAGTATGTCCTCAAATGCATTGCTCCATCAAGAACTTGACTCCATCATGGGGACCACCACTCGTGTGCCTCGTCTACTGACATTAGAGGGGTTTGCCGAGTGGAAGTTCAAATTTGAGAAGTACGTGAAAGCAAAGGATGCGAAAATTTGGAGAAGCATAGTTAGAGGTCCTCAAGCTATTACCTATCAAAGAGAGGGCTCCGAAGAGGTTGAGACAAAGCCAATTGAGTTGTACACTAATGCTGATTTTGACATTGTTGAGGAAGATGAGAAGGCCTTAGCCACCTTGACCATGGCACTTTCACCTGAAATTTCCTTGGGATTTAGAGAGTTGAATTCAGCCAAAGGACTTTGGGAGGCTCTCATTGAAGTGTTTGAGGGTAACGAGGACATGAGAAGAAGTAGGCAAGATCTCCTAAGACAACAATTCAACATGTTCAACTATGTGTTGGGAGAGTCTCTTGAAAAACAGCTTCACAGGTTCATCTCGTTAATCACAGAGATCAGGTCTGCAAATATAAATCTTACGTCTGCCGAGATCAACAACAAGCTTGTGAATTCGTTGCCATAGAACTGGGATTTAAATGTGGCTGTTATCAAGAAGACTAAGGATCTGTCCAGACTGACACTCTCTAAAGTGATGGCGATTATCAAGGCTTGTGACATGGACGACAAGCAGCAGGCTATCAATCATGCAAGTACGTACAACACTGCTTGTTATGGAGTTACGGCTAACAATTCTCTAGTTTCACAAGACAGCTTCCCACTGTTCAAAAATCAGTCTGCTCAACCGCAGCAGACTTAGCAGACATTCTCTATGTTCAGGTAATCTCAAAGTCAACCTACTCCACAACCTACACCTGCTGCCACTGCTTTCTTTCCATAATCAGCCCCTGCACCAAAATCACAAGCTTCGGTGGCAACCTCCAGCCAGTTTCCCATTCAAATTCTACCATTTCCAAAGAGACTCAAGAAAAAATTGCTCTAATGGCAGGTTTTATGAACTGCTATAATGCTTTTCTTGCTGGAGACCTGGTACAACATGTTGTGGCTGCTGAGCTGGATCAAATACATCTTAATGATGTGGAGGAGATGGACATTTCTTCGCAAATTGCCATGGCTGTTTTCAGAGCCAAAAATTTCATCAAGAGGATAGGCAGGAACAACTGGAATGTGCTTGCAAATCAGAAAGTGGGGTTCAACAAAAGTTCTCTGAGGTGTTACAATTGTTATGAGCCGGGTCATTTTGCTCGTGAATGTTCCAATCCAGCCAAGGAAGGAAATCGAGAGAGAGCAATGATCCTGGTACATGGTGGAAGAGAAGAGAGTGTGTCTGGTTCAAGCACGGGTGAGAGAGGTTTGGTGGTTCAGAATTTCTCTTGGGAGGATCAAATGGCAGCACTAAACTTGAGTAATGAAGTTGCAAATTTTGCTGAGGTGGATGTTGATGAAGAGGAGAATGAGGCCGAGGAGCAAGTCAGGGATCTTAAGCATGCTTTCATGACCTTCACCTCCACCAAACAAACTAAGGTAAATACTGTACTTTGTTCTCAATAGTGCATCGATAAAGTAGGATTGTTTAAAATACATAACAGTAACTTGATGAGGGAAATGGAGGGTGTAAAATATGAGAACTCAACACTTAAAAAACTTGAACAAGCATTAAAAGATAAAATAGAGGCACAAAAACAAGGCTTTTCAAAACTTCAATCTGATTTTAGCATAAAATGCTGTCACCATATCGATGCTAAAAGGAAAATCGATGAACTAATAGCCGAGTTAGAAGCATCGAGATTGGAGATTGTGAAACTAACCAATAAATTTAATAATGCTGAATTCAACTTTAAATATTTTGATGTCTCTCGTGCTGTGGTTGAGTCAATGATAGAAAATCAATTGAAATGGAAAGAAAACAAGGGTGTGGGTATTGGATATAATATGGTTCCCCCTCCATACAACAATAATTATACGGGTCTTCCTATCACCAAGGAAGAGGAAGAAATGGAATAATGTTTATAGTATGGTAAGTCAACTGCAACTAGCAAAGGTATGGTTGATACAGACTCGACAACTGAATCAACCTCAGGGGTGAACGATTCTAACATATCTAGCTCGTGTGCAGATGAAGTAATAGTTGAGGACTGGCCAGAGGAAGATGATCAACCACCCATTAACTCTTCTGTCTCTTTGAATTTGCCTATTTTGTCTGTTTTAAACAATGCTTCTGATGTGTGTGTGGGCTCTGTTTTTAAGAGCAAAGACAATCGTTTGGTCTCTTTTTCTAGATCTTCTAAAGGCAGTGATCTGTCCTTCAATAAAACTGATGAACAAATTAAACCTTTGTCACCTAAGTTTGTGAAAGGAAAAAATTTTTGTAATACTAAATGTTAAGTTTCAAGTGATAAGTTCAAAAATGGAAAAGCAAGTTCACACAACCGAGCAAGACCGGAAGTCGGCCATAACGATTTTTATTTTAAGAAACAAACTTGTTTCAACTGTGGCATTCCGGGTCGCATTGCTAGAAATTGTTCTCGTCTCCCGTATGTTCCATACTATAAACGCCATCGGAGGACCATGTCTCATCATGCCTACAAAAGTTTTTATAACTCAAGGCATTATGAAACAAGGTGCTCTTAAGGAAATTGGAGAAGAGTCAAGGCTGACAGGTCAAGCTTTCATCAGACCAATCCCATTGTGACTCCAAGGCGGAATGGAAACGTGATTTCGGTTCCAAGACCGAAGAGGGTCTCTGAACCAAAAACATCTAAAAGGACAAAGCCGACCGAGTTTCCTATCCGCAAACCAGAGACTAAGACAACCACTTGTGTAAATCACAAAATTTTCAAACCGAATTACAAATGGTTGCCCAAGTCTCCGGTAACAAAGTCCTCAACGTCTTCAATTTTGATTTTTGATAATGATTAGGATATGTCATGGCAACCCATAACACGGTTATCCAAGTTAGGCTTACCCAAAACTACTATGGACTGGGTACCCAAAACTAATTAATCTCGCATATTGTGTAAGAACAGCTATGATGGAATATTATCAGACCATGGTTTGTTGATAGTGGCTGCTCCAGGCACATGACGGGGGACATATCTCAGCTGAGTGAAATTCAAATATTTAATGGCGGATATGTTTCCTTTGCGGGAGGAGAAAAAGGGAAGATTACTCAGAAGGGTGCCGTGAGTAATGGAGTTTTGAAGTTGGAAAATGTTAACTATGTTCTTGAACTGAAGCACAGTCTGCTCAGCGTATCACAAATTTGTGATAAGGGATTTTCTACGCACTTCACCAACAAAGAATGTTTGATTCTAAAACCTGGTATTGTTATACCAGAGGAATGGGTTCTAGTCAAATCTCAGAGAAAAGACAATGCCTACCTGATTGACATGAACAAGAACGTTCCTGACGAAATTACTTGTTTGTTCTCTAAAGTATCGGAGCATAACGCCATGTTATGGCATCTTCGTCTTGGACATGCAAATGTCAAAACCCTAAATTGTCTTGAAAAGAACAACATTGTACGCGGCTTGCCGGTTAAAGACTTCGTGACTATCGAGAAGTGTGTGGCCTGTGCGTTTGGAAAGTATCATCGAAAATCGCACAAGCCAAAGTAGATAAATTCCATCTCTTGTGTCTTTCAGTTGCTTCACATGGACTTGTTCGGTCCAGTTCATGTCTTGAGTCTATCTCGGAGTAATCACTGTCTGGTCATCACCGACGACTACTCTTGTTTCACTTGGGTGTTTTTCTTATCAAATAAGGGAAAAAGCTGACTTGATCAAGAAGTTCGTGGTGCTCATGGAAAATCAACTGAACTTGAAGCTCAAGGGAATTCGTTGTGACAATGGCACAGAGTTCAAGAACTCTACACTAAATCACTTTTGTGCCGAAAAGGGAATTTCTCGTCAGTACAGCTCGGTGTAGCTGAAAGAAGAAATCGTACTTTGATTGAAGCTACAAGCACGATGTTATGTGATTCAAAGTTACCACTATTCTTCTGGGTTGAAGCGATCAACACCGCCTGTTACATTCAAAATAGAGTGCTGATTAACAAATCTCAGATGAAGACTCCGTACGAGATTGTTTATGGTCATAAGCCCACAGTCGCACACTTTCGAGCCTTCGGGTGTACGTGCACCTTGTTGAATCTTGAGTCGACTCCAAAATTCGAAGATAAGGTAGATGATTGTTACTTCATTGGTTACGCTGGTCGAACTGCCTATAGAGTCTACAACAAGGCATCGAAACAGATTGTAGAGTCATATGATGTGCACTGGTTGGAAGAAAATGAGACAGATGCTCGTGTGGGGCCTAACTGGTTGTTCGACTATGACACTCTATTCAAGCCATTCAATCTGGTTCCTGTGATTGATTCTAATAATTCAAGTGGAGGAACTATTGCTGTTGTCGATGATGAAGAAGATTTTTCTTCTAATACTCAAGAGTTTCCCACGCCAAGTGCGGACCTGTCTGAACCCTCAGACACAACTCAGCCGTCATCTGAAGATCTGGAAGAAACTGTCACTAACACTGCATCGACACAAGAAACTTCTCCAGCAGAGTTGTCACCAGTTGAGGGGGAGAGCATTATTCGTCAGATATTCGATAGTACTCTATTCCCTGATGCCATTCGAAACGAATATGTAGCCAGTACCTCGTACTCGCACAACACTGCAGCATCGGGATGGAGGAACCCTCTAGCTGAAGCTCTCGAAGATCCAGTTAATTTACCAGCAAATTGTTTTGTTCCTGATCACTCCATTCCATCAAGAATTCAACGGGATCATCCTATTGATAGTATTATTGGTCCCCTTGAGGCTGACATCTCAACTAGAAGTCAGACTGGAACAACAAACAACTGCTTGTATTCTTGTTTCATTTCACAAATGGAGCCAAAAACGGTTGACATGGCTCTGCAAGAACCGATCTGGGTTGATGCCATGCATAGGAACTCAATCAGTTTGAGAAACTCAAGGTCTGGAGGTTGGTTGAACTACCCGTGGGAAAGAAGTCGCTAGATACGAGATGGGTTTTTCATAATAAACAGGATGATTCGGGTGTTATCGTCAAAAACAAGGCACGGCTTGTGGTTCGTGGTTTTCGTTAGGTTGAAGGTTTGGACTATACTGATGTGTATGCTCCAGTGGCTCGTCTTGAGGCCATTCGGATTTTCCTGGCATATCCATCGTATATGGGTTTCACAGTCTATCAGATGGATGTCAAGACAACATTTTTATATGGTAAGGTAAAGGAAGAAATTTATGTGGATCAGCCACCGGGTTTTGTGGACTCCAAGCATCCTTCGTATGTCTATAAGTTGGATAAGGCTCTCTACGGCCTTCATCAGGCTCCTTAAGGGTGGTATGCGACGTTGACTGCTCATTTGTTGAAGCATGGGTATAAACGTGGAACCATTGATCAGACACTATTTATAAAGACTGTTGGAAAGGATCTGATCCTGGGTCAGATTTATATGGATGACATCATCTTCGGTTCTACCAGTGCTGCACTCTGTTCTGAGTTTGAAGAAGTGATGAAGAAAAGGTTTGAGATAAGCTCGCTGGGGGAGATGACAATGTTTCTGGGTTTGCAAGTTCGTCAAATCTCAATAGGCATTTTGCTGCATCAAGGGAAATAATCGAGGATATGTTGGCAAAGTTCGAGTTTCAAGACCCCAAAAATGCGGCGACTCCTATGGCTGAGAGACCTCTTCTTTCTTCAGATCCTGATGGGAAACCCGTAGACCAAACGTACTATCGATCGATGAAAGGGTCTCTGATGTATCTTACTGCCAGTCGTCTTGAAATCATGTTCGTAGTCTGTCAGTGTGCTCGTTTTCAGGCTAATCCTAAACTCTCTCATTTAACTGCTTTTAAACGAATTTTTAGATATCTGAAAGGGCAGCCGAAGCTTGGTCTTTGGTATCCAAAGAACTCAAAATTTGATTTGTTTGCTTTTGCTGACAGCAATTATGGTGGATGAGCGCTGGCACAGAATTCGCTTGTTATGGAGATGATGATATTGACAGGAAATCGACGTCTGCTGGATGTCAATTTTTAGGGGATCGGTTCATTTCGTGGCAATGCAAGAAACAACAAACGGTGTCCACAAGCACTGCTGAGGCTGAATATGTTGCTACTTCTGCTTGTTGTTCTTAGGTCATTTGGATGCAACATCAATTGCTGGACTACGGTTTGGAATTTCTTGACACTCCTATTTTTTGTGATAATGATGCTGCGATTGCCATTGTGAAAAACCCAGTACAACATTCTAAAACCAAGCACATCTATATTAAAATTCATTTTATCTGTGACTGTTACGACCGGAAGCTAATCCATCTTGAACAGGTGCACACTGGTAATAATGTGGCGGACCTATTTACAAAACCGGTCGGAACAACGAGATTCAATGTGCTTGTAGGGTTTCTTAAATTGTTATGTTTTGAAGACTGAGTATTTTTTAGGTTTACATTTGTACATAATTTTTTTCTTTCTTATCATAATTTCTATACAAATTAGGGGAAGAAAAAGAAAAATACAAAAAGAGTGTGTGTGTGTGCTTAATTAAAAAAAACGTTTGGTTCTGTTGCTTAAAATCATGCCGGTTACTCAAGTTCAACGGACATATTTTATATGTTTGGTCTCGTCATCAATGTTTGACTCACGGGATAGCCATTAACCTTAGGACTGAAAGCAACTGGGGTGACTTAACTTACATAAAAATATTTTTTTGGTTTAACTATCGGTTTAAGTTCTTTCACTGAAAATTATGTTGGCTGCCTAAGTTTGAGGGACATATATTATTATGTGTTTGGTCCTATCGTCTTCCTTTAGACACATAGGATAGCCATTCACCTGAAAACTGAAGGTAACTGGGGTGATTGAATTTAAAATCATCTTCAGGGTTACCATTTGGGAAGTGATAATATTATTCAGCTAAACCATATTAGAAGTTTATAATATTTTAAAACGAAAATTGATCCAACCTTTGAGAAATGATAGATAAATTGTTTTGTGTGCCTAACGTGTGAAGTTTTTAAGCTAAAAAGACTCTTGATAAGTCATTGATATGTATGGTAGCTTTGTATGATAAGTAAAAGTTTGAAGTGATATAAACTAAATCTGCTAAACTTTTGTGGAGAGTCGTTTTGAAGATGCGTGCATGTATCTAGGTACATCTCTCCGAATGAAAGGCAGAAAAGTAATTACCCAGTCATACACGAGCCCGTTAGTGACTTTATCGCCAAAAGTATATATATATATAAATAAATTTTTATGTATCATTCAAAAATTTTTTTTAATCAGCTAAATGGGGCTCCAGGGAATTACAGGGGCGGGGCATACAAGTAAGTCATAAACACCCTGAATGTAGGCTTTTACGTCCAGACGGTATGTAAGTCCAACGTTTAACTTAAAGCCAAAAAGAAATATTTATTTTTGTATATAGAAAATTCTTTGATTAAGTACTAGGGGGTTGAAGTCAAATTGGGGTGATCTGGAGAAAGCCAAATACGCTTTGAGAAGAGATAAGTGGCATCATGGGCCCATGAGTGATGTCCATATTAGCTTTGTGCCTAATTGAATCTAATCTTATCGCTGACGCAATGAAAGTCATACTAAGTCTTTAAATACCTGCTATCAACATTCTCACTATGTCACAATAATGCTGAAATAGATGTCTTTAAGAAATTAGTTTTCTATCGGGGTTTATTTCGCAAAAATTGAGTGGGCCAGTCTTTTAGCCTAATGGGTGTCATGGTTCTCGGCCTGGTTAGATTAGTCTAGGGGGGATCTCTCTTAGCCCAACGAATTTCCTTGTTCTAGGCCAATTCTTGTTGGTCCAGAATGATTCACTAAGATGAGTTTTCGGTTCATGATAAATGTTCTCGGCCTATACATGTTCTCGGTCTATAAGTGTTCTCGTCACAGATGGAGGCTTCTTGGTAGTTTAAAAGCCACTCATTACTCTCCATTAATCACTTTTGAAATTTGTATCTTCCACTGTCTTCCAAAATCTTCTTAACCATCAAATCTTTCCCTTTCTCGCCGCCATCAATCTCTTCTTGTCTCCTTCCGTTTTCAAGTGGATTTCTTTAAAAGGTAAAGAAATCTAATTCAAGTATTTCTAAATGCAGTATGATTGAAGGATATACGATGATGTTGAAATATTGAATGTATTCGGTTCATGTGTTTGGTAAGTTGATTTCCTTTGATGTTACTGAATGTTGTTTAGTCATCAGTTGCAGTTATAGGTTTGGTCATCAATGGTGATTGGCGATATGGAGATGACGATGAATAGTACTCTCAGGTTTTCGGCATGGACTGATCAAATTCTTCTGATTAACCAGAGAGATCTTCGTATTAAGAATGTTTTGAGGCATTCTCGGTCAAACCATGACCAAGGATTCGTTGGTTCTACCAAAGACACATCGAGTTTGACGTTTCTGAGTCAATCAAGTTTAATAGGTGGTGTTGTTTTCACTAACCAAAATCATGGTCATCTACTTTTATTGGAAGTAGCATGACCTGTGCTGGATTACCGTCCGAGGTTACTATTATCGGAATAAAGGCACTAAATAAGGCACTCAATTTCCAAGTGTCTATTTAGAAGCCACAGTATATACGCCGGAGGGAAGAAATGAAGGTGTAGAAGCATGCTAGATGTCTACTCCTGGCATTTTTGAAAATAGCTAAATTCAAGCAGTAAACCAAGGGGGAGAATGTTGGATCGTATTTTGTGGTTTATGCTTGGGTTTGGTTTTATTGGGCTGGGCTTTTATGTGTAAACCGAGATCTGTTGATCTCGGTGAGCTTTAGTTATGTTTGGGCCTAGTTGGTAGGATATATATAGAACTTATGTTATCGACATTAGGTTGTTCGTTCATTATTATTCAACCGTGTATGTTAAGGGCTTAAGCACCCGACGTATAATATACGTGTGTTTTGAAGCTTCTTTGTGTGTTTTGCTTGTGTTCTTAATTGCTTTATTGAATCGGCTTGGTGATTAGTTTCCGCATAATCATCGAGTATATTGATATCACGATTGAAAGATCCGTCACAGGACTTACAAGTAAATTGGTTGGAGCGTATACGTGTTAATAACATTGATTTGATTTCCAAAGAATCCGGCGGGCATCACGGACATTAAACACCGCGTTTAGGTTGTTATATCACAATCAATTAGTTTGTTAAGATATAATAGTGACGATTATCGAATTTTATATAGCTTATTTGATTTAAAAATGTGTTTTAAGGGGGTTGCGGCCACCTCCGGCGCGGGATTCCGGCGGCCGGAGGCCCTACCGGAAAAACGGGGGGGGGGGGGGGGACTGGGTATGGTTAATGTATTATAATAATAATAATAGTAGTATAATTTAAATGTTATTTTCACTTTAAAACTCTCAAGTTCAAGAATCCTTTTAAACTTAGAATAACTTATGATTTACATGAATGAACCCTCAACTTTATAATTTAAGTTACGTAATTTCCATTTTGGAATATTTACGTGTTTAGTTAGATTATCGATAGGACTCGGGATTTGAACGTAGTAATAAATGGACGAACGTTGAATATTAAACGTTGGGAAACTTTTATTAATGATAAACATCAAAACGACCCAACGGGTCGGGTTTACAAATACAAATACTAATAAAAAATTGTCGAACGTCACAACATTCCCTACTTTTGAAAATTTCATCCCGAAATTAGGCAAAATTCCGTATCAAACAGATGAGGATACTCAGTTCGCATTTGATCTTCCCGATCCCAAGTAAATTCAGCACCACGTTTAGATTCCCAACGAACCTTTACCAAAGGTATACGGCTACGTTTGGTCTCTTTGTCCTTGCGGTCCATGATTTCCACCGGTTTCTCAAAAAAGTGCATAGACTCATCGATGCGCACTTCGTCAAGTGGTATATGGAGATTTTCCTCAGCTAAGAATTTCTTAAGGTTCAACACATGAAACATCCGTTGAAAATTTGCGAGTTTTTGCGGGAGTTCAAGAGTATAGGCCACGCTACCAACACGATTGAGAATTTTGAAAGGTCCAACATATTGAGGTGATAGTTTACCTTTCTTACCGAAACGAACAACACCATTCCAAGGAGATACCTTGAGGAGAACACGATCACCAACATTAAACTCGAGAGGTCGTCTACGGTTATCAGCTAAAAGATTTTGTCGAATTTGCGCAATTCGATCAGTGATCTCTTGGACAAGTTTGGGACCGGTGATTTGGGTTTCACCAATCTCATTCCAAAAAATAGTAGAATGACACTTACGACCATAGAGTGCTTTGAATGGAGCCATACCGATGCTCGTGTGA
This sequence comes from Bidens hawaiensis, assembly GCF_021521415.1. NCBI lineage: Eukaryota > Viridiplantae > Streptophyta > Magnoliopsida > Asterales > Asteraceae > Bidens > Bidens hawaiensis. The sequence continues at coordinate 805,040 of NW_027491323.1, forward strand.
AAACTGTTATTGTAGGAGAACTCAAATCAAATGAAGATGAGAATTTCCAATCGGTTTGAGGATGACTAAAAGCATATCCTCAAGCGTTTGAATCGTTCGCTCGAATTTCCAATCGGTTTGAGGATGATAGGCGGTGCTAAGGTCCAAACGAGTTCCCAACGCGGTTGGCAAAGATGACTAAAAGTGAGAAGTAAAACGACTATCATGGTCAGAAATAATACGCAAGGGTACACCATGACGACACACGATACGCTGAACATAGATCTGAGCGAGTTGATCAACCGAGAACTTTTCGTTGATCGGAATGAAGTGCGCGGACTTAGTCAAACTGTCGACAATAACCCAAATTCCGTCGTGGCGGTTTTGAGTGGTTGGGAGTTTGAATACGAAATCCACGGTAACGTGTTCCGATTTCCAAATCGGGATGTTCGGTTGCACGAGTAAACCAGACGGTTGCTGATGCTCGGCCTTAACTTTAGCGCAAGTAAGGCACTTTGCGACGTACAATGCAATGTCTTTCTTCATACCGGGCCAGGAAAATGGGGACCGTAAGTCGAAGTACATCTTATCCGCACCGGGATGAATGGAATATCAAGACTTATGAGCTTCGTCCATGATGAAGGTACGAAGATCGTCACGATTGGGAACCCACAAACGATTAAGGTAATACAAGAAACCATTGCGCTTAGTTTCACATGGGTCTTTTGACTAAGGGCATCGGGTACAACATTCGCTTTACCAGGGTGGTAGCGAATTTCGCAGTCGTAATTGCTAAGTAATTCGGCCCATCATCGTTGCCACATGTTCAAATCCTTTTGGTAAAAAATGTGTTAAAACTCTTGTGGTCGGTGAAAATCACACATTTTGTGCCATAAAGGTAATGTCTCCAAATTTTCAACGCGAAAACAACAACACCGAGCTCAAGATGATGCGTCATGTAATTCCTTTCATGAACTTTAAATTGTCGTGATGCGTAGGCGATGACTTTACCTCATTGCATAAGGACACAACTGAGGCCTTGCTTAGAAGCATAGCAATAGACAACAAAGTCCTCGTTGCCCTCGAAGAGAGCAAGGATTAGTGCGTTGCAAAGCATACGTTTGAGAGTTTGGAATGCTTCATCTTGCTTTGGTCCCCACACGTAAGGTTTATCCTTGTGAGTCAAGGCGGTTAGGGGCAAAGCGATCTTGGAAAAATTGAGGATGAAGCGACTATAATAACCCGCAAGACCAAGGAATGAACGAACTTCGGTAGGAGAGGTTGGAGTTTTCCAATTCTTAATGGCTTCGACTTTGGCGGGATCAACGTGAATACCCTTTTCGTTTTCTATGTGCCCTTAGAATGGAATTTCTTTTAACCAGAATTCACACTTCGAGAACTTCGCGTAATGTTGTTCCTTCCACAAAAGATCAAGGATGGAATGAAGGTAGTTCGTATGCTCGGTTTTGGACTTGGAATATATGAGAATGTCATCAATAAAGACAATCACGAATTTATTTAAGTACGGTTTGCAAACGCGGTTCATGAGGCCCAGGAATATCACGGGTGCATTGGTTAACCCAAAGGGCATAACCTGAAACTCTTAATGTCCATATCGAGTTCGAATGGCGGTCTTGGGTAAATCATCTTCATGCACGCGTAGTTGATGATATCCCGAACGAAGATCAATATTGGAGAAGCAAGTAGCTCCTTAAAGTTGATCTAAGAGGTCGTCGATGCGAGACAATAGGTAACGATTCTTGATCGTAAGCTTGTTGAGCTCGCGGTAGTCAATACACATACGAAAGGAACCGTCTTCTTCTTGACAAACAAAACAGGTGCGCCCCATGGAGACGAACTAGGGCGGATGAACCCTTTGTCCGATAGTTCTTGGAGTTGGGTAGACAATTCTTGCATCTCGGATGGTGCAAGACGGTAGGGAGTCCTCGCAATCGGAGCTGCACCCGGCACGAGATCAATGCGGAATTCAACTTCGCGAATGGGAGGAAGACCAGAAACGTCATCGAGAAACACCTTGGGATACTCACGAACAATAGGAATATCTTCAATCTTTTGCTCTTTCTTTTCAACCACGTGAACCACGAATGCTACATACGTTTTGCGTAAATACGTTTGGTCTTGGGAGCAAGATATGAGGTTAAGATTCGAAGGAGAAGGCTTTTCACCAAGAACGCGAAGGGTTTGACCATCAGCGAGCGGAATGCGAATGAACTTCTCGAAGCAAAAAATTTCGGCATGGTGGGAGGACAACCAATCCGTGCCTACTATGATGTCGAAACTTCCCAATTGCATCGGAATGAGATCGATTGAGAACGTGTGGCTATTAAGATTCATCTTGCAACTTCGAATAACGAAATCGATCGTCAAGGATTTACCATTCGCTACTTCAACAGTGTACGAGTTCTTAAGGTTAGACCGAGGTTTAGCAAGCAACACTTCAAATTCTAAGGATATGAAAATCATATCGGCACCGGTATCAAATAAAATGGATGCAAAGTGGTCGTCTACAAGAAACGTACCGTTCACTACATCGCCGTTTTGTTGAGCTTGGTGGGCATTCATCATGAAGGTACGCCCACGATTATCTTGGGATGATTGAACGGCTTGAGTGGCTTGACTCTCTTAGGGTGCGGGTGGTTGAATTGCTGGGAACGGTTGAGCTTGAGCTTGATTAGCCAACAACAGTGGAGCTTGTGTCTGAATGGCTGGTAGGCCTGATAAGCTTGAAGCTGGAACTGTGGGGCTGGGGCCAGCAGAAGCGAGTTCAGGTTCATGAGTCGTGGACACGCATTGCGGAAGTGGCCAGGGTCACCACAGTTATAACAAGACCACACTTAGCTAATGGGCTGAGCAAATTGTACGGATAGCGGTCTCACGACAGACGTTGCTAAGGTGTCCAAAATGGTTGCAATGGCTGCATAGGCAACATGCGGAACTAGTGGGGTGGTGACGTTGGCACGTGTTACAAAATGAATGTGGTCCGTCATAAAATTTCTTGAGAGGTGGTGTAAGGTTAGGCTGGGATTGTGGTGCGGTTTTCTGGGTTAGCGCGTAGTTCTTGCGCTTGTTGTTTCGGTGGCTCGAGGAATAAGAAGTTTTGGATGGTTCAGGTTTGGTTTCTTTAGGTGCGGGAGATGATTTTTCAGCAGGTTTCTTGGATCCTTTCAAGGTCAAAGTCTCGACTTTAATATGATTATCGGTTAATGTTGCGGCTAGATTGATTGCGTCGCCGAGTTCTTTAGGCGAACTACTGAAAACACTGTCTTGGATCTGCTTCGGTAGTCCCCTAATGTACTTTTCGATGGCACGCGAGGTAGGGGTAACAAGATGCAAAACCAACACACCAAGTTCGTTGAAGCGGGAGGTGTAAGCCGAGCGCTCACCACCGTCTTGCTTAAGGTTCCAAAACTCAATCTCCAAATTCATAAGCTCGTTTGGAAGACAAAACTGTCGGGTCATGAGCATGGTGGGAGGACAACCAATTCGTGCCTACTATGATGTCGAAACTAATTGCATCGGAATAAGAGAGCCTGAATCGGATCTAGATCTTATGATGACATCGAGCTATTCGTTGATTAGGTATACGATATGATTATGAACGAATACGGTTAAGTGTTTGTACCGTGTGTGTTGAGAGTAAATTTGGGCAGAGTAACGACACGAGAGTGATAATGATAAGAACTGTTACATTACGAATAATCTTACAGGGTATTTATAAGGAGATGACCACATTTGTTAAGTCATCACTTAATGAATGTGTCATTCGTTACTTTAAGTCATACGAATGAACACCTTCATTCGTTAATACATTTAATCATAGCGAAAATAGCCCTCATTCGTTATCTCATTTGTTAATCAAGGTTAATGAATGAGCTTAGAATTAATACGAATGTGTTACATTCGTTACGGGGTAACGAATGCAACTTACAATAGAGCGAATGTGCTATACTTTTACCAAAATTCCCTTTACATTAACAAACATTATATAATAATAAACTAATAAAGACCGAGACGTACAAAACATGCATCAACAAACTCCCCCTCGTCTCGAGCTCTTTATTCTTCATTGCTGGAACATCTTCGTCTTCTAGCCTAGGAAGCTATGAATCTTTTAAGCATAACAGACCCGAACAACCTTCTTAAACTGCATCGCAAGTTCGTAGTCGCTTACGTTAGCAAACCTGATTTGACTATGAAATATTGCGTCGTTGTCAGACTCAGATAAGTTAACGAGCCATTGCCCAACACTATAACCGCTTTACCCGTTCGATTATCATAATACCAGTAGTTGAACGTGGTGAACAGACTCTGAGGGAATGTCTTCATTGGTGCCCTCTTCATCATCTTCGGCGGCCTTACCTGTAAGATCATCTTTCTCCAGCCAGTGCGTGGATCAATCTCGTCTATATACTTGTGAGTCGGCACTTGAGGCTTGAAGAACTTGAAACCATAACGGGTTTCATGTAATAAATGAGCAAAGAACCACTCAGCCCAGACATCTTTTCCTTGATTCACGAACGGTCTGTTGGCTAGTGTTCTAATATCCCACCTTGGCATAGATAGAATATCGTGTGGGCGTTTGAAGTAATAAGTACCATGCTCCCACTTTACGATATATACCTTAAGCTCAGAATCATATTGCCAAGCAATCAAATCACCTTTCACATCTTTAACGGGCTTGTACTTCTTCATCTGATATGCAGATGCTCGAGCCTTGGCAATCTGACTTTCTCCTATTCATGATAATGAAAGGCCTTGATCATCTTGTTCATTCTCTTCACATCATACTCAAACATACCCTCCAAAGCATGTTTCCGTTTTCTCTCTTTCTTAGTTAGGTGACTTGTCCCTAATGCCTTATTCCATTTCTTGATTTCTTCTCGTAAACGTTGTTCTGCAGAATCAAAGTGTTCTGTAGTAAAGAATGGAATACCTGAATCATTGGTGTTGTCTGTGTAGAACTCAGGATACTCCTCAGCAGTCACGTCTTCTACCTCCACTTCTTCATAATCAGGCACATTCCCTCGTGGAATGCCTGGATTCACACTTATCTCGAACTCAATATCTACCTCCACAGTCTTCTCAAGTTCCTCAACCTCCTCATTATTAAGATCCAGAAGCAAGTCTATTTGCTCTTTAGTCACTGAATGATCCACAAACTCGCCTTCTTCGATCTCATTCGCATTCACCATACTATATACTATCCCGTTCATACCAACAAATAAAATCATGTTAGTTGGTATAACATCAATCGGCTTGGCTCTCGTGTAATCCTTGTATGGCACAATCTGTAAATTACTTACCTCAGACCCACCACTAGTATCAGCTTTATTACCTGCCGACGGTGCAGAACTACCACCCGGTTGCTGATCAACACCACCTGTTCCATCCTGATCAACGTCGTCATTCTTTAACTTCTTCAACTCGTCATCTTTGCATGTGAGCTTAAGGATGATCTCGTCTTGCTTATCAAGTCTCTCCCCCTGAGTAGCAACAAGGGCTCTAAGTTCGCTGTTTTCTCGTTGAACGAACTGAATATGTCAATACATATTCCTTTGTGCTAGCTCATGGGCAGCTCTGTCAGCTTGCATCTGTGTTTGTTGAAGATGCAGCAAATTCATCATGTGAAACCATTGAGCTTGAGGAGATATACCATAAAAGTTAGGATGAACTGGTTGCATAGGACCCTGAGGATGGTTAAAAGCCATGAAAGAATGCTCAGGTCTTTGCATCGTGGTAGGAGAAGCTGGATTAACTGGAGTTGTCGGCTGTGGAGTAGGCATTCGTTCCAAAACACTCTGAATCACATCACCAAACAAAGGATCCGGTCTCGAAGTAGTCATCAACGTCATAGACGGAGCCACTGGAGAGATAGGTATCTGAACAGGAGTAGGAGATCGACTAACAGCAGGAGTTGGAGATCTTGGAATACTCTGTGATATCGAAGAAGTAGGAACAACAGCTGAAATAGATATAGGTACCGGTACAGATACAGGTGGAGTAGATCGCTCAAACGGTTTACTCGGTATCTCGATACCCGAACCACGTCTGACACGTTGTTTCTTCGGTTTCTCCCCCTTAGCTACCATTGGTTCTTTCCCCTTGCACTTACGTTTCTACTCATACGTTAGCTCAACTTGTTGTCCTGGACCACCATCCCTACCATCATCACCACCGTCATTACCATTACCACCTTCACGCTCAGAATCTGAATCATCATGAGCCCAAAGATCATTAGGTGGCTCTTGATAGTCAATGTTAGCAAGATGACCAATCAAGCGTTTTAAACTCAGACGATCTTGAATGCCTTGACCATGGTAAGATCGTAAACGTCGCATTGTCTCCACATCATTATTGATCATCATCTGCAGGAATCTCGGGTACATAAGAAACTTGTGACAGCTAGTGAGAGTCTCCTTCTAGTGATAATAAACCAATTCAGAAAAATTGAATGGTTTATTCAACACTAAGGCAACAAACGCAGACTGAAGCATTACACGACACTCATCAAACCCTCCTTTCCATACACCGAGACAATGAATCAAAACATGAAGCAAGTACTTGTACTGCTCGCACAAATTTGCTTTGTTGTACATCGACTTTCCTAAATCACCATTATACTTCACCCGTCCAAACAACCCTCTAATCAAACCTTTATCAAACTCACACCTATCGTCCACGGTATCAAGAAAGCCCAACGAGTCTCAAATAACTCCAACATCAATCACCACATGTTTATCCTGAATAACCGCTTCAATCTGATTCTCGACCTCATTAAGTCTGGCGGTATCCCAAAAAGCTCGGATAATGCTTTGATAAACAACAATTCGTGTAGATATGGCCTTGTAAATCCTGGAGCGTATTAAGAAACTGATCATGCCTCATGATTACCCCACGTCGTCTTGAGAAAAGCACAAATATGGTGGCTTTTGTTCCATGATAAAAGAACTGGAGCTTGCTCAGGTGTAGCTTGATGTTGAGCTTGAGGTTGTTGTTCAGGATTTTGAATATTTTCTTCAGCCATTTCTGTTAAAAAAAACAAGTAAAATCATTAGTAAACTATCAATTAACGAATAGACATCTCATTCGTTATAAAAGATTAAACGAATGAGACATTTGTTAAACAATTAATGAAGTACATTCGTTACAAATAACGACTCATACTTATACGTTAAATCATTCGTTATCCTAACGAATTACTGATCATTACTTTAACGAATCAACTCTGATTCGTTACATTTATTCGTTATCAATTTGACTGTCCATTCGTTACCTTAGCGAATTAGATAGTCATTCGTTAACTATCTAATGAATCTAACTTCATCATTCACTATACGACTAACGAATCTGAGTTAATTAACCAGTTGACTTCTCAGAGGTCAAAACTCAAATTAATTTTGACTTATTATATTAAAAATGACGAAGGTCATCGATGAAATCTTTGATTTCACATTAACGGTTACAATTAACCTTAATCACAATAGTCGGAAATCAGTTTTATGCACTAAACACAAATCATCAGTCCTAATATTGATTCGATTATGAGTTTATTAGATGTTAACTGTTCGGTTAATATTCTAATAACAAACTAATCAGTTAACCCTAAACCACTGATGAAAGTTCATGAATGTCATATGGTTGTGATCGTCCATACCTGTAGAACACAAAAATGTTTCGATAGTGATAACGAGCAGGTATAGGATTCTGGAAAAATTTTGCAATATTTTGGCTTAGAGAGGCAATGAAATAGGATCAGGCGAATGAAGAGTCATTCGTCTGTTGTTGGGATTATAAACCCCAACAATTTCACAATAACCGAGGTCATTTGTTCAATTTTGAACTAACGAATGGCCTCATTCATTAAAATAAAATTTGATTCGTTCAAGATTTCAAATGAATAAGATTCACATTCGTTAACATTTTAACTAATATTACTTTAACTCTCTCATTCGTTAAATTTATAACGAATCTCAGAGTCATTCGTTAAAATCATAACGAATGATACATTATATAATCATTCCATTTGTTAATGGTTTAAATGAATGTCTTCCATTCGTTATACACAACGGAAGCGAATGTCATTATAACAAATGAAATACTCATTCGTTATGTTTAAATAACGAGTAGCTTGACATTTGTTAAACCAAAGTTAACGAATCACCAAAGATCCTTAACGAATGAGATACAATCTCATTAACGAATTAAATATTCATTAAAACCAATTAGGGTTTTAATCAAACAATTAAATAATCAATTAAATCCAATTAGGGTTTAATTGCATACATTAAAATACCGATCAACTGAAGATCAGTACTGCTTTAATTTAACGGATTTTTACATTAAAGATCAACTGATACCGGTTGACAATACGTTAAGCACGATTAACTTAACATTTGGGGTACTAAAAAATGTTCTTTTTGTTTTGAATTATTCGCTAGCTCGGTAAATCGAAAATAAAGCAGAAAACGCTAAAATAGTTTTGGATTTTGAAATTTGAAATTTGTAAACCAAAACAAAATGCAGCAAATGTAAAGCATTAAAGCAAACTAACATCTAACAAAGCAATACAATTTAATTATGAGTTTGAGCAGATAATCATATTGACGAAAATCTCACTAAGTAACACTTCAATTTCGATTGTTATTATACACATAACCCAACGATGATTGCAGATATAATTGTCCTCTTAAACTTTACACAGACTTTTCGAAAACTTTACGATGTGCTTTATTTGTGTTCAATTAGGCATGAACCTTATGTGGACTCCATCTATCAGATATAACATTTCTATCTCTTATACAGTGAACTTCACATGTACGTTTTCTTTTACTTTTCAAATTTTGATTAACTTTGACTCATGCAAAAATAATAAAAAAAATAAAGCAGAACATTAAAATTTTCCCTTAAGATTGGTATTACTACATGCAGATAAGGTTCCATTTTAACAAAATAAAAAGATAAAAATAAGCAGAAATTGCATAAAATCTTAACTCTTAATTCGTATAATCCTGTATTATCGCACGGAGAAAGTCCAAGATTTTATACGAAACACCAAGAAAATAAAGCAGAATATTCAAATACTAACCCTCAAGTCGGATAATCTTATCGCGCAGGAGAGGATCCAATATTTGAACAAAAATAAAGAAAAAATAAAGTTGAATTTCTTTGCAAAATTAACGATAAAACAAAGCAGAAGTTTCTTCAAAAAAGAACGCATGCACACACAGTAATCTTCTTGACTTTTCTTAAATCAGATATAATATTAACCTTTCAAGATGTTATAGCACTAGATTCGGCAGTCATTATGTTTATATCTTTTCAGTTCCTATATAGTCTGTCAAGCCTATCTTTGCATATCTAATCTAATTTATTCATGTACTAGATTAATCCCGTCAATGTACTATCATTTTCCGTTTTTGCTTCAAAACTCATTTTGAGGAGCATTTTTCAATGTTTTTGTATTTTTCAAACTTTTAATGTTTTTGGAATTTTAGTTTTTAAATTTTCTCTATACAAACTGAAATCACAATATTTTTGGATTTTATATTCCCCCCCCCCCCTAAAAACAACAAAAAAATTGAACTAAAAGAAAATAAAATAATTTAACCAAGCTTTTGAATATCAGATAAAGTTTTTAAACCATTTATACCCAGCAAGTATTGAAAACGGGTTTTATCAAATGCTTTGGTATAAAGGTCAGCCTTTTGAAAATCCGTGTGTATTTTTTCAATGTCAATTAATTTCTTTTCAAAACAATCACGTATGAAGTGATAACGGATTTCAATGTGTTTTGTTTTTGAATGGTGAACCAGATTTTTGGTGATAGAAATAGCATCCGAATTGTCAATATAGTAAGAAACTTCAAACTGTAATCCCGCAGATGCTATTGGATCCAGAGAACTTGTGAACAGCAACTCGAGACCGCCACATACTCTGCTTTGGCTGTTGAAGTTGAGACTGTCGTCTGCTTCTTACACTGCCAGGAAACAAGCTGGTTTCCCAAGAATTGACAACCCGCTATTGTAGACTTGAAATGATCTTGCATCCTCCGTAGTCGGAATCAGTATAAGTCGTAAGATCAAACTTATCATCCTTGGGGTACCACAGCCCGATGTCGGGATTTCCCCTCAGATAATGTAAAATCTGCTTAACCGCTGCCAGATGAGTCACACGGGGATTCGATTGGTACCTGGCACACAAACAAACAGCAAACATATTATCAGGACGAGAAGCCGTCATATACATCAAAGATCCGATCATAGCTCTGTACAGGGTCGGATCAATGGTATCCTCCAATTCATCCGGTGATAAATTGTGACCCACAGGAAGAGGTGTCGAAGGAATTTTGCCGTCTGATATCTTGAATCGGCTCAAGACATCGTTCACATATTTGGTCTGATGAATGAAGATCCCGGAATCAGACTGGTGAACTTGCAATTCTAAGAAAAATCTCATCTCTCCCATCGAACTCATCTCGAATTTGGATTGCATCGTCTTCTCGAAATCTTTGCACAGGCTGTCCTTTATCGAACCGAAAATAATGTCATCCACGTATATCTGGATGAGGATAAGATCATCACCAACGTTCTTGTAAAACAATGTACAGTCCACAGTTCCCCTCTTGAATCCACTTTCTATCAAATAGTCAGCCAACGTGCTGTACCAGGCTCTCGGGGCCTAGTGTAAACCATAAAGAGCTTTGTTTAAATGGAAGCACGCTCTGGATAGTCTGGATCCTCAAAGCCAGGAGGCTGCTTCACATACACTTCTTCATGGATCTCGCCATTTAAGAATGCCAATTTCACATCCATTTGATAAACGTTAAAGTTCTTGAAGGCTGCATTGGCAAGAAAAATACGTATAGCTTCCAGTCATGCCACATGAGCATATACTTAAGTGTTGTCAATGCCTTCTTGTTGATTATAACCCAACACGACCAATCGTGCCTTATTCCTTATGATTACCCCACGGTTGTCTTTCTTGCATTTAAAAACCCATTTTGTCGGTATCGCTTGTTTGATGCGATCGGGTTTATCAATCAAATCCCATACACCCAGCATCATGAACTGTTGCAGCTCCTCCTACATAGCCTCAACCCAAGATGGTTCTTTGAATGCCATCGTGACACTTGTTGGTTCGATCTGGGATAAAAAGCAGGTGTATCTTGCAATATTAAGAATTCCCGATAAGTGCAAATCCGCATATGCACATACAATCGGATCATCTGTAGGAGATACGTTACAATTAACTACGTCATCACATACATTAGCTAATTGGTGTCTTGTACGAACCCCGTCGTTCACATCACCAATTATCTGTTCATACGGATGATTAGTGTGAATCCTTATCGAAGGATTAGCAGGCACATATACGTTATCACCCAGATTGGTGATATTTTCCTCTGCAGTGTCTAAAGAGACCGTTGGTGAGTCATCATCAATAAGAATCAGCTCGTTTGTTTCTGGAGCTTCAACTAATGGCACAGACGACGAATCAACAAAATCAGCATCATCGAAAGATTCAGAAACATCATTTGACGTTTTTGATACATTAGGAGAGATATCGACATCAACCGAAGAAGAACTAGGAATAGGAAGACATCGTTCTTCCAAATATGATCGAACTAAATTTTCAGGGTCTTCTTCAATCACTGACATAAACGAGTTAAATAACCCATCGTAATCGAACATCCAATGGGGACCAGTACCAGCAGGAGGTGTAGTGTAGCTTTAACAATCTACATGATACCATTCTTCTACACAACCCGAAGAGATATTGAAGATCCACTTCTTAGGAAAATTATAGCCTAAAAAGTAACCTTCGAATGCCTTCTCATCAAACTTCTCTGCATCTCTCTTCAATATAGTACAAGGACACCCGAATGGTTCCAAATGCTTTAAGTTCGGCTTACGATTAATCTTGAAGATTCTAAGCTTGCTGAAGATATGGTTGTCATGCGATCACCTTGATCAAATGATATTTATGTCCTCGACATGAATTTTAATGTAAACGTTTCACCCTCAGAAACATGTTTTGTCTCCAAGGCAACGGAGAAAGACTCGATTCTATGGCATCGACGCATGGGGCACATTCACATATGCAAGATGAATTTTCTCATTTCTAATGAATTGGTGGATGGTGTTTCTCTTAAGAACTTCAAGATTAATCAACATTGCATTGCTTGCAAGCCGTATTCAGGAATTGTATATCCCGGTTGTAGAATAACACACTCATTGTCTGTGAAAATCGTGGTGTAGTGTTTATCACAGATCTGTGAAACACTCAACAAATCGTGATCCACTTTTTCACAATAATTAACCTTTTCAAACGTAACTTTCCCGTTTGAAACCTCTCCTTCCTTCGTAATCATCCCACCGTTGTTACCCGCAAACGCTACATACCCTCCCTGAATATCTCTAACATTGTTAAGAAGATCAAGGTTGCCGGTAATATGTCGAGAACATCCACTGTCCAATATCTATTTGTGATTTAAAACAGATCTGGATGAACTCTGCACAACAAGGTAAAATGATTAGTTCAAAAAGGCAGCCCAAGCCTCAGTCTTGGGCTCTCCTTTTGGGATTTTCGGAGATACATTTAAATTAACTCTTGCATTCGGTACTTGAGAATAGGTGATGGGTTTCTTAGTTTTCTTCTTTAAGTATTCATCATGTATTATTCCCGAATCAGTGTTTTTACAAATCGGTTGAGCATGGTCAACGAATTTATAAAATACATTAGAAGTTTCAACCCGAACGACTTTCTTCGGATTGACATTTGAATACATTATAAAACATTCATCAACTTGATTTTCCTTCAAAGTTTGAGTCATTTCAGTCTTTCGAGTTGATGATGGCCTGATATTTTCAGCCTTAGCTTTGCACTTTTTCGAAACATGACCGGGTTCACCACATTTAAAACACAAATGTGTGTCTAAAGATTTTTGGGGTGAAGTACAAGTCTTGTTTATATGCAGAGGTTGGGAAATATCTACCTTGGGTTTTTCAAAAGTTATTGTCTTTGAAACTTCATGTTTTAATCCCTTTTTCATTTTATAGAATTCAAGATTTGTGGAATTCGATGAATTCTCCAAACCTGACGACTTGACAAACTTAATGGGTTTGAAAACATTAGTGTTAGGTTTCACTTGAACATTATTTTCTTTGGATTGATAGAATTTCCGTTCAAGTTTAGTAACCTTCGAAGTGTCATCCTGAAAGACACTTTCTATCATTTCGGGTTTTAGAAGATTCAAAGGAACTTCCTTATCCGAAAAGACTTTGGATAACCCTTTTAATTTAAAAACTTTCCCATTGGATGATTCAGGTTGAGGATTGATAAACTTCATCAAATCCTCATCAGACACAGAAGGCTTGTCTGACTTCATCACTTTAGGAATTACCTTAGGAATTTTTAATGAGTCACCCGAAGGCTTTGAACCATATACTGCTTGTTCAAACTCCTCGGGTTCACACAAAATGTGATTGTCAGTAGGTATGTTATCTTTTTTGACAATCTCATCTGGTTCAGACAACTCCTCAATAGAATCGTCTAGTTCATTTTTGGTAAACACTGATTTACTTTTAACATGAATCGGTTCTTGAGTTGTTTTGGTTTGTTCAACATTTTCAGATTCAACAGTAGGCAATTCTGGACATTGTTTCACATCAGGAATGCTACAGTAATCTCCTTTAAAAGGAGGAGGAATCTCGACGTACCCTAAACCCGCTTTCCCATTTTTCTTGTGAGAGTTATTAATTTCAATAATCTCATTTAAAAGAAACGAGGAATCTCAAAATATTCTAAGTTTGTTTTTCAGCTCTAAAACTTCATTTTCTAGGTTTGAAATGCAGGTTCGAACTCGGAGAATCTCCTTGAAATGTTGTTCAACAACTGTTATCTTACATTGAATTTCAGCTTTGAGATCATGATTGCTTTCGGATAGATTTTTAATTTTTAGTGTAGATTGTTCTAGTAATTTGGCTTTCTGTCGATAGTAGTCATTGATCATGAAATGTTCTTTTGTGAGTGTAGTGTTCTGATGTAAGGCTGATTCAAGTTTGATTTTGAGTTTAGCACATTCAGCACACTTAGTCACAACAGCTAAGATTCAGATACATTAATTGAAAGTTTAGGACATACCTCTTCAATTTTTGCCATGCAGGCAAAAGATACGATTTGCTTAGGAACCGAATGTTCTGATTCGGTTTGCACAGATGAATTCTGATCAGAATCAGTTTCCGAATATGAGGTGTCACTTTCTTCGGCCAGATTGTCTCCACTAGCATCTTCAAACTTTTCAACTGATTCAACAAAAGCAAGGTTGGCCTGATTTCCCAATAACCGTTGAAACCAGTCTACACCTTCATTTGCAACGAGAGGTTGAGTGTTGGTCGACTTTTTCTGGTCGCCCTCCGATGAACTCTTCTTACTTTGATCACTTCCTGATGAATTCTTTCCCAAAGTTCTCTCATAATTGCGTGGACCAGAATACTCCTTTCTTGGTTTATCACACTCTTTGGCAAAGTGGCCAAAGTCCCCGCAATTATAACACTTGACCTTCAGTTTGTCCAACCCGACTCTCTTGTTAAGAGTAGGAAGGTCTTTTCCCGTTCTTTGCATAAACCGTTTTACCTTTCTGACAATCATTGCCATGTTCCGCTTGAGATCCATCAACTCAAGGTCATCGGGGTCAATCTGGTCAGAGTCTTCATCAGTCAACTCACTTGTTGTAATATTGCTTCCAACCAGTTGTTCATATGAAGTCATGAACGCACACACAAACGCAAATTGCTGTTCAGCTTCTTGAAGATTTACTTTAGGATATGAACTTGAAGCACTTGCGTTTGAACCAGAATTGGCACCAGTTACCATGAAGCATACGTTTGGTGAACAATTTACATTAGCTGTCTCTTCTTGTGCTTAAGTAAAGAATGTTGTGATTGTAACTGAGCTTGAAGAGTTATTTGCAGGCATTGCACCACCATAAAGAGAAGGATTATGATTTTGATTATCCTTCAATGAGGTCTGGCACTTCAAATCAAATTCTCTTTCCACTATCTTGTTAATAAATTGCACGGTAGTGAGCTCGGTGTTACGAAAGTAACCATTCTCTTTTAACACCAAAAGGAAAGTAGAATACGAAGGTGGCAATGCGTTCTTCAAGGTATCAATTTTGTCAGCTTCAGTCGGCTCAAGATTCACAGTTGTCATTTCCACGACCAAATGACAAAACCGATTAATCATCTCTTCCACCGTCTCGTTTTTCAGCAAAGTAAAATTTCTAAACTGAAATTTTACAAGCGTCTTCTTACTCTCGAGAGTATTTCCCAAGCTTCTAGACATCAGGGTTGCAAATAGAGACGCACAAGTCTTAATAGTGCTATACTGGTGGAAGATTTGCCCGGGCAAAGCCATTGTGAGAGTTGAATAGGCTTTTGTCTCACTTTCAAAATCTTTGATTTCCTGTGCTTCATAATGCTTATGTTCCTTTGGAGTCCAACCAAGAGTATCACTACCTACAAGAGGTGCTGCATAAAAATCATCGAGAAACCGTACACTACTTGGATGTACCGACCCCAAATGAGCACGAAACCTCGGTTCCCACCGAGCAAACTCAGAAAGCTTTAGGAGTTTTGGACACTTGTTATGAGTACCGATCTCGTTGTCCATTGTCAGCATTTGTTGCATTAATGCATTCTGGGATGCCAATGCATAATACGAAGCATTTGAGCAGTCATGATATAACAATTTTGAATAATCAAGGTCTAAATTTGTCAATTTTGGAAAATTCTGGGTACTGTTCAAACAAGGTTTCAAACTAACGAATGGGCAATATGAACGAATGAGATATTGTTCAAACGAATGACTATGGGAACGAATGAGAAAATGGATAGCAAATGGAATGTTTAGCGAATATGTTTAAGGAATAGCGAATGAATAGCAAATGAATGGTTAACGAATGGCAAATGTAAGGTCTAATGAATCTAGGTTTAGCGAATGTGAGTATAAGAATGATTAGTTACATATAACGAATGAACTATTAACGAATCAATCTTCAACAGTTAACGAATCAGTCATCATGTCCAAAACATTCATATCTCAGTCCATACTCGTCCGTAATCAACAAAACTTATATCAAACGACTCGTAATCCAAATCCGATCCTTCTATGCTAATCCGTAAACACAAACACTATAACCCAGACCTCAATTAACTAGTCCGTATAGCTAAGTTTACCGCCATTAACATTTAAATCCACATCTATCAAATCACAATCCAATTCAACTCAATTCCAAACTCAAACCTTCATTCTAATTCCAATTACCTAATTAAAACTCCGAATTACACTTAGAACAGTCCAATTAAAATTAAAACAGAAGCTCTGTTTCACCGAAACTTAATCAAACTCCGTTCATATCAATTCATACTGAGATTGAATCAATCTATGATGAATTCATACAATTAGGCAACGAATAACATTGAAGATCAGATCAAATGGCTTTGATACCACCTGAGAGAGCCTGAATTGGATCTAGATCTTATGATGACATCGAGTTATTCGTTGATTAGGTATACGATACGATTATGAATGAATACGGTTAAGTGTGTGTACTGTGTGTGTTGAGAGTAAATTTGGGCGGAGTAACGACACGAGAGTGATAATGATAAGAACTGTTACATTACGAATAATCTTACGAGGTATTTATAGGGAGATAACCACATTCGTTAAGTCATCACTTAACGAATGTGTCATTCATTACTTTAAGTCATACGAATGAACACCTTCATTCATTAATACATCTAATCATAGCGAATAGCCCTCATTCGTTATCTCATTCGTTAATCAAGGTTAACGAATGAGCTTACAATTAATATGAATGTGTTACATTCGTACGGTGTAACGAATGCAACTTACAATAAAGCGAATGTGCTATACATTTACCAAAATGCCCTTTACATTAAAAATATTATATAATAATAAACAAATAAAGACCGAAACGTAAAAAACATGTATTAACACGGAATGAGATCGATTGAGAACGTGTGGCTATTAAGATTCATCTTGCAACTTCGAATAACGGAATCGATTGTCACGGATTTACCATTCGCTAGTTCAACAGTGTACGAGTTCTTAAGTTTAGACCGAGGTTTAGCAAGACACAATTCAAATTCTAAGGATACGAAAATCATATCGGCACCGGAATCAAATAAAATGGATGCAAAGTGGCCGTCTACAAGAAACGTACCGTTCATCACATTGCCGTTTTGTTGAGCTTGGTGGGCATTCATCATGAAGGTACGCCCACGATTGAACGGCTTGAGTGGCTTGACTCTCTTGGGTTGCGGGTGCTTGAATTGCTAGGAATGGCTGAGCTTGAGCTTGATTAGCCAACAACGATGGAACTTGTGGCTGAATGGCTTGGTAGGCTTGATAAGCTTGAAGTTGGAACTGTGGGGTTGGGGCCAGCTGAAGCGAGTTCACGTTCATGAGTCGTGGACACGCATTGCGAAAATAGCCAGGGTCACCACAGCTATAACAAGCCCGCACTTAGCTATTGGGCTGAGCAAATTGTACGGGGCGGGGGTTTGGTGGAGTAAACCGTGGGGGAGCAAGGATTGCGGTCTCACAACAGACGTTGCTAAGGTGTCCAAAACGGTTGCAACAGCTGCATTGGCAACAAGCGGAACTAGTGGGGTAATGACGTTGGCAAGTGTTACAAAACGGATGTGGCCCGTTATAAAGTTTCTTGAGAGGTGGTGCAAGGTTAGGTTGGGATTGTGGTGCGGTTTTCTGGGTTAGTGCATAGTTCTTGTGCTTGTTGTTTCGGTGGCTCGAGGAATAAGTAGGTTTGGATGGTTCAGGTTTGGTTTCTTTAGGTGCGGGAGATGATTTTTTTAGCAGGTTTCTTGGATCCTTTCAAGGTTAAAGTCCCGGCTTTCACATGATTATCGGTTAATGTTGCGGCTAGATTGATTGCGTCACCGAGTTCTTTAGGGAACTACTGAAAACACTGTCTTGGATCTGCCTCGGTAGTCCCCTAATGTACTTTTTGATGGCACGCGAGGTAGGGGTAACAAGCGGCGGCACCAACACACTAAGTTCGTGGAAGCGGGATGTGTAAGCCGAGCGCTCACCACCCTCTTGCTTAAGGTTCCAAAACTCAGTCTCCAAATTCATAAGCTTGTTTGGAGGAAAAAACTGTCGGGTCATGAGATCCTTCAGTTCGTTCCATGGCAAGGCCATTGCAGCTTCATCACCGTGGGTCGACTTTTCCTTGAACCACCATGTAAGAGCGCCTTTCTTGAAAACACCTATAGCGAATCGGGTTCGCTTATCATCAGGACACTCAATTCGGAAAAAAACACACTTTCCATCTTCTCGTACCACTGAAGTAGGGCAATGGCTCCTTGAGTTCCGTCAAAAGTGGTAGGTTTTGCATCAGTAAACAACGGGAGCTGAAGGCGGGGGAGGAGGAGGGTTAATGCTAGCCATGATATTCTGGTGCATTTGAGTCATGATATTAGGGAGGACCACTGTCAGGTTCTTAGTGATTTGGGAAGTTATCTTGCGGCTAGAGGTTCCAAATGATCGATGCTTAAGGTTACGGGAAGCCATTCTGCGAACAAGGGCAACGAAAATCGTGATACTTGGAATAGTGCATGATGTATAAAGAAAAGAAAACTTTGATAAAGTTTGTTAAAATATGAAAACCATAGTAAAATAAATGTTGTGAGGAACTTAGAGTTTTCATGAACCACCATGGACTCTTATGTTCCAACACAAAATCGAAATTTCAAAAATAAATCGAACCAAAAGCTGGGTATTCGTGTATCACCACGACTTGATAGACTTTCGGTTAAAACACATTGTAAAACATTGAGGGTCGGAGTCACACGTTGCATGAACCACCATGACTTATCTGACATCCTAAGGAGTACAACCATATCCTTATCACAAAGAGGACATGATCACGGATGAAGACAAAAAGTGGTGACTCGTATGGCATTTGGTGTGGTATGCTTTGGCCTAATAAGTTTCATGCCCTTCCCGAACTCTCCAGGTAAGCAACCGGGTCCAGCGTCTGATTGGTGCATTGCTTATCCTTAGGTTTCATGAACCTTGGTGTCAAGAGTTTGAGAAACAAGCACGTCCCCCTTCTAGTTACTACATACCCGCCACGACGAATCATCTTTATGCAGAGGAATTATCGGAACACCATAGTAAAATTTTTTTGGAAAGTTTTGAAAATCTTTGCTTTTAGGCCTAAGCCTTGGACTTATGTGTGCTTTGTGTACATGAGGCGTAAACAAAATAAGTAGTACTATAGTAATAAGTGAATTTGAACAATCAAGTAAAGGCCCACATAATTTTCTAACCATGTAACCTAGATCAAGTAAGGCTCATACAATTTTCTAATCATACAACCTAGATAATTAAATAATTGAGCTATAACTAACCTAGAACACTACATCTAATGTCCTATCTCATTGCCACAGGGATACCAATCTGTAACACCCCGGCTTAAGCAGAAACGCCCGAGAGTGACGTACAGATTGTTCAAACACACGTGGCACTATTAAATAACCATAATATCATTAATTTGTTTTAAGCACAAGTACACAAGTTTTCAAAATAAGCAAATACATCCAAAACAAGGTAAACAACTATAACAACTTCTTTATTTCATTAATATCCTAATACTAGCATCTTCGAAAATTCAGCCTCTAAAAATGGTACCTGTAACATATATATAAAATACGGTAAACTAACTTAATAGTTGGTGAGTTCACAAGTTTTGAATAAGTACGTAAAAACCATGCAATTCCGTAAAACTTGTGATAATTATACTACTTCGCATGCAATGTCCTTTCCAGCTGGTAACAACCAACGTACTTGGATCGGGGGTCCCTTTTCCACTCATAACAAAATGGTCCTAAGTGCAAAGGAGGGCGTATGATCATACTTATTGAGGAAACCATTAGCTGGGCAAATAATTAAGTAAGCATGTAATCACACAAGTCCATGATATGAATTGCAGTTTTGTTAACGTTATAATAAATAGTTGAGTTGGATAGGATTTATATGCTACCCCCAAAATGTAAAAACGTTAAAAATGGGGTGTAATAAACTCACCTTATAGATTGAGGTAAAAAGGGAAAACTCGAAAGCGTGGAGAATGGCAAAGAATCGAATGCGTCACGAAAGCTGAATCGAGCGATCCACACTAGCTAAATTAGGTAAAAACGAGACTCAATCGATAATCGTACGGGGTTGTTTTATTGTATAACTTGTATTGAATATTTTATATTATTTTATATTCTTTGATTATAATATTATTGTTTATGTTTTAACGGAAAATCGGTTATTAATATGATATAAGTATTTTAACGGCGAGGATATGAAGTTTGAACATTCGAACTTGAACTAGTGTTTGTAAGTCGAAAGTATAATTATTGCTTTAACGAAACGGTTTTTAGTAAATTAAAGTTTACGTTACGATTAGTAAACGATTTTTAGTTACGGTTTACGAAAACGGAAAACTTGGTTTTTAAGTGTGAAATGATGAGATATATTTTATATTTAATTTACATAATTTTTTTATTTAATTTAAAAAGGTGTTTATAAATTTATTATGATTTTTATTTGATTAAAACTAATAAATAAAAGATTATTAAATTAATAAAAACTTATATGAAAAATAAGTGTTTGACCCGGGTTCGAAACCGGGTCCTTATGTTACCAACTCAAAGTGTTAACCAGCTGCTCTAGGTTTCATATTCGTTAAAGACATGGTTTTTATTATTTAAATATATTAATAGTTCATGATATATAGTATTTATTAATAAATAGTTATTATAACAGTTTCAAAAAAAGAATGCTTGACCCTGGTTTCGAACCTGGGTCTGATGTTTACAAGACGATGCAGTTAACCAGTGAACCAGAGTTGTAATTCGTTTAAGACACGGAAACAAATATATATATAAACACAAGACTTGAGTTCATCTTCTGCAATTGAAACCCTAGGTTTTCAATTGGAGAAAATGGTTCCGTGAACGTTGATTAAAGCTTAGGGGTTTTGCTCAGTGGTTAAACGCCGTTAATAATCATTTATTGATTACCTGTTAATCACTTTATATCGCCGGAAATGGACTCGCCGGAAAACAGAAGCTTGAGCTTAAGATTACAACCAGATTAGAGTATTTTAGAGAGAATGAAGGTTGTGAGCGAGTTAGAATGAAGGTCTGGGTCCTATTTATACTATGAGTTGGAGCGTATATGCGTTAATAACATTGATTTGATTTCTGAAATATCCTGCGGGCATCATGGACATTAAACACCGCGTTTAGGTTGTTATATCGCAATTAATTAGTTTGTTAAGATATAATAGTGACGATTATCGAACTTTATATAGCTTATTTGATTTAAAAATGTGTTTTAAGGGGGTGGCGGCCACCTCCGGCACCGGATTCCAGCGGCCGGAGGCCCTGCCGGAAAAACGGGAGGGGGGGGGGGTGGGTGGGTAGGGTTAATGTATTATAATAATAATACAATTTAAATGTTATTTTCACTTTAAACCCTTCAAGTTCAAGAATCATTTTAAACTTAGAATAACTTATGATTTACATGAATGAACCCTCAACTTTATAATTTAAGTTACATAATTTCGATTTTGGAATATTTATGTGTTTAGTTAGATTATCGATAGGACTCGGGATTTGAACGTAGTAATAAATGGACGAACGTTGAACATTAAACGTCGGGAAACTTTTATTAATGACAAATAATAATGATAAAACATCAAAACGACCCAACGGGTCGGGTTTACAAATACAAATACGAATCGAAAATTGACGAATGTCACACGGGGTGTGACATTTTCCCCTGATCTTTTGGAGCAATTGAAATTTAAAAGTATCCGGAGAATCCATCAAGATAACAACAAAGCGTATTTCTGGATAATCGTTCAAGCATTTGATCAATGAAAGGAAGCGGAAAATGATCTTTTCTCGTGGCATCATTAAGCTTCTGGTAATCAATGCATACTCGCCAGCCTGTGGTGGTTCTAATCGGAATTAGCTCGTCTTTCTCATACAATACTACCGTCATTGCTCCCTTCTTGGGTACTACTTGAATTGGGCTAACCCAATGTGTATCAGAGATTGGGTAGATTAGTCCGACATCAAGGAGTTTGATGACTTCTTTCTTCACCACATCATGCATGTTCGGATTCGGACGCCTTTGATGTTGGACCATGGGTTTGTACTCTTCCTCCATGAGGATTTTATGAGTACAAAAGGAAGGACTGATGCCCTTGATGTCCATGATCTTTTACGTGATAGCTTTCTTACGGTGTTTTAAAACCTTAAGTAGCCTATCCTTTTAATCTTTGGCAAGCTGGGATGAAATAATTACAAGAAGTTGGGAGTCTTTTTCAAGAAAGGCATATTCTAGATGATTCGGGAGTTATTTTAACTCCAAGGCTGGTGGTTCTTCCATGGAATGTTTTGCTTTTTTATTGTATTCGATGATTTCATAAATTATTTCTGGCGCTTCTTGGCTGATGTTGTCTGCATTGTGATTTTCTTGTTCTGGAATGGGTTCAGGAATAGGTTCGGCTATGATCTGTGTTTAAAGTGCATTGAAGATGGCGGAATCTCTCATATAACAACTCACGATGGAATCAATAATATTAGTACAGTATAGTGTATCATAATGTTGTGGGTGCTGCATAGATTTACCTATGTCAAAAGTGACAGCCTCATCATTTACCCTAAGTGTGAGTTTTCCTGTACAAACATCAATGATGGCCTTTGTTGTTGCCAAAAAGGGTCTACCTAAAATCAGAGGTACACTTTTGTCCTCATCCATATCAAGAATTACAAAATCTATTAGGACAGCAAATTTTTCAATTTTGACAAACATGTTTTCAACAATGCCCAGAGGGTAACAGATCGGTCGGCTAACTGAATGCTCAGGCGGGTGGGCTTTGGTTCTCATATCCCAAATTTTGCAAAAAACCAGATAAGGCATTAAATGAATAATAGCTCCTAGGTCAGCCAGGACATTGCTAGCAGACAAATTTCCTATCAGACAAGGGATAGTAAAGCTCCATAGATTAGTTATCTTCTATGCTAGTTTGTTTTGAAGAATAGCTGAGCACTCCTTGTTCAAAGTGACGTGTGAAAGTTCTTACGGCTTCCTCTTGTTTGTGAGAACTTCTTTCAGAAATTTTGCATACTTCGGCATCTGAGCAATATCTAAATTATTCTTTCATATATCAAGTACGCAAAGCACAACATTGTCTCAAAAGAAATAAACATGACAACTTAAATAATTAAAAATAAAATAAATAAATCTTTATTCATCATGCAACCTAAGGATACTCTTTAGCTTGTTTCATCATCCAATATAGCTACCTACGTCACGCGTAAAAATATATAGTTTGTCAACATAAAGTTCAACAAGTAATCACGGTTTTTGAATACATATAATGTTGAAAATGACAATTCCTTGCGATAAATATGAACTACTGCAACTATCATAACAATAAATATAAAAATTTTCTTTTCACACTAATCACATAGATAACGAGCTACTCCGATGGCGTATGATCATTCTAATGAGGATGAGGATGAGATACCAGCCACCAAAACATAAAATAAACACATAGTCACATTTGCACGTATAACTAATTGAGCAATATCATATAACGTAAATAATGAAATTGTAGTGAAATAAAATGATTGAGTTGTGAACGAATAACGCCCCCAAAATATAAAACGGTAAAAAGGGGGATGTGAATTACTTACCTTACGGTTGGAATGAGTGTTGATACGATGATAAAAAGTTAAGGTGGCAACGGTTGCGCTTCTCGAGATACGTCAATAAAAACACCCTAATTGTTAACGACAAAATCAATTAATAAACGAAAATTTTACGAGGTTTATAACGGATTTGCAATTTGATAGTGTTTTGAGATTAAAGATCTATTAGTTTAATTGTTAAAATAAATTTGGAGATTATTATATATATTAATGATTTGTATTATTATTATTACTATCATTAGTATTAATATTAGCGTTTTGCCTTAATATTCACTTATAATCATGTATTTATAAATAAATAACAAACATTATAAATGACTAGCTTAGCTACCCGTGTATTACACGGGTTTAAGAGTTTAAATTATGCAAGTAATAAAAAACTCAACATATATGAAATGTTTAATGAACATGCATATCCCCAAATTACATTTGAACCATAAATCATTTCAAACTTCTGTAAATAGATGACATTATTAATTTTGTTTCTTGTGGCCTATATCACTATGTCATGTCACAAATTTTAACAACTCAGACAAATTATACATACAATGAGATATTATTATGGGCTAGCATATATAATATAAATAGAGTAACATATGTACCTCTTCAACCTTCTTCATGATTTGATTCTTCTTTGACCCGTTACTAGTTTAAAAGAAACCAAGATGCATAAAATGTTATTTTTAGAAATTTAACCTCTATCAAATAAAAAAATATCTATAATATATATAAATGAAACCCCTAAAATCCTACGTGTCGTGATGTGGTCGCTCTCCCTTTTAAGGAAGCCGCCAGATTGCTTAATTTTTAAGTGGAGGCCTCTCATTGATTTAACCCAGATTCATGGGTATGGGTCTTACTAAAACCACATAGCTCTTAAACGGGTTATAACATCTCATTAAATTAAAAATTAATCTTACCAATTATTTGATATGAAAATCCTATAAATTGGGATATACTAAAATTTAATATCCAATTTAAAAAGAAAAAGTTATTATTTATAATTAATAAACAATTTTATAGTAAAACACATAAGCGGGTCATGGGTCACCAAATCCAGATAGCTTTTAAACGGGTGGTTATAACATATCATTTATTTATGAAACCCTTTCATCATCAATCCCTAAGTATATTATTAACTTTCTTACAATAAAGAAAATTAAAATCCAAAAAGTAAATATTAAAAAACAAAAAATGTAAAACAATCATTCTCTCAAGCCATCAGATTGCTTTATTTGTAAATGAAGGCTTCTCACGCATTTTACCTGAATTCATGGGTAAAGGTCTCACCAAACTTAGATAGCTCTTAAACGGGTTATAACATCTCAATATATTAAAAATTAATCTCATCAAATATTTGATATGTAAATCCTATAAAATAGGGATATACTAAAAATTAATATCCTATTTTATATAAAAAAAGTTATTTATAATTAAGAAACAATAATAAAGAAAATAAACGGGTAATTAGTATAACCAAATCCAGATAGCTTTTAAACCGGATTATAACATATCATTTATTTGTGAAACCATTTTATCATCAAAACTCAAGTATATTAATTATTAACTTTCTTACAATAAATAAAATTAAAATCCACACACACACACATATATATATATATATATATATATATATATATATATATATATATATATATATATATAAATAACAAATAATGTAAAACAACCCCGATAATACGAGGGATAAAATCTGGTAACAAATAATATTGTTTCTTGTGGCCTATATCATCACGTCATGTCACAAATTTTAACAACTCAGACAAATTATACATACAATGAGATATTATTATGAGCTAGCATATAATATAAATAGAGTAACATATGTACCTCTTCAAACTTCTTCATGATTTGATTCTTCTTTGACCCGTAAGTAGTTTAAAAGAAACCAAGATGCGTAAAATGTTATTTTTAGAAATTTGACCTCTATCAAATAAAAAATATATAACAAATAATATTGACTTTGAATCTAATCCGAAACCAAATTTTAAATTTCCAAAATCAGTCTTTTAATCTGTGACCAAAGTCATGACCCCAAAGATTTATCACCAAAGTCATCACCTGAAAGTTGAAACATACTTTGGCTCGTTAACTCTTTTTAGATAAAAATGCTTTTAACCTGTATCCAATTTTGAATCGATTAACAATATTTTGTAGTAGAACACGTTGTTCCTAAACTGCCCTTGCTAGAGATTATAACCCGATATCTTTTTTTTCCATATTGTCAAAACCCTTGATTCAGTTTTAACTAATCTACTGTAAAAAATTGCCTATGATAAAATACTCCTTTGTACTCAGAAACTTATAAAATTCTGATGATATATTCTTATTTTCTTAGCTACTTTTTTGTTTTTTCACACCTCTTTTTGATTACCAAAAGGCTACTCATAATAGTAAGAATGATGATATAAATAATATTAGTAACAATAGTATTATTTTTATTTCATTGTTATTATTAGTATTTATTAATGATTAGTTTTTATTATTTATTAGTTTGTATTCATTATGAGTATTTATTATTTATTTGTATTTATTAGTGCAAATGTGACAAAGTGAAGGATTAGAAAGCCTTATGAAGTAACACGTAGGATAGATAGGTGTTAGGAGTTGCCATTAATGAGGGCCTTTATAGTTGCCAAAAAGGGTCTACCTAAAATCAGAGGTACACTTTTGTCCTCATCCATATCAAGAATTACAAAATCTATTAGGACAGAAAATTTGTCAATTTATACAAGCATGTTTTCAACAATGCCCCGATGGTATTTAACAGATCGGTCGGCTAACTGAATGCTTATGCGGGTGGGCTTTGGTTCTCCTATCCCTAGTTTTGCAAAAACCGCATAAGGCATTAAATTAATAATAGCTCCTAGGTCAGCCAGGACATTACTGACGATAAATTTCCTATCAGACAAGGGATAGTAAAAGCTCCCTAGATCAGTTATCTTCTGTGCCAGTTTGTTTTAAAGAATAGCTGGGCACTCCTTGTTCAAAGTGGCGTGCGAAAGTTCTTCCGGCTTCCTCTTGTTTGTGAGAACTTCTTTCAGAAATTTGGCATACTTCAGCATCTGAGCAATATCTAAATTATTCTTTCATATATCAAGTATGCAAAGCACAACATTGTCTCAAAAGAAATAAACATTACAACTTAAATAATTAAAAATAAAATAAATAAGTCTTTATTCAACATGCAACCTTTTGTTACTCTTTAGCTTATTTCATCATTCAATATAGCTACATGCGTCACGCGTAAAAATATATAGTTTGTCAACATAAAGTTGAGCAAGTAATCACGATTTTTGAATACTTATAATATTGAAAATGACAATTCCTTGCGATAAATATGAACTACTACAACTAGCATAACAATAAATATAAAAATTTCTTTTCACTCGAATCACATAGACAACGAGCTACTCCGATGGCGTATGATCATACTAATGAGGATGAGGATGAGATACCAGCCACCAAAACATAAAATAAACACATAGTCACATTTGCACGTATAACTAATTGAGCAATATCATATAACGTAAATAATGAAATTGTAGTGAAATAAAATGATTGAGTTGTGAAGGCATAACGTCCCCAAAATATAAAACGGTAAAAAGGGGGATGTGAATTACTTACCTTATGGTTGGAATGAGTGTTTATACGATGATAAAAAGTTAAGGTGGCAATGGTTGCGCTTCTCGAGATACGTCAATAAAAACACCCTAGTTGTTAACGAAAAAATCAATTAATAAACGGAAATTTTACGAGGTTTATAACAGATTTGCGATTTGATGGTGTTTTGAGATTAAAGATCTATTAGTTTAATTGTTAAAATAAATTTGGAGATTATTATATATATTAATGATTTGTATTATTATTATTATTATTATTATTAATATTAGCGTTTTGCCTTAATATTTACTTATAAGCATGTATTTATAAATAAATAATAAACATTATAAATGACTATCTTAGCTAGTCGTGTATTACACGGGTTTAACAGTTTAAATTATGCAAGTAATAAAAAACTCAACATATATGAAATGTTTAATAAACATGCATATCCCCAAATTACGTTTGAACCGTAAATCATTTCGAACTTCTGTAAATAGATGACATTATCAATTTTGTTTCTTGTGGCCTATATAACCACGTCATGTCACAAATTTAACAACTCAGACAAATTATACATACAATGAGATATTATTATGGGCTAGCATATAATATAAATAGTAACATATGTACCTCTTCAAACTTCTTCATGATTTGATTCTTCTTTGACCCGTTAATAGTTTAAAAGAAACCAAGATGCGTAAAATGTTATTTTTAGAAATTTGACCTCTATCAAATAAAACATATATCTATAATATATATAAATGAAACCCCTAAAATGATAAGTGTCGTGATGTGGTCGCTCCCCCTTTTTAAGGAAGCCACCAGATTGCTTGATTTTTAAATGGAAGCCTCTCATTGATTTAACCCAGTTTCATGGGTATGGCTCTTACTAAAACCAGATAGCTCCTTAAACGGGTTATAACACCTCATTAAATTAAAAATTAATCTTACCAATTATTTGATATGAAAATCCTATAAAATAGGGATATACTAAACTTTAATATCCAATTTAAAAAGAAAAAGATATTATTTATAATTAATAAACAATTTTATAGTAAAAACATAAGCGGGTCATGGGTCACCAAATCCAGATATCTTTTAAACGGGTTATAACATATCATTTATTTATGAAACCCTTTCATCATTAAACCCTAAGTATATTATTAACTTTCTTACAATAAAGAAAATTAAAATCCAAAAAATAAATATTAAAAAACGAAAAATGTATAACAACCATTCTCTCAAGCCATCAGATTACTTTATTTGTAAATGAAGGCTTCTCACGCATTTTACCCGAATTCACGGGTAAAGGTCTCACCAAAATCAGATAGCTCTTAAACGGGTTACCACATCTCATTATATTAAAAATTAATCTCATCAAATATTTGATATGAAAATCCTATAAAATAGGGATATACAAAAAATTAATATCCTATTTTATTTAAAAAAAACAAATTATTTATATTTAATCACTACAAGAAAATGAAGCTATTGCAACCCAGTAAAAAGTTGCACTAGGCTTAAAAAAAGTTGCTTTAAGCCTAATGCAACCTTTTATCAAGGGATGCATTAAGTGAAGTTGCATTAGATCTAATGTAACCTTTTTTATTAGATAACGCAACTTTTTCTTAAAGTGTTGCATTTATTTCTCAAATGAAACCTTTTTAGTATGCAACCTTTTTGATATGCTAATGCAACTTTTTTTACTTTTAATGCAACTTTTCTAACATACAAATGCAACATTTGCAATGTCAAAAGCAACCTTTGCTACACTTTAATGCAACTTTTTTTTACGTCAAATGCAACACTTTTTTATGATTTTTAGTTACAAATAATGCAACCTTTTTTTAAAAGCTAATGCAACTCTATTTGAAATACTAAATTCTATTAATATGCAATGGTATCTCATTTACACCAATATAATAATAACATAAATATAATAGACAACAATATATCATAATTTACCATATGTTTAATCTCAAAATAACAACGTAATCAAAATAAAGTTGTCACCTAAAATATAAAAAAAGTAACTAAAACGTCCTACTCATCTCTACGATCCTGAACTCCAGTAGGTAGCTTTTCCATAATATTTTGCATCATGGCTTCCAAGTTTGCT
Source organism: Bidens hawaiensis (assembly GCF_021521415.1). Classification (NCBI taxonomy): domain Eukaryota; kingdom Viridiplantae; phylum Streptophyta; class Magnoliopsida; order Asterales; family Asteraceae; genus Bidens; species Bidens hawaiensis. Next base: position 834,611 of record NW_027491323.1, read on the forward strand.
CTTTGGTGGTCAAGGTTTTTCCGCATAGCTTCTAGCTCATCTTTTTTCCTTTTGATGGTCCTCTTCCATTTCTTTTCGCATATCAAGCAATTGTGTTTTATCAACTTCAACGTTTGCTTTTAATGATTTCGTAAGCTCCCCCCCCCCCCCAGAATCGTATATGGTTCCTCACCAGCATTCATCTTTGTCACCTTTTTTTTAGTAACGCCTTTGCCATAAAGTCGAAGGTAGCCATCATGCTCCTTGTTCATTACAACCATAAAAGGATCGACTAAAGCACTTCCATCTTTTTCGGTTGTGTGGTTCTTCATTTTTTCCTTGGAAAGATAATAAGAAAATATTATATGCACACACATATAATATATAATGAAGTACAGTAAAAATACCAAATAAAAGTGAACCACCCGTGCAATGAAATGCAAAAGAAACTTGCAACATGTTATATGGAATAATAAAATTAAAGCTACACGTCATTAAATTGCATATCACAAATTACAACTAGAGTACTAATTTGAAGTATTAGTTTCTTATGAATTATGATTAATAAATAAAATGTTTTTACAATAGACACAAGTTTAGATTTATCAAAATTTTGTAGAATTTGGGGTTGAAAGTCAAGCTGGTAGGTCAAACTGTCATGTATCAGTTGCACATCAAATTAATCAACTCAAAAGGCATTTTGGTCAAAATATTGTTAACTGATGGTATTAACTACATGTTATAAAGATTAGAGAAATTTGGTTCCAATAACATGGCATTTATTGTTGTTTGAGGTTAAAGGAAATTAATTTCTAAAGGTCAACATTAGTTTTGAGTCAAAATTACAGAATTTGTGAAAACATTTTAATATGAATCCAAAGATGTTTTCACTTATTTTTTTTTTTCTACAAGTACTATAATAGAAAGAACTTACAATTTTCATTGCAGTGTCATCATATGAATCACGATATACACGCCCTTCCGTTCTTTTACGTGTGTGTTCAAATAATTTAGCTAAACTGGGTGATTCCTTGTTTGGGTCTTCATTTCTCTACATTCATGAAAACATACATAAGTAAAATAGAATTAGCATCTTGAACGTTAAAACACATAAATTATGAGAAAAACAAAGACATGTTTACCATCTCTTCACGAATTCTAGCAAAACTTTTTGGGCCAGCTTTGTGCATGTTCTTTTGAGTCATGCGTATTTCCTTAGCTCATCAGGATTTGCATTTATATAAACACCTCAGCTAATAGAAAACTCTAAGTAACAAATATTAGTAATAAATAAATTGTTTAGAAAATTATTGCCTCATCTTTATTATTCCATAACCTCATCAATTGTGAGAAATTGTCTTCTAGAATATCTTTTGGCCTGTTCTTCCATCTTGTTTTGTTGTCCTTATACTGATAGAAGTGTTTATTCTTAAACTTGGATTTGTGACTTTATACGAGTTTCCAATAGTCATTAAAACCCAAGTTTTAATAGCATCTGGCACGTCGTATTTTTCCTTTGAAAAAGTTATAATTCAGTTATAAAAAATAAAGTATAGCAAATAAATAAAATGAACTTACTTAAAAACTTACCAAAACATACTCCCATATTTTATCTTTATGTGGCACCTTCCTCCATGAAGCAAGAGTCAATGGTGCATGAGTATGATTACGAGCAATTGTGCCCAAAAATAGTGAGAATTTTGAAATACATGTGCTGGTACCACGGGTTGTCCAAATTCATTACATATGATGGCCTCTCGCTCGCCAACTTTCCGTGTGTGCACAGAATGCAACATCGTTGGTCCTCTTTTTTTTATTTTAGATTTTGAACGCAAGTATATATATATATATATATATATATATATATATATTAAATAACAAACAAAAAAAACAAGGAATAAGTAGGTAACCGAACCTATTGCTTTTTCATATTCGGGGTGGTGTAATTGATCTTGAACTAGTGCAACGTCATCACCTTCCAAATCGTCATGGCTATCATCCCCTTGCATTTCTTCATCATTATATGTAGATGCAATAAGGTCCATGCCATATTTATTACCTTGGTCAACACAATCTTGTCATTGTTAAAAACAACACTATCAATAAATATAAGTTGCAAAAAATACAATAAAAAAACGAACTAGTTTTTTGATCATGCTGAAATGTCTAGCTCTTGATGGGTTCACTGAAATGGGTTTTCTTGAGCCAATTCTAAGCATGTTCAACATATTATCATAGTATATGACCATTGTTAGGGCTCGGATATTCAGTATCCTAAGCAAACGATATGTTCAGGATAGCTCCAGGATTAGTATCCTCCGAAGATACAGGTATCCTTAATATATTATTGTGCTAACGATTCCACCGCCTTTCTTTGATGTTTACCAGGTCATACAACGTTCCCATGTGCTCCTAAAGACTCGGACTACTCGCCAACAACCTCAAAGAACGTGCTCAACAAGGGAAAACGGCTACCTTAAATAGAACGTGTTTAAAAAGGAAACGTAGAAGTAAAACGGCTAATAAGGAAAGATTAAAAGAGTCTATTATCTCTGGAATTATAGGGATTACTTCAAATAAAATGTGTTAAAAAAGGAAACGGCTAATTGGAAGGAGTCTATTATTTCTGGAAGTTTAGGGATATTAGTTAGCTTCTTTTGTGTACAAATAGAGCTATTACTTAGATCATAACACACACTCTAGCATACGAGACTTACTAGTACTCGCTCTCATTGTAATCACGATCCGATTAGCTCCACCACTTGTAATCACCTTTTGTTATTAATAAATTGGTGGTGATAGTTTTCACCGCTCGGGGTTTTTTTCTTGTTATCCTAAGGATAACGGGTTTTTTCCTTGCAAAAAATCTCCGTGTTCAAGCGTTTTTACATTCATTTCAAGCAAGCACCAAGTCCCACTTACTAATTTGGTTACGAAATCACTGTTGTTAATTTTTTACCAAAACAAATTGGCGCCCACCGTGGGGCTATCGGTGCTTTAATCCATCAAAAAATGTTTGTATCATTCTCAATTACTTTCATCCCTTCATCATGGCCTCACAACCAAAAACCAGCTCCAGTTTGGCTCCGGCGATAACCACTGCTTCAATTGTCAACCCTGGACCTCCACCAATCCCAAAGAAGAACACTCAACCAATAGGAGAAATTCCACCGTACCCGAAAAAATCTACACGGGTAGATCCGATTATCTCTAACAGTGATATTTTTGCTTTGATGAAACAGGTCAAAACTCACATGGAGCAGCAAGAGAAAACCAACTCAAGGCTATTTAAGGATATTGAAGGGATCAAGTAAAAATCAGGGCATGAGGCTACTCCAATCATGCCCAGGGTTCTTGAGTTTAATTCTCCAGGATCATCTATCCCTCAGAATCCCGGATCCTTGGGACCCAATCAACAAGGACTCCGTCTCAGCAGCACTCAGGATGCTGGGGAACTTATCCTCCGGTATCCTCGGAGTTACTCAGACCAACAAGGCCAGAATCCATCAACATGCAGCCTCATTCAACCATGCCAGCCGGCTTATTCTTGTCAGGATCTCCCATGGTGTACTCTGAAGTGCATGTTGGAGATGACATCTCTATGCAGATGTCACCTTATCCTGAGGATACCCTCAATGGAGGAACTAGTCATCAAGGCTTATGATACCAGAGACCTAACCACGATCTTGGTAACAATTTATTTGATGCTAATTTATACACTAACCGTGGACCAATGCAAGATAAGGGGATATCCCCCGAGATAACCAGGGAAATGCAGAAAATGAAGGATATGATTTCCAATATCCCCGGGATAATCCATCCCAAAGCTGAAGTTCCGGTAGTTAGTCACAGATTATCCAGGTTCACTTGGCCTATATGTGATGTGGAGATCCCCAAGAAATTCCAGACACCCAGCATGAAGCTGTACGATGGCACTACGGATCCTGAGGAACACGTGGCTCAGTACAGAGTAAGGATGGAGATCAACCCCATCCCTATTGACATCAAAGAAGCTTGTCTATGCAAGAGGTTCGGTTCAACACTAATGGGGCCGGCCCTCAAATGGTTATTAAGTATTCCTTCCAATACTATTACTTCATTTACTCATTTGATTAACTTATTTAATAATCAATTTTCTAGTAGTAGATCTTTTGAGAAAATGACAGGTGATTTATATAGAATTGTTCAACATATTAATGAATCCCTAAGGGATTACATAACTAGATTTGGCAGGGAAGCTTTGGATATCCCCAACCTTGACATGGCGGCTGCTTTTGAAGCTCTCAAGATGGGGTTGAAGAAGGATTCATCCTTCTATGACGATCTTGTCATGACTCCATGCAGGAATCTCGATGAAGTCAGGAACAGAGCGTTAAGATACATTCGGCTAGAGGATCATAAGAAGGCTCCTGGAAGTTTGGCTATCCGAAGTATGAATCTACCAACAGGAAGTCAGACTCTCCACAAAAGTTCTCTAGGCCCAAGCCTTATTCCAAACAAAATACCTCCAGGATAAACGCCGTGGAAGAAGACGAAGACGATGAGGAGTATCCTAAGATCTCCGAATATTGTTTTAATATTGATATTGGTGGTGTAATATGTGCCATGCAGGATTTAGGTGACAAGGCCAGATGGCCTAAGAAAAATGAAAAACCAGGATCCAGCAAAGACAAGTCCAAATGGTGTGCATTCCATGAAGACTTTGGCCATCACACTGACGATTGTATAGCACTTCGGAAAGAGATATGATACCTTCTTAGCAAACGATACCTAAAGGAACTATTTGAAAGAAACAAGAACAAAAGTCAGGATCCCATCAAGATTCCTGAAAGGGCACCTTCTCCACCACCTGGAGCTAAGGTCTTATCCTTTATCTCGGGAGGATCTGACATCTGTGGAACCTCGTATTCAGCAGCTAAGAAGCGCTCCAGAGAAACAAAGATGGACAACGGAGAAAGACCTCTCCGTACTTCCACATTAACAACTCAAAGAATCATATCCTTCGATGAGGAGGACAGATGTGACCTTATGGATCCCAACCATGACGGTTTGGTCATTACTTTATGTATAGCTAACTGTTTTGTGTGCAGGATACTCATGGACGGAGGAAGCTCTATGGACATTATCCAGATGGATGCCTTGAAGAAGATGGATATCCCAGAAACGGAGGTTATCCCAAAATCCTCAGTCCTTGTAGGATTCAGTGGCAAGACCAAGGATACGTTGGAAGAAATCAAACTTCCAATATACATTGAGGGAACAAACTCTTTACAAAAATTTTGTGTTATTGACTCATTTTCTTGTTGTAATGTGATATTAGGTAGGCCCTGGATCCACAGCATGAAGGCAGTACCCTCAACTTATCATCAATGTGTGAAACTTCCAAGCCCATGAGGAGTCATCAAGATTTAAAGCGATCAGCAAGATGCCAAGGACTGTTATGCTTCATCAATGAAATGGGCTACAAAGCCTACTCAAGCATAGCAATTAAAGAAACAACCAGGGGAGGTCCTGCAAGCTAGGGATCAGGATGTGAAGGAAGTATCCTTGGATCCTCAGGATACCGAGATCAAAGTTTTGATAGGATCGAGTATACCTGAGGATATTGAACGAGGATTAGTATCCTTCTTAAAGAAAAGAGCTTCTACCTTCGCCTAGAAGCATGAAGATATGACAGGTATCTCTAAATCCATAATTACTCATAAACTTGGTATAGATAAATCTTTCAGGCCGTTACATCAAAAATGAAGGAAGTTCGCTCCAGAGAGAAACGTTATCATACAAGAAGAAGTGCAGAAGCTGATCAAGACCAGAATGATAAGAGAGGTCCACTATCCTAGATGGTTGGCCAATCTAGTTGAAGTTCAGAAGAAGAATGGGAAGTGGAGAGTGTGTGTGGACTTCATAGACCTGAATAAGGCCTGTCTGAAAGACCCATTTCCACTTCCACACGTTGACTCAATGGTGGATGTAACGGTTGGCCATGAACTACTAACCTTCATGGATGCATCCTCAGGATTTCAACAAATTCAAAAGGAGCCTTCAGATCAAGAAGACACAGTCTTCATGACCCCCAGGGGTATATACTGTTATACAACAATTCCTATTAGATTAAAAAATGCAGGTGCAACATACTAGAGGCTAGTCAACATGATGTTCAAATACCAACTGGGGGAAGTCTAAACAGATGACATGGTGGTAAAGTCAAAGAAGGCTGAGGATCATCTCAAAGACTTGTCAACAGCATTTGATATCCTGGATGAATACAACATGAAGTTAAATCCAGCCAAGTGTCATTTCGGAGTTAAAGCAGGAAAATTCCTTGGATCATGATCACCAAAAGAGGAATAGAAGCAAGTTCTGAGCAAATCAAGGCCATCCTTGATATCAACTCACCAAAGAACGTCAAAGATGTCCAAAGATTGACCGGAAGAATAGCTGCTCTCAACAGATTCATCTCAATATCTTTAGAGAAGTGTAAAGACTTCTATGATATCCTGAGGAAGAATCAAAAGTTCGAATGGGGAGAGAAGCAAGAAAGGGCATTGGTATCCCTAAAGGAATACTTATCCTCAGCACCACTATTGATGAAGCCAGTTGATGGTGAACCATTATCCTTGTACTTAGCCATTTCAGGGAGTGCAATAAGTGCTGTCTTGGTCAAAGATCATGAAGGTCAACAACATCTGATATATTATGTAAGTAAAAGTCTACTAGATGCTGAATCTAGGTATTCTTATCTTGAAAAGTTAATTTTAGCACTTATAATGGCTTCTACTAAATTAAGACGTTACTTTGAAACTCATGCTATTCATGTAAAGACTAATTATCCTATTAAAGCCGTTTTGAGAAAACCAGAAATGTCAGGTAGGATGGAAAAATGGGCTGTAAAACTTAGTGCATACGATATCTTGTATGAGCCAAGGACGACCATCAAATCTCAGGCGCTTGCCGACTTTGTGGCTGATTTTAGCCAGGATAAACTCGAAGAAGTAGAAAAAGAAGTTCAACAGTTGGAGGTCAAGGAAAGTTGGCTCTTGCATACAGATGGTGCCTCCAACATAAGAGGAACAGGTCTACGTATCCTGCTAAAATCGCCACAGGGGGACATTATACCTCTATCTATATCTTGTGAATTTCAGGCTACTAATAATGAGGCTGAATATGAAGCCGTAATAGCTGGTTTACAATTAGCTAAAGATATGAAGGTCAAGTATTTTCAAGTTTATGTTGATTTATTATTATTAGCTAACCATTTTAATGGCTCTTATGCTGTAAATGCAAAAAACTTAGCAAAATATTTAGAAATAGTTAAGCAATTAGCTATGTGTTTCAAAACATTTGATATAGTACATGTACTAAGACAAGAGAACACTGAAGCAGATGCCTTAGCAAATTTGGCATCAGGTCTCAAGATACCAGATGACATCAAAATACCCATCGTCCATATTTTAACTCCAGAAACAAAGGAGAACCACGAAGTAATGGAGACTTTAAAACCTGAAGACGATCCAGTATCCTGGACCAATCCTATAATACGGTATCTTCAGGATAACGAGATCCAGAAGGAGAAAATCCCAGAGCCTTTCGAATGAAGATAACGCAGTATATTATCCTAAATAATATTTTTTTTAGAAAGTCACTTGCAGGTCCATACTTGAGATGCTTGAAGTATCATGAAGCACAAAAAGTTCTCAAGGATATACATGAAGGTGATTGTGGAAACCACACTGGGGGGCAAAGCCTTAGTATCCAAGATACTGAGGACATGTTACTTCTTGCCAAAAATGAAGAAAGATGCAATGGATTTCTCTAAGAAGTGTGATGCTTGCCAAAGACATAGCAACATATTGCATCAACCAGCTGAACCATTATATCCTATCATATCCCCATGACCATTTATGAAATGGGGAATGGATATTGTGGGAAAGCTGCCCAAGGATCCTGGTGGAAAAGTCTTTATGCTTGCCACGACAGATTACTTCTCCAAATGGATCGAAGCTGAGGCATTTGTCCAAGTTAAAGAAAAGGATGTGATCTCATTTACCAAGCGAAATATCCTGACAAGATTTGGTATCTCGGCAGAGATCGTTTATGACAATGGATCACAGTTCATCGGTAGTAGAACAACCAACTTTTGTGAAAGTTGGGGAATCAATATGATAACTTCAACTCCAGTACATCCTCAAGCTAATGGTCAAGCAGAGTCTAGTAACAAGATCATCATCAACAATTTGATGAAGAAATTGGGATCCAAGAAGGGAAAATGTTCTGAAGAACTAGCATTCGTTCTTTGGGCTGATAGAACCACTTCAAAAAATTCAACGGGTCAAACACCCTTCTCTTTGGCGTTTGGGGCCGAAGAACATTTGAATCCGAAGATTCCAAGTAGGTGACATGGTGTTAAGAAAGGCATTCCAGAATGCCACTAACCCAGTAGATGGAAAGCTAGCTCCAAAGTGGGAAGGTCCTTACTTGATCGATTCAGAAGCAGGCAAAAGGGCCTACAGATTGATCACTATGGAAGGTGTTCCTATACCAAGGGCTTGGAATGCTATCCATCTTAAAGCATATTTTTGCTAGTATCCTTAACTGGTATGTTTAAATCCTCAGCATCTTAAGATAAAGGTATGTTTCCTGATCTACTTTTACATTGTTTCATATTTAAACTTTATTATCTCTTTATTAAGTTTACTAACTTAAGCATTGGAGGGGTGTTAGCCAGGCTAACACCCACCCCTCATCAAGAGTTTAGTGTTTTGCAGTTATCCTGAGGATACGTTATCTTGACAACAGTTAGAGGCTGATCACCTCCCACACGAATATGACATCCCTGATATCTACTAAGGTTTAAAGGTCTTCACCTTTCTAATGAACGCCTGGAGCGCACGAATATGATATCCCTTATATCCTCTAAGGTTTAAAGATCTTCACCTTTCTAACGCCGCCTGGAGTGCACGATGATTCGGATATAGTTCGAGGTAGGCGGACTAGACCAGCTGATAATCCGTTTGTTGTTGCCTATATACCAAATCCTTAAGATAAGTGGCAGGCGTGTCACGCATACGGTTTATAACATTTTCATGTTATCTAAGGTTTATAACATTTTCATGTTATCTAAAGTTTCGGCTTTATCGCCAGCAAAAAGGCTTTATCGTCAGCAAATGGGCTTTCTTGCCAGGATTACCTAACTTTGTTTTGAAAGATCTGAGATCGGTCAGGTCACTAAGGGTATAGAAATTACTAAGTTGTTTTTAACTTGGGAAATTCCAAAAGCTTGATACTTAAAAAGATCAACAGTTGGGGACATCATATGTAAACTTGTTATGTTTATAAACGTTCTCTACAAAGGTACTCTTTACACTTAGTCTTTTTACATATTTTATCTTTCAAGACATAATCTTTTGGTTTAAAAATGACAATTCATATTTACACAAGACTTAAGGATATATTGTCCTTATAGGCGTATATCTTGATATATAATACGGTCTCAAAACACATTTTCCTAAGATAAAATCCTTAAAATATTTTACTTTGAAGTAAGATGAATTTAAGAATTATGTTTCGGATACGTTATCCTCAAGATAATTTATTTCAAAAACTTAAAGATATTTTCATAAGACATGTTCTAATCAAAATATATTCAGACAAGTTATTTAAAATAACATACAAATAGAACGCAATATTAAACCCAAAGGTTATGTCATTACTAACGGAAATTGCAGGAAATTAAGAACAATGCCCAGGCTTCGTTCTGAAAAAACATGAAGACTCTTCCACCCAGGCATTGTCAGATAGTTAAAGTTCAGGATAATATGGGCTTCGTCTTGAAACTCAAGATCCCTCCACCGATATTTCCCTATTATCGTAAGCATAACTGTTCAAAACATAAGTTCCAATTTATCAAGATACCACAAAGCTACAACCAACCATCACCAACCACAAACAAACATCCTTAAAAAATTGGGCTCAAGCCTTTTCTTTATCGCCATCATTGCCCTGTTGATCCTTCAGCGCCTCACCAGTCGCCAACTTTCACCGCCTTATCAGCCACCTTATCCGCCATGCCCGGCCCCGGCTCTTCCACATTCTCTCCGCCACGATCTTCTCCCAAGATGCCACATCCCAAAAGGTAGTCTCCAACCCAGCAGCCTTAGCCTCCTGAGCCTGGACTTGATGACGGAAAGCTTGAGTTTTTACTCAAGGTGATTGAAGATGAAGAGCAAAGAGAGAAAGAAATTTACCAGGATAATGATCGGGTGAAGATTTAAAATATTTATCCGAGATAAACATAAGATAACAAAGGGGCTTTGACGTTTCTATGGACGATCGACACGTGCAGCTTATCCACTCCATCTGCAAAATTCGAGATTCAAAAAATCAACAGCTGTAAACCACATTTTACAGCCGTTAATTTTGGGGACGATTGTTAGGGCTCGGATTTTCAGTATCCTAAGCAAACTGTAAGGCCCCGAACCCTGGGAACCCCACAGTTAGTAATCATTGAAAACACTAGTAAAAATATTTAAACTTAAAAATAATTCATTTCATTAAAATAAGCATCACAGAGTATAATTCGGCGGAAAACGTAAATAAGTAAATGAGTTCCCAAAACCCGGGAACTTTGCCCAAAATCAACATAATTATCTTTAAATAAAAACTTTTGAAAATAAATGTTTAATAATAAAACTTCAATCCCCGTATGCCCTTCACCGTCCAAGTAGCTTCATGCACGTCCAAGCAATAAGGCATCCTCTTCCTAACCTGAAACTCACACTAACATGCACACAAATTCAGCTTGAGCTGAGTGAGTTCAAGTTTTAAGTAAATAATATCAGTAGTAATAGTTATGATAGTCATACCAAAAGTTTAAAAAAAGTAAAAGGGTGCATCCATCAAATCATCATTACCGAAAACTAAACATCCTCATACATACATATACAAAATGCATATGTAAACATCCTTTCAATTACATCCCTATATATATAACATTATATATATATATATATATATATATATATATATATAACATCCACGTATAACATCAGGGTCGAGCAAACATACAACCCAAACACGTAACATCAGTGCATGCAAACACAAAGTAGGCATACACAACATCAGTAGTCGAAACGACTACAACATCGCCAAATATAGGCCAAGCAATAATGTATATACATATATATATATTTAACATCCCAATGCCTACCATATACTAGCAAGCCTATATAAATTCGTTTAAAAACATTTCATCATGTAAGAAAACACTTAGGTGTGCATGCTAGCCCAAAAGTAAAAAGAGTAAAAAGGGCATCATGAACTCACCTGAAATCAATCGAACACCTGCAACGAGCTAGGAAATCCCTAAGTGCACAATCACAAGCAAGGGCCTTTAAATTATACACAACGCGTTACTAAACTAGATCGTAGGAACACTCTTGCCTAATGGGCCGTTCAAGCCCAACACTTTGGCCCAAGGCCAAACACTTGGCCTAAGGCCCAACAACTTTACCTCAGCCCCTAAAACCTTTCAACTAACCAAATCCACCGGTTAAGCCTAAAACGAACTTATCGATTAATAACGAGTAAAACGTGTAGATTTTAGCATACGAAGATGCATTTAATTACATAGGATAACATTCGAAATAAATTATTAAATATTTACCAGACTTTAATAAATGTCTTAGATTTATAAAAATATTTTTATTATATTTTTCTATTGGACACAAAAATTATAAAAATTCCTCCAACACAGCAAGGTACGTGCAGCTATTTCAGTGCGCAACAAAATGGTTTTATTTTTATAAAATTCATTACCGAACCAAATTAAAAGATTCCAATTGGGTTTAGTTCCTAACTCAAAATACTAACTTCCAGAAGTGGAACCAACCATTTTGGACCTGTCGAAAAAAGGTTATGACTTCGGGAAGACAGACCAGAATCCGTCATCCCGCATCAGCTTTGACACTCGATTTTATAAATTCATAAAGACCATTCAAATCTCGTCCAAAAATTACGTATTATACCTTTCTGGAAACAAGACTCGAAGTAGAACATCGTGGAATCAAGAATCGATCAAAATCAATGGATTATCATCGCGTTACAGACCCTACAATAAACGTATACGAACATGTCAGCAAACTGTTATCATCAAAACTCAACCTTAACGACCAGTAAGCGCGTTAATATGATCAATTAAGATGTAAAAGACATGGGGAATCATAAAACCGACCTTGAATTGAAGTTTTCACGGCTGAAACTTGGCTGGGCAGAAGAAAAACGAGCAGGGGGGTCAGCAGGTCCGATCGGCGCTAATGTGGATTAGGGTTAGGTTATTTTTGTTTTATGATGTAATACAAATGTTACACATTAGCCCTCAAGGTTTAAGGGATATGGTAACATGAAAGGAAAGGTTAGGTAATTTAACGTACCGGGAAGATGGTCGGGTCAACGAAAGATGCCGGACAACTCCCAAGAAAACATACATACTCTACACGCAGGAAATCTTTAAACCGATAAATTAGTGGGCATTACACAAACGATATGTTCAAGATAACTCCAGGATATAGTATCCTCCGAAGATACAGGTATCCTTAATATATTATTGTGCTAACGATTCCACCACCTTTCTTTGATGTTTATCAGGTCATACAACGTTCCCATGTGCTCCTAAAGACTCAAACTACTCGCCAACAACCTCAAAGAACGTGCTCAACAAAGGAAAACTGCTACCTTAAATAGAACGTGTTCAAAAAGGAAACGTGGAACTCAAAGGCTAATAAAGAAAGAGTCTATTATCTCCGGAATTACAGGGATTACTTCAAATAAAATGTGTTCAAAAATGAAACGGCTAATTGGAAGGAGTCTATTATTTTCTAGAAGTTTAGGGATAGTAGTTAGCTTTTTTTGTGTACAAATAGAGCTATCACTTAGATCATAACACACACTATAGCATACGAGACTTACTAGTACTCGCTCTCATTTTAATCACGATCCGATTAGCTCCACCACTTGTAATCATCTTTTGTTATTAATAAATTGGTGATGATAGTTTTCACCGCTCGGGGTTTTTTTCTTGTTATCCTAAGGATAATGGGTTTTTTCCTTGCAAAATATCTCCGTGTTCAAGCGTTTTTACATTCATTTCAAGCAAGCACCAAGTCCCATTTACTTATTTGGTTACGAAATCGTTGTTAATTTTTGACCAAAACAACCATGACATCTATATTCTATTCAAACTTTCATATCATGTGTATTAATATAATATAAAGCATAATCTACCTAACAAATAATCCGTTGTTTCTTCATATAAATATTAACAAAAGGATACCTTGTAATACTTCATCATCACTGGTGTCATCATCATCAACAGGAACAAGACGTTTATTTGATCCAGTTTTAATACAAGTAGGCTTTGCCAGATTTTGTTTAACCACCTCCCTTTGCCTTGTCCCTTTATTACTTGAAATTAGCTCACCCATGGTAAGTGTTGCTTTAGAATGATTCTTTTTTAATGTATTTGAATCCAAGACCTTTGGAGCGATAACTCGACCTTTCTTTGCTAAATTAGCAACTTTATTCATGGACATTGGTGAAATATATTGTGGAATATGTTTCTATAACAAATGTCATTTTTGTTAGAAACATAAATATACGGAAATAAAAGAATAGTTTTACCTTTTTGACTGCTTTAACACTTGTAGAAACCTCTGTATAGTCTTCGCAGCTATCATCACCCATTTCAGGAATCTAGTCTTCATCTCTTGCACTAGAAATTGTTGGGTTGACATTCTTTTTCTTTTTCTTAGTTTTACTTTCTACTAAACTTGTCATAGAGTTTGACATGTTTTTGATTCCCATAGAAGGTAGCATTTCTTTGTTTTCTTGAACCCTTAATAATTTAAGTTTTTAATAATCATTCAACTGTCCTTTACTTACCATTAGACCTTCTTGCAAGACTCAATATGCCCCTATTAGTATTTATAACTTTTTTTGCACCACCCCCCCCCCCCTCCCGCCCCTTCTCTTATTAACCTTAACACCAAACGAGATATGAATAAACAAATAATCAGAATATAGTACTAATAAGATATATACAACCACCCATGATTCTTTTTACTGAATTATTCAGGCCAAAAGGAACTTAAGCAATAGGATGTTCATGGTGTGGTTTCAAACTGTGAAACTGCATGGTCGGTTTTGTCTTTAACGCTTTTCTCAGTCGGTTTCATAAATTCTAAACCATAGCGAACGATTTGGTTTATGGTTAATACCAAAAACCGGTCGTATAAAACCGGACCGGACAATAAGATTTGACAATATGTAATTTGGTTTACATATATATATATATATAGGGGTGGGTTCTAGTGAAAACTCCTCTTAAAGAGAAAACTTAAAAACTTCTAAAAAACTATTTTTTAACTTTTTTTTAAAAAAAAATTTTTGAAGTTTTTTTTTTCCATTATTCTTATATGTTGTTATTGGTTCCAAAAAAAAAACTTGTCGATAACCTCGTCGATATAGTGCGCATGTGTAATAGTGTGCATTGAATATATGCAAAAGTGTTTGTATTGTATAGAATACAACACTATTGCACAGATTTGATACACACCATTGTATATATGCAATATAAGACTAATACACACATCGAATACACATTAGTATGTATGTGTAATACAAAATTAACGCACATGTGCACCACATCGACTTTTATTTTATTATTATTTTTTTTTCATATAATAAAACACTACTACACATATACAATACACAAATGTTGAATATATGCAATAAAACACTATTAAATTCAAAAATACATAGTAATACACATGTGTAATACAACGGTATCGCACAGTAATACGTATGTGCATTATAGCGGGTTTTTTTTTTGTTTTTTTTAAATTTTTTTATATTTTTCGAGTGAAATATAAGAAAATTTAAGAATAATGGCTAAAATAGAATTTTGAAAATATTTTTTTATTTTTAATTAAAAATAATTCTTTAGGAGTTTTTAAGTTTTCTCTCTAAAGGTGAGTTTTCTCTTGATCCTCTTCCTATATATATATATATATATATATATATATATATATATATATATATATATATGTTATAGTATAATACTTAACTATATGTAAAGTAGGTGAAAAAAAAACCCGAACCGAAAAGAAAAACCACGAACTGGGTTTCCTAAAGCCGGTTTTCAAAAACCTAGACCCACCCGACCCTACGGGTATGACTTTTAGTGCTGAAATCAAGACCCGGACTTGTACCCGATCTAGACCCGAAAATACCGAAAACTAGTTCGGGAGTTCAAATACACGAAAACTGGCTCTAGTTATACCCGCAATCTGGGCTTTTTAAATGCCTGGAAGCAATTTTTATAAATATTGCAGGCCTGTTAACAAAAAAACAGCAGAAAACTTTTTTTTTCAATACTGCAGGCCCATACCTTGAACCTGGTTTTAATAATACCTTATTTATGCACCTCAAACTATGTATATTGTGTTGCATTTAGTCAAAATAATCTGGGCAGTCTCATCAAACACTTAAGTACCATGAAATTTTAATTAGCTGCTTTCATATTTCAACATTCTAAGTTCTAACCCTATATTAGGTAGCATATGCACACACATTTATGGTTAACACATTCAGCTTATTACATAGTAACCTTTTCATTTTAAACTTCATGCAATTTTTATAAAGGCTTCATAAGTTCAAACTGTGAAATCAAACCGAGTATTTATACGCGCACACATTTATTTTTATATTCCCCTACTAGTATTTATAACACTTTTTGCACCAACCCCCCCCCCCCCCCCCTTTCCCTCTCATTGAGCTTAACACCAAACAAGACATGAATAAACAAATAATTAGAATTTAGGGCTAATAAGATATATACAACAACCCATGATTCTTTTTATTGAATTACTCAGGCCAAAAGGAACTTAAGCAATAGGGTGTTCAAGGTGTGGTTTCAAACAGTGAAACTGCAGGGTCAGTTTTGTCTTTAACGTTTTTCTCGGTCGGTTTCATAAATTCTAAACCATAGCGAACGATTTGGTTTATGGTTAATACCGAAAAACGGTCGTATAAAACCGCACCGGACCATAAGATTTGACATTATATAAATTTGTTTACATATACATATATATATATATATATACACATATATGTATATATATATATATATATGTTATGGTACAATACTTAACTATATGTAAAGGTGAACAAAAAAACCCAAACCTGAAAAAAAACCAGGAACTTGGTTTTTTAAAGCCGGTTTTTGAAAACCTGCACCCGACCCTACCCATAGTACTGAAATCAGGACCCGCACTTGTTCTCGATCTAGACCCGAAAACTAGTTCGGGTTTTCAAATACACGAAAACTGGTTCTAGTTATACCCGCAATCCGGGTTTGTTAAATGCCTGGAAGCAGTTTTTGTAAATATTGCAGGCCTGTTAACAAAAAAAACATCAGAAAGCTTCTTTTTTTTTCAATACTGCAGGCCCATACCCAAACCTGGTTTTAATAATACCCGATTTATGCACCTCTAACTATGTGTATTATGTTACATGTAGTCAAAATAATCTAGGCAGTCTCATCAAACACATAAGAACCATGAAATTTTAGTTAGTTGCTTTTAGGTTTCAACATTCTAACTTCTAACCCTATATCAGGTAGCATATGTGCACACATTTATTGTTTACAGATTTAGTTTATTACGTAGTAACCTTTTCATTTTATACTTCATGCAATTTTTATAAAGGCTTAATAAGTTCAAACCGTGAAATCAAACCGAGTATTTATATGCAAACACATTTATTTTTATGTTCCCTTCTTAGTATTTATAACTTTTTTTGCACCACCCCTCCCCCAGCCCCTTCTCTCACTAGCTTAACACCAAACGAGACATGAATAAACAAATAATCAGAATTTAGTACTAATAAGATATATACAACAACCCATGATTCTTTTTATTGAATTACTCAGGCCAAAAGGAACTTAAGCAATAGGGTTTTCATGGTGTGGTTTTAAACCGTGAAACTGCATGGTCGGTTTTGTCTTTAACGTTTTTATCTCCTCAACACCCGGGACCAACAACACTTGTGTTTTAACAACCTGTCCGGTGCATTGCACCGGGTAAATTCCTAGTTGCATTCTAAACAAAAGTCATTTAGTTTAAGACCAAAGTAGAATAGTTCTAATACATGTATATTGCTTTAGGCTATCCTTGACAACAGGTTTTCGAAAACCTGGACCCGACCCTACACAGAGGGTATGACTTTTAGTGCTGAAATCATGACCCGGACTTGTATCCAATCTAGACCCGAAAACTAGTTCGAGTTTCAAATACACGAAAACTGGTTCTAGTTATACCCGCAATCCATGTTTGTTAAATGCTTGGAAGCAGTTTTTTAAATATTGCAGGCCCGTTAACAAAAAAAAAATCAGAAAGCTTCTTTTTTTTTTCAATACTGCAGGCCCATTCCTGAACCTGGTTTTAATAATACCCGATTTATGCACCTCTAACTATGTGTATTGTGTTACATGTAGTTAAAATAATCTGGGCAGTCTCATCAAACACTTAAGAACCACGAAGTTTTAGTTAGTTTTTTTCAGGTTTCAACATTCTAAGTTCTAACCCTATATCAGGTAACATATGCACACACATTTATTGTTAACAAATTCGTGAAATCAAACCAAAACAAAACCAGGAAAAAATTTGGGCCCTAGTAAAAACATGTATGAAACAATTTAGAAAATATATTGGAAATCCATCAACAAAACCTGTTTCAACTAATGACATTTTAGGTCATACAAGAATCAATTACAAGTAACCGATAGTCATACAAATCAAATTAAATGCATACATGTGTATGATAAGAATCAATTTAGCTCTAACAAGAATCAATTTCAAGTTGGGGATCAGTTTTACTTACAATTTTGCTAATGTATTTGAACAATGAGTAGGCAGAATAGAATTCCGATGTTTTACTTACAATTTTTGCCAAGGATGAAACAGTTTTTTTTTTCGAATTCAACCTGCGTTTGAGTTTTGACATTGGCAATTTGGGGACGCGGGAATATCACGAACTATTTTGAAGAGCGGGAACTCAATGAAACTTTGGGAAGTTACTTTCCTGAAGACTAGTTCTACAAGTTCACTATAAATGTATTAAGAAAAAACAACATTAAAATACATACTAAATCAAGAAATAATATACACCATTGTTAAAGACTATATAACATAGTAAAGTAAATTTAGTTATATATTTAAAACTTTTTAAACCATATTTACAAAAAAAGAAAAAGAAAAATACTTAAAACATATATTGATGGTCATTTAGAGTTAATATGGGCATTTAGAGTGATTCAAGGTCGTTGAAGTTTACTAGGGCAATTTGGGTGATTCAAGGTCGTTTAGATTTAATATGGGGATGGAACACTAGAGTTAATTTTGTTCAATTATAATCAGGCAGGGTTATTAAATGTTGTTTTAGGGTTAATGATGGTTAATCAAGGTTAATGACGGTCCATTAGGTCATTAACAGCCAATTAGGGTGACTAATGATCGTTTGGAATACATATGGAAAATTAGAGTTATTGATGGTCGTAGGCATCAATAGCCAACTAGAGTTGATTTCATTTAATTATAATTTAATAAAGGTTGTAAGTGTTGTTTAGTGTTAATGACGGTCCATTAGGTCATTAACAGCCAATTAACGTGACTAATGCTCATTTTGGATTAATATTGGCAATTAGGGTGATTGATGATTGCTTATGGTTAATATGGGCATCAATGTATAACTAGAATAAATTTTGTTTATTTAAATTATAAGGGTTACAGGTGTTGTTTAGTGTTAATGACGGTCCGTTAGGTCATTAACAGCCAGTTAAGGTGACTAATGCTCGTTTAGGATTAATATGGGCAATTAGGGTGATTGATGATTGCTTATGGTTAATATGGGCATCAATGTATAACTAGAGTAAGTTTTGTTTATTTATAATTATAAGGGTTATAGGTGTTGTTTTAGTGTTAATGATGGTTAATCAAGGTTATTGACGATCCATTAGGTAAATACAACCAATTAGAGCGGCCTATGGTCGTTTTTACCTCCAGGGGATGACCATAATTCACGAATATTCGTGTATCCGATTCGCTTTCTCCAATCAAATCATCGGTATCATCTGCACCGTTATTAGGTGTTTCATTGTCTCCGTGCATATAACGTGAGCAAAAATTCAAGCATTCTTCAATCAGATATCCTTCTGCTATGGATCCTTCTGGCCAGCTTTTGTTCCGCACATATGACTTCAACTTACACAAGTATCTCTCCATAAAAAACATACATCTATACTGAACAGGTCCGCCAGGCCTAACTTCATTTACTAAGTGGATAGGTAAATGCACCATTATGTCAAAAAATGCTGGCATGAATATTTTCTCAAATTCACATAATTATTCTGTAATCTCTAGTTGTAATCTGTCAAAGTCACCAGGCTTAATTACTTTGCTACATAAGCTCCGAAAAAAGACACCCAACCTAATTAAAGGGATAGCAACATGCTTTGGTAAAGATTTTCGGACAGCAACTTGAAGCAAGTAATGCAAAAAGATGTGAGCATCATGACTCTTGTAACCTGAAAATTTCTTTTCCAAAGAATGTGCACAACGCGCAATATTAGACGCGCACGCGTCAGGTAAATTTGTTTCCTTCAGAACACGAAAAAACATAACTTTCTCCTTTGAAGACATTGAGAAGCATGCTTTTTGCATGATAACATGCTCACCATCTTCAGCAAGTTTTGGCTAAATACTTTCTTTGATGCGAAGATCTAAAAGGTCAAATCGTGCTTTCGGGTGATCTTTTGACTTCCCACCAATATCCAACAAAGTTCCAATCACATTGTCACATATATTTTTTTCAATATGCATCACGTCAAGATTATGCCGACATTTATTGAATTGCCAGTACGGCAAGTCAAAAAATATTGACCTTTTCTTCCATGGGCAAGTACTATCATTTTTATTTTTTTATGTCTTACCAAATAGATTGTTAAAACCAGATAGATCACTCAGAGCTTCAACACCTGATAGAGGTTTTGGAGAAAGCCTCGACTCAGTCTTCCCATTAAAGACATTCTTGTCACGTCGCCATGGGTGTTCACCATCTAAAAATCTGTGGTGATCCATGTAGCATGTTTCTTTACTAAGCTAGTCTCATGATTACAACTTGGACATGCAAAATTTCCCTTAGTTTTCCACCCCAATAACATTGAGTAACCTGGAAAATCACTAATTGTCCATGTTAAAGCTGCATACAATTTAAAGGTCTCATCTTTAGATTTATCGTATCTCTCCAACCCATTAACCCACAAATCTTTAAGCTCCTCAACTAATGGTTGTACGTAAATATCTATGTTATTATCCGGAGATTTGGGTCCAGGAATTAACAAAGATAACATAAAGTATTCAAGTTTCAGTGACATCCATAGAGGCAAATTGTAATTAATTAACACCACAGGCCAAGTGCTATGAGCAATGCTCATTGTTCTAAACGGATTAAATCCATCACTTGATAACCCTAACCTCACATTTCTAGTTTCTTTTGCAAAATGAGGATATAAAGAATCAAATTCCTTCCAGCTTTGCCCATCTGCAGGATGTCGTAAATTTCCATCTTTAGGGCGTCCTTCATCATGCCATATCATATGTTTAGCCGTTTCTGAACACATGAAAAAACTTTGGAGCCTTGGTTTTAATGGAAAATGCCACACCAGTTTAGCCGGAACTTTTGAACATGTTTTAGAATGCTCCATATTATTCTTATTCTGTTGTTTTTCAATGTCTTGTTGTTTCCACTTAGAGGTATGGCAAATGTGGCACACTTAGCATCTTCATACTCTTTCCAATAAAGCATACAATCATTAGGGCACGCATGAATTTTCTTATAATCCAGCCCTAAATCTTTTATGACTTTTTTAGCTTTAGTAAAACTAGCTGGAAGTTTGGCCATGGAAACATCTTTTTTAAAAGTTGTAGAAGATCATCAAATGCCACATTACTAAGCCCGTGAAGGTTCTTGTACTGAAGAAGTGTGACAATGGAAGATAGTTTCGAAAAACTTTTACACCCAGGGTACAACTCTTCCTTTCCATCTTCTACCAGTTTATAGAACTTATTGGCATCTTTACTTAAACCCTCTTGTACCTTACTTGTTTCCCTTACAATATCTCTAAACCTATCATGCAATAATTCATCAAAATTGTCATGCATACTGTTTTGGTCGAAAATTGACAATAGTGATTTAACAACCAAATTAGTAAAATGGGACTTGGTGCTTGTAAAAAATGACCTTGAACACAGAGATTTGTTGCGAGGAAAAAACTCATTATCCTAAGGATAACAAGAAAAAAACCCCGGGCGGTGAAAACTATCACCACCGGTTTATTAATAATCAAAAGTGGTTACAAGGGTGGAGCTAAAACTTGATCGTGATTACAGAGAATGCGAGTACTAGTAAGTCTCGAGTGTCTAGTGTGTGCTTTGATCAAAGTTTGTAGCTCTATTTATAATGAAAAGAGTCTAACAAACTTTCCTATATTTTTGGAAACTATAGACTATTTCCGTTTAGTCGTTAATCACTCCATAAATCACGTTTCCTTTTTCGTCACGTCCTATTAACGGCAGGTGCGGGTCTTTAGGCAATTATGGCAACATCCCTTGACCTGGTGACCAAGGAAAGATGGGGAACAATATTGTTAGTTATACAACATATTTAGGATACCCGTTACCTTGGAGAATACCATATTCTGGAATTATCCAGAACATATTGCTTGCTGAATATGCTGAAAATCTGAGCCCTAACAATTGTCCCCAAATTTAACAATTGTTGGTATGGATTAAGCTGTAAAATTTTTGAAATTCGAACCCCGCGTGGCGATAGATTGGCCACACGTGTCAGTCATCCATGAGTGAGTACACCCTAGGTCGTCCATATATCTACCCGAATAAATAATGCTTTTCTTCGTCGATTCATTATCTAGATAATTTTCTTCTTTCTTTCTCTTCCATATCTCTGGGTTTTCAAAAGTAGGATAACTTATCTTGAAGCCGTATGCTAATATATGTATCTGACTTATATGCTTTATCTAGTTTGTGCAGCTTTGAAGTTCTTTGAGATTGCTCCTCCCAACAAAGAGACACAAAGCAAGCTAAATTCTTTCTACCTCATCAACGAAGAAGAGAGGGCCTTTTTCTTTCAGTCGGTCATTCAAGAATCCTCCCAGTCAGCGGGCTCCGCTATGTCTGGTAAGAAGTATTGACATGTTAGTTAAAAATTTAAGGATCAGAGATACTAACCTGCGTTATCTTTGTAGGCAAATCTGCTCCTGTTTTCATTCTTGACGATATTGATAGCATCGTCTCTACTCGCAGCACCAAGAAAAAAGAAGTCGCTCCTGCCTCCCTACCAAAACCCGAGAGAAGTCGTGCCAAGGGCTCCAAAAAGAGGAAGACCCAGGAAGTATCTGACTCTTCTCCGACTTGCAACCTGGAGTTTAACAATGTATGCCCTCTAATAGTGTCCTCGTATTTCGAAGATAACCTATGTTGAGGAAAATTTATTTTCGACAGGGACTGGAACAGCTATCCTCCTGCTTCAACGATATGCATTATGAACTTCTTGATGCCAACACCCACATAGCCAAGATGCCGAAGATCGCAAATGCCAAAACCAGCCTTCTTGACAAGAAGACAAAAGAGATTGAGGATTTGAAGCAGGAACTCTCGCTAGCCAAGAAGGAGCTCGTCTTTCAAGAGACGGATCGTCTGGTGCAGATCCAAGAGGTCACTGAGGGGGGGCAAAGAGGTCCGCTGCTATTTCCATCTTCCAGTCTCGACTCAAGATGGCTAAGGAGGCCAAAGATGCTGGTGTCGACACTTCCTTCTGGGATGTGGCTGCTTGGGAATGAGTCTTGGCTGAACTTAACGGTGAGAATGTGGAGGATGCTGGTCCGAGTGGAGCGGAGAACGCTGCGGAGGAAGCTCTGGAGGTGGCGATCAAGGATGCGGTGAAGCCGGTAGGTGATGGAGCACAGTTGGGCGATGATAGCGGTAAAGAAAAGGCTTGAGCCCAATTTTTTATGTGTTTGTTGGTTTGTGATGGGTTGTAATGGTTGTTGAACAATTTACATTTCTGTCTTGAAACAATATTATGCTTAGGATTTTAGGATACATGGGTGGAATGATCTTGACTTTCCAAGACGAAGCCCGGGTGTTGCTTTTTTAATTTCCTGCACTTATGATTAGTAAAAATATAATTTTTTGGCTTTAAGCATTGTGTTCAGTAACTTGTAAGTTTTAGTTGGAATATTACATGTCTTTAATTTTCTGAAATAAGTTACTTCGAGGATAATGTATCCTGAAAACAGGCTTCTTGAATTTTTTGAGGATTATAGTTCTAGAAAATATATCTTTAAGGCTTTTTATTAAAATATCCTGAGGATCATATATAAAATACTTTAAAGATTATATATTTTTAGAAAACATAATCAAAAGACTTATTAGGAGTAAAACATCTTAAGGATAATATATCCTTATGCCTTGTGTGAGTTATCACAATCAAACCGAAAGATCATACCTTGAAATATGAATCGAGTGATAAAACTAAGTGTAAAGAGTACCTTCATGGAGATCATCTAGTTAGCTTACATAAGATGTCCCCAACTGTTGATATTTTAAGGTATCATGCTTTATGGAATTTTGCTAAGTTAAAGACAACTTTGCAATATCTTTATATATAGCGATTTGTACGATCATCAATCTGTCAAAACAAAGTTAGGTAATCCTGGCGATAAAGCCCATTTACTGGCGACAAAGCCTTTGTACTGGCGATAAAGCCTTTTCACTGGCGACGAGGCCTTTACTTAAGAGACATGAAAATGTCTAAGCTTGAGATAATACTGGGGAAAGTTCCAAACGTATGGGCATGTAAATGCCAAAACTTGAGATAACATGAAAATGTTTTAAACCTTAGATAACATGAAAATGTTATAAACCGTATGTGTGACACGTCTGCCACTTATCTTGAGGATTTGGTATATAGCCAACAACAAACGGATTATCAGCTGGTCTGGTCCGCCTGCCTCGAACTATATCCGAATCATCGTGTGCTCTAGGCGTTCGTTGGAAAGGTGAAGACCTTTAAACCTTAGGAGATATCAGGTATATCTTATTCATGTGTGAGGAGATCAGCCTCTGACTGTTATGAAGATAACATATCCTTGGGATAACTGCAAAACACTAAGCTCTTGATGAGGGGTGGGTGTTAGCCTTTATTCTGAAATGTTGAGGATACGAACATACCAGTCGAGGATACTAGCAAAAATATGCCTTAAGGTGGATAGCATTCCAAGCTCTTGGTATAGGAACTCCTTCCATAGTGATTAGCCTGTAGGCCCCTTTTCCTACTTCTGAATCAATCAAGTAAGGACCTTCCGACTTTGGAGCTAGCTTTCCATCTACTGGGTTAGTGGTATTCTGAAATGCCTTTCTTAACACCATATCTCCTATTAGGAATCTTCGAATCCTGATATTTTTGTTGTAGGACTTGGCTATTCTTTGTTGGTATGCTGCCATTCTGATCCTGGCGAGATCTCTGAGTTCATCGATGGTATCCAGGTCTTCAGTAAGGCTTTGGTTGTTGGACTCAGCATCTTGGTATCTTGGATGCTGGTTCTTGCTATGGGGATCACCATCTCTTTAGGGATAACAGCCTCGGCCCCAAACACCAAGGAGAAAGGTGTTTGTCTCGTTGCATTTTTTGAAGTGGTTCTATCAACCCAAAGAACAAATGGTAGTTCTTCAGCCCATTTTCCCTTCTTGGATCCCAATTTCTTCTTTAATTGTTGATGATGATCTTGTTACTAGATTCTGCTTGACCGTTAGCTTGAGGATGTACTGGAGTTGAAGTCACTATCTTGATTCCCCAACTTTCACAAAAGTTGGTTGTTCTACTACCGATGAACTGTGATCCATTTTCACAAACAATCTCTGCCGGGATACCAAATCTTGTCAGGATATTGCGTTTGATGGATGAGATCACATCATTTTCTTTAACTTGGGCAAATGCCTCTGCTTCGATCCACTTGGAGAAGTAATCTGTCATGGTCAGCATAAAGACCTTTCCACTAGGAACCTTGGGCAGCTTTCCCACAGTATCTATTCCCCAGTTCATAAATGGCCACGGGGATATGATAGGATATAATGGTTCGGCTGGTTGATGCAGGATGTTGCTGTGTCTTTGACGAGCATCACATTTTCTGGAGGAGTTCATTGCGTCCTTCTTCATTGTTGGCCAGAAGTATCCTACCCTTAGTATCTTGGATACTAAGGCTCTGCCCCCAGTGTGGTTTCCACAATCACCTTCATGTATATCCTTGAGAACTTCTTGTGCTTCTTGATATTCCAAGCATCTCAAGTATGGACCTTCAAGTGACTTTCTATACAAAACATCATTTAGGATAATATACTGGGTTACCTTCATTCGGAAAGCTCTTGGATTTTCTCCTTTTGGGATCTTGTTATCCTGAAGATACCGTATTATAGGATGGGTCCAGAATACTGGGTCATCCTCAGTTTTTGAAATTTCCACAACTTCGTGGTTCTCCTTTGTTGCTGGAATCAAGATATGTATGATGGGTATCTTGATGTCATCAGGTATCTTGAGAGCTGACGCTAAATTTGCCAAAACATCTGCCTCAGTGTTCTCTTCCCTTGGTACCTGTACTATATCAAATGTTTCGAAACACATAGCTAATTGCTTAACTATTTCTAAATATTTTGCTAAGTTTTTTGTGTTTACTGCATAAGAGCCATTGAAATGGTTAGCTAATAACAAAGAATCAACATAAACTTGAAGATACCTGATCTTCATATCCTTAGCTAATTGCAAACCAGCTATTAAGGCTTCATATTCAGCCTCATTATTAGTAGTCTGAAATTCGCAAGATATAGATAGAGGTATTATGTCCCCCTGTGGCGATTTTAGCAGGATACCTATACTTGTTCCTCTTATGTTGGAGGCACCGTCGGTATGCAAAGTCCAACTCTCCTTGATTTCTAATTGTTGAACTTCTTTTTTACTTCTCCGAGTATATCCTGGCTAAAATCAACCACAAAGTCGGCAAGTGCTTGAGATTTGATGGCTGTTCTTGGCTCATACAAAATATCGTATGCACTAAGTTTTACAGCCCACTTTGCCATCCTACCTGACATTTCTAATTTCTCAAAACAACTTTAATAGGATAGTTTATACATAAATAACATGAGTTTTGAAGTAATGTCTTAGTTTAGTAGAAGCCATTATAAGTGCTAAAATTAACTTTTCAAGATAATAATACCTGGATTCAGCATCTGGTAGACTTTTACTTACATAATATATTGGATGTTGTTGACCTTCGTGATCTTTGACTAAGACAGCACTTATTGCACTTCCGGAAACAGCTAAGTATAAGGATAGTGGTTCACCATCAACTGGTTTCATCAGAAGTGGTGCTGAGGATAAGTATTCCTTCAAGGATACCAATGTCCTTTCCTGCTTTTCTCCCCATTCAAACTTTTGATTCTTCCTCAAGATATCATAGAAGTCTTTACACTTCTCTGAAGATCTTGAGATGAATCTGTTGAGAGCTGCTATTCTACCTGTCAATCTTTGGAGACTTGGCTAGATTCAACTTCATGTTGTATTCATCCAGGATATCAAATGCAGTGGCCAAGTCTTTGAGATGGTCCTTAGCTCTTTTTGAATTTACCACCATGTCGTCCATGTAGACTTCCATCGTGTTCCCCAGTTGGTCTTTGAACATCATGTTGACTAGCCTTTGGTACGTTGCACCTGCATTTTTTAGTCCTTAAGGCATTGCAGTATAACAGTATATACCTGTGGGAGTCATGAAGGCTGTATCTTCTTGATCTGAAGGCTCCATTTGAATCTTTTGAAATCCTGAGGATGCATCCATGAAGGTTAGCAGCTCGTGGCCAGCAGTAGTATCCACCATTGAGTCAATGTGTGGAAGTGGAAATGGATCTTTTGGACAGGCCTTATTCAGGTCTGTGAAGTCCACACATACTCTCCATTTTCCATTATTCTTCTGGACCACAACTAGATTGGCTAACCATCTAGGATATTGGACCTCTCTTATCATCTTGGTCTTGAGCAGCTTCTGCACTTCCTTTTGTATGATAACGTTTCTCTCAGGAGCAAACTTCCTTCGCTTTTGATGTATCGGCCTGAAAGATTTATCTATACCAAGTTCATGAGTAATTATAGATTTAGAGATACCTGTCATATCTTCATGTTTCCAGGCGAAGGTAGAAGCTCTTTTCTTTAGGAAGGATATCAACTCCATCTTAATATCCTCAGGAATACTTGATCCTAGTAATACCTTGATCTCAGTATCCTGAGGATCCAAAGATACTTCCTTTACATCCTGCTCTCTTGCTTGCAGGACCTTCCCCGGTTGTTTCTGTAATTGCTATGCTTGAGTAGGCTTTGTAGTCCACTTCATTGATGAAGCATAACATTCCTTGGCATCTTGCTAATCACTTTCAATTTTGATGACTCCCCAAGGACTTGGTAGTTTCACACATTGATGATAAGTTGAGGGTACTGCTTTCATGCTGTGGATCCAGGGCCTGCGAGAACTGAGGATTTTGGGACAATCTCTGTTTCCGGGATATCCATCTTCTTCAAGGCATCCATTTGGATAATGTTCACAACGCTTCCTCCATCAACGAGTATCCTGCGCACAAAACAGTTAGCTATACATAAAATGATTACCAAACCATCATGGTTGGGATCCACAAGATCACATCGATCCTCCTCATCGAAGGATATGATCCTTTGAGTTGTCAGAGTGGAAGTGCGGAGAGGTCTTTCTCCGTTGTCCATCTTTGTTTCTCTGGAACGCTACTTAGCTGCTGAATACAAGGTTCCACAAATGTCGGATCCTTCTGAGATAAAGGATACAACCTTAGCTCGGAATAACCAAGTTTCCATGAGCCTTCTTGTCATCCTCTAGCCGAATGTATCTTAATGCCATGTTTCTGACTTCATCAAGATTCCTGAATGGAGTCATGACAAGATCATCGTAGAAAGGAGAATCCTTTCTTAATCCCTTCTTGAAGGCTTCAACAGCAGCTGCCATGTCAAAGTTGGGGATTTCCAAAGCTTCCCTGCTAAATCTGGTTATGTAATTCCTTAAGGATTCATTGTTATGCTGAACAATTCTATATAAGTCACCTGTCATTTTCTCAAAAGATCTACTACAAGAAAATTGATTATTGAACAAGTTAATCAAATGAGAAAATGAAGTAATAGTGTTGGAAGGAATACTCAATAACCATTTGAGGGCTGGCACCGTCAACGTTGAACTGAATCCCTTGCATAGGCAAGCTTCTTTGATGTAGATAGGGATGGGGTTGATCTCCATCCTTTCTTGATACTGAGCTACGTGTTCCTCAGGATTCGTAGTGTCGTCGTACAGCTTCATGCTGGGAGTTTGGAACTTCTTGGGGATTTCTACGTCACATATAGGCCAAGTGAACCTGGATAACCTGTGGCTACCTGCGGGGACTTCAGCTATGGGACGTATTATCCCTGGGGGAAATCATGTCTTTCATTTTCTGCAATTCCCTTGCTATCTCGAGACATATCCTCTTATCCTGCACAGATCCATGATTAGTGCATAAATTTGCATTAAATGAATTGTTACCGAGATCGTGGCTAGGCCTCTGGTATCCTGAGCCTTGACAACAAATATTTCCATTGAGGGTATCCTCAGGATAAGGCGACGCCTGCATTGGGATATCATCCCCGCCATGCACTTCAGAGGACACCATGGGAGATCCTGATGAGAATACGCCAGCTGGCCTGGTTGAACGAGGCTGCATGTTGATGGATCTGGCCTCGTTGGTCTAGGTAATTCCGAGGATACCGGAAGAGAAGTTCCCCGGCATCCTGGTTGCTGCTGAGACGGAGTCCTTGTCGATTGTGTCCCCAAGGATCTGGGATTCTGAAGGATGGATGATCCTGGAGAACCAAAATCAAGAATCCTGAGCATGATTGGAGTAGCCTCCTGCCCTGGCCTCTTTTTGATCCCTTCAATCTCCTTATGCAGCCTTGAGTTGGTCTTTTCTTGCTGCTTCATGTGTGTTTTGACCTGTTTCATCAAAGCTAAAATGTCATTGTTAGAAAAAGCCGGATCTACCCGTGTAGAGGATCCCACGAATGGTGAAAGATCTCCTCTGGGCTGAGTGTTCTTCTTCGGCACTGGTGGAGGTCCTGGGTTGACATTTGAAGCAGCGGTGACCGTCGGAGCAAAGACTGAACTGGTTTTTGGTTGTGAGGCCATTGTAAAGAGAATGAAAGTAACTTGAAAATGAAATAAATGGATTTCAAGGATTGAAGCACCGATAGCCCCACGGTGGGCGCCAAATTGTTTTGGTCAAAAATTGACAATAGTTATTTTACAACCAAATTAGTAAAATGGGACTTAGTGCTTGTAAAATATGACCTTGAACACAGAGATTTGTTGCGAGGAAAAAACTCATTATCCTAAGGATAACAAGAAAAAAAAAATCCGGACGGTGAAAACTATCACCACCGATTTATTAATAATCAAAAGTGGTTACAAGGGTGGAGCTAAAATTTGATCGTGATTACAGAAAATGCAAGTACTAGTAAGTCTCAAGTGTCTAGTGTGTATTTTGATCAAAGTTTGTAGCTCTATTTATAATGAAAAGAGTCTAACAAACTTTCCTATATTTTTGGAAACTATAGACTAATTCCGTTTAGCCATTAATTACCCCATAAATCACGTTTCCTTTTTCGTCACGTCCTATTAACGGCAAGTGCGGGTCTTTAGGCAATTATGGCGACATCCCTTGACCTGGTGAACAAGGAAAGACGGCGAACAACATTTTTAGTTATACAACATATTTAGGATACTTGTTACCTTGGAGAATACCATATTCTGGAATTATCCTGAACAGATTGCTTGCTGAATATGCTGAAAATCTGAGACCTAACACATACCATCCCCATTATCATCTATACCAGCATAAAATCTTGTTTGTGATTGACTTTCTCCATGAAAAACCCACACATAGTAATCTTCTACAAATCCGTGTCCTTTTAAATGATCAAATACTTCATCTCTTCGATACCAATAACGGTTTTTACATCGTTTGCAAGGACAACAAATTTGAGATCCTTTTTCTACTTTAGCAAATGAAGCATTAAGGAAATCAATAACTCCGGCTTCAAATTCAGGTAATCATCTAGGCACATACATCCAATCTATAACATTCTCCATGTCTCTTGTATCCTGAATTTAATAGAAACAAGGAGGTTAAAATTCAAAATCATTAGTATAAAGATTAATCATCATAATATATGTTAAACCAACCGACGATATATTACAATGGCCATTTGACCTGCTATGGAACCTTAAATTGAATTGATCCATTATAAGCTAAAATAACTAAAGCGTGTAATTAAGAGGCCACCATTCACGTGCTATATAAAAAACATTAATATAATTCAGAAGAAGCAGTGAACTAATCACTACTTTATTGATTATCAATTTTAGAATGCAATAAGAAAATAATTTGATTCACATACAATTTTGAGTCAGATTTATGATAAGGAAGATTGGAATCTTCTAAAACTCCTCAGAAAACTGCTGAGTATGGACTTCGAGCAAGCCTAGACGATCGAGCATGGTTTTACTACTTCGAGCAAGGTCTTCAAAACCTTAAATGGTTGATTCTTCTAAGTGTTAAGGCTTCGAGCAAACTACACTTCAACGAGCAAGAGTATTCTTCTATCGAGCATGGATTGCCAATCGAGCAAACAACTTGATCATACAAGTTTTAACCAAGTGTTACGAGCACAGGATGATCAAGCACATGGGGACAAGCATGGATGCAATAAGAAGATGTCACGTGATCAAAGCAAGGACTTCGAGCACAGTTCAGTTCCCGAGCAAGATTTACATCCAAGCATGCTAAAGATTGCTGAATAAGAAGACTGAAGATATCAAGAAGAATGAGCTTGCTTGATGGACGAGTTCGAGCAAAGCATGAATTAGTCAAGAGGAATGAAGTTTGCTGGAGGAGAATATCTTCACTGAATATATTCTAAGTAAAGTATGCTCGAGGACATTCATCGAGCATGCCTAGCATAGTGAGTTTGCTCGAGCAAGAGTGTTACCTTCCTCGAGGACTCAACACTTGTATTATTTTGTATTTCATTATGTAATGATTAGGAACTTCTAGAAGGAATGTCAGGGTCTATAAATAGGGGTCCTAGGTTTCTATTTAGGGCACGGATTTACAGGTTGGAACACACGGAATACAAGAAACATTCTAATAGAATATTCTATTTGTTTCCTCGTACAGCCGCCGTCGTCGTCATACACGAAACCCTAGACATTTCTTTCACTATTTCATTAATGAATCATTTAATACAGTGAATCTTTTTCTTTGAATGAGCCTTTATTGATTATATATTATTGTTTTGTGTTTTCTATTTTCACTCCTTCGTTCCCACACGTTGGACATCCTGATTCCACCGGGATATTCAACAGGCCTTTTGGGTAACCGAGTCGGTGTGTTCTTGTCAACCTTTTAGAATGTTTCACCCGAATCACGGTCCTGACATACAAAAACAATTAACTAAACTACTAAATGCTATGATTTAAGGTAATTAAAATTCAAATGGCAAGATTCAAATAATTATACACTTCAAATAAAATTAGTTTTTATTAATTATTAGTTTGTATTCGTTATGAGTATTTATTATTTATTTGTATTTATTAGTGCAAATGTGGCAAAGTGAAGGATTAGAAAGCCTTATGAAGTGACACGTAGAATAGAGAGGTGTTAGGAGTTGTCATTTGGCATTAGGGGTTTTCTTTTATTACTTATGTAAGATGTAAGATGTAAGATTTGTATTATTATTATTATTATTATTATTATTATTATTAGTGTTTTGCCTTAATATTTACTTATAAGCATGTATTTATAAGTAAATAAACATTATAAATAACCAATATTAATTAACCATAAACTTATATATAATATGTTTGATAAAAAAATGTTAACACATGCATATTTATTTATTAACGGAATAAATTATTTGAAACTACAATCTAGCTCGGTTTATTATTATTATTATATTATTATTATTATTACTATTATTATTATTATGTTAGATATACACATGGAATATTAACCAATAAGAAACTAAATGCACCTTTACTATATTTTGTATTTATATTATATAAGTAACTATTATGTATGATTATAATTATATAAATATTAATATTAATATATGTATTAATGGGAAAGTTAAACACAAATTTACTTCGGACATTAATAGGTTATTAGTTTGGTTCATTTTAATATACATCGAATATATATATATATATGTTTGTTGGTATTTCATTTTATATATCAATGTAAATTATATATCAATGTGAATATAAAATATATCTATGTATAAATATATTTGTATATGATATGTTGTTGTCGGGAAAAAGATTTAAAAGTCCGAAAGATAATAGCTTTGGGGTTCGGTTTTAACAAAATAACGTTTAGTAGATATTATATTAACAATAATATGATAGAAATGAATTAAATAAAAAACTATAGAAAACCGGGCCTGGGGAGGGTTCGAACCCGCGCCTATGGTCGGTTCAAGACTCTACAACACACACACATACCATCCGGCCAAGTCTTCAGTTGAACAAAACCCTAAACGATTTAGTAATAAGTTGTTACAAGACTTGTCCCGAACCCCTAAGAACCCTAACCGATAAAAGAATTAATTGAACAAGTTTGCCCTCTGTCAATCGAAATTGACAGAGGGCTTTTTTTAAGGGTTGAAAACCGATCAAAAAGAACCATTTAATTACCTGATTTAATCATGAATTTATAGAGATCAAGGACTTAGGGTTTGCGGCTTGGACATAATTCAAATTGTTATGAAACGGCTTTGATTGCTGTAATTGAGAGGGGGGTTTGATTATCGCTAATATGAGGATGGTGTGCGACGATTGAATTGCATTATGGACAGGTATAAATAGTGATTTAAGGTTATCAAGTTCTGCGGTTGGTTTGTTAATAAATTTGGTATACAAGCTGTCGATTTCCATGATTAAACGAAAATGTAAACGCGTTTCCGGTCAATTAATGATTTTGTGGTGTAAATTCCTTGATTTTCGGCGTGTATTACGGATCAAGAAATCAAAATAAAAGGGGGTGTTTGGCCGATGGACGACAAGAGAAGAAGAAGTTAGAATGATATATTGTTTTGCAAAAAGGCCCCTTATCTTTGGTCAAGGGTGCAAAGGTGGTTAAAATTTAGTGTAGGGGTTTTTTTGGCAATTCTTTGATAGTTAGATTATATATATATATATATATATATATATATATATATATATATATATATATATATATATATAAGGGAATGTTATCATACAAAGTGAAAAGTCGTACTAAACGTGAGAACTGAACAAAAATTGAATTTTCAACGATGGCATAATCGTAAATAACAAGAAATTGATTCTTCACCCTTTATAAATACAATCGCTCGGCGTCTTCATCAATTTTAATCACTTCCATCAAATTGTATCTCAATTCCATCAAAATCGCCCCGCATTGTCATCAAATTAGTTTGATTTTAGAACCGGAGTCATCAAATAATTTGATTTTAGAACCAGAATCATGAGTCGCACACTTCAATTTAAGTTCTGCAATCGTTCAAATGAACCCAGATAATGGACTAACCAGACGTTTATAGATTCAGAAGTATTATGGTTTTTAAAGGATGTTCAGGTGTAGAAGAAAATAGGATAATTACTCTACTAGAGTAATTTTTTTATATACCTAGAATAATAATGAAATCAAACAAATTACCACAAACTAATCTATAATTGACCAACGGACCACCAAGGCACCAATCCCCCCTGTTTAACGAATTACTTTACTTATAAATGTTTATTACTCTAGTTGCGATATAAAATTACACTATTTGAAATTGAAAATTACTCGACTTGTAATATAAAATTACATTACTTGAAATTGAAAATTACTCTATATGTAATAAAATTACACTACTTGAAATTGAAAACTAATATACTTATAATATATAAAATTACGCTACTTAAAATTGAAAATTACTCTAGTTTATGTTTACTCACAACACCAGTAACATAATTACTCTACTTACGATAAAAATTACTCTAGTTGTATGTTTAGGTCATAATATTCAAATATATAATTACTCTACTTAAGAAAATAATTACTCTAAGTATCATTTGAAAACCTTTGAAGCGTAATAACCAACAACTATTATACTCTGTTTTTTGAACCTTTTGTTGTTCTAAAAAATCTCTGTTGCAAGCTTCAAATCATCAATCAATTTCATTTGCAAAAAAAAGTAGTTGCTCAATTAGTTTAATTCACAAGTTTCAATTGATGGATTAGTACAATTTGTAAGCATCAATTTGTCTCTGTAGTGAACTTTTGTTCATGAAATTGATTTCTTTAATTGATCGATTGATTATGTATTCACAATTGATTGATTAATATGGTATCTACAACTGGTCGATTAGGTAATTTATATTTGATCTATTGCTTGAAAGCTTTAATTGATCGATATGTTTGAAGCAGGAAGATAAAAGAGAGGAAACATTTTAATTACAAAAATGCCACCGTAAAAAATTTGTAAATCCTTCAGTACGCACATTTTGTACAATATTTTTATTTGTATTTGATCCAATGTGTTAAAACTCCCGAGTAGGCGGCCGAGTAATCCCCGATTACTCCCCGCCTAGATCGAGTACTCCCCGCCTCGGCCGAGTACTCCGTATGTATTTTCCGAGTAATCCCCGACTATTCCCGAGTAGTCGCGACTCCCCAGTCGACCGCCTAGGACCGCCTAACGACTTTTACAACCTTGATTTGATCCAACCTCTCTCTCTCTCTCTATATATATATATATATATTAAAATAAATGATCGATAAAAATAACAATAGACCGAATATTAAATAAAATTTTTAAAATGGGTCGGGTTTTATGATCCGAAATTTAACGAATGTTACAACGCATGTCACCAAAACTGACTGAATTCGCGTCGACTTACCGGCTCAACGCTTGGGTTTTACCACCTTCTGAGTTTTACCGTTGCGCCGGGTAGAAAACTAGTTTATACGTATACATGATATAGGAATCATAAAATCGATCGAATTTCTTTTTCTTTTGACAGAAAAGGCTTCCATTTGATTATCCGCTTGGCTAAAAAAAAAAGTTAAGACGCCTTCATTCTAAAATGAAAAATCACAAAATTATCACTCCTTGACTACTTGTTCATTTTCCTGTTGTTCTTTATCCTAAATTTATTTTGTAATTAAGAGCTATTTATCCCTCTCGTGCTTATTAATCCACGTGGTTGTGAGATAACAAATAAACTATGACTTGAAAATAGTTATTGTAGATGGTGATCCGATTTCCAATTTCTAAATCGAGTAAACAGATTGATCTTGAAACAACAACGATTACTTACTATTGTTATAAAACAAGCAGCTCGTTTTATCTTTGTTACTTTTTCTTAATAACGAGAAACAATTTGAAAACCACTTGAACTCTTAGCCTTAGAGCCAAAAAAAGATAAGTTTACTCTTTATTCACTTGAATTCAAACCCCATTTTGTGGTAAAAATCCAAGAATCCGAATTAGAATCAAAAAAAGATTTTGAAGTATCATTTCATCACAAATTCACAAGACTCTCATCTTGCTTCTTCCTTAATGCATTCGAGATGCCACCCAAGTGTTGGGTTTTCTAAAGTAAAGTTATAGTCTTAGAAAACTGAATCTAATGCATGGCTTCCACACTCTTTTCCTACCTTATATTTTCTCTTATTACACCTTTTTTTATTAGAACATAAGATCATCATATGGAGATCACTTACATGAGTGCACAATACTACGCATAATGTGAACCTTTGGAGTCACTCATTCTAACCACAAGGTTGGTAAGTATTTTCTAACGTTGGTAATTTCAAAATAAACTTATAGTCTTTAATTTGTCACGTCGACCTTAAATAATCTTTTGAGTTTATCTAAACGAAAGTTACATTGGTCATGTGGCGTCATTCTAACGCAATGCCTTTTTGCAACTACAAAAACACGCACTTAAGTCAAAGTCGAATGTTAGATCAATCTATGGGTAAGCATGAAAAGTCTAATTATGAGATATGACAAAAACTTCATAATCGTTTATAAGAATTTTTAAGTATAAAATGATAGAATGTATGTGGATGACAAACCACGAAAAATTACGTATATCCAAATCACTCATTCTAACATGATGCAACGTTCTATATATGATTTGTACTTGGTACAATCAAAGAGTGCCATAGATTAAAAAAAATTCTTGCAACTATGCTAAAGGAGTTCAACCCGTTATAATCCCGACCCAGTAAGCTAGGACAAAATCATTAAAAAATAACAAAATGATAAAATAAACAAATGAATAAAAACTCCAAGTAGAGCATGCAATAAATAAAGCAACCCATATCAACTTACAGCCAATGACAATCACCTATCTATTACTTGCTAGCTAATGGGGTCACCCTAGCAAATCAACAAATTCGGCACTTCCATACTAGTGAACCATCACCATTAATCTACAAATCCATGAGATCCCATTCTTACGCTATGCCCTAGATTAGCTGAACCCAAGTTTAAATTAAAATCGAGCTCAACTCAGAGCATCCACAATAAGATGTGGAACCTAAGGTCTAGATCTATTTGACGTACTACGGACTTGGTGGTTACAAACTTTCTTGTAACCTTGTTGTGGAACAAAGTCTATATATAGATCAAAGTTTGTTTCTTCAAACTAGTGAGGTGGACAATTTTTTCTCTCTCCATCTCACATACACATATAGATGTATTATATACATATATATTATATTATTTTAATGAGGTTTGTTGTTGTGGAATAAAATAAGGTTCTTGAGAAAAGTTTAGAATTTGATGTGGAGCCGATGTGCGGTTTATAGAAGTTTGTTGTTGTAAATACTCTTATAAAAGCCTTAAAACATTCTAGGTCTATTTAATATCCACATCCATATAATTACGTTAAAAATAACTATTTTTTTTCTTTTGTTCAATTAAATAATTTTTTTATACCATTATCATTATATTTTCTCTACCTCTATTCATAACCATTTTTAAAAAATATTAAAAAATATATATTTGGTGTAATGTAACCTCAAATTTAACTTTCTCATATAACAATTTATCTCTATACTCACAACCACTCATAATCATATCATATTATTTACAAAGCTCACTTACATATTTATAAGGAATGCTCTTAGAGCATTCACATCCTATCCCCTATATTTTGTAACGAGTGTTTTTATTATTTAAGGAGTGATTTAGGATGTTCTAAGAGAATGAAAGAGAAAATACAGTGATTTTTCTGTATATTTGAAAAATTATTATTCACCCCATATAATTTTCTATTGAGTAAAATGTCATTTTCGTCCTTATGGTTTGGCAAATAATGCAAATTTAGTCCAAAAAGTTTAGTTTTTGCATATGGACCCTCCACGTTGCCCAATTATTGCCAATTACATCCAAATCACTAACTCCGTTAAATTGAATCGTTAACTCAGGGGTAGACATATCTTTTCACTCTTTCTTTATTACATGAATACAGTGCCAAAATCGTCCCTGGGGTTTGGTCACATTTGCTAATTTCGTCCAAAAATATTTTTTTCGCAATTAGACCCTTGATGTTTCCCAACTGTTGCCAATTTCGTCCAATTTGTTAAGTCGGTCTAAATTTATAAATTTAACGTTAACTCAGGGATGTTACTATCCTTTTACATATTTGTTTATGTTAGGTTACAATAAATGATTTATGCTTTTAAATATGTTGTTGGGCCTTCTTTTGTAAACCGAAAAGGGTTTTCGATGGGCTTGTGTTTGTGTTGGGCTTAGGTATAGTATATGTCTATAAATACCATGCATTTCACGTTGTTCGTTTGGGGTTGGTTGTCCGTCCATTATTATTCAATCGTGTAACTTAAGGGCTTAAGCACCCGACGTATAATATACGTGTGTTTTGAAGCTTCTTCATTGTGTTTGGTGTGTTCTTAATCGTTTCTCACAGAATCAACGTAGTGGTTAGTTTCCGCCTAACCATTAAGTATATTGATATCATATTGAAAGATCCGTCACGGGACTTACAATTGGTATCAGAGCCTATAGACCTATTCTAGGCTCAGTCATTGGTGATATCAAGGATTCTGTTTTTTGATCTAAGAAGGTTTCTTGTGTTGAAGGTTTCTGGATCTCGAAGAAGGTTGTTCTTCTTGTTCTTCTGGTGAGGAAGGCTGAATTCAGAATAGATTTTGGTATATCCTGCATTTAATTTGAATCCCATCTTTCTCGGGATTTAATTAAATATTCAAGAATTACCATATCTTTGTCTATTTTTAGTTCTCGGGTTGAATTTGAAGTTTTCGGGAAGATTTCAAAGTTCACGGTCTGCAGTCAAGGTTTTCAGGGGCATTCTCAAGTTCTCTGGCTAAATTTATTGTTCTCGGATTCAATTCGTCGTTCTCGGGAAAGTTTTGACAATTCTTGGTGGTTGTTTGTTTTCGGTGTTCTCTGGTGGATTTCAGTATTCTCGGGAAGTATTCTGTGTTCTCGGGCAAATTACAGAGTTCTAGGCTTGTTTTGCTTGTTTTTGGTCATTATTCGAGTTCTCGGATCATCAATTGGGTTCTCGGATTGACGAGTCAGTCTTTGGGTTCTCTGTTTGCACTTGGGCTCTCTGTTGGGCCTACTGTTCATCTGGGCCTATCATCCGAGTTATGGCTAATCAAGCACCGTTGAAAACAGCTGACTCTCACAATGCATCTGGTTGTCTGTTTGATCCCCCTAGCGCTCACCAGGAGTTCAAGTCAATGATTGTCAGGCTTAATACATGCAGAATTTCACACACTCTTCGGCAAAATCCTGTTATATGCAAGAAGATGGTCTCGGATTTTTGGAATCATGCTTCCATCAACTATAGGGGACCAGGGGGAGCAACGGTGATTGAATCAAACATTCAGAAGGTTCTGGTGGTCATCTCTGAGGCCATCATCCGCGAAGTACTTCTGCTTGGTGATCAACCTGATCACCCTACAGTATACCCAGTGGATGCGGTCGCAGAGATCGTCTCTCGAATGAGCTACAAACGTGCTTACCCTCCCGCCATCAAGAAGCTATTCCATCCGTACTGGCGTTTCCTCATTCATACATTCTTCACGTGCATATCCGGAAGAAAGGGGGTTCTGACAAATATACAGATGTCCGCGGTGGTTGCTCTGATCATGGATTGGGATACAACTACTCTAAATTCAACTTTAATGAGATGATGAGCAACCTCAAAGGGAAGAAGAAGGAGATGTTCCTCATGTATCCGAGGTTTCTACAGATGATTTTTGATTCACATTATCCACAACTGGTGAGATCTGTAGAGACACTTGATTTGAAGAGTTTGGGTCCTACTACTTTTGGTCTGATGAAACAATCAAGGAAGGGAACAAAGTTTACATACCAAGGACTCTATCCCTTGGTAAAATTCGGGAAATTTGTTGATATTGAAGCTGCAGTTGCATCAATCGTTGCTGAGGAACATGTGACTCCAGTTCGAAGGCCAGTTGCACCGACCTTCGAATTATCCTCTGACGACGAACCAGACAGTCCTCCGCCATCTACGACGAGAACTGAATCTCATGTTCCTCCTGAAACACCAATACCAACATCCGCTCAGATCGAAGCAATTGAAGCAATCAAAGCAAAGTTGACAGCATTGAAACCTCCTCAATCAGTCACTGTGACACATGAAGAAGAGCTAGAAGAGGAAGCAGACACCGATCTCGTACCACGTAAAAGAAGGAAGAAAGATCCTAGACCAGGTGTCCTGATAACTGAGGCTACAACTAAAACAACAACACCAACAGAAACAACTACACAACTAGCAACACCAACAACAGCTCCAACCGTATCTGCTGCATCACCACTACTAGTTCGTTCACCACCGCTAACTCAATCTTCACCACCTGAGCCAGTTACTCAACCTCAGGTGTCACCAAGTTCTGTTCATGATCCACAACCTTCTCAAGGTCTGTTTTTTGATGATGTCTTTCCAGACTATGACTTTGAAACTCAGGTTGAATCCATTTCTGGACCCTGAGGACCATCCGATCCGGTTGGTCAAGGGATTTCCAGTGCGTCAGAGAAGGTGGCCCAAATTCTTGCCATGCAAGACAAGGGCAAGGGGATAGCACTAGAGCAAGCACCAGTTGATATACATGCTTTACAACAGCGGGTTTTTGAATTGGAGCAAGACTCGGCTGTCAAAGATGTCCAAATCAAGATCTAGAAGCAAGCAACTCAGACAAGGATTCCAAGATTAAAGAGCTTCAAGCTAGTATAGGAGGCCTCACTGCCCTTTACTATGATCTCCAACAAAGGCTTGTGAGTAAATTTGGAGATGAATTCAAAAGTGCTGACGAAAGAGAGAACGTTCCAACTGCTCAAGATGAGTTTCATCCAGCTTCAGACATTGAGACTTTTGTGGGTCTACAACGATATATGTCTGCTCTACCTAGAACCGCCGAACAACAACAAATACTTGTACAAAAAACTCTGATTCACAAAAACTTAAATCAGAATGTAACTTCGTTTGATCATCCGGAAAAGTTTGTTGTTGAGCTTCAAAAGAGGTTTTCTGATAAATACGGCGATCGTTTTAGGATTGTGTCGTGGGGATTTGATGTTGACAAACATATGTGGTGGGTTAAAAGGAAGTCTGGAGGACTCGAGTATTACAAGAAGATGAAGGACTTCGGTTCATGGACAAGGGTGGACTTAAGTGAATTAATCAAGGCACCTTTCCATAACCCAAGTAACGAGTCAAAGGCCACTAACTTCTGGATGTATTTAAGCAATCAGGTTGAGAAAGGATTTCCTTCGATGCCTACTGCTAAATCTTTTGTGAAGAAGGCCAAGGGTGTTCTCGATCCGCACACTGGAAAGACGATGATGAATGTAATGTGGCCACCCACCAAGAAAGCTTCTTCAATTCCTCTAAATTCAAGACTACCTGATGGTGTTCTTGAAGGCATGAGGTTTTGGACCTATGACGGTGAGACCGCAACAGTTATCATTCGTTTAAAGAAGGGATCGTTCAGATTTGTTGAACCACGAGACTTACTTCGCTTTGGTGAACAAGACATCAAGACACTCAGTGGTTTTCAAATCACAGTTGAGCCCTTGTATGAGCCTGCTGCCAAAGAATACACACGTATGGTGGGTTTGATAATACGTACAAAATTGTGGGTTGGAGCTTATAGGGAGGCTGATAAAGAAGCTGATGCAGAGATACTCGAGCATGAAGTCTAGTCAAGCAATAAACCTAGGGGGAGAATGTTAGGTTACAATAAATGTTTTATACTTTTAAATATGTTGTTGGCCTTCTTTTGTAAACCGAAAAGGGTTTTCGGTGGGCTTGTGTTTGTGTTGGGCTTAGGTATGGTATATGTCTATAATACCTGCATTTCACGTTGTTCGTTTGGGGTTGGTTGTTCGTCCATTATTATTCAATCATGTAAGTTAAGGGCTTAAGCACCCGACGTATAATATACGTATGTTTTGAAGCTTCTTCATTGTGTTTGGTGTGTTCTTAATCGTTTCTCACAGAATCAACGTAGTGGTTAGTTTCCGCCTAACCATTAAGTATATTGATATCACATAGAAAGATCCGTCACGGGACTTACAGTTTACATTGTTATTAATATTACGCTGAGCTAAACCCCTTATATTACTAAAAATAAAGAAGAATAAACAAACGAATAATATATTGGATTCAAACATAGGAATCGTGAAATGTTATATATGTTAGGGATGAGCAAAATCGGTACCGATACCGCTTAGTACCGGTACCGAAATCGGTACCGATTTGGTACCGTCGGTACCAAGGTTTTGAGTTTTGAGGACCGATACGGTACGGTACCGGTATTTCCCGAATTTTACCTCAAATACCGGTACCAAACATTTGCGATTTTCGGGATCGGGATTTTCGGTACTGGTACGGTATCGAGCCCATCCCTAATATATGTCATCAAACAAACACATAATAACAATAATGTAAACAAACATGTAAATGACACTAACACCCATAAGTTAACGTTGAATTTAAACCGAGTTAACAATTTGGACAAAATTGGCAACGGTTGGGAAAAATCGAGGGTATACTTGCGAAAAAAATATTTTTGGACGAAATTCGCAAATATGACCAAACCTCAGGGACGATTTTGGCACTTTACTCGTATTAAAAAGAAATAGTGAAAAGACATGTCTTCCCCTGACTTAACGATTAAATTTAACAAGGTTAGTGATTTGGATGTAATTGGCAAGAATTGAGAAACGTGGAGGGTCCATATGCAAAAAATAAACTTTTTGGACTAAATTGGCATTATTTGTCAAACCACAAGGACGAAAATGGCACTTTACTCTTTTCTATTACCTTTTAAAATTGGTTTGTAAGTGAAGGATAGAGAAAAGGTAATCATAAATGTATAAAAAAAGAATTATTTAATTGAAATTGAAATTGAAATTGAAAGAGAAAATATAATGATTTTTTTAGTGTAATTTTAGATTTGAAGATAGATGAAGAGATGTAAATGCTTTTAAGCTAAACACCTTTAACTTAGATTTTTTTTCTATTATATATATATATATATATATATATATATATATATATATATAAAGTCATAACTATAGGCATTTTATCTTACTCTTCTAATAATGTAAAATAAAACGGCTTAGGTGTCAAACCCCCCATCCAATTCTAGCTAATATTCCCTCCTAATCTTCTAATCTCTCAAGTCTCATCTCATTCATCTTAACTATTTGTGGGTCACGGGTTAAAACCATTATGACAACTGGTGTTATAAATGAATCAATTTCCCTCTTAATCTTATAATCTCTTATCTCATTCATCATAACTATCTATTGGTCATGGGTCAAAACCATTTTGACAATTGAGTTATAAAATATTAAGAAAATTAAAAGTAAAATATTGATTGAAGATCAAATAAGTAGAAATATGAAAGTCAAACAAGTAGAAAATAGCCAAGAACAATTTCTTTTTATGATTGGTTTGTCCCTTCGATGTCCAACGTTTTCCTATAAACGTTATATGTTGAATTATCTAAGGTAACTAGCACACGTGATTTAAAATTGTTAATATTGGATGACAATGGAAATGTTTGCAATAAAACAACAAATATTGTATGTAAAGGAATTTTCTCAAACTTACAAACCTGAGATTCTAGACTTCTTGTTGTTTGTATAATATATTTCATTTATTTTTTACCTTTAATTTATTCATTTATTTCAAATAACCGGACCTTATTTACTTTTCTCATTTGACAAATTTCGTGTAGTACATGGGTTCAAAAGCTAGTAACATAATATAAAAAGTTAAAAAAAACTTGTGTACATGTGTTAAACAAAGAAAATATTAGAAAAGGTATAAAGCGTTAGGTTGATATAAGATACGACTGAAATTACCTATAAGGGAGGGGGTGGCATCCCCGCTTTGAACCCAATTGAACCGACACCACTACCCAATCAAAACGTGCCGCCTTGCTTCAATCCAATCCGAAGTTGAAATAAGCGATTGCCCCTTGGACGCAATATAGCTTGATGCACTAATTCACGATCACGTGCCATATATCTTATTGTAGATGTGCC
This sequence comes from Bidens hawaiensis, assembly GCF_021521415.1. Classification (NCBI taxonomy): domain Eukaryota; kingdom Viridiplantae; phylum Streptophyta; class Magnoliopsida; order Asterales; family Asteraceae; genus Bidens; species Bidens hawaiensis. Next base: position 878,483 of record NW_027491323.1, read on the forward strand.
TGTATCTTTAAGTTTGAAATAAATGATGCCCCCCTTGGGCGCAGTCTCAATGCCAGTATCGACATACGGTCATAATCGAATATGTCGGGACTCAATCCAAAACCATTTGAATCAAATTTTGAAGGCCACGTGAATCAAATTGAGATATTTCAACTTAAAAGAATATAAGGTTGAATAATTTGGTTGTGGAAAAGATTATGATTGGTTAATTTATATATATAAAAAATAGATTTCTTTTATTTAGACAGCCAAATGACCATTGAACGGTCAAATTGTCCTACCACGAGTGTATCTCGAAACCTAGAATTGAAACTCAGAAACACCGTTCCCATGGGTGGGTTGTGCTAGCCCAACCCGTCCAAGCTCGAAAGGCTTGAGTTGGGCGCCCCGCTTGCCCTAAATTAGTAACTAATAACTTAATATATTGAAAGTCAAATTCTCACACAAGTTATTTTATTTGATATAAGGGAAAAGTTAAAATACAAAATGAGAAGTGTGAGAAGGATTTTTTACCACACAAACCCCCCCCCCCCCCCAAAGTTCAAAAAATAATAAAAAAAATCGTAACTGAAAATATAAATGAAAACCGGAAAATTTTTAAAAGCTAAAATGTTTCCCCCGTCATTCCCGTTTAAAAAAAGCGTCGAAAAGACACAATGACGAAAATGAACAAAAGACACAATTATAACTAAAAAGGACACAATAGATCGCAGAAGATAACACAATGCCGAACAAAATATAACACGATGTATAATAATATAACACAATATCATAAAAAAAGCCACAATTAATTACGAAATAAACATAAAACACAACGATAAATAAAAAAGCACAATGATTTTTTCATCAACACTTTTTTTAGAACGAGAAAGACGGTGGAAACATTTTTGTGTTTTTATTTTTTATTAAATTTTGAGTTATTATTTATTTTTATTTTTTTTAGAGAACTTTTTGTGTGAGTGTGTGACTACAAATTCTTTTTATATTTCTCATCTTTGTCTCACTTTGTAGAATAACTTGATCCTTTATATAATTATGTTTCATTAATATAAATACAAAGTGTAATAAGGTGTAGAAACCAGTTACTTATTTTTTAGGTATAAAACTTTGTCCGAGTTAGTGAATTTAATTCGAGATTTTATGAGGCAAATGTGACTTCACGAGCTAGTCGGCTCGTTTAACGAATCATTTTAGTATTTCACACAAATATAGACAGATTTTTTATGGTTGGTGGCTTCAATATTATATGCCAGTGGTTTTGTGCCCATGTAGGACCAACAAACACTGCAGATGAAAAGAGAAAGCTGCCAACTTTACACCAATGAAATGCACATCAACCGGCCCCCACAATTCATCACTATTTTTAATATCTAAGCGACAATTTAAATAAAAAGAAAATGTCTCTCAACTACAAAAATTCACAAAACAAACAGTTGTCATGAATTCAAATTCTGTCAAACAAGTTCTTGATCAAGAACCACCCACCACATAACAAAACTAGTGTTAAATGTGAAAGCAAGCTAAAGAGGATTTATCAATTATCATAACCACAAACTATACAACCACTTTTGAACCATAGGACCCATGTCATAATTAACTTAATATCAAATTCTATTCACATTTGATATATATATTTATATTATAATAATATACATATAATAAGCAACAAGCTCTTTGGTTTTATCATAAAGGAAAACATGACAGGTCAACTTCTAGTTACGATTACATTTACAACTACCCAAGTTGTATTTCTTTTTATATAAAAACTCACCAATCCGTATATAAACCCATAAAAAGAATTAAAAATAATTTCATATATACAATCCATACACACTAGCAAAACATATATTATTATTCTTATCTGAATAATAAATACCTCCCTCACTTTGGACTTGAACTACATCCCTCTTGCCTTGCTTCTCTCAAATACCCTAGTAATGTTTCAGCCTGCAAAAATATCAACATTTATCTAAATTAATATGTCAATTAAGGAATAAAAGTTAAATTAAAATTGATCTAATTTTGATATACTATTTTCTTTAGACAATTTTTTTGTTTTTTTCTCCGCTAGACCACCAATCTCAGGAGTCAGGACAATAGTGAAATATCATACCTTGTGTTTCGCTCTAGCGGTCCCGGTTTGAGAAAGAGCCACTAACGGCGGAATAACGCCTTCTCCAACTAACAACCCCCGGTTTCTAACTCCGTCAACTCCCTCACAAAGTTGAATCAGCGTCACAACCGCAAACTCCTTCCGTTTAACGGACACACCGTCTTCGATCACCTCCACCAACGCCGGAATACCGCCATCCTCCACAATCGCCGCCTTCCCTTCCTCCACTGCCGCCACACTACTCATCACCACTATCGCCTTCTCCGCCATTCCCACCGCCTCCCCCACCGCCATCACCAACTCCACCAACGGTTTCACAACGCCTGCGGTAACTGCCCTCCTCTTATTCGCCTTCATCGAACACAGCTTATACAACGTCGTTAACGCGTCTTTTTTCCCGCGGTTGGAGCCGTTAATCAACAGCGAAACCAACGGTGGTATCGCCCCACTTGCTCCTATCGAAACCTTGTATTCATCTTCCATCGATAAACTCAACAACGCACACGCCGCGTTCTGTTTCGACACCTCCGTACCGGTTTTCAAAACGTAGATCAACGATTTCACCCCTCCCGCACTAACAACCAACGGTTTATTCTCATTCAGAAGAGATAAATTAAGTATCGCGGTAACAGCATGTTCCTGGTATCAAGGTTAATAATGATCATATCAATCCCTAGAATTATTATGCATTTCATATATTTGTATTTATTATATTTAGCTTTTGTATATTCTATTTATACCCTTTGTAATATCCTATTCAAAATGTGGTTTTATATTATAATATATTCAAAACGTTAATACCTGGGTCCATCGATCGGAACAGCGAAGAAGCGGAATGAGCGCGGGAACAGCGCCGGACTCTCCAATCAAAGCTCGGTTGTCCGCTCGGTTCTTCGCCAGCAATCTAATTTTCGCTGCGGCGGATCTTTTTACGGCGACAGAGTTGGAACTGAGACTATCGACGCAGATCTTAACCGTGGGCTGTAAATCCTCGGGGGAGATGTTGTCGATAATCTCCGTGGAGAAACTCTCGCGTTGCAAAAACCCAGCACACGGCTCCGGCTCCGGCTCTGGCGATTCCTCCGCACCGTACGATTCCTCCGGCAAGCACGCTAGCCGCTCCAATTCTCCGGACACGTCACTGCTGTAGTTTGAACAGTCACTGAAAACTTGTGAGAGTCCGTAATATTCGTCGGCAGAGGTAACGGAAGAGGATGATTTGGAGAGTTTGCTGAGCTGCTGCAAGTGAACGTCGATGACGGAATCGGAGAGGTTTTCCGACACGGCGTCCGGTTGCTGTTCCGCGGAGGCGAACGAGCAGCTGCTGGAATATTCCGAGTGGGAGAAACTGGAGCGGATTGTACGCATTGAACGGCCGAGATGTTTTTGGTAAGTGGCTGAGGAGGGAGGAGGAGTGTAGTAGGGTCGGGTTATTTGGGACCGACCCGGATTGTAGGTGTCGGATTCTTGAAGAGAGACCATTTGCAGAGTGTAGCGATTTCGAAGAGATGTTTCAGGATGAATGAATATGTTGGGGTAGCTTTTTTGCTTTAGGGGTTTGGGAAGGTGACAGGGTGGTTTATGACAAACGAACCAGAATTTGACAGCTAAGCATTGAAGTTTACGTTGCCCAAACAAACAATATGATGATATTTTTTTTAGAAAAGTTTATTATTGTTTACAAGGGGTGTTCAAAAAAATCCGAATCCGTATCCGAATTATCCGAAAATTCGGATATCTGAAATTTCGGACATCCGAGATTCCGAAGTTTCAGATTCGGATTCGGATAGTAATTTTGAATATTTTCGGATAGTTCGAATATCCGATATCCGAAATTTTAATTTTTATTATTTAACTATTTATTATATTTACATATATATCACTTTTTTAACTGTTAGCCCTTTACAAGCCGCTCCGCTACATCCACATTTTAAGAAACCCTATAATACAGTCCTTATCGTCCTACTACGCTTCTCCGGCCACCAGCACACCACCTTCGATCCCCACCAGGCCTAGAACCATCCACCACAACAAATCCAAAGAGAGGGAGACGAAACAAAGATTTAATATCCGACCATCTGAAATGAAGACGAAGCGACGGTGATTTGGTGAATTCCAGAAATTCGTGGCCGGTGATTCTTCATGAGCGACGGTTGTTTGTGTTGATTGGAGATTCATAGCTTTGGTCGGCTGCGTTTATGCTTTTATGATGAGTGGTGGTGGTTAGCCTTAAATGTACAGAAGTATATTGCTGTACACAAACATTTCTTGGACTTTCCGAAGCAATGGATTTATAGAAATAAATTATTATTATTATTTTCATAATTTCGGATATCCGACTCACTATCCGATCGGATATCCGAAATTTCGGATATCCGAACTATCCGAAAGCACCGGATATCCGAATTTTCGGATATCCGGTTTTGAACACCCCAAATTGTTTACTCATATTTTCTAGTTCAAGAATTTTGTTTTCTCTTTTTTGATTACTTACTTTGGTTTAATCTTAGTTTTGTCTAGTTGCTTAACCCTGTTAATTCAGTTGTTAACCATTACCACATATCATATGACTTAAGGGCTGTTTGTTTCTCACTTAATGGGATCATTCAAATCTATAGATCTGATTCAGTCAGATGTAAAGACCATTCAGAGCGTTTTGCTCGTTTAAGAAGTGCGTCTGAATGATTTTTTGAACCTCTGAATGGGTAAGAGATGAATTGAAGCTGAATGACATTCAGACCTATTTTACCCTTACTGTTGCCTTCATCGTCCAACTTCATATATCATCGCTGCATCCTCCCACCATCCCACCTACCACCGACCACAAGATGTTCACCAACGCTGCTTCACGGCCAATGTTAGTGGTCATCGTTTAGCCATCATAGATTGAAGACCCAACAATTAAGGTGATTTTATAATAATTTTGCTTATGCGATTCAATTTCTTTGCTTTTCAACTTTCAATTTTGATTTTATGGTTCAAAATTGATTTTGTTAAACGTTTAGTATTTTCGGGTATAGGGTGCATACATTGGTATCAACTGATTAATGATTTCGTTTTCATTTCAATTTAAAAACACGGAAAAGGCTTGGTTGAATTTTCAATTATAATAGGTTTGATTACTGTTTATGAGTTTGGGGACCTTCAATTGCAGTTGGTTAACAACACAAATCTGATGAACCTTAAACTGATAATAGGTCCCATTTTGGATTTGAAAAGTGAAATCAAAGATGGAAGATTATTAATGATTTAGGAGGGCCATCGTGATAGTTGATCTAGTCCGATGGTGCTGAGGCCGAAGCGTAAATGATTGGACATTCGTTTTTTTTTTTTTTTTTTTCTGAAATTCACATTTTTTTATTATTTAGGTTTATACGTTAACTAGTTTTATGCCCGCCCCGTTGAGGCGACACAGCGACGCGTATTCGGTATCGTTTAGGCTTGTTACGCTACCGTCACTAAATCCAAAATTAAATCTGTAAAGCCTCAAAATAAATATTTTTATAAAAACGCTCAAAGCTGTATAGCTTATGCCAAGCAAAAGATTAACATCTTTATAAAACAAATACGGTGCCGGCATTTAAAATAAATACTAATCGGCACTAAACCAAAAGGTTAAATTAGCAAATGCCAAAAATAGTATCAATAGTCATCGCTTATATAAAAAGAAATATACGATACTGACACTAAACACGAAAAAAATTAATAAACATTCAAAACTATATCAACACTCGTATAGATTATAATAAAAAAATAACAACCTCTTTCTTAAAAATAAACATGGGCGTTGCGCTGGCTTCGTTCACTATTTAATATACATGAGCCATAATACTCCTAAGGATAAAGTACAAAGATACATTAAAAAACCGTCCCAAATGTTGTATTCGTAACCACAATACAATACATCCAGAAACATATTTTTGTACTTCCATGAGTTTGTTCTTTAAATCAGCACAAACAACAATCCATCAATAGATTTAGAGCTGAACTTCTTTGAGTCATCAAAAATTGAAGAGTTGCTAGACACAGTGTCATTGCACATCCACCAAACAAAAACAAAGATGTTACATATCTAGCAATTAGTATAGATCCAATAAACCCCCCAAAAGACCTAAAAGATAATCCTATAGATCCAATAAACCCCGCAAAAGACCTAAAAGATAATCCAACGGCATGTACCAATCGCCAAACGGATGTATCCCGCAGCATGTATCTATAACAAAAAAAAATCCAATCAAATCAAATTATGCCCATCTGCAATTTCCATTATTAAGAGCATTCTCATTCCGTTCCCTATCCTTATATCCATATATATCATATAATTACACTAAAAAACACTACATTTCTTTCTCCTGTTCAATTAAATAATATTTTTTTCTACCTTTTTCATTACAGTTTTCTCTCTCCATCCTATAATTTACACTCACAACCACTCACAACCCCACCCTATAATTTACAGACCCTCATCACATAATTTTAGGGGATGAGTTGGGAATGCTCTAAAAGAGCATTCTCATCCCATCCTTTATCCTTAAACCAAAAATTACATTAAAACTCACTACATTTTCTCTCTCTATTTTAATTAAATAATACTTTTTATACCTTTTATCATTACCTTTTCTCTTTCTTTCACTCACAATCACTTTCAAATTATATATTAAAATATTATAGGGGGTGAACAGTAACTTTTCAAATATACAGAAAAATCACAACTTTTTCTAAATTATAAAAACTCCTCGCTCACAACACCCTGAATCATTCTCTAAATTATAAAAACACCTCTCACATTAAATGAGGGGTTGAATGAGAATGCTCTAAGCTATCTAATGAGAAAACCAACAAAATTCTAATTCAATTTTTTCATCATCCGATTTAATTAATTTCCCATGACTTTGGTAGTAAACAATATTGAAAGTTTTGAAAAACTGAATTCAAAAACAAAATAAGGCAAACATTAGATGTTTGGATAATTGGACTTTGGAATCAATTCATAATAATGATGCCAAAGTTAACCGAGCCTTCAAGATCAATTGCAGGATTCGAGTAGGTAAATAGATACTTAAAAGTAAATTCAAATCAAAACTATATATTAATGTTAAAATTGAATTACCTACATTTGATTGATCGATTTAAAGTTCTTTAGGAGGGCTGAAGCAGGGATTTTGAACGCAAGAGACCAACAATGGACGTCATCGACTGGAAGTTCTGGTGGTGTTTAAATAAATACCCCAACTTGGGGTAACATGGAATCTAACTCCGGTAACAAATGGCAGCTGTGCTAACAGCTAACAACATAGCCGCCCAATCAAGATAAATTTTAATGTTTAAACACAAAAGTATTATCATATATAAAAAACAAAAATAAAACATTTTGTGACACCAAACCACTCAACTATACTAATTATTGGGTTATGGGCCTACTTTTTAATTGAAATTTTGCCTTTCTCATTATAAAGTGATTTTGCCGACTGTACAATTCAATTGAGTTTAGTATTTAATAAATTATTTCTAAAAGATTTTATATAGAAAAGGTCATTTACCAAAAACATTTCAACAAAAATTTTCATAATTAGTGGGTTTAAATATTATTATCATCGTACTTAGTATACCCCACCAATAGCAAAACTATGGTAGGGTCTGAGAAGAGCAAGATGCAGGCAGCCTTACCTCTACCCTGTAGGAATAGAGAGGCTACTTCCGGTGAGGCCCCTGACTCGACATATTCTTTTAAAATGATACTGAGTTTACTTGTTGAAAAAAATATGCTCGTTTGTTATTATGGTGTATATAAAACCAAAAATAGACTAGGTAGTTCCACCATGTTTTCATCTATTAAAAGAAATAAAAATGACATCAGAAGAAAAAAATTGAAGCCTGGAAGTGTAAGGTGCTGCTTGTTTTTTGAAAAAAAGCTCTACGGAAGCTCTACTGTCTATGTGCAAACATAAGCTTCTGCAGAGTGTGTGTTTTCTAACAGACATTTCATTAAAAACATCTGCAAGGGCTATTTTTTATGCAAATCTGGCTCAGCCTTTTTCTACCTCTTTTAATCTCTGTTTAACCTCATACATCATTGTTCTCCTTCACAAACTCTCAACCCTAGACACCACCCTCACTCCTCTACAAGTCGTCGTCGCTCCACAATTCCTACTCCACCGATCAAAATCCAACACTCGAACATAAACATATTGCCTTGTTTCACTACCTCTCGTCCCCGCTGCTCTCCACCACCTCCTGTCGTCTCTTCCGAACTTCGGTGTTGCCTGTAAGTGAAATTAATAGCTTTCGAATTTCTATTTGCTAAAATTATCTCATGATGATATTGAAATTAATCAATAGGTTTTCGTGTATTGAAATCAATCTATATAGCATTTGAGAACTCATATTGAAAAGGCCTAGGTTTGATTTTTGCTTGAGGAAATTGAATCATTAATCCTAAACAAGAGAGTGTAAAAATCGGTTTATTTAATTTCAGTTTATTTTGCATGTCTACAGTTTTTAAATAATAAACAACCTCTTATTACAAACTGCAGACCTTTAGTCCACCTCTTCTTCTACCAAGGCATGCAAATGTGGTCCTATACTACATATATTTTATCTTTTAGAAAGCAAACTGCACTTAATGAACACGGTAAACACTTTATTTATGCAGTAAACTTTCAAAATACATTATTTGAGATGACTCCATAGAATAGTAACCAAGTTTCAGATTTGTTTAATCAGATCACTAGCATAAAGTTTTGTTCTATTTAGGTCACTTAACATTTATTTAATGTTTCAATCATAGATATTATTTGACTAGATAGCAGGTTATCTAGGCTTTTTTTTATTTTCAAATATTTTGACATTGCATACTAAACACCTGCTAACTTAAGAGGAGTGCATACCAAACACCTCTTAACTTAAGAGGAGTGTAAAGTAACACCTCCTAATTTAAGAGGAGTCTATAAAAAACACTTGCTAACTTAAGTGAAATGCAAAGTAAACACCTCTTAACTTAAGAGTGTAAAATAACACATGTTAACTTAAGAGGAGTGCATAGTAAACACTTCTTAACTTAAGAGGAGTGCATAATAAACACATGTTAATTTAAGAGGAGTGTAAAGTAAACACCTGGTAACTTACAAGGAGTGCACGTGTTTACCTCTTACTTAAAAGGAGTGCATAATAAACCTAGATAACCTGCTATCCAGATCAAACATCAAAGATTGAAAAACTAAATAAAGGTTAAATGACCTAAACAGAACAAAACTTTACACCAGTGACCTGATTGGAAGAAAACTAAAACTTGGTTTATTATATAAAGTAATCCCACATTATTTTGCTAAAAAGAATAGCCATGCGAGGTACGTAAATATATTATAGCTTTAAAGGATTAATATAACTTTTCTTTCATATCAACTCATGAAACTTGTTTCTTGTTTCTATTTATAACTGATATCGCCGTTACAATTTAAAATTTTTTATTTTAAATTATATCAGCTCATTTAGGAGTTCTTTCAACTCGTAAGATCGATGAAGTTTTATTTTATTGACAAAAATTACATATATTATGTTGCTTTAGTATAAAATACTAACGCATTAAAGGCCTTAATGTTATTTCTCATCTAACTTTTTCTTAAATAATCATGCGTTTAATATAACATAGTTTAATGCATAATTGCCTATTTATTTGTTCTTATTGTTTTTTTAGAGATGAGAAAAGTACCGAAGGAATGATGGACGAAAAGTTCTTTTGGAATTTGCATCTTATCACTTTTTATGATAAGTTTGTTATGATGTTAGTAGTTTCCGTTCAAGGTTGTGTCCGAGGACTTAAATACCTCCGTCTAACAGAAATAAAAAGGCCCATAGGCTCTAACGAGCAACAAAATATATAAGCTAAAAAAATGTTTTGGGCCAATAATTATGAGGTTATCAATGTCCTATCCTATTTTATAAGGTTTATTTTATAAAAATCTACATAATATATATATAATTTTGGCCTTGGTAATTGGGGGCCTCGATGTTTTAGATTTGTCGTCTGATGCTTGAATGTGGAGTCTATGCTTCTTGGGTTTTGCTCATTTTTGCTTTGATTTTGGATGTTGCCAAATAATTGTGTTGTTTGAACTTGTTGCTATCCGAAATAGAATCCAAAAAGTGGATTAATTTTCTCTCTCTCTCTCTCTCTCTCTCTCTCTCTCTTTATTTAATTTTTACTTTTTATTTTTTTCTGAATTCTCTCTTTCGAGTTCAAATAAATACCAACTAAATTCGAATCCGGTTTTCCTGAAAAATGACAAACTCAAAGAATTGTTTTAAATTATTTTTCCCCCTATTTTGTAATGAAGGGACCAACTTCTGATGGATAATAGATTAAGCCCGGTTCGAGCTGCTTATAGGGTTGTCAATTCATGACACGACCCGAAATCCGACACAAAAAAAATATAGGTTTTGGGTCGGCTGACACGACCCGTTTTCTTAAATAGGTCAACCCGAACCTGACCCATCTAAAAAATGGGTCAACTCGAACCCGACCCGTCAAAAAATGGGTTGACCTGTTAACCCGTTTAAAAATTTTATAGAAGTTAATATTTTGATTTTAGAGATAAGAAGTATTAAATTTAAAAGTTAAATACTTTGATTTATAATTTTTCATATATCTAATTAAATTAATTACTTTCTAAATATTTTTGTCCACTCTTCACTTCCATTATTTATATTTTATTAGTCTTAACCATCTATTCTCTTATTATCTCCATTCGTTTATTCTTGTCTTAAGCAAAATATGTGAACCTAAGTTTGTTAATTGGAAATGAGAGATAAATTGACAAAAACAATTAGATCTATCACAAAATTGTTAAAATGCTTTATATGAATAAGAGTAATTGATTGTCTAGGTTAATATTAAGCCACTAGATATTAATCATATTCGTAAATGAACGTAAAATGGGTTGACCCGAAACACAACCCGGACACGACACGAATTTAAATGGGTCGACACGACCCGACACGAATAAATATATGGGTTGGGTTAGGGTTGAAGAATCTCGACATGCCAACCCGCCAACCCAAAACCTATTAACTCGATAACCCGCCAACCCGACACGATTGACACCCCTAGCTGCTTATGAGTAATAATAAGAGTGAACAAATTTGTTTTTTTACTTAACTTAATGAGTTGAGATGAACATGTCGAGCCCGTAAGAACTCAGTTCGCTTACAACCCGAGCCGGCTTATATACAAACAACTTTATTTGGAGCTAGTTATTTCCGCTAGTTATTTGAGCGAGATTCCAAGGTTCTAACAACTTAAAATTCAATCAACTATGGAACTACAAAAGTTAAGAATGAAATAATAAAGTTTTGGAAATTAAATTATTGTTATTCATCGTATATCCAATCATATCATTGATATTTTGTAAATTAAACAATTAAAAAGGTAACTCTGGTGGGTTTGATGATATCTAAGTTAGTTATACCTACATCCGTAGCATTTAAAAAAAATAGTTTTCGTAATTACGTTTTTGCCACCAACTTCTATGAACAAAACAAAAGAATAAGACAATATTTGGTTACGATTCTTGTTAGATATATTTATTTATTGTATATGTCAAATTCAATATAATAGCTGTTATAAATAATAATTATTGTAGTTATTAATACTTAATTTAGATTATGTTTTTTTTTTCAAGTTATATCTTATCTTACTATCTAATAAAAGAGTGGATTTTCAAAAACATTTCTTTTTTTTATAATTAACAAGGGGTCTTCAAAAATGCCATATGTCAATTCCTATTATTTTTTAATTATTTTAAATTCAAAACTCAATATCTTTTCTTTTATTGTAAAGAGATAACTTCAATTTTGGTCATGTGGTTTATTAAAATTATCAATTATTGTATTTTAGGCTTTATGGTACAATAGTTTCAATTAACTATCAAATTTATTCTAACTCATTAACGTTATGTACCAACCATTAGTTAATACAACTTTAAGGGGCTTCTTTGTACTTTTCATAAACTTTTAATCATAAGAATTTTTGGGTTTTCTACTAAATATAAGTTTTATACCTTTTGTTATGTCTTATTTTTATGGTTACTCATATTTGTTTATATATAAATATCTATGCACTTTTTTTTAAATGTTTTTTTTTTCAAAACTAATGCTTTTATGCAAGTGTATGTTTATTTATTAATATTTAAATACTTATACACACACACTTTTTATAACTCTAGTAGTATGTTGATTTTAAAAACAATGTATTTAGTTTTATTTTGAAGTATAATTTTAATTATAAACTTTACTAACTACAAATGACTTAGAAGAATCAATCTTCTTGCTTTTATTTTTTTGGTGGTAAAAAGAGCATATATTTATTTTATATTTTTTTCTTACTTTTTAATTAACAGAGGGTTTTTGAAAAACAATTTTTTAATCTTAGTCCTTGATTTGCATTTACTAATGCTACATAGTTAATTTAATTTATATTTAGTTTTGTAAACTTTGATTGGGAAATATAGTAGGGTACAAAAATTTCATTGTTCGGGACAAACAATACCAACCAAGAATTAAAATTAATTAACAGATTTTCAAAAATCGTCCGTCAATTGAAAAGCAAAAAAACAATATAAAATAAATATATGCTCTCTTTACCACTGAGAGATAAAAGCAGCAAAAGTTAAGTTTTCTAAATTATTTGTAGGTAGTAGAAGTGTACAACTTACAATGAAACTTAAAAAAAAATAATATTCTGTTTTTTAAAGCCCGTATATTATTACCGCTATAAAAAGTAAAAATTAAAGTATTCAATTATAAATAAATATACAGTTGCATAAAAGCTCTGGTTTAAAAAAAAGTATTTTTAATAATAAAAAATATATGTTTATATATAAACTGATATAATAAACCATAATAGTTAGAAAATAACAAAAAGTATAAAAGTTATATTTAGTAGAAAAAAGAAATATTCATAGGAATTAAAAGTTTGTGAAAAATACAAAAAAGCCGCTCAAAGTTGTATTAAATAACGGTTGGTGAATTACGTTAATGGATTGGACTAAAACTAATGGTTAATTGAAACTATTGTACCATAAAAGCCTAAAATAAACTATTGGACCAAAATTGATAAATTTAAGAAACCATATGGACCAAAATCAAAGTTCTCTCTATTTTAAATTAACAATGAGTCTTCAAAGTGGCAAATGGCAAGTGGGTGTTCCACCAAATTCTTCTTTTATTTTTCACCAAATTTCTTTAAAGTACCACATGACATTTCTTAATTATTTTTAATTAGTTTAATTCAATTTCAAAATCAAACTTGCGATGCCTATCTATTCAGAATTTTTTTCATCCCAATTCACATGTTCTAACCCTAGCAATCACTATCTATCTATTACATTGAAATTCATCAGTATTCAAGGTAACTATCAAACCTTTGTAATCAGATTCACATATTTAATTGTTTTCACTTTCGCAGATTCAATCGGGTTAACATCCTCAATCGGAGTCAATCGATTCACCTACACATATTCAATCGGATTCAATCGATTCACAAGTTCAATCGATCAATCTTCTTAATGCGATTCATTTAATCTGAATCATGTAATCTGATTCACGTAGTTGATTTATATGTAATATGTTGTCTTTCAATTGAAACTCTAATTCTATGATCATTATATAACACAAATTTTTACTTAGAGATATATTACAAACAAAATAAAGTATGTCATCAGTTACCGACAAGTATTATTTAAATAAAGACATATTATATTTAAAAACACACTTTTTATGCAATGTTTGAATTACTTTAGTTGATTATTTTTGAAGAACTATGGACTTTTTATTATTTTTACGAAGATGATGTGTTCTACATTTAGCAATACTACCCTGTGAATATCTCTATCTAGTATAACATTGCTGATGGTATATTTCTTTAAACTCTTATTCTTATTGATTACATAATAATTATTTATTTATTTAGTAAAATTATCATCTTTAATTTTTAATTTTTTTATATAGATACATCAATGAGAATTTAGTCTCTACACAACAAAGATTGACCACAAATTGTAAGTTTTATTTTTTTAATTGGCTATGTTACTATCACTATTATATTATATTATATATTTTTTTAAAGTTTAGCTATTTTAAAGGAAAACCGAAGAATAAAAAAAATTGTTTTTGATAACAAAAAAGACGAACCCCCTCCCAAATATCTTACCAGTCTGCACATTATAATGCAACTTTATATCACCATTATCATACAGTTAATTGTAAGTAGTTTTAAATGACCGGCTTGGGTTCATGTTTAGTTAAAAACAATTGTAAGTAGTTTTATTGAAATTTAATTGATATACATTAAAATTTTCTAATACATATGTTGCGATGACTGTAACCCAAAGTCAAGGAAATATTTAGAGATTTGTAATTTATATGTTTACTTATGGTAGTATAATTGTTTATATAATATGAACCCATTATCTATCTTATTATGTATATATATGTTTTTTTTATTTTGTTTTATTGTATTTTTGACCAACCCGTGTGTCACACGAGTTTTAACATAGTTTTTTTATATAGACGTCTCATTGCACCTCATTATAATACACTTTATTAATGAAATCTCTTCATTTCTCCTTACATCTTATTGTCATATTGTTTTAGCTACTACGCTCGTTTTACAGCACGTTATCAGCACGAGTTGCTTTTGAAGTCAAATCACATCATCATGAGGTAAGTATCGTCTACTAATTAACTTTACTTGTTCTTTATTATCTAAAAAAAATAATAATAAACCCTAATACAATTTTGGTATGCGTTAGGGATTCGTTTTAATTTCTCTTAAATCTCTTATAATAGTTCATATTGTAATTTATATAAAAATCAATTATATATTTTTTAATTGTTATTCCAATACAATTATAAATGATGGATGGTATAAAGAAACAGTTTATTTATTTTTTTTCGGTTGTTATTATGTGTAACAAAACTATGAATATGTCTTCCATTTAAAAACAGTTTTATCTTTTTGTCGCAATTCAAACATAAACGTTCACGTTTCTTTAAGATTATGAAGTTGGAATTTTGAAACGTTATAATAATTTGTTAAAAAACAAAAGGTCAATTAAAATATTTATGTAACTTTGCTTTTGTAAAAGTGATGCTTAAAAAATTGATCATCAATCTACTGATATATTATGCAATATATAATAAATTAATATTTGTATTTCAAATAATAGATAATCACAAGTTTTGACCATTGTGATAATTTCTAATGGTTCTTACTTTTAAGATGCCATTTTATTTGAAGCAGTCGGTGGATTTATATCATGAAAGGATCTCACAAATATAAGTCTAATATAAATCGTTCCGTTTTTTCTAAATAACGGAGGTTACGTCTTTTTATTAATATTTATGTGATTGCATAATTTTAAATCAATTGGTTTCCGATTTATACACTATGAAATCAAATAACTATAATGTTATAAACATAATTCAGCATGGCATCCTTTAATTTAAGCTACACTTTTGTGTATGATATTGAAGGCAACAATTTTATTGTTTGAACTCACTTTTGTTTTTATGATGATATATTTGGGTCTTATGTTTTAATTGTTTGGAAAACTTTGGTGGTACGTCCGGATTCTCCACCAACTATATTAAAAGGTACGTGATTTATATCATGTTGAGTTTGGGACATTGACTACATTAGTGTTACAATACTTATCTACCAATTAAACATATGTATTCATGTTTTAGAAGATGTAAACTGCTTGATTGTTGTCGTGTTTAATTTATTCAAATAGTTATATGTATGAGGTAGTTGGGTTATATATGGTTGCTTTGATTAATAGAAAAATCTTACTGAAGAAACGTGGATCTACTCACTGGTAGCAAATCTACTTTCCTCGGGTGTGATTAAACTATTTCACCGATGGTTCTTCTGGATCCGAGTTCTTCCACCTACAAAATGAACAGCGCCGTTACTTACCCCTCAGAAAGGGACAGAGGGGTCCTCTTTGGGGTAACCCTCCGGCGTGAGAATCAGTATCTTTTGGAGAAGATAATAATGTTGTATGTAAGTGAATCTCAAGAGTATTGCTGAATCGCTGAATACCCTTGATGATGTGACTGTGTGTCTTTCTGTAACTGACTGTGAGTGAGTATGATTCAATATGATTGAATGTGATATCACTGCTTGTAACTGTCAATGATTGAGTGTGAATGAATGTGTCATCAAAGTGGAGTTGATGCTGTATTTATAGTGCTAGGGTTTCCATTGGTTGGGCTCAGCCTCGTTGGCCTCCTCCAACCGCACTGCGCCATGTGTCCTCTGGGACACCTGGCGCTTTCTCGTTGGTTGTAATCATGTGGTAGCACATGTGTCATGCTGAGTTGTCGACCTTTCATTTGGCAGCTGTCAACATCAGCATATTCTTACTCCTTAAAAAGATGCCTTCTAGAAGATTGTCTGACGTGCACAATCAAGGTTGCCCTAACCCTGATTTGGATAAGGACGAGGTTGATTATGTGCACGTGTGATATGCGCCCATCCTGAGGATGCGCGAAGTCTTCTTTTTATTCTCACGCGCAGATATTTCATGCGCAGGTGTGATATGCACGAGCGTGTGATATGCGCCGCGCGCTGGTGCGCCACGCGCATATGTGACGCGCGAGCATATGTGATGTGCAAGAGCATGCGATATGCGCCGCGCGCATATGTGATGCGCGAGCATATGATGCCTGAGCATGTTTTGTATGCGCCATGCGCCTGGGTTTTGGCTTTGTGCCTTCATAATGTCTTTATCTTGCGGGTTGACCCGCCTTGATTGGTGTTGAGGCGGGTACATACCTCTTCAAGCCCCCCCAGTCTAATGTGTGTCTTATCTCGCGCGAGCGCGGTAAGATAGATATTAGACTCACTGAATTGTCCTTTTGTAGGGGGTTTTGTCGTTTTCTTGGTTGTTTCCATCGTCGCGCGAAGTTCTATCCATTTGGTTGAAAACGAAAGGTCCAAACACGTGGTTGGTTGGTGATGACGTGCGCCGTAAACGTGTCAGACTTTTCGTGTGCTCGAGGTGCTACAGTTGCCTTTCACGTCCCCTCACAGCTGTCTTGAACACGTGTCGCACTCGCATTGGTTTGTACCTGCGAGTGAGGGCGCGTGTCTGTTCCGTGGCAGGTCGGTTACATCTTTTTGTCCCCTCACACAGCTGTTAGGGACACGTGTCGCGCCTTCCTTGGGTTGCCCCTGCGAGTGGGGGCGCGTGGAATCCGATCAGCTGCCACTTTTCTCTCTCCTGGTCCTATAAAAGCAGGCCCTTAGGAAATTTTTATCTTCATCTTCATTGTTTCTAAAATTCAAATTTCTGCTTTCAATTTCTGATTTGAGTGTTTACATCGATTGGAATCCTCGATTATCGGCTATTATAGTTGTATGTCTGATAGTTCATACTCGTCTAGCCCTTCAATCACCTCCGTTGCCTCTCGAAGACGCCGTGTGAAATCTGTGGTGATGTCGACATTGAAGCAAAAAGGAAAGGGGAAGAAGGTTGTTGAAACCACATCGGAGGAAGTAGGGAGGACCAAGGCCACCAAAAGGTGGAATGAAATCCCCTGCAAATTGAAGCAGGCCGATCTCGACAACCTCATCGCCTCTCAGGGGTTTCCCACCCTGTTTGGCTGCATGTTGCCTAGGTCCGGGCAAACGGCGGCGGACCCGCCTGCCGGCTATATATCCCTATATAGCCACTTTTTCACCCACTGCAACCTTCGTCTCCCGATGACAAGGTTTGTGGGTGCACTGTTGAAGTTCTATGGGATTCACATATCCCAAGTCCATCCGTTTGGACTCGTGCGCGTGACTCACTTTGAGTTCATGTGCAAATCCCAGCGCGAGGAACCCACTCCTCGGCGCTTTCAATATTTTTATAAGGCCAAGATCCAAGACAATTGGATCTCTTTTATTCCTCGCAGTCAGAAGGTGAAGTGCTCCACTGTTTCATTCAAGAGCCTTCATGACTGGTCTGAGAGGTTTTTTTACATTAAGGCCGGTGTGATCCCCATCCGTATGACCATGCGCTCTATCACTTCTGCGCCTGCGGATGAGGATGTCCTCAAGAACCCAACTGGCGCATGGGTTAAAAAGCTGACCGCCGAACCATCCCCCGCGAAGAAAATTTGCGAGGAGGCGCTGGTTGGGGTCGGGATGAGCAGGCTCTGGGCCGACAGCGCGCTTGAGCCCGTTATCCAAGTCGACGGGTTGTGTAAGTGTTTTTGTTATTTTTTTTTTGTTTTTTGTTGTTGCGCGAACATCGTTCTTTTGCTGATATCATTTAACTTGTCTTTGCGCAGTCACCAAGGATTACATCCTTGCCGCTTATGATGAACATGTGGAGGGCGGCTCCGTCGAACTTGGCGTTGGGGAGGTTGGTTTCCCGGATCGCTTCGATGACATGTTCATCCCAGTGGATCTGGATTTTGACTTTGACGGTGACGCGCCTGGTAAGCCTTCGCAATCCTGCTCATTCCTTTAGAATACCCAAGTTTATTAACAGTTCTGTCGCTTGTTTTTGTAGATGCGCTTGAAAACTACGAGCTAGAGCTCGCGGAAGAGGAGGAGGAGGAAGAGGAGGTGCCTCTACTAAAGCGCAAAGCTAAGGGGAAATCTGGCGCAGGGGCCAGTAAGAAACAGAAGAAAGAGGACACCCCTGTCGCTCATCCCCATGCTCAAACGAAAAGACCTAAGGAAACCACAAAGGTTTCTTTAAGTTCTCTGCCTGTGAGAGTGGGCAGACCTCCTGTCCACTTGAGGTATGGTGCCGTCGCCTCCTCCGTTCGCGCTGCTGAAGAGAGAAGCCGCGCCGCGCCTGCAACAGGTATACTTTGCTTATCTTCATCTGACTGAGTTATTATTAAACCGTTGGTTATTTGAATGATTGCAGAGCCGGCGACGGTAACAGATCAGCCGCAGGCGCCACAAGGTGCTACGGCTGCGCCGGGGACTCCATCGAAGTCCCCTGTTCTACCCTCTGAAAAGGGTAGGATGAATTTTATGGCGATGTTCGACGCGCGAACAGAGTTGCGCCAAGGTAAGTGTTGCACATTTGTCTTCTGAATTTTTCCTTTTGGACTTAGTCATAAACCCTTCCTTGTTTATTTGTTCATAGGAGTTGTAGCTGGTACAACAGTTGGTGATGATACTCCTGGCGCAGCTGCCGGCGCCGCTGGTTCTGGTCCTGCTCCTGCTAGTGCTGAGTCTCCCCTTGTTGGGATAACCAAGGAGCAGGAAACGGTGTTGCGCGCCGAACTGGCGGCGTCGAGACCTCCTTCGCCTCCTCCTGCACGTAGCCCTCCCCGCGAGGCTGGTTTGGAGCCTTCCAGGTCGCAGCAGAAGAGGCCTGTTGAAGGAGACGAGGAGGACGAGGGGGTTCAAGGTGAAGACTCCTTAGGAGATCGCGCCAGCCCTGCGATGCCGCAAGTGTTCGCAGCGCAGACCTCTGGTGGGGCTGGCGCTGACTTTCCTGCTTCATCCCCGCAGGTATGTATTGATTTGTTGGTCCGCTGCGCGTATCTCCCTATAAGTATGTTTTATGACTTAGAACTTTTCTTACATTTTTGCAGGAAGGTGACCACGTTTACCGCCCGAGATGGAATATTAATGAAGAAAGTTCCTTTCAATCCATGGGCGTATGCGAGGACTTCTGGGCTCATGCCGTGCCTCCTACTGAAAGGAGGTATCAAGAGGAGCGCACTCGCGCGGACTTGCTGAACGACCATGTTTTCGCTGGGTCGGCTTTTTTCGCTGCTTCCCAAGAGCTTCGTCGTGATTATATTAAAGTACGCGACGCTCTTGTGGAAGCCCAGCGAGAGGCTAAGGTGGCCGCCTGGAACCTGTCTGATGCTCGCGCGCGAGCTGAGAAACTCCAGGCGGAGCTCAGTGAAAACCGAGCAAGTGCCAACACCGCATACATCAAGCGCGGGCATGAGCTCCAGGCTGCGCGGGAGAAGCAGCAGTTGGCGGAGGCCGAAGTTGCCAAGTACGCGCGCATAGTGCGTGTCTTGGAACAGCAGGCCGAGGCGCGTGACCAAGCTATCATCAAGAGTATTACTGAGAAATCATCGTTGGAGAGCGAGGTTGCGCGCCTGAAAAGGGATTTGGCGGCCGCGCAGGCCGATAGAGATGAGGCCTTGGCCACGGCGGCGTCCAGCCAGGAAGCACTTGGTGCTGCGCAGGCGGAGAAAGAAAAAATTTTGGCAGCAGCAGCGTCTGACAAGGAGGAACTAAAAAAGGCTAAGGAAACTGTTGAGTTATTAAACTCTCAGGTTCCTGCCCTCGAGACGTCTGTTGCTGGCCTCGCGCAGGATCGCCAATGGCTGGTGTCACAGGGCATGGCTCGCTGCGCTTTGGCGATGAAATATTCCGCCGAGTTTCAAGCCCTTGTGATGGACTGCAATGCCGCCGCGCGTTTGGTGGGCCGAGCTGAAGGGTTTACGGATGGGTATGAATATGGCATGTTGAGGAAGAACCCATCCGAGTACCCTTACAAGTTCGATGCGGCCTGCGCGGACATGGCCGCGGTGGGGGAAAAGTATATGAATACTCCCATCCCCATCCTTATGCAGGTACCTTGATCTTAATGAGTTTTACTTTACTAACATTTCTAAGTGTTTGTACTCATTACTTTTCTAATGATTTACAGATAGCTGCGCTTGCTGACCAGCCCGACCTCGGCGCACTAAAGAAGTTGCTTGATGATTGCGAGAGGGCTGGTGGCGATGATGGTGGCGCGGGGGATGTTGCCCCTGCCAGCGGCTCTGGCGCGGCGAAAGAATCTGCTCGCGACACCGTTGTGATCGAAGACTCCAATGAGGAGGAAGAACTTGACTATGGTCAGTTCGGAGATGAAGAGCAGACCGCGCCAGATGCTGCGCGAGATGATGAGGATGATGAAGCGGCTGACGTCGACGTGGAGACTTGAGAAGCCCTTCATCAAATTTTGTATATTTATCTTTTATACTTGTAGTTTGTAACTCATCATACTTGTAAATTTCGATCCAATGAAATGAAACTTGTTATCTCCTTTTCGTATCTTGCGCATTTCCATTCATCTCTTCATGTTTGGTTGTATAGATATAAGATATGCTTGAACGTTAAAATAAGAACAAGGTTGTAAGGAAATTATTCACTTAACCTCTGTTCTATTTTGTTTGTGGCTCTCGCAGTATCTTGCTCATGCTGACATGCACGCTAATTTTTCGTTATTTCTTTTTCGCGCGTTGGTGTCACGCGGTATGGAAGTATGAGTTTAGCCATTACATGTCAGCTTGTGTTACTCAGATATCCACTATGGTTCCGCGCGCGGCGTCGACCTGAGACCTTAACATGATATGGCATGTACTTTGCCTTAGTTTTGTTTAAGGATTTTTATGATCAGGCTGCGCGGGGTGTAAGATGGATGTATGTGAGTGTTTTGAGCTAAGGCTCTTTGTTTTGGGCTAAGGCCCTGACGATTTTAGAGTTAAGACTCATTAACGTGTTTGAGCTAAGGCTCGTAATTTTGGGCTAAGGCCCTGACGTTTTAGAGTTAAGACTCTTTAACGCGTTTGAGCTAAGGCTCGCGCATGTATGTTTTACTTCGCTTTATTTTGTTTTGAAGTCAATATAATGTTGTCATATTGTTCCAATTTAATAAAGGAAGTGTGAAACATGTATGCAAAGGTAATAGAACCAATATTGAAAGATAGCGCGAATCAGCATTCATGATGGCTTAAAAGCCTTGATTACAAATTTGAACTTTTTACATGAAGCATTTTCTAAGTTGTGCCGCGTTCCACGCGCGCGGTATCTTTTTTCCGCTCAAATCTTTTAAAGCGTACGCGCCTTTCCCCAGATCTTCTGAAATTTGATAAGGTCCCTCCCAATTGGGGGACATTTTTCCTGGGGGTATTGCGCGACTAGCTTCATTGTTTCGAAGGACAAAATCATTTTTCTTGAAGTGGCACTCTTTAACGCGCTGATTATAATACTTTTCCAGCTTTTTCTTGTATCTGGCCTCAGTAATGATAGCCGCTTCTCTGCGCCCTTCAAGCAAGTTAAGGTCCAATCTTCTTTCGCGGTCGTTATCAGTTTTGCTCATCATGAGTACCCTATGGGATGGGCATCCAATTTCCGCTGGGATCATAGCTTCTGTCCCATAGGTTAGGCTGAACGGGGATTCGCCATTGCTAGTTTTGCTTAATGTCCTGTGCGCCCACAAGACATTAGGTAACTCTTCGAGCCAAGAATGGGATTCTCCCTCCAATCTTTTCTTCAGCCCATTTAGCAAACTTTGATTCGCGCGCTCCACTTGGCCATTCCCCTGAGGGTGGTAGACGGACGTGAAGATTTGGTTGATGTGCAATTCTTTGAGCCAGCTTGACATCTTCCTGTCAGTGAATTGTTTGCCATTGTCGCTCACAATTTCCATAGGAAGGCCAAAACGGCAAATGATGTGGCTCCAGATAAATTGCTTCATCGCCTCCGCTGTGATTTTTGCTAGTGGCTTGGCTTCAACCCATTTTGTGAAATAGTCTATCGCCACTACCAAAAATTTCACTCGCCCTTGCGTTTGCGGCAGGGGCCCCACAATATCAATGGCCCATTTGTGGAAAGGCCATGCGGAGGTGACTGGAATCAAGTTGTTCTTTGGACGCATGGTGTTTGGCGCGTGGCTCTGACATGCCTTGCATTTTTGGATTTCTTTTAGCGCATCCAAGTACATGCCTGGCCAATAGTAGCCTGAGCTCATCGCCTTGGCAACCACCATGCGCGGACCAGCGTGAATTCCACAGATTCCTTCATGAATCTCCCTAATCACATAGCTTGCTTCTTCCGCATCCAGGCATTTCATGAGCGGTCCAAGATAAGAGCGCCGATACACTGTACCATCAAGTAGTTCATAGTTCTGCGCCTTGTGTCTTATCTTTCTCGCCTGTGCGCGATCATCCGGTAACTTCCCCTCTTTCAGGAATTCCATTATTGGAGTTATCCAGGATGAAGGAGTTGTATGAATTACCAGGACCGATTGCGTTTGCACTGACGGGCTGCTCATTATTTCCACCCTGACATCTTTGCCAAAGTGATCAAAATTAGTTGATGCCATTTTACTCAACGCGTCTGCGGACTTGTTTTCGCTTCGCGAGATGTGTATGATTCTGAAGAAGTCAAACTGCTCAACGAGCTTTTTTGCCTGCTCTAGATACAGAGGCATTGTGTTCTCCTTGGCGTCATATAGGCCGTTGACCTGAGCAGCTACCAAGTAAGAATCAACATGCGCCTCTAGTCTTTTAACCCCAAACTTGCGCGCGATGCGCAGACCAGCCAGCAGGGCTTCATACTCAGCCTCATTGTTGGTACTCTTGAAGTCCAACCTGATAGCATAAGTATATTCATGATTATCAGGGTCCACCAGTTTGAGACCTGCGCCAGACCCTTCGCTGTTGGAGGCTCCATCAGTGAACAGCCTCCAAACATCTTCTTCATCATTTGGTCGCGGAGGGTCTACCTCGCGCTGAGCTTCTTCAATCTTTCCCTCTGGGATTTCCGTGATGAAATCCGCCAAAACTTGACCCTTTATTGCTGGACGGGGCTTATAAGTGATCGTGTGTTCACCTAATTCCAGCGCCCACTTTGTCAGCCTTCCGGAGAGCGCGGGACGTCGCAAGACTTGCTGGATGTTGTAACCAGTCAGTACTTCAATAGGATGACCATTGAAATATCTATGTAGCTTGCGCGACGCGTGTGTTAGTGACAAAACTAATTTTTCCATGATGGAATAGCGCGTCTCAGGGTCTGTGAGCACTCGACTCACATAGTATATTGGCGTTTGGATCCCCTTGCGATCCACCAATAATACTGCGCCAATGGCGCGATCTCCAGCTGACAAGTACAATGTAAGGGTTTCGCCAGGAAGTGGGGCTGTGAGCGCGGGCAGCTTTATGAGACATTCTTTTATCTCATTGAAAGCTTGCTCAGCCTCAGGCGTCCACTTGAATTGGCTCTTCTTCAAACAGTTCCTCAAGGTGTTAACGAATGGAGTAGATTTGCTGGCGTGGTTCGCTAGGAACCTGTTGATTGACACCAATCTACCATTCAGCTTCTGAACCTCTTTTATGGTGGATGGTGAAGGCATGTCAAGGATGGCTTCCACCTTCTCAGGATTCACCTTGAAACCCTCCTTAGTGACCATTACACCAAGAAATTTCCCCTCTTCCGCGCCAAAAGTACATTTGCTCGGGTTGAGCTTCATGTTAACTTCCGTTAGGCGCTGAAGAGTTTCCTCGATGTCGTTGAGCATTTGTCTCTCCTCCCTGCTCTTGATCACCAAATCATCGACGTAGACTTCTAGATTTCTTCCGATTTGTTCACTGAAAACCGAATCCATAAGTCTCTGATAGGTTGCGCCCGCATTCTTTAAACCAAAGGGCATTTTTGTGTAACAAAAAACACCCTTGTCGGTTCTGAAGGCCGTCTTGTCTTCATCCTGTGGTGCCATTTGAATCTGGTGATAGCCTTTGTAGGCATCCAGGAAACATTTGAGCTTGAAAGGCGCCACGGAGTCCACCTTTGCGTCGATGTTTGGTAGTGGGTAACAGTCTTTCGGACATGCTTTGTTGAGGTCCTTGAAGTCAATACACATCCTCCATGACCCGTTGCTTTTCTTTACCATCACAGGATTGGCTACCCACGTCTGGTATCGGATCGGGCGGATAATGTTTGCGCGCAACAAGTCCTCAACTTGCTCATTCATGGCCTTCGCCTTTTCATCCCCCATGATTCTCTTCTTCTGAGCAATTGGCTCCACCGACTTGAACGTGTTAAGAGAGTGTTGCGCCAAGTCTCGCGGGACCCCAGTCATATCGGAGTGTTGCCACGCGAAGACCGACATGTATTTTGTGAGCAACCTTTTCACTCTCAATCTCGTGTCGTCTGAAATGGTAGCGCCAATTGTGACCGTTTGGTCGGGGAATTTTGGGTTTAAAATCCACTTCTCTGGCGCATTGTCCGCCGTTGGAAGTTTCATTCTCCCTTCCCGCGGCGTGGTTGTCACTGCGCACAAATGATCGCGGTAAACAAATGCTACGCCTGTTGGTGTAGGGATCCCCAATGCGCCGTGCGCTGGCGATGGTACAGCATTAAATTGGGCAATTGTTCCCCTACCCAGGATCATATTGTGGCATGACGTGGTGGGCAAGACCAAGAAGTTAACAACTTCGGCTCGCTTGTGCTCATCATCCCCCATAGTTAGTTCAAATTGAATCTGGCCTAGGGGATGTATGATTTCATTTGAGACACCACAGATTGGTGCGTTCACAATTTCGAGCCGAGCTTGGTCTGCCGGGTCTAACTTTCTGAAACACTGCTCATACATAATGTCAGATTCGCTTCCAGTGTCCACCAGGACCTTTGACACTTCGTAATGAGCAATGTGTGTGGTAATAACGAGAGGACTGCTTATTGAAGGGCCTCCCCTGATTCTTGGGAAGATGACTTGCTGCTCGCGCCAATCTCCGTGAATTTGCGCGCTTCTCTTTCTTGACGTCTGCCCTTGTCGTCCCCCCTCAGCCACACAGATTCTTTTGTACTTCTTGCTGGCAGAGGCTCCCTCCGGTTGCTCATCTTCTATTCTTTGGTTTTTCACCAAGTGAGCCAGCCTGCCAGACTTTACATCCTTCTCGATCGCATCCTTTAAATGATGGCATGCGTCGGTGTTGTGGCCCGGGGACCTGTGAAATTCACAATATTTACCACTGTTTTGCGGCCCCTTGTAGTGTAGTTGCTTGGGAGGCTTGAATTGGACATTCTCAGTACTTAACACCTGTGAAGGTGTTTTAGTGAGAGGAGTCCATATTCTTGGCAGAGGTCTGCTAGGATCTCTGCCGCCCTCCCTCTTGTCACCCTCCCCGTGTTTACGAGCATCCTTTTGGGGCTGGGGTGAGCTTGGTTGCGCTTGTTTTTCCGCGGAAGAAAAACTTGTTGGCTGCAACCTGGACCATACAGAGTTCTGTTTGGCCCTCTTCTCTTTGCTGCGCGGTGATTCAGCCTGATGCGCTCTTTCTCTTGCCCTATCTTGGGCAATCTGTTTCTCATTTCTCGCGAAAACTCGCGATGCCTCCATTAACTTGGCCCACGTGGTGGGCATACCATCTTTGCTTACGAGAGCTCGTCGTAACTGATCACTGCGCGCGCCTTGTATAAAGGCCACGCGCAGGAGCTGCTCAGTTATGCCCCCGATTGCCAGGGACTCCTGATTGAAACGAGTGATGTAATCTTCAATCGTTTCATCATTCCTGCGGATGCAGTGCATGATGTCATCAGGATCGCGCGTGTGCCTGCGCTGCTGTACGAAGTGGGCCTGGAACTTTTCTAATAGTTCCTCGAACCCATCAATTTGCCCTGTCGGCAAGCTCTCGAACCATACTCGCGCTGCGCCCGTGAGGCAGCGGGCAAACATATGACACCATGTTGGCATCGTCCAGCTCTCTAGGTTTCCCGTGTTATAGAAACCTTGCAAAAAGTCATCTGGATCTGTCGTGCCATCATATTTCCCCAGACCACTTGGCATCTTGGTCTTATGCTGGATGGGAGCCTGCGCGATGCGCGCAGTAAACTTTGAGTGTTTTACCAGGATGGCTGGTCTGTAGGGTGTGGTTACGTCCACTTGCCCTCTGACCGGTGGGCTGTATGGCATGTGCAGATCCGGATCTGCTCTGGCTCCTGGCGCCATGTTCACAGGCGCGCGGAGCTGCGAGCCTCCTGCATGAGTATCCCTTGTCTTTCTCATGCTATGCACCTCTTCATCACTGAACTCTGTGTGTGCAGTGTGAACAGAATGCCCTTCTTCCGGCGCGCGCGGCCTTTTTGTGGGCTGCTTCTCCATCGCTTGCCTTTGTGTTTGGTCGGCTAGCTTCTTCTGTTTGATCATTTCAGTGTACTTTTCCATCAGACGCCGTTGCTCATTTATGAGCCATTCATTCGGATCGTCTGCTTCATCTTCTGGACCCATTGGTCCCTTCAGCTTCGCGCCGGCCATATTTTGTAACGTGCGATCGTCTGGAGGAGTTTCAGTCTGGCCGTGAGGGGTTGTGACGAAGGGACGGTTGCTGGTGGTACGCGTAGAATCACGCGGAACCCTCAGAACCTGCTGTCCGTCGTTAACACCCTCACGTTCAATATCCTCCAGAGCTTGATCAACGTTACGAACTCCAGAAACCATGGTGATTGAATTTTTTAGATCTGGATGAGATCTGATTGCCGTTTGTAACAGTGGATGGCGCCAATGAAGAAACGTGGATCTACTCACTGGTAGCAAATCTACTTTCCTCGGGTGTGATTAAACTATTTCACCGATGGTTCTTCTGGATCCGAGTTCTTCCACCTACAAAATGAACAGCGCCGTTACTTACCCCTCAGAAAGGGACAGAGGGGTCCTCTTTGGGGTAACCCTCCGGCGTGAGAATCAGTATCTTTTGGAGAAGATAATAATGTTGTATGTAAGTGAATCTCAAGAGTATTGCTGAATCGCTGAATACCCTTGATGATGTGACTGTGTGTCTTTCTGTAACTGACTGTGAGTGAGTATGATTCAATATGATTGAATGTGATATCACTGCTTGTAACTGTCAATGATTGAGTGTGAATGAATGTGTCATCAAAGTGGAGTTGATGCTGTATTTATAGTGCTAGGGTTTCCATTGGTTGGGCTCAGCCTCGTTGGCCTCCTCCAACCGCACTGCGCCATGTGTCCTCTGGGACACCTGGCGCTTTCTCGTTGGTTGTAATCATGTGGTAGCACATGTGTCATGCTGAGTTGTCGACCTTTCATTTGGCAGCTGTCAACATCAGCATATTCTTACTCCTTAAAAAGATGCCTTCTAGAAGATTGTCTGACGTGCACAATCAAGGTTGCCCTAACCCTGATTTGGATAAGGACGAGGTTGATTATGTGCACGTGTGATATGCGCCCATCCTGAGGATGCGCGAAGTCTTCTTTTTATTCTCACGCGCAGATATTTCATGCGCAGGTGTGATATGCACGAGCGTGTGATATGCGCCGCGCGCTGGTGCGCCACGCGCATATGTGACGCGCGAGCATATGTGATGTGCAAGAGCATGCGATATGCGCCGCGCGCATATGTGATGCGCGAGCATATGATGCCTGAGCATGTTTTGTATGCGCCATGCGCCTGGGTTTTGGCTTTGTGCCTTCATAATGTCTTTATCTTGCGGGTTGACCCGCCTTGATTGGTGTTGAGGCGGGTACATACCTCTTCACTTACATTATAGAAATTGATAGGCTTTATATAATTAAACTCATGGTACATGCTCTTACTTATGTGTTAGTTCTTATTCCTTACCGTAAGTTTATTTTGGAGATGGTTTTGGAACTTAGCGTACAACTTCTATGGTCTTTTATCAATAAAATAATTGCAATCGATATATTTGTTTACTAGTTTGAGACTCGCGTAATATACGGGAATTGCTGAAAATTTTATACTTTGCACATTAAGCAAAATACAATCAACTATATATTGATCATATATTGTTAATAAAATTACAATTTATATTAACATTACAGGAATTACAAAACGGACACAAATATTTTAAAAATAAGTTAAAATTTCTTTGTACACTATATTTATGGTTGTATTAGTCAATATACCTCGTTTATCAAGAATCAAAATCTTTAGTCTATGTCTGCTTGTAACTCGTGATAAGACGGCATATAGCTGTCCGTGTGAGAATACGAGTTCTTTAAATTTTATTGATTTTTCTACCAAGTTTACCTTCTTATATGCAAGTGCAATCGATATGGCCACTCTCTTCAAATCATAATCAACAAAAGCAGTATAACACTTGCCCGGATTGATTTTTCTGGGATGAAAAATTAAAAAACTAATAATTGAAAAAAAAAAAGAATTCGAGTTAAAAAAAAAACTAGTTTTTAACGGTTATCTACCATCAATAAACCTCCATTATTCAACGTCCAACAAGTCCATATTGATATAGAGGAAAATAAACACTTACGCAATGTATGACATTGTTGCAAAAGTATGCTTGCAAACCACGCAACTTAATGTTAAATTTTTTATATAAATATTATATAAATGTGAAATAAATTTACATTGAAAAAAATAAATTTTAAATTACACAGCAAATAATATTATATAAATGTAAAATAAATTTAAAAAATTATAAGGCACACAAAAACAATCAGAAAGCAATATATATGAAAACAAAACATCTTAAATTCGCCGATTTAAGACATGTCTTAGTTTATGTACATCTTACCAACATTAATCGAATTGAAAACAAAGGGATGACCTTGATTAATAAAAGTAATAAAGTAGTTAAATTTATAATAATTTTTAAAGGTACCTAAATTTAACATTACCAACAAGAAGAAGTCAATGTATCAAATCTTCATAAATCTTGAATAAGCCAAATTGTAACACGACAACTACAGGGGCTTGATCAGAAATTGACAAAATATAAGTTGACATGTCAACCGCGTACGATCCCTATAGAGTTAAACTCAATTCTTTGTTGCTTTATAAAACATGTAAGAAAGATACATCATTTACAAAGTTAACGTATAACATAAAATGAAACTAAAAACAAAGTTATCTCAGACCTTTTAATCTTAGATACATCTTGTTGGTTTGAACTCCATTAAGATTTTGTAATGTTCTCAATTGATGAACAATTAGCAACAAGGCCAGTTACATCTATATTGAACATACTACATTAGAAATAAGTGATGATGGTTACGAATAAGTGATGATAAAAGAATAAAAAGTATACTAAAATAAAGACCAAGTCAATTCATAAAAGTTAATCTTTGTTCAAACTCTAGAAAGTATATTAACACATATTTGTATAGAGTCATAAAAAATTAATAAAAAACATTAGTTTAATTAAAGACATGAAACTATAAAGGAACAATAGTTTAAGCAAATACATGAAACTATCTACTCATTGTATGCACCAAATTTGATCATCGGATGCCAATAAAAGTCAAATACTTCTGTTATTATATAAAAAAGAATTAACCAATTACCATTTATATGAAAAAAAAATTGAAAGTATAAAATTTAAGTCATCCTAGAATTGTGGCTAAAAAATGTAAAGTGGTATTCAAACTTATAAACAGCTTATAGTCATACCATATTTATAGTTACTAAGATGCTGAAAAAATTGGTGACAAATCAGCAATTTATAGCAAATCTATCGCACAAAGGTATAATAAATGTCAGGACCGTGAGTCGGGTGAAACCTTAGAGAAAGGTTGACAAGGACACAACGACTCTGTAACCCAAAGGCCTATTGAATATCCCGGCGGAATCAGGATATCCAACAAGTGGGAACGAAGGTGTGATATAGCGGACATGGAACGATAATAAATAGTCAATAAGAACACAATTAAAGACAAAGATTCACTGCATTTAATATATCATTTAATACAACAGTGAAAGGAATGTCTAGGGTTTCGTGTATGACGGCGGCGGCGGCTGTACGAGGAAACAAATAGAATATTCTTTTTGGAATGTTTCTCGTATTGTGTGCGTCGTTATCCGTGCCCTAAATGGAAACCTAGGACCCTATTTATAGAACCTGACATTCCTTCTAAAAGTTCCTAATTATTACATAATGAAAGACAAAATAAATACAAGTGTTGAGTCCTCGAGCAAGATAACAGTCTTGCTTGAGTATACTCACTATGCTAGGTATGCTCGATGAATGTCCTCGAGTATACTTTACTTAGAATATCTTCAGTGAAGATATCTCCTCCAGCAAGTTTCATTCTTCTTGATCAATCCTTGCTTTGCTCGAACTAGTCCATCGAGCAAGCTCATTCTTCTTGATGTCTTCAGTCTTGTCCTTAGACTTATTCAGCAATCTTTAGCATGCTCGGATGTAAATCTTGCTCGTGGAACTGAACTGTGCTCGAAGTCCTTGCTTTGATCACATGACATCTTCTTATTGCATTCCTGCTAGTTGTCACACCCTGGCTCAGGGCCTAGGCGTGTGACCCAATGTTGGTATCTGTTTTGTAAATATATCAGAGTTTAAGGTTGTAAAGCGGAAGACTTTAATAAAATATTATTATATTTGAAAGACGGGATTTTAAAACACCCGTTAATTTGTACAAAAGTGTTTAGATTACAAAACCATGTTTCACACTATTTTAATAATAAAACATCCATTGAGCCATCAGATCGTCTAATAGCTATCCATCTTCTCCAAACACCTATTCTCCATTACCTGAAAAAACAGTTATAAAATACGTCAGCAACACATGCTGGTGAACACGCTGACACAAAACATTTAAGTTACTTAGTTATCCCCTCGGGTATCTTATAACCTGGCCCATCGTGACTTAGGAAATAACCAAGTTAAATTTACTACTATAAACATTCAGTTCTACTTGAAACCTCTCAGCGATACCGCAACATCGAGGACTTAGCAACTATCAATATACACGAGATAATCCCCTCTCGGACATTACTTAGGTCCGGCCCAACGTGGCGGAGGCATTAGCAAGTGTGGTGCGGTGTGCCCACCGTCTACCCACATATCTAAGGATCCAGAAAAATGTATACAATAGCCTGAGGGCCAGCATTACTTTTGTTTATAAAGTTTTAGGGATATAATCCCATGAAAACATTCACAGACTTGTTTTATAAAAAGCTGGACGTATTCACCTTTCTTCTTGTTTGGTGTTTCTCACTGATTTGTCTCGTTACCTCGGACCTATAGTACGAGAATAACATTTTATAAGTACTAGATCAACGATCTAGCTTCAGACCTTTAGTTCGATTGCATAACCTTTACCTTGACATTTTGTTGCTTTATAAATATAAGGACCTCTAGTCCTTACTTTTGTTAATCATTTATAAACTACGTTTCTTCTTCATGAAGAAACGTACATTTCACATTTCTTTTATCATAAGAAATATTTATAAAATCTTTAAAATAAAGACATAATATTTCATTTATAATCTTGACTTATAAAAATCTATTTTTCACTTTATTATATGATCAAGGTATGGGCTATATCCTTGACTAGAGTCTAAGCCATTTATAATATAATAATCGAGCAGAACCCCTACCTTGAATGGCTTATTACTCGAAATGCCTATGCTCTACTTGGACCGCACTTCTACTTGGAGGGAGGTCGAGAGAGTAACTAGGTAGAGTTATGGCACGCACTTCGAGACAAAACTCGTCGGGATATCGACATATCGGGGTGAAGGCACGCTTTTCGAGGTAATGTATGTGTTTTTGGAGTGTGTTGGATGAATGAGGAACACCCCCACGCCCGATCTATTTATAGAAATTTTTCTGTAACTTTGCGTATCGCGGAGCTGCTTCGCATATCGCAAAGATGCACTAGCCTTGGTGAGTCGTGGCGTAGGCTTGCCATGTGTCGCTACTGTCTTGCCACGTGTACTGCATCTTCGCGTATCGCGAAGATGCAACTTGGATTCTTCGCGTATCGCGAAGATGCAAAACTTCAAATCTGTTCATTTTTAGTCCCTGATCTTTTGGTAACTTGTCATATCCTGATCTCGTCTCATCATCCAAAAATACAAAGGCGGCTCTTAAGCGGCTCACAGCGATGCGAAGTGCAAAGTGCGCCATCAAAGCACCACATTGCGCCCATCGCCCTTCACCCGAGCCCGTGCCCGTGCCCGAGCCCGTGCGTGTGCGCGTCGGGTGCTTCGCACCCTTTGCTAGGACTAGGGAGAGTGGTTGGCCACATAAGAATATTACCATGGAAAGTTCCCTCCTTATAAAGTGATTTATTTTCTTTACCACTTTCCATGTGGGATGGAGTCTCCTTACTTCATTCCCTAACATAAACTATTTCCATTCTTTATCTTATTTTACCTATTCTTTGTACCATGAATATTTTTAGTCCATAAGTTTTATTAGTTATATAAATTTGGACCAAATTTTCGTGATGTTACACTTGTCCCCATGTGCTCGTGACACTTGGTTAAAACTTGTATGATCAAGCTTTTTGCTCAATTGGCAATCCATGCTCGATAGAAGAATACTCTTGCTCGTTGAAGTGTAGCTTGCTCGAAGCTTTAACACCTAGAAGAATTAACCATTTAAGGTTTTGAAGACCTTGCACGAGGTAGTAAAACCATGCTCGATCGTCTAGGCTTGCTCGAAGTCCATACTTAGCCATTTTCGGAGGAGGTTGAGAAGATTCCATTCTTCCTTATAGAAAATCCGACCCATACAATCTCCCCTAGATTGGAACAAGCTCAGATGCACCAAAACATACTTGCATAGAGTTACACATGTATTAGACATCAAAGATAAATCATTCAAGAACATGTCATTTCATTACATAAATAGGAATTCTGCCACTTGGGCATTACACATTAAAAGTTTTACATCAAAATACAACTTAAACAAAATTACAAAGATAGACAGAAATCAAATAATCATCATGTGTCTTTTCTGCTATCTCCTCCTCCGGCTCCTTGTGTCAGATTTTTCTTTCATCCGTTTGACAAGGGCTGCATTTTGTTTAATCATATCAAGCTCTACAGGGTCAGAGGAGTCAATTGGGAATTTTGCATCAATTAAGTCTTGGATATCTTGAGGATGCATAAATTGAAGATCCCATCATGCCTGATTACTGCAATGGGTATACCCGACTCATTCCTCAAGGAGATTGAGTCGTTATGCTGGTTGTAGGTGATGAAGGTGTTTATTCCATTATGCTGCACCACCGAATTTGGTTCTCGCATCTCCTCCCTTATAGCCAAGCACTCCTTCAAAGTCTTCCTTTTGCTATGTGAGCTGCTTGCTTGAGTTTTCCTTCTGCTGGAGTTAAAGAGAGAGAGAGAGAGAGAGAGTTCAAGAGTGTGAACTTCATTAATCCTTTTGTTTCTTTTATCCCTCTCTGCTTGACTCCGTATCTCTCTTCTTTTTTGGTTTAGAAATGGGAAGCCCTTTTCTGCTTGTTCTTTAATAAATTTGGAGAGATCGTTTCTTTGTTGCTCGGCCAATTGTCTTCTGTCTTGATTATCATAAAGGTCCATTTCGGCCATTTTCTTCAGCTGTTCTACTGAGAATTTTCTCAAATCATCTCAAAAAATCATTAGAGTTTCTTCATTGTCTTCAGTAATAACCCTTAAGGTCTTGGATATTTTATCATAGAAGATATGTGTGGGCAGATTTAAATTTCTTGGTTGCTCGGGCCTCACACTCTCAGGCCTTAAGGGTGCTCTGCTAGTGCTTCCTTGCTGAGTACTATTTGTCTTATCAAGCCCTTCTTCTACATACCATCTCTTTAGGGTTTCATTAGTTTGTGTCATTAATCTCCCCATTTTAACACCCTTCTTGTGTAGGGCGCTCATAATTTCTTCCCTCACAAGTTCTTCCATCTTCCTCTTCTCCTTTTCCAATCTTCTCTATGTTTCCATATATAATCTTTGCTCTTGATTGTATATGTCTAAGAGTTGTTCATGAGGCATATTGTTGAATTGTTCTTCTATCATACCTTTACCCATCACTATTTCCTTTAATGTTTGGACTCTCAGAGGATCTTGGAAGCATTCTTTAGCCTCAGCTTTCTTATTTTAAGTCTCTATCCTCTCTTTCTCCTTCTGCTCTTTCAGCTTTTTCACTCTTCCAACATCAGCAGAGCTCTTTTTGCTTTTATGAGAGTCTTTTACTTCTTTCACTTTTCTTTTTAATTCTTCTAGAGAAAGCTTGATCAGATAGTTGTATTCAAAACCATGGACTTGCAGAAATTGAATTTCTTTGTGTTTAGCCTTCATAGATTCATATTCAGCATCATCATTTGTTCTCTTTCTCTTCTTTGCCATTTCAACAAGATTAGCCATGTCATATACTAGAGCTTTCTTGTAGAGTTTATCAATAGCATCAAATGATTGTAGGTTTAGAGATGCAGGCTTGTGACCAACTTTTATCAGGAACTCTCTTCTGGTTTCCCTTTGTCTCCAACCTTCAGCTTCTTCCGCTATAGCTTCTTTTGACAGTCTTTGAAAATATTTCAGGTCATATTCAAGACTTATCAGATAAGCTCTATCTTCATTTTCTTTCTCAACATCCTTTGATCCCTCTTCATCCTCATTCTCATCAAACTCTTCATCTAAATTATGAAGTGCTCCAATCATTGGTTCTTCATCATTCACAGATTGAGCCCTTTTCCTTTCTTCAAGTTTGGCAATTCTTCTCTTGTACACCATTACTTTCACAAATTTTTGTCTCTTGGATTTTAATGTTTCAATCTCAGCTTTATCTTTTCTTTTAGGTGATTCTCTTACTTCTGATTCTGGTTCAGATGGTTCAGAGGATTCAGAAGGTTCAGATGGTTCGGATGGGATAGGTTGTGTCAATTAAATTTCTAGTTCTTTATCAACCATTTCTTCAACAACAGGTTCACCAGTTTTTGGTTCTTCATCAAATATTCTATCTGTAACTGGCTCCATTTCATGAGTATCTTCATCTTCTTCAGCAACTTCATTAATAATCGGTTCAGTGGTTTCAACTGGTTCTTCAACCACTGGTTCTCTTTCTTTGCTCATGTCAATGAAATCTTGTTGTGCCTTTCTTGCAGCCATTACTATCTCAGGATGATGTCTTTCTGGCTTGTTCAGAATGTCTATCAAATCCTTCATTATAACCAGTTTCACCATTGTGCTGGCAGATACTTCAATAGTCTCATCCTCTTCTTGATTAATTGAACCCAATCCAAGTTCTTGTTCTTTATCAGTCTCCACCTCTGGATTTGTAGGTTCAGCTTTAGTTTCAGTTTCGGTTATCACTGGTTCAGATATGGTTGGCTGAGATTGTGTGGGTTCAGATTCAGCTTGCACAGGTTCAGTTTGCATAGGCTCTTCAGGCTCAGTTACCACTGGCTCATCAGTTTGTGTATGCTCTTGATCATCAACATTCTGTTTTGCTTTTAGAGCTTCCAGTGTGGCCTTGATAGCATCATCAGCCTCCTTCCTCTGTCTTTCATTTTCCTCTTCTTTTTCCTTTATTTTGATTAGTGCTTCAAGCATTATTGAGGAATTTCATCCTCATTCTCTTGATTCGTAGACTCAAATTCTTCATTCATCAATCTTATAGCTGTTTTCACTGATTTAACTTCAGCCACATCAGGATCAATTACATTATCTTTGAGAAGTATTTCATCACAAGATTGAACTTTGTGTAGGGACTTGGGATGTAAATCATCATCTGTATAAGCAATCCCTTTCCCTTTTTGCTTCCTTTTCAACTTGTCTTCTTCTGTTTCATTTTCACTGTCATTCTCCCCCTCATCATCAGAGTCTCCATCATCATATTCTTGATTTGTCATGTTTAATGCATTTGATGTTCCAACATCTTCAACCTCTTCATCCGAGCTAGCATACAGCTCTTCAATCACTTTTAACCCTTCTGTGGGAATGGATTGAGTAGGTTGGGCTATGGTAGCAGCAGGTTGGTCATGTACTGGGGAGGATGGTTGGGTTGGAAGATGTGTATCTTGATCAGATTGGGCAAGTTGGGAAACAGGTTTGGTAATGATAGGTATAGTAAGTGGTGATGTTGGTGGTGAAGGGATACGTATATCATGAATAGGTTTAGAGTCAGACAAGACTGGTTTAGTGGTGGCAGGTGAGGGAGGATCATCGTCATTGACATCATTAACTTCAATAGAGTCTGTGTCAGCATTGTATATCTAAGGTGGTGGTGAATCTGGTGGAGTTATTGTGTTAATGGTATTAGCAACATTTGATATAACATTTGCTACAAACACATCGTCGTCCATAGGTTCAGTAGCTCTGTTGCTCGGACCCTCTGGTTCATTAGTTTCTTCATTTACTTCCAATTCTGCATCATCTCCTTCATGAGTAGATTGTTCAAGCATAGGCACATCACCAACAACATCTTGAGTGTCATCATTATTACCCACAACCATGGCATTATCACCATCTGGACCATTGTCCCCTTCATCATTCTGATCACTATCACCATCTGCTCCGTCATCATCTACATCATCATCCTCTTCATTATCACTGTTACCAGGGGTTCTGGCACATCAATAGCACCTAGAGCCGGCACAAGCAACCATGGGAGAACATCCCAATCATCATTATCTTACTCTTTGCATCTTTCATTCGTTTGCAGATGTTAGGATCTTGTAATCTCAAAATCTCTCCGGTTCTTTGAAGATCTGGTAAAAATCGGTTTATCAAAATTTGCAGGAACCTTGGATACATCAGGAACCTTTGATTTACTTCCTTCTCTGCATTTGACACTAATCCTTGGAAGATGAATCTTGATACATTGAAGGGCTGTTGATATAAAATCGCTACAGTAAGAGTGCCCAATTCCCTGCTTAGGAGTGTCCAAGTCCCTCTCATTGGAGAAAAAGACTGGATGACATGCTGGATCAGGAAACGGTATATCAGTGGAACACTTCCCTTTTGGAACTGCACCTCCTTCATACCGCCTTGATAACCCATAGTCTCTTGAAAGACTCTGAATAATCTTGGTGTCGAATAAGATGGTTGAGCATCAAAATTGTCATTTAAGTCCAATGCAGCTCTTATTAAAGCTTCTGTAATCTCTATATCATGATTTAGGACAGAGGCCTCAATCCTCTTCCTATTAATATCATTTATAT
Organism: Bidens hawaiensis; assembly: GCF_021521415.1. Lineage (NCBI taxonomy): Eukaryota > Viridiplantae > Streptophyta > Magnoliopsida > Asterales > Asteraceae > Bidens > Bidens hawaiensis. Next base: position 916,289 of record NW_027491323.1, read on the forward strand.
AAGTAGCCGAGCCCCAAAAATCTGCAATATGGTTCCTGTAAATTGTAGGGCTCTCAGTAAGGGCTACTCTCAAGTTAGAGTTCCTCAGAAAAGTAATCATTAGCTCCAATTCCCGGTTCTCATCATCTAGCTCCAACTGAGCGCACATATTGTGCCTATTTTCGAATTTTTGAGCCATCAGTTCTGCAAAATAAGAAAAAATGTCAGTACACAAAGTTGCAGAGCTAATATTCGAGGTTAGTTAGATGATAATGGCTTCTTCAATAACCTGTTCTGTAGTAATATGCGTACCTGCAGACACAAGTAAACAGTTCGTAAGTAATTTCAATAAGAATCCCTAATTTCGAAATCGGTGTGAAGAATATCGAATAATGATGTCTTACCGAAGTCGAAACAGAGCTAATGGCTTTATTCGAAGTATAATCGAGCAAGTGAGTATTTGAGTGAGCAGGGAAAGCACGAGCAAGAGGGGTTTACGTCTAGGTTTAAGAGAAAGAAGAAGAAATATGTGAAAAAGTTTCTAAGTCCCCCTTTTATACCTAACGTTTGGGTAGTATAGTACCTTCTTTTGTCGTCTAGTGCACGACAGTTGTCATTTAATTCAAAATTAATATACCTCCCTTGCTCGATCATACAGCCAAAACAACAGCTGGCTCCCCCTGTACTCGAGTATATAGTACAATTCTTGCTCGACGTACTTCTATTGGTACAATGCTCTTGGGCACTAATATATTCGAGACAGTGTGCTCGAATAGACTTGTGCTCGATGCCTTAGCCAAAAGTTTAAAGATCATAGTCACTTGCTTGGGTGCTGGGTCATACTCGAGAGGTAGTGTGCTCGAAAGTACTAGGAAAAATCCACTCACGTATGTATACCTGAGTCACACCTATAATCTAACCCTACTCGACTATGCATCATGATCAAGACACTTAGAGATCTATCATGACAATAACCGATGCTCGAGATACACTCTTAGCAGTGTTGTAATCCTTGCTCGACTCACTTAGATTGCTACAGCTCAATGTGCTCGAAGTACCTTTATGCTCGAAAGCCTTAGCAGATTGAATCCTTCCTATGCCTGTACTCGAACACACAACCTAAGGGTCTAGCATACATGTTTGCTCGAACTCCTTAACAAATTAATCCATTAAGTTCTCAAGCTCGAACTCTCATACCTAAGTGTCTAGCACACTTCTATGCTCAAAACACCTAAATGTTTCCTATCAGTCATTTCTTTGTGCTCGATGACTTAGGTCTGACAGTTTACCTTTCAAGCATGCTCGAAACAAATAACATCAATGTTCATATCATAACAGGTGTTCGAAAGTATGATGCATGCTCGAAACTCTTAACAACAATTTTCAGATTATTAGTATGCGCGAAAGTAACATGCATGCTCGAAATACATAGATGAATCATACAAGTCATACAGTATACTCTAAGCAATGTAATCACTCAAACAAGCAAGGTTTCCTTACTCGAAACACTTAAATGAATTTTTAGTTTAGATTTTGAAATCAACAGATCTTATGCCAATTAGTTTGGACATGTTTATACATATCCTTTGCTTAAATTGCAATTATGCATAAACGTTAATCATTTCAGAATAGTGAGCTGAACTAAGTAATTTGTTTAAGGTGAAATAAGTGATCAAATTTCAGTTTAATATTCTTTTGAAAACAATCTCATAGAAAGATCTCAACATGGGATCAGACTATTTAAGGCAAGGTCACACCACTTCATGGTCAGTGTTATTATGACTTAAGTCAGGTTGACAGCAGGTAAACTTAGCATAATTGTCATTGCTTTCTGTGATACATTTAGGGTTCAATTAAAGCATAAGTTAGGAATGGTTATCACTATATTTTCAGGTTTCTTCTAATCTCTTCTCAAAGCTTATTTAGCTTTCTCCAAATCACCCCGAATTGACTTCAACCCCCTGATGCCTTGGTCAAAAATTGTTTTTAGTATAATGAGCAGTTTATGTATTTATATATATATGTTTAGATAACAGACTATAAGCTTGAACGTTGGACTTCCATGCCATCCGAACTTACATGCCTTACATTCAGGGTGTTTAGGACTTATTTGGATGCCCTACCCCTGTAGTTCCCTTAGTGCCCCTTAAGTCATGATATCAGACAACTTATTTCTTTATACTGGTTTTTGAGCTTTTTATATTTTTCAATAACTTTCTTTTTCTTTTTCTTTTGATAAATTTGCTATATAGCAATAATTTATATCTGCTCAAATACTTTGTAAATATTTTGTTAGACCAAAAACACCAACAGGCTCGTGCATGATTGGATAATAACCTTTCTGCCTATCATTCAGAGAGATATGCTAGAGAGCATACCGTATCTTCTAATGGTTCACCACATCAGACTTAGTAGATTTAGATTTATATCACATACGACATCTACAGATTATGGAAAGCTATCATACAATGCCAATGACTGTACTCAAAGCCTTTTAAACTTATAATCCATGGGTTAGTTATCTTAAACAGTTTTCTATCACTTCCCAAAGGTTGGATACTATTTCTATCCAAAAAATTTTAAGCTTCTTTAAAGCTTACAACTGAATAATCTTATCATTTCTCTTATGAGATCACTAAACAGTGCTTCTTAGTTAAGAACATTTCACATTTTCAAAAATCATTTCTTTTGAAAATTCATTTTAAGGATTGATTCTGAAAACAGTGATGTCATTTAAGCATATTTAACAAGCACACACTTAACCAATGTCAAACACATTCATTCAGATAGCATAGAACAAACAAATCAACACATAAGTCTGTCGAGTATGCTCAGAAATTCATCGAGCATACTCGAAAGTCGAGCAATCTTAAAATCTATCATTTCAGTGGTTGTGCTCGAAAGACTTAACTGCATGCTCGAGCAGCAGACTTGTGATTGGAATACTTAGAAAGTTTTTCAGAACACATGTCCATACTCGACGAGTAACACAACATTTGTGCTAGGATTTCTTGAGAAATCTCAAGTATGGTTTTTTTGTGCTTGAAGAACATCAAACACACCACGAAACACATAGTCATGTGCTTGAAGAACATAAAACACACCACGAAACACATAGTCATGCTCGAAATACTTGGAAAGTTTTCAAGACAAGATTCTATGCTCGAGCAACTGAGCTATGACATCTGTGCTCGAAAGACTTTAGAAAAAATCTTACAAGTACTACTGCTTGTGCTCGAGGATCATCAAGCACAGTATCAAGCACAGATTAATGCTCGAAGTACTTAAACCTCAAAAATACATCATGCAAGCACAGATCAAAGTACTGAAAGCTGTAATTAACAATAATAACATAATTTTCACACAAAGACAGTCACATACATGATTTGTGTAATTCGAAGAATAAGTTAAGCATAGTAACTCATCATGCAAACATTCAAAGTGAGTAACAGAGATAATCAGTAAGCACATCACTTAAGCACACATCCTAAATCAAACTTCATCTGCATTTATTATTCCTAGGCATTTTAACAGAAAGTGAAACCTGGTTTTATCTAAAGGTTTGGTGAATAAATCAGCCAAATTATTAGATGTATATACCCTTTTCATTTCTATTAATCCTTTTTCTTGACAATCCCTAATGAAATAATGTCTAATTTCAATGTTCTTAGTTTTAGAATGTTGGACTGGATTCTTAACAATGAACATAGCAGCAGTACTATCAATTAAAATAGGAGTAAGTAAGAAATTCAGACCATAATCCAGCAGTTGATTCTGAATTCATAGAACCTGTGCACAGCAGGCAGAAGCATCAATGTACTCAGCTTCAGCAGTAGAGATTGAGACTTTAGTTTGCTTCTTGCATTGCCAAGACACCAGCCTGTTCCCTAGAAACTGGCATCCTCCAGAGGTTGATTTTCTACTCATGTTGCATCCATCATAGTCACTATCTGTGTAGGCCATCAAGTCAAAGGAAGGGTTCTTTGGATACCAAATCCCCAAATCTGGTTTTCCTTTTAGATATCTGAAGATCCTCTTAACTGCTAGCATATGTAAGACCTTAGGGTTAGATTGGAATCTAGCACAGACACACACAGCAAGCATAATATCTGGCCTAGATGCTGTAAGATACATCAGTGATCCTTTCTTGGCCCTATATTCATGCTAGTCCACCGGCTCCCCCTTCTCACCAGGTACCATTTTCTCATGTGTGTCCATTGGTGTAGACACTGTCTTGAAGTCTTGGCACTTGAACTTGTTAAGAATCTCTTGTACATACTTTGATTGATTGATGAAAATTCCATCAGCTTTCTATTGCACCTGAAGTCCGAGGAAGAAATTCATTTCCCCTCTTTAGCTCATCTTGTACTTGGATTTCATCACTTGCTCAAACTCCTTGCACATTTGTTCATTTGTAGAGCCAAAGATAATGTCATCCACATACACTTGCAACAGCAGCAGATCCTTGTTCCATCTTTTGTAGAACAAAGTCTTGTCAATAGCTCCTCTGTAGAAGCCATTGTCCAACAGATGGTTAGACAACTCATCATACCAGGCCCTTGGTGCTTGATGCAGTCCATACAATGCTTTGCTGAGTCTGTAGACCTTGTTTGGATGCACTGGATCTTCAAATCCTGGAGGTTGAGTGACATAAACTTCTTCATCTATCTTTCCATTTAAAAATGCAGACTTCACATCAAGTTGATAGACTTTAATATTTATTGATGCTGCATATGCCAGAAAGATCCTGATAGCCTCTAGTTTTGCAACTGGAGCAAAAACTTCTTCAAAGTCCACTCCTTCTTCTTGTAAGTATCCTAGAGCTACCAATCTTGCTTTGTTCTTGATCACAATCCCCCTTTCATCCTTCTTGTTCCTGAACACCCATTTTGTTCTAATAGCATACTTTCCTCTAGGTTTGTCAACTAAGTCCCATACATGCAAGTTTCTGAATTGAGCCAACTCTTCCTGCATAGCTTCTACCCAGCTGTTGTCCTTTAAAGCTTGATTAATGTTCTTTGGTTCAACTTAGGATAGAAAGCAAGCATATAGGCAGATGTTTGCTTTTTCAGAAGAACTTTTTGTCACTCTTTCATGCAAGTCTCCTATGATATTCTCTATTGGGTGATTTATTTCAATAGAGGTAATCTGCACAAATTGTTGTGCAGACATTTCTGTCTCAAGATTGGTCATATTAAACTCAGCAGTTTCACTTTCAATTCTTTCTTGACTTTCACCAGCTTCTTGAAGTTGATTAATCTCAGATGATGATCCCTCATTTGACCCAATTTGTAGAGAGTCAAATAAAGATTGAAACCTGTCTTCAAATTGATTTGTCCCTTCAGGCTCAGCAGGTTGATGACTTTGAATTGGTTCACTCTCCATATCACTTGGACCTTCATTGGAAACTTCAACTGCAGCATCTTGTCCATTCATCTCAACTTCAGCTGCTCCTTGGTTGCTTCTCTGAAAGTTAAATCCATTTGGTTCAAGAGCAACAGATGACCATAGCTTGTCCAGATCAACTTGTTTTTATTTTCCTTTATCTTCAAAGCTGGTTCTGTACATGCTGTAATCCATGTCTTCATTATAAATTTTGAAAGACTTGATCATCTTCTCCAAGTCAAATAGCCATTTGGGACCTTCAACATTGTTAAAGTGGTTTTCATTGTATTATGTCTGAGGATTCAATAACCACCATGTGGTCCTTCACATAGACTCTGTAAGCCTTTGAATGAGATGAGTATCCCACAAAGAAACATTCTAGAGATTTTGACTGGAAAATGTTCAGATAGTCCTTTGTATTTAACAGTGAGCATCTGCATCCAGAAGGCTTTAAGAACTTCACATAAGGCTTTCTTTTGAAGATGACCTCATATGGAGTCTTATTTTGAGCCTTGTTTAGCAGAACCCTATTCTGCACATAACATGCAGTGTTGATTGCTTCTGCCCAGAACCCAGAAAGTGACTGGCAGATTTGCATAAGCAATCAAGGTCCTTGCAGCTTCAATTAGTGTTCTGTTTCTTCTTTCTGCAACACCATTTTGCTCAGGAGTTCTAGGTGCAATGTATTGTTGAAATATCCCTTAGAAGTGTAGAATTCTTCCATTATTCCATTTTTGAATTCTGTACCATTGTCACTTCTAATGACTTTCACCTTCCTTTCAAGCTGATTTTCCATTTTCAGCACATATGTTCTAATCAATTCTGGGGTTTCATCTTTGCTGCTTATAATATATACCCAAGTAAATCTTGAGTAATCATTTGTGATGACTAAGCAATATCTCTTCTTTCCAATACTTGGAACACTCACAGGACCAAACAGATCCATGTGTAGTAGTTCCAAGACCTCATCAATAGTATTTATCACTTTGCTCTTATGTGAGGATTTATGTTGTTTCCCTTTGTGGCAAGATGTGCATTTTTCTTCAAGCTTGAATTCCCTTGTGGGAAGGCCAACAACATGTTCACCTTTCACTAGCTTGTTCATGTTCTTCAAGTTGATATGACACATCTTCTATGCCACAGTTTTGTCTCATTTTCAGTGGCTTTGGAAAGAAAGCATGAACCACCTCTAGATGTAGCAGTATTCATTCTTAGTTCATAGAGGTTGCCATTTCTTGGAGCTATCATCATGATCATCTCAGTTGGAATCACAAACTCAGGCTTCAAAATTAGGTAGTGTTCATCATTGAAGGCCACCTTGTATCTTTTGTCACAAACTTGAGAAATGCTGAGAAGATTGTATTGTAGTCCTTCAACATGCAGCACATTCTCAAAGGATACCTTGCCATTGGTGATTGTTCCTCTTCCAACAATCTTCCCTCCATTTTCATAACTCCCAAAAGCAACTGGCCCTTCATACTTTCTTTCATAATTGATGAGTGCACCTTTGTCATAGGTCATGTGCCTAGAACATCCACTGTCCATGTACCATAAGTCATTACTGCTCAAGGACTGTTCCTGCACATATACACAAAAAGGAATTAGTTGGATTCTGAGTTACAAACTGCATCAGTTTGTAATTCAGTATCAGGTGAAGAATTATCAGGAGTTGGAACTGGAACTGGAAGTGGGTCTTCATAGACAACTTCACATTCTTCTTCTGAGTCTGATTCAGGCTCAACTTTCACAACTTGTGACATGATTATATTTTCAGTTTGCTCAATTACACAGTCTTTCTTTTCAGTCAACTCCTTCTTAGTCTTCCATTGAAACCCTCTTGGTTCATAGCCCTGCTTCATCAAGAACTTTTCATCCCCATTGAGAACACCAGGTCTCATCTTTTCCTTTCCTTTATCAGTTGGCCTATTGTTCTTTGCAGGTTTGCTTGATACCTTTGCATCATTCTTGATCTTCAACACTTGTTTCAGTCTCTTTTCCAAGACTGATCAATTCTCTTCATCACTTGAACTTATCTTTTCTTCATTCAGGTATCTTTGATACATCTCTTTGTATCCTTTCATGTCAAATCCACAAACTACATCAGGAACCGCAAACTCTTCTTCTTCAAACCAGCAAGAGTCAGTGTGATAACCATAGGCATCACACTTCTTGCACCAGACCTTGGCATAGCTCCCCATGTCTTCAAGAAATTGCTTTTCTTTAATTATGTCACTTGGTTTGGGGAAATCAAAGCCTAGGGATGTTTTTGGACATAGAGAGTTGCTGACGTCCATTTTGATTGGTTTGTTCAATCAGGCTCCAGATGATATTTCTCTTTAACAAACACTATTGGCTTCAATTTGGATGGGGTTCTTGAATAGCTTCCTCCTTCTTCTGCAATAAACTTTCTCATTGGTACATACTCCACATCTTCAATGTCAAATAATTCATGATTTGAGAAGACTGGATAGATTAGAGGATGTGACTGATCATAAGAGGATTTCATTGCCATTTCATTTCTTCTTTTGATTTATGGCTGTGGTTTTGCACAAATGTCAAACACCACATGTTCTTTTCTAATCTTTTCATAGTGCTTCTTTAACTTTGGAGTCATCTTTGGCAGAAGAGGAATCTTTTCATTTTTCTTCTTGCTTGATCTCTTTTTCTTCTTGGCCTTAGATGATTTTGTGCTGCCACAACTGCAGTTACTTTCCTCACTGGAGTATTCACTCCATTTCTTTTTCTCACCATCTTTCTTTGCATTCTTCTTCAACTCTGGTTCCTCATTCTGTTTCACTGCAAACTCTCCATTCTCATCCACAATCACATCATCATACTGTTTTACAAAATCAGCTTTGTTATCAAACACATTCTTGAATTGTTTCAGATATTCATTCCTGCTTTCCTTGTCTACTTTTAGTGGATAGCTATCACAGAAAGGTGGTGGCACCTTTTTATACTTCTCTTCCTATGTCATTTTATCCACAAATCCCACTATATTTTCTGTAGACACAAGGTTTTTCAAAAATTCCATTTGAATCAACAAATCAGAATTCTTCAATTTCTCTTCAGCATACATCCTTTTCAAACCCTCAATTTCAACTTTCATTTTTGATTAGGTTCTGTATGCTTGCATACAATCTTCTTCAAGCCCCTTGATTTGATTCTCATAAGTTGCTTCACTGGCTTCATATACATTCAAGAATGCTTCCTTTCTTCCACATTCAGTTTTCCATTTTCCAACTTCCTGTTTGAGTTCATCAATAATAAGAAGATCAGAAATTAAAATATCAGAATGTACCTGCGCATTTGAAGATTCTGGCTTGTCCTGCACTTTGGCCATAAAGACAACATTCGCCTTCTCAATCTCAGCTGCGTGGTTACTCCAATCAAACTCCCCATCCTGAGGCACCCTTGTTAGTGCAACATTTCCTTGATCCCTAACCTGATTCACATTGTTTTGATTGACTCTGTTCTGATTGGTGTGAATTTGCAGTTGATTGTTTCTTTGGGGTTGAAAGGTTTGTTGCTGGGGTTTGTTTTGATTTTGATAGGTGTTTTGGTTGGTGATCTGATTCTGTTGGGTCAGATTTTTGATAAGGAAGATTGGAATCTTCTTAACCTCCTTAGAAAATGGCTAAGTATGGACTTCGAGCAAGCTTAGGCGATCGAGCATGGTTTTACTACTTCGAGCAAGGTCTTCAGAACCTTAAATGGTTGATTCTTCTAAGTTTTAAGGCTTCGAGCAAGCTACACTTCAACGAGCAAGAGTATTCTTCTATCGAGCATGGATTGCCAATCGAGCAAACAGCTTGATCATACAAGTTTTAACCAAGTGTTACGAGCACAGGATGATCGAGCACATGGGGACAAGCATGGATGCAATAAGAATATGTCAAGTGATCAAAGCAGGGACTTCGAGCATAGTTCAGTTCTCGAGCAAGATTTACATCCGAGTATGCTAAAGATTGCTGAATAAGTATAACTGAAGACATCAAGAAGAATGAGCTTGCTCGATGGATTAGTTCGAGCAAAGCATGGACAAGTCAAGAAGAACGAAGCTTACTGGAGGAGAATATATTCTCAGAAAGAGAATATATTCTAAGTAAAATATGCTCGAAGATACTCATCGAGCATACCTAGCATAGTGAGTCTGCTCGAGCAAGATTGTTATCTTGCTCGAGGACTCAACACTTGTATTATTTTGTGTTTCATTATGTAATGATTAGGAACTTCTAGAAGGAAGGTCAGGGTCTATAAATAGGGTCCTAGGTTTCCATTTAGGGCATGGTTTTTCACAAGGCGCTCTGTACGGAAAACATTCTAAAGGAATATTCTATTGTTTCTTCATATAGCCGCCGCCACCTGCGCCGTCACACGAAACCCTAGACATTCCTTACACTGTTCCATTAATGAGTTATTAAATATAGTGAATCTTTGTCTTGAAATCGTTCTTACTGATTATTCATTTATGTTTCGTGTTTATTGTTTATTCCTTCACTCTTTCATTCCCACTTGTTGGATATCCTGATTCCTCCGGGATATTCAACAGGCCTTTGGGTATCAGAGGTTGCACTCGACTGTCGGTGTGTTCTTGTCAACCTTTCGAGGTTTCACTCGACTCACGGTCCTGACAAGTGGTATCAGAGCTTAGTAAGCTAGCTGAAGGCCACAGGACAGAAGGTTGTGAAGAAGCTTGAAGCTTTACTCCCTCTTCACTACTGCAAACTCCAAATCTACTAATATGGAAGACCAAGAAGTTTCCACAAACAAGATTCCAAGGTTACTCGGACAAAAAAACTTCATAAAATGGAAGGTGCTGTTTGAAGTAGTGGTGAACTGCAATGTCCCAGAGCTTTGGACTTTCATCACCGAAGGAAACTACGTTCCTTCAACAGCTCCAAACAACAACGCAACCGTTGAACTGAAGATGAAGAAGAGAGATGATAAAGATCTGTCTATGCTGAAATTAGGGCTTTCTTGGGAAATTCTGACAACTGTAAATCATCACAAGACTGCAAAGGGTATGTATGATGTAGTCATTGAAATGTTTGAAGGGAATACAGAATTGAGAGACATCAAGAAAGACAGATTGAAATAGCAGCTTGACAGATTCAAGTTTAAGGTAGGAGAAAGACTAAAGTCAGTTCTGCAAAGGTTCATGATGATTGTGAATGAAATTAGAACAACAGACCTTCAGATATCTAACTTTGATCTAAACAAGTAACTTCTATCATCTCTGTCTGGTGAGTGGTACACTGCCAGCAAGTTCATCAAAGAAAAGGCCAGTTTTCCAAACTTTAAATTGGATGATGTGATTGCCTTTCTCAAGGCTGCAGAACATGAAATGATTGAGAACCATATGATTCGAGAGGACAAGCCAAGCTTTCAAATGAAAAATGCTCTTGTAGCACCCATGGGCAACCTCTCAAACAAGAATCAATAGCCTATTGTTGAGGAACCATCAGAAACAAACTCATCTTGCAGTATTCAATCAAGATTCAAAGTTCAGCTGATTGAAGATGACACACCATCTCCAGCAAATGGGCAGACTACGTTCATGCAGCACAACCCAACTCAAGCAAAAGACTACTAGGCCTTGTTCTCCATGTTCACTAAGTTATACCATGCCTTTGTGGCCAAGAATCTGATAATTACAAGCATTGTGCAAGAAGACCTAGAACAAATAGATGCTGATGATTTAGAAGATATGGATATTAAATGGCAAGCAGCTATGCTAGCAGTGAGGAGTAAGAGATTGTACAACAGGACAGGTAGAACAAGCTTCAATGGTCCAACTGAAAGAATTGGATTTGACAAATCGGAGGCCATCTGTTATATCTGTCAACAACCTAGACACTTTGCAAGAGAATGTAACATGCCAAGGCAAGCTGGAAATCAATTGAATCAAAATCAATTCTACCAGAACCAGAATCAAAATTTTTAGCAGCAAAGAAATCATATTACCAACCAGAACCCTTACCAAAATCCAAACAGATCCCAACAACAAACATTTCAACCTCTAAGAAACAATCAAATGCAGGCTCACACAAACCAGAACAGAACAAATCAGAACAATGTGAACCAGCAGAGAGACCAAGGAAATGTTGCTGTTACCAGGGTGCCACAGGATGGGGAATTTGATTGGAGAAATCATGCTGCTGAAATGGAGTGGGCAAATGTTGTATTTATGGCAAAGGTGCATAACCAGGCTGAATCTTCAACTACTCAGTCCTTGAACAAAAATGACTCATGGTATATGGACAGTGGATGTTCCAGGCACATGACCTGTGATAAGGGTGTGTTGATAAATTATGAAAAGAAATATGAAAGGCCAGTTGCCTTTGGGAGTGATGAATATGGAGGAAAGATTGTTGGAAGAGGAACACTCACAAATGGCAAAGTATACTTTGAGGATGTGCTGCATGTTGAAGAACTATAATACAACTTGCTCAGCATCTCTCAAGTCTGTGATAAAGGATATAAAGTGGCTTTCAATGATGAACACTGCCTGATCTTGAAGCCTGAATTTGTTATTCCAACTGACATGATTATGATGATGGCTCCAAGAAATAGCAACCTCTATGAACTAAGAATGAATACTGCAACTTTAAGAGGTTGTTCATGCTTTGTGTCAAAAGCAACTGAAAATGAAACTAAGCTATGGCATATGAAGATGTGTCATGTGAACTTAATGAACATGAACAAACTTGTAAAAGGTGAACATGTTGTTGGCCTTCCCACAAGAGTGTTCAAATTGGAAGAAAAATGCACATCCTGCCAGAAAGGGAAACAACACAAATCCTCACATAAAAGCAAAATGATAAATACTATTGATGAGGTCTTGGAACTGCTACATATGGATCTTTTTGGTCCTGTAAGTGTTCCAAGTATTGGGAAGAAAAGATATTGTTTGATGATTACTGATGACTATTCAAGGTTTACTTGGGTATACTTTATGGGCAGTAAAAATGAAACTACAGAGTTGATCAGAATGTATGTGCTAAAATTGGAAAATCAACTTGAAAGGAAGGTGAAGGTCATTAGAAGTGACAATGGGACAGAGTTCAGGAATGGAATTATGGATGAATTCTGCACTTCTAAGGGTATCTTTCTGTTGGTGCATGATGTCAGTAGTTCAGTGTCTAGTGTCTGTAATCGCGTTTGTAATGTTTTATGTTTTGTATAAGAGAAGTTGCTAACAAGTTCGCTGATATGGGCGAACTTGTTAGACAAGCGAAGTTAGTGACAACTTCGCCTGAACATGCCAGGCGAAGTTGTCGTGTCTATATAAGCCATCTGTTACGGCTTATTCGATAATTATCAGTTAATAGATTACGAGTTTTTGTATTCGAGAGAGAGAGTCTGTAATCAAGTGATCTTCGTATCACGTGTTTATGGTTGGTATACAACGTGTTTGATTATCGTATCGTGTGTTAATCGTATTGTTTTCTATACTCGTAACGTCTTACGTAGGGATTCCGCACCTACGTAGAACGCGATATCTCGTGTAGATCCGGCTGGGAACCTACAATTGGTATCAGAGCTTTTGCTCGATTGTGTGGTTCGGGATTATCACGCGGGTATAGAAATCGTTCCGTTCGACTATTCGCGGGACGAGTTTTCTGAGCTTTTGTGCTATACTCTCCTCCTACAATCTTAAACAACCCATAACACCTTCACAAACCTCGAAAAACCCAGAAATCTAATCTGCAGAAACTTCGTGTTCATCAGGCGAAGTTGCCGTCACTGTTAGTAGGGTTTCGGCGAAGATATAAGGTTAAGCGAAGTTATCCACAACTTCGCCTACCTCTTCAAGTTCGCTTACCTCAAGCGAAGTTACCCACAACTTCGCCTACCTCCCAAGTTCGCTCAACTTAAGCGAAGTTATTCTCAAGTTCGCCAATCCGGCGAATTTAAGAAAGTGAGCGAAGTTACAAATTCACGCGAAGTTAAGTTTTAAGCGAAGTTATCCACAACTTCGCCTACAGAGCTGTTTGAAAATAAAATTTTTTATTTTCAGATTTCTTTGAGTTTTGAGAAAGATGTCTTCGATAAACATTACTGAACTAGTAAAGATGGAAGTAGAAGCAGGTTCGGCTACAAAGGCACCCAAGATGCTTAAGAAAACTGATTATGTAGCGTGGAAAGATCGTTTTGAACAATATGTCAAGTATCAAGATGCCAAGATGTGGGTATGCATACAAGATGGTTACATTCCACCTACTGCTGAGTATGAGGGTCGTGATCAGATCAAGAAGTACAAAGAGATGGAAGATGAAGAGAAGAAAATGTATGAAGCCGAAAGCAAAGCTCATGCAGCAATTACAATGGCTCTTCCACAAGAGATTCTGCACACTTTCAGAAAGTATAAGACTGCTAGAGAGCTTTGGGAAGCTCTTGAAAACCGTTTTGAGGGCAATGTGGGAATTCGTGCTTCGAAGATTAAACTTCTAAAAACCCAATTCTCGGTCTTCAAGTATCTGAAAAATGAATCACTTGATGATATCATCACTAGATATTATCATCTGATGACTGAACTCAGCAACTATTCAATTGCATACAAAGAAGATGAGATTGTTGAGAAGCTTCTTGATGCTCTCCCACCAAAATGGGAGATGTATACAGTGTTGATGAGAGAAGATAAAGACTTTGCTGACTATGACCTGGAGACAGCAGTTAACAAGCTAAGAACGTTTGAACTGAATATGGTACGAAAGGAGACACCTACCGATCAGGTTCAAGATCCGGGTATGTATGGTGCAAAGATTAACTCTGGATCAAGTTCGAAAACTGAATCATCTGCTTATTACTCTAAGGGAGAGTCAGGCGCGAGCTCAACACATGAGGGACATGTATCTCTCAACATGAACGGTGATGTGTGCTATGTAGCTGGAGGGTCAAATGCTTCTCAACCTCAAGCGACCAAGAGTAGTTATTCTCCAAGTGTTTCAAACAACAACTACTCGAAGATGCCCATGAGTGTCAAATCTGCTGAACAGCAGTTTGCTCTCTATGCATCTTTTATTGCTTCGTATGAGAACTACATTCAGGGTAAGATCGTTGATCCTGTAGTTTTGGATGAAGACTATGACCAGATCGATGCTGATGATCTGGAGGAGATGGATCTGCAGTGGCAGATGGCTATGATAGTGAGAAGGGTAAAGAGGTTCATGAAGAAGACTGGCAGGAAGTTTGTCGGAGAGAGGACAGGGTTTGATAAGACGAAGGTTCGCTGCTACAACTGTCAGCAGAATGGCCACTTTGCAAAAGAATGCAAGAATGAACGTGTAGAACGCAGTCAGAACAGATCTACACAGCAAAGTGGTAGTGGTAATGACTATAGAGCCATGATTTCCAGACAGAACGAGGAGTACAACTGGAATCTGCATGTTGAAGAAGTATTTGAACAGGCCAACTTGGCAAACATCAAAAATGCAGATAGTGAGAAGGGAACTGGCGAAAATGAAGCCTACATGGCAGATGTAGCAGACCAGCTCTCCGAGGTAAGTACCGAACTCCCTTGTACTAAGTGTGAACATCAGTCTGAACAACTGACAACTCTAACTGATCAGTTTGTTAGTTTGGATGCGCAATATAAAACTTTAAAAGAAGATCATCACTTCACTAAAGCTAGAGAAAATAGTTAAAGTAAAAATTAAAGCTAGTGAAACAGATATTAAAAGTCTTAAAGCAAAGCTTGCTGAAAAAATTAAAGTGATTGATCTTAGCTATGAGGTTCTAGAAGAGAAAACCAAACTAATAGCTGATAGGGAAAAACAGATAGCTGATCACCAGGTAAAAGTGGTGGAACTTAACAGGAAACTTGAACAATTCAGAAATTCCTCCGCTATACTTGATCACCTCGTTAGTGATCAAGGTTCTCCAAAAAGGGGAGGAATTGGTTATCATGAAGTTCCACCACCTTTCAATCATAATTACACTTTTAACCCTAGTAATCAGAAATCTGTTGATGTTGACTATGGTCAGACAGTTCCAGTTCAAGTTGCTACTAAAGAACCAGAAGTTAGAAAGCCTGTTGCAAGTGTTAAGATTTCTGCTCCGAGTCATGTCTCATCTAACTCAGACAAGTCCTCTGAGTCGTGTGAGACAAATCAAGAGGAAGTGTTACCAAAAAGTGGAGAGAAAAAGAAAACATCTGAAAAGAAGTCTCCACTAAACCCGTATGTCCCACCATATGTGAGACAAACGGGCAGTAATACAGCCTCAACATCTAAGACAACTTTTGATAAGAAAGTTGAAAACAGGTGTTGTTTTAGATTTAATCAACAAGGACATCTTGTTGCTGATTGCCCTCTGAAGCAAAAATTCAGAGGTGTGAGGCCTTTAAAATCTGAGAAAAGAGCTAACAGTAATCAATTTAATGATAAAACTGAAAACCCATTGAATTTCAGAAAATGGACTAATCCAGGTTTTCAAAGAAATAGATCTCAGTTTTTCACTGGTAACACCCAAACCATAACTAATAATTCATTTAATTCAAGACGGTTTGGATGGCCTCATAGACAATCCACAAGAAGGTATCCTGTTAGGACTCACAGAAATGATTATGATACTAACTTTGGACAGCCAAGGTACGGGATGTATCGACCCAAGACCAATCGGTCTTGGGTCCCCAGATTTTAACTCTCTGCTTTAATCGTGCAGGAACAGTTGAACAGGGCTGCCAACAATCAATGGGTTGTGGATAGCGGCTGTTCCCGGCACATGACGGGTAACAAGAAATTGTTACAAGACTGGAAACCTGTTCAAGGTGGTAGAGTGAGTTTCGCAGGAGAGAGCGGTGGAAAGATCACAGGAATTGGGACTGTGACTAATGGGAAGATGACGCTAGAGAAAGTTAACTTTGTTGAAGAACTGAAGCACAATCTGCTGAGTGTTTCGCAGATCTGTGACAAGGATTATACCGTGCATTTCACAAAGAATGAGGCGATAGTGTTGTATCCTGGTTTTAAGATACCAGAGGACTGGATTGTTATGAAGGCTCCAAGAGTGAAGAATACGTATATCATGGATATGAGGTCTACTGAAATGGCCACTGAAGAATCATGTCTTTTGTCGAAAGCGACTGAATCAGAGTCTGAATTATGGCATAGGAGAATGGGGCACATTCATCTTCGTAAGATGAACTACCTTGTCAAAAATGGGCTTGTGTTGGGGGTTCCCTTGAAGAATTTCAACTTCGAAGACAAATGCTTATCATGCAAGAAGGGAAAGCAGCACAAGAAATCCCATTACACCAAGAAGGTCAACTCAATAGTCAGTACCCTAGACCTACTTCACATGGATCTCTTTGGTCCAGTGAATGTAAAAAGTCTAGGGGGAACATCGTACTGCTTGGTGATTACTGATGATTTTTCTCGATACTCGTGGGTATATTTCCTGAAGTCGAAGGATGAATCTGTTCAGATGGTAATAAATTTGATTACCAAAGTTGAGAACATTATGGGAAAAAGAGTTAAATACATCAGGAGTGACAATGGGACTGAGTTCAAGAACTATCAGATGGAGATCTTCTGCCTACAGAAGGGGATTGAACACCAATACAGCGCACCGTATACTCCGCAACAAAATGGAGTGGCTGAGAGGAAGAACAGAACTTTAATTGAAGGAGCCAGAACCATGCTGGCTGATTCGAAACTTCCCGTGGTGTTCTAGGCTGAAGCTGTTGCAACAGCCTGTTATATCCTTAATAGTGTGTTAACTGTTAAAAGATTAAATAAAACATGTTATGAACTTATGCATGGGAGAAAGCCCAACTTGAGTGGTCTTGAACCATTCGGGTCCCCGTGTTCGATATTAAAGACCAATTCTAAATTTGGTGAAGTAGCCGACGAAGGAATCTTAGTCGGATACGTTGTTGGGACTCCCAACAGACGGGTCTTTAATACATCGACCAGCAAGGTTGAGGTGGTGTGTAACACTGATATCACAAGTTACAAATCACCAAAACCAAGCACGGGACCCGCTGGGGTTTTTGACTATGATAGAATTTTTAAATCTTTTAACATACCTTATCTGGATTTTGCAGAAGATGAGGAAAGAATTGCTACGAAGATGATATGCGATGAGGAAGACACTTTGGTGCAAAGACCACAGTATGATGAATGTCAGACTTCCTAGTCAAATGCTGTCAATACCCCTGCTGCCTCTACTGAAGAGGAATTCATCAATCCGTTTCACTCTCAACATCAATCAACCATGGATGAGCTATCTTCGAACTTGGAAGATAATCTAAATGTCAGTTCGGTTCCGACTACGAGAATTCACAAAGATCATCCTTTGGAGAATGTGATAGGTGATCCGTCCGCCGGTGTACAAACAAGACAAAGCTTGAATGAGCACACCTGTGTTTACACAAGCATTAAAGAATCAGGCATAATCAACGAGTGCTTGTACACCTGCTTTATCAGCCAGATTGAACCAAAGAACTATCAAATGGCTCTTAAGGACAGCTCGTGGGTCGAAGCCATGCAAGAAGAGTTAGCTCAGTTTAAGAAAATGGAAGTATGGAATTTGGTTGAAAAACCGAAGAATGTGCATGCGATAGGCACGAAGTGGGTCTTCAAATGTAAGAGAGATGAGAAAGGGGTTGTTATAAGGAATAAGGCGAGGCTGGTTGTTAAAGGCTTTAATCAACAAGAGGGGATTGATTACAATGAAGTATTTGCTCCTGTGGCAAGATTGGAAGCCATTCGGCTGTTTTTGGCATTTGCTGCTCATAAGGAGATGAAAGTTTTTCAGTTGGATGTGAAGAGCGCGTTCCAAAATGGTAAAGTCGATGAGGTTGTGTACGTTGAGCAACCTCCGGGTTTTCCTGACCCTGACTTCCCGATCACGTGTACAAGCTAAGTAAAGCGCTGTATGGACTACATCAGGCACCTCGTGCCTGGTACTCAACGTTATCCGATTACTTGCTTGAGAATGAGTTTGAAAGAGGTAAGATTGATAGCACGTTGTTCTTCAAGAGAAAAGGAAGCGACTTTCTGCTGGTGCAAGTCTACGTGGACGACATTATCTTTGCTGCATCAAAGGTCGCCATGTGTCAGGAGTTTGAGGCCGTCATGAAGAAGAGATTTGAAATGAGTGCTATGGGTGAACTAACTTTCTTTTTAGGATTGCAGGTTGATCAGAAGAAAGACGGGATGTTCATTCATCAGACAAAGTATGTCCATGATGTTCTCAAACGCTTCAAGATGGAGGACAACACTCCATATGATACTCCAGTCTGCGTCAATCACAAATTGGGTGCTGATTCAGACAACGATGCAGATGTGGACCCAACCCAATATCGGGCTATTATAGGTTCTTTAATGTACTTAACTGCTTCTAGGCCTGATATAATGTTTGCTGTTTGTCTTTGTGCACGCTTTCAGGCAAACCCAAAAGAATCTCATTTGAAGGGTGCGAAGAGGATACTGCGGTATCTCAAAGGCAAGCCGAAGCTGGGGTTGTGGTACTCGAGAGGAGGAGACTTGGAGCTAGTCGCTTACACAGATTCTGATTATGGAGGGTGCAATCAGAGTCGGAAATCTACAACTGGTGGATGTCAGTTTCTTGGTGGCAGATTGGTGTCGTGGCAATGCAAGAAGCAGACTTCAGTCGCAATTTCAACCTGTGAAGCAGAATACATGGCAGCATCCAACTGCTGCTCCCAGGTTCTTTGGATTCAACAACAGTTGCGCGACAATGGTCTGAATTTCTCACTTACTCCTATATGCATTGATAACACAGCTGCTATCTCAGTAACTAACAATCCCGTAAAGCACAGTAAAACTAAACATATTGACATACGTCATCATTTCATACGGGATTGTGCTGAAAAGAAACTGATTGTGCTCGAGAAGGTTGATACGTTAGATAATTTCGCTGACTTGTTCACGAAAGCGTTTGACAAATCTAGATTTCAAAACCTTGTTGAGCTGAATGGGATGATCAATCCCGAGTAACCGTGCTTTCTATGTTTGTTTAAAAAAAAAAAAAAAAAAAAAAAAAAAAAAAAAAAAAAACGTCACTATCGCTTAGAATTGTGTCGGTTGCCTTAGTTTGATGGACATTTCTTCGGATATGTTTGGTCCACATTTCTACTTGTAGAATATGAGGATAGCCATTAACCAGATGACTGAAAGTGACCGGGGCGGTTTATGATGTGTTTTTATTCTTTCGTTGAAAATTAGTCGATCATACTTAGTTAGAAGGACACATACTTGTATGTGGTCGGTCCAGCTGATCCATTGGATCTTCGGGATAGCCGTTCACCTGAAGACTTTGTTTTGGTCGGGGCGATTGATGTTAAAATTTTTTTTCGGGAAATGAAATTATCTTTCAAGTCTACTACTTCGTAAGAAGTTGCTTTACTATGATTAACAGAAAATTGATCCAACCTTGGAAAATGATAGATATACTGATTGTGTGTGCTTAACTAGTGAAGTTATTTGGCTTAAAAGACTTTAGAACAGTCATTGTATGTCATGGTAGCTTTTTATGGTGCGTAAAAGTAGAAGTGATACTAACTAAATCTACTCGATTTTTTGTGGAAACTCCTTAAGAGTTGTGCTTGTCTTCGTACATATCTTTCCGAATGATAGGCAGAAAAGCGATTACCCAGTCATACACGAGCCCGTGAGTGTTCTGATTCCCGTGAAGATAGCGTGTCAAGACACTGCAGTGATCCAGATTCGGGACTTGCAGTTATTTTCTACTTGAAGTTGTGTATATACATGTTAGATTAAAAAAAAAAAAAAAAAAAAAAATTCTAGAGTTCATAATGATAATGATTATCAATCAAGACACAAGAAGGTGAACGAAAGCAGAGTCTAAGAGCGAAGAGTAATTACTACTTAATCAGACACTACGGGTCAAGGTCAATTCGGGGTGACTTGGGGAAAACCAAATACGCCTTGAGAATAGATAGGAGGCATCATAATCTCTGAGTTGTTGCCCACTTAAGTTTTAAGCTTAATTGAACCTAACTCGTATCACAGAAACGATGAAAACCATTTTAAGTAGATTACCTGCTTACAACCTGTTTCTTTATGTCATAATACAGCTGAACACGGATCTGTGTCACAGTCACGAAATTAGTATGATTCCTGTTCGGATCTTTTCTAAAACATGGTAGTCCCTGTCGAGACTGAAATTTGATCCCGTGTACTTTAATTTTTCAAATTTTTGTTACTTTTGTAATTGTTTGATTTTATACCTGGTTACTTGGTCTTGATCGTTTCATTTAACGCTTTAAAGGATGTTTTAAAACTTAATTGCAAATTGTTCAAATTATGGGGTTTGTTTTGAAAAATTTTAATATCAGCGAAGTTCGGCATAACTTCGCCTATCAGGCAAAGTTATCCACAACTTCGCCGATACATCTGTGGCCCTATATAAAGAAGTTTTAAGGTCAGACTTGATCATTAATTCAAAATCAGCGAACTTATCTTCTGTCAACCTCGGCGAACTTATCGATCATATTTTATCGATTCCACTGTGTTATTTTATCTTCGATTCTAATCCGATTCAAGGTGTGTAGGGTTCCATATTCGTATAATCATTGTCGTTAATGTTAATCACAGGTCGATACGACCCGTTTCGTGACCTCGATTATTTGAAACCTAAACACCAGATTTTCAAACTTGATATTACGTGATAGTAATTTGCATGAACGCCTAAAACTTCATAAAATCATGTATTTCGGAGTCCTCGATCTCCGAAATCATCATCTACAGGTCGTTCAACAACCTTAACTGTTGCCGATTCGAATTCGGCGAAGTTACAGTTTAGGCGAAGTTATACGTAACTTCGCCTGAGGTTTAACTTCGCCTGATTATTGATTTTGAAACAGTTTATGAGGCGATGTTGTGATTAGGCGAAGTTATCCGTAACTTCGCCTGGACCATTTTACATAACTGTTATCAGACGAAGTTCAAGTTGAAGCGAAGTTGTTTCCCAACTTCGCCCCACCTTTAACTTCGCCTGTACATAATAGATCACAACTTCGCTCATGGTAACAGGCGAACTTGTGATTCGCTTTGACGTTTATCTAACTTAACCTGTTTGTTGCAGATATGGCTGCTGTTGCTGGAGCAGGTGGTGCAGGCGGTGATGACGGAGGTGATCAACAAAGACAGTTTTTCCCGGGTCACAACATGTATATCACCTTAGACCCGGAGGCGAGCGGAGTTGATGATTTCCGCGAAATCATCACATTTCTGTTACGCTCGAGGATATTCTACGCCATTACAACAACTCTGCCGATATCCTTACACAACATTGAGGATTTCTGGCAGACCGTGGAATATGACTGTAGAGTCGAACCCCCGGTGATGCGCGCAACAGTAAACAATCAGATTATTCAGTTCTCTTCTGAACATATCCGGGCGGCTCTGCGGTTTGGAAATGAAACAAGGGATGACCCGACAGAGTTTGTAGCTCCTTTCCGTGATGGAGCATTTTTGAGGATGGGTTATTCTGGTCCCTTGGGGGATTCGTAGAGAAGGAAGGGATTTCTGCTTGACCAGTGGCGCTTTCTCATGCATGTTATGATAGTATGCATGTCAGGGAGAAAGGCGGGCACTGATGGCATGGGCGCGACCATGCAGTCAGCGATGACTGCTCTGACTTACAACAAGCGATTCAGCTTTAGTCAGATGGTCTTTTATGAGATTGATCTTCAAAGAAGAGCGATGGCGCGTGAGCGATTTATCATGTATCCAAGATTTCTACAAATGATCTTGAATCATGTTGCTCCAACTCTTCCTCAGCGCCGTCCGATCCGATATGTTGAGAGTGTGAACAAACGGATCTTCGCCCAATGCAGATTCTCCAGTGCGAGGAGCAAACCTGAGCTTCGTCCTCGCCATACTCCACTCTTTGGGTACTTAATCAACCCGGGGTATGTGCCTGCTCGTGGGGATGAGTTTAGGGACCCGGCACCACAACAGGCAGGAGCACCTCAAGCTATACCTGCTGCTCCTGTTGTGTCACCGGAGGAGAATGTGGACCTTGACGCAGAATTTGGTGGTCAAGGCTTCTTTGATATGGATTGGGTGGATCCAGAGGAAAATGTACAGGTCTCGGTAGCCCAAGTGTCGACTGTGAATGTTACTAGAACAGCTGCTACGGTGGCTGGTTCTGATTCTGATGATGAAGTGGCAGAGGCGAGAAGGATTATGGTGACTCGAGAAAGACTACATGGGAAAAGAAAGAGAACAGATGATGATGACGAGTCAGACTATGAGGAAGAGGTACAACAGTTGATAAGGAGGTCAAGAAGGGAACGGATAGGTGCAGGATCAGGAGCCGGTGAGAGCTCTAGGGTGGTACGTTTCACTCCACCAGCACTATCCGGTATGACAATGGTTCCCTCATCACTACAGGTTACAAGGCCAAGCGCTACGGGTGTTCCCGTGGTGGCTACCTCGTCTACATTTGGCCTCCCACCCACTACTTTCCAACTTTCGGCTCCGGAAATAGTTTCGTTGCCGCCTCCGACTGTTACTCCATCGGAGGTCGTGGCACGCTTTATCGAGTCGACTGTTGTGGCCACTTCAAGGTTATCAATGACGATACCACCTGCGTTTACGTCTATTTCTACTTCTGAGGTCCCGGTGACATCGGAAATCCCTCCTCAGTACACTCAAGACATATCACATATGAGGTTCGATTTCGATGCAACCCTCTCAGACTCAGAACGAATAGCAGCACTTGAACTGGCCGTGGCAGAACAATCAAGGGTGAATCTTATCCAGACCCAGGCTATTCAACGCCTAGTTGCCGAGAATCAGATGCAGTCGTCCCTGCTGGTAGAACATGGAAAGATCATAGATGCTCTGAAAGAGTTCTTGGCATCTCAGGGGGAGACGAGCTGTAAAGGCGATGAGTTGAGGACCAAGAGAAGGAATGATAGAGACGATGATCCCAATGCGTCGAAAGATGCAGGTGGTGAGCTACCAAGAACTACTCAAGCTCTTGGAACTTCCACAACTCAGGGGGAGTCGACAACTGCAGCTGGTGGTGATGATGTGGTGGTGGTGGACGTAGAGGAGATGGATGATGGTTTGGTTGATGATGATGATGTATTACCGAGTGATGTGATAGAGAAGATTGGAGAAGATATTGTGATTGATTATGAGATTGAAGAGGGAGAGATAGTAGAGGAAAATATTGAGCATGACATACCATAAGTCGAGAACGTAGATATGAGTCAACAGATTGGGAATGATGAGTCTGAATGGGAAGAGTAGCCTAGATGGAAGGAAGGCTACGCTCAGTGGTTCGTCAAAACGAAGAAACCGGCGGTCCCTACAATGTTTAAGAAGAGTTGCAACATTAAAGGCTATGCTGAAGCGAAGAAAGGGATTATTTGCTGGATCTATGATGAGCAGTTGAGGCTCTTCGTGATTAAAAGGTATGACGGTATTCAGTATTTTAGAAGGATGTTAAGATCGTTGAATACACTGCCGGAATGTGAAGTAAAAGACTTAGCCAGATTGGGGTTAATCAATCGAAGTGACGATAATATGGCTAGAGTTATTGGGAAAATTGTTTGGAAAGAGAGTGTAAAAGAGAAGAAATTTGAGCTGTTAAAACCACAAAAGGGAAAACTGGTTGAAGACAAGGATAGAGGTTTGAGAGCTGATGGAAAACCTTGGATGATTATGAAGTATAAACCGATCCGGTGCCTTAAAGAAGTACCGATGAAACTAATGCCCAAGGATGTGCTTAAAGACCTAAAGTGGTGGTTTGTAGATTGTGAGACAGCTGAGGCAGTGATGGAAGACGAGGATGAACAAGAGGTGCTAAGAGTTTACGATCCGATGCATTTGGTAAACTTATCGCAAGCTGATCTGCAGGTGCTCAATGACAAGAAAATCTTTTATATTCATGCTTGGAAAGATGAAGCGAGGAAATATCAAAGAGTTGTTTCTGTTTGTGTTCGAGAAGGAGTGCATGCGTGAAGATACAAGGTTGAAGATTACAAGACACGTGTTTGAAGCTAAAGAGATGAAGCTACTGCCAAGGGGGAGTCTGTTGGTGCATGATGTCAGTAGTTCAGTGTCTAGTGTCTGTAATCGCGTTTGTAATGTTTTATGTTTTGTATAAGCGAAGTTGCTAACAAGTTCGCTGATATGGGCGAACTTGTTAGACAAGCGAAGTTAGTGACAACTTCGCCTGAACATGCCAGGCGAAGTTGTCGTGTCTATATAAGCCATCTGTTACGGCTTATTCGATAATTATCAGTTAATAGATTACGAGTTTTTGTATTCGAGAGAGAGAGTCTGTAATCAAGTGATCTTCGTATCACGTGTTTAAGGTTGGTATACAACGTGTTTGATTATATTACCGTGTGTTAATCGTATTGTTTTCTATAATCGTAACGTCTTACGTAGGGATTCCGCACCTACGTAGAACGCGATATCTCGTGTAGATCCGGCTGGGAACCTACACTTTCAACAATACAGTGCTCCCAGAACTCCTGAACAAAATGGTGTTGCGGAAAGAAGAAACAGAACATTAATTGAAGCTGCAAAGACCATGATTGTTGATGCAAATCTGCCAGTCACCTTCTGGGCAGAAGCAATCAACACTGCATGTTATGTGTAGAACAGGGTTCTTTTGAACAAGGCTTAAAATGAGACTCCATATGAGGTAATCTTTAAGAGAAAGCCTTATGTAAAGTTCTTAAAGACTTTTGGATGCAGATGCTCACTCCTGAATACAAAGGACTATATGAATAAGTTCCAATCCAAATCACTGGAATGTTTCTTTGTGGGCTATTCATCTCATGCAAAGGCTTATAGAGTCTATGTGAAGGAGCACATGGTGGTTATTGAATCTTCTGATATAATTTTCAATGAAAACCATTTCAATAATGTTGAAGGACCCAAGTGGCTATTTGACTTGGAAAAGATGATCAAATCATTCAAAATCTACAGTGAAGATATGGATGACAACATGTACAGAACCAGCTTTGAAGATAAAGAAAAACAAAGACAAGTTGATCTGGACAAGCTATGGTTATCTGTTGCTCCTGAGTCTAATGGATTTAACTTTGAAAGGAACAACCTTCAAGATACTGAAGTTGATACAAATGGACAAGATGATGCAGTGGAAGTCTCTAATGAAGGGCCAAGTGAGGTAGAGAGTGAACCAATTCAAAGTCAACAACCTGATCAGACTGAAAGGATAAACCAATTTGAAGAGAGGTTCCAGTCTTTGTTTGACTCTCTACAATTTGGGTCAAATGAAGCATCTTCATCAGAGATAAATCAAGTTCAACCAAATGAAGAATCCCAAGTGAGTATTGAAGATGATTCTGCTGTGTTAAACATGACAAATCTTGAAACAGAAGTATCTGCACAACAAGTTGTACAAACCACGTCTGTTGAAAGAAATCACCCAGCAGAAAACATAATAGGTGGCTTGCATGAAAGAGTGACAAGAAGTTCTTCTGAGAAGGCACACATCTGCCTGTATTCCTGCTTCTTATCCCAAGTTGAACCAAAGAACATTAATCAAGCTTTGAAAGACAACAGCTGGGTAGAAGCGATGCAGGAGGAATTAGCCCAATTCAGAGACTTACATGTATGGGACTTGGTTGACAATGACAAGCCCAGACGCAAGTATGCTATTGGGAAAAAATCGGTCTTCAGAAACAAAAAGGATGAAAGAGGAATTGTTATTAAGAACAAGGCAAGACTGGTAGCTCTAGGATGCTTACAAGAGGAAGGAGTGGACTTTGAAGAACTTTTGGCTCCAGTTGCAAGACTAGAAGCAATCAGAATCTTTCTGGCATATGCAGCATCCATGAATATAAAGGTATATCAATTGGATGTAAAGTCTGCATTTTTGAATGGGAAAATTGATGAAGAAGTCTATGTCACTCAACCTCCTGGATTTGAAGATTCAATGCACCCCAACAAAGTTTACAAGCTCAGCAAGGCACTGTATGGATTACATCAAGCACCAAGAGCTTGGTATGATGAGATGTCAATCATTTGTTGGAAAATGGTTTCTGCAGAGGGGCAATTGACAAGACTCTTTTCTATAAAAGAAGGAACAAAGACCTGCTGCTGCTGCAAGTGTATGTGGATGACATTATCTTTGGCTCTAAAAATGAACAAATGTGCAAAGAGTTTGAACAAGTAATGAAATCCAAGTACAAGATGAGCTCAATGGGAGAAATGAATTTCTTCCTTGGACTTCAAGTGCAACAAAAAGCTGATGGCATAAATCAATCCAAATATGTATAAGAGATTCTTAACAAATTCAAGTGCCAAGACTTCAAGACAGTGTCCACACCAATGGATACACATGAGAAAATGGTACCTGATGAAAAGGGGAAGCCAGTGGACCAGCATGAGTATAGGGCCAAGATAGGATCACTGATGTATCTTACAGCATCTAGGCCAGATATTTTGTTTGCTGTGTGTGTCTGTGCAAGATTTCAAGCTAACCCCAAGGTTTCACACATGCTAGCAGTAAAGAGGATATTCAGATACTTAAAGGGAAAAATCAGATTTGGGGATTTGGTATCCAAAAAACCTCTCTTTTGATTTGATGGACTACACAGACAGTGATTATGATGGTTGCAACATGAGCATATAATCAACCTTAAGAGGCTGCCAGTTTTTAGGGAACATGTTGGTGTCATGGCAATGCAAGAAACAGACTACAATGTCTATCTCAACTGCTGAAGCTGAATACATTGCTGCATCTGCTTGCTGTGCACAGGTTTTGTGGATTCAAAATCAACTGCTGGACAATGGTCTGAATTTCTTACTTACTCCTATCTTAATTGATAATACTGTTGCTATGTTTATTGTTAAGAATCCAGTCCAACATTCTAAGACTAAGCACATTAAAATTAGACATCATTTCATTATGGATTGTCAGGAAGAAGGGCTTATAGAAATGAAAAGGGTAGACACATCTGATAATTTGGCTGATTTGTTCACCAAACCTTTAGATAAGACCAGGTTTCATTTTTTGTTAAAATGCCTAGGAATGGAAAATGCAGATGAGGTTTAATTTAGGATGTGTGCTTAAGTGAGGTGCTTACTGATGATCTATGTTACTCACTTTGAATGTTTGCATGATAAAATTGCTATGCTTGAATGATTACTCAAATTGCATGAATCATGTTTGTGGTTGTTCTTGTGTGAAATTTCTGTTAACTTTGATAATTACAGCTGTTAGTACTTTGATCTGTGCTTGCATGATGAATTTTTATGATTCTAAGTACTTCGAGCATGAATCTGTGCTTGATGATGTGCCTATTGCTCTTCGAGCACAAGCATAGGCTTCTGTAAGACTATTCTAAGTCATTCGAGCACCGATGTCATTTCCCAATAGCTCGAGCATAGAATGCTGTCCTGAAAATTTTTGCAAGTGTTTTGAGCATGCTTCTGTGGAAGATGTGTGTTTAATGCTCTTCGAGCACAAACAATCCATACTTGAAGTTTTTCTCAAGTAACTCGAGCATGAATGTTGTTACCACTGGTCGAGCATGTACAGGTGTTCAGGATAACTTGCTTATTCCTTACTAATTACTGCTCGAGCACAAAACTAAGTTTCTCGAGCACAATCATTGAAATGATTCACTTCTAAGGTTGCTCGATAGACTTTCGAGCATGCTCGATGAAGTTCTGAGCATGCTCGACAGACTTTAGTGATAATTTGTTGTTTCTATGCTATCTGAAAGTTTGTGCTTTGATACTATGAAAGTGTGTGCTTAGTTACAAATGCTTAAATGACAACACCATATTTAAAATCGCTGTTCTTCCAGTGAACTCTCAAAGAGAAATGGTTTTTAAATGGTAAAAGTTTCTTTTTCTAAGCAACTGTTTTCGGTGACATTGAATAAGAGAAATGATAATATTATCCAAGTTCCCAGCTTCAAGGAAGCAAGAAACTGTTTTCATGGAAATTGAATCCAACATACAATGGGAAATGATAGAAAACTGTTTTAAGATAACTAACCCATGGATTTTAAGTTCAAAAGGCTTTGAGTACAGTCATTGGCAAAGTATGGTAGCTTTTCATAGTCTTTAGTTGCAATATGTGATATACACTTAAATTTGCTAAGTATGGTGTGGTGAAACATTGGAAAATAAGGTATGTTCTCTAGCATATCTCTCCGAATGATAGGCAGAAAGTGGATTATCCAATCATACACGAGCCCGTTGGTGTTTCTGGTCTATAAAAATATCTATTAAGTATTTGAGCAGAAATAAATTACTGATGTTTGGAAAACCTCTCAAAAGAAAAGAGAAAGAAAAAGATTGAAAAGTATAAAAAGATCACAAGTATAATATATATAAATAAGTTATCTGATTTCATGACTTAAAGGGCGCTAAGGGAACTACAGGGGTGGGGCATACGAGTAAGTCTTAAACATCCTGAATTTAAGGCATGTAAGTCCAGATGGCATGTAAGTCCAACATTCAACCTTACAGTCTATTATCAAAGGCATAAAATAACTACTCTAGTGTACAAAAATCAATTTTTGACCAGGGCATCAGGGGGTCGGAGTCAATTCGGGGTGATTTGGAGAAAGCTAAATACGCTTTGAGAAGAGATTAGAGGCAATCTGAAGCTATAATGATAACCATTCCTATCTTATGCTCTAATTGAATTCTAAATGTATCATAGAAAGCAATGACCATTATGCTAAGTATACCTACTGTCAACCTGACTTGAGTCAGAATAACACTGACCATGAAGTGGTGTGATCATTGTCTTAAATAGTCTGATCCCATGTTGAGATTTTTCAATTGACTTAAAATGAATTTTATTTTTGAACTGGATTTTGATATATTATGTCACCTTAAACTAATTGCTCATTTGATTTACTGTTATGAAATGATTATTCTTTGGTAAAATTTAAAATTTTGAGCACAAGACATGATTACTCATGTCTTGAATCATTGGCATAAAAGTTGTGGTTCTCAAACTGAATTGAAATTTAAGTTAAGTGTTTCGAGCAAGGAAATTGTACTTGCTTATGCATTGCGGCTTCAAGTATACTATGAAATGTGTGAATTGACTATCTGTTTCGAGTATGACATGAGACGTTGTGCTGTTAAGTGTTTCGAGCATGCATCTTATCTTCGAGCACCTGATATGTTATGAAAATTGGTGCTATGTGTTTCGAGCATGATGCATAGTCGAGTAAGGTAAGATTACTAGTGTGACTCGATTGAATATTGAATGAATTTTAACAAGTACATTCGAGCACACTACACCTCGAGTATGACTCAATGCTCTTCAGTAAATTACTTTGTCTCACTGGTAATCGAGCCTAAGTCTAGAAGAATATTTCTTTGTCTCACTGGTTGTACCATGTACTCGAGCAAGGACGAAGAATATTCCAAGTACATCGAGCAAGAGTTGTACCACGTACTCATGTACAGGGGGAGCCAGGTTTTACTTTGGCTGTATGCTCGAGCAAGGGAGGTACATTAAATTTGAAATTCAATCCGGGCTGCACTACACTTGAATGATAATTTTGGGGATCAGCCATCTTACTCATTCCCACGGCTGCTACGAGTCTTTCAAGAGAATATGGGCTACCAAGGAGGAGTTAAGGAGGGGCAATTTCAAAAGGGAAGTTTTCCCTTAGTCTACAGGTTCCTGATCCATCACGTCATACAGTCCTTATCTCCTCGGAGAGGGACATGGACTTTATTGAGCAGAGAGCTTGGCACTCTCACTGTAGCAATACTATACAGGCAACCTTTTAATGTTTCAAGGCTTATCTTTCAAGGATTGGTTTCGAATGCAGAGAAGGCAGAAGGACACAGATTCCTCATGTATCCAAGATTTCTACAGATTTTAATAGACAGGGTATTGCCTAATCTTCAGAAAACTGGTGAAGTGTTGAGGCTTCAGGATCCAAACATTTGCAAAAGAATGAAGGATGCTCAGAGCAAGTTTGTTGAAGATGATGAATGGGATTTACTACCATGGTTGCTCGTACCAGCATTTAAAGCTATTAATGTACCAAGGACTCCAGGGAATAGTGATGTTGAAGACAGTGATGGTGCAAATGATGATGGTAATGGTAATGATGGTGATGATGGTGCTGAGGGTGGAAATGACATGATGATTGGTAATGATGATGCTGCACAGGAGGCAATTGAGATAGGTGTGCCTTTAATTGAACAGGCTGCACATGAGGAAGTTATTGCAGAGGTAGATGTGCAGGAGGAGACCGATGAGCAGGATGAGGTTCTGGTTAACCAAGATGCAGAGCCGATGGATGAGGATGTTTTTGTCGCTCGAGTTGTATCAGGTGTTGCAGACACAGTTAACAAGATAACCCCACCAGACTCACCACCACCTGCAGTTCACCATGTTGACACAGAGTCTGTTGAGACAGAGGCTGAAGATGAAGATGTTACCTCTTCACCATCCCCTACTGAACCTGCTCTGTCTGATACCAAACAATCTGATGATATTCCTGTTCTTACTCCACCTACATCTCCACTACAAGTTCCATTACAACCCATCCCAACCCACTCAAGATGCACATATCCAAGTTTAGACTGCTGCTGATGCTAACCCACCAACTCATTCAATCCCATCTTCTGAACCATATAGAGTTCCATCTCCTGAAACTACAGAGTCTAAACTATTCTCTGAACCCGCGTCAAAGCTAAATCTTGAAACCCCACCATCATGCCCCAATCTTTACGATGTTGTTTGTGAAAATGCCAAACTTGAGTTTGAAAACATAATGTTAAAAGAACAAAATGCCATTTTGGCTACACGGAACTCGGCTTTGGAAGCTGCTCTGAATGAAGCATTAATGAAGATTCGAACCCTTGAGGGGCAGTCTGAGGTTGAGAAGACCTCCGATGCACCAAAACAGGGGGAGAAACCTGAAGGCATAGAGAGCTTAAAGGTAATTGAAGAAATGTATGAGAGTACTGATGAAGAGATTGTGGAGGTTGGTCAATCAAATGCTTTAAACATGATTAATCAAGCATATGATGAGGAAGATTCGGATGTTGAGGGGGAGGAGAAAGAAAAGGAAGAAACAGAAGAAGAAATTATGAAAAGAAAAGCAAAGGGAAAGGGGGTTGCACTTACAGATGATGATCTACATCCCCTGCCCCAACATACAGTTCAATTTGATGACATTCTGTACAAAGAAAATGTAATTGATTCAGATGTTGCAGAAGCTGAATCTGTAAAGACAGCCATAAACTTAATGAATGAAGAATTAGAGGCTTTGGAGAAAGAAGAAGAGGAGGATTTTCCTCAGGATGTGCTTGAGGCACTCATAAAGATAAAAAAGAAAAAGGAGGCAGATGAAAGGAAATTGAAAGAAGCTGATGAAGCAATAAGAGCTATAATTGATGCATTGAAAGAGAGTATGAATGTTGATGAGAATGAGAAAGACAAAACTGAAGAGTCAGTAGAAATCGAGACTGAAATGCCTGAAACTGAGGGTGAAGTTGAAAAAGAAAATGAACAAGAAAAGGGACTGGGCATAAGAGAAGAATCTGAGACACCAAAGATGCCATGGAACATATATGTAAAGTTCATCTCTAAATTGGTAATGCTTAGGACACACTTTGACATCCTCCTACACCCTGAAGACTTCAGACCAGAAACTGTGGCTGTTGCAAAAAGAGCTCAAGAAGAATACAGACAAGAACAGTGGAATAAAAGCCAACTTCTGATCAAGGACATGCCTGAGCCAACTGTAAGTGAAGTACTTGATGAAGATGCAGCTAGAACATAATCAATAACAGAAGATGTTTATGGAGGAACTGTCTGACACTTCAGAATCAGTTGATGAGGAGATTATTCTAGAAGGACTAGAGGTTGAATCACATCAACCTATCACTCCCACTCAATCTAAATCAAATTTGAAAAGGAAAGACACATTTGAAATTGAAACACCAAAGCCCAAAAGACAAAAATCTATAAAGAAGATGGTGTATAACATAAGGATAACCAAGCTTGAAGAAAGGAGAAGAGCTCAATCCACACGAAATGATGAACCAATGATTGAGGCTCTTCATAACCTTGAAGAAGTAATTGACTTAAATGAAGATGAGGAAGGGTTGAAAGAAACTGAGAAAGAAATTGAAGATAAAGATTATCTGATCAGCTTGGGATATGATCCACTATATCTCCAAAGACTATCAAAAGAAGATATAGCAAAAGAAGCTGAGGGGTGGAGAATAAGGAAAACGAAAAGAGAATTGCTGATGAAGGCTGGTCACAAGCCTATATTCCTTAATCTGCAGCCATTTGATAAGATTGACAGAATGTACAAAGGGGCACTAGTAGATGATATATCTGACTATGTGAAGAAGGTGTCCAAGAAGAGGGAGAGGGAAGAAAATGAGTTAAAGGAATTTAACAGCAGTAAGAAAAGGACTGAGAAGAAAGCAAGGGATGAAACAGAATATGAATCATTGAAGGCAAAACACAATGATATAAAATTTCTCCAACTGTACGGATACAGTTACAACTTCTTAATAAATCTCTCTCATGAAGAACTGAAAAGAAAAATTCAACTTGTAAAAGCCTCTCATAAAGACAAAAAAAGTCAGGAAGAATATCAAAGAGAACAAGAGCTAAAATTGAGATTGGCGAGAGAAAGAGAGGAGGCTAAGAAGAAGGAAGAAGAGGCAAAGAAGTGGTGTGAAGACCCTAAGAGGGTAGATATGTTAAAAAGGATTGTGATGGAGAAGGGAGTGACAGAAGAACAATTTCAGAACATGCTTCTTGAACAATTAATGGAAATATATAATAGAGAGAAGAAACTGTATATTGAAACACAGAGAAAATTGCAGGAAGATAAGAGGAGAGATGAAGAAGAAGTACATGCTGAAATGATAAGTGCTCTCCACAAGAAGGGAGTACAAATATCAAGGTTGTTGGTGCAAACAGAAGAAACAATTAAAAGATGGTATGTAGAAGATGGGCTCGATAAAACAAAGACAACTCAGATAGGGAGCTCGAGCAGAACCCCAAGGTTTGAGAGTGTGAGGCCTGTGCCGCCAAGGAACTTAAATTTGCCTACACATCTCTACTTCAACAAAAGATCAAAGACCTTAAGGGCTATAACTGAAGATAAGGAAGAACATCTTATCATCTTTAGGGATGATTTGAGAAATTTCACAAAGGAACAACTGACCAGGATGACTGAACTGACCTTGTATGACAATCAAATTAGAAGTCAGCCATCTGGTCAACAAAGGAATGATCTTTCTAAATTCTTAAAAGAACAGGCAGAAAGGGGATTCCCATTCCTGAAGAAAAAGAAAATAGAAATTAGAAGTCAGACAGAGAGGGAGAAGAGGAACAAGAGGATAAATGAAGTACACACATCTGAGCTCTCCCTCTTTGACTTGAAGAAACAAAGAACACAAGCAAGCAGCTCACACCACAAAAGGAAGACCTTGAAAGAGTGCTTGGCTATGAGAAAGGTTACGCACGAACCAAACTCAGAGGTACAAAAATTCGGGAGAATCACATACATAACATACAATCAACACGATGATTCCACTACCTTGAGAAATGAGTCTGGAATACCTATTGCGGTAATAAGACATGATGAAGATCTCAAATTCATGCATCCACAAGACTTACAAGATCTAATTAATGCAAGCTTTCCAAGTGATACCTCCGATTCCTCAGAGCTTGACATGCTCAAACAAAGGGCTGCCTATGTCAAGAGACTAAAGGAAAGATCTGATGCTAGGAGCAGAGGGAGAAGATAAAAGAATGGAGCAAATTGACGATTGTTTTTGTTTCTGTTTATCTTTGTAAACTTTTTAATTTTATTTTGTGTTTGATGAATGAAAACTTTAATTTGTAATGCCCAAGAGGCAGAATTCCTAATTATGTAATGAAATGACATGTTCTTGAATGATATATATTATATATCTGATACATGTGTAACTCTATGTAGGTATGTTTTGGTGCATCTGAGCTTGTTCCAATCTAGGGGGAGATTGTTGGGTCGGATTTTTGATAAAGAAGATTGGAATCTTCTCAACATCCTCAGAAAATGGCTAAGTATGGACTTCGAGCAAGCTTTGGCGATCGAGCATGGTTTTACTACTTCGAGCAAGGTCTTCAGAACCTTAAATGGTTGATTCTTCTAAGTGTTAAGGCTTCGAGTAAGCTACACTTTAACGAGCAAGAGTATTCTTCTATCGAGCATGGATTGCCAATCGAGCAAATAGCTTGATCATACAAGTTTTAACCAAGTGTTACGAGTACAGGATGATCGAGCACATGGTGACAAGCATGGATACAACAAGAAGATGTCAAGTGATCAAAGCAAGGACTTCGAGCACAGTTCAGTTCTCGAGCAAGATTTACATCCGAGTATGCTAAAGATTGCTGAATAAGTATAACTGAAGACATCAAGAAGAATGAGCTTGCTCGATGGACTAGTTTGAGCAAATCATGGACAAGTCAAGAAGAACGAAGCTTACTGGAGGAGAATATATTCTCCGAAAGAGAATATATTCTAAGTAAAATATGCTCGAAGATACTCATCGAGCATACCTAGCATAGTGAGTCTGCTAGAGCAAGATTCTTATCTTGCTCGAGGACTCAACACTTGTATTATTTTGTGTTTCATTATGTAATGATTAGGAACTTCTAGAAGGAATATCAGGGTCTATAATATAAGGTCCTATGTTTCCATTTAGAGCACGGTTTTTCACATGGCGCTATGTACGGAAAACATTTTAAAAGAATATTGTTTCCTCGTATAGCCGCCACCACCTGTGCCGTCACACGAAACCCTAGACATTCCTTACACTGTTTCATTAATGAGTTATTAAATACAGTGAATCTTTGTCTTGAAATCGTTCTTACTGATTATTCATTTACGTTTCGTGTTTATTTTTTATTCCTTCACTCCTTCGTTCCCACTTGTTGGATAGCCTGATTCCGCTGGGATATTCAACAGGCCTTTGGGTAAACAGAGTCGGTGTGTTCTTGTCAACCTTTCGATGTTTCACCCGACTCACAGTCCTGACAATTTCTTTGATGCTGGAAGTTCTGGTTCTGATTTTGGTAAAATTGATTCTGATTTACTTGGTTACCAGCTTGCTTTGGCATGTTGCACTATCTTGCAAAGTGTCCTGGTTGTTGACAGTTGTAGCAGATTGCTTTTGATTTGTCAAAACCTATTCTTTCGTTTGGTCCATTGAAGCTTGATCTTCCAGTTCTGTTGTATAATCTATTGCTTCTTACAGCCAACATGGCTGCCTGCCACTTTATGTCCATATCCTCCAAGTCATCAGCAACTATTTGTTCAAAATCTTCCTACACAATGCTTGTGTTTATCAGATTCTTGGCCACAAAGGCATGATATGACTCAGTAAACATGGAGAACAAAGCTTGGTAATCTGTTCCTTTATTTGTGTTGTTCTGCACAAATGTTGACTGACCACTTGCTGTTGAGGCCACATCATCTTCTATTAGCTGAACATTAAATCTTGGCTGACCACCACAAGTTGTATTTGTCTCAGATGGTTCTTCAACAATAGGCTGCTGGTTTTTGATTGAGAGATTTCCCATAGGAGCTACTAGAGCATTGTTCACTTGAAAACTTGGTTTATCTTCCCTAATCATGTGGTTTTCGATCATCTCATGTTCAGCAGCCTCTAGAAATGCAATTACATCATCCAACTTATAGTTGGGGAAACTTACCTTTTCCTTGATGAATTTGCTGGCTGTGTAGCACCCACTAGGCAAAGATGATAAAAGCTTCTTGTTCAGCTCGAAATCAGAGATCTGCAGGTCAGTTGTTCTTATGTCATTAACAATCACCATGAACCTTTGTAGGACTGATTATAGTCTTTCTCCATCTTTAAACTTGAACCTATCAAGCTGTTGCTTCAGTCTATCTTTCTTGGTATCTCTCAGTTCAGTATTTCCTTCAAACATATCAATAACTGCATCATACATTTCTTTAGCAGTTTTGTGATGGTTGATGGTTGTCAGTATCTCCCATGACAGACCTAACTTTAGCATAGACAGAGCCTTATCATCCCGTTTCTTCATTTTAAGCTCAACGGTGGCATTGTTGTTCGGAGCTGTTAAGGGAACATAGTTTCCATTAGTGATAGAAGTCTAAAGCTCTCGGTCGTTGTAGTTTACAGCTGCTTCGACGAGCACCTTTGATTTGATAAAATTTTCTTGTCCAAGAAATTTGGAATTTTGTTGGTAGAGACTTCTTGGTCTACCATTTCAGTAGATCTGGGTTTTGAAGTAGAAAAACAGAATAAAGCTTCAAGCTTTTTCACGAACCTTCTGTCCCGAGGCCTTCAGCGAGCTTCCAAAGCTCTGATACCACTTTTCAAGACCATGATTCGGGTGAAACCTTAGAAAAGGTTGACAAGGACGTAACGACTCTGTAACCCAAAGGCCTATTGAATATCCTGGCGGAATCAGGATATCTAACAAGTAGGAACGAAGGTGTGATATAGCGGACACGAAATGATAATAAATAGTCAATAAGAATACAATCAAAGACAAAGATTCACTGCATTTAATATATCATTTAATACACAGTGAAAGGAATGTCTAGGGTTTCGTGTATGACAGCGGCGGCAGCTGTACGAGGAAACAAATAGAATATTCTTTTTGGAATGTTTCTCGTATTGTGTGCGTCGTTATCCGTGCCCTAAATGGAAACCTAGGACTCTATTTATAGACCCTGACATTCCTTCTAGAAGTTCCTAATTATTACATAATGAAAGACAAAATAAATACAAGTGTTGAGTCCTCGAGCAAGATAACAGTCTTGCTCGAGTATACTCACTATGCTAGGTATGCTTAATGAATGTCCTCGAGCATACTTTACTTAGAATATCTTCAGTGAAGATATTCTCCTCCAGCAAGCTTCATTCCTCTTGACCAATCCTCGCTTTGCTCGAAATAATCCATCGAGCAAGCTCATTCTTCTTGATCTCTTCAGTCTTGTCCTTAGACTTATTCAGCAATCTTTAGCATGCTCGGATGTAAATCTTACTCGTGGAACTGAACTGTGCTCGAAATCCTTGCTTTGATCACATGACATCTTCTTATTGCATCTATGCTTGTCCCTATGTGCTCGACCATCATGTGCTCGTGACACTTGGTTAAAACTTATATGATCAAGCTGTTTGCTCGATTGGCAATCCATGCTCGATAGAAGAATACTCTTGCTCGTTGAAGTGTAGCTTGCTCGAAGCTTTAACACTTAGAAGAATTAACCATTTTAGGTTCTGAAGACCTTGATCGAGGTAGTAAAACCATGGTTGATCGTTTAGGCTTGCTTGAAGTCCACACTTAGCCGTTTTCTGAGGAGGTTGAGAAGATCCAATCTTCCTTATAGAAAATCCAACCCAACAATAAAGTTGTTAATCATATATTCATAGACTAGTTTGAGACCCGTGTATTACACGGTTAATTAATGAAAATTACAATATTTAAACGTTAAACAAAATACAATCAATAACACAAATATCATATACTGTTAATACAATTACAACTTTCATTAAAATTACAGGAATTACAAAACAAACATTATGCAAGTAGTTTACAAATAAGAAAAAATTTCCTTGTACCCTACATTTGTGGTTATATTGGTCAGATCACCTTGTTTATCAAGAATCAGAATCTTGAGCCCACACTTGCTTGTAACTCTTGACAAGGCGACGTATAGCTGTCCATGTGAGAACACGGGTTCTTTCAAGTACTAACCAACTATAGATAATGATTGACCTTGGCTTTTGTTTATGGTCATCGAAAACATACTGCAAGGGGAAACTGTCGTCTTTGAAATTTATATGCTATTTTGTTGTCTGCTGGAGTCAGTGGCGATCTATGGATCAAAACTGTATGTCTAATGTTAGTTTCAGAAATAATTTTCGCTTCAACTACACTAGTACCCAAAGATATAATATGTAGTCGAGTACCGCTACATAAGCCTTCTTTCTAGTTAAGATTTCTAAGGAGCATAACAGGAACACCAACTATTAATAAAAGTGAAATGATGGAGTTTTTCAAAAAAAAAAAAAACCTAATTTGATAAATATTTTTGAATCCCCTGGTTTTGGTAAATACTTTTTTCACACCCCCTGTTTTAATGAAAAACTCAATAATTTATTGATTTATATTTAGCATAATTAGTCGTTTTATCTAGAATATTCTAAAATAATTATTCAATTGTATAACAGTGACCTGACTAAATATAATTGAATTGATAAGGAATGTTTTGAAAGTTTAACTATTAATACAGTTAAATTAGGTGATAATTTAAGAAGTAGTTGCAAAACTTATTTGAATTATAATATATTTCCCTATAATTGAAAATTGTGAGAGTTGATAAGAGGTTGACAAGTGGTACATAGGAGTAGTTATTTATTAGGATAGTAAAATGCTAAAAAAGTTAAATTCATTTGCAAATTTAACAATTTTGTAACAGTCTGGTTGTAGTAGAACAGTGAAAAATGTGATAGTAATTCATATGTTATTGTTATATGAGAGTAGAATAGAATAGAAGACCCATAAAACAAAGGATAAAAACAGTGGATAATGATTTAAACCAAAATTTATATCAAAAGTGAAGTACAACTCTTTTAGTTTTGAAAATATGATGAACAAATAGTTTCAACTAAAATTTTTTTATTTTTAATAATAATGTAGTAACAAAAATTTAATAAAAAAAGTATTAATATTTAAGATAATACTTATAAACAATGGTGTCTGTGTCAATAAACTTGTTAATAAATGCATCAATGTCATAAACTTGAATCCATGTAAATCACCACCACAATTTTCGCTGGGTATAACAGATGACTTGAGAAAGAGATTGAGTTTTTTTGTCATTATTCATCTGCTTGTATTTAGTACTTGAATTCGTGTAAATAAACATGATTAATAATACTAATCTATTGTGATTAATGAATATTTTAGGAAGTTGTTACAATATTTATTTAATTTGGTATATCTCAATCTCTATAATTATTTGTGGCTTTCCAAATAATAAAATAATTCGGATTTATATATAATTAAGCTTGGTAAATAATTTGACCGGATTAAGCAAACGAATTTTTAGGGATAAACATCAAGTTAAAAGGCAAAAAAGTTAAATGTTAAAAAGAGAAAACAACCTATAAATCTTGTAAATGTTTAATATTAAAAAATATTATGTTTTAAATAATATGTTACCTCTAGGATTGTAGCTTTCCAAAATAAACATAAACGGATTTTTGGGAAATATGGTAAATATTTTGACCTGATTAACAAAATTTTAGTTTTGAATTTATGGCTTTTAATTTATTGTGTTAAATTTATCTTTTAAAATTTAGAGAAAAGTATGGTAGATAAGGACACAAAATTATAAGTTTTAACACATATATTGAAAATGAGTTAAAAATAGGAGAATGGATGAGAGAGTTACAAGTGTCACAAAGTAGTACTCTTTTATTAGAGTAGTAGATATTTAAAAGTAGAGCAACAAGTATTTGTATGAAGATATACTTGTGATTTGTTATTATGGGCGGATCAAGAAAATTTTCTTATGGAGGGAACAAAATAAATTGGGTACTATAAAGTGGGTCGGGGCCAACTGACCATGACGTACACCTTAGATTTGGGTTTTTGGATTAGAGGGGGTTCAACCAAGTAATATGATATTATTCAAATTTAACATGTTAGTATTTACACTCACAAATCAGGATATTTCTACCGGAGGGCCACACTAATTTTTGTTTAAGTTTATAAAACCAGCTATTATAAAGAATAGGATAATAAACAAAGATAAATATTTTTTTTTAATTTTCAATAAATTAGTAAACAATGTGAAATTCTAATGCAACTTTGCATACTTACACACTATCACATGTCACCGTCTTTCAAGCTAGCATTTACTAGAAAAAAAAATAAAAAAATTAGGCCTATTTTAAACTTTTACTGGGCTTTGAGCTTAAATTTACCAAAGTTAAAGTTAACAACTACGGTCCACTTTCCTCTTCATTTATCAATGGCAATTAACCTGTTCACATAAGCACCTACGCAACCATAGTTAACCAAGCTCCGGATCACCATCTTCGTTTTCATTTTCTTTCCCCCCCCCCCCCTCTCTCTCTCTCTCTCTCTCTCTCTCTTTGTTATCTCTATTAACTGGTGGAAACCAACTGATTTTTGTCTCATCGTATACTACCGCGCACCTAAAAACACGACACTCCGGCAGCCGGACGGTGGGCACCGGCCCACCGTCGTTAAGCCATAAATCCGCCCCTGTTACACCATGATACGTTAATACGTAATCTATATATTTGTTTGTAATGGATAAAAACAAAGAACATCTTGTTTAGAAATTTTTTTAGCATAACTTCTTTTACATGAAGACATATTATTATAACGATCTATGTTGTATAATTTTAGTATATGATATACATGTTAAGTTATCATTCTTTTATATAAATAGTGTTGAATAGAATAACTAAATCAAAGTTATGGTTTATTATCACTAACATGAAAAAGTATAAAGATTCTTAGATATGGAGGTTTATAGTGATTTTATATATGTATTTCCGAGGAAATATTGAAAAACCATGAAACTTGTTTAGTTTCAATCTATTCCCTAGAGTGAAGGTGATTATGAATTGATCGTTGTGATCATGGACATAATTGAGTAACCGTAATGATGGTCATGTTAATAATGAGATCTACCATCAGAGGTTTAAAAATATTTACGTAAATAATGAGATCGTCCACCAGAACTGACAAAGATATTGATCATATACGAGAACAAATTATGCAATAAATAAGTGAAATCACAAGATCACTTGAGCGGATGATACAATGTTCTCTCATAAATATATAAAAGCGTTTATGGAGAATAGATTGATTGCCTTTCATTGATAACAATAATCCCTTTATATAGGGAGAGAATACAATGATACCTATCTCTAATGAGGAAACATAATCACCCTATAATTACATAAGATAAATACCAATAATACAAATAATATATCTTCTAAATATATTCTAATAATATCGGCTAAGTCTCCCCCGCAGTTTGAACGGGCGTAGGACAGACGTTCAAGCTGGAACGAAAAAACTGAAACAATTGGCGTGACAAGCCCTTGGTGAAAATATCCGCATATTGCAATGGAGAGGGGACATGAAGAACGCGAATATCCCCAACATGAACTTTTTCCCGAACAAAGTGAATGTCAATTTCTATGTGCTTCGTTCGTTGATGTTGAACCGGGTTATCGGACATGTAAACAGCTGAAACGTTGTCGCAGTAGACCACCGTAGCCCGACGGAGCAGGAGATGTAATTCCAGCAACAAGTTGCGTAACCAAGTCGCCTCCGCAACCGCATTAGCAACACCCCTATATTCCGCCTCTGCACTAGAACGTGATATTGTAGGTTGGCGCTTGGAGGACCAAGAGATTAAATTATCCCCAAGGAAAACACAGTACCCACTAGTAGAACGACGGGAGTCTGGACAACCTCCCCAATCAGCATCTGAGTAAGCAACCAAAGAAGTGATGGTAGATTTACGTAATCGAATACCATAGTCAACAGTGCCTTGTAGATACCGCAAGATGCGTTTTAAGAACGCAAAATGGGGATCACGAGGTTCGTGCATAAACAAGCAAAGTTGCTGAACCGCATAAGAAATGTCGGGACGAGTAAACGTCAAATATTGTAAAGCGCCTGCAAGACTTCGATATAAAGTAGGATTAGCAAATAGTAACCCATCCGAAGCACTAAGCTTGGAAGACAAGTCAACAGGGGTGGTACATGGTTTACAAGAAGACATAGATGCACGAGAGAGAATGTCCTTCACATATTGCGATTGATCCAAGAAGAACCCGTCAGATTGTTGTGTGACCCTGATCCCCAAAAAATGAGATAGCGGACCCAAATCGGTCATCGAGAATTCCCGTGATAGCATACGAATGATATCCTGTAGTAGGTCATTGGTCGAGGCAGTTAACACAATATCATCAACATACAAAAGAAGATAGGCGGTTTGAGATCCCCTTGAAAAAATGAACAAAGAATTGTCGCACGTGCTGCTGAGAAAACCTTGCGATACTAAAAATGTGGCAAATCTGGTATACCAAGCCCGAGGCGCCTGTTTAAGTCCATAAAGAGACTTTTTCAACCTGCATACAAAATTAGGATAACGCCGATCCACAAATCCTGGTGGTTGATGCATAAAGACAGTCTCATTTAAGTTGCCATGCAAAAAGGCGTTCTTGACATCTAACTGATGTACTGGCCAAGAACGAGAGATAGCAATAGAGAGAACGGTGCGTATAGTTGCCGGTTTGACCACCGGACTGAAGGTATCGTCACAGTCAAGTCCCGCAGTTTGTGACTTACCATTAGCCACTAGCCGAGCTTTGTAACGCTCAAGGGACCCGTCAGATTTAAACTTATGGCGAAAAAGCCACAGGCACCGGATAACTGGCCGATCGGCCGGTCTAGGGACGAGTTCCCATGTCTCATTAACCTGTAAAGCACTAAACTCAGCCTGCATGGCAGACATCCAATTAGGGTCGGCAAAGGCTTTGGCATAAGAGGTGGGGACCGGGGAGATCGTGGTGGTAACAAAGGTACAGTGGGCTTTGGAGCGGGTGGTCATGGGGTGTGTGTTTGTAGGTTGGAGGGGTACGGTTGTGGTGGCAGGGGACGGCGTGGGGGTGGGGTTTGGATGGGACGGAGCGGTATTGGGCTGTTGTGAAGGTTTAGGACGACGAGCATATGTATATAGGACTGGGGGCTGCGGTGAGGGCTGCTGGGTGGGGCTGCTGTGGGGCTGCTGTGAGGGCTGAGTTTGTGGGTAGGCTGTGGGAGATGCTGGTGGACTGAAAATGAACCCGGGGGGTATGGCATCATCAAGGAATGAGTAGCGGGATGTTGGTGTAGAGATGGTGTAAGGGAATGTGTGCTCGTCAAAGGTGACATGACGGGAAATGTGGACCTTACCCGTGGTAGGGTCAAAACACCGATACCCACGGAAGTCAGATGGGTATCCGAGAAAAATGCACCGGACTGCCCGTGGGTGGAGTTTATGTGGTTGGTTTGCCGATGTGTTAGGGTAGCAAGCACAGCCGAACACTCGTAAGTGGTCGTAGGTAGGGTGGCGAAGGTATAAGGTGAATGTGGGAGTGTAAAAGTTTAGTCGTTTAGTTGGAAGTATATTGTGTAAATAAGCGGCGGTGTGAAGTGCTTCTACCCAAAATAAAGGTGGAAGATGGGCGTGAATGAGTAAGGAGCGTATGATGTCATTAAGTCGACGAATCATGCGTTCCGCACGGCCGTTTTGGGAAGAGGTTTGAGGGCAGGAGAAACGGAAGAGAAGACCGTGTTGGTGAGCAAAGTCTTTGAAGGCATGGTTATCGAATTCCCCCCCGAGATCACACTGAAAGGTTTTGATGTAGCGGTTAAACTGGGTGGCTATGAGGCGGTGAAATTTGGTAAATGTGGTAAAAGTTTCGGATTTATATTTTAAAGGGTACACCCACACGAAGTTGGAAAAATTGTCTATTAGGACCATGTAATATTTAAAGCCGGTTTTACTAATAATAGGAGATGTCCACAAATCACAATGTATGATATCAAAGGGAGCAAACGTAAAAGAAGTAGATTCATAAAAAGGTAAACGTTTACTATTGGCTAAATGACAAGAATTGCAAAAAGTAGAAAGCTTGTTCGAATTACATGGAAAATTAAAATTGCGAGACAAAATATCAAAAACTTGTTTGCCGGGGTGGCCAAGACGGTCATGCCAAGGCAAAGTAGCAGCGGTGATGAAGCAAGCTTGTGGTGGTAATGTTGGAGGAGTGACTGGATAGAGGTCGCCCGTACTATTGTGGCGGGAAAGGAGCCGCCCCGTTTTGAGATCCTTCAAGGAAAAACCAAAAGGATCAAATTCAATAGAAACATTGTTATCACGGGTGAATCGGCGGACAGACAATAAATTTTTAATGATATGTGGGCTATAAAGTAGGTCAGGTAGGATATAATTTCGGTTATGTATTGGTAGGTAACCAGTGCCGGAACCCGCAATTGGTAAGTACTGTCCGTTGCCGACTAATAGTTTAGTGTTAACAGGAAATAAGTCAGGGCGATGAATCATACCTTGGTTGTCAGTGACATGACGTTCAGCACCTGTATCCATGAAGGGAGTCGGGTCCGCGTATCCAAGATTAATGTTGTTCACGGCAGCACTTAAGTCAGATGGGCATAATGCATTGAAACCAGGAGGAGCTGCCATTTGTGGGCTGTAGGGTGTAGGACACGGGTACCCGGTGAAGTTGGCGGAGGGTGCCGGCTGAGGTGTATTGGGCCGCCAATTGGGCTGAGTCGGGTATGGGCAAGGTGGAGTATTCCACCAAGCCCACTGTGGGTAATATTGCTGGCCCGAAAAATTGTTAAAGGAATGAGTAGAACTGTTACCTCGGTAGCCTCTCCCGCGGGATCCTCTGCCACGATAAGGTTGATTGTTGCGTCCTCGACCA
This sequence comes from Bidens hawaiensis, assembly GCF_021521415.1. Lineage (NCBI taxonomy): Eukaryota > Viridiplantae > Streptophyta > Magnoliopsida > Asterales > Asteraceae > Bidens > Bidens hawaiensis. Next base: position 961,195 of record NW_027491323.1, read on the forward strand.
CGACCACGGTACGGAGTTCCGGATTGTGGGGGCGGGATGTTGTCCCGAGGCTGTGGAGATGGATGTTGGGTATCAGCCGAGTGTTGAGGCTGAGGTGCTGCGGGGGTTAGAAGTACCGTGGACTGGTGTTGTCGTGCTGCCTGTCGAATGACTTCATCATTCAGCATAGCTACAGCCGTGTCCCAATCAACTGCTTGAGAGTTGATCAAGGAAGCGGTTGTTTCGAATTCCTTAGAGAGGCCACGAACAAGCTGTAGTACGAGACGATCTTCGGTTATTATCTGGTCTACATCAGCGAGTTGATTGGCAAGATTTTTGAGTTGCTTGCAATAATCATCAACGGAACTGCAAGCGGGAAGAGTGAGGTTAACAAACTGAGTTTCGAGGGCAGCAGCTTTGGCACGCTTGTTACTACGAAAAATCTTTTCGAGTTTCAGCCATGTTTGACGAGCCGAAGCTTCGGTGTCCAATATGCGGTGTTGATACTCATCTGAGACGCAGCTGTAAATCCATTGCGAGACCAGCGCGTCCAACTCTTTCCAGGCCGGGTAAGCAGGATCGGTGACAGCCGGAGGAGGGGTATCATCGAGATGATCGATCACCCTATAAGCAGTCGCATTAAACTTGAATAATTTGATCCAGGCTGAGTAGGTCACCTTATCGCCATCAAGGGTTCGAATTTTGGACTGAATATTGTTTACAGAATATGCAGGATGTAAAGAAGGGTTTGAGTTGGGAAGAATGAGGGGCCTATCTGGTTTAGACATGGCTGCCGAATGCTTTTGTTACAAAACTAGGGTTTTGTTGGAAGAAGAAAAGAGATAGGTATTCAGAACCGAGGCTCTGATACCATAAAAGCGTTTATGGAGAATAGATTGATTGCCTTTCATTGATAACAATAATCCCTTTATATAGGGAGAGAATACAATGATACCTATCTCTAATGAGGAAACATAATCACCCTATAATTACATAAGATAAATACCAATAATACAAATAATATATCTTCTAAATATATTCTAATAATATCGGCTAAGAATATAGTCATGTATCAAAGAAGCATGATACATATACAATCATAAACATAAAGTATATGGATCATGATTATTTTGGCATGGCCGGTTTGACCACACCGAGTCAATGATGTGAAATTTATTGAAGAACCAAAAGATTCTTCCTAATAATTATACATGTAATATTGCTCTCAATATGAATTATTTATTTACCAACCGAAAGATGGTGTGAATCCCTAAATGTTATGGAATTATATATTACATTGTTCCCAATGCAAGTAACTGCTATGTGAATGTATGTGAACCGTTGAATCATGGTGAGATGAAATCCTGACATAATAAGTATGAGAAAAGCTTCTAGAATGGGAAGTTAGCAGCAGTTGTTTGTTTTCAACTCATTCATCACGTCGCGCCTTCTCCGCCATACTCCCGGTGATTAGGGAAACGGCGAATTAAAGGTTAGGACACTATATATATTAACCACCACTCTTCGTTCACACCTTTTATTTACTTAAAAAAATGGCTTCCTCACTCTTTTCTTCTCGATCATTTGCCACGAGTTCCAGGCTCGAAAAGAGAGGTAAAATTCACCTTGCCTTTTACTCCTGGCTCTGATTGCTCCAGCGTCGCGGACTCCGCCTGTAACACCCCAACCCAGAAACAGGTTGACGTGCCACTATTAAAGATATCACATCAAAGCCACAATCCAAATTACAATAAATTAAAGCAACCTAAGTCATATTATTAAACCCAAAAATTGAATTAACTTTTAAAATCTTGAACCTCATTAGTCTCTCTCATCACTAACTTTCCCGAGTCCCGGATTACCTGTACACAAATAGGAAAAACACAACAAGGAAAATACGGCTGAGCCAAAAATTGCCCAGTAACGGAAAGAATAATAGTATAGGTAAGGACGGACAAAGGAAAAGAAAGTCTAAGAACTTTGATTTAAACTTGAAACCAACTTTTTACTGAGAAAAATACTAAACATAAACTGACGCATAATCCGATACTTGGTCGGAACAAAATCAAACACATACAGAAACATATCTGAACATATACACACATCAAACCACGTGACTACACATATCAAGAACTCAAAAGTCGTGTGAGAAGGAAACACACATGAGCCTAAACAGAACAGACTGGTACACAGCTAGCTAGTCCATGCACCAATGAAACGGTGAGCGTGGCGTACACCCATTGTTCCCTCTCCACACAACAAACGCAAACTTAGAGCTAAGATCGATCTATAAAACTCCAGGGGCCAAAGTACTACCAAAGTACTAGCTAGAGACGCCGTGAACTTTTATTACGCACTGTCTCGATAAGTGCATGCCGTTGACACCCATACGACATTTCAGACATGCTCGGGTGACAGAGTACAAAAGCTAATTTCATATAAATATGCAACAAAATGCTACTAATGGGACATGCAACAATGAGTACAAAATATATTATCTATTGCATGCTACAAAAATAAATATAAAACATACCAAATAAACCGATCTCAAACTGAAAAGTCCGTAATACAAAGTGACGGACATCGAATATAAAGTGGAATATAATTTATACTACGAGTTCACGAAAACAGAAACCGTACTACGAAGTGACGAAATATAATTAATACTATGAGTGAAAGAAAACAGAATCCATACCTTAGTTAACGATGAGCAAGCAAGTGAAGTCGAGTCACGCTAAGTTGTACTAACACCTACATTTTGATTTATTTTTTTAATCAAACTTACTAAACTTTATTGGTTGATCGATTTTTGTAACATTCGTTACTTTTCAAACCCGAAAACCTGACTCATTGTAAGACCCCGAATCCCGGGAATCCTATAGTTGGTAATCACATCCACAATTTCACAAAAATTTAAAACCAAATGATCCTTTGTATTTAAAACCAACTCAGAGTGAATAACAACGGAAAAAATTTAAGTAATAAAAATCCCAAACACGGGTACAGGTGACCAAAATCAAATGTAAATAAAATATTTGTTTTATTTGAATTCCTCGACCAGAAATGCCTTCAACCTCCCGAGTAGCATCCAGCACGTCCAAGCGATAGCATCCATTTCTTAACCTGAAAGTCAATCTAACATACACACAAAGTCATACTTTATTTCAAAGCTATAGTTATAAACAAGAGAGGATAATAATAAAATAAATAGTATAATTCACCAAATAATACATTCATCGTCGAACACACGTACACGGGCCTCTCCACCACGAGTCGAGACTCGAGTAATATATTTGACCCGGACGCGGTAAGACCTAAGCATGTGACACGAGCCTCTCCACCACGAGTCAAACCCGAGTAATATATTTGACTCGGTCACAGCTTACACATCCAAGCACGAGATACGAGCCTCTCCACCACGGGTACAACCCGAGTAATATATTTGACCCGATCTCGGCACACACATCCAAGCACGTGATACGGGCCTCTTCACCACGGGTACAACCCGAGTAATATATTTGACCCGATCACGGCTCAACATCCAACGGGACTCTTCACCACGAGATTTTAAAACCCGAGTAATATATTTGACCCGCCAAAATAATGATCACGTCACACGGGCCTCTCCACCACGGGTACAACACGAGTAATATATTTGACCCGGCCGTGAATCACCATGCACACACACATCAATAAGCCTACTCACATCATTCTTAGTCACGAGGAACTAAATATCATCACACAATCGTAGGCTATAAGGTAACACATCCTCATACATACATACATACCTCCATACATACATACATATATATATCTATTTATATATATATCATCCCATACGGGAACTAAGTAGATAGGTCTACTCATATTCAATTACTACCAAGTCTATTAACATCCTCGAGTCTAGACCATTAATAATGTATGTAACCTTAAAGGATACAAGACCATAAACGAGTTTAAAATATCCTAAAGCATATAAAATAATTCAAATATAACTTTCAAAGTGCACAATCACGAGTCAGACCATGTAAAACCATTCAAATCGTTGTAACGGGTAAAATCGTTTAAAATGGTATTTCGGTGTGTATGCTAGCCCAAAACGTAAAAAGAGTAAAAAGGGCATCATGAACTCACCTGAATCAACCGAACACCTGCAACGAGCTAGGAAATCCCTAAGTGCACAATCACAAGCAAGGGCCTGTATATTATACACAACGCGTTACTAAACTAGACCGCAAGGACACACTTGCCTAATGGGCCGCTCAAGCCCCAACAACTTGGCCCAAGGCCCAACAACTTGGCCCAAGGCCCAACACTTTGGCCCAAGGCCCAACAACTTGGCCCAAGGCCCAACACTTTACCTCAGCCCCTAAAAACCCTTCAAATAACCAAATCCACCCTACGATTATGGCCGGGGCTAACCATGATGCACAACTCACCCGCCGGTAATCAAATCAAGTCGAATGCGTGCGTAATAAAACTTAAAACCAATTGTCAAACGAATCAGCCCCAAATGGACTAAATTCCCATCTTAACCTTTTCTTACATCATAATTATGTCATTCGAGTTGATAGGGTTGCCGGTTCCTTTTTACAACTTTCAATTTAACATTTAAACGAAAATTCGCGCACCGCCGACTTGATTGACCAATCACCAACCAAAACAGCCCTGAGTATCAAAAATATAATTTTCCCACAGCCTTTAAACCCCCCTAGGGCTGTACAAACTGATTCGGTCGGTCATCCGATCGTTTAACGCATAAAACTCAACAATTGCCAATCCTACACCCGATAAACCTAAGTTTTCGAACTAAAATCGTTTGACCGACCTAAACACCTCCATTGGCCATGGGATTTTAGTATGATGTAAGTGACATGCCTAGTAAGATTTTGGTGCAAAAACCCTAATCAAAACAGCCCCAGAATTTCTCAATTGGACAGCCACCCTACAAGCCTACAACAAGTCGTTTAACGATCAATATGCGATGTATAAGGATGGTTTAAGGTGTAAAAGACTAGAGGGGACATGGGACTAACCTTGAATTAGTTTTTTACACCTTAAATGTTGGCTGGAAAAAGAAAATCGGATGGTTTGGGGAACCTGCTGCTGCCGATCGGACATACTAGGAGGGGCTAGGGTTTTGATTTTGATTATAATATAAAATGTTACATTCTGGCCCTTCCACTTTATTAAGAGTTGAACTTGCACGAAAAGTTAAGCAAGATACGTTTACGGGGTGGAAAGGAGCTCTCGGAAGAATGCCGGATCAAGCCCGAAGGTGCACGCAATCACTACAAGGCTAAATCTTTTATCGGAATTTACGGACGTTACACTCATTTTAAATTTCGGTTTTTGTTTAGTAATATATATATATATATATATATATATATATATATATATATATATATAATATTGATTTACATTGTACGTATTTATTTGTCATTGCTTACGAAGTTGAGTTCGTTAAACCGATCCGTTTGGTAGTTTCGATATAGTTTGTTACTTGTTCATCATTTATATTATATTCACGACAATTTACCATCATCGTTCGTTTGTTTTATACTACTTTCGATCAACTATTAAAACTCCGGGTTATAACGTTTAGTGAATCGCAAACTATTGGGTAGAATATGGAAATAATCCTAATTATATAAATACTTTTAACAAATTCATAACATTCAAAAGTTCAAGGTCCTCTTTGTAAATATAACTTAATAATTGTTTTAATATAACTTCAAAGTACAGGGGCCCTTAGTGTAAATTTATTATAATTTATAACAAAGTGCCCAACCCCTTAGCCCATCCCCCTCGTTTTACCGATGGGAGCTCCGGCCGCCGGAAAACGGCGCCGGCAGCCACGTAAATCACGTAATTCCCGGTCGTTAACTTGTTTAATGCATTGAAACGGCTTTATAACTTAATATTAATCACGTAGAAATCAACTAAAACGTATAATTTCGTTTAAACTCGTGTAATTCCATCCCGTAACAATCACCGGGAAATCGGCATAACTAATAAACACGAAATAACAATGGCCCGTTGCAATTATACCTATAAATATAGACCTAACCTCCTGCACAGCTCGCTCATTCCTCTCTCTCGCTCTCAAATTCTTTAAAATAACCATAATTCGAAGCTTAACGTTTCTGTTTCCGGCAAGGTGGTTCTCGGCCAAATCAGTATATCTACAGGTAATCGTAATATGCATAAGAATGGTTTTTAAACAACAATCAAAACCCCTCAACTTACTTCTTCGCACATGGAGCAGCTTCTTCAATTAAAACTCTATGGTTTCAATGAAGAAGATGATCCTTATGTTGTTATAGATAATTGTTTTCAAACATTAAATGAATGTCATTGATAGCTCAACCGGTTAAAACTTTATCTTGCTAAACACAATACCCGGGTTCGAAACACAGGTCAACCGTTTTATAGTTTTTTATTAATAATAATTAATATATCCTTTAAACTTATAGTATATTTAAACAATAAAAACCACACCTCTAACAAATATAACATGAAGACCCGGGTTAGACCACTATTTTATTTATTTATTTATTTATTTATATATCAACTTTATTAATTTGATAATTCTTTATTAACTAAATAAATAATTAAATATCAAAATAAATCAATTAAAATTATTCTTAAACTAAATAAATTTTTTATAAGTTATAATTTATCACTTCCAACTAAAAACCCAACTCCATATTTCGTTCAACCATTAAAATTAAATTATATTCCCGTTACTTTAATTCGTTAAAATTGAAGCTTATAAAATCTGTTATGTTAGATTTAATTCATTTAGATTTTAAAGCGTTAATATTAATTCGTCGTTAAACTTTAATTTATTAACTTTAATTCATTTGCTTTAATTTGTTATACTTAGATTCCATAGCTTTTGTTTTCGTTAAACTTTAACCCGTTAGAATTATAATTGGTTTTTAACTTGTTAGCATAAATATTCTTCGAGAACATGATCATCATTCAAATCCGTACATTGTAAAAACTATAATATTAAATTAATCCATGCCTTAAAATAATAAACGCGTCATCTTTAACTAAATAATTAAACCGTACAATTCCGTTAGTTAGTCTTTAAATTTTTGTATTTATTCTCATTTATAGTTCGAGAAGTTCAATCGTGTTGGATTCTTTAATGCATGTTCGGTTGCTTCGATTTCGTTAGCACGCTTTTTCTTTTTATTTCAAGTTGATCTTCAATTTCGAAGTGAGTTTTTCACCACCCCTTTTTAATGTTTTATTGTTTTGGGGTAGCATATGTATCCGCATTAAAATTCATGTATTGTTACTTCTATTACAAAACTACAATTCATATATGGACTTGTGTGTTACTTGTATTACTTGCACGAATATTACTTACACGTTGGGAAGCCTTATTAAGTATGATCATACGCCCCCCTTTGCATTCCGGTCCATTTGTATCGAGTGGAAAAGGGCTTCATTATCTGAGTACGTTTATTGTTATCATCTGGAAAGGACCTTACTTGCGCGATTACCCGAGTACGTTGGTTGTTACCAATTGGAAAGGACTTACTTGCTCGTTTATCACTTATCCATGAATTGTATGGTTTTTACGTACGTACTTAAACTGTGGAAACTCACTGGCTATTTATAGCTGACTTTATTTTGTACATATGTTATAGGTGTAAAGATACGAGGATGAAAGTTAGAAGACACATAGCATGCCTATAGGATATTCAAAGAACAACTTATCATTTGTTTATTTATTTGTTACAACTTGTATTATTTGATAAACTTGTGTTACATGAAGATTGAAACGAAATAATGATATTATGGTCACCTAATAGTGTCACGTGTGTTTGAGCAATCTGTACGTCACACTCAGGCGTTTCCGCTTTAGCCAGGGTGTTGCAATTTTCCAGCGACAAGGCTTTTATAAGCTCTACTATGTCATATTCTATGGCGTAAAGATTCTTCGTAAATCAATTGATCTAATACTAATATGTATAATAAGCACTCATCATTCAAGCTTATTTCCTTAATGCTTTATTAAGAATTAACAATAAATAATTGGTTTATGAATTAACAATAATAGAGTATGGTACTTGATGTGTATAAAACATTATTTCTAATTTGAAGCTTATCAAGAACAAAAAGATACATATACATATAGCTGTATGTATTAACATAAGTGTATGCATAATATAAAACTCTAATTTTTATCATCATATTCTTTATCTCAAACAATCAAACCTAAGTTTTTAGTTACAGCTTATACAATATTCATAGTACTCATAACATATTCATACAAGCCATGTTAAATCTTATGTTTGAATGTGTTGGGACTTATATTTTAGACCGACGCATCGAATTATTATTATTATGGGTGAAAAATAATTAATATTTTTGGTCTCAACCAAGGGTGGATGGCTTGAAGACCAAGTCATGCTAGACTAGTATAAATAAATGTATTTGTTAATTTGTCCAGCATGAATGTATTGTGTATTGTGTGAGATCTGGGGTTTTATCTCTTAGAGAGAGCCGCCGCCTCCAGGATGAGCTCTCCTGGAGGTGGCTGATTTTTATTGTATGTATGTGTGTATGTATGAGTGCTCTGTATGACAATCTTTTGACTAATGAAATCATACTACCACTTCTTTATTTGTGTTTCGATTACATATATTTGTTCATCCAGTCTATTGTTCATTGTAATCGATTCAGGCTCTCTTCCAAACACCACTCATCTGTCCAAAACACCTTTCAAGAGTGAATACAATTCGATCCTAGCTCAGATCCGAGCTCCACCGTTAATAACGACCATTATTCACGCTTCTGCACCTGGGCTCGGGTCTTGTCAGAATGCTACGTATATAAAACATACTCACAACTTATAATAATTATTATCATTAGCCTTGTTAACAAAGTTTCATATTACACTTTAGTCGCCGGAACACCAGATCACCGCAGCGCTAGTTAAAGATTTAAGCAAGGGATTGTTAGTATTACCTCAACCATCATACAGAACAAGTCGGTGGGTGGTAAAACACGTCATTGGCAAGCGGCGTAACTTAAGAACTCCGGCAGCAACCGTTAGCTGTGGCGGCGGTTTCACTCGGAAAACAAAAGAAACGACGAGGGCAGGGTGAATAGATGTCCCACCGTGACCGTGACTGCGCATGAAAACAAGACGTATTGCTAACTGATATCGAAACTTGAACGTAAACATGATCTTTAAAATAATGAAACAACTCGCGGCGGTACCTACTTGTGATCCGGAACTGATTTGGTGATGTCTATCAGGAAGAAAGTCCGACCTCTTGATGTGCGCTTGATGGTAAAACAGAGTTGCAGCGGAGGGTGAGATCGTAGCCGCGGTAGCTGCTACAGGAGGTGGTTCAAGTCAGAAAGAATTTGAGTCTTGAATTGTAAAGCCACACCTTTTTCCCGACCTCAAATGTTCGTTTCCGTATCTTAGCATCATGCACCCTCTTTAATTTCTCTTTATAATTCGAAGCACATTCATACGCCTCATCGCGGATTTTCTCCAATTCGTTCAACTTCAATTTCCTCAACTCACCGGCTTCATTGTAATCCATGTTAACATTCTTAATAGCCCATAATGCCCGGTGAGCTAACTCCATTGGCAAATGACAACCCTTCCCATACACCAACCGATAAGGAGTGGTACCAATCGGCGTCTTGTAAGCAGTTCGATACGCCCATAATACATCATCCAACTTAATCGACCAATATTTTCTATCGACCCGAACCGTATTCATTAAAAGTTTTAGAAGTGGTAAGGCGCTGCAATTCGGTGATTGACACCATAACGTTTTAACAATTTGTCAAATGCAAAGTTTTTGAAATGTGATCCACCATTGCTTATAATGACTCTTGGAATCCCAAATCTTGAGAAAATGTTGGATTGTACAAACTTGCATACCACGGAATGATCGTTGGTTCTAATTGCAATTGCTTCAACCCACTTTGACATATAGTCAACTGCAACAAGAATATATAAGTACCCATATGAGTCTGGAAACGGGCCCATAAAGTCTATGCGCCGTACATCAAAAATATCAACGACCAAAATGGGTTGTAAAGGCATTTCGTTTCTTTTTGATATACCCCGCATTCTTTGACAATTCAAGCAATGCCGAGCATATTCATTAGTATCTTTAAAAATCGTTGGCCAATAAAACCCTCACGTAAGTACCTCATACCCCGTTTTAGAGCCACTAAAATGGCTCCCACATGCCGACGAATGAGTGTGTTTTAAAATATCTTGCATTTCACTCTCGGGTACACATCTTCTAAGAATTTGATTTGCTCCAACTTTGAAAAGATCTGGTTCATCCCAAATGTATTGCTTGACTTGAGCCATGAATTGTTGTCTCTATTTCTTTGACCAGTATTCCGGAATCGCCCCCGTGGCCAAATAATTGACATAGTGAGCATACCACCGTGCACATTTTTTGTATATTATTTATATATTTGTTTACTTTGTGTTTCGGTTTTAGTATTTGTGTGGATGGGAGGAGGATGAAACACTTGTTAATAGTATTATGGGTCATTAAAAGAGGTGGCGTTTTTTGTTTATATTTTCTCAAAACCATACATTGGGGACAATATATCCCAAGTGTGGGGATGGGGAAATTTTTTGTTAAAAAAATAACAGAAATAAAAATAATATATATATATATATATATATATATATATATAAATTTGAAAGAAAACCGGAAAGTGGTAAGATGGCGGGGTTAAGTTTTGGTCCCTTTTCATGGTCATAATTCCCTTAAAGTCAAGTTTGCTTAGTTGTTTTAAAAATGAGGTTGAGTAGTATTTTAGTCAAGGTTAGCATGCTTTTAGTATGATAACCCGCATAACATGTCCATATTCACTTGAGTATTGGGAAAATGAAGAGCGGTGATGGATTGGTTATTATCCATTAGAACTTGTGCTAATCAATGCATTTCGAGACCTTAGCTTGGCATAAGTGCAAAAGTGATAGAGGCAATTAGGTTTAAGCCTCATTTGGATGAGCGTGAGTGTGGGTTTTGGTGGTTGGACCTCATACATTACACATATGAGCGTGGGCAATGAGAGGGGCAGGGGGTTGGTTCCCTTAGAAAACTTTATTAGACCTATTCTTTTTATTCGATAAACCCCGATGTTATTTTGCGAGACGGTCTAGCTTAGTAGGTATTTATTTGTATTTGTATTTGTTTTGATATTAATCGATAGAGAGTAGTTGATATCATGCTTGTTTGCAAGTTTAAGTTAAAAAAATGAAAAAAAATATATGAAAAAAAAAAAGAAAAAGTTGGGATTCAATGTCCAAAGTAGTGTGTATCGAGTTTGTGATGCAAGTTAGTAATGTATATAGTCGTTTACTTTATTGTTTATTTAGTTTTGACTTAATAAGCCGGATCGGATCTCCTGAGTCACTTTCAATATTCCCATTCCATACCTTTACACCTAGCCCCGTTATAACCCATTTTAAGACCTTTTGATTTGCATTTGTGTCAAAGCATGCATAGGTGGGGATTTGACATTGGTACAAGCATATGCGAGGAGAATTAGTTATGAATGAATATATGTGAACGATCACCGACAAGAGGGTTAACGTTTGATGGTGTGTTATGTGTGGGTAAAAACCAAAAGCATGTTAAGGTTGACTAGAATTCTATGTTTTAAATATAATATTAAGTGATACTAATGCAAACCTATAATAACGAGGGAATAGGGTATGACTTGGGATCTTGACTGAGCCGGGCTTGTTGGTATGTTTGGTGATTGTAGTTTGAAAGCAATTGTTGTTTGAAGCGTTGCTTGAGGGCATGCAACGGTTAAGTGTGAGGATGTGACGAGTCACTCGTCAGGAGGCTGTTAATCGAGTTAAAGGATGTAAGTATTTTTGTTAAACCAAATTAATTTTGTGGAATTAGTTGACTACTGTTACTCGTGTGATTGCAGGTTCGAGGAGGTAAAAGACGACATTACGAGAGCCTGGGCAAAAACGGCAAAGAAAGCGGAGCGGAAACGAGAAATATATGAAGAAAATAAAAAAATGAAAAAAACCCACTGTGGTCCACGGTGTTGACCGTGGGCCACGGTTAACCGGGAACAAAAGTATCAGAACCCACCGTACCGTAGGCTGAATCTGGACCGTGGAGTGGACCGTGGCCCACGGTCCAAGCTGTAATTGCCACTTTTCTTCTTCTTATTAAGCCGTTTTGGCTGGTCTTTGGACTTATCTTTCAATTGGGACTGATTATGGGAGAATTCTGGAGACAAAATCATTATCTTGGGTGTTGGTAATCATTATTTTATGCTTTTGATTCATGTGATTAAGACAAATAATGTTATGATGATCCATCAAACCATGAGTGGCTAACTCCATTGGTGATCATCTTGGATGTAAGGTTCATTGATACACTATGTCATGCTTGGATTTCTAGAATAATGACTTTGTAATGTTTGTGTGGTTATTATGGTGTTTGATTCATTAACTGTAAATTGTTGCTTGTATTTGATCATAACCTAAACCATACGTTCTTAGTGCCATAGGCAGGGTTGAATATTAGTTAATTGATTATCGGGTAACAACCTTGCGTTATATTAATCTAAGTACTTAGTTCCCTTTTATCACAAACATGAACTATGTCTATGTGGTTCTTTCTAGTAAGCATGAATATTAGTGTTGATTGAAACCTGAAATCTAAGATGATCGCTTTCGTTTAATCAGTTTACAAACCTTAATAGTTGTTTTGAAAGTGTTTTATTTCAATTTAGTTAATCTAAAAACCAACCAATCAAAGCTGAATTTACTTTTTATGCAATTTTAGTTTAATTTTATTTTCCGATAAGCTACTAGTAAACACACATTCCACAAACTCTTTGGTTCGACACCCACTTACTTCTATTTATTTAGTTGTAATTGGTTTATTTTTGAGTGAGTCTTCGAACACACGTCATGAGGAGGTTATCACTTTTATTAAGCTGGCCAAGATTGCCATTTTTAGTAAATATGTCATAATATATATTTTAATACACGAGTTAAACTTATCATTTTAGTAAACAAATCAACTCATGATTTTTAGAATGCAAAATAATAATAATAACAAACAAATAAATACTTACCTCATTATAACATTAAATCACCCGTCCATCGGACGGGTATAAAACTAGTTGAGAAAAGGATATACATATTCTAACATGATACCATTTAGTGTTTTAAAATCGATGCATCGTCTAAATGGCTATCAATTTCACAACATGAAGTTTGTGTGATTCGTGGCTTAGCTAATGACATAGCAAGCACAATATTCTAGATTTTCATATTTATTTTGGTAAATCATTATTAATAGATGGATTGATTTTGTTGAGACGATCATCAAACGTCTACAATTGGTTGCAACGTCAATGATCATGAGAGCAAAAGTTCATGTTTTATTTGGGTATTTATCATTTCATATGCATTCACATCGAGCCAACAAGTTATGATACTTCCTCCCCATTGCAATTGGTTTTTGGTCCGTAACCAAGTATCTCTCCTCTAATATTTCATGTGTGTTATATATTGAAATTATCCACCACAAGAGACAAAGATGAGACCACAAAGAAAGTTGGGAATTTATTTCGGTATTATATATTATCTATGATTAAAGAGTTAGAGCCATTAATGAGATATTTGTTTATGGCTCATTAGTTTTCACTTTAGTGAAGCAACATTCCCAACATTAGGGGAGATATAAAGCAGTTGGAAGACGAAATTAGTTTGAATGAATAACCATTGATACTCAAATTAAATTATATGGACAAAAAGTTCAAAGAGTAATTCATCAACGAATCAATTACTAGATGATTCACTGACCAAAACAAAGTGTCTAGCTAAGACACCTATTACAGCTGCTAATGCTCCAATTAATATTATTGTCCAATAAGGACAATCACATATTGATAATGAGTCTACCGTACGCATGAAGCAACTAATCGGTTCCAAAGGTAAAATTTCCTCGAAATTGGAGCAAGTAATAAAGATGGTTAAGTCGAGGCACAATAAAAAGGTCTCTAGAAAGATATTAGACATGATGGTTCTTGATGAACCTTAGGTACCTCAAAACAAAGAGCTCTCAATAAAATATGTTGTATCATGTCTGCAAAGATATTTGCAATCGATATAAAATCGACGTCGTTATACTTTTGTATATACTGTAGCGCTAAAAATGATGAAATGATGAGGATCAAGATATAAGATCTGCCTATGAATGAAAACATATAAATGATTGGCCAAAATTGAAAGACGCAAGAATGGTAGATGATCTGTTGTAAAACACACACATTTTCTGCACCTTTTATCCATGTTTTTATTTTATATTATATGTATTTTAATTTGTTTTATATAGGTTTTACATAGTTTCAATCATATTGTAGGTTATGGGTTACAAGGAAGAAAAACCGAGCTTCTTGAGCAGTTTAAAGGCCTTTTACGCATACGTTTTCAAGTAAAACTCAAAGCCCGGCCCATTACATGTTGAAAAAGCCCAAGTCTTACAATAATATGAAGATATAAAAAAAAAAAAAAACTTTAGCTGCCCATTCAGGTTGCGATCGGAGGTCAGCAGTCAAGGAACAAAAGAAAAAACTTTTTGTGCTAGGGTTCTTGAGGTGGTGGCGGCTTAGGAAGGAAGAAGAGGTAAGGAACAAGGCTCGGGATCATTCACCATTGTTTTTCACAGCCAAGAGCAGCCCCGGAATCATCCGTATCCTTTCATCTTTTTCATTGTTCATCAAACTTTATTTTCTTGATCAATTGTTAATTTGTTTTGCAATTGTGTTAGAGATTGACTTGTTTATGATTGCTATTGATTGTTGCACGATTGTTAAGATGATTAGGATGAGATTAATAATGTTTTTAATGAGTATTCATGGCTGTCCAATTATGATTCTTGGCTAAACTTGTTAGTTCTACCTAGGAATGATGATTAATGTTAGTGTTTGATAAGTTTTATGGATTGTTTGATTGATAGATGTTAATTGTTATTGTAAAGTTTGATTTAGACATGAAATAGGTTGTGTTTAAAGGCTGGAAATTTTGGTTGTTCATTGCTTAAACCCCTTGTGTCGGTTAATTAGTTTTGTATTGATTGATCGGTGCATTGTTTGATTCTAGACTTTGTGTTTAGGGTTTGTTTGCGGTAGGTACAACCGTAGGGTTTTGTTGCTTGAATTTGGGGTTAAAAGTAAAGCGGTTAGGCACCTTCTTAGAGACCGAGAGGTGATAAGAAGTTAGGGTTGTCTCATTGCCTTTGCATGCTAGAATAAGGATTGCGCATGAGCGAGTTCGTTTCTTGTCAGGTTTAGTTGTTTTGAGTGACTAGTTGATCTATTTTGGTTTAAGTTGAATTGTTCCTCTATCCTTGGTTGTGTAGTATTCATTGCCATTACGGTAGAGTGTTGGTGAGACCGAGAGGTGAGTCAACATTAGAACACGTTAACAATTGTTTCCCGGGTTGGTCGTTTTAGCCGATTAAGAGTAGTTAAGGTTTTTTGAGTGAGACCGAGAGGTAATCCAGTGAGCCTGAGCGATCCTTAGTTGTGTCATCTTTAGGGACCGGTGTTTAGATATCATTCAATCCATTAGCTTGTTAGGCCCACAGTTTGATACAGACGTAGGTAGACGTTTTTCTCCATCTGAAGTTAACACAGTTAGTTCTCCGTTAAGTTTTCTACCTTAGAAAACTTTTGTCAGTCAGTCTAGTTAGTCCAGTTAAGTAATTAAAAATCAAAAATCAATTAAATATTATTCTTAGGTAGGTCTTGTCTAGGGTTAGTGATCATTAGCGTCTTACGTGTCCACGTGTTCGATACTCGGACTTCCTAGGTCTATACTACTTGCGATCGGTACACTTGCCGGTTGTGTGTGGTTTTAGGATTTTCGTTTTAATATTAAAGCTTAGTTGTGAGGGTCATTCTTTTAGGCATATCCGACGCACATCAGTAGAGTTAAAATTCTCAAATGAAATGGAAAGTTTTCGGACCAGGAGTCCATACAACTGAAGTTGTAAAATATGTTAGATACAAGCATGTCTTTCATACAAATCTCTTGAAAATCAAATTAAGTTATATAAGAAAAAATTATAGCATAAGGATTTTGCAAAGACCTAAAATGATTAATTTTGAGTAGATATGCTCTCTAGTGGTGGATGCAATGGCTTTCCAATACCCTAATGGTCTGATAATACAAAGAAAGAATTGATTAGCGTCTAATAATATTGTGATTCAGAGTTTACAAGAAAGAAAGTCTTAAATGGATTTGAATTATCAAATCATGTAAAAAGTAAGTTCTCGAGAACACGTGACTGTTATGTATAGAGTCACATTCAAATATGTTACTATTATTGAATATGTTGAACATAAAGGGAACTCTTGAAGAGTCCTCTAAGGTAGTTGAATACTTGAAAGATTAATTGATACATCTTAATGATGTAATTCTTGTGAATCAATAGCATAATAGAAAATAATGTACGCGATTGTGACAATCCTCGATTTCGGGTCAAATTGTATTTATTTTGTATTTGTTTTTATGTTGTAAACCTACCCGATTTATATCCCGAACATTTCAAATATATAAAATATTAGATTTTATGTTACTAAAGCATTCCCGCTTGTCTAATTTGAAAAACCCCTTTTACGGATTTGAAAACGGACTTAAAACGCTCAAGATACATCAAAAACAAACTTCCGGACGCGAACCGACGTGCTGACCAACAGCAGATCAGCAGCAGACCAGCAGCCCATTTTTTTATTTTTTATTTTTTTTTGTTGTTTTGTGACTTGTCTTGACCCCTCTTGCATGCAAACCTTGATATCACACCCCATGCTTGACCATTTCAACCCACTCTATATATACACCCATATCCCCTTCATTAATTTTTGCTCATTCATCTCTTTCTCTTCCAATTCTCAAGCATTCAAAGGTGTTCTTTGTAACATCCCGAAATTTCCAAGTAATATTAATTATATACTTAATATTAGAGAGAAAGTTTACCCGGGTTATTAGGAAATAAATAATAGAATATGAGTTGGTATGGGTCGGGCTAGTGTTGGGTAATGGATGTGGGTTGTGGACTTGGATTAATTAAGATGGGTTAAATAAGAATGGGATTTCAGGGATATAAATACCCCCAAAATCCCAAAAATATCTTCATTTTACATCTATTTCTTCACACACTCAAAACACACATATTCTAACCGATCAAGATTCGAAGCCGAGACCCGAGATTTTGTTGATAGATCTGAGTTGGTAAGGTAAGAACAAATCCAACAAAGCTAATATTACTGAAAATGGTTAGGATTGGATGGGTTAACCGGACCCGAAACCCAAAACTGCCCAAATCGGACCCCTAAAACGTCGATTTTAGGCCGATTTGATGGTTGGGATTTGTAGGCGCCGATCATACGATTCCGTGGGTACCAAAATCGAGTTATTTGGCTAAGAAACGAAGGATTTATGGGCAAACAGATCTGCAGCGCGATAACTTCGCCTGCAAGATTAAGTTCGCCTGATGAACTTCGCCTTCAAGCGTAACTTCGCCTTCAAGCGTAACTTCGCCTAAGGATAACTTCGCCTACGGCCAAGTTCGCCTAAGGTTTAACTTCGCCTGAAGCCAAGTTCGCCCGAGGGTTAACTTCGCCTAAAGCCAAGTTTGATTAGAAAATAAATTATAAAGCGATAAGTTAAAGTAAGCTAATACTAGGCCACCAGATTAGATCAGACGAGTATTGATACGTGTAACTTGTACAGTCAGCCGAGCTCAGATAGAGAAGGGATTTACAGCTATCAGAAAAAGAAGCAGAATTCAGGTGAGTTTCTAGCCTCTTTTCCTTGTTATGTTTTCGGGGCTGTGTGCATACTCGATGTGAAGTGTGAATATACTTACCTTAAGTGGTAAGTGTATGCTATAGATGTTATACGAGGTATATATTTTATAATGCTTGTCGGTACGTGAACGATCTTCGGATATTGCACGTACCGCCAAGGATAGTAAATTCCAAGTGGTTGATAGTGTGTACGAATGTTATGATGTGACTGGTTTATTACGTAAATACCGAACTGATATGAAGTGTGATATAGGCAGGTAGAGGTAGAGTGTGTTAAAAGTGGCAAGAGTCTAGCAAGGGTGTTAGTGGCATAACGTGAGCGCGTGATAGGGAAAGCCTGTACGTGCCATCGTTATTATGTGTGTATGATTGTTGATGTGACATGCTTATTATGTAAATGATATGAAGTGTGTTGTAGACAAGTAGAGGTAGAACGTGTTAGAAGTGGCAAGAGTCTAGTAAGAGTGTTAGTGGCATAACGATAGTACGTGGTAGGGTAAGCCTATACGTGCCTTCGTTATTAAAGTGGCAAAGTGGCATAACGTTTTACGTTATTAAAGTGGCAAAGTGGCATAACGTTATACGTTATTAAAGTGGCAAAGTGGCATAACGTTTTACGTTATTAAAGTGGCAAAGTGGCATAACGTTATACGTTATTAAAGTGGCAAAGTGGCATAACGTTATACGTTATTAAGTGGCAAAGTGGCATAACGTTATACGTTATTAAAGTGGCAAAGTGGCAAGGTGGTAGGTGTAAATAAGAGGCTAAGTGGTAAGTTAAGCAGGTTAGATGCGAAAGTGTGAATACACTTACCTTAAGTGGTAAGTGTATAGATGTTATACAAGTAGCTATTATGTAATGCTTGTTGGTACGTGAACGGTCTTCGGATATTGCACGTATCGTCAAGGAGAGTGATTGTCAAGTGGTTGTTAGTGTGTATGTATTCTATGATGCGATTGCTTATTATGTAAATATTATATTGGTATAAAGAGTGCTGTTGACAAGTAGTGGTAGAGTGTGATAGAAGTGGCAGAGTCTAGTAAGAGTGTTAGTGGCATGACGATAGTACGTGGTAGGGTAAGCCTATACGTGACTTCGTTATTAAGGTGGCATCAAGTGGCATATAGTGGCATAAGTGGCTAAGCTGTAGGGGTAATTAAGAGGCTAAGCTATAGGGGTAATTAAGTGGTTAAACAGTGGCATGTTAGACAGTGGACTATGTGTCTTCGGATACATATATATTGTATGAAGTGGTTGTATGATAAGTTGCTTGATTAACTAGAACTCACTCAGCGTAGCTGACTTTTAGTATGCACGCAGGTGAGCTGATTATAGAGTTAGCATGAGGATGACACACGGCATGGATTGAACGGCTGGCATCTGAAGAAAGAAGTAAAGATGTTTTAAATATAAAGTTTTGTGTTATGGTATCAAAGAAAAGATTTAATGTTTTGTAACAAATGATTGATGTTTTATATCCCGCGAAAAGTTTTAATAAACTCTGATTTGAAGAACTGTGTTTATGAGTAAATCCGACGTTAAAGTAGGGCTACCGGGTTCGGGGCCTTACAAGTTGGTATCAGAGCATAAGTTCGAGAGATTTAAGCATCCTACATGCTTAGATTCGAACAGAGAATGGGATTTAAGTAAGAAAAGAAAGAAGATGCCAGTTCAAGAATGCCATGTGTCGCTCAAGCAAAGATCAGTAAAGGTAAGGTGTATGATTAAATGATATATGTTAATGAGAAAGAAAAGATACGTGAACGATAGGGATAGGAATAATTGATTGTTTGATTTGACTAACTGCTTAAGTAGAACCAGCACAAATAGACTCATAAAGGGAAGTGTATAGGACACGGAAAGCAACGTGATCAGCTAGTCACAGCTGGCCACTGTTATTACCTGTTAGCCTTGCTATCCTTGTACTAAATAGTTCCTTGAGTGGGGATGTTTGTGTTGTCCCTTTTAGAATACTGATGGCTGGAGCTGGAGAATTTGTGGGAACTGGGGGTCGCACTGGACGTCGTGGCAGGCCTCGTCTTGTCCGGCAACCCTCGGTAGAAGAAGCTTCCCACACCGAAGATGAAGGGAGCGCCGCTGGAGGAGACCAGAACAACAACGAAGAAGTTCAACTTAGCCCTGCAGTTCAAGCAGCCATTGTTCAAGCTGTAGTTGCTGCTGTGAAGAACCTGAATCCCGAAGGATCTGCTGGAAGCCGTGAACGAACCGTTGAAGGGGCAGGTGGTAATAATAGAAAGGATGACGAGAGGGAAAGGGATGACTCGAGTGAGGTAAAGTCTGTGAAAGATGATGATAGGAAGAGGGGCCGAGGCGGTTGCAACTATAAGTCCTTCAAAGGTTGTGACCCGCCTAAGCTGACTGGTTTAGGAGACGCAATCGCTACTCTTCAATGGATAACCGCCATGGATAAGGTTATCCGCATTAGCGAGTGCCGTCCTGACCAAGCAGTGGGTTATGCCACTCAGTCATTTGAAGATGAGGCCATGTACTGGTGGTAAACGGTCGAACAAAGGAAGACCCGAGAGGAGATTAAGGCCATGAGGTGGGATGACCTTAAGGAGTTAGTGATGAAAAGGTTCTGTGCTGATGCTGAGGTTGAGAGGGCCGAGATGAAATTTCTGAATCTAAAGGCGGACAAGATGACACATCGTGAGTACACCACTGAATTCAACCGCATGTCTAGGTTGGTACCTGACATGGTGAACACCGAGGCGAAACGGATCAAGTGCTACGTTAGAGGACTTCCCCAGAAGGTCCGCATGTTGGTCAGGGCCAACAAACCTGTTACCTTTGAGTCTGCGGTTGAGTTGGCGGAGATGGTCTATGATGATCTGGCGGCGGATGATGTGGAAGTGGAAGATGAGGAAAAAGGGAAGGGAACTAAAAGAGCTAGGGATGTCGTGGAGCGTGCAGGGAGAAAGACACAGGAGATGGCAGGAAGGGAAGCATGTAAGGTGTGCGGGAAGATGCACTTGGGGGAATGCAAGGCTGGTCCAAATCAGTGCTACCGATGTGGGAGGAAGGGGCACATCTCCCGTGAATGCACCGAGGACCAGAAGTGTTACAAGTGTGGTAAGTCAGGTCACATAGCTAGGGAGTGTGGAGAAGCCGTGGCAGTGGGGGAAGGAAGAGGAAACGCGTGAAAGGATGGTCTATTAGCTGCTGAGGAGGTTGCAGGAGAATAAGTGGCATGTCACAGTTGTTTTATGTTTAGTAGTTAAAGAGTGTTTTATGTTACAGTTGAACCTATGTTTGTTTAGCAAGCTTGAATGTTTTCCTTTTATGTTATGAAGTACTTGTGACTTCTTGTGCTTTTGTATGAACGATCTATGAATTTAACTTGAATGCATGTTGGTTATAATAAATAGTTGTGTGATGGTAAAACGTCGCCTTAGGAGTTAGCGTTATTATATAAAACAAGGTTCCACGGGAAGGCGATACGAGACTTGGTACATCGAGGGCTTCATGGACAAGCTACCGTAATAGCTAAAACACATGATCACCGCTCGATAACTACAAGTCAGGAGTAAGAGGGATAACTCAGAAAGCGAAGGCGATTCAATAAAACGTGTAAATATAAGAAGTTTTCCTTTTATGGGGAATAAGTTAGGTTTCGGGGACGAAACCTCTTTAAGGAGGGAAGACTTGTAACATCCCGAAATTTCCAAGTAATATTAATTATATTACTTAATATTAGAGAGAAAGTTTACCCGGGATATTAGGAAATAAATAATAGAATATGAGTTGGTATGGGTCGGGCTAGTGTTGGGTAATGGATGTGGGTTGTGGACTTGGATTAATTAAGATGGGTTAAATAAGAATGGGATTTCAGGGATATAAATACCCCCAAAATCCCAAAAATATCTTCATTTTACATCTATTTCTTCACACACTCAAAACACACATATTCTAACCGATCAAGATTCGAAGCCGAGACCCGAGATTTTGTTGATAGATCTGAGTTGGTAAGGTAAGAACAAATCCAACAAAGCTAATATTACTGAAAATGGTTAGGATTGGATGGGTTAACCGGACCCGAAACCCAAAACTGCCCAAATCGGACCCCTAAAATGTCGATTTTAGGCCGATTTGATGGTTGGGATTTGTAGGCGCCGATCATACGATTCCGTGGGTACCAAAATCGAGTTATTTGGCTAAGAAACGAAGGATTTATGGGCAAACAGATCTGCAGCGCGATAACTTCGCCTGCAAGATTAAGTTCGCCTGATGAACTTCGCCTTCAAGCGTAACTTCGCCTTCAAGCGTAACTTCGCCTAAGGATAACTTCGCCTACGGCCAAGTTCGCCTAAGGTTTAACTTCGCCTGAAGCCAAGTTCGCCCGAGGGTTAACTTCGCCTAAAGCCAAGTTTGATTAGAAAATAAATTATAAAGCGATAAGTTAAAGTAAGCTAATACTAGGCCACCAGATTAGATCAGACGAGTATTGATACGTGTAACTTGTACAGTCAGCCGAGCTCAGATAGAGAAGGGATTTACAGCTATCAGAAAAAGAAGCAGAATTCAGGTGAGTTTCTAGCCCCTTTTCCTTGTTATGTTTTCGGGGCTGTGTGCATACTCGATGTGAAGTGTGAATATACTTACCTTAAGTGGTAAGTGTATGCTATAGATGTTATACGAGGTATATATTTTATAATGCTTGTCGGTACGTGAACGATCTTCGGATATTGCACGTACCGCCAAGGATAGTAAATTCCAAGTGGTTGATAGTGTGTACGAATGTTATGATGTGACTGGTTTATTACGTAAATACCGAACTGATATGAAGTGTGATATAGGCAGGTAGAGGTAGAGTGTGTTAAAAGTGGCAAGAGTCTAGCAAGGGTGTTAGTGGCATAACGTGAGCGCGTGATAGGGAAAGCCTGTACGTGCCATCGTTATTATGTGTGTATGATTGTTGATGTGACATGCTTATTATGTAAATGATATGAAGTGTGTTGTAGACAAGTAGAGGTAGAACGTGTTAGAAGTGGCAAGAGTCTAGTAAGAGTGTTAGTGGCATAACGATAGTACGTGGTAGGGTAAGCCTATACGTGCCTTCGTTATTAAAGTGGCAAAGTGGCATAACGTTTTACGTTATTAAAGTGGCAAAGTGGCATAACGTTATACGTTATTAAAGTGGCAAAGTGGCATAACGTTTTACGTTATTAAAGTGGCAAAGTGGCATAACGTTATACGTTATTAAGTGGCAAAGTGGCATAACGTTATACGTTATTAAAGTGGCAAAGTGGCATAACGTTATACGTTATTAAGTGGCAAAGTGGCATAACGTTATACGTTATTAAAGTGGCAAAGTGGCAAGGTGGTAGGTGTAAATAAGAGGCTAAGTGGTAAGTTAAGCAGGTTAGATGCGAAAGTGTGAATACACTTACCTTAAGTGGTAAGTGTATAGATTTTATACAAGTAGCTATTATGTAATGCTTGTTGGTACGTGAACGGTCTTCGGATATTGCACGTATCGTCAAGGAGAGTGATTGTCAAGTGGTTGTTAGTGTGTATGTATTCTATGATGCGATTGCTTATTATGTAAATATTATATTGGTATAAAGAGTGCTGTTGACAAGTAGTGGTAGAGTGTGATAGAAGTGACAGAGTCTAGTAAGAGTGTTAGTGGCATGACGATAGTACGTGGTAGGGTAAGCCTATACGTGACTTCGTTATTAAGGTGGCATCAAGTGGCATATAGTGGCATAAGTGGCTAAGCTGTAGGGGTAATTAAGAGGCTAAGCTATAGGGGTAATTAAGTGGTTAAACAGTGGCATGTTAGACAGTGGACTATGTGTCTTCGGATACGTATATATTGTATGAAGTGGTTGTATGATAAGTTGCTTGATTAACTAGAACTCACTCAGCGTAGCTGACTTTTAGTATGCACGCAGGTGAGCTGATTATAGAGTTAGCATGAGGATGACACACGGCATGGATTGAATGGCTGGCATCTGAAGAAAGAAGTAAAGATGTTTTAAATATAAAGTTTTGTGTTATGGTATCAAAGAAAAGATTTAATGTTTTGTAACAAATGATTGATGTTTTATATCCCGCGAAAAGTTTTAATAAACTCTGATTTGAAGAACTGTGTTTATGAGTAAATCCGACGTTAAAGTAGGGCTACCGGGTTCGGGGCCTTACATTCTTCATATTTTTTTTTGGCAGTTTGACGTTCCAAAGTCAAACTAACCATAGTCTTACATTATAATCAACTTGTTAACACTTATTTATACTTGAAGATTGTTATACAACATATATATAATAGCAACCTTTGTACCTTCGGTGGGCATTTCTCCGGTCTCGGTCGGTTGTCCGGCCCATAAGACAAAGCTACATGAAGGACTCGTAGTAGTCCTTGATTATATATATTTTCCGCATCTAACTATCAAACTAGTTATACTTGTTTAACTTCTGCTCATCTTAGTTTTATTTTACATTTTGAGTTCCATGGTTATGGGTTTGTAGAGACTAGCCTCGGTTATTCCGTAAATAGCTCCAAACCGGAAGCCGAACTCTTGTTTACTAGTTTGTTTAAATAGTTGTATAAACATGTTTTATGTAAGATTTGAGTTTCTAAAATCATTTTAATTAGTTCCATGGTTATAGGTTTGTAGAATCTAACCTCGGTCTTATCCCGAAACAAGATCCGAACCGGAAACCGAACTTTCGTTTAAAGACTTTGTTGTTGACTTTTTGTATGTAAAACTTTGGTATTATTATTTATAAATTATTTTACAAGTTCTATGATGTTTGGACATGTGGTAACCATTCTTGGCCTTATTCCAAGATAAAAACACCGAACCAAACCGAACTAAACCAAGTTTACTCGCTTAAGACACACAAGTGTGTTTTTAACCATTAAAGCTTATATATTTCTTTAAAAATACTTTATAAACTGATTTTAATTATTTTCACAAAGTACTCGGAATGTTGAATCCAACTTGATCCTATAACAAAGTTTAGACCGACTAAACCGAACACTCAATTAACGGACGTTGTTAGTTCTAAAACAATAGAACTACATACTTGGTTAAGTCTCTTTAAGATTTATTGAGTTATCTCATACATTTATTATTTTGGGAAAGTTGACTTTGGGTTTGGTCAAGTCACCAAGACCCGAACCGACCACCCGAACACTCATTAAAACCCGTTTTAGTATCTATATTATAAAGGGACTTGTTTTTTTGCATTTTTACCCACCTTATTACTTAACATAGGTTGAGTAAAATTAAGGGCTAGATACTTTAACCCGGTTTCGAGCAAACTTACATTTTTAAAGGACTATTATTATAATTTCTTAAATATTTACATTTTAAACCTTAAACTTTAAATTGTTTATATTTCTTAACATTTATTTTCATTTATAGACTTCCAAGACAACTTTTCTAATACAAGACTTCTTCTCCTTTAGGCTTCGTTCGTTAAACTCATCATTCCGGTTAATCTCCAAATCATCAAATCTTTCAAGTTTATTACTTGAATGTGAGTACTTTCATCCCCCGTTTTCACTCTTTTATATTTTGGGGGTGACATTGCAAACTTATTCAAATCCAAATGATTTATACTTGAGTCTTAAACCACAAACTTTATTGTATACTTCACTTAAATAAATGCTCGATTTGGTGATTATATGCTTATATGCTTAAGTGCTAATGTGTTTACCGCTTTTGGATGGTTGATTCATAAATCCGAGTATATCTGGCATCCCCTTATAGAAAGATGTCGTTAATGTATTCTTATTAACGATTTCATACAAAATCCGAGTATATTTGGCATCCCCTTATAGAAAGGTGTCGTTAATGTATTCTTATTAACGATTTCATTTATCTAAATTGTTGCTATTATTTATTGTTTTGTATACAAGTTGTGGAATTTCATATTATATATCTATTGTTCAAAAACTATGAAATTGCTCACCAACCTTTGTGTTGACAAAATCTATTTATGCAATGTTACAGGTTTGACTTTAGGTTGACTCGAGGACTTGAAGAAAAAAAAAACCGTTATCGAGACTATTAGGATATTAGCAAAACGAACAATATATTATTTACTATGATTTGAATTCGGTTATTGTATGAACAAGTTATGTGACCCTTTGTGTTTTTATAAATTTAAATGAGTTGATTAAATATTGTCACTTAATAGTGTCATGTGCGATGAACAATCGGTTGCGCCCCGACGTTTCCGTCATGGTCGGGGTGTGACAGCGATGAATATAATATCTCAATAAACAAAGAAATGGTACAATATGGATTGTTTGATATGTTGTACAAAAATTGATGTGTTAAATGAGGAAAGTTTATGTAGCAAAAATGGTAGAAGAGTGAACGCACATGCATAATTTTTCAAGATGAAAAGAAATTCGTGATGAATTGAAAAATGCATGGAGTTATGCTTGTTACATACGGACTAAAATAGTCAGATTGAACATGGTGCAAATCAAGAACCATTTTGAGAAAGAGGGAGATAATTTGGATGTAATTAGTCATACTTTTATCAAATTTGCACTCTTAAAAGTTCATATAATTACAGTTTACAGTGATGATGTACACATCATCGAGAGAAACTACCGAGCTTTTAGAGAGAATTTTTGAACGATCTTGACACTTATGATTATTGCTCGACCACAGTTCGAGTATATGTGTAATTATATGTTTATCAATCCATTTAAATTATCTAGAAGTTGTTGAGACATTTTACCATGGATAAATCTAATCCTTTAAATATGTTAAAGGTTGTCCAACAATGGACACTATATCATTTCTTCTCACTGGTTGAACTATTATTGTTCGGAAGTACCATATAATTAAATGCGTATGTGCATCGACATGTCCTCTAGTTATACATTATTTACATTTATTGGCATGTGTCTAGCTAGGAGATATCGGAATGGGTTAAAATATATATTTCAAGTATGAAAGATATGCATTTATATTTTACTAACCCATCAAAACAAGTTTTGTTAGTCTTGTCATGCAAATAAACACAACAGGGTATCAATACAATAGTGTATGGTTACGAGATGGCACAATAGAAGTTTTCACGTGAAGATCATGCAACATTGTTCAACTTAACAATTCGCATTTCAAGAGAAAAAAAACACAAATGGTTGAGTATAAAAGTTTTGAAGCTTTCATAGAAGATCGATATTTACCATTTTAACAGATATATAAATCAGGAGGAAACAATACGCACTGCTCTTTTTCCCTTAGCTATGGTTTTGTCCCACTGAGTTTTCCTAGCAAGGTTTTTAACAAGGTAGCATCTCCAAGCGTATGAAGTTGATAACCAAGGGGAAGTATTATGAATAATAATCATTGTGGTTATCAATACCTAATATAGATTAGACTTCTTCTCCAAGTTATCTGTTCCTATATATGCGTTTCATTGTACCTCATTATAATACACATTATTAATGAAATCTCTTCCTTTCTCCTTACATCTCATTGTCATATTGTTTTGGCTATTAGGCTCGTTTTACAACAGTAAACATATCTATCACCATCATCGTACTTGATATTTGCTCCCTAACTTAAATTAATTGCAGGTTCACAACTTTCATTTAGTTATACCATTAACACTAACCTTTTATTATAGTGACCGTTAAGTCCACTAATTACATAATTAACCCTAAAAATTTGTAATATGATAACCTTCATGTTTCGTTAAGTTATTCAAACAACTCATAACTTTTTTTAATATGGTACGAACTAACACTGTAACGAACCGGACCAATGTTGACCGAGTTCCCGTCACAACACAGACTTAAAGCAACTAGTTATTAATAAAAAGAGTGTTGCCATGGGTTCTCATACTTTATTTTTCCATTAATAAACAAAAGGTTATAATAGTAATTTTAAATTAATTTAACAGGTTATTATGTTAATAAACATCAACTTCATGGTTGTGTTACGTTGTTAGGGACTAAATTTAATCACATGCATCATCCGTGTAAATAACTCTTATATGTTTGTTTAACTAATTCTTATAAAAGAGTTAATTACATATATGATACATGTGATTTATTTACAAGAAGGGTACGTGAATTTTAACTTTTAAAACTTATCTATTGGGTATATCCTGCCTAAAACCCATTGGGTTGCCATCAAATTTTGGCAAAATATAACTAATAGATTACAAATAATGATTACCATAAAATAAAATGTCTCAAATAATTGCTATAACAAGTTTTAACAAATAATATATTTAAAATATTTAAAGTATACTATATATAAATATAGAAAAAGTTATGTCGGGTACATCGGCTTTATAATCAGGTAAATGGGTTAGTGTTATCGGGTAATCGGGTCAGGTAATTGGGTATATTACAAATCCCAAACCCACGAAAAATTTCAAAACTAATCCCAAACCCGTCCCAAACCCTAATGGGTCGGGTATTACCCGTCCCATTTATGTCGGGTTTCGGGTTTTCCCATCGGGTTCGGGTTTCATTACCATCCCTATGTATGATGCGAATCAAAACCTAGTGTATTTACGTAATTAACTCACATATAGTAATACTTATTAACACAATCTTAACCAGGTCGATCCTTGAGTCAATTTTCTTTATGCTCCAACATGAATAACCCGAAAACAAAAAAATACCTTCAAAAAATTAATAGCTAAAAAAAAACATGTCATACAGGCTCATCGGAAATTAGCTTCGCATGAAACCTTTTAAATCATTTTTCACGGAACAAAAATAATAAAAAAATAATTATTATTAAAATAATATGATTATTTTAAAACAATACGTAAAACAATAGCTATGGGCCATTATCCAACCAGTTGAAACAACCATTTTGCCACTTCTCCAACCCTCTTTATGTCTCGCATCTTACCTAACGTAAACAGACCGTTTGCCTTTCACATGAAAGATACAGATGATGATGCATCATTCATTGTGGATTGGTTGAGTTGGCGGACCGGCTAAAACAGTTCGGTTTTACTGTTTGAATCTTTATTTTATTTTATTTTAATTTTTTTTTCAGAATCGTTAGTTTGTGTTAAATTTTTAAAGATGATAATTCATGGATATTGTATGCACATACATAATTGCATATTCCAAAAATGAGGAAAATATTATAATGCACCACTGGTTCGATTTACAATTTCGGTCTCGAGTTCCAAACCTTGAACTGAACTGTAACGGCAATTTATGAAAACTATTTATTAGCATGAAAAGAATGCAACATGAGCATTATATAATTTTCTAATGCACACAACTCCTCTCAGTTTGATTTTTTTGAGATCAATTAAGTGATAGTTGTTTAAGGCTTTGCTTTAAGCTGAGTGTTGCAATGCCTCAACAAATGCATCTTTTACCAGCGGGTTTGAAGCTGCAATCCGTTGAGCGGTTATGTCAAACTCATTGCCAGATCTGCCAAAAAACAAGACCTGACATATTCAATAGAGTAAAAAGGAGAGGATTTACATGTTCATACGAATGCGTGCTCAGTATTCAAACAGGATTCCAAGAACCGAATTTGAATTTTGAATTCGGTTTTTGACTTTTCATATCGGGTTTGCAACCAACTCAAATTCGAATTTTGGCTTTGGAACCAGATTCAAAGTTATGATTTTCAAACAGACCCCAATATCCGATATACACGCACACGCACATACTTTTTTTATTTAATTTCTCTTAAAATTTGGTTTGATTCGAATCAGCCCGAATTCAAAAATTATTTCTGATTTGAATTCACTTTCAAAAGGTTCAAATTCAAAGAACCTCGATTTGAATAACCCGAAAACTGATTCGATGAACTCCCCTTTCATAAGATTGAACATTCTCATTATTATTATATTCTTACGGATCAAAAACGACTCCACCAGCTTCTTTAATAATCACAGCCGCCGCTGCAACGTCCCTAGAGACAAGGCCATAGCAAAATAAGAGGATAAATGGTAGATATTGCAAAACGGGTAAATTACCCGAAATAGAGCGCCAAATATATTACAGGTAATTTTTTATGTATAATTAGAGGGTCAAATATAATATAAAACGTATACTATTTTCATAGTTACCCGACATTTTATAAATTGACCTATGACCTTAAGTATCAAATTCGAAAGTACAATTTCAGCCACTTTCGGTCCATTTAACCAATATATATATATATATATATATATATATATATATATATATTTTAAACAGAAACAGAAAAGAGAATTTCATACCAGGGACCACCAAATCCGACAAGATAAAACAGATCAATCCGTCCACATGCGACTCCACAAAGACCCAATGCACAAGAGCCCCCCATCCTGATTGATCTTAACTGAATATATATTTAACAAACATGAGACCAGAAGTCATTTGTTACTGATTTTAAAGTCAAACAAAAGGGAACTGTCCCAACTTTACCTTGTAAAGTAGGCTATTGATTCCATTCGTGGTCGCATCCAATGTGGCTTTATCGCGCTTGGGTACATCCTGCACTTTTGCGTTTATCAATGTTAATGCATCGTTATAGCAAGGCTATGACATATAATGTAGAGGGTTCAAATTCGCCCCATTTATTCTGAATGGATAGATTTTGTTTTAGTAATCGTGAGAACCAGTCACCAAAAAACTCATGGGCCCTGTCGATATCTAGATAGCAAATGGGCAGAGCCAGCCCACTCGTTAAGTTAGGTAAAGCTAAGGCTCAGCGCCTCGTTTAAAAATTTTGTACTTCTACATATAGAAGTAGATGCTAATAAAAATGCAATTCATCATTAATCAAAAAACAATGCAGTGGTCCAGTGGTTAAGGTACTTTCTTCGCACTCTTAATTTGGACATTTCATACGAGGTTTCGATCCTTACATTAGTTTTTTTTTTTTCCTTTTTTCTTCTTTCATTTTTCTGCATATATCTCTCTTGCGCAGCACCCAGCATAAATTATCCATTTGGCATTTGTTCTCATTTTTCATCAAGTTATTTGTATGTATAGCTTGAATGTAACTTACATATAAATCAGTCATTTTTCAAAATTAAGACCCTAAATTCTATAACTTATAGACGGAACACAATAATCACTCAATACATAACAAGAAGCTGGTAGCTATTATACATAAAAAGAAAGTTTTTTTTTTTTTCAGTAATGCAATACTACACCCCTTGTTTTATTAAAAGCTTACTATTGCTGTCTCAAATCGAAAATAAGTTTAGATTTTTTAACAATTAATCTTAAAAGAGGGCCCCTAAAATAATTGGGCCACCCATACAAATGGGACCAGGTAGACTGCGACTTGAACTACGCAGGTGGCTTCCGACGGTTAAAAGGCAAACCATTAAACTTGAGACCTCTACTAGAAGGAATCACAAGCTTAACAGATCAGTAAAGCATAGTTAAGTCACCTACAGTTTCATTTTAATATTTACAAAATCCTAAATATTCTACTTAGAAAATATTATTATTGTAACAAACTAATAATGTAGAATTTTTAATTATAGGTAATCCAAAAATTATTTATAAAAAATAAAAATAGACAAAAATGTGTTTGCAGCAGCTAAACTGCCACTATTACCGTCAAATTATGGACCACCAAACTTTAGAAAAACTAATTCTAAATGGTTGTTTAGTAAGGAATTAGATTAAAAATGAGAACAGGTGAGTCTTTCTATGTTGAGAAAATTATCACTCGATCACAAGTGTAAAACGAAGCAACTGATCTTGATTAAAATCAAAGATGAAGAGCGAGATGTGACAGGAGTTCATTCTTACTCAACCATGACGATCATTGGTTGTATGGATACTAGACAACTACAAATTGTACCTCTCATTTATACAAACAGGCAAGCCACTTAAAAAGGAAACCAGTTCCAAAATAACTTCTGGCGTTAACGATAGTAAGCTGGAAGAGTTATTGCAATTGCATGAGGACATTTTTCATGTTTCGAAGGCATTACCACCAAAAAGGGAGTGTGATCATAAAATTTCCTTACAAAATGAAGCACTACTAGTCGAATCAAAAACATTGTTGGTACCCTGAAGCACAAAAGGATGTAATGAAACGCATGACCCAAAAGTGTTATTAGACACAATCATCTAGAACATAAGCAACATGTTTGCTTCTCTTGCCGTTTTAGTAAAGAAAAAAGATGGGACTTGGCACCTTTGCATCACCTACAGAAATCTTAACAATGCAACTATTAAAGACGGTTTCTAATTCCATTGATTGAGTTACAGGGAGAGCTGGGAGAAACTGCAATGTTTTAAAAATTGAATTTGAAAACTGGATATCACCAAATTAGAATGCATTCTGCTGATATTTATAAGACTGCTTTAAATCTCCAGGGCCACTACGAGTTCATGGTACTGCCATTTAATGGAAACTTAAGCCATTAGTCCTCAATTATTGTGTAAACATCAATTGTTTGGAGAAGACGTCAAAATGCAGGGTACTACCCGCACATATTCATCTGATATTTGGGGTCACAACAAAGCCTTTAACTGACCTCCTTTCGGCCACCGTGTTTGTATAACAGTGGGACGCTTACGGGCCACTTCATTATTAGGACAGGTCAACAGAGCCTAAAACATTTACTTGATAGAAAGGAAACTACACCATTGCAACATACATGGTTGTCAAATTTATTAGAATATAATTACAAGATAGTCTATGAAAAGAGGGGTGAGTGATAACAATGTAACTGATGATACAAAGGCGGCTCATGTTAATACTCGTATGTGAAATAAGGAGGCCATCAAATTATTTAGAAAATCATTACATCGAGATCAAATAGTATGATTTATCAAACATATGGCTAATTGCCTAATTTACACAACATTAAGAGATCATTCACTGTAGGCACTTGAAGAACTTGCTAGGAGCTAGTCGGGAGGTGGGGGTACCGACTAGCAATAATACAGATTAATCAGATCGGAATTTTATATGTTTTCACAAATATATGTACCTATACAAAGTTTTTCAAAATTTTACATATACTTTTTCAAAAAGTATAATCTACTTCAAAAATTTTGACCAAATATAAGCTATTTTGACAATTTTTTACCGGCTTTGACCAACTACCACTTATTGTCACTAATTAGTTTAATTTAATCATTAACTCACCGAATACCGACTACCTTGGCCCATTCCTAATCATGTGCATCCTACTTTTCAAGTATCCCTGAATATGTGTTTTGGCTTTCACCATCAAATATCAAATTTTCATGATTTAGACTTCATATGCCCCTAACAACTGGACCGTGCTTTTGCTAATGATATACAAAAGAAACAATTACTGGGATGCTAAAAGCAAGTTAAAAGTTACCTCCATGGTTAGGAGACACGTCACCAATTCAGACTGAGAAGGTACTGCAATATACGGTAAGAAAGCAAACAACCATGAGAAGCCCTGAGCAAGAGCATACTATAAACCAAATCCAAATGCATGAAAATTAGGATCTACAATTACCTTTAATAGGATCTCCATTAAGAAATGCACCATTTCCATCTGTGGCAGTGAAAAGCTACAATTCATCTCACATATCCGTTACTTATCTTTAACAAATGTTTACTATTTACATTACTGCGGTTTAGTAAGTGTCACCTCATTCATGATTGGATTGTAAACAACTCCAACTGCTGGGACCTTTTTAATGGTAAGACCTATAGATGCACACACAAAGGGGAACCTGCAAATGGCATGTTAATCAGATTTCTGACTAAAGTTAGAACCAAAATGTAGCGATTTCAACTAAAAAGTACCCATGCACAAAATTGATTGTTCCATCGACCGGATCAACGATCCAAGTCGGTTCATCTGTCAGTTCACTTACACCATCAGCAGCAGTGGTTTCTTCTCCAACGAACTACGATTAATAGCAGGTTGAACAAGCCGTTAAGAACTTACATTCACTAAACTAAACGGCCAAGTAAATGACATTTAGAATTAACCTTGTGGGTTGGGAAATGCTGCTTTAGATGATTGAATATGATATCTTCACAAGCTTTGTCGGTTTCTGTGACTAAATCCACCTGCACAGTGAATCAATTGGATATAGATGAGTTTGAAATATTATATGTATATAATTTTGAAAAGTTACATATAGAATTCCAATCCGATTAATCGGCAGTCAGTCAGTAGTGTTTTTACCATTGATCCTACATGAGCTAGGGTTTAAGAAACCTAACCTAAAATAGATAGAAATGAAAATAATAACACTGGAAAGTGGAGATAATACCTACCGATCCTTTATTCTCCACATGCTTAGTCTGGTAAAATGCTTTCCGAATGACCTAAAAAAACCACAAATTGAAATTGAAATCAAACACCAGATATATTATATATACACCTGATTGATTCAATTGAAGCTAACCAACCTCTCCGGCTTTCTTAGCCGCATCAATGGCCACCGTCAGAAACTCACTCAGCGAATCTACAAATAATAATAATAATAATAATAATAATAATAATAATTATTATTATTATTATTATTATTATTATTATTATTATTATTATTATTATTATTACTGATTCAGCTTAAGAACATGCTCGTACCGTTTTCC
This sequence comes from Bidens hawaiensis, assembly GCF_021521415.1. NCBI lineage: Eukaryota > Viridiplantae > Streptophyta > Magnoliopsida > Asterales > Asteraceae > Bidens > Bidens hawaiensis. Next base: position 995,575 of record NW_027491323.1, read on the forward strand.
GCCATCGATGGGTGAAAGATGACTGATGTAGTCAAAATAAGACTCGGTTATAAGTCAAACGATAATAATAACAGTGAGTTGTGTTAAAATTGGAAAATTGGTTTTTATTGGTCCCAACTATTTCATTTTTGTCTGGTCCCAACTTTCATTTTGGCTGGCAACGGTCCCAACTTTAATATTCGTTTCTTCCACCAGTCCGCGACTGACGGAGCACTAACTCCGTTATGTTTTTGCTTACGTGTCAATCTGAGTTGTCAAAAAACATCTTACGTGGCAGCCACCATTGATTATTGTATATAATAATACAGGTTCATCCATAATTCTGCAAACCCTAGAAATCCAATTGATTAATCCAATCCATGTTTGTTAAAATTAAGTTAGGGTTTTTGATTAGTGGATTAAAATGATTCAAAACCATGTTTTAATTACCTCGAATGATGCCGAGAAAGGGGTGAACGAAGTTGGCCGAAGCTCCGAGCTTGGAGGAAGGATTACGGGGTTAAAGAGGATATATCAGTGAGATTTGAGAGGATGAGCAAGTTTAGCTTGGTGTGTGGGTCCTATTTATACTAGTAATTGCGATGAAATTCATTAATCAGTGTTAATTGCTTATGGCCGATTTTCCGGTGAAGGTTACGGGAATTAGTTCGACGGTTAAGGCATTAAAATATAATTAGAATGTTAATTATTGTTGTTTATTGCCGTCTAACTACGTTATTCTAAATTAGCGGGTCAAGAACGGCTGAAATGGGGGTGTTTTTCGGTGGTCGGAGCCTCGCGCCGTTGCCGGCGGCGGCTCGCCGGGAATACGGGCTACAGGGGGGGTTGGGTTATTTTCTATTAATTTAATATATTTCAAATTTATAATTTCTGTTTAGACCCTAAAGTTTGAGGTTATATTAAGTATTAATCAATAATCCACGATGGCTGCCACGTAAGATGTTTTTTGACAACTCAGATTGACACGTAAGCAAAAACATAACGGAGTTAGTGCTCTGTCAGTCGCGGACTGGTGGAAGAAACGAATATTAAAGTTGGGACCGTTGCCAGCCAAAATGAAAGTTGGGACCAGCGCCGACAAAAATGAAATAGTTGGGACCAATAAAAACCAATTTTCCGTTAAAATTAGCTTGATTCAAGTCCAAACGTTGATGGAAAATAAGAATGACAATTTGATTTTATTTATTTATTTAATTATAAAACATCGTATTTTAGGAGTTGTAAAATTTTAAAAATATTGAACCTTGAAGCAGCTTTGGCGACTTATCGTTTGTGCTTAGATGGGTTGTATATTATGAGGAAACGTAGATGACAATTAGTTCATCGAACAGTATATTTCAGGATTATATAAAACATAACTAAAAAGTTATAAGAAAAAAAATAAAACTCCAAGAATTGTGAACGTGCCATAAAATATTATAGCTAAACTTCATGGGGGTTAAATGTAAGGTTTGTAAAGAAATCATAAAAGTGTAACTTATCTATCTTCCTTGTGTTGTGTTCCTCGGTCTAATTTAACGAGGGAAATGAAAGGAGCTGAGGAAGTCAGGAAACGTGTTTCACGTTTTTAAGAAAGAAATAGAGAGAGAAGGAAAGAACATTTATGCTTATTTTCTTGCATTCAAATCGAAGAGATTTAGACAAAAAGGATTATGAACAAATAGTATCTGAGCTACATCATTTCCTTAGATTAGTTAGTTTTGAGTGTGGATTTTGTGCTATTGAGTCCAACTCTAATATTTATTAGTAGACTACGCAGAATTCTAGCCCATGAGAATATTCCATCACTAGAAATGATTAGGAGTTGCATAGGAGACTAACTATAGATCTTGTTGTTCTTAATTATTTGTTAGCTAGCACATCTTTAGAATCCAGTTTCGTACGTTTTTTAGCACCCGAGATTCGTTGACCGTCATTAGAATACCTAACCTAGGTGGTTCCCTTTCCCATATCTGAGCTTCCCGAGGGTTTCTGTTGCCCTCGTTTAAGTTTCTATTAGTGTTTTTAGTTGTCTTTCTTATTTAGTTTAATTTGGTAAATCTTAAAAATCAAATCAAATATAGTTTGTTGGTTGAGTCTTAGTGAAGGTTCATGTAGAAAACTAGAAAGAGGGGGGTAGGGGAGGGGGTGGTTGTTGATTGGTTTTTCTTTGATTTTAATCCAATTTTAGTGAGCTAATGACTTTGTTAAATCTTTTCACAACTTATAAAAATAAGCACAAAGTAAAGAATTTAAGGGTTATAGATGGCACAACCAGATTTATAAAGGTTCAACTAAATGTTAACTAATTCACCCTTTGTCCTCTACCTATTCCACCGATCGACAGTTTTATTCACTAGTCTTCTCCCTAAAATGGTAGGGATCACCAATATAATCGTCTCATTCTTCGAAGGAAGTGATCACCTTCTTCACCAAGTACCTATCTTTACAATTTCTTCTTATTCTTAAAATGCCAATATAGTGAGTCTTCACCTAACAACTAATTAACTCTATATTAAAATAGAGTTCCTAGCCCAACACAAAATAATACTATGTCAATACAATGTGTTCCCCCCTCAAATCATCAACTAAATGATGAATCCTCACTTGTAAAAATACTTGAACAACATCTATTACTGACCCCTCAAACTACAAGTAAGATGGTTGGATGATAGCTTAGAAAAGCTCTTATTTTTTTGCTCTACACTTTAATCTCTTCTCTTGATAATTGAATCTTGATTAGACTTGAATATCAAAAGAGATTAACCTTGAAGTGTATATGTAAATTTTGTAAAGCAAATGGGAAAAGACTTGGTTTGAATAAGTCTTCTATTTATAATCAAGCATGTGAGATGCAAGGATTCTTGGTTGGGCGTCCAACGGGTGAGCGACCGTGGTGTAACATTTCAGGTTTTCCGTATTTGTTTTGTTTTTGTTTTATCATTGTACGAACCTTATTCTGATCCTAATCTTCAATAATATTTCGCATTTATAAGTATTTAAGCTCTCTTATGTTCACTTTAGGCCCTCCATGTTTTACATATTGTTTATTCCTTAATTACTTCATATAAGATTCAATAAATGATCAAATAACATACTTTAAGGACTAATCTTGTAAAAAAATTGAAACACTCCCTCCTGGTTGCAGGAGCGCCGCGCGACGGCGGGCTATAGGCTGGTCGCGCAGCGCGGTGACTACCCTGCACAGAATCCTTAATCGATTTTGTTTCCTAGCTCGTTTTTGGTATTAAAATCATGTATTTTAGGCATAAATGAGTAAATTAAGGACCAAGAAATTGTTATTTACCAAATTACATGCCTACAATCATTTCTTACTGATCAAGATCATATCTTTCAGTTTATTTCAGTGATTTTCTCATTAAAGCCATATATACTTTCTTAAACGAGTGATATGTCCATAATTGGTTCGTTTTTTGCTATTCCTATATAAACAAACCATAATCACATGCCACAAAACTTTACACTAACCCTAAGAGCCTTTGCATGCGCGTTTTTTGTTACCCTCTGTCCATCATAATGTCTCTCGGTTTTTGCTATTTTGTTGAAGAAACGCTCATAAACCGTTTGACTTTGCATGCGCGTGGACCATTGACTCACCATATCTCTTGATTCTTTCACTTTCCGGGTAAGTTGTAAACTGATTTTTCGTTCATTAACATTCCCTAGTCAATAACCTTCAATCGATTTCTGAGATCGAAGGGTATTGACTGGTCAATTTCTTTAAAATCCGATAAAGGGCAAAACAGTCAACAATTTTGACTTTACATTTTCTCATACTTATGATTGGATTCAACATTCGGCCCAGAAGACTTTTCTTCTCATAATGAAATTTTAAGGCTTCTGGCCAAAACCCGAATTCCGACTCGCTGTTTGGATTCTGGTTAGATTCGACTCGTTTAAATATTAAATTAACATACTTGAGTTCTACTCATCTGTTTGGATTGATTCCAGCGGCATTAAGTTAGTTTTTTTACTTATACTTTCATATCTCTAAGTTTTAGGTTCTGTTGGTTTTCATCATTTGGCGCGTTAATCAGACGACTTCTTAATTTATTTGTATTTTTAATACTTACTTGCTTATTAGTTAAGGTGAGTCTATGTCATTCCCCAATTTTACTTATTTTTAAATGTTTTGGGGACGTATGCGTACTATAGTATTTCGTATTAGATATATCTTAACATTAGCAAATGTGATATTGTGTATGATTTACCGAACATACTTGCTATTTGATTACTTGTTTACTTTACGCATTCAGAGAGGTCCAACATATTCTCATTATAGTATGATCATATGACCGTCATGTTTAACCAGAGCCCGATTCGCTTGGAAATGGTCTCTTAACACTTTACTTGCTCATGGTTTGGTTTTATTTACCGCTTTATTTACGTTTTGCTACATTTCATATTATATCATAAACTTGCAAAACTAGTGACATGCTCACTCAACATTATTATTGACAAATATATTCTATTTTATACGCATGTGCAGGTTACCGTTTGAATTGAAGACTTGAAGTTATGGACACCTAGTCGAGACCTTAGGATTATTTAAAGACAATTTGTTTTGAGTTTTATTTGGATTATTTTTATTATCATTATGGATTATTTGTTATATTTGGATTATATTTGCTATTTATGGATATTGGGTTTTGAAATGGAATAAATTAATTATTAGATATTGTCACATTTATTGTATGATAGTTACCTTAAGCTATGAGCAATCATGCTCACGCCCCGGCATTTCCGCCTTAGGTTGGGGTGTGACAGATTGGTATCAGAACCGAAGGTTTTAAGATATGTGGTTAGAAATTGTCCTAGTCAAATGCTAGGAACCATATACGTGCTTATCTGAACTGCCTTATGTGTTTACTAATTGTTTATAGCTTATTTAGGGTAATTATTATTTGTATATTTTATTTTAGGTAATTATTTATTATATCTTTTATTTTAGTTAATTATTGCACACACCAAATCTGAGGCTATGCCTTACTTTCAAAAATATTTTCTAAAATATTTTCAAAACTTAGTAGATTTTTTTTCTATATTTGGGAAATTCCTTAAGAATTCTCAAGATTTATTTTTACTCTCTCTCCTTAGGGCATGGGAGTATGGCATATTCGGTAGTAACTGTAAGGGGTGCGAGAACTGTGAGTCGGGCTTCGGCAAAACGGTTCCGAGAACCCAAGATAAGACGATATTCCTTACCTGGAGGATAACCTAACCATAGTACTCGAGCCCTTAGGCCAAAGCAGAACAATATGTCATACGACCGGACCCTAAGTGAATCAAACGTAACCGATCAAACTGTTGCATTCCTTTTATAAACCGATTTCACGGTGGTTCGTGGCTAAATTCGGAAACTTTCCAAAATTGTGTTTTTTTAATTATTTTAAATGTTTAGTTGAGCGGAAAACCCATGACAACCCATGGACACTACAACTATTCATTTCACAACTTGATTTGATTCGATATTTGGTTGGAGATATCACCGTGGCGGTTCACAAGATACTCCAACTACTTCTTTTTGATTTCGTTTATTCGATATTTAGTGGGGTCAGTTAAAATGCCATGTAACGCTCATGGGCCGACCCACTCCATTGATTAGATAATTCGTTAATTAGTTGGGTAAGTTAAAATGCCATGTAACGCTTATGGGCCGACCAACTCAAATTGTTAATCGTTATTTAATTGGGCCAATAAAATGCCATGGAATGCTCATGGGAAGCCCAATTGTCAATACTTAAGTCCCGTTATGTAATTGAGGTCATTTAACTACCATGGAACGCTCATGGGAGGCCCAATTCACGAAGCCTAGTTATGTAATTTTAGTTGGGCCATTCAAATTGCCATGGAAAGCTCATGGGAGACCAACTCACTTGATTTGATTTGTTATTTATTTTGGGTTTTTGAGCTACCATGGGAAGCCCATGGAAAGTCCAACCCAATAACATTTTACATTTAAACTCATGGGAGGCTAACTCACTTGACTTGATTTGTTATTTATTTTGGGTTTTTGAGCTACCATGGGAAGCCCATGGAAAGCCCAGCCCAATAACATTTTACATTTAAACTTGAAATAAACATTTTATTTAATTAATATTCCCAAAAGTTAATCACATTATCTTATTCACCTAATTCACGAGCCGCTCCACAACAACCTGCACCGCCTGCTCCTAGAGCTGCTAATAACCCTCAAGCTCAAACCGGTGTTCCAAATACCTGTGCTTGCTACAATTGTGGAGATCCTGGTCATCTCCGCAATATGTGCCCTTTGCTAGCCTGTGCCCATCAAGCCCATGTGATGCCTCCACCATATTATGCTCATCAAGCCCAAGTTGTGCCTGCACCATACTACACTAGCCATGCGTATCAAATCCAAACTTACCAACCCCCGATCCTTCAAAGCGTTGCACCTTATACCTATGCTCCACAAGTTCCACAACTCATGGCTCCGCTAAATGCAACTGCTCAAGTCCCTGCTATCCAAGCCCCTCCAACTAATCAAGCTGCTCCAACCCCAAAAAGTTCGAATGGTCGTGCCTTCATGATGAATGTGAATCAAGCCCAAATTTCAAGTGATGTGGTGAACGGTATTAAAAACCATTCTGCTTCTGTGTTGTTTGATACAGGTGCCGATAAGAGTTTTATCTTTCTAGACTTTACATATATTATTGATAAGCCTTGGGATAGGTTGTCTAAGCCTTTTACCGTAGAATTAGCAAATGGGAATTCGATTACTATTGATTCGATTATTTGGGATTGTGTCATAGTTCTTAATAAGGCCAAGTTCCGTATAGATTTTATTCTAATGCAAATGGGTAGTTTTGATGTCATAGTTGGGATGGATTGGCTAACTCTTAACCATGTCGAGGTCGTTTGTTTTGAGAAATTCCTCCGTATACCTCTTAAAGATGGTCGCGTTCTTAAAGTATTCGGTAGTACGCCAGCTTCTAAGCTTAATTTTATGTCGTGCTTTCAAGCTCAACGTTATTTGCGTAAGATGTACGATGCCTTTTTGGCGCTTGTGGTGGAGAAGGATAAAGATAAGAAGAAGATTCAAGATATTCCGATTGTGCGTGATTTTCCCAACGTCTTTCCTGATGATGTTGTTGGACTTCCTCCTGACCTCGTACATGGAGTGAATCCTGTTGCTAAAGCACCCTATCATCTTGCACTGTTTGAAATGCAAGAGCTTTCGAGCCAATTACAAGAACTCTCCGGTAAGGGTTTCATTCGCCCGAGTTCTTCTCCTTGGGTCACACATGTTTTATTTGTGAAGAAGATGGATGGATCGTTTCACATGTGCATCGATTATCGCGAACTCAACAAGCTCACCGTCAAGAATCGCTACCCGCTCCCTTGTATCGATGATCTTTTGGATCAACTTCAACGAGCCGCATGCTTCTCGAAGATCGATCTCCGTTCGGGTTATCATCAACTTCGAGTTAATGAAGATGACAGTCCCAAGACCGCCTTCCGTACTCGATATGGGCATTACGAATTTTTTGTTATTCCTTTTGGGCTAATCAATGCACCCGTGGTTTTCATGGACCTCATAAACCGTGTGTGTAAACTCTACCTGGACAAATTCATAATTGTTTTCATCGATGATATTTTGATCTACTTGAAATCCGAAAACGATCACAAAGAGCATCTACATGCTATCCTTGACCTCCTACGGAAGGAATAATTGTATGCCAAGTTTTTGAAGTGTGGGTTTTGGCTTAAAGAAGTTCATTTTTTGGGCCATATTGTTAACGGCAAAGGTATCCATGTCAATCCAGCAAAGATTGAAGACGTCAAGAATTGGAAGACACTGACTTCTCCCACAGAAGTTCGTTCTTTCCTTGGTTTGGTGGGATATTTCCGCCGTTTCATTTGTAATTTATTGAAGATTGCATTACCCCTCATCGCTTTAACACGTAAGGGTAAACCTTATGAGTAGGGGTCAAAGCAAGAAGAAGCATTTAAAACACTTAAGGACATGCTTTGCAGTGCTCCTATTCTTTCTCTTCCCGAAGGTAGTGAAGATTTCATCGTATTCTGTGATGCTTCTAACCAAAGTCTCGGTTGTGTTCTCATGCAACGAGGCAAGGTTATCATGTAGGCTTTGAGACAACTCAAGGTTCACGAAAAGAATTATACGACGCATGATTTCGAGCTTCATTATTAGTGTTCTTCATTATTATTGTTTTGTTTGTTTGTTCTTGTCCGTTATTGTTTAAATCACGAGACTTTTGGTCTTGACAAGTGGTATCAGAGCTGGTTGAGCTCATTTGAAAAACGTTTGAGCTACTAAAGTTGGTTTCCGACACTAGATCTTTGTAATTTGAGTTGAATTTTTTGTAGAAAGACGATGATGACGTCAGCTGAGCACTACTCCATTTATCAGTGACGTAACTACAACTGATATTGTTCATTTTGTTCTATATATGTAGAAATTGAAGGTTTAAAAGTGTTATAATCCTAAATCTATGTCATTTTACTAATTATTTGCTTTTGATCTTGATTTAAATCCATTTTTAACACATGATTGTTCCAGATCTAACTTAGTTCTGTTAGATCTTGAAGTTTTTGTTTAATATTTGGTATTTTGAAAATTTTCAAGTAATTTTGGGTTTGTTTATGTTTTTATATTAAAATAAAAAACACAAAAATATTGTTTAAATTTCCATAGAATCTTTCAAAAATCGAAAAAAAATGGATCTAGATCACCAGGTTTTTACTAACAAAATTCCAAGGTTGCTTGGGCAGTCAAACTTCATTAAATAGAAGGTTATGTTTCAAGTTGCCGTATGCTACAATGATCCAGATGTTTGGCAATCCATAAGAGAAGCTCCTTATGAGCCCGATGAAGGTGCACCACAAAATCAAGCTGCTGAAATAGCTATGAGAAGAAGAGATGAAAAGGCATTGCCAATGTTATAGTTGGGTCTCGCATGAGAAAGTTGAACAGTTTGTCTTAGCTAAAGCAATGTATGATGCTGTGATAGACATGCTTGAAGGAAATGTTGAATTGAAATAGATCAAAAGGGGAGACTTAAGCGGCAAATTGACAGGTTTAAGTTTTTAAACCTGGTGAAGATTAAGTTTTGTGTTGAAAAGATTTGTTACGATTGTAAATGAAATCAGAACCACGTAATTGATAATCACTAACAATGAATTGAACAAGAAGTTGCTATCTTCTTTATTTACTGAGTGGTATACTGCCATTAAGTTTATCAAAGCGAAAGTGAACTTTCCAGATATGAAATTGGATGTTGTGATAGCTTTTCCTTCAAGCAGCTGAAAATTGAAGTGATAGAGAACAATATGATTAGGGAAGGCAAACCAAGCTTTCCTATTGCAAATGCTTTACTAGCTTCAATGGGCAGTTTGAGTGTGGGTTCCAATCAACAAATTCCTATTATTGAAGAACTAGCTGAATTTGAAAGCCCTAAGATATATCCAGTTGCACAAATGTTGTATCAACTGCCACAAATTCAAGCCAATCTAGGTTTAATGTGCTAATGATAGGAAATGTAGAACCATCTCCTACACCAAGTGTCCAAGCACAAGCAAGTTCTTCACAACAAAGTCCTGAATACCAAGCATTATTCTCAATGCTCATAGAGACTTATAATGCATTTGTTGCTAGAAATATGATTCACACAAGTGTTATCCTAGTGGATCTTGAGCAAATTGATATTTATGATTTGGAAGATACGTACATCAAATGGTAGGCTGCCACGCTTTCCTTAAGGACCAAAAGGTTTTATAACAGAACTGGCAATTAAGTTTTGCAAGTCTAAGTGATAAGATTGGGTTTGATAAATCCAAGGTTTTGTGAAACAATTATCTACAGCAAGTCCACTTTGCAAGGAAGTGCAACCTTCCAAGCCAATTCAACAATCAGACCCAAGCCTTTGACAAGCAGAGCTAAATGAACCATAATCAATTCTACAACAACCAAAACCAAAATTTTAATAACCAAAGAAACCAAACCTATCAACAAAATCAGAATCCATATCCTCAAGCCAGACAAAACAATCTCCAAAACAACAATTTCCCGCCTCAATAAAACCACTATCAACAAGTTCCTCAACAACCATAAACAATGTTGTTCCACAAAGAAATCAAGCACCACCAAATTAACCAAGAAACAATCAGAACCAAGTCAACAATGTCAATCAGCAACCTCAAAGGAACCAAGGAAATGCAGCTGTTACTCCTGAACACTAACAAGATAGAGATTTTGACTGGAGTAACCATGTAAGAAGCCATTTCTAGAGAAAATGCTGCCTTTATGGCTAATATCAAGAATGAAGCTGAATCTTCTTCATCTGAGGTATCTACTGAACCTTCACTTTCTAATTTATACTTACCAATTGATAACTTCAAAAAGGAAAATGGTAGTATGAAAGCTGAGATTTATAGAAAGTAAAAAATCATTGAGGTGTATGAAGAGAGTGAAAAGAACTATGAGAAACAAATCAAAAGTGCTGAAGATGATTGTATTGAAGGTTTAAGGCTTCAATATAGATAAAAGGTTGAGATTGATGCTTTGAAGAAGATGTTTACAGAGAAAAAGATGAAATGTACTGAACCGGAAATTCAAGTTGATTTCTTGAAGAATTTTGTTTCTACTTGTAATATCATTGGTAAGATGAAGGAGGTAAAACTAGAAGACAAACACAAATCAGTTCCTCCACCTTTCATTGATAATTACTCATCGAAAATTGATAAAGGACAAAGAGAAACTTAGTTGAAGCAATTTAAAACTGTTTTTGAAGACAAATAAGAATTTGTAAAGCAATAAGAAAATGTGGTAGTTGATAAAGAAGGTGAGTTTGCTTTATCAGAACAAACTTTGGTGAGACCAAGACAGATTTTAGTAATGAAGAAAAAGTTTCAATAAGTCTGAAGAAATGAAGAGTGAGGCAGCATCAACTGAAATAGATCATGATGGTAAAAGTTCATCAAGTTTTTGCAGCTGAAAATGGTCTCTTCATAGCAACTCAAGCTCAAAGAAGAAATCATCAAACCAGCCACCAAAGAAGAAACAATTTTATGATAATTTTACCCAGTTTATTCCAACAATGAAGTATTTGATATATGTGGTGATCCTCAATTGATACTAAAGAAGGACGCATCATTTCCTGAACGGTATGCCAAAAGTAGTGGCAAATTCATGCCACCACAAAATATCAATTTCAAAAAGGGTAGCAAGCCTCAACATGAAGAAAACGTAAACTTCTCAGCTCCTATTCAAGTTGATTATAAGAAGTTGTTTGGGCATCAGAAAACAATTGGTGTGAAGATGCCAAGACCAAATGAGAAATTTAAGAAAGGATCAGGGTCGAGCTCAAGTAGTGAAGATTTGGGTTATTATAGGAGAGTCTGGTGCAGGCATTGTGATGCCTACAGACATCGTACTGATTCTTGTTGGTACAAAAATAATTGAAAACCTGCGGATTTTCCTAATTCAAAGGTATTTGGTCAAGATTTTGTCTTTACAAGAAAAATATAATGCTTATCTTGATAAGGGAAAAGAAGAAGTCAGGAAGTTTGAAGCATCAAATGAGAAATTTAAGAAAGGATCAGGGTAGAGCTCAAGTAGTGAAGATTTGGGTTATTATAGAAGAGTCTGGTGCAGGCATTGTGATGCCTACAGACATCATACTGATTCTTGCTGGTACAAAAATAATTCAAAACCTGCGGATTTTCCTGATTCAAAGGTATTTGGTCAAGATTTTGTCTTTACAAGAAAAATATAATGCTTATCTTGATAAGGGAAAAGAAGAAGTCAGGAAGTTTGAAGCATCAAATGGCAAGGAACCTGAAAAATATGTATTTAAGAAGCCAGATTTCAAATAAATGAAGAAGGGAGAAAAAGTTAAGCCCAATGTGAATGAAAAAGCTAAAAATAAGAAGATTGTTGAGAAGAAACCATAAAATGAAGTCGATAATTTAAGAGTGTCAAAAAGAAGAAAGAAAATGATGACAGAAATTATGATAATTATTTGATGAGTTGTGTTAAAGAACCAGCGAGGTTCAATTGGTTGAAAAAGAAGACACATAAGGAAAGAATGGATGAGATTGTGAATGGTGATGAGAATCTAAGCCTACTTCTGAATTTATCAAAAGAATGGAAAATAATGTTGTAAAGTTTGAGATTGTGGACCCAGAGGACTCAATCATACTTTCAAATTAGAAGAAACAAGCCTCATTAGCTTGTGTTTCTCTCCATCACTAATCATTTATATTTTATGTGCAAGAACAGTCCATGAAAATTGAAGATGTATTGTACATGGATAGTGGATGTTCCAGGCACATAACATGTGACAAGAGGTCATTAGTGAATTATGAAGAAAAATACAAAGGTCCATTGCCTTTAGTAGTGATGAGAAGGGGGAAAGATTGTTGGCAAATGGATTCTTACAAATGGAAGAGTGTCCTTTGCTAATTTTTACTATGTTGAAGGATTACAATACAAATTGTTGAGTATTTCACAAGTCTGTGGCAAGGGTTACAAAGTGGGATTTGATGATAACAGTTGTTACATTTTAAAGCCAGAGTTTGTGATACCTCTTGAGATGATCATAATGATAGCACCAAGGAATGGGAATTATTTGAATTAAATATGAAAGAAGTCATTTCCAAGGGTGGTGCATGTTTTGTTTCCAAAGCTTCAGAGAATGAATCAATATTATAGCATAGGAAATTGTGTCATATGAACTTTAAGAACAAGAACAAATTGGTAAGGTGTGAGCATGCAATTGGTTGATCTACCAAGTAGTTTTTGATTGATGACAAATGTTCCTCATGTTTGAAAGGGAAACAATACAAATAACACCACAAGACAAAGCTTGTTAACTCCACTGATCAAGTGCTTGAAATGCTTCACATGGATCTTTTTGGTCCTATAAGTGTTCCAAGTATTGACAAGAAGCTTTATTGTCTCATGATCATTGATCATTATTCATGATTTACTTGGGTGTATTTTCTTGCAAGCAAAGATGAAACTGCTGGGCTTATCAAGAGTGTGTTACAGGAATTGAAACCAACTAGAAAAGAAGTAAAAAATGGGGCATAATTCAAGAATGGGGTCATGTATGAGTTTTGCAATGAAAAGGTGGCTTTTACAACAATTTGGTGCCCCTAGAATCCCTAAAGAGAATGGTGTTTCTAAAAGAAGGAATAGAACCCTTATTGAAGCACATGATTGCTGATGCTAACCTACCTGTCTCTTTTTGGGCTGAAGCCATTAACACAGCTTGCGATGCTCAAAGGATTGCTTTGTATTGAATAACAAGTCGGTGTCTTTCAATACACCACAAGCACCTTACACAAGTTCTCTGAAATTATTAAACCCTAAGCCGAAGATGTATTTATAAACTATACATCTTTGCCTGCTTACATAATAAGCGAAGTTAAGCAAATTCACTTAAACCATAAATTCACTAATCACTAAGCCGTTTAAACATAAAACACAAAACCCAAAACAAAACTTATTGTTTATTACAAACAAGACTAACAATAAACCTATAAAGTACTAACACAATAAAATACACCAACAGACTCCCCCTTGGCAGTAGCTTCATTTGTTTCTTATTTTTCTTCAGTCTACAATCCAACACCATGTTCAAGCAAAGCTTCCAGCATGCACTCCATGTTTCACACAGACTAAAACAACTCTTTGAAACTTCTTCCCCTCTGACTTCCATGCCGGAATATAAAAAATCTTGATATAATTGAGTACCTGAAAATTAGATTTAGAAAGATTCACCAAGTGCATTGGATTATACACCCTCAACAACTCCTGATCGTCTTCATCCTCCATCACCGCTTCAGTCGTTTCACTATCAATACCCCATAATGTCTTATTCTTTAAAACATCTTGAGGCATTTGGCTTCAACGGTATCTTCTTCAAACATCGAACGGGTTTGTATTTTACCATCATCCATGGTATCCCATTTGACCTTACACCTCTATCAACATCTTCAACAAATTTTCCCTTATGAGGCTTAAGCAGAGTAAAATTCTTGTCCTTCACAACTTTTTCCAAAGTATCTTCTTAGCCTAGTCTGCAAAGTTATCTTTTCCCCGATTGATCAAGTTCATTCTCGCCAAATCCTTTACCTCACACTTAGGTAAATTATTAAATGACTTTAAAAACCTTGGAAAGTACTGAATCTGATCATATCGTTTCAACACAAGCAACTTCAGGTTGTCATCATAAATCCAACTGATAATACCTTTCTTTGATTCACAAAACCCCTTGATATTATATGACTTCTTAAATGAGGGAGGAACCGCCGGTTTCTATCTTTTCACAAACCATTCAGCACACCCTTCTTTCCAATTGGGTTGCTCTTCCTAATCAGACTCCTCACTCTCTTCCTCAACAAACTTAGAAATCTTATTCAAATCCAATGATTCACCACCATCAATGTTAATCCAAATTTGTTAATGAATAGGAGAAGGCATAACATGCTCTCTTCCTCATTGGCAATTTCTCCTTCTTCCAAAGACTCATTTATAACAATCTTCTCTCCTATCTCTCTTATCTCTCCCTCTTTTAACTCATCATCAACTTCAGGCATATCATGAACATCATCTAAGTCTTGAAGTGCACCAATATCTTCAACAACTATCACCGACTCATCACCAGCAACACCAGAACCTGGTTCACCTGAATCCCCCTGAGTTGTAGCTTGAGTAACAAGAACTTGTGAAGTGTTTGGCATCTCACCACCTATACCTTTCAATGCATTAGGATCAACGTCAGTATCATCACGTATAACACCCTTCAATGCGCCTTCTTTACAGCTACTGTAACATTTCGGGTTTTACTGTATTCGTTTCTTTTCGTTTTATCGTTGTGCGAACATTTTTCGGATTTTAATTTTTAATTATATGAAGTATTTATGAGTATTTAAGTTTCTCACGTTCACTTTATACCCTTTATACTTTACTTGATGTTCATTCCTTGTTTTATGCATAAAAGGTTCATTATTTGGCCAATTATCAAACTATAAGGACTATAAGTGTCAAAAATCAAAACCTTACACCCTTGGTGCCGAGGCGCCACGCGACGGCAGCTACACCTTGTGGCCGTGCGGTGCTATGAGGCAGTTTTGCAGATCCATTGCTTGATATTCATTTCTAACTCGTTTTTAGTATGTAAATCGCTTATTTTTAGCATAAATCGAGTAAATTAAAGTCCAAGAAATGGAATTTAACTAAAATACATGTCCATATTCATTACTTATTGATCAAGCACTAAATTTACTGATATTATATTGATTTAGTCATTAGTTTCATATTCGGTTGCTTAAACGAGCATATTAACCATAATTGGTTCGTTTTAGTAAATCCTATATAAACATCTCATTCTAACATGCCACAAACTTTACCCTAACCCTAAGTTAGAATCTCCAACTTTCATCCTCCTCTGTCCCTCATAAAACTCTTCGGTTTTTGCATTTTTGCATTTTTGCTGAAGATATAAGCATACACGTTTGACTTTGCTTATTCCTCAACCTTTGACTCTTCGTTTTGGTTGATCCTTTCACTTTATGGGTAAGTTGTAAACCGAATAAGTGTTCATACATATTCCCTATTCAATAAGCTTCAATCTATTTATGAGATTGAAGGGTGTTGACTGGTCAATTTCATTAACACCTGTTAAAGGACACAATAGTAAACAAGTTTGACTTTATGTTTTCTCATACTTCTGTTCAAAACCGACAAACGATCCAGAATACTTTTATTCTCGTAATGAAATTTTAAGGCTACTGATCAAAACCCGACTTCCGACTCGCTGTTCGGATTCTGGTCAGTACCGACTCGTCTAAATATTAAATTTAACATAACTGGAGTTATACTCATCCGTTTGGATTGATTCCAGTGGCAACGAGTTCGTTTTTACTTATAGTTTTTTTATCTCAAATTTTCAGGTTCTATTGGTTTATCTCGTTTGGCGCGTTAACAGAAGATCGTTTATTTTATTCTTATTTTAATTACATGCCTATTAATTAAGGTGAGTTTTGTCATTCCCCTATTTTACCATGTTTTCAAACGTTTTGGGGATGTATGCGTACTTATTAGTATTTTATATTATATACATATCTTAAACTAGCAAACATGATGTTGTGTGTGATTAATCGAACATACTTGCTACATGATTACTTTTTTACTTTTACGTATTCGGAGAGGGTCCAACATATTCTCATTATAGTATGAACATACGACCGCCTTAGTTACCGGTGCCTGATTAGCTTGGCAATGGTCAACTGACACTTTACTTGCTCGTGGTTTGGTTATACTTAACGTAATTATTTACATTTTGCTTATTTTTCATATTATTATATATCATTGCAAAACTGGTGATATATCTCACTCCACTTTATATTGACAACTCTATTTTATTTTCTACGCATATGCAGGTGTTCGCTTGAGTTGAAGATTGAAGTTATGGACACCTAGACGAGACTTTAGCGTTTATTAAAAGACAATTTATTTTTAAGTTATTGTTTGGATTATTGTTTGTTTTTGGGATTATTTGTCTTATTTGGATGATGCGTGCTTTAAAATGAAATAAATTACTTATTAGATATTGTCACCTTTATTGTATGATAGTTACCTTGAGCTGTGAACAATCATGCTGACGCCATCGACATTTCCGCCTTAGGTTGGGGTGTGACAGATTCGTATCAGAGCCGAAGGTTTAAGATAGGTCACTAGAAATTGTCCTAGACATATGATTAGGACCTTATGCGTGCTTATCTGAACTGTCTTATGTGCTTATTAATTGTTTATAGCTTATTTAGGGTAATTATTTTATTGTATCTTTGATTTTATTTTAGTTATTACACACACATAAATTATGGGGCTATGCCTTACTTTCATAAAATATTTTCTAAATCTTTTAAAAATTTAGTAGATTGCCTTTCTATTTTGAGAAATTCCTTAAGAATTCCCGGGTTTGTTTTTACCCTTAGGGCATGGGAGTCTGGCATGTTCGGTTAGTAGCTGTAGGGGGCAAGAGCAATGTGAGTTGGGCCTTGGCAAAACGGTTCCAAGAACCAAAGGTAAGACGCTATTCTTTACCTTGAGGATAACCCGACCACAGTACTCGAGCCTCTAGGCCAGAGCAAAACAAGATGTCATATGACCGGACCCCTAAGCGGTCAAATGTAACCGATCCAACGGTTGCATTCCTTTTATAAAAACCGAATTAACGGTGGTTTGTGGCTAAATTCGGAAACCTTTCCAAAATTGTTTTTTTAATTATTTTAAATGCTTAGTTGGGTGGAAAACCTATGACAACCATGGACACTCCAACTATCCATTTCACAACCCGTTCAGATTCGATATTTGGTTGAAAGTATCACCGTGGTGGCTCACGAGATACTCCAACTACTCATTTTTGGATTCATTTATTCGATATTTAGTGGGGCCAGTTAAAATGCCATGTAACGCTCATGGGCCTACCCACTCCATTTATTTGATAATTCGTTAATTAGTTGGGCTAGTTAAAATGCCATCTAACGCTCATTGGCCGACCAACACAAATTGCTTATCACTCGTTATTTAATTGGGCCATTAAAATGCCATGGAATGCTCATGGGAAGCCCAATTCTCAATACTTAAGTCTCGTTATGTAATTGAGGTCGTTTAACTACCATGGAACGCTCATGGGAGGCCCAATTCACAAAAATTTATATTGCATCATTTAATTGGGCCATTAAACTGCCATGGATCTCTAATAGGAGGCCCAATTTACCAAGTTTACATTAAGTTATTTAGTTGGGCCATTCAAATTGCCATCTAAAGCTCATGGGAGGCCAACTCATCTATTATGATTTGTTATTTAAATTGGGTTCTCAAGCTACCATGGGAAGCCCAACCCAATAACATTTTACATTTGAATTGGAAATAAACATTTTTATTTACTTAATTATCCCAAAAGTTATTCACATTATTTTAAATCGCGACTTTCTCTCAAGTTATGACAAGTCACTAGCACAAATTTATCACATTTTTTTGTTGTCCCACATCGTCTCGTTTACACAACTTACCCGATCCTCATAGAATTTCACTTTTGGTCCACGCAGAATGTCTTCCATGCTTCATCATCGTAACAATCATCGCCCATCGGCTGCTCATGATCGTCGTTTGGCTGCTCGAATCACGAAGGAATTTACTGCTGCATTACCCAAGGTTGTGTCCCAACTACAAAGTATTAACTTTAATGGATCCGCTACTTCGGCTGTACCGAACAACTACCACTACAAAAACTTTACGAGTGCTAAACCACCTCCTTTTCTTGGCGAGGAGAATGCTACTAAGCTCCCCCACTGGTTTGATAGGATGGAGAATATCTTTATCCACTATGAATGTTCAGACGACAAACGGACTAGGTTTGCCTCGAGCATTTTCGAGGATCAAGCTCTCACTTGGTGGAACTCTTTTAAGGCCCTCCAAGGTGTTGAAGAGGTTTTAGCTCTGCCTTGGGATGAACTCAAGGATGCTATGAAGAGAGAGTTTTGTCCCGAGCATGAACTGCAAAGGCTCGAAAAAGAGTTTTGGGAGCTGAAACAAATTGGTGGTGACAACTCAACCTACTCAAACCATTTTAAGAAACTGAGCCTGTTGGTACCCCACCTTGTGACCCCTTTGTCCCGCGGTATCCGTAAGTATATCCGAGGACTACCCACTATCTTTCGTGATGCGGTGGTCAGTTGAGATCCTCTCACGATCTAGGTACCTTGCTACTTCATTGACTGATGACCATGTTCGCGATGGTACCTTATCCCGTAAGGATTCTAAACCTGCTACCGAGAAAACAAAGGCCGAATCCTCTACGGATTCCAAAGTCGATCCTAAACCTACCCAAAACAATAACTCCAACTGCTACCACAAGAATAACAACAACAATAATCAAAGGCACAAAACCCATCACCAAAACTATGTCGTGAACCAAGCCAATAATCAACCACAAAACCAAAATGCACCCAACAAGAAACCGTATGGCGGACCACACCCATTGTGCTTGATTTGTAACCACCATCATCCTGCTTCAACCACTTTCCGTCTTTGCACTCTTTGTAACTGCTATGGTCACCTTGCCAACAGTTTCCGTGTACCGCCTAATGCACGAGCCGCTCCACAACAATCTGCACCGTCTGCCCCTAGACCTACTAATACCCCCTTGCTCAAACCGGTGTACCTAATACATGTGCTTGCTACAATTGTGGAGATCCAAGTCATATCCACAATATATGCCCTCTACTAGCCCATGCCTTCAAGCCCAAGTTATGCCTCCACCATACTATGCTCATTAAGCCCAAGTTGTGCATGCACCGTACTACACTAGCCAAGCCTACCAAGCCCAAACTTACCAACCCCCGATCCTTCAAAGTTTTGCACCTCACCCTATGCTCCTCAAGTTCCGCAACTCATGGCTGCTCCACACGCAACTGCTCAAGCCCCTGCTATCCAAGCCCCTCCAACTAATCAAGCTGCTCTAACCCCTCAAGGTTCAAATGGTCGTGCCTTCGTGATGAATGTGAATCAAGCTTAAAGTTCAAGCGATGTGGTGAATGGTACGTTTCTTGTTAATAACCATTCTTCTTCGGTGTTGTTTGATACTGGTGCCGATAAGAGTTTTATCTCTTTAGACTTTGCGTTTAGTATTGATAAGCCTCGGGATAGGTTGTCTAATCCTTTTACCGTAGAAGTAGCAAATGGGAACTCGATTACTATCGATTCGATTATTTGGGATTGTGTCATAATTATTAATAAGGTTAAGCTCCGTATCGATCTTATTCCGATGTAAATGGGTAGTTTTGATGTCATAGTTGGGATGGATTGGCTAACTCGTAACCATGTCAAGGTCGTTTGTTTTGAGAAATTTCTTCGTATACCTCTCAAAGATGGTCGCGCTCTTAAAGTATTCGGTAGTATGCCTGCTTCTAAGCTTAATCTTATGGCGTGCCTTCAAATCAACGTTAGTTGCGTATGAAGTACGATGCCTTTTTGGCGCTTGTGTTGGAGAAGGATAAAGATAAGAAGAAGATTCAAGATATTCTGATTGTGCGCGATTTTCCCGACGTCTTTCATGATGACGTTGTTGGATTACCTCCTATTCGTCAAGTCGAGTTTCATATTGACCTCGTACCTGGAGCGAATCCCGTTGCTAAAGCCCCCTATCGCCTTTCACCGTCTGAAATGCAAGAGATTTCGAGCCAATTACAAGAATTCTCCGATAAGGGTTTCATTCGCCCGAGTTCTTCTCCTTGGGGAGGGCCTGTTTTGTTTGTGAAGAAGAAGGATGGTTCGTTTTGCATGTGCATCTATTATCTCGAACTAAACAAGCTCACCGTTAAGAACCGTTACCCGCTCCCTCGTATCGGTGATCTTTTTGATCAATTTCAAGGAGCCGCATGCTTCTTGAAGATCGATCTTCGTATGCGTTATCATCAACTTCGCGTTAATGAAGATGACATCCACAAGACCGCATTCCATACTCGATATAGGCATTACGAGTTTTGTGTTATGCATTTTGGGCTAACAAATGCACCCGCGGTTTTCATGGGCCTTATGAACCATGTGTGTAAACCCTACTTGGACAAATTCATAATTGTTTTCATAGATGACATTTTGATTGGTAGCTCGTGATTTATATAGTTAACAATTGCGGTAGGCGAGTCTGCTTTCCCTTAATTAACCCAGCTCTATCTATACTCCTTTAAGGGCGCAAAAGCCTAAGTCTCAAATCGGACTAGTGTCGATCTTTTAGTGTTATGATGCCACTGATGAAAGATGCGGTTGCTTGCCCAAGGTAGTGTATAGTACTTTCATGAAAAGAGGAATGGTGGATCACTAGTGCCTGGTGCAAAGGCTCTTTCATTCGCGTCTGTCTAGGGCTCTTAGTGAACTACCGTATTGTTTCAGTGAAGAGATGAAACCCATCCAAGAAGGCAGCTACGACCTTAGGATTTATCTCTCTTTGCTGCCAAAACCAGCTACTTATTGATGAAAAACCGAGAAATAGATCAATCAAATCAGATCATACGCAGAGAGGGAAACAGCTCCTCTAATACACCTAAATGACTGCTCGATGATTAAGGAGGGAGTATAGTTGAATCAGTCAAGTCAACATGGTAAGGGTATAATAGTACATTTTAGGGAAAGAGAGGTTTCTCTAGCTTGAATGCTAGCTAGCTGTGCGGGTGAAATCAGATAGTCCAAGGAAGACCTCGATCTTGGGTAATAGATAGGGAGGGGAGGGAGGGGAGGAACCTCTTCTGTAATACAATCAGTTGTGCACAAAGATGTTCCTACCACTATTGAGAGGGATACCACACTTAAGCTTAAGCGAGACCTTACCACCTATTGCCTTGAACAAACCTTCCTAGTGAGTGGGGGTATATGTTTAGTAAGCTTCTTCCTTTCACAGAACCATTCTCTCATTTACTCGGCGAATTGAGATCGTCTATTAATATCCCACACAGTATTCGTCTTATCCATTCTCCTTCTTTCAAATATGGTTGGTCATGCCCAAAACAATCTATGAGCCTGACGACTCTCTACAGCAAAGGTCAATAGGTATTTTCACTTCCAGAAGCAAAGTAGCTAACAGGTAAGGAATGGTACCCGAAAGAGTGTGCTCGGACTCCCTTTCGATTGAGAAATACCTCCTTTGAACTGTTTCGCTTGAGAGATATGCCAGTCGGGTGTGAGAAACATAAACTAAAACTAGGAACTATATCACTATTATTATTACTATTATACTAAATGAGATTTCCTGGACCACGTTGATGGTACCAGCTTGAGTGAAGGAATGGTGGAGTAGAAAGAAGAAGGCATCGTTCAACCAATCAGATCAGTCACCAGGGAAAAACGTTGCAAGTCCTGATCTAAGATGTTGCTTGGTGAAGGTGGCTTGCTTCTCTGTTCACGGGGAATGAATGTAAACCAATTGTTGACAGAGATGATTAGCTTGGGAAGCTAGACTTTCTTCTCTACTCATTTTGGAGCTAACCTGACTTCTATTTCTTCTCAGTTCTCTAGGGATGGTAGGGATTGCTTGAGCTTACCCATCACTTCGTCATTAGATTTAGGATTCCTTAAAGAGTAGAAGGTGAGTGCTTACTGTTTTGGTTAAAAATCGGATCAAGGATCAATGAACCAAATTCGTAAATGAGGATTGGTGCTAATATGAATTAATGCAATCAAAGTAACAATTGTAAATGATGAACAAAGAGATTTATACGAGGAAAAGCCCTTGGTAACTAGTATCCCGCCGACACAAAAACCTCGGGTAGTGAAAACTATCACTACCAAGTATATTAAACTCAAAATAATTACAAGTGATGGAATCGAGGCTGATCGTGATTATAGTATGTTTTTGCTAAGAGTTCTAAGTGTGCTTGTGTGTTCTCTTTGATCAGCCAAGGTTAAGTATATAAATACAAAAATAATAATGTAAACTAACTAATTCCTACAAATCCGGCCACGTTTATTTACTTTTTCTTCATGACCGTTCATGAACATGGACGAGCTTGATGGACTTGGTAAAATATGCTCTCCATAAAAGTAGGAATTCTAGTAAGCACGTGTTTTATCTGCAAAAAATAGATTAGAATATAACTGAAATTGACTGTTTATGATCCTTGAACCACTAAGGATCCTTAGTCCTGCTAACAGTCGCCAACGATACTTGATTTTTGAGGATCAAAAATCCTGGTCCCAACAATTGCCCCCAAACATGATAGGTGTGAGTGGGGTACAGCTGTCATGGTTATCCCAATGCATATTTGAATTGGACCGGTAGCGATAATGTGACGTGACCATCGCCTGCAAATGTATCATTATCCCTAATAAATAGGTTTCCAACCCTTATAACTCCTCCTTTATCATACCCAACATCCTATTCCGGCGATCATAATCCTCAGGTATTCCTCTTTCTTCCTCTTGCTTTCCTCATCCTTTCATCACAATGCCCAAAAAAAATCAGAAAGCTTCCTTTAGTTTGAATCCTAAGGACATAGGTCCCGTACTTCAAAGCCAACAGCTTCTTAAAGATCCGGTTTCCGAGATTTGCAAATTCACCAATGAAGAAATCCAGAGAATCTCCAAATGTTTCCCCGAAGGAACAGTGTTCAGAGCGTATGACTCTCGATTAAAGAGCGACTGCGCCTCTTCTGACTGGGTCTGCTTTCCTGCACTCCCATTTCTTCTTGGATTCTCATATCCGTTTCCCTACCTTACATCTACTTTCTTCTCTTTCAACGGCCTCAGCTATATCCAAGCCATGCCGATGATGTGGAGGACTTTGCATACGCTTGAGAGATTGATTGTAGAACAGGATTTAGATTTCAGTCTTCCAGCCCTTTCTCACCTTTACAGCCTCGTCGCCGATGGTTCCAACAGGTTTCTCTTCAAAAGCAAACCCTTTCAGCCTTTACCGATCAACAAGACTACTTATAACGATCAAAGCTGGAAGAACCAGTTCTTTTTCGTTTTAAGAGATAGTATTCCAAACGAGAATTTGCTTCTAACTCGCTAGATCCTGAAGGATAGGGTAATGGATCCTGAGGATAGAGGATCCTGATATTATTGTTTAGCTAACTGTGGGTTTGTTGTTTCTTGTGCAGTGTCTAATTTCTCAGATCTTGCCATGGACCCGGACAGTGTTGAGAAGGAAAAGGTGTTCCTGTCGCTGGATCCTTTTGACAGGACCTTCAAGACAGTTGCTGAAGAGGTAAGCGATTCAGACGAGAAGACCGCCAGTTCCTCAGAAACGATGTCAAGTAAGTTAGAATCTATCCCTCAATTGTAAGTTTAGTAAATAAGAAAAAATAATCGATAATAAATAACTTATCTTTTCTCTGGCAGGTGCAGAGAAGTCCTCATCCAAGCCTTACAGGAGTTTGTTAGGTCAGTTCCAACTGGAAGATGTCGACAGTCTCATTTCCTCCCGTTCCTCCGAGAAGAAACCCATGAAAAGTTCTAGCCTCGCACCGCCGAAGACCATGACTATCCGTTCCAAGGCCAGCATGAAAAGAAAACGAGATCCTGACGTGGAGATCCACAGTGCCCAGCATGTCTTTGATCAGCTCTCAGAGGTAAGGATCCTTTATCCTTAGTCATAAACTTTTCAGTTGTATTTTTTAACATGTAAATTTCTTGCAGGCTATGGCCAATTTCAAGGTTTTATACGACGAAAACGTGGCCAGCACAGAGAAGGAACTCGCCAAGTATCGTGCCGGGATACCCTTAAAGGACAAGCTGATCATGGAGCTGCAGACTGAGAAGGGTACCTTGGAGGATAAGCTGGCTCTCGCTGACATCTGGGCTCAAGAGCAAGTGGTCGAAGTCACTGAACAAGCCAAAGTGTGGGCTAGCAAAGCGGTATTGACGGCCAGAATCAAGATCGCTGAGAAGGCCGAGGATACTGCTTTTGACAGGTCTAACTGGAATGTAGCTTTGTGGAAGAAGACACTGGCTGGGTTTGGTGACGAACGTGAGGATGCTGGAGGCGACAAGGGAGATGAGGATGCTGGGACGAGTGGAAAAAAAGAGGATGCTCTGGAGGTCAAGGGTGCTGGTGAAGGTGATGGGGGTGAAGCGAAGGAGTAGGTGATGACAATGGGCGATAAAGGATATGAAGACAAGGCCGAAGCCCATTTTTAATGAAGTTTAAAATGGTTTTTGTTGATGGTTTTATGTGCACAATAGTATTTTTAATCCTTAGGATCAATGATCCTTAAGACAATTCTGAAAGGTGGTTAGGGTGGAGGGATCCTCTGTTTTGGGGATGAAACCTTAATCGCCTTTCTTTTCTTTTGTTTCTGTATGGACATATGTTAAGTTTTATGTAACCTGATCCGGGTGGATTGTTCACATTTTGCTGGTGAAGCCCGAATCACCTTTTTATGTCTCCTATGATAATATAACTCTTTTGATTCCTGCCTTATAACTCGTGTCACTAGGATAAAGGATTCTCAATCCTTAGAACTTTTTTCTTTAAGATATTTTCCTGTCAAAACAAATCATCAAAAGAGAATATAATAGTTAGAAAACCTGGATTAAATTCCAACTATCTTGGGGACAAGCCCTACAAATCGTGTGGACGAGCCCAATAAAACGTGGAGACAAGCCCAATAAATCATGGGGACGAGCCCAATAAAACGTGGGGACAAGCCCAATAAATCATGGGGACGAGCCCAATAAAACGTGGGGACAAGCCTAATAAGTACGTGGGGACAAGCCCAATAAATACGAGCGACGAGCCGATCCTTGGCGTTGGCCCAATTGTACACGGTGACGAGCCTAACCCGGCGTTGACCTTAACTTGTGTATATGGTACGTCTACCATTTAATTCGTAGGATCCAAGATATAATTTTTAGCCATGAAATTGTCAGCCACGTATAGTTCACTGGTCCCACAGCCTCCAATTATACCCGGATAATCGTGCGCTCCAGGCGAGGGTGTAGAAATCCTAATTCGGGAGATAAGGTGAAGACCATATAAACCTGGCGACAAGGCCGATTAAACTTAGGAGAGAGTTGGCCAACCCGCTTTTTCCACTTGAGGGCCCTATTGCTCAGCATCTCTGCAACTTGACATATTTGACAAAACAAAAGTATAATGTGAAAATATAAACATAAAGTAAAATTTTACCAAGTATCGAACTGAAGCAATCGAATAGGATCTAGGATCCTGTTCAACAAAAATAATTTTTTAGATGGATTGCATTCCAAGCCCTTGGGAGCATGTCACCTTCCATATTCATCAAACGATAGGCCCTCTTTCCTGCTTCGGCTTCAATTAGATAAGGACCCTCCCATTTGGGTGCCAGCTTTCCGTCAGCAGGATTAGTTGTGTTTTGAGAAGCCTTTCAAAGGACTAAGTCTCCAACTTCAAATCTTCCAATTCTGATATTCTTGTTGTATGCGCCAGCCATTTTTTGTTGGTAGGCCGCTATCCTGAATCTTGCTTGATCTCTGAGTTCTTCCACAGTATCTAGATCTTGGATAAGATTCTCGTCATTTGTTTGAGGATCACGGATGCTTGCCTAGGATGTTGGGTACACCATTTCAGTGGGGATCACTGCCTCATCTCCAAAGACTAATGAAAACGGTGTTTGTCCCATGGCATTCTTTGGAGTGGTCCTATCTGCCCAGAGCACATAGGGTAGTTCCTCAGCCCATTTTCCTTTCTTTGCTCCAAGCTTTTTCTTGAAGTTGTTGATGATGACTTTGTTGCTTGATTCTGCTTGGCCGTTTGCTTGTGGATGGACTGGTGTTGAGGTGATCATTTTGATTCCCCAACTGTCACAAAAGTTAGTATTTCTTTTCCCAATAATTTGGGAACCGTTATCACAAATAATTTCAGAAGGAATTCCAAATCTAGTTATAATGTTACGTTTGATAATGGATATAACTTCCTTTTCCCTAACTTGAGGGAAGGCCTCAACTTCAATCCATTTAGAGAAATAGTCTGTCATTGCTAACATGAAGACTTTTCCTCCTGGAGCTGTGGGGAGTTTACCCACTATGTCCATTTCCCATTTCATGAATGGCCATAAAGAGACAATAGGATATAAGGGTTCTGCCGGTTGATGCAGAATGTTGTCGTGCCTCTGACAAGCATCACACTTCCTAGAATATTCCATAGCATCCTTCTTCATTGTAGGCCAGAAGTATCCGGTTCTTAGAATCCTTGAGAATAATGCTTTGCCTCCTGTATGGTTTCCACAATCTCTTTCGTGGAAATCCTTCAGTTGTTCTTGGATCTTGGATCCTTCAATGCACCTTAAATATGGACCTGCAAGGGATTTCTTATATAGCATATTATGTACAATAGTATATTGTGATACCTTGGCCCTAAAAGCTTTGGGGTTCTCTTCTTTTGGGATTTCACCATCTTGAATGTACTTTATTATAGGAAGGATCCAGGATGAGTGATCAAGGGAACGATCCTTAGGATCCGTGTTTAGGCTCCCGTCTATCTCCATTGCTTGGCATTCCTCAATCGTAGGGGATAGGACGTGGATGATAGGAATTTTTATGTTCTCTGGGAGCTTCAAAACTGAAGCCAGGTTTGCTAAGGCGTCGGCCCCAGCATTTTCTTCTCTTGGTACCTACATAATTGTACCATAATCGAAGGATCATGCAAGATCCTTTACTATATCTAAATATTTAATTAATTTCTCACCTTTGACTGCATATGAGCCATTAAAGTGATTAGTAATTAATAAAGAGTCTACAAAAATTTGAAAATTATCTGATTCTCATACCTTTAGCTAGTTGTATACCTGCGATAAGTGCCTCATATTCTTCCTCGTTGTTAGTGGCTTGGAATTCACAAGCTATCGAATGGGGTAGTATGTCACCATGTGGTGATTTCAGTAGTACTCCCAATCCTGTTCCTTTGACATTTGAGGCTCTATCAGTGAAGAGTGTCCAAGGATCCTTGGTTTCTTCAAGCTCTTGAACTTCAAGATTGGCTTGCTCTTCTAAATCGCTACTGAAATTAGCCACAAAGTCTGCTAGTGCCTGTGACTTAATTGCATTCCTAGGCTCATATTTATTATCATATGCACTCAATTTTACAGCCCATTTGGCCATTCTACCCGACATTTCAGGTTTTCTAAGGAGATTTTTTATGGGATAATTAGTTTTTACAACGATAGTATGAGTTTCGAAATAATGTCTTAACTTAGTTGAAGCCATAATTAGAGCAAGAATAAGTTTTTTCTAGGTGAGAGTAACTGGATTCGGCATCGAGGAGACTTTTACTTACATAGTAAATTGGGTGTTGGTTACCTTCGTGATCCTTTACCATGACTGCACTTAAAGCAGTTTTACACATTGGTGGTAGGTAGAAGGAACCGCCTTCATTTCGTGTATCCAAGGCCTGCCAAGAATAACATTGCAAAAAGACAAGGAATTGATAACACAAAATTTTAAATAGAATTTACTCCCTCTATATATATGGGTAGTTTGAGTCCCCCAATGTATTCTTCGTTTCCCTACTGAATCCTACAAGAACTGAGGATCATGGGACAATTTCTGACTCTGGGATATTCATCCTTCTGAGGATTTCGAGTTGGATGATGTTAACTAAACTTCCTCCGTCAATGAGTATCCTGCGAACATAATGGTTAGAAATAAATAATGTAATGACTAAACCGTCGTGGTGAGGATCCTGGATATTGACTCGATCATCCTCATCGAAGGAGATAACTTTTTCCTCAGCTGTTGTAAAAGTCTTGATCAGCCTTTCACCATTCTCCAATTTGCATTATTTGGCGTACTTCTTTGCAGCTGAATATGAAATTCCGCATATATCAGAGCCTCCAAAGATCATGTTGATAACTTGAGCATCTGGGGAGGTGGAGCAGCTTTTTCCGGGACTGGTTCAGGATCCTGGGTCCTGGACTTTTTGTCTTGAGAGTCGTTTTTTGTTGGAGTATTCAGCTGATCTTGTATTCTTTGATCCTCCTCCAACCTGATGAATCTTAGAACTCTGTTTCGGACTTCATCTAAGTTCACAAGCAAGCCTCCTTCAATCTTTCTGGAATAGGGTTGATTTCCATTCTTTCACGATATAAGGCCACATGTTCCTCAGGATTCGTGGATCCATCGTATAGTTTCATACTAGGAGCAGTGAAGCGCTTTGGTATCTCGGCATCGCAAATCGGTGGAGCAAACCTGGATATGTTGTGGCTTCCTGCAGGTACTTCGGGTATAGGTTTGATGACTCCAAGCACACTCGATATCATATCCTTGAGCTTTTGTAGCTCACGGTCTATTGTTTGGTTGATCCCAGTATCCTGCATACTGGCATGGTTAGTGCCAAAAGACGGATTATCATAAATATTACCTTTTACGTGATCAAAAGATCTAGCTCCATAGTTGCGTCCGGGATATATTGTTTCGGCATCAGCAGTTGGTCCAGCAGGAGAAGTAGTTTGCATGGGTATGAAATCGCCTTCATCGACCTCCAATGGCCTGGATCGGGGTTCCTTCCCATAAGGGTAGTAGGATTCTGGATGCTGATGGATGATGGATTCTGTTTGAAAAGCCAAGGATCTTGGTTGAAAGATTGAGGATCCTTGAAGTTGTTGGTTGGAGGATCCTTGAGGGAATCCTAAGGCTTTAGGCTGGAATACCAAGGATTCTTTCAAATGATGATTGAAGGATCTTAGGGGTTGACCAAACGATCCTTGTTGAAGGATAAAGGATCCTTGCGAATATTGGTCAGAGAATTTTTTTTCTGGGAGAGGTCCGAGGATCCTTGCTGAGGATAAGTGGATGCTGGGCACCTTTGGTCCGGGAAATCCAGAGTGCTGAAATCAAGCCTCCTCGGCATAATGGGGCTTGTGTTTTCAGCGGCCTTCTTGGTCCTCCTGATTTCCTCGATCTCGTAGAGGATCCTCTGATTAGTCTTGTTCTGCTGCTCCATTAAGTTCTTCACATGTGAACACAAAACAGAGACATCATTGTTAGCAGTTACCGTTTGGGAGACAGTAGTGGATTTCAATCCGGAGAAAACAACAATCTCATTCTTCTGAACAACAGTTACTGGCTTTTGTGGCTTTGTAGGGCCAGGCAGCGGTGGCAAGGTCAATTGAGCCAGGACACTTGAAGCAAGAGTTTAAGGGAATAGCTTTTCCTTGGGAGGCCATTGAGTGAGTGATAATAAAGGATTGAATAGAGGTAAGGATTTTTTTGTGATTAAAGCACCAACAGCCCCACGGTGGGCACCAAACTCTTTTCGTTAAAAATCGGATTAAGGATCAATGAACCAAATTCGTAAATGAGGATTGGTGCTAATATGAATTAATGCAATCAAAGTAACAATTGTAAATGATTAACAAAGAGATTTATACGAGGAAAAGCCCTTGGTAACTAGTATCCCGCCGACACAAAAACCTCGGGTAGTGAAAACTATCACTACCAAGTATATTAAACTCAAACGAATTACAAGTGATGGAATCGAGGCTGATCGTGATTACAGTGTGTTTTTGCTAAGAGTTCTAAGTGTGCTTGTGTGTTCTCTTTGATCAGCCAAGGTTCAGTATATAAATACAAAAATAATAACGTAAACTAACTAATTCCTACAAATCTGGCCACGTTTATTTACTTTTTCTTCATGACCGTTCACGAACATGGACGCGCTGGATGGACATGGTAAAATATGCTCTTCATAAAAGTAGGAATTCCAGTAAGCACGTGTTTTATCTGCAAAAAATAGATTAGAATATAACTGAAATTGACTGTTTAGGATCCTTGAACCACTAAGGATCCTTAGTCCTCCTGCTAACAGTTGCCAACGATACTTGATTTTCGAGGATCAAAAATCCTGGTCCCAACACTTACTGCTAGGCTAACATCACTACTCCTCCTTTCATATTTTAAGTAGCTGCGGGCACCTGACTTTGTGAGAAATCTACTCAAAATCCGAAAACGGAGCACTTACATGCTATTCTTGACCTTCTACGAAAGGAACAGCTGTATGCCAAGTTTCCGAAGTGTGAGTTTTGGCTAAAGAAGTTCAATTTTTTGGCCATATTGTTAACGAAAAAGGTATCCATGTCGATCCCGCAAAGATTGAAACCGTCAAGAACTAGAAAACACCGACTTTTCCCACCGAAGTTCGTTTTTTTCTTGGTTTGGCGGGATATTACTGTCGTTTCATCCGTAATTTCTCGAAGATTGTGTTGCCCCTCACCACTCTAACACATAAGGGTAAACCTTACAAGTGGGGGTCAAAGCAAGAAGAAGCATTTCAATCTCTTAAGGACATGCTTTTCAATGCTCCTATTCTTGCTCTTCCTAAAGGTAGTGAGGATTTCGTCGGTTTCTGTGATGCTTCAAACCAAGGCCTAGGTTGCGTTCTCATGCAACGAGGAAAGGTTATCGCGTATGCTTCGAGACAACTCAAGGTTTACGAAAAGAATTATACGACACATGATCTCGAGCTTGCTGCTGTCATATTCACCTTGAAATTTCGAGGCACTATCTCTATGGTACCAAATGCGTAGTGTTTACCGACCATAAGAGACTCCAACACATCTTTGATCAAAAGAACTCCACATGAGACAACGTCGCTGGGCTGAGTTGCTTAGCGACTATGATTGCGAAATTCGCTACTATCCCGGTAAAGCGAATGTAGTGGCCGACGCACTCAGCCATAAGAAACAAGTTAATTCCGTGCTGCTTACTTGTGTTCTTGTTCAAAATGATCTCAAAGAGCGTATTCTTAACGCCCAACATGAATCCGTTACCGAAGGCAACATGTTTGACGAGATGTCATGTGGCGCGGAATCTCAATTGGAAACTAAGCCCAATGGTTTGCTTTATTTTCTTAACCATTTGTGGATCCCCGATCATGATGATCTTCACACATTTAATATGGACGAAGCTCATAAATCATGGTATTCTGTTTATCCTAGTGTGAATAAAATGTACGCCGATCTTCGTTCAGTCTTTTGGTGGCCCGAATGAAGAAAGACGTTGCCCTCTATGTTGCAAAATGTCTCACGTGTTCTAAAGATAAAGCCGAGCATCATCGACCTTATGGTTTGCTCGAGCATCCCGTTTGGAAGTGGGAAGATATTGTTATGGACTCTATTACTAAGCTTCCTTCTACCCTAAGGCAACATGATAATATTTGGGTAATCATCGATCATTTGACGAAATCCGCGCATTTCGTTCCCATCAAGGAAACTTATTCTTTGGATCGATTGGCACACATTTATGTTGAGAAGATCGTTTGCCATCATGGAACCCCTTTAACCATTATCTCCGATAGAGATGGTCGTTATAATTCTCGTTTTTGGAAGTCACTTCAATTAGCCTTGGTAACTCGTTTGAATCACAGTACTGCTTATCATCCACCATCTGATGGTCAGTCTAAACGTACGATTCAAACTATAGAAGACATGCTTCGCTCATGTGTCCTCGATTTTGGGGGCAATTGGGATATTCATTTGCCGCTCATTGAGTTTTCTTATAACAATAGCTTTCACTCTAGCATTGGTATGGCACCTTTCGAAACTCTTTATGGCCGTAAATGTCGTTCTCCAATTTGTTGGAATGAAGTTGGAGAATCTCAAATTACTGGTCCTGAGTTAGTTCAAGAAACGACTGACCGTAATGCTCAAATCCGTCAAAATTTACTTCGCTGCTCGTAGTCGTCAAAAGAGTTATGCAGATAAGCGAAGGAAACCTCTTGAGTTTAACGTTGGTGATTGTGTTCTCCTTAAGGTATTTCCGTGGAAAGTTGTGGTGAGATTTGGAAGGAAAGGGAATTTATCTCCTCGATTCGTTGGTCCTTTCAAAATCCTTGATCGTGTTGGTCCCGTTGCATATAAGCTTAAACTTCCTTCTGAACTCTCGAATGTTCATCCGGTGTTTCACGTATCGAATTTGAAGAAGTGTCTTGCCGAGGGTAATTTCCAAATGCCTCTCGATGAAGTTCGTATTTATGAGACCATGCATTTCATTGAAAGACTCGTTGAGATTATGGACCACAAGGATAAAGTCACAAAGCGTGCCCGTATACCGTTAGTTAAAGTTCATTTTGTTTTCGTTTTATCGTTGTGCGAACATTATTCGGATCTTAATTCTTAATAATATGAAGCATTTATGAGTATTTAATTTCTCATGTTCACTTTATACCGTTTATACTTTACTTGATGTTCATTCCTTGTTTATTCATAAAAGGTTCGTTATTTGGCCAATTATCAAATTACAAGGACTATAAGTGTCAAAAATAAAAACCTATGGTAACGAAATAATAACCGGAGCATCCAAAGCTACCGTAGTAAAACCACTTGAAATAAACCCAACACTCACATCAGCAATCGAAACACTAGCCACTGACTATGAAACATAAACAACAGGAACAAAACTAGAACCCTTACCAACACGGGCTCACTTGGTATGCCTTACCAACTGAAACCGTTCTGACTTGGATTCTTCACCACTCCCAATGTAAAAATAAGAGTGATCATCACCAATGAGCTAGATAACGGGCTAGTCTCACCAACACCACCTGTAGGGCCCCGTTCCCGGTAACCGTACTTTGTTGTTGGATTTACTCATAAACACAGTTCGAAAATCATAGTTAATTAAAACTTCGCGGAATAATTAAACTTCATGCATTACATTACAAAGCATCAAATCGTATCTTAACATACAAGTTGTCTTTTGATAAACATTAACATAAAATAGTCATGACACTTCTTCATAGATGCCAGTCTCTTTAGCTCATGCAATGTGTCCCTCCTCAAGCCAGCTGCCTCAATCTATTTGCCTGCGTGCATACTAAAAGTCAGCTACGCTGAGTGAGTTCTAGATAATCAGTTAACATACATTACATTCATATTCTTACTCATACATATCCAAAGATACGTATCCATACCTGACCTTTATTACTTCTCTCATACATACTTTAGATACATGCGTGCGTACTTACATACTTTCTTGCATAAAACCCTATGGTATACCATAAGCTATTCTATCTTAAACATCACAGATATTATAAGGGTCTGGTCCCTAACATCTCAGATATTGTAAGGGTCTGGTCCCTAACATTTTAGATATTATGAGGGTCTAGTCCCTATCATCTCAGATATTAT
Source organism: Bidens hawaiensis (assembly GCF_021521415.1). Lineage (NCBI taxonomy): Eukaryota > Viridiplantae > Streptophyta > Magnoliopsida > Asterales > Asteraceae > Bidens > Bidens hawaiensis. Next base: position 1,029,226 of record NW_027491323.1, read on the forward strand.
AAGGGTCTGGTCCCTATCATCTCAGATATTATGAGGGTTTGGTCCCTTCTGTCTCAAATAACCATTCATTTATCATACGTGCATACTTTACATATCTTCTAGTTAAAAATATATACATACTCGTTCATACAATCGTCATGTAATAATACATTCAATACACAACCATATACGTATCATACACTTTCCATTCAAGTAAGTGTTTTATCTACCACATAGGAGCATGCACACATTCCCGAAACATAACAGATAAAGGGGGCAAGAACTCACCTGGAGTCGGTTTCTCTCGCCATTAATGGTAATGCTCTTCCTTAGTTATGCATGGCTAACTGTACAATACATTACGCGTGTCAATTATCCATTACTACTACTTCTTACATCTAAGTTAATGAAACCCTCAACTAACGGGGTTCCGGGGGCAGCTCCCCTGGTAGTGGGGTCTAAGGGTGGCAGCCCCTAGCAGGGTCTAAGGGGCAGAGCCCCAGCCTGGGGTTGAGCTGCTAGGTTAGAGCGGAAAAATTTTATTTTCGCTAACAGGTCCTTTATCAAAAACGCATCAGAAAATGGATTTCATGAAATTTCGCATGGCCATTTCGCATGGAATTTCGCTTCGCATGGGAAGTTTCGTTTCGCATGCGATTTCGCTTCGCATGGGATTTCGCTTCGCATGGCGTGTGATGCGAAATTCTTGGCATGCGATGCGAATCCCTTTTTCATGTGAAAACCCCTTTTTACTTCGTTTTTTACCATTTTAAGGTCATTTTCCTCCGAGATGCTTCCTTAGGACCCGATTATACTCTTTGTATGGGTTTCGGGTCGTACCAACTCTGTATACCCGTGTTTTTCATGGTCAAAACATCATCTTTTGTCCAATAACATCCCCGTGAGGTTATAACTTACCAAGTTTATGTTTTTCTTACGTCCTATAACCGGATCTATTGTTCTATCAGTTTGCATGTCGATGCTAACCATAAAACTTAGCCTCTTTAAACCAACTCACCTTTTGTTCTCAAGTTAGGTTCAAATCTGAAACAACTCGAGGATCTGGACGTGATTCTTGGTGTTTGATGGCATTTATACCCTAGATCCGTCCTTTTTTAGCTCGGATTTGGATTCGAGTTTTAAAGAGAAAGTGTGTGTGTGTTTCTTGAGTGTGGTTGCTGTGTAAAGAAATGGAATGGAGAAGAAGATAAGATATATATAGGGGGTCTAAGGGCCCCACCACCCAGTTCCCATTCCAATCAAAACCTTATCCAAACATAAACACGCACACAATTAAACTAACGACACACAATTAATAATAAACTTCCCGTTATTTATTATTCTTAGAAATGCGGATGTTACACCGCCTGATGAGCTATCAGATTCAATAGCTTCAGATGAGCGAGGAGCGGAAGGTTCAGCCACAGCTTCAAAAACAATCACACCTTGCGAAACAACAGGAAACTACAATTCAAATGCAACATCAAGATCAATATTTTCAAATACTTGAGGATCAACAACACCCTGTTCAATAACTGGCTCCTGTGGAGGAAGAACAAACTGAGCCACCTCTGGTTGCAGATCACCCAAATGAACAGGTGCATCAAGGAAACCATCATTAGGCAGAGGCATATAAAATTGATTCACAATCGCCCCCAATAAAGCAGTAGGTCAAGGTTACAACTCAGGTTTGCTCCTTGCACTAGATGAACGACATTGAGCAAAAATCTGTTTACTTATACAATCACTAAAATTGATTGGCCGTCTCTGAAGTTAATTCTGTGCAACATGATTCAATATCATCTCTAAATTATAGGATATAGCAAAATTCGTTCCCTCCAAGTAGTTCGCCTTTGATTATCCAACTCATAAAATATCATGCGGCTAAAGTTATTGGGATTGTTATACAACAACGAAGCCATAGCCGATTGCATAGCCGTTCCCATACCATCAGAACCTGCTTTTCTACTCAGCATATAGATATTAAGATGTGCATCAAAAACCTCCACGATCCCAAAAGAAATCCCTTTCTTTTCTGAGAATCACCAATATGACCCGAATATTCCATTCGTTGAGAAGCCCCATTCTGAAACAAGTAAAAAATCCTTTGTAGGACTCGTATCCTCAACCACCATCCCTAACTGTAAAGTCGTACGGATGCCATCAGCAGAAAAAGAGATCTCCTGATTGTTCACCGTGGCTCAAAACACTGGTGGTTCAACACGACAATCATAGCCAACCGTGTTCCAAATTTCTTCTATATTAGGCTCCGAGATCGGCAGTGTAGTAGAGATAGCAAAAAATATCCTTGAGCAATGTAAAAAGTTGATCATCCTCGATAATCACCAAGTCCTCGTTGATACGTTTCCAATGTCACGTACATATTATGACCTGGAGCAAACTTCTAGAAATTATCTCCACCCTCGTCTCCACCTGCTCCTCCTGCACCAGCAATTGCTGCCATATTTGCATTAAAAAGATCAAGTTAGTACAAAAAAACAGCTGTAACTTCGTTGGTTACCAGAATAAGCGAAGCTATAGTGTAGGCGAAATTGCATGACTTCGCTTGATGAACAAGTTCGCCATCTCTGGAAACTGTTCACCGTCAAAACAACAAAGATAATATTCAGACATGTTTAAGGAAAATTGAGGACCATCTTAGGTACAAGGAGTACCAATAAACACGAATAGGACCTCAATTTTCATAACCACTGAACTTTATTGACTAGTCGATGACTTGTAGGTTTAAAATCAAAAATTAGTCATAAAATTCAAATGAAGCAACATTATATATTAAAAGTTATATGGTTGTGATCGTTGAATGATTTTACACCTTATGGATTAGACGAAAAACTCTGTTTAGCACTTTAAAAAATTTCGAAAATTCGTCTACTGACTTTGTCGTTAGGGTATAAAGATGTTTGACTTATATTGACCTAAAACCCTCTTTTTATACTACGTTCTTGGGATTAGATGATCCGCCTCTTACAACGTTCAAACCCCAAAAAACAGTCCAAAACTTAGCAAAAATTACACCATTATGTTCCTCATACTCACAAAACCAGTAGACCGTGAAGCATATTACCCATATAACCATGATACCGAAGTAATTTCTCATAAATCATAGTAACAAACCACACAAACTCGTTCAAGCACACGCAAAGCCAGTTATTAAAAACTCACATTTGAACACCAAAAGTTACTAACCGAACCCAACTTACCCGAAAAGTTGTTAAAAGCCATAAAAATGAGACCGACTCACGTTAGGGTTGGTTGGAATGAAGCCTGGTCCGGTGTCGTCACGTGCATGCAAGCATGCATATAAGCCAATGTGAATGCATCAAGCCAGACGAGATTCCTATCAAGCCGCACGTGGAAAATTTGGAAAGTGAAATGAGAAAAGTGACCTTTGAACTCATATGTATATCAAAGTTGCAGTGCAAGCGAAGTTGATAACAACTTCGCCCACTTGTCCTTCGCGAAGTTAACTTCGGCTAAGAATAAGTTATGAAATTTCCAACTTTGACAAAAAACCTATTACGAAATGGAAACTCTTGAAGAATAAATAACATTCTGAAACAAAGATTCAAGAAAAAAACATATAGTCATTATCACGTCGATGGGATCAAATGTTTAGGTTCGATCAAGGTACGCTTATCAGCACACACATACCTTGTAGGATCTGGTCAATTGTTGGTTTTGTTGTCAACTTAAACCCATGCCCTCAATACTTACCAAGAGGGATAAGACCAGACACAATTTAGGTTCGTATGATCTAGTTAAACCCACACTTAAAAGCCTAGAAACCACTTTACCAAGTTTCAGTTACGGTTTTACAGAACCAAGTCACCCCAACTTGACTTAAACCTTTTTGCCACATGATCAAAATTAGTTTTGACTCAATATAACCTACAAACTCTAGTTTGGTCCTTGAGTCCCCTCACAGTAACGATTCCTCTATTTCAAGTGCACGTCGTTGCTTGGATATCATGAATGACCGACAATAGTTTCCTTCAAGGTGGTTTAACTTCACCCTCTACTTAACTTTTGCTTGTACTCATTGAGCATTTTGCATTAAATGTTTTAGGCTTGTGCCTTTTTAATACTTTGAGTTTTTCCAAATTCACCATGTTGGACAATTTACAAACTGCTTCAAGGCTCAGGTCAACGCCACCATGCAACAAATTGCCGAGCAAAACTGTCTTCTGCTAGCATCAACATTTAGGTCTGCGCCACCATGCAACAAAGTACGAAGTTTCATGGGAATAAATACGCATACATAAGATATATATAATAAGTGCGTATACAAAGTAGGTTTTTAAGTTGTGATCATATAACAAGAGGCTTGAGTATGACTCGACCTTTCATCCTGGTCCTTACGCATGACTTAGTTAAGTTTACAAGACCCTATGATGTGCCCCACATACAACAAGTTCAACTAGTTACAAACAAGTCAACGGTCAACCCCACTTTTCATTCTCTTGGGTTGACCCTACTGACACATAGATAATAGAGTCTGTTCCTTTCTGCTACAGTACCTTACGTGTATTGATCGCACCGTTCACACGAAGATTCATATCATTTCCCATGAGATTATTTTTATAAAAAGATTTAGTTACTCAAGATTGAACATTCCATTTAGATAGATTAATTCTGAAAAGAGAGTTTGGTCAAAGGCCTTAGTATAAAGATCAGCCAAATTATCTAACGTGTCGACCTTTTCCAAATCAATTAATTTCTTTTCAGCACAGTCCCTTATAAAATGATGTCTTATTTCAATGTGTTAGGTTTTGCTATGCTGAACAGGGTTGTTAGTGACATAAATGTCTGCAGCATTATCAATTAACATAGGAATGTTAGTGAAGTTCGGAACATAATCGTGCAACTGTTGATGTATCCACAAAACCTGTGAACAACAATTCGCAGTTGCTATGTACTCTGCCTCACCTGTAGATATTGCAACCGAGGTTTGCTTCTTGCATTACCATGATACAAGCCTTCCTCCTAGAAATTGACAACCTCCCATTGTAGATTTCTTGTTCTGATTGCATCCCCCATAACCAGAATCTGTATATGCCACCAAATCTAGATCACCTCCTTTGGGATACCATAAACAAAGCTTTGGTTTTCCCTTCACGTACTGCAATATTCTCTTTGCTGCCCTCAAGTGCGACTTCTTTTGATTAGCCTAAAAACGAGCGCACAAACACACTGAAACATAATGTCAGGTCTAGAAGCAGTCAAATACATTAAAGAACCAATCACCAAGACGTACAGATTTGGATACACATCATCAAACCTGTGTGCATCAGGTCCGAGTTTATGAATTACAGGTAATTGAGTGTCGTATTGAGAGCTATCTTCTATGTTGAAATTCTCAAGCATGTCATGAACATATTTTGACTGATGGATGAACACACCATCATGCTTCTTCTCAACTTGTACTCCTATTAAAAATGTCAACTCCCTCATAGCACTCATTTCAAACTTCTTGTGCATGACCTCCTCAACATCCTTGCACATTTCTATCTTCGATGATCAAGATCAGTATATCATGGTGGTTGATCCACATATACCAACTCGTCAACCTCTCTATTTAGAAACGCACTCTTCACATCCAACTGAAAAACCTTGTAATTCTTTCAAGCGGCATAGGCCAAAAATAGCCTAATTACTTCTAGTCTTGCAACAGGTGCAAAAACTTCATTGTAGTCAATTTCTTCTTTTTGATTAAAACCCTTAACCACAAAACGTGCCTTTTTCCTTATAACCACACCTTTGTTATCCTTCTTGCACTTAAACATCCATTTGATTCCAATAACATGTACATCACTTGGTTTTTCTACCAACTTTCACACATCCATCTTTTTGAACTGTGTCAGCTCCTCTTGCATTGCTTCAACCCAGGAGCTATCCTTCAGTGCCATATGATAATTCTTCGGTTCTTCCTGACTAATAAACATGAGTAGAGACACTCATCAAGTAGGCCAATCTCTTGGAGCTCAACATATACATAAACATTCTCTGCAATGCTTCTCCTTGTTTATACTCCCTCATTCACATCTACAATTATGTTTTCAAGCGGGTGATCTTTGTGAACCTTCAAATTTGAGAATAAATCAACCACTAGGTTTTCACCCAAGTTAGTGTCAACACCTTCTGAATCTGTTTGACTATGGAAAGGAGTATAAAACTCTTCACTATTTTCAATTTCCACATTCGAAGTGTTTTTCATAGAAGCACTCGTTCTAAAGTTAGCAGGTATAGTTGCTTCTTCTGCATCATACATCATTTGAGTTGCAATCCTCTGTTCTGAATATGCATCAAAAGTTAAAGGAATATTAAATGATTTAAACAAGTAATCATAATTGAAAGCCCCTTCTGATTTTGTGCAAGGTAGAGGTCTGGTGTATCCAGTGATATGGGCATTACACACTATCTCAACCCTATTAGTAGTAATATTAAAAAACACGTTTATTTGGTGACCCAACAATGTAACAAACAAAGAAACCTTCATCGGCCACTTCACCATACTTTGAATTTTTCTTTAAAATAGTGCACGAGGATCCAAAAGGCTCTAAACCTTTAAGATTGGGCTTTCGATTATGTATTAGTTCATAACATGTTTTATTAAGCCTTTTAACAATTAAAAATCGAATAAGGATATAGCATGTTGTGGCAATAGCCTCAGCCCAGAACACGACAGGCAATTTTGAGTCCGCCAACATGGTTCTTGCCGCCTCGATCAGAGTTCTATTTTTCCTTTCTGCAACTCCATTATGCAGTGGGGTATACGGTGCACTGAACTGATGCTCTATTCCCTTTTAAAAGCATAATATCTCCATTTGATAGTTCTTGAATTCCATCCCATTGTCACTTCTGATGTAGTTGACTTTCCCTCCAATAAGGTTCTCAACTTTCGTAATCAGATCGATCACCATCTGAACCATCTCGTCTTTAGTCATCAGAAAATACACCCGTGAGTACCGTGAGTAATCTTCAGTGATCACCAAACAGTAGTATCTCCCCTCAAGACTGTTAATGTTATAGGACCAAACAGATCCATGTGGAGAAGATCTAATGGTCTGACGATCGAGTTAACCAATTTTGACATATGAGATTTCCTATGTTGCTTTCCTTTATTACAAAGGATACACTGGTCCTTAAACCCAAAACTCTTCAGAGGAACTCCCAATACCAGTTCATTCTTCACAATATAATTCATTTTTCTTATATGGATGTGTCCCATACGTCTATGCCATAACTCCAATTCAGACGCAGACGCCTTTGAGAGCAAACATGATTTTTCAGTAGCCGCTGCAGCTGCCCTCATATCCATCACATAGGTATTCTTCTCCCTTGGAGCGCTCATGAGTATCCATTTCTCAGGTATCTTTAAACCACGATGTAAAACCAGGGCTTGTTTATTTGTAAAGTACGTGGAGTAACCTTTGTCACATACTTGTGAAACACTCATGATATTGTGCTTTAGTTCTTCCACATAATTCACTTTTTCTAGCTTGATTTTACCATTAGTCACAACAACAACTCCACTAATTTTTCCGCCATTTTCTCCTGCAAAGAAAACCCTTCCCCTTGTATACTTTTCCACTCTTTCAACAAATTTATGTTGCTAGTCATGTGCCTTAAACAGCCATTGACTACAACCCACTTTTTGTTCATAGCTCTTGATAACTGTTCCTGCACATGTAAGAAATTTAATTAATACTGGGGACCCAAGCCAATGAGGTCTTGGGTCATCCAGATCTTTGACTTTGCATGATAGGTGTTCCTTGAGATTTGACATAACTTTTGAAAGCACTTCTAACAGTAGGAAAGTTTTGTTGAGGCCGATTATAGTTAAATTCTCGTTTAGACTGATTAACCTTAGTATTTTGAAAATTCATGAAAAACCGTGGCGGGTTCCTTTGGAAATGAGGACCATACCATGATCTCTGGTTAACATTTGAAGCATAGGTTTTATGAGAATTTAAATTTTGCTTAGTTGGTTGTTGCGTCGACATTTGCTTCACATTCCCTTTTGTTTGTAGTCTCTTCTTTAAGGGACAAATACTTGCAACATGTCCCTTAAGGTGACACCAAAAGCAGGACTTGTTTTCAACGAGACACCTCTAGTTTGCTAACTGACTTTTACCTTGTCAGATGAGGAGGACGAAATAGAAATAAGTTAACGTAAGGAGGCATAAATGGATTTAAACTAGTTTTTTATTTGATAAATTTAACATTTGTTTCTCTTGATAGTGTTCCAGCCTCTTCATCCATCATGTTACCTTTTACGTACTTATCAGGTGTGAATCTTTTCATTTTGGACTGGTTATTTGGATGTCCCGTAGGTGAGGCAAATTTGCTTAACTTCGCTTCTTCATTGTCAGTGAAGTTATGTAAATTCATCTTACATAAGTTCGCCTAATCAAGGACGGCGAACTTGGGTAAGTTTGTTGTTCCCGAGTTGTTTGTTGATGTTTGAACCTTTGCTGGATTAGGATAAGAACTTAGCTGATCAATGCCAAGCTCCTATGAGGGTGTAAACGCATAATTATTATTAAAATGTGGAGGGACTTCCATGTAACCAAGTCTCTCCTTTTCGTTTGAGGACCTTAAAGAGCTCAATGCATGATCCCCCAAAAGAAGAGTTACTAAATTGTTCAAGTTTTCTATTTAATTCAACCTTTTTTAACTTGGAAGTCAACTATTTCCTTATAATTTTTAGCAATAATCTTTGTTTTTTCTTCAACCACTTCATAAGAGAGATCTATCACTTGAACTTTTTCACCAAGTGTATTTTTTAGACTTCTTATATCCTTTTCAAAACTTTTAATTTTTTTTGTTATACTTACTGTCTTTCTCTCTTATGTGATGGTTGTCTTCTTTTAACACACTTAATTCTATTATCAGTTCATTATTCTGGTTATTTAATTGATTCACTTGCTCAGTTACGTTTTGACACTTTAAACATGTTTCGTCAACACTTACCTCAGAAAGCAGATCACTCAACTCAGCCATGTATGCTAGATCACTACCATTTGATTATCTTCCATCTTCCCTGTCAGAGTCTAGCTTTACCACATGAGCTTGTTCGTTTACCTCTTCAACTTTAGATTCCAATTATATCCTCCATTTAACTGAGATACCATTGCCTTCTCCTCAGTTTTCCCACCATACTGACTTCCCGATTGTGCACTCGCGTTTCTATCACCTCTCTCATTGTGCACTCTCGAGCAAAGTGCTCGTTTCTTTGACAGTTGTAACAGCACACTTTGGATTTATCAAAACCTGGACTTTGTCCCACAAACTTTCTCCCAGTCTTGTTTATAAACCTTTTTACTGTCTCATATATCATTGCCATCTGCCACTGTAAATCCATTTCTTCTAAATCATTTTCTTTAATATGATCATTGTCTTCATCCAACGTTGTCGGATCCACAATCTTTCCCTTAATGTAGTTCTCATATAACACAATAAATAAAGCATACAGAGCAAATTGTTGTTCAATTGACCTAACAATTATTGGCATAGAAGAATAGTTAACACTTTGAGGACAACTCGAAGATCCAATAGAGCCTCCTTGACTTTTTGTCGGACTACCTCCACCAGCAAAAAAGCAGATATCACCATCAACATTCATTGCAGCTTGTGAACTTCCATTTTCATTACCATTACCAGAGTAATATGCTGCAGACCCAGAACTTGAACCTAAGAAACTTTGGCCCCATACGTAGCAGGATCCTGAACCTGATCAGTCACTGTTCCCGCTCTCTTCATGTTCATATCATAACCTCTAAGTCTGTTTACTGTATCCTCCAGTTCATAGTTTTCAAACTCCTTGTCATCTCTGATTATAACTGTGTACATCTCCCATTTTGGTGAAAGTGCAACTAGAAGTTTCTCAACTTTTTCAGTTTCAGCTACTATTATATTAAAATTGTCAAGCTCAGTCATGAGATAGTAGTAACAGGTGATAATGGCATCCAACGTGTCACACCCCAACCTAAGGCGGAAATGCTAGGGCGTGATCCGATTGCTCACAGCTCGAAGATACTATCAAAATATACATGTGACAATATCTATTTAATTATTTTATTTCAAATGCACACACAATATTTAAATATAACAAAACAATTCAAAAAAATATTTATAACAAATCTAAATTCATGTTTTTCTTCATTAAAACTCTAAGGTCTTTCAAAGTGTCCATACTTCAGCTTCAATTCAATAGCAACCTCCATATGCGTAGAAAACAGAGTTTGTCAACAACACATGTTGAGTGAGTTTATCACTAGTTGCAATGAAATAATGTTAATATAATAAATAAGAGAAATAAGCAAAACGTAATAAATGCGGTAATGAAATCAAACCATGATCAAATAAGTTGTCGATTACACCATTCCCAAATGAATCGGGCGCCGGCAAATCAACCATGAGCAAATAATAATAAGACCGTTGCCAAGCGAATCGAGCATTGGTCAATAATATGAGAACCCTAAACAAAGGGATATACGGGACCTCTTCGAACACGAATACGCACATAAACAAGTAAGCACATAACAAGTATATTTGATTAATCACACACAATTACATATTGTGATTTTTGAGATGAGATTAATTCGTTTAACAAAACTAAAATATTATTGTAATTAGGAGATAATAATTTGAAATATTAATGAAAATGCGAAAATGTACATATTCAAATAAATCATTAATAGATTAAATTGGGAAGCGGATATTCCCGAATCACCGAAATAGTCCTATTCCAGTTAAATCTTTAAAATTAAATAATATATAAAGTGAATAATGGAAGATATTAAATTAGATTAAGTTGGGAATTCGTGGATTTTCCCTTTTTCACAAAATCGTTATAAATATTAGAAAATATGTAAATAGAATTAATGATATTGGAAATTCAAGTAAATAAAAAAATTTAATTTAATCGTGATAACAAAAATAAGGTGTGAAGCATATAATAAAATAAGATAAATGCGAGACTAGAAATGCATGAATCACCATGACTATTCTAACAACTACGAATTTATCATTTAAAATATTCAAGATTTTCAAGGTGTATCAAAATCAAAATAGGGAGTGGTAATATTTTCTAACCAACGTTTAGTTTCAAATAACAAACTTAATCAATAAATAAAGTGAGTGATGGGTTTTAATGGAGATTAAACCAAAAATTCAATTTTAATGGTAAAAGTTTAATTAATGGAAGATCTAATTTAATAATGAAAATTAAATTTTAATAATTAAAAATTCAGTTTTAATAATAATAATAATAAAAGTTATAATAATTAAATTTTAATAATAAATACTTAAAAAATGGGAAGTAAGTTGTGAAAACTATCTAAAGATTGAGGAAAGACAAGTAGTAATAAAATATTTTATTGTTAAAATTGAGGGTACGGATTTATGTGCACTTTGTATTTATAGTTTGAGAAAATAATAAGAGTAGATAATTTTAATAACATTATAACATATATAAGTTAGTATAAGATTTATTGTTTGATGTATTTTAGTTTTGTCGAGGCTGGCGGTTGGTCGGTTATTGGCATACAGCAGCAACTCCTTGGTGATTCTAGTAGCCGCACGGTGATCGTGATAAGCAGATGAACGACATTGATTATGATGATGGATTCTCAGGGAAAACATTCTATGATGGACAAAGATGAAACTTTACGAGTTGATGGATAAGTGGTGTGAATAAGTTGATGTGAGATAATAGAGAAGTGTACCTAAATAAAATTGTGCAAGTGATGACTCGAGCGAGTCTGGATTTAAAATAACGTGAATAATTTTCTTAAGATATTTAATTTAATAAATAATGTTTACAAAAATTCAAAAGTAAAATGTTATTAGGTTGTGCGTTCCATGGGCTTCCCATGGTAGCTCAAGAACCCAATTTAAATAACAAAACATATTCAATGAGTTAGCCTTCCATAAGGTTTCCATGGCAATTTGAATGACCCAACTAAAATAACGAGTAACAAACAATTGACTTGGTCAGCACATGAGCGTGTACATGGCGTTTAACTGACCCAACTAGTTAACGAATTATCAAATCAATAGAGTTGGTGGGACCATGAGCATTACATGGCATTTAACCAAATATCGAATCAATGAATCAAATTTGAGCAGTTGGTGTATCTCGGGAATCACCCCAGACGGCACGTTCCAACCAAAAAGAAATCAAATTGAAAACGGGTTGAGAAATGGATAGTTTGAGTACCTATGGATTTACATGGATTTTTCACCAAACTAAGCATTTAAAATAATTAAAATTACAATTTTGGAGTGTAACCGTTTAGCCTATTATGTTTATCACTCAACCGTTAGTCACATGTACCACTTAAAGTTACAGTTGTACGATACATACCCCCATGCTTCAAGGTGAAGGATCAAAACAAAACACGAGAATTCTTAAGGTATTTCCCACAATAAAAGGCAGTCTACCAAATATAAGAGGATTTAAAAATATTTTGAAAGTGAGGCGTGACCTCGGAATTCATGTGTGCGTGCAATAAATAAATAAGATACAATACAATAAAATAATTAATCTAATTAAGCTGTAAACAATTAAATAGCACATAAGACAGTTTAGATAAGCACGTATAGGGTCCTAAGCATATGACTAGGACAACTTCTAACGACCTATCTTATGACCCTCGGTTATGATACCAATCTATCACACCCCAACCTAAGGCTGAAATGTCGGGGCGTGAACCGATTGCTCACAACTAGAAGATACTATCATAATATACATGTGACAATATCTATTTAATTATTTTATTTCAAATGCACACACAATATTTAAATATAACAAAACAATTCAAAAAAATATTTATAACAAATCTAAATTCATGTTTGCCTTCATTAAAACCCTAAGGTCTTTCTAAGAGTCCATACTTCAACTTCAATTCAATAGCAACATGCATATGCGTAGAAAACAAGGTTTGTCAACAACACATGTTGAGTGAGTTTATCACCAGTTTTGCAATAAAATAATGTTAATATAATAAATAAGAGAAATAAGCAAAACGTAATAAATGCGATAAAAAATCAAACCATGATCAAATAAGTTGTCGATTAAACCATTGCCAAGCGAATCGGGCACTAATAAATCAACAATGAGCAAATAATAATAAGACCGTTGCCAAGCGAATCGGGCATTGGTCAATAATATGAGAACCCTAAACAAGGGGATATGCAGGACCTCTCCGAAAACGAATGCGCACATAAACAAGTAAGCACATAACAAGTATATTTGATTAATCACACACTATTACACGTTCGATATTTTTGATATGTGTATATATATATATATAATATGATATACGCATATGTCCCCAAAACGTTGTAAAAACTAAGTAAAACTGGGGAATGATAAAACTCACCTTAGATTAGTAACAAGCAATTAATAAATGCGATTAAACGAGCTAACGAATAAGCGTGTCGTCCACTCCATGTCAAACGACATGAACAATCAGAATCTAAATCTTTGAGATATGATAATAAAAATAAAAACGAACTCATGGCCGCTGGAATCAAACCAAATGGACATTTAAAACTCAAGTGATGTTTTATTTAAGATTTAAGCGAGCTGGTACTGACCAGAATCCGAACAGCGAGTGGAAAGTCAGGTTTTGGTTAGTAGCCTTAAAATATCATTACGAGAATAAAAATCTTCTGGACCAAACGTTGAATCCGACCATAAGTATGAGAAAACGTAAAGTCAAACTTGTTGACTAATTTGCCCTTTAACGAGTTTTAAACGAATTGACCAGTCAACACCCTTCAACCATCGAAATTGATTGAAGACTATTGACTAGGGAATATATATGAACGATTTCTATGTTTACAACTTACCCGGAAAGTGAAAGGATCAACAGATACGATGAGTCAAATATCCTAAAGCAAGCAAAGTCAAACGAACGAACTTGTATCTTCAACGAATAAGCAAAAACCGAAGGATTTGGGGACGAACAGAAGGTAGGATGGCTAGGGTTAGTATATCTAGGGTATGAGGAAGTTTGTGACAGGAGAATTATGATGTGTATATATAGAGATTACAAAAATGAACCATATTTGGAAGATTTACTCGTTTAGGCAAGTAAATGTCGATTTAATGACAAAATCAATGAAATAAGTTGAAAGTTATGATCTTGATCAGTAAGAAACTATTAGGGGCTTGTATTTTGTTTATAATATGTTTACTTGGTCCTTAATTCACTCAACTATGCCTAAAATACACGGTTTTAGGCCAAAAACGAGCTAGAAAACGAAATCGACATGAGATTTTGTCCAGATCAGCCACCGCGCCACGTGACCAAGTGGGGATAGCGGATTGCGCGGCACCCTGGGTCCATGGAGGGCAGATTTCAAGTTTTGATATAAATGGTCCTTTAAGTTTGTATATTGGTTAATTATTGAACTTTGTTTATGTAATAAATAAGAAATCGATATTATCTAAAGTATGAGGGCATAAGTGAACATAAGAAAACTTAAATGTTTGATTTTGATTAATATTAAAGATCTAAAAATTGTTCCGAGTCGAGTTAAATGTACACGAATACGGGTTTGGAAAATCCGAGATGTTACAGTCTCCCCTTCTTTAGGGAATTTCCTCCCGAAATTAAGGAAAAACCAAAACATTATCGTTTTGAAAATAATTAAACTTTTATGGAAAGTATCACTATAGAGAACTTTTAATAACTGAAGCAACGCTTCAAATGACAATCCGATAAGGGCACTTATATATAGGATGTACCAGCGGCGTATCCACCATGTCCTTGTCATCTCATCATTTGCACCGTTACCCAAGCTACCTTAATTTCTAAATCATGACATGTAATTGTACGTATTATGACTTCCATGCGAGGACCTGGATAATTATGTTCCGGACCATAATTACTCTTATCGCCAGATGGTCCGCATAACTCGCTTCATCATGTGGGTTTTATAAAACATTTAAAATAAAATTTTTAAGAGAAAACAAATGTTTTGATAATTTTAAATAAAATTTCAAATGATAATTAATAAATGTTCTATTTGGATTAATAAAACCGTGTAATTTCTAAACACCTTTTGCTTATAAAAGCAAAACTTTTGGGGTTTGAAATAAACGAATTTCTTGGAGCAGTTGTTATTATGGATTGTGATTATGGAGAATAAGGAATTGAGATAGAGGTACAAGATTCTAATAAGTTTACCTTGATGAAAGAAACTTTATTCAGGAGACGAAATATGCAAAAATTTAATTTATAACAAATATTAATATAGTTAATAACATGTGGAATCTTTAAAGATCGTATTCATTATGAACGAAATTCTTAAGATCGAGAGTATAAGTTTAAACGAAGATTTTGGGGAGTCACGTTTAGTTAGTTGAGAGATTATGGAATTAAAGAGAAATTGATATAAAGTTTATATCTTTTCAAATTGTGAATTTTGAGATGAGATTAATTCGTTTAACAAAACTAAAATATTATAGTAATTAGTTGATAATAATTTGAAATATTAATGAAAATGCGAAAATGTACATATTCAAATAAATCGTTAATACATTAAATTGGGAAGCGGATATTCCCGAATCACCGAGATAGTCCTATTCCAGTTAAATCTTTAAAATTAAATAAAATATAAAGTGGAAAATTGAAGATATTAAATTAGATTAAGTTGGGAATTCGTGAATTTTCTCTTTTTCATAAAATCGTTATAAATATTAGAAAGTATGTA
The DNA here is from genome assembly GCF_021521415.1 of Bidens hawaiensis. Classification (NCBI taxonomy): domain Eukaryota; kingdom Viridiplantae; phylum Streptophyta; class Magnoliopsida; order Asterales; family Asteraceae; genus Bidens; species Bidens hawaiensis. The sequence continues at coordinate 1,044,955 of NW_027491323.1, forward strand.
AATTGAATTATTGATAATGGAAATTCAAATAAATAAAAAATTTTAATTTAATCGTGATACAAAAATAAGGTGTGAAGCATATAACAAAATAAGATAAATGCGAGACTAGAAATGCATGAACCACCATGACTATTCTAACAACTACGAATTTATCATTTAAAACGTTCAAGATTTTCAAGGTGTATCAAAATCAAAATAGGGAGTTGTAATATTTTCTAACCAACGTTTAGTTTCAAATAACAAACTTAATCAATAAATAAAGTGAGTGATGTGTTTTAATGGAGATTAAACCAAAAAGTCAATTATAATGGTAAAGGTTTAATTAATGAAAGATCTAATTTAATAATGAAAATTAAATTTTAAAAATTAAAACTTCAGTTTTAATAATAATAATAAAAGTTACAATAATTAAATTTTAATAATAAATACTTAAAAATTGGGAAGTAAGTTGTGAAAACTATCTTAAGATTGAGGAAAGACAAGTAGTAATAAAATTTTTTATTGTTAAAAATTGAGGGTACGGATTTAAGTGCACTTTGTATTTATAGTTTAAGAAAATAAATAAGAGCAGATAATTTAAATAACATTATAACATATATAAGTTAGTATAAGATTTATTGTTTGATGTATTTTAGTTAGTTGAGAGATTATGGAATTAAAGAGAAATTGATATAAAGTTTATATATTTTCAAATTGTGAATTTTGAGATGAGATTAATTCGTTTAACAAAACTAAAATATTATAGTAATTAGTAGATAATAATTTGAAATATTAATGAAAATGCGAAAATGTACATATTCAAATAAATCGTTAATAGATTAAATTGGGAAGTGGATATTCCCGAATTACCGAGATAGTCCTATTCTAGTTAAATCTTTAAAATTAGATAAAATATAAAGTGGAAAATTGAAGATATTAAATTAGATTAAGTTGGGAATTCGTGGATTTTCCCTTTTTCACAAAATCGTTATAAATATTAGAAAGTATGTAAATTGAATTATTGAAAATGGAAATTCAAATAAATAAAAAATTTTAATTTAATCGTGATACAAAAATAAGGTGTGAAGCATATAATAAAATAAGATAAATGCGAGACTAGAAATGCATGAACCACCATGACTATTCTAACAACTACGAATTTATCAATTAAAACGTTCAAGATTTTCAAGGTGTATCAAAATCAAAATAGGGAGTTGTAATATTTTCTAACCAACGTTTAGTTTCAAATAACAAACTTAATCAATAAATAAAGTGAGTGATGTGTTTTAATGGAGATTAAACCAAAAAGTCAATTTTAATGGTAAAGGTTTAATTAATGAAAGATCTAATTTAATAATGAAAAATAAATTTTAATAATTAAAAATTCAGTCTTAATAATAATAATAAAAGTTACAATAATTAAATTTTAATAATAAATACTTAAAAAATGGGAAGTAAGTTGTAAAAACTATCTTAAGATTGAGGAAAGACAAGTAGTAATAAAATATTTTATTGTTAAAATTGAGGGTATGGATTTAAGTGCACTTTGTATTTATAGTTTGAGAAAATAAATAAGAGTAGATAATTTAAATAACATTATAACATATATAAGTTAGTATAAGATTTATTGTTTGATGTATTTTAGATTTGTCGAGGCTGGCGGTTGATCGGTTATTGGCATACAGCAGCAACTCCTTGGTGATTCTAGTAGTCGTACGGTGATCGTGAGAAGCAGATGAACGACATTGATTATGATAACGGATTCTCAGGGAAAACATTCTATAATGACCAAAGATGAAACTTTATGAGTTGATGGGTAAGTGGTGTGAATAAGTTGATGTAAGATAATAGACAAGTGTACCTAAATAAAATTGTGTAAGTGATGACTCGAGGACGAGTCGGGTTTAAAATAATGCAAATAATTTTCTTGAGATATTTAATTTTATAAATAATGTTTACAAAAATTCAAAAGTAAAATGTTATTGGGTTGCGCTTTCCATGGGCTTCCCATGGTAGCTCAAGAACCCAATTTAAATAACAAAACATTTTCAATGAGTTGGCCTTCCATGAGCTTTCTTTAGCAATTTGAATGGCCCACCTAAAATAACGAGTAACAAATAATTGAGTTGATCAGCACATGAGCGTGTACATGGCGTTTAACTGACCCAACTAATTAACGAATTATCAAATCAATAGAGTTGGTCGGACCATGAGCGTTACATGGCATTTAACCAAATATCGAATCAACGAATCAAATATGAGCAGTTGGTGTATCTCGGGAATCACCCAGACGACACGTTCCAACCAAAAAAAAATCAAATTGAAAACGAGTTGAGAAATGGATTATTGGAGTGCCCATGGATTTACATGGATTTTTCACCAAACTAAGGATTTTAAAATAATTAAAATTACAATTTTGGAGTGTAACCGTTTAGCCGGTTATGTTTATCGCGCAACCGTTTAGCCAGTTACGTGTACCACTTAAAGTTACGGTTGTGCGATATTCGTCATACCCCCATGCTTCAAGGTGAAGGATCAAAACAAAACACGAAAATTCTTAAGGAATTTTTCACAATAAAATGCAATCTACAAAATATAAAAGGATTTAAAAATATTTTGAAAGTGAGGCGTAACCTCGGAATTCATGTATGCGTGCAATAAATAAATAAGATACAATACAATAAAAAAAATTATTCTAATTACGTTGTAAACAATTAAATAGCACATAAGGCGGTTTAGATAAGCACGTATAGAGTCCTAAGCATATGACTAGGACAATTTCTAACGACCTATCTTATAACCTTCGGTTCTGATACCAATCTGTCACACCCCAACCTAAGGTAGAAATGCTGGGGCGTGATTGTAAGGCCCCGAACCCCAGGAACCCCACAGTTGGTAATCATTCAAAACACTTGTAAAAGTATTTAAACTTAAAAATGATTCATTTCATTAAAATAACCAATTCAGAATATAATTCAGCGGAAAACATAAATAATAAAATAAGTTCCCAAAATCCCAGGAATATTGCCCAAAACCAATTTAATTATATTTTATAAAACTTTTTAAAATAAAATGTTCAATAATAAAATCTTCCATCCACGTATACCTTTCACCGTCCAAGTAGCTTCGTGCACGTCCAAGCGATAAGGCATCCTCCTCCTAACCTGAATCTCACACTAACATGCACACAAAGTCAGTTTGAGCTGAGTGAGGTCAAGTTTTAATAAATAACATCAATAATAATAATCATAATAGTCATCCCAAGAGTTTTAAAATAAAAGGGATAAAACAGTTAGGCCATCATCAACAATAAGTAATCTTCCTTATATATATATATATATATATAAACATCCTTATAATTATATACCTACATATATATCATCCAAGTAATAACATCAGAATCGAGCAAACGTAGAACCCAAACACTTAACATTAGGGTCGAGCAAACGTACAACCCAAACACGTAGCATCAACGCATGCAAAAACAAAGTAGGCATACGCAACATCAGTAGTCGAAACGACTACAACATCGCCAAATATAGGCCAAGCAATAATGTATATATATATATATATATATATATATATATATATAACATCCCAAGGCCTACCATATACTAGCAAGCCTATATAAAATCGTTTAAAACATTTCATCAAGTAAGAAAACACTTAGGTGTGCATGCTAGCCCAAAATTTAAAAAGAGTTAAAAGGGGGCACCATGAACTTACCTGAAATCAATCGAACACCTGCAACGAGCTAGGAAATCCCTAAGTGCACAATCACAAGTAAGGGCCGGTAAATTATACACAACGCGTTACTAAACTAGACCGTAAGAAGACTCTTGCCTAATGGGCCGTTCATGCCCAACACTTTGACCCAAGGCCCAACAACTTGGTCCAAGGCCCAACAACTTGGCCCAAGGCCCAACACGTTGGCCAAAGCCCAACACTTGGCCCAAGGCCCAACACGCTGGCCCAAGGCCCCACACTTGGCCCAAGGCCCAACCCATACCCAATTACTTTACCTCAACCTCTAAAACCTTTCAACTAACCAAATCCACCAGTTAAGCCTAAAATGAACTTATCGATTAATAACAAGTAAAACATGTAGATTTCAGCATGCGAAGATGCATTTAATTACCTAGGATAACCTTTGAACTAAATTATTAAATTTTTACCAGACTTTAATAAATGTCTTAGGTTTATAAAAATATTTTTATTATATTTTTCTATTGGACACAAAAATTATAAAAATTACTCCAACACAGCAAGGTACGTGCAGCTATTTCAGTGCGCAACAAAATACTTTTATTTTTATAAAATTCATTACCAATCCAAATTAAACGATTCCAATTGGATTTGGTTCCTAACTCAAAATACTAACTTCCAGAAGTGGAACCAACCAATTTGGACCTGTCAAAAAAAGTTTATGATGTCGGGAAGAAAGACCAGAATCCGTCATCCCGCATCAGCTTTGACACTCGATTTTATAAATTCATAAAAACCATTCAAATCTCGTCCAAAAATTACATATTATACCTTTCTGGAAACTAGACTCAAAGTAGAACATCATGGAAAGAAGAATCGATCAAAAACAACGGATTAACATCGCGTTACAGACCCTACAATAAACGTATACGAATCTGTCAGCAAACTGTTATCATCAAAACTCAATCTTAACGACCAATAAGCGCGTTAATATGATCAATTAAGGGGTAAAAGACATAGGGAATCATAAAACCGACCTTGAATTGAAGTTTTTACAGTTGAAACACGGCTGCACAGAAGAAAATCGCCATGGGGGGCTGTTCTTCGGCCGATCGCAGCTGGTAGGAGTTAGGGTTAGGGTTTGTTTTGTTTTGTGATATAAAAACAAAAGTTACATCCAATTCCCTCCAAATTGAAGTATAAGGCATTATAGAAGAAAAGTTAAATGGTTTAACGTACCGAGATGACGTAAAGGCTTTCGAGACACGTCAGATAAATCCCGAGAATTATACATACTTTACAAGCCTTAATCTCTTGAACCGAAATTAACGGGCGTTACAGTGATCCGATTGCTCACAGTTAGAAGAACTATCATACTATACATGTGACAATATCTATTTAGTTATTTTATTTCAAATGCACACACAATATTCAAACATAACAAAGCAATTCAAATAAATATTTGTAACAAATTTAAATTCATGTTTGTCTTCATTAAAACCCTAAGGTCTTTCTAAGTGTCCATAATTCAACTTCAATTCAATAGCAACCTGCATATGCGTAGAAAACAGAGTTTGTCAACAACACATCTTGAGTGAGTTTATCACCAGTTTTGCAATAAAATAATGTTAGTATAATAAATAAGAGAAATAAGCAAAACGTAATAAATGCGGTAATGAAATCAAACCATGATCAAATAAGCTGTCGATTAAACCATTGCCAAGCGAACCGGGCGCCTATAAATCAACCATGAGCAAATAATAATAAGAATGTTGCCAAGCAAATCGGGCGTTGGTCAATAATATGAGAACCCTAAACAAGGGGATATGCGGGACCTCTCCGAACACAAATGCGCACATAAACAAGTAAGCACATAATAAATATATTTGATTAATCACACACAATTACACGTTTGTTATTTTTGATATATATATATATATATATACATATATATATATATATATATATATATATATATATATATATATAGGATCAGGATCATGTGAGAACTTTTTGAGAATATTGATAACTATGAGAACCATTTTGGACCACAAAAAAACCCAAAAATAAAAAAAAATCATAAAACAAAAAAATGCACTAAAATAAAAAAAGTAAAATAACCAAAGTTCTTATTTATCATCCCGGTTTCTAAAAAAGACGTAAAAAAATTCTCGGTTTAGCTAAACTATACATATACATATATGTAAAATATGTACACACATGTTTTTTTCCTATACACATATGTATAATTTAAGGTAAATGATAATGTACATACGTGTACATTACATAACTAGAGATTAAATGAAAGTATATATATGTGTATAGGTATAATACGAATTAAAAAGAAAAAAAATCGGTTTTTTTTATTATACATATATGTATAATATGTACACACATCTTTTTTCCTATACACATATGTATAATTTAAGGTAAATGATAATGTGCATATGTGTATATTACGTAACTAGAGATTAAATGAAAGTATACATATGTGTATAGGTATAATACGAATTAAAAAGAAACAAAATTTTGTTTTTTTTTTAATGAGACCAGAATGAAATATAAGAATTTTAGTTTTTTTACTTTTTTAAAATTTTCGGTTTTGTTTATTTTAAAATTTTTTTAATATTTTTTTAAATAGTTTTTTAGTGGTCCAAAATGGTTCTCAAAGTTCTCAATTTGCCAATGGTTTTCTTAGGATCATTACACTATATATATATATATATATGCAAGAAATGATTTTAGAGTGAAAAGTGCGTGAAATAGATCTGAACCATTGATGGTGTTTCATCAATGGTGTACAATACAAATGACATATTAGTAATTAATTAGACATTGCTACATGTATTTAATTCAAAATGGTATAAATGTATTTGGTGTTTTGGCATCATTAAATCAGAATTCAATCTCTCCAACAACTTGGCCCAAGGCCCAACACGTTGGCTAAAGGCCCAACACGCTGGCCCAAGGCCCCACACTTGGCCCAAGGCCCAACCCATACCCAATTACTTTACCTCAGCCCCTAAAACCTTTCAACTAACCAAATCCACCGGTTAAGCCTAAAACGAACTTATCGATTAATAACAAGTAAAACGTGTAGATTTCAGCATGCGAAGATGCATTTAATTACCTAGGATAACCTTTGAACTAAATTATTAAATTTTTACCAGACTTTAACAAATGTCTTAGGTTTATAAAAATATTTTTATTATATTTTTCTATTAGACACAAAAATTATAAAAATTCCTCCAACACAGCAAGGTACGTGCAGCTATTTCAGTGCGCAACAAAATACTTTTATTTTTATAAAATTCATTACCAAACCAAATTAAACGATTCCAATTGGATTTGGTTCCTAACTCAAAATACTAACTTCCAGAAGTAGAACCAACCAATTTGGACCTGTCCAAAAAAGTTTATGATGTCAAGAAGACAGACCAGAATCCGTCATCCCGCATCAGCTTTGACACTCGATTTTATAAATTCATAAAAACCATTCAAATCTCGTCCAAAAATTACGTATTATACCTTTCTGGAAACTAGACTCAAAGTAGAACATCATGTAAAGAAGAATCGATCAAAAACAAAGGATTAACATCGCGTTACAGACCCTACAATAAACGTATACGAATCTGTCAGCAAACTGTTATCATCAAAACTCAATCTTAACGACCAATAAGCGCGTTAATATGATCAATTAAGGGGTAAAAGACATGGGGAATCATAAAACCGACCTTGAATTGATGTTTTTACGGTTGAAACACGGCTGCAGAGAAGAAAATCGCCAGGGGGGCTGTTCTTCGGCCGATCGCAGCTGCTAGGAGTTAGGGTTAGGGTTTGTTTTGTTTTGTGATATAAAAACAAAAGTTACATCCAATTCCCTCCAAATTGAAGTATAAGGCATTATGGAAGAAAAGTTAAATCGTTTAACGTACCGAGATGACGTAAAGGCTTCCGAGACACGTCAGATAAATCCCGAGAATTATACATACTTTAGAAGCCTTAATCTCTTGAACCGAAATTAACGGGCGTTACAGTGATCCGATTGCTCACAGTTAGAAGAACTATCATAATATAAATGTGACAATTTCTATTTAGTTATTTTATTTCAAATGCACACACAATATTCAAACATAACAAAGCAATTCAAATAAATATTTGTAACAAATTTAAATTCATGTTTGTCTTCATTAAAACCCTAAGGTCTTTCTAAGTGTCCATAATTCAACTTCAATTCAATAGCAACCAGCAAATGCGTAGAAAACAGAGTTTGTCAACAACACATCTTAAGTGAGTTTATCACCAGTTTTGCAATAAAATAATGTTAGTATAATAAATAAGAGAAATAAGCAAAACGTAATAAATGCGGTAATGAAATCAAACCATGATCAAATAAGCTGTCGATTAAACCATTGCCAAGCGAACCGGGCGCCTATAAATCAACCATGAGCAAATAATAATAAGAATGTTGCCAAGCAAATCGGGCGTTGGTCAATAATATGAGAACCCTAAACAAGGGGATATGCGGGACCTCTCCGAACACAAATGCGCACATAAACAAGTAAGCACATAATAAATATATTTGATTAATCACACACAATTACACGTTTGTTATTTTTGATATATATATATATATATATATATATATACATATATATATATATATATATATATATATAGGATCAGGATCATGTGAGAACTTTTTGAGAATATTGATAACTATGAGAACCATTTTGGACCACAAAAAAACCCAAAAATAAAAAAAAATCATAAAACAAAAAAATGCACTAAAATAAAAAAAGTAAAATAACCAAAGTTCTTATTTATCATCCCGGTTTCTAAAAAAGACGTAAAAAAATTCTCGGTTTAGCTAAACTATACATATACATATATGTAAAATATGTACACACATGTTTTTTTCCTATACACATATGTATAATTTAAGGTAAATGATAATGTACATACGTGTACATTACATAACTAGAGATTAAATGAAAGTATACATATGTGTATAGGTATAATACGAATTAAAAAGAAAAAAAATCGGTTTTTTTTATTATACATATATGTATAATATGTACACACATCTTTTTTCCTATACACATATGTATAATTTAAGGTAAATGATAATGTGCATATGTGTATATTACGTAACTAGAGATTAAATGAAAGTATACATATGTGTATAGGTATAATACGAATTAAAAAGAAACAAAATTTTGTTTTTTTTTTAATGAGACCAGAATGAAATATAAGAATTTTAGTTTTTTTACTTTTTTAAAATTTTCGGTTTTGTTTATTTTAAAATTTTTTTAAATAGTTTTTTAGTGGTCCAAAATGGTTCTCAAAGTTCTCAATTTGCCAATGGTTTTCTTAGGGTCATTACACTATATATATATATATATGCATGAAATGATTTTAGAGTGAAAAGTGCGAGAAATAGATCTGAACCATTGATGGTGTTTCATCAATGGTGTACAATACAAATGACATATTAGTAATTAATTAGACATTGCAACATGTATTTAATTCAAAATGGTATAAATGTATTTGGTGTTTTGGCATCATTAAATCAGAATTCAATCTCTCCAACAACTTGGCCCAAGGCCCAACACGTTGGCTAAAGGCCCAACACGCTGGCCCAAGGCCCCACACTTGGCCCAAGGCCCAACCCATACCCAATTACTTTACCTCAGCCCCTAAAACCTTTCAACTAACCAAATCCACCGGTTAAGCCTAAAACGAACTTATCGATTAATGACAAGTAAAACGTGTAGATTTCAGCATGCGAAGATGCATTTAATTACCTAGGATAACCTTTGAACTAAATTATTAAATTTTTACCAGACTTTAACAAATGTCTTAGGTTTATAAAAATATTTTTATTATATTTTTCTATTAGACACAAAAATTATAAAAATTCCTCCAACACAGCAAGGTACGTGCAGCTATTTCAGTGCGCAACAAAATACTTTTATTTTTATAAAATTCATTACCAAACCAAATTAAACGATTCCAATTGGATTTGGTTCCTAACTCACAATACTAACTTCCAGAAGTAGAACCAACCAATTTGGACCTGTCCAAAAAAGTTTATGATGTCAAGAAGACAGACCAGAATCCGTCATCCCGCATCAGCTTTGACACTCGATTTTATAAATTCATAAAAACCATTCAAATCTCGTCCAAAAATTACGTATTATACCTTTCTGGAAACTAGACTCAAAGTAGAACATCATGTAAAGAAGAATCGATCAAAAACAAAGGATTAACATCGCGTTACAGACCCTACAATAAACGTATACGAATCTGTCAGCAAACTGTTATCATCAAAACTCAATCTTAACGACCAATAAGCGCGTTAATATGATCAATTAAGGGGTAAAAGACATGGGGAATCATAAAACCGACCTTGAATTGATGTTTTTACGGTTGAAACACGGCTGCAGAGAAGAAAATCGCCAGGGGGGCTGTTCTTCGGCCGATCGCAGCTGCTAGGAGTTAGGGTTAGGGTTTGTTTTGTTTTGTGATATAAAAACAAAAGTTACATCCAATTCCCTCCAAATTGAAGTATAAGGCATTATGGAAGAAAAGTTAAATCGTTTAACGTACCGAGATGACGTAAAGGCTTCCGAGACACGTCAGATAAATCCCGAGAATTATACATACTTTAGAAGCCTTAATCTCTTGAACCGAAATTAACGGGCGTTACAGTGATCCGATTGCTCACAGTTAGAAGAACTATCATAATATAAATGTGACAATTTCTATTTAGTTATTTTATTTCAAATGCACACACAATATTCAAACATAACAAAGCAATTCAAATAAATATTTGTAACAAATTTAAATTCATGTTTGTCTTCATTAAAACCCTAAGGTCTTTCTAAGTGTCCATAATTCAACTTCAATTCAATAGCAACCAGCAAATGCGTAGAAAACAGAGTTTGTCAACAACACATCTTGAGTGAGTTTATCACCAGTTTTGCAATAAAATAATGTTAGTATAATAAATAAGAGAAATAAGCAAAACGTAATAAATGCGGTAATGAAATCAAACCATGATCAAATAAGCTGTCGATTAAACCATTGCCAAGCGAACCGGGCGCCTATAAATCAACCATGAGCAAATAATAATAAGAATGTTGCCAAGCAAATCGGGCGTTGGTCAATAATATGAGAACCCTAAACAAGGGGATATGCGGGACCTCTCCGAACACAAATGCGCACATAAACAAGTAAGCACATAATAAATATATTTTATTAATCACACACAATTACACGTTTGTTATTTTTGATATATATATATATATATATATATATATATATATAGGATCAGGATCATGTGAGAACTTTTTGAGAATATTGATAACTATGAGAACCATTTTGGACCACAAAAAAACCCAAAAATAAAAAAAAATCATAAAACAAAAAAATGCACAAAAATAAAAAAAGTAAAATAACCAAAGTTCTTATTTATCATCCCGGTTTCTAAAAAAGACGTAAAAAAAATTCTCGGTTTAGCTAAACTATACATATACATATATGTATAATATGTACACACATGTTTTTTTCCTATACACATATGTATAATTTAAGGTAAATGATAATGTACATACGTGTACATTACATAACTAGAGATTAAATGAAAGTATACATATGTGTATAGGTATAATACGAATTAAAAAGAAAAAAATCGGTTTTTTTTTATTATACATATATGTATAATATGTACACACATCTTTTTTCCTATACACATATGTATAATTTAAGGTAAATGATAATGTGCATATGTGTATATTACGTAACTAGAGATTAAATGAAAGTATACATATGTGTATAGGTATAATACGAATTAAAAAGAAACAAAAATTTTGTTTTTTTTTTTAATGAGACCAGAATGAAATATAAGAATTTTAGTTTTTTTACTTTTTTAAAATTTTCGGTTTTGTTTATTTTAATATTTTTTTAAATAGTTTTTTAGTGGTCCAAAATGGTTCTCAAAGTTCTCAATTTGCCAATGGTTTTCTTAGGATCATTACACTATATATATATATATATATATATATATGCAAGAAATGATTTTAGAGTGAAAAGTGCGAGAAATAGATCTGAACCATTGATGGTGTTTCATCAATGGTGTACAATACAAATGACATATTAGTAATTAATTAGACATTGCAACATGTATTTAATTCAAAATGGTATAAATGTATTTGGTGTTTTGGCATCATTAAATCAGAATTCAATCTCTCCAACAACTTGGCCCAAGGCCCAACACGTTGGCTAAAGGCCCAACACGCTGGCCCAAGGCCCCACACTTGGCCCAAGGCCCAACCCATACCAAATTACTTTACCTCAGCCCCTAAAACCTTTCAACTAACCAAATCCACCGGTTAAGCCTAAAACGAACTTATCGATTAATAACAAGTAAAACGTGTAGATTTCAGCATGCGAAGATGCATTTAATTACCTAGGATAACCTTTGAACTAAATTATTAAATTTTTACCAGACTTTAACAAATGTCTTAGGTTTATAAAAATATTTTTATTATATTTTTCTATTAGACACAAAAATTATAAAAATTCCTCCAACACAGCAAGGTACGTGCAGCTATTTCAGTGCGCAACAAAATACTTTTATTTTTATAAAATTCATTACCAAACCAAATTAAACGATTCCAATTGGATTTGGTTCCTAACTCAAAATACTAACTTCCAGAAGTAGAACCAACCAATTTGGACCTGTCCAAAAAAGTTTATGATGTCAAGAAGACAGACCAGAATCCGTCATCCCGCATCAGCTTTGACACTCGATTTTATAAATTCATAAAAACCATTCAAATCTCGTCCAAAAATTACGTATTATACCTTTCTGGAAACTATACTCAAAGTAGAACATTATGGAAAGAAGAATCGAACAAAAATAATGGATTAATTTACAGACCCTACAATAAACGTATACGAATCTGCCAGCAAACTGTTATCATCAAAACTCATTCTTAACGACTAATAAGCGCGTTAATATGATCAATTAAAGGGTAAAAGACATGGGGAATCATAAAACCGACCTTGAATTGAAGTTTTTATGGTTGAAACACGGCTGCACAGACGAAAATCGCCAGGGGTGGCTGTTCTTCGGCCGATCGCAGCTGGTAGGAGTTAGGGTTAGGGTTTGTTTTGTTTAATGATATATAAAAAAAAAGTTACATCCAAGTCCCTCCAAATTGAAGTATAAGGCATTATGGAAGAATAGTTAAATGGTTTAACGTACCGAGATGACGTAAAGGCTTCCGAGATACGTCAGATAAATCCCGAGAATTATACATACTTTACAAGCCTTAGTCTCTTGAACCGAAATTAACGGGCATTACAAGTCCACCCCCCTTACAATGAGATTCGTCCCCGAATCCCGACGCGACAGGAACAACTGCGGATAGATTTTCATCATCTCGTCTTCGGACTCCCAAGTAGCCTCGGAACCTCTACGGTGCCTCCACTGCACCTTCACCTGTCTAACCACCTTATTACTCAAATGCCTTTCCTGACGGTCAAGTATAGCAATAGGTTCCTCAACATAGTTCAGCTTACTATCCAACTTAATATCATCAAGAGGCACATGGGCCTCCTCATTAGCTAAACATTTCCTCAGATGGGACACGTGGAACGTAGGATGAATCCCCGCGAGCTCATCGGGCAGCTCCAGTCAATACGCTACCTCACCAACACGGGACAAAATACGGAACAGACCTATGAGTCTCGGACTAAGCTTCCCCCTCTTACGAAAACGAATAATACCCTTCCAAGGAGAAACTTTCAACATAACCCGATCTCGAGCCTCGAACACAATAGGTCTTCGCCTTTTATCCACGTAAGACTTTTGACGATCCTGAGCGGCCTTCATAAAAGCCTTAATCTTATCGAGTTTCTCAGTCGTAGCCTCGACCACCTCCAAACTACCCAATTGCTTCTGACCAATGGAACCCCAACAGACCGGAGTCCTATACCTCCTACCATACAGCATCTCAAACGATGGCATCCCAATCGTGGCGTGATAACTGTTATTATACGAGAACTCTACTAATGGTAAGTGACGACCCCAACTACCCCCAAAATCGATTACACAGGCCCGCAACATATCCTCATGAGTCTGAATGGTCCTCTCGGACTGACCATCCATCTGCGGGTGATAGGCAGTACTGATAAGGAGTTTGGTACCCATCTCCTCGTGAAACTTTTCTAAAACCTGGAGGTAAAACGCGTATCCCTATCCGAAACAATAGATACCGGCACCCCGTGCCTAGAGACGATCTCATGAATAAACACATCGGTCAACTGCTCGGAATTAAAAGTCTCTCGGATCGGCAAGAAATGAGCGCTCTTGGTCAATCTATCAACAATTACCCAAATGGTGTCATAATTACCCCTAGGCTACGAGGCAGTTTAGTCACGAAATCCATAGTAAGATGCTCCCATTTCCACTCAGGTATTTCCAACGGCTGAAGTTTCCCAAATGGCTTCTGATGCTCGGCCTTAACTTGTAGACACATCAAACACTTACTCACGTACTGAGCCACCTCAAATTTCATCGCAGGCCACCAATAATTTTTCTTCAAGTCTTGGTACATCTTAGTCGCGCCCGGGTGAATAGAATAGCGCGACTTGTGTGCCTCATCCAAAATTTTATCTCTGAATCCCCCATACCTCGGTACCCATAAACGACCATCCTTATACTTCACCCTGTCACCGACGTCTTCCAACAATTTCTCCTGATCCCAAACACGTTCTGACATAATCCATTCCACCTGCAACGCTTCATTCTGGACGTTGGCTATTTGTTTCAAAATGTCGGGTTTGAGAATAAGCTGGTAGGATTTCACACGAATCGGCTTCGGTCTCTCCTTCCGGCTCAACGCGTCGGCCACCACGTTAGCCTTATCAGGATGGTACACAATATCCAAATCATAATCCTTAATCAACTCCAACCATCGACGTTGGCGCATATTCAGTTCCTTTTGTTCAAAGAAGTATTTTAAATTCTTACGGTCGGTATAAATAACGCAAGGAACACCGTACAAATAATGTCTCCACAACTTAAGCGCAAAAACCATCGCCGCCAGCTCCAAATCGTGGGTAGGATAATTCGCCTCATGAGGCTTCAACTGCCGTGAGGCATAAGCGATGACTCGACCTCGCTGCATCAAAACACACCCAAGCCCCTGATAAGAGGCATCAGAATACACCACCAAATCATCGGTGCCATCAGGTAAAGCTAAGATCGGGGCATGCGTCAATCTGTTCTTCAACTCGAGAAAAGCCTCCTCATGTTCCGTACCCCAAACGAACTTAACACTCTTCTTAGTCAGCTTGGTCAGTGAAGAAGCAATTTTTGAAAAATCGGGAATAAAGCGGCGGTAATACCCCGCCAAACCCAGAAAACTACAGATTTCAGTTGGAGACTTAGGAGACTCCCATTCATTCACGGCTTCCACCTTTGCAGTATCAACCAGAATACCACTCGGGTTAATAACATGGCCCAAGAATTGAACCTCACGTAGCCAGAAGGAACACTTAGAAAATTCCGCATACAATTTGTTCTTTTGCATAGCTTCCAAAACTTCCGAGAGATGACCGGCGTGATGGGATTCGCTTTTGGAATACACAAGGATGTCGTCGATGAACACAACAACCGAACGATCGAGTATCGGCCTACACGCCCAGTTCATAAGATCCATGAATGCAGCCGGTGCGTTGGTCAAACCGAAAGACATCACAAGAAATTCATAATGCCCATAACGAGTGCGGAAGGCAGTCTTAGGAATATCTTCCTCCCGAATCTTCAACTGATGATACCCGGACCTAAGGTCGATCTTCGATAACCAACTAGCACCTTGGAGCTGATCAAATAAGTCGTCGATCCTCGAGAGAGGGTACCAAATTTTTAACAGTGAGCTTGATCAATTCACGATAGTCAATGCACATCCGCATGCTACCGTCCTTCTTTTAACGAACAGAACCGGGGCACCCCAAGGTGAGATGCTTGGTCGAATAAAGCCCTTATCGAGCAAGTCTTCCAACTGAGCCATAAGTTCCTTAATTTCATTAGGTGCTAGGTGGTAGGGAGCTCGGGCAACGGGTTTGGCGCCCGGTACAAGGTCTATCTGGAACTCGACCTCGCGATCCGGCGGCGCATCTGACAAATCATCTAGAAATACATCTGGGAAATCCCGAACAATAGGAACATCACCGACGGTAGCCACCTCGGTATTCACATTCATAGCTTACGCCAGATACGCCCCGCACCCCCGCTGCATCAACTTTCCCGCCTTAAGCATGGATATAATATGTGGCGTCGCAACATTCCGATCACCGAAGACCGTAATTTGAGTCCCATCTGGGGCCTTTAGATGAACGAGTTTCTGACCACAAATGATCTGAGCATCAACATTCGCGAGCCAGTCCATCCCGAGCACCACATCGAAACAACCAAGCGGCATCAAATACAATCGCACCGGAAATCTATACCCAGACAACTCGATGGAACAACCCTGAATAGCCCTAGACACGGACATGGATTTTCCTACGGCGACCTCAACCTCAACACATCGACTACGCGCTCGGATGATTTATTCAACGAGGAACAGAAAGCGGTAGACACAAAACTTCTACTGGCGCCCGAATCAAATAAGACTGACGCTGGTAATTCATCAAGTAGAAAGGTATCTGGGATAACATCACGCTCCTACTTAGCTAAACAGTTGCACATACATTCTTGAAGGAGCGAGGAATTTAAGCGGTCAAGTACCAAGGAACCCAGAGTGACAGTATGCTACGCCTAAGCTAAACAATTACGCGCAAGCGTTCGAGAGGACGGGAAACGAACAGGAGAATTTAGGGAATAAGATAAACTTTAACGCTAACGACTCGAGAGTTAGCCAAATCCTATCCCTACAAAGACGGAACCCTAACATAGTCAGACACAAGTGGTATTTAAAACATGAAAGGTAAGGGTAAACTGCTAATAACATTGATCAAGTGTTATTAGTCGTTTACTTCACCGGCCCGTTCTAAGCACCCCCTGCCCCTAACCACATTAGCATTCTATCTAACACTTTGCAATTAATCACATACTGGAAACTTTCAAATTCAAAGGAATGACTAAATAATTTAAAGTTGCCTCTTGGCGTGCAGCTACCCGCGGTGGGAATACTGGTCTCTTTTCTTACAGTTCAAGTCCAAGCATTCGGGGATGCTCGGATCCCTCGAACCATAGCTCTGATACCAACTTGTAAGGCCCCGAACCCCGGAAACCCCACATTTGGTAATCATTCAAAACACTTGTAAAAATATTTAAACTTAAAAATGATTCATTTCATTAAAATAACCAATTCAGAGTATAATTCAGCGGAAAACATAAATAATAAAATAAATTCCCAAAATCCCGTGAATATTGCCCAAAACCAATTTAATAATATTTTATAAAAAAAACTTTTTAAAATAAAATGTTCAATGATAAAATCTTCCATCCACGTATGCCCTTCACCGTCCAAGTAGCTTCGTGCACATCCAAGCGATAAGGCATCCACCTCCAAACCTGAATCTCACAATAACATGCACACAAAGTCAGCTTGAGCTAAGTGAGTTCAAGTTTTAATAAATAACATCAATAATAATAATCATAATAGTCATCCCAAGAGTTTTAAAATAAAAGGGATAAAACAGTTAGGCCATCATCAACAATAAGTAATCATCCTTATATATATATATATATATATATATATATATATATATATATATAAACATCCTTATAATTATATACCTGCATATATATCATCCAAGTAATAACATCAGGGTCGAGCAAACGTACAACCCAAACATGTAACATCAACGAATGCAAACACAAAGTAGGCATACGCAACATCAGTAGTCGAAACGACTACAACATTGCCAAATATAGGCCAAGCAGTAATGTATATATATATATATAACATCCCAAGGCCTACCATATACTAGCAAGCCTATATAAAATCGTTTAAAACATTTCATCAAGTAAGAAAACACTTAGGTGTGCATGCTAGCCCAAAATTTAAAAAGAGTTAAAAGGAGGCACCATGAACTCACCTGAAATCAATCGAAGACCTGCAACGAGCTAGGAAATCCTAAGTGCACAATCACAAGCAAGGGCCTGTAAATTATACACAACGAGTTACTAAACTAGACCGTAAGAACACTTTTGTCTAATGGGCCGTTCAAGCCCAACACTTTGGCCCAAGGCCCAACAACTTTGGTCCAAGGCCCAACACTTGGCCCAAGGCCCAACAACTTGGCCCAAGGCCCAACACGTTGGCCAAAGCCCAACACTTGGCCCAAGGCCCAACACGTTGGCCCAAGGCCCAACACTTGGCCTAAGGCCCAACCCATACCCAATTACTTTACCTCAGCCCCTAAAACCTTTCAACTAACCAAATCCACCGGTTAAGCCTAAAACGAACTTATCGATTAATAACAAGTAAAACGTGTAGATTTCAGCATGCGAAGATGCATTTAATTACCTAGGATAACCTTTGAACTAAATTATTAAATTTTTACCAGACTTTAATAAATGTCTCAGGTTTATAAAAATATTTTTATTATATTTTTCTATTAGGCACAAAAATTATAAAAATTCCTCCAACACAGAAAGGTACGTGCAGCTATTTCAGTGCGCAACAAAATACTTTTATTTTTATAAAATTCATTACCAAACCAAATTAAACGATTCCAATTGGATTTGGTTCCTAACTCAAAATAGTAACTTCCATAAGTGGAACCAACCAATTTGGACCTGTCGAAAAAAGTTTATGATGTCGGGAAGACAGACCAGAATCCGTCATCCCGCATCAGCTTTGACACTCGATTTTATAAATTCATAAAAACCATTCAAATCTCATCCAAAAATTACATATTATACCTTTCTGGAAACTAGACTCAAAGTAGAACATCATGTAAAGAAGAATCGATCAAAAACAATGGATTAACATCGCGTTACAGACCCTACAATAAACGTATACGAATCTGTCAGCAAACTGTTATCATCAAAACTCAATCTTAACGACCAATTAGCGCGTTAATATGATCAATTAAGGGGTAAAAGACATGGGGAATCATAAAACCGACCTTGAATTGATGTTTTTACGGTTGAAACACGGCTGCAGAGAAGAAAATCGCCAGGGGGGGTTGTTCTTCGGCCGATCGCAGCTGGTAGGAGTTAGGGTTAGGGTTAGGGTTTGTTTTGTTTTGTGATATAAAAACAAAAGTTACATCCAATTCCCTCCAAATTGAAGTATAAGGCATTATGGAAGAAAAGTTAAATGGTTTAACGTACCGAGATGACGTAAAGGCTTCCGAGACACGTCAGATAAATCCCGAGAATTATACATACTTTACAAGCCTTAATCTCTTGAACCGAAATTAACGGGCGTTACAGTGATCCGATTGCTCACAGTTAGAAGAACTATCATAATATACATGTGACAATATCTATTTAGTTATTTTATTTCAAATGCACACACAATATTCAAACATAACAAAGCAATTCAAATAAATATTTGTAACAAATTTAAATTCATGTTTGTCTTCATTAAAACCCTAAGGTCTTTCTAAGTGTCCATAATTCAACTTCAATTCAATAGCAACCTGCATATGCGTAGAAAACAGAATTTGTCAACAACACATCTTGAGTGAGTTTATCACCAGTTTTGCAATAAAATAATGTTAGTATAATAAATAAGAGAAATAAGCAAAACGTAATAAATGCGGTAATGAAATCAAACCATGATTAAATAAGCTGTCGATTAAACCATTGCCAAGCGAACCGGGCGCCTATAAATCAACCATGAGCAAATAATAATAAGAATGTTGCCAAGCAAATCGGGCGTTGGTCAATAATATGAGAACCCTAAACAAGGGAATATGCGGGACCTCTCCGAACACGAATGCGCACATAAACAAGTAAGCACATAATAAATATATTTGATTAATCACACACAATTACACGTTTGTTATTTTTGATATATATATATATATATATATATAGGATCAGGATCATGTGAGAACTTTTTGGGAATTGAGAACTATGAGAACCATTTTAGACCACAAAAAAACCCAAAAATAAAAAAAATCATAAAACAAAAATAAAAAAAAAGTAAAAAAACCAAAGTTCTTATTTATCATCCCGGTTTCTAAAAAAAACGTAAAAAAAATTCTTGGTTTAGTTAAATTATACATATACATATATGTATAATATGTACACACATGTTTTTTTCCTATACACATATGTATAAGTTAAGGTAAATGATAATGTACATATTTGTATATTACATAACTAGAGATTAAATGAAAGTATACATATGTGTATAGGTATAATACGAATTAAAAAGAAAAAAAATTGGTTTTTTTATTATACATATATGTATAATATGTACACACATGTTTTTTCCTATACACATATGTATAATTTAAGGTAAATGATAATGTACATATGTGTATATTACGTAACTAGAGATTAAATGAAAGTATACATATGTGTATAGGTATAATACGAATTAAAAAGAAAAAAAAAATGTTTTTTTTTAATCAAACCAGAATGAAATATAAGAATTTTGGTTTTTTTTACTTTTTAAAAATTTTCGGTTTTGTTTGTTTTATGATTTTTTTAATATTTTTAGAGGGTTTTTTTAGTGGTTCAAAATTGTTCTCAAAGTTCTCAATTTGCCAATGGTTCTCTTAGGATCCTTACCCTATATATACATATATATATATATGCAAGAAATGATTTTAGAGTGAGAAGTGCGAGAAATAGATCTGAACCATTTATGGTGTTTAATCAATGTTGTACAATACATATGGCATATTAGTAATTAATTAGACATTGCAACATGTATTTAATTCAAAAGGGTATAAATGTATTTGGTGTTTTGGGATCATTAAATCAGAATTCAATCTCTCCATCCATTACCATCTTTTATGCCTTACTTAATTAAATCGTAACCACAACTATCTGTAGGTTCCCAGCCGGATCTACACGGAATATCTCGTTCTACGTAGGTGCGGAATCCCTACGTAAGACGATACGAGCGTAGAAGACGATACACGATAACACGATCAAACACACGTTACAATAAACAAAGACACGTTGTATTGCAACTGGAAACACGTGATTCACTGATCACCGATTACACAAACTCAATAACTCGTAAACTGAAAACTTAAACTATAACTCGATACTAAACTCAGCCGTAACCTAGCCTATTTAACAGTCGACAACTTCGCCTAGCATGTTTAGGCAAAGTTGTCACTAACTTCGCTTGTTCCACAAGTTCGCCTATATCAAGCGAACTTGTGAGAACTTCGCTTAAACCAAATACAAAACCAACTAACTCGATTACAGACACTAGACACTGAACTACGGACATCATGTACCAACAGACTCCCCCTTGGCAGTAGCTTCATATCTCTATCTTCAATCACGTGTCTTGTAATCTCAACAATCTTGTATCTTTCATCTTCAAGCATGAACTCCTTCTCGTACACAAACCGAAACAACTCTTTGATATTTCTTCGCTTCTTCTTTCCAAGCAGGAATATAAAATATTTTTTTCTCATTCAGCACCTGCAGATACTTCACCTCTTTCCTCCACTTCGCTCAATATGAAACTTTACCAAACAGACCCTCATAAATTAAACATTATGCCATTAATCTTTAAAACCTCCTTTAAAGAGTTAACTGAACCGATCAAGAACCAAGTAACCAGATATAAAGTCATAAAACGACATAAGTAGAATAAAACTTAGAAATAAAGTACACGGGATCAAATTTCATTCTCGACAGGGACTACCACGTTTTAGAAAAGATCCGAACAGGAATCATACTAATTACGTGACTGTCACATAGATCCATGTTCAGCTGTATTATGACATAAAGAAACAGGTTGTAAGCAGGTAAATAACTTAAAATGGTTTTCATCGCTTCTGTGATACGAGTTAGGTTCAATTAAGCTCAAAACTTAAATGGGCAACATCTCAGAGATTAAGATGTCTCCTATCTATTCTCAAAGCGTATTTGGCTTTCCCCAAGTCACCCCGAGTTGACCTCGACCCGTAGTGTCTGATTAAATAGTAAGTACTCTTCGATCTTTAGACTCTTCTTCCCGTTGTCTTTCTTGCATTTTGAATGAGAAGAATTAACATTATAAGCTCTAGAATGTCACAATAACACATATTTTTTTTAAATATTTATACAGCTTCAAGTAAACTACTGCAAGTCCCGAATCTGGATCACTGCAGTTTCTTGACACACCATCTTCTCGTGAATCAGAACACTCACGGGCTCGTGTATGACTGGGTAATCGCTTTTCTGCCTATCATTCGGAAAGATATATAAGAAGACATGCACAACTCTTAAGGAGTTTCCACGTAAAATCGAGGAGATTTAGTTAGTATCACTTCTACTTTTACGCACCATAAAAAGCTACCATGACATACAATGACTGTTCTAAAGTCTTTTAGGCCTAATAACTTCACTAGTTAAGCACACAGAATCAGTATATCTATCACTTTCCAAGGTTGGATCAATTTTCTGTTAAACATAGTAAAGGAACTTCTTACGAAGTAGTAGACTTGAAAAATAATTTCATCTCCCAAAAAATTTTTTTTTTATTTTAACTTCTATCGCCCCGATCAAGTCGAAGTCTTCAGGTAAACGGCTATCCTGAAGATCCAATGGATCAGCTGGACCGATCACATACGAGTATGTGTCCTTCTAACTAAGTATGAACGACTAATTTTCAGCGAAAGAATAAAAACACATCATAAACCGCCTCGGTCACTTTCAGTCATCTGGTTAATGGCTATCCTCATATTCTACAAGTAGAAATGAGGACCAAACATATCCGAAGATATGTCCTTCAAACTGAGGCAACCGATATAATTCTAAGCGATAGTGACGTTTTTTTTTAAACAAAAACGAAAAACACGGTTACTCGGGATTGATCATCCCATTTAACTCGGACTCCGATTCAATTGCTTTTGACAGAAGACAAGATTCTTCTGTTGCCATCTCAGTCGACCTCATGTCCATAACATACGTATTCTTTTCCCTTGGAGCCTTCATTACTATCCAATCCTCTGGTATCTTGAAACCAGGATACAGCACGATCGCTTCATTCTTGGTAAAGTGCACAGTGTAATCTTTGTCACAGATCTGCGATACACTCAGCAAATTATGCTTCAGTTCTTCAACGAAATTCACCTTCTCTAACGTCATTTTACCATTAGTCACCGTCCCAATTCCAGTAATCCTTCCACCACTCTCTCCAGCAAAACTTACTCTTCCTCCCTGAACAGGTTTCCAATCGTGTAACAAATTCTTGTTACCCGTCATGTGCCGGGAACAGCCGCTATCCAAAACCCATAGATTGTTTGCAGCCCTGTTCAACTGTTCCTGCACAATTAAAGCAAAGGATTAAAATCTGGGGACCCAAGACCTATTGGTCTTGGGTCGATACATCCCGTACTTTGGCTGTCCAAAGTTAGTATTAGAATGATTTCTGTAAGTCCTAAAAGGAAACCTTCTTGTAAATTGACTATGAGGCCATCCAAACCTTCGTGAATTAAATGAATTATTACTCATGATTTGGTTGTTAACAGGGAAAAACTGAGATCGATTTCTTTGAAAACCTGGATTAGTCCAATTTCTGAACTTTGATGAGTTTTCATTTTTACCATTATTGTACTTACTGTTAGTTCTATTCTCAGTTTTCGAAGGCCTCATACCTCTGAATCTCTGCTTTAGAGGACAATCAGCAATCAGATGTCCTATTTGATTGCATCTGAAACAACTCATGTGTTCAACTTTCTTTTCAATAGTTGTTTTAGATGTTGAGGCTGCATTACTGCCCGTTTGTCTAACATATGGTGGGACATACGGGTTTAGTGGAGAATTCTTTTCAGTTGGTTTATTTTTCTCTCCACGTTTTAGTAACACTTCCTCTACTTTTGTCTCACTCGACTCGGATGTCTTGTCCGAATTTGATGAGACATGACTAGGAACAGAAATCTTAACACTCGAAACAGGCTTACTCGTTTCGCCTTTACTAACTTCTGGATCTTTAATCGTAACCTTAACCGGAACTGTCTGACCAATTTCAACATCAACAGATTTCTGATTACTAGGATCATAAGTATAGTTATGATTATAAGGTGGTGGAACTTCATGATATCCAATTCCTCCCCTTTTAACTGGGGAACTTTGATCACTGACGAGGTGATCAAGTATAGCGGAGGAATTTCTAAATTGCTCAAGTTTTCTGTTTAGTTCCACCACTTTCACCTGGTGATCAGCTATCTGTTTATCCCTTTCAGCTATTAGTTTTGTTATCTCTTCTAACACTTCATAGCTAAGATCAATTACTTGTATTTTTTCAGCTAGACTGGCTTTAAGACTTCTGATATCTTTCTCACTAGCTTTTATTTTTACCTTGTAACTATTTTCTCTAGCTTTAGTGTAATGATGATCTTCTTTTAATGTTTTAAATTGAGCATCCAAACTAACAAACTGATCAGTTATTGTTTTCAATTGTTCAGACAGATTTTCACATTTCGTACAAGGGAGTTTAGTACTTACCTCGGAGAGCTGATCTGTCACTTCTGCCATGTAAGCTTGATTTTCTCCAGTCACTTTTTCACTTCCTGCAGTTTCGATAGTCACCAAATTGGCCTGTTCGAACACTTCCTCAACATGCAGATTCCAATTGTATTCTCCGTTCTGTCTGGATATCATCGCCCTATTCTCACTACTTCCACCACTCTGTTGTGTAGACCTGTTCTGACTACGTTCAACTCTGTCATTTGTGCATTCTTTAGCAAAGTGGCCATTCTGTTGACAGTTGTAACACCGAACCTTTGACTTATCAAAACCTGGTCTTTCACCAACAAACTTTCTACCAGTTTTCTTCATAAACCTTTTAACCCTTCTCACAATCATCGCCATCTGCCACTGCAGATCCATCTCTTCCAGATCATCAGCATCGATCTGATCATAGTCTTCGTCTAAAGTTGCAGGGTCAACAATTTTACCTTTAATGTAATTTTCGTACGAAGCAATGAAAGATGCATAGAGAGCAAACTGTTGTTCAGCAGATTTAACACTCATGGGCATCTTAGAGTAGTTGTTGTTATGAACACTTGAAGAGAAACTACCCTTGGTTGCTTGAGGTTTAGAAGCATTTGTTCCACCAGCTACAAAACACACATCACCATTCATGTTGAGAGATACATGACCTTCATGTGTTGAGTTAGCGCCCGAGTCTCCCTTTGAGTAATAAGCAGATGATTCAGACTTCGAACTTGAACTTGAGTTAACTATTGCACCATACATTCCCGGATCCTGAACCTGATCAGTTGGTGTCTCTTTTCGAACCATGTTGAGTTCAAAAGTTCGTAGTTTGTTGACTGATGTTTCCAAGTCATAGTCGGCAAACTCTTTATCTTCTCTCATTAAGACAGTGTACATCTCCCATTTCGGTGGGAGAGTATCAAGGAGTTTTTCCACGATCTCATCTTCTTTGTAAGCAATGGAATAATTGCTGAGTTCGGTCATCAGATGATAATATCTCGTGATGATATCATCAAGTGATTCATTCTTCAGATACTTGAACACCGAGAATTGGGTTTTGAGTAGTTTAATCTTGGATGCACGTATCCCCACATTACCCTCAAATCGGTTTTCAAGCGCTTCCCATAACTCTCTAGCGGTTTTATACTTTCTGAAGGTGTGAAGAATCTCTTGTGGAAGAGCCATTGTTATCGCTGCATGAGCTTTGCTTTCAGCCTCATACATCTTCTTTTCTTCCTCTTCCATCTTGTTGTATTTCTTAATCTGTTCACGACCCTCATACAAAGCAGTTGGTGGAATGTATCCATCTTGTATGCACACCCACATCTTAGCATCTTGGTATTTAACATACTGTTCAAACCGATCCTTCCAAGCCACAAAATCGGTACCCTTAAGCATCTTCGGTGCCTTAGTAGCTGAACCCGCTTCCACTTCCATCTTCACCAGTTCCGTAATATTTATGGAAGTCATCTTTCACGAAACACAAAGAAACCCGAAAAATAAAAATTTTATCCTGAACAGTACTGTAGGCGAAGTTAAAGTTAACTTCGCTCTGATACCACTTGTAAGTCCCCCCGGGGCGTCGCCGATCGATACGAGATCCGCACGAGGTCTAGGAGTGCGGAATCCTCCTAGACTCGTTTAATGGTGTAGAAGACGAAGAACACAATTATACACAAACACATACACGAACAAACACACGAATGGGATAAACACATCTACAGATCTTTTATATAATAACCGAAACACATTACATACTAAACACGAAAACAAATGACGGCCGACCCGAGGTGAGCTCTACCTCGGGCCGTCCCACACGACTCTCCCTCTCGGTTTCTCTCTAGACAATTAAACTGATCACAAAACACTCTAACTTTCTGGATTCCCAACTCTAAACAAGACACACCTATATATAGATACACAGCTTCGCGGGCTTGGGCTTGGGCCTGTAGGCGAAGTTGTTACAACTTCGCCTATGGCGAAGTTGTTCTAACTTCGTACTTCGTTTCCGCTGAACAGAATTGCATAGCGATGGTCACAAAATGCACCAACAGACTCCCCTTTGACCGTTGCTCTCAATTCTAACAAACACAAAAGATCATCTGTTACAAAACATGCACCAACAGACTCCCTCTTAATTGATGATCTTCTGTTTGCTCTTCAACCAGCCGTGTCTGAAACTTTCTTGTAGCTTCACAAATCTACCAATCACCCAGCGTCTTCCATATCAGATCTCCCCTTCAGTGTAAGCTTCTCCGACTATATAGATTGAGGTCTTTGAAATGCATAAATCCCCGTGCCTAATTGATCATCTCAACCAATCACGTGAGTCCTTCTGACTTCACCAACACGTGAAGTTCTTCTAACTTCACCAACACGTGAAGTTGGGCTCCCTCCACAACTTCACCAACACGTCGGCATACGATAAGGTTTAATCTTCAACTACTCAACATCAAGTGATCAATTTCATCACAAAACCACCTTGACAGAATCTAACACACATGACCATTAATTAATACGAAGCATCTTCAATCACCAGGGATAACGATCAAGAACATAAACACTTTAATTCCCGATTAAATCCAACTTGTTCCAGAATTTTCACTTTAATAAATAAGCATCATGTTTCAGGATCCAATTCTCGAACGCCTTGAAAATAACATAAATAATATGCCGTGACCGCAATCCAGTAATGACGAAAACCTTCAGTTCAATTTAACTTTCTTCAGTTGGTCAACCTCGAACAACAACTATTTCATTGCCCACAAACACCCAAATATGTGTCAATCTCCAGTTTCAATCAATATCCCATTCACAACCTCAACTCCATATCCAGAGTTGACACGTATTTGTTCACACGTAAGACCAAGAGATAACAAGTTTCACTCGTTGACGGAACAACGTCTTAAGTCTCACAATAATCGTGTACACCTGGCCATACAGACGAAAACTCCAAACAATTTTTTTTTTTTTTTTAACTTCGCCTAAAGTCAACTTCGCCGAAAAGTCAACTTCGCCTAAAATTCAACTTCGCCTGTCCATAACTTCGCCTGTCCATAACTTCGCCTGACTGATAACTTCGCCTGACTGATAACTTCGCCTAAACCCTAAAATTTAAGCGACAACTTCGCCTGAACCCCATAACTTCGCTTGAATTCTTAACTTCGCTCCCTTTTTAAATTCGCCTGATTTGGCGAAGTTGTGGATAACTTCGCTTAAGTTAAGAGAACTTGTGAGGTAGGCGAAGTTGTGGATAACTTCGCTTGAGAGAAGCGAACTTGTGAGGTAGGCGAAGTTGTGGATAACTTCGCTTAACCTTATATCTTCGCCTAAACCCTACAAACAGTAGCGGCAACTTCGCCTGATGAACACGATGATTTTGCAGGTTTGATTTTGACGTTTTGCGAGGTCTGCGAAGGTGTAATGGGTTGTTTTTGATGGTGGGAGGTGAGTAGCACACAAAAACTCGGTAAACTCGTCCCGCGAATAGTCGAACAGAACGATTTCTACACCCGCGTGATAATCCCGAACCACACAATCACGAGCAAAAGCTCTGATACCAATTGTAGGTTCCCAGCCGGATCTACACGGAATATCTCGTTCTACGTAAGTGCGGAATCCCTACGTAAGACGATACGAGCGTAGAAGATGATACACGTTAACACGATCAAACACACGTTACAATAAACAAAGACACGTTGTATTGCAACTGGAAACACGTGATTCACTGATCACCAATTACACAAACTCAATAACTCGTAAACTGAAAACTTAAACTATAACTCGATACTAAACTCAGCCGTAACCTAGCCTATTTAACAGTCGACAACTTCGCCTAGCATGTTTAGGCGAAGTTGTCACTAACTTCGCTTGTTCCACAAGTTCGCCTATATCAAGCGAACTTGTGAGAACTTCGCTTAAACCAAATACAAAACCAGCTAACTCGATTACAGACACTAGACACTGAACTACTGACATCATGTACCAACACTATCTTGTAATTAAGAGCTCTTATTCAAGAGATATTCAATCTTTAAGACATTCAACCATGCGCTACATTATATGTAATAGTTTTTGTGATGGACTTTTAATCAATTTTTAACCTCGTCTCAGTTATTATACCTACACACATTTAAAACCTACAAACAAACATAACCAACGTACATATATACATATATATATACGTACGTACCTACACATACCACATGCTTACAAACGTACATACGTACGTATGTACATATTTACATACATATATACATGCATACATACATTCGTACATACATACCTACATACTTGCATTCCTATGCATATCTACATACCTACATACCTACTTACTTACATACACACCTACACATACCTACGTACCTACATACAAACATGCCTACATACGAACGTGCATCCGTGAGTCATAGCTACACATAAATACAAGCAGTTTACGAAACTAAGTAATTAGGATGATGTAAAATTTTGTTTTTTTTTAAATATATTTGAAGTATTATGGTGAACACGTGTAAAAAATGCAAACTCATGTCCATGAGATGTGTAGGTAAAACATAGTATGTTGTCATGTATGGTATGTAGAGTTTATTCGTGATATACAAAATAGGTTATTAGTTGCAACAGCTGGTACAAAAATACATTAGTTTGTAGAATTGTGGGGCACTAATGTTAACATGATGAATACGTACAATATGTAAAGTAATTAAAGACAAATAAAAAATAGTTACCATATGCAAATGTTTAAAAAAAATTAAAAAAAATAAAATATTACTTACAAATGTTTGAAGAATACATACACTAACCTCTTGCAAATGTTTTAAGGAAAATAAAAAATAAAATATTACTTGAAACCTCAAACAATTAATAAATATTAAACCTCCAACAATTAATAGTTACTATATTCACACATTTGTGGAGATTACAACTATACCCTTTAACATAAATTAAAGATAAAATTAAAAGAAAATTTATGATTAGTTATAATGATTTCTCACACTAAAAACACTTCTGAAATGAACCTAATCCTATATATATATATAGGGGATGGTTTATGAGATAAATGAAATTACTGTGAGAAATGTGAGAAATGAATATGGGCCACTAATTTTAATTTAAGTTTTAAATGCTTAAAGATAAATGAGGAAAGTATTAATGCATGCTCTATCTTCAATTAATATAACTAATAAATATAATAGTTATCTATTTAATTAATATAACTAATCAAATTATTATAATTGGAAAATATTAAGAATTCATTTATTTTTATAACTTACTTTTTTCTCTCTTTAATTTTTATCCTACACAAGTACAATTTATTCATACATTAAAATTTTTTTTATCAAAAACCAATTTCTTCCAACTCAATATATTAATATCCATCAACACGTATTTACATTGTGATGAATAGTACAAAAAACTATCTTACACGTGTTTACATTAAATATCAACAAAAAAGTACACAACCTACACAAAAACATATAACCTACACTTGTTCTAAGAATAAGAAAACATATAACCTACACACAAAAAACATATAACCGACACACAAAATTCAGCATCAATAAACTACACACGCACACGAAAACGTATAACCTACACACTAAAATATATAACCACTCGAAAATTTTATCCTACACATTTAAATAAAATTTATGTGTTTAAGATTGCCAAAGCCAGGGAGCGTAGAAGGCAAGATCTAGGACCGGTGAAGTTCATAAAGGATACAGATGGGCATGTACTGGTCAAGGAGCAGGACATCAAGCTAAGATGGCAAACCTACTTCCACAATCTTTTTAACAATGGGAGAGCTTACCAAGAAGAACATGACAACACAAACTTTCAACGACAACAATCGAATAACTGCTACTGCCGACGGATCACACGAGAAGAGGTGAAGGATGCACTTAGGAGGATGGGAAGGTCTAAGGCAGTTGGCCCAGACAACATACCCATCGAGGTGTGGAAGTGTCTGGGGGAAGAAGGAGTCATGTGGTTAACTACTCTGTTCAATAGTATTCTCAAATCAGGTAAGATGCCAGACCAGTGGAGGAGCAGCGTTGTAGTTCCTATCTATAAGAACAAAGGAGACGCCCAATGTTATGGTAACTACCGAGGAATCAAACTACTAAGTTATACTATGAAGCTATGGGAAAGAGTGATTGAGGTTAGACTTAGACGAGAAACTCAGGTTACGGTCAACCAATTTAGCTTCATGCCGGGGCGTTCCACCACAGAGGCAATACACCTTATAAGAAGATTAATGGAAAAGTATAGGGAGAAGAAGCGTGATCTACATATGGTGTTTATTGACCTAGAAAAGGCCTACGACAGTGTGCCACGACAGGTGCTCTGGGAGTGCTTGGAGGGTAGAAGAGTGCCCAGGAAATATATAGAGATAATTATGGATATGTATACCAGGAGTGAAACAAGTGTCCGTGCGCCAGTGGGGGATACTGATTTCTTTCCTGTAGAGGTAGGTCTTCACCAGGGGTCAGCGTTGAGCCCGTTTCTTTTTGCAGTAGTTTTGGATGAGTTGTCAAAGTCGATTCAGGGGACTCTCCCGTGGTGCATGATGTTCGCAGACGATATTGTGTTACTTGCTGAGAAAAAACAAGATCTAAACATGAGGCTTGAGGAGTGGCGAACAACCTTAGAGACAAAAGGTTTAAAGATTAGCCGATCTAAGACGGAGTACCTCCACTGTGATTTTGGTGGGATAAACGACAATGAAGACGCACAGATCACAATTGAAGGGCAGGTGGTCCCGCAGGTAACGAAGTTCAAGTATTTGGGATCATTTGTACAGAGCGATGGGGAATTAGACAGTGATGTGACCCACCGAGTTCAGGTAGGATGGTGTAGATGGAAAGCAGCCACAGGTATATTGTGCGACAAGAGTTTCCCGACTAAACTAAAGGGAAAATTCTATAGGGTGGCAGTTAGACCTGCAATGCTATATGGAACAGATTGTTGGGCCATCAAGAAGGCACAAGTGCGGAAGATGGAGGTAGCAAAAATGAGAATGCTACGTTGGATGTGTGGGCACACAAGGCTAGACCGAATAAGAAACGTTGTGTTTCGCGAGAGATTAGGGGTGGCGAACATAGCAGACAAGATAAGAGAGTGGAGATTGAGATGGTTTGGACATGTAAAGAGAAGACAGACGACGAATCCTATTAGATCCGTAGAAAACATTACTATAGAGGGGAGGAGGGGTAGAGGACGACCGAAATTGACTTGGGATGAGAGGATTAAGCATGATTTGATAGAACTAAACCTCTCCGAGGACATGGTTGAGGATAGGAATTCGTGGAGAAGTAGAATTAAAGTTAAGGATTTTTAGAGAGAATTGAATACCTTAGGGCTTAGACTTAACTTATTTAGGTCACATACCATAATGGTATTTCCCTTACATATATTATTATTATTATAATTATTATTAGCTTTTATATAGCTGTTAAACTGTGATCTTATTATTAATATTATTATAATTAGTAGTAGTTTCTATATAACTGTTAAACTTTGATTTCCTTTATTTTGCTTCATACACATGTACTTAGAGCCGAGGGTCTCTCTGGAAGCCACCTCTTTATTCCTTTGGATAGAGGTACGGTGTGCCTACATCCCACCCTCCCCAGACCCTACTTATAGCTTTGCTGTCGATGGGATTTTACTGGGCATGATTGATTGATTGATTGATTTAAATACAATTTATTCATACATTAAATATTTTTTCTATCAAAACCAATTTCTTCCAACTCAATATATCAATATCTATCAACACGTAGGTACATTGTGATGAATAATACAAAAACTATCTTACATATGTTAGCACTAAATGTTAATAAAAAATATATAACCTGCACAAAAACATGTAACATACACGTGTTCTAAGAATAAGAAAACATATTACCTACACACGAAAAACATATAACCTACACACGTATAGGATGAGTGTATCTTTTTCTAGTTTATATAATTGTTGATGTCGAATTACATATGTAAGTTGTATACTTTTTTGTATGTTGTACGTTTTTATTGCTCAAAACAAATGTAGGTTATATAAATTTGTGTATATTGTATATTTATTGTTTATATTTAATGAACACATTTGTATGATATTTTTTTATTATTATTTATAACAATAATTTTTCTAAGTATATCAATTGAAAAAAAAAATTATGTTTTGATATTTATTAATTAGATAGGATTTATTTTGGTTATATTAGTTGTATTAATTGAAAAAAGAAGGATTTATTATGGTTATATTAGTTGTAATTGAAGAGAGAGAATGCATTTATTATTGCATTTATATTTTTTCATTTATTTTAAACATTTAAAACATAAAATAAAACTAGTGTTCCATATTCATTTCTCACAGTAATTTCATTTCTCTCCTGAACTTAAGCCTATATATATATATATATATATATATATATATATATATGCATATGTCCCCAAAACGTTGTGAAAACAGAGTAAAACAGGGGAATGATAAAACTCACCTTAGATTAGTGACAAGCGATTAATAAATGCGATTAAACGAGCTAACGAATAAGCGAGTCGTCCCCTCCACGTCAAACGATATGAACAATCAGAACCTGAATCTTTGAGATATGAAAATGCAAGTAAAAAAACTCGTAGACGCTGGAATCAATCCAAACGGACGTTTAAAACTTAAGTTATGTTATAATTAAGATTTAAGCGAGTTGGTACTGACCAGAATCCGAACAGCGAGTCAGAAGTCGGGTTTTGGTTAGTAGCCTTAAAATTTCATTACGAGAATAAAAATCTTCTGGACCGAACATTGAATCCGACCAGAAGTATGAGAAAACGTAAAGTTAAACTTGTTGACTGATTTGCCCTTTAACGAGTTTTAAACGAATTGACCAGTCAACACCCTTCAACCACCGAAATTGATTGAAGACTATTGACTAGGGAATATATATGAAAAATTTCTATGTTTACAACTTATCCGGAAAGTGAAAGGATCAATAGATAAGATGAGTCAAATATCCTAAAGCAAGCAAAGTCAAACGAACGAACTTGTATCTTCAACGAATAAGCAAAAACCGAAGGATTTGGGGACGAACAGAAGGTAGGATGGCTAGGGTTAGTATATCTAGGGTATGAGGAAGTTTGTGACAGGAGAATTATGATGTGTTTATATAGAGATTAAAAAAACGAACCATATTTGGAAGATTTACTCGTTTAGGCAAGTAAATATCGTTTTAATGACAAAATCAATGAAATAAGTTGAAAGATATGATCTTGATCAGTAAGAAACTATTAGGGACTTGTATTTTTGTTATCCCTATTGAAGGACTGGGCCAACATATGTTGGCTTTGGAGTACCGGACCATACTTAAGTATCGGCTAATGATTCCTTTGTTCCTGGTATATGAGCCATGCCCAGTTTGCCGCAAGGTCTGTTTGGATTCTTTTGGCGAGCACGCAATTCATTGCAAAGATTTACCTGGGTTTAAGTACAGACATGATTTGGTGAGGGATGTTCTATGCGATTTTCTTAAACGGGCTGGAATTTCAGCTAAAAAGGAGGCTCCCGTAAACTTTCTTACGGATCCTCTTGAAGGAAGATCTACGTTACGACCGGCCGATATTCTTGTTTTTGGATGGGTAGGGAGAAACACGCTTGTGTGGATCTCACAGGAGTGTCCCCCCCCCCCCCCTGTTAGGCTAAGGGACAGTGGGTTTGTAGCCTGTCAGGCAGCATTGAAGGCGGCAGCGGACAAGGTTATTAAACACGAGAAAGCCTGTTTGGAGAATCGACACGTGTTTATCCCATTGGCCTTTGACACTTTTGGTTACTTAGCTCCAAATACCGTGGACCTTCTAAATAGAGTTCAGAAAGTCATGCATAGCAATTTATCGACCCATAAGAATCAAAACTTTGTTTTTAGTAGGGTTGGGTTTGCTATCCAAAAGGGGGTTGCGGTGCAGCTTGTTGCCCGCTTACCTGCCACTTCATTGTAAATCGTTTGGTTGTTTTTGATTATTAATGAAAAAAATAAAAGTGTTCTTAATTGGAAAAAAAAAATTATGTTTACCTGGTCCTTAATTCACTCAACAAGCTAGAAAACGAAATCGACAAGAGATTCTGTCCAGATCAGCCACAGCGCCACGCGACCAAGTGGGGGTACCCGATTGCGTGGCAGCCCGGGTCCATGGAGGGCAGATTTCAAGTTTTGACATAAATGGTCCTTTAAGTTTGTATATTGGTTAATTATTGAACTTTGTTTATGTAATAAATAAGAAATGGATATTATCTAAAGTATGAGGGCATAAGTGAACATAAGAAAACTTAACTATTTGATTTTGATTAATTTTAAAGATCTAAAAATTGTTCCGGGTCGGGTTAAACGTACACGAATACGGGTTTGGAAAATCTGAGATGTTACATAACGTCTCATGTTCTTGTACTTGAATACTGATAATTGAGTTTTTAGCAGTTTTGTCTTAGAGTACCGAATAACAACATTTCCCTCATATCTAATTTCCGAAGCACCCAACATATCTCTAGCTGTCTTGTACTTCTTGAAAGAACGGAGAATTTCCTGAGGTAACGCCATTGTAATTGCTGCTAACGCCATGCTTTCAGCCTCGTACATCTTTTTCTCGTCCTTTCCATCTGAATATATTTTTTCATTTTTTCTCTTCCCTCAAACGTGTTTGTGGGTGGTATGTAACCATCTTGAATGCACACCCACATCTTGGCATCTTGCCACTTAGGGTACTGCTCGAACCTTTCTTTCCATTGCACGAAGTCAGTTCCATTAAGTAATTTAGGAGCTTTAGTGCTTGAACATAACTCAACTTCCATTTTAACCATATCAAAAATGTTCAAAGATGTCATTTTTTTAAAATTTTATTTAAACAGTCCTCAAGCCTTTGTCTTATGGTAAGCGAAGTTGTATAACTTCGTCTGGCTAACTTCAAAGATTAACTTAGCCCGGTCAACTAAAAAGATCAACTTCCCCAAAGTGAACTATGAGAGTCAACTTCGCCTAAGTCAACTTCGCTTGGTTACAAATTCACCTGATGGCTAAAAAGTTTGGTTTTTCGTTTTTCGACTGTGTTTTGAGTGTAGGGTTTGTGAGAGGTGTTCTGTGAGTGAAATTAGGCTAAGGACTTAATTTCTTGTACAAAATCCTTTTTTCAAGTTATAATACTCGTGTGATACTCCCGAATCACACAATTTCGAGCTAAACGTTGTGATGCCAATTGTAGATCCCAGGAATGGATCACTACAGGAGATATCACAAACTCAAAGGGTGCAGAATCCCCTAAGTGTTTGATTACGAGTATTAGTAGTAAACAAGAACAATGGAAAATATATCAAAGGATTGTTTTGTATTGAATAACAACTCGGTGTCTTTCAGTACGCCACAAGCACCTCACACAAGTTCTCTAGACGACGACTGACTAAAGATTATTAAACCCTAAGACAAAGATGTGTTTATAAGCTACACATCTTCGCCTGTTTACATAATAAGCGAAGTTAAGCAACTTCGCTTAAGCCATAACTTCGCTATTCACTAAGCCGTTTAAACACAAAACACAAAACAAAACATATTGTTTATTACATACTAGACTAACAATAAACCTATGATGTACTGACACAATAAATGCACCAAGACTTTTAATGGTTTATTTATATTTAACTAGAAATATTCAATTTCTAAATATAATATGAGCAAATCTAAAAAAATATTTTAGGAGATAAAATGCGAAAAAAAATTTACTATAGTTATAAAGTATGAGAAAAGTTAAAATGCAAAGGGAGACAAAAATGAGAAGTGTGAGAAGAATTTGTGGCATAAAAAACCCTTAAAAATAAATTCAAAAACAATAGAAAATTCATAACTCAAAATATAAATAAAAAACGAAAAGAGTTTAAAAACCACAATGTTTCCACCATCATTCCCGTTCAAAAAACGTCAAAAGATACAATGCTGAGAAAAAAGACACAATGCCTAAAATGAACAAACAACACAATCATAAATAAAAAAAGACACAATATCGCAAAATATAGCACAATGTTCAGTAATATAACACAATATTAAGAAAAAAAGACACAATGTTAAAGAAAAAGACACAATCAATGACGAAAATAAACAAAAAAAGACAATGATAAATAGAAAGACACAATGATCTTTTTCCTCAACATTGTGTACTTTTTGAGTTTTAATAATTTTTTTTTATGAAAGAGGAAGACGGTGGAAACATTTTTATGAGTTTATATTTTTCTTTTTTTGTTATTAAATTTTGAGTTATGATTTTTATTTTAATTTTTCCTTATTTTTTTATGGGTTTTTTTTTGTTATAAATTCTTTTTACTTTTATCCCTATTTTATAGAATAACCTGACCCTATAGTGTTATTATTAAATGAGGAAAGTCTGAAAGATATGGGAAAAAAGTTATTCATATTTATAGTTAGATTGCAAACTCTAACATAAATTAGAAAATGATATAACCTTTAAGAACGGTTTCATAAACAAATATTTTGGGACAAGCAACTCAATTTCATGTGAACTACCTAGCACATCAAGTTCCATGTGTTTTGTTTGTTTGAAATAGTACTTAGTGCTTTATAAAATCCTTTATTCTTTCATAAAATGATATTTATTAATATATTAAAACATAATTACAGAAATTATTCTTTATGTTTGTATTTAATTTCATTTATTGTTTTT
The DNA here is from genome assembly GCF_021521415.1 of Bidens hawaiensis. NCBI lineage: Eukaryota > Viridiplantae > Streptophyta > Magnoliopsida > Asterales > Asteraceae > Bidens > Bidens hawaiensis. Next base: position 1,082,006 of record NW_027491323.1, read on the forward strand.
TATCTTAGAAATTGATATGTTTTGTCTTTTACATTTCAAAATACTACACCGTTTGTCTTTTGTCCCTAACCCAGTTAGTTTTTCCTGTTAAATCATGTCAAATGCCTTGCAAATGAGGGAAAATTAGTTATTATACATGTTTATTTAAAAGTCATTTTAATAAATAAACTAAAAAGAATATCAACATACTCTCTCTCTCTATTCAATTATCCACTACCACCATTAAACAACCACAACCTAGAAAACACCTCAACTACCACAGCCACCGTCGGGCTGCCGCGACTAACCCTAGGTCACCGAACTCGTCGGAAAAATCATGTCACCAAGCTCCAAAAAAGAGGGTTTCCTGACCATTTTATTCGCTCCTTTTCTTCCTATTTCCCCCAAAATCTAATCACAAATTCGATATATAGCTCCTCTTCAATTCCTCTTATTCATTAATCCGCTCGTCTTGCATACTATGGAGGTGTTTGGGATTCCTTATTTTATCTTCTTATAACTTTTCATTAAATTAATAAGTTACAAAAGTGTAAATTATGGAACTTTTCCTTTCACAATATAAGCAATCCCAAACACCTTATTACTTTTCAAAAAGTTAATCAGTTATAAGTTGGTGAAAATAAACAATCCCAAACACCCCCTATATCTCCGACGCCGCCACTGCATGAACTTTTGAGAAGGTTCGCTGGTATGAATCGAACACCAATTTGAGGTAAGCAAAACATCAATCTACTCGGATTTCCATTCTGAACAAAAGCCCTATCGTCTCAAAGATTAACTGTTAACGTTTAGAATGAATTTTGAAGCAGGTTTCTAGGGTTTTAATAAAAAAATGAAGTTCTTGAGGTGGCCGAGTTGTTGATGGGCTGGCCAGAGGATGGACTAGGAAGAGGGACAGTGGTTTGAAGCTGTGGTGGTGGTGGTAGGGGTAAGGTAAGGTTGGAACGATGACGCGCATTGGGTTGCTAGTAGGAGCGCTTCATAACCGGTGGCGCCAAATACGTACAGAGCAGGGCCGACCCACCCAAGGGCTGTGCAGTATGTGCAACCGCACAGGGCCCAAAAAGTTTTGGGGCCCAAAAAAAAGAATTCGGGATATGCAATACATAAATTAGATACAAACAAAAACTAATTAAACATGTCTTGTAGCTCACATGGTATGCTCCATTGTTTACATGATGTTGGACTCAGGTTCAATACCCGGTAATTCCACTCTTTTTTCCAACTTTTCCAGAACTTGTATTGCATATTTTATGGGCTACAAAGTTATTTTCTTTTGCTTGGGACAATTTATTTGTTTGTATTAAGATCTTTTATCTTATATATATATATATATATATATATATATATATATATAAGAACAATTGGTAAAATGAGAACTTTGAGAACCATTTGAACCACTAAAAAATATTTAAAAAATTATAAAACAAAAAAAAACGAAAATTTTAAAAAAATAAAAAAACCAAAATTCTTATATTTCATTCCGGTTTCATAAAAAACGAAAATTTTTTTTCTTTTTAATTCGTATTATACCTATACACATATGTATACTTTCATTTAATCTCTAGTTACGTAATGTACACATATGTACATTATTATTTACCTTAAATTATACATATGTGTATAGGAAAAAACATGTGTGTACATATTATACATATATTTATAATAAAAAAACCGATTTTTTTTTCTTTTTAATTCGTATTATACCTATAGACATATGTATACTTTTATTTAATCTCTAGTTACATAATGTACACATATGTACATTATCATTTACCTTAAAATATACATATGTGTATAAGAAAAAAACATGTGTGTACATATATGTACATATTATACATATATGTATAATTTAGCTAAACCGAGAATTTTTTTTTACCGTTTTTTTAGAAACCGGGATGATAAATAAGAACTTTGGTTTTTTTACTTTTTTTATTTTTATGTTTTTTTTTTGTTTTATGATTTTTTTATTTTTGGGTTTTTTTTGTCCAAAATGGTTCTCATAGTTCTCAATTCCCAAAAAGTTCTCACATGATCCTAATCCTATATATATAGGAGAGATTTCAAATGAGAACCCCTTTGAGTTTTAAGAACTCGAAAGAACTCAGTGTAACGATTTTTTTTTCGAATTTTTTTACACATGCGTAATATATGTAGGTTACATACACGTAAAAAAAATTGCAGAATTTTTTATGCACCGAGTCGACTTTTTACACATGTGTAACGGATGTAAAAGTTAGTGTAATCAGTTACATCTTTATTCTCTCTCCTATTTTGACTTTTTTGCCTGATTTAATCTCAACAACATATTCCAATCCATTTAATTAAATGTGTGGCCTAGAATGGAGTTCTTAAGTTCTTAAAACTCTACATGGTTCTTAAAAAATCTCTCCCTTATATATATATATATATATATATATATGCTAAGTATAAAATGACAACTTACTTGAGCTGGGAAAACTCTAGAAACTCATTTTTAACCACATGTTTTTAAATATTGTTTAAATCTTGTGGTAAGTGAATAAAAAATGTAAATATAAATATAACTTTTTATCTCTCCTAAAAACATATATAAAAATTAGTAAAAAAATAGCAAAACATTTTTTTTTATGTTTCGATGTTTTGTATTAAATGTTACAACATATATTAATGTAACAAAAAAAAACGATGTTACATAGGGTTTTCATTTTAATCTTACCCTATATATATATGTGTGTGTGTGTGTGTGTATGTGTGTGTGTGTGTGTGTGTGTGTGGTAAGGATCCTAAGAGAACCATTGGCAAATTGAGAACTTTGAGAACCATTTTGGACCACTAAAAAAAACCTTTAAAAAATATATAAAAAATTATAAAACAAAAAAAACGAAAATTTTAAAAAAGTAAAAAAAGCAAAATTCTTATATTTCATTCCGGTTTCAAAAAAAAACCGAAAATTTTCTTTTCTTTTTAATTCGTATGATACCTATACACATATGTATACTTTCATTTAATCTCTAGTTACGTAATATACACATATGTACATTATTATTTATCTTAAATTATACATTTGTGTATAGGAAAAAACAAGTGTGTACATATTATACATATATGTATAAAAAAACCAATTTTTTTTTATAATTCGTATTATACTTATACACATATGTATACTTTCATTTAATCTCTATTTACGTAAATACACATATGTACATTATCATTTACCTTAAAATATACATATGTGTATAGGAAAAAAAACATGTGTGTACATATAGGTACATATTATACATATATGTATAATTTAGCTAAACCGAGAATTTTTTTTTTTACAGTTTTTTTTTAGAAACCGGGGTGATAAATAAGAAATTTGGTTTTTTTACTTTTTTTTATTTTTGTGTTTTTTTTTGTTTTATGATTTTTTTTATTTTTGGGTTTTTTTGTGGTCCAAAATGGTTCTCATAGTTCTAAATTCCCAAAAAGTTCTCACATGATCCTGATCCTATATTCCTTATCTAATATATAATATACAGTTTTTTAAAGCAAAAGACCATAACTAAATTTATAAAATTCCAATTTCTATGTAATTTAAAGAACAAAAAGTATTAGTCTTTTTGTCCAAATAGACTAACCCTAGCATTTCTTTGGTTTCTCTTTAAAAACAATTTCGGTATAAAGGACCAATTTCTTTTTCTTGCACATGGCCCTTGAGATGGCTCGTATCCTTAAGAGACAGCCCTGACAAAAAGCGTTTGTCTTGGTGGTCTTCATCTGATGTTGGTGCCAGTTTACTTGGAAGGCACCAAGAAGATTGAAAAATGTTGGTTTAGATTGATGGCTTGTTTAAACAGTAGCAAATTGAATTCAATGATAGTTTGCATTATTATTATTAAAAGAATAAAAGATAAGAGAAAAAAAAGGTTTTTTATTTATAGTTTTTTTAAATAGATTGACGAAATGACTAATTTATTCTTATGTGCAAGGCACATGACATTATTAACTAGAAAAACTAATTAGGTTATGGCCAAAGGACAAATAATGTAGAATTTGGAAACGTAAAAGACAAAACAGATCAATTTCGAAGATAGACAATAAGCGAAATTGAGTGCAAACATAAAGGACAATATCTGTAATTCTGTCATAATTAATAATTAATAAGTTCAATTTTGCTATTCTAAAAAATGTTTTATTTTATAGTATATAAGAAGATATCTTTATCAAAAGTTTTACTGATGTAGTTATCAGGTTGTGAATACATAATAACAAGAAGTTACAAAATATTCTAGACGACGATTATAATTTTTATTATTATTATTATTGAACGACTAAATATATTATATATGCACACTGTGAGATTTGAACGCATGACCTCATATTTTTTAACACATTAACCAACTTATTGTCCCACCAAACTGGCTCTAGATAATTATTTTTAACAACGCATTGTTAGGAAAATGTTAAAATTCAAATTAAGACAAAAATTAGAAGTGTGAGAAAGATTTATTATCATAAAAAAACCTCTAAAACTAAAAAAAATTCAAGAGAATAATAAAAAACGCATAACTCAAAATATATAAATAAATAAAAAATAAAAAAAAAAACCAAACGTTTCCCCCCGTCTTTCTTGTTAAAAAAACAAAAAGACACAATATCGAAGAAAAAAGACACAATGAAGAAAATAGACAAAAAAACATAATGATAAATAATAAAAAGACGTAATAGATCGCAATATTTAACATAATGCCAAGCAAAACATAATATAATGGTGAATAATATAACACAATATTCAGGAAAAAAGACACAACCAATGACGAAAATAAACATAAAAAACAATGATAAGTAAAAAAGACACAATGATCTTTTTCATAACATCATCTCTTTTTTTTTTCTCATAAAAGATGAGAGAAACATTTTATTTTTTTTATATATTTTGAGTTGTGAGGTTTTTTATTAATTTTGTATTATTTTTTAAAGGTTTCCGTTTTTTTTCTTTTACCATAAATCTCTCGCTTTTCTTCCTATTTATAAAATAACTGAGCCCGTGTTACAATAACCGATGTTAAAACAATATAGCGTTATATTGCTATTACTAATATATATAATTATGAACTTTGGTGCCACAAAGTTCATAATTATATATATCACCATATTGGTCCGTAATTTTGTTTTCTGTTTTTGTTTTTTTAGTTCGACTAATATAACGAATGTAAAGGAAATCGACCAAACGTCATTTTTTTGTTTTAGTTCCGGTAGCATAACAAAAACTCACAGAAACCGTCAAATTCATGCAGACTCGCCGTCTCAAGTCCGTGATCGATAACGCTTGGGTTTTACCAAAGCGCAAATTTACCGACCGACCCCCCCCCCCAATCCCACTCCCCAAATTGGCCATTGGTCCACCTCAATTTATATATATATATTTATTTATTAGCTCCGGTACCTTAACGCACGTAATCAAAACCGACCAAATTTTGTATCGAGTTATTGCCTCAATGCCTGGGACCGACAACACTTGGGAACCTTCGGGATTTGCCGACCAAATAAACATCGTTTCAAATATTTTGTTTTTTTATATTAATTTGACGAATTAATTTTTTTGGGTTTTAGCACTCAAATTTTACCAATAATTTGTATACTGTAATGAACGTATCTAATACCGATTAAATTCGTGTCCCACCCACCATAGTGACGCTCGGGTTTAGACCAACGCCCAAATTTCAACACTAATGATTTGCCAGCTACCCCGGCGCATTGTGCCGGGTAAAAAATCTAGTTGATTTATAATATCAATTCTTCGTTTTGATTGGTGGGTCCACAATATCTCTGATAATAAAATATATAAAAAATGTTTTATTGTATTGTAATCACATGTGTGCACAACGTACATGATAATGCGCCGGGTAAAAAATCTAGTTGATTTATAATATCAATTCTTCGTTTTGATTGGTGGGTCCACAATATCTCTGATAATAATATATATATAAAATGTTTTATTATATTGTAATCACATGTGTGCACAACGTACATGATACACTAAATGATTTGTAATTAGTTTTACCAAGCCATGTATGCTATATACTATATTAAATAGATAAAATAAAAGATAACCTCATTAGCCAACTATACATATAATATAAAGTTGTATCTTCATTATCATCAAAGAAACTCTTATCATTAAGAATTCTATATAATAGGAGTACTAAAAACTCAAATACATCTCAAAATGGCGAGGCTTGTGGCAAATCTGATGGTCCTTTGTTTAAGCTTTCTCGTATTGCTAATTTGTCATGATTGTAAGTTCTTCGCCTTAATTAAGTTTTAGAGGTAACTCAATTTATTTATGGTTTTAATGTAAAGTTTTAAATTTGGATATTCTTTTTGTCTAATACTCATCCTCATTCTCAATTCATTCTTTATCACCATCTCTATAATCAGACCCCATCTCTCACCGGAAAACCCTAAGGGGATCCGGCCGCCGCCACCCTACCACACCTCAGCCTCCACCACTCCACAGTCGCTCTTCCCTCTTCCCTCTCCTCCACCACACCTCAGCCTCCACCACTCCACAGTCGCCGCCAACCGACCCAGCCGGAAAACCGGAAAATCCTCCACAGTCGCCGGAAACCCCTCTCCACAGCCACCACCACTCCACAGTCGCCGGAAAACCCTCTCCTCCACCTTCACTCTTCCCTCTCCTCCACAGTCGCCGCCAACCGACCCAGCCGCCCAGCCTCCACTTCGACGATCCTCCACTTCGACGATCCACGGCGGCATGGATTCAGAAGAATGGGAACAACCACGTAATCGGAAAGGGAAACGGAATGGTCATCAGTCTCAAGGTAATAACAAGGTTTTATCGAAGTTTTTTGTCTCAAATCTTCCCCCAAAGTGTTCTTCGCAAGACTTAAAAGATGTTATGGGTAGCTTTGGTCGTTACGAAGGTTCCTATATAGCTAGGAACCTGGATAAATGGGGCAAGAGGTTTGCTTTCGTATCGTTTTCCGAGGTGAAAGATGTCAAACGGTTGGGAGATGAGTTATCAGACGTATGGATCGGTTCGTATAAGTTGTTTATTGCGATTGCTCGGTTTGTGGATGGTGAGAATCTACATAGACCCGACTCTGGTAATAGGAGGAAGACGGCTTCGGTTCCTGTTAATAGCCATGCAAAACCTAGTGGTCAAACAAACCCTAGTTCCGAAGGATCCGATAGGAATGGGGTTCCCTATGCATCAGTTGGTAATGGGCGTTCCTTTGTTGATTCTTTGTTAAATCGGAACAAAGTAGATGAGATTAAGGTGGATGATTCGGTGGAACGGTTTTCTCATTGGAAGGGATGTGCTCTTACGGGGAGGGTGGTGAATCTTCACACGTTAACTTTTCTGAAAAAGTTGGTTCGGAAGCATGGTTGGAGATCATTAGAGATTAAGTATCTGGGAGGGCTTTCAGTGGTGCTGGTATTCTGCGTTAGTGGGGATAGGGATGCCTTCCTGAATGACAAAGACAAATGGTCAGACTGGTTTGAGTTTTTAGAACCTTGGTCTGATAGAACTAGAGTGGAGGAGGGTCGGATCGCCTGGCTCCAAGTTCATGGGGTTCCGACTCAGTTGATGTTAGACGAGGTATTCGATTTGATTGGAAGCAGATTTGGCAAGGTGGTTCAATCGGCTTCCTTATCAGGTGAAGAGAACAACTTATCGTATGCTCTCATCGGTGTGTTGAGTAAAGAGTGCAAACGGATTGTGGATCGGGTGGACATTAATTGGAGGGGAAAAATTTTTAAAGTGTGGGTGGATGAAGATTTTGGGGAATGGATACCGGAATGTGTAGTAGAGTATGAAGAGGATGATGGTTCCGTTTTACCGGAGGAGGATAAGTGTGATGATAATATCGTGCAGGATGAGTTCCATAATGTGCATCGTGAAGAGGGCGAATGTTCTCAAGCTAATGAGTTTTCTGTCAGGGAACATGTTGTTAATGGGTTGGATGGTTGTGTGAACGATAATTCTAACGTGATGGTCGAGGAGTTTTCGAACTCTTATGATCATTCTAATGAGGAGGCGGTCGAGAATGGTAACGTTGATAGTACTAATGTTTCTGTGTTGAAAGGCAAGGGACATAAGAAGTTCAGATGGAAGTCTTTATTTTCTAATCGGAGTGGGGGTAGTGGTTCTGGGGAGCGTCCTAAGAAGAGACCAAGGGAGGATAAAGATATGTTTGATCTTGATAGGTTTATCGGTATTATGCACGTGCCTTCGGATGTTACTAGGGGTATCGAGACAGGTGTTGAAGGAGTGTTCTTAACACCGGATCTTAACAAAGGGATGTCTACTAATACGGAGGTGGTTCGAGACATCGAGGGAGAGACTGCGGAGCCCTCGATGATTGGTAGAGGTATTGATCCGGTGCAACACCAAGGTCCGATTGAGGTGGAGTTGGAGAAGACCATTGAGTTGAGTAAGGAGTTAGGTGTTGAGAATTTGCAAGATTTTGTTTCTAATGTTAAAGAGGTTCTTGTTTCCGAAGGCTATCAAGAAGGTGTTCAATGAATGTTTTTTCTCTGAACATTCGTGGGTTAGGGAGTTCTAGCAAAGCCGATTGGATTCGAGGTCATGGAGTCCATCAAGAGGTTAGTTTTATTGTTTTGCAAGAGTCGCAATTTGTTTCCTTGGATTCTGTGGATGTGGGACAGTTTTGGGGTTATGGTGAGTATTCTTTTGATTAGGTTCCTTCGTCTAGAAGGTCGGGTGGGTTACTATCGATCTGGGATTCCCAAGTCTTTCGTATGGAAAGGGTGGTCAAGAATAATAATTGGCTTCTAGTTTCGGGCACTGTGAAAGGAAAGAGTAGCTTGTTTCATATTCTCAATGTTTATTCTCCTCAAAATCTAGTTACGAAACGAGCACTTTGGGGGGAAATTCGTGATTTGATCGGGGAGGGTAATGGGAGGTGGATTGTGGCAGGAGATTTTAACTCGGTTCGATGTGCCTAGGATAGGCGGAATTCTTTGTTTAATGTGGGTGAGGCCAATGAGTTTAACGATTTCATTGATGATTCGAATCTTCACGAGTACTCCTTGAAAGGGAGGCGTTTTACTTTTGTTGCAGGAAATAAATTAAGCCGTATTGACAGAATCTTCGTTAATTGGGATTTCTTTATGGAATGGCCGTGTGCGGAGTATATTGCTCTCGAAAGGAATAAGCCGGATCATAGTCCGTTGGTTTTGAAAATTGGTTCTTCCAAGAACTATGGTCCCAAACCGTTTAGGTTTTTCAATTCATGGCTTGGTAGAGAGGATTTTGGGACGTTGGTTAAGAAGACGCTTGTTGATGGCTCGTTTCATGGTTCTCTGGACGCGAGATTGTTGTATAAATTTAAAGCTTTGCGTGATGCTATCACTAGATGGGCGATCGATTGTAAAGCCAAAGAAAAGGAGGAAAGGGTTTTATTAGAGCAAGAGTTGCGTGATTTGGACCAAACCATGGAGGTCCGGGATTTGTTGGAAGAAGAGACATGGTCTTTAAGCGAAATTAAAAGACGGCTAGGCGAGTTGGATAATCATTATTATCGGGATTTGAAGCAAAAGGCTCGCTGTAATTGGGCGATTCATGGAGACGAAAATTCTCAATTTTTTCACGGTTTTATTAATAAACGTAAAGCTTCAAATTATTTTCCGGGTTTGGAAGTGAATGGGGCGTGGGAAACAAACCCGGTTCTCATTAAAAAGGAAGTTTTGCGTTTCTTTGCTGGTAAGTTTAAAGAATCTATTACTCATCGGCCTCGGTTGATTGGATATGGGTTTTCGGTCTTGTCTTCGGTGGAGGCGGATTTTTTGATCAGTGATTTTCCGTGCATGAGATCAAGAAGGCGGTTTTTGAAGGCGGTGGTGACAAAGCTCCTGGGCCGGATGGTTTTAATTTTAAGTTCATTCGGTTTTTTTGGGAGTTGTTCGAGAAGGATTTTGCGGATATTCTTGATCATTTTCATAGGGTTAAAAGTTTTTGCTCGGGGGTTGGTTCGTCTTTTATCACCTTAATTCCTAAGGTAAACAATCCGTCTTCTTTGGGGGATTTTAGACCGATAAGTCTCATTGGTTGTATTTTAAAGACTGTGTCGAAGGTGTTAGTGAATCGACTCAAAACGGTTATGAATAAGATTGTCTCAGAGCATCAGTCGGCTTTCTTATCCGGGAGATATATTCTTGATGGCCCTTTGGTGGCTAATGAGGTTATTGCTTGGGCTAAGAAGAGGGAGAGAAGAATTTTTATGTTCAAGATTGACTTCGATAAAGCCTTTGATAATGTGAATTGGGAGTTCTTGTTGTCGGTTCTTTCTCAGATGGGTTTTCCTTCGGTCTGGTGCGATTGGATTAGTGGTATCTTGTTGGCGACCAGATCATCTGTTCTTGTTAATGGATCTCCTACATTCGAATTTGGGTGTCATAAAGGCATTCGTCAAGGTGACCCGCTATCGCCTTTTCTTTTTATTATTCTGATGGAGGCTTTTTCAGGTATGTTGAAACAAGCCTGTGATATAGGTGCGTTTCAAGGTATTACTCTTTCTAATGAAGGTCCTACTTTATCCCATCTTTTTTATGCGGATGATGCCATGATTATGGGAGAGTGGTCTTCTTTTAATTTTGATAACTTGAAACGTATTCTTCGCATATTTTACTTGTGTTCGGGGCTAAAGATTAATCTCCATAAATCAGTGTTATTTGGAGTAGGTGTAGAAGATGGTGAGATCGATATCCAAGCTGGTTTCATGGGTTGTAAGCCGGGTAGAATCCCGTTTTCTTATCTAGGGAATATGGTTGGCGCTAACATGAATAGGGTGGTTAATTGGGAACCGGTTGTGTCCAAGTTCAAGAAGAGGCTATCTAAATGGAAAGTTAATTCGTTATCTATTGCCGGTCGGTTAACCCTTATTAAATCGGTGCTGGATAGTCTTCCCACTTATTATTTTTCGCTTTTTAAGGCACCCAAGAAGGTTACCAATGATTTAGAAGCTTTGATGAGAAGGTTCTTATGGGGTGGTTCGGATGATGTGAGGAAGATGTCTTGGGTGGCTTGGGAGGTAGTCACCAAACCTATAAAAGAAGGGGGTTTAGGTATCGCTCGTTTAGAGGTTAATAATCAAGCGCTGATTACTAAATGGCTTGGGAGATTTCTAAATGATCATCACGCGATGTGGAGAAGAGTAGTGTTGTCTATTCACGGGTCCTCGCGCTGTTGGGGGCTTGCTCCGGTTAATAACGGGGTTCCCGGGGTTTGGAAGAATTGTGTTATGTTTTGGAACAAATTTAAGGTTGATGGTGTGGGTTTTAATAGAGTGATCCGGGCCACAGTTGGGAATGGTCGCCAAGTTCGGTTTTGGATGGATTTGTGGTTGGGTTCGGCGCCGATTATGGACAAGTATCCGTCCTTATATGCGGTAGAAAAACATAAAAATGTCTTGTTAGCAGATCGGTTGGTGGTCACTGGATCTTCTCGTCGCATTGTGTGGGATTGGCTTAGAGCTCCTTGCTCCCAACAAGAGGTGATCGAGAAGCAAGAGTTGGAAGATCTCCTTCAAGGGGTGGTGATGGTTGACCGTGAAGATTCATGGACTTGGGCGGTTGGTAGCTGCAAAGAGTTCGAGGTTTCGGCGATTAAAAGATGGATGGTGCGGTCCGTTGTGGATGCTGGGAGTTTCGGTTTCCAATGGAGCGATTGGGTCCCGAAAAAATGTAATATTTTTATGTGGAGGGCCGTTCTGGATAGTCTTCCAACCAAGCAGGCTTTAGCTAGACGTCATTTGCATTGTGATGATCATAGTTGCGCTTTATGTGAGAGTAATGAGGAATCGCTTGAGCACTTGTTAACCGGGTGTTTCATTTCTATGGCCGTTTGGAATGCGATTGGTTCATGGTGCAACATCCCTAGATCTTTTGTTTTTCATGTCATTGATTTGGTGGAAGTGTATAAGGTTTGTGGTGCGACGGGGAACAAGAGATTGATTATTCATGGAATTGTCATCATTACTTGTTGGAGGATTTGGCGGGCTAGGAATGAAAAGATTTTTTCGGGCAAGAACACTAAGGTGGTAGAAATGGTTGCGGATATAAAATCTTTGGGTTTTCTTTGATACAAAAATAGATCTAAGATAGGGGTAGTGGATTGGAAAAGATGGTGTTTATTTGATGTAACGTGATTGTTGTTTTTGGTTTTTGGATTTCAGCGTCTTTCTCCGTCTTGGTGATAGTCGTTGGTTGTGTTTGTTTTTAATGAAAGTCAATTTTCAAAAAAAAAAAATCACCATCTCTATAATTACACTAAAAACATCATTTTTTCCATCACTTTAAATTAAATAATACTTTTTTATACTTTTTATCATTACTTTTTCTCTCTTCTTCACTCACAACGATTTCAAAAATATTAAAAAATTATAGAGGTGAACCGTGTGTTTCTCCAAATTTAACCATGAATAGTAACGTTTTCTTTCTCCTCCTCACACAACCACTTTTAATCATCTCTAAAAAATGGAGAACCCCCTTAAATAATTTGAAGAATGAATTGGAAATTATCTTAAAGCATTCCTAATCCATCTCTTAAAATTTTGTGAAAGGTTTTATAAATTATAGGATATGATTTATAGTAGTTGTGAATGAAAGAGAGAGAAAAGTTATTGTTTATCTTTGTAAATTTAAGGAAAGCCTATTTGTCCCCATTTATTTTATAATATTTTTTAATTAGTTTTGAGTAAAGCAAAGAAAACTGTAATGATAAAGTTATAAAAAAGTATTATCTAATTGAACATAAGAAAAATTGTAGTGTTTTTTTTATTGTAATTATGAGATGAAGATGGGGCACGGGCCGAAAATGCTCTTACCAACAACAGTCTCACTATGTGCCATACACATAAGAGCATTTTGGTCATTTAATCTAAAAGATCTATTTATGTCATTTAATAAAAAATAAAGTATATTAAAAGAATTATATATATATATATATATATATATTATATTTATGTATTGACTCTTGAGTAACCAGATCCACCACCATGACCAATTATAACACACACCACAACCTCTGTCACCTGTCAAAATCAACCACTAAACACCATTACTGCCTCCACTGTTCCACCCTTAATCATCCATGACCCACCGTCGTCGGCACAACAATCGAAGAACACACCATGGCAGCTTTAGCCAGAGCCAAAATCGTAGCTACGGAATGGAGGCTCATATTTGTAAAAACAATCATTGCAATAGTATAAAAACGCATAACCGCACTTTTGAGAACTCGTCACCACCACTATCGATCACCGTCGTCGGTTAAAGCCACCACCATCGCCGCCATCCTTCATCCCCATTGATCTAACCCATCACATTGTTGGATCTTTTAGTCTTATCAACCTTTCTCCTCTCTCGTTGGTGACGATTTTTATGGTGTTTAGGCTGGATCTGATGGTTTAGTTTAAGGATTTAGGTTGGGTGGGTTCGAATTCCATGGCTTGGATTTAAGCCCCGGTGAACTGAAAAAGGGTCGAGTGTTGGTCGACAGCAACAGATGGTGGCCGGTGATTCTCTAAGTTGTGATGGTGTATAGGGTTGAGTGCAGAAGGAAGATGAGGATGGAGAAAGATATTTTCTTGATTTTATATATTAGTTTTTTTAATAATAAAATTTATAGGTAAAATGACCAAAACGGCACATGAGGAGACTTAACAGAGAATGTGGATGACCATTAACCGAGCGAAACATGTGAATAAAGGATAAAAAGTGAAACTTATTTCAAAAATGACTCGTTCCATAATTTTGTTAATTCAAAAGGACAAAAATTGTAATTTTTTCTAAATAATATTTTCTTATACATCGATAATTATTTTTTCTCTTTTCTCCACCACTCACAACCACTTTCAAATATGTTGAAAGATTATATGGTGTGAACAGCGGAACCCCAAATTTAACTTTTTCATAACATTTTTTTTTCTCTTCTACTCACAGCTACTTCAAACCATGTCATATAATTTACAAAATCCTAATTATAGGAAGCGAGCTGAAAATGCTCTAAAGGAAAGATAATGAAGAATATATATTCGAAAGAGGTTTCTTAACCAAATTTTTTTTTTTTTTTTTTGTATTAATTCATCAACTAGACTTCGTTTGTTGAGAAGCTAGTTAGAATGAGGAAAGATTTTTCACTCTTGTTAACCGGAAGGGACATCAAGTGAGGTGCTTTCCTAAGTCATGTTTTTTTACATAGCATCCTAACCAATATAATTTTTTTGAATTTATAGGTGGAAAAGAAGAAAGTAGTGGCCTCAAATACTTTGGTGTTCCACCACCCAAAAAATGTTCCCCGATATGTCTTAAAAGTAGCGTAGAGGAGATGGATTTTTGTTGTTGTGGTGATACAAGTAATTTTAGGAAATGGTGCAGCGGCGATGTTAAAAAATGTGAAATAAAATGTAAGAACTATAAACCTAATTATGCTACGACGTTATAAAACGCAAAATAAAATGTAAGGACTATAAACATAATTGATATCATTACATAATAAGGGCTGTATTTAAATAAGAAGTTTGATTATTTAGAAAGACTAGGAAAACAGCATTTTGGCAACTTCTTTAATCTCAAAACCAAATTAACTTAATTTCAAAACCTACTTAATTTAGTCATAAAACTCATTTATATCTTCACTTATCTCCTATAACTACCACCACTTCATCGTCCACCGGCACCACAACCATCACCCACCGCCACCACCTCACCGAAAAATTTTCCGGAAAATATCTTCGGAAAGTCGTTGCAATTTTTCACCGGAAAAGTCGTCAGAACTTTTTGGCCGGAAATTCACCGGGAATTTTTGTCGGAAAGTCACCGAAAAATAGTCGCCGGAAAAAGCACAATGTAAAAACACAATTTGTAAAAAACCACTATTTTTTTTATTTTATATAACAATATTGTACTCATATAAAAGATTGATATGAGCTAAATTATATATAAATCTTATAAATGTTTCCCTACATTTTTGATAGCTTTTGGGTTGTTTTTATTTAATATTATTCATAGTAGACTCATATTTAGATTTTAATGATTTAAATTGACAACGAGCTAAAATGAAGTAATTTAACTAGACTTGAGACAACGAATGAATGTTTAAAGTATTATTATTATTTCTAATGTAAACCACGTATATTGTCTAGAAGAATTAATTGATTTGAAAGTACTAAAGGTGTTTTTGTACTATTTGCTTTATAGGCCAGGAACATTAAAAGAAAATGATGATCATCATATGATTGAAAAGGAATTGTGGCTAGAATTATCACAAGATACAGACCGAAAGACCTACGTTAAATATTGGATTAAGTTTAAACTAAATGGGCTAAAGCATAAAGTTAGATAAACTAAATAGGAGTTTGGGCCTGGCCTTGGTAAACAAGAAACAAAGAAAAGGTCGGCTGGGTTTTTGAAATAAATATCCTAGACAACGAATATTATAAAAGGAAGAAAAAGGATATTTTGAGAGGTGTGGTGAAGGACGAACAGAAGGCGGAATCAAGAGTTCAACAAAAGAGCCGTGGTCAGAAGAGGAGCCAGCAAAGCAAGAGAGAGCGAGGAGCAAGTCTTGGTTCAACCAAATATCGTCCGGGTTCAACACCGTCTCATCCAAACATCTTTATTATTTGGTTTGAATTCATTATTTTCGTCATTAATTTATTATTTGAACCTATTTATTATCTTTTGGTCTTGAATATGGTTGTTGGCTAAACCCTTTGAACTGCCTAGGTTTAGATGAACTTACTTTGATGTTTTGATTTGGCTTGGGATTATTTATCGTTATGGTTTTTAAGGTTTAGTAAAAGATTTATTTATATTAAATTAATGCATATGGATACTTAGGATTGCTTGATGAGTTTTATTCCATAGGTTCCTTGATTATTGTTTGTCATATGATAGGTTGCTATTAGGTCAATTATTTCGTGTTTTTGATTATTTTATGATTGATGTCATGATAAGGTCATAGGAATAATATTGTCAAATAAACCTAAGTGTGCTGCTAACCTAAATATCTGTAAAGTGTTAGGTTATTGATAGATCTTTATTATTTAATCTTGTTAGATTTAGTTCTTCGTATGGAGTCCGTCTAGGGTTGATTATTTATTATTGTCTATTAAATCAATTAAATATAATAAATTGCCTTTGATTTTCACGTTGTAAGGTAGGATTTCGTTATAAAGGAATTAAGTCATAATTAATTAGGTGACCGTAAGGGAATTTGATTTTCAATATTGGTATGCGTTAAAACTTGTTAGAAATCCATAGGTGTCTCTTGAAAAGGGTCAGGAGTCCTGTTCGGGTTTTCTTTTAAGTGTCTATTTTACGATCCTAGTCCATAACTAAATATTTTCCCGGGTTAAATCATTACTGAAATTTAGGGGATTCTAGCCTAGGTAGTTTTCTCATCATCATCATCCTATTTTTACAACAAACTTTGTTTTCGTTTAAATTATTTGTCTTCTTAATTAGTTTTTAATTATAGTATTAAATTAGTATTTTAAATAAAACCCCCCAAACAGATATAAATTAATAAGTCGTGTTTGTAGTTGAGTCTAATTAGCTAATAAACGTAATTTAGAGAGTCTCGTGAGTTCGATATCCGGACTTACTTAGCTTTACTAGAGTCGACCGGTTCACTTGCCGGTTAGTAGTTTAGTCGAGTTTTAGAGAGTCTAGAGTATTACTTAGTCTTTATTTTTAGTTAATTTAGTTAATAAATATTAAACTACTTTTAGCACATCAAGTTTTTGGCGCCGTTGTCGGGGACTCTTAGCGATTGCGTTGTTAGATTTGATTAGACTTGCTTGCTATATACGTGGTATTTGCTTTATTTATTACTTTGAGTCGTAGGAGTCTAATTTTAAGTGTTAGCTATTTTATTCAATTTTTCACTTTTTTTTTATTTTTCGAGTCTTTTATTAGCGTCTACCAATTTTGTTTTGTGTGTTTTTCAGATACATGCCACATCTTCGTTTGCACAGACCGTCGCTGAATTGCTTTGGACCTACTCCGTTGAAGTCCGAGGCAAGCTCGTCATCATCAGAAAAGCAGCCGATCACCATAGATACTTCACCAAAATCATCACCCTCCAATTCACTCGCCAATTCACCACCACCAAGTCCTAGACCCGTTCCAATGGCCGAGAATAACCGCCCCGCGTACCAGCTAGCTTTTGAAGGGTTCCATGGAGATCACTCACCCATTTTCGCCCCCGACATTAATAACCCTAACTCGTGGCAGATCCCATCCTATGTCATGAACAACATCATCAATCACCACCAGTTCCATGCCCGTGAAGATGAAG
Organism: Bidens hawaiensis; assembly: GCF_021521415.1. Lineage (NCBI taxonomy): Eukaryota > Viridiplantae > Streptophyta > Magnoliopsida > Asterales > Asteraceae > Bidens > Bidens hawaiensis. The sequence continues at coordinate 1,099,323 of NW_027491323.1, forward strand.
ATGCATCGGCACACATCAACCGTCTGACCCGTGTGTTCAAAATGTTCAACTTGCAAGGTGCTAACCAGGATGCGATCTTCCTTCACTTGTTCCCATTTACACTCTTAGATCGTGCCGCCACTTGGTTCGATTCGCAACCTGCTGGAAATTCACCACATGGGAGGCGCTTCGCAATGCATTCCTCAAGAAGTACTTTCCACCTGCTAAGGCCTCTCGCCTCCGTGACTAGATCCACTCCTTCCACATGGAACCAGATGAGGCATATTACCAAGCTTGGTAGCGTTTTCAGAATCTTTTTTCCCGTTGTTCACAACATGGGCTCACCCCTTGGGCCCTTTTTGAGAAGGTTTACAATGGGCTTACTTGTGAGGCTCAAGTGAGGTTTGACACAGCTGCTGGGGGCAATCTGATGGACAGGAAGAACGTGACCGAGTGTAACGAGATGTTTGAAAGTTTCGCGCAATCTGAATACGCGAAGAAGCCACGAGGCGGGAATTCCAATCCCGGCACCAGTACACCTTCATCTGCTCGAGGTGTACACCAAGTTAACCTGGATACTGGTATGGCTGCTGCTTTGGAGAATCTCTCCCGAGAGATAAAAGAGTTAAAGACCAAGGTGGATAAGTGTGAGATGTGTAGAGGTGGTCATGGTACGCTGGATTGTCCGTTGATGAACAATCAAGATGTTGATTTCGTGGCTGGTCAGAACAGGTTCCCTAATGTTTACAATAACAACAATCAGAACTAGAACAGCTACAAGAACCAGAATCAAGGTCAAGGTAACTCGAATTGGCGTCCGGCCAGTGGGCCACCTGGTTTCCGAGCTCCCTATAACTGAAATCAGGGACAGTACAACAACGAAGGCTCCAATGGTCAAAGTTCGAATAATGTGCTATATCTGAGTAAGAAGTTGGACGAGATAATGCAGCATATGGTTACTAGAGATCAAGCCACTCAAAAGACCCTTACCGAACATGATCTGCTTTTCAAGAATCAACAATCAGCTATGCTCGACATGCAAAGAACCATTGGTGATATAGCCCGACAGTTGAATGAAAGACCCCCGGGACAGTTTTCAGGTTCTACTCAACAGAATCCAGCCGCTCAAATAAAGGCGATTACTACTCGTAGCGGCAGGGTTTTAGGTCCCGAGGTGTGAAGAAATGAAGTTGAAGTGGAAGATGAGGAGGTGATGGATGAAGAGATCGAGATTGAAGTACCGGGAAAAATGCAGAACACCGTACCAGTTGCACCATCAATAAAGAAGAAGCCGGTTGAAGTCCGGCCATCACCTTTGATTGACCATGCTCGTATCCCATATCCCGCTCACGCAAAACACCAGAAATACACGCGGGAGTATGGACATTTTCTCGACATGTTCCGACAGTTGAAGATTAACCTCCCGTTCAATTAAGCCCTCCAACACATGCCGAAATACGCGAAGTTCTTGAAAGACCTTTTGAAGAGGAAAGATAGGTTAGGGGAGGTGTCATCGATTCCACTCATGGGAGATTGTTCGGCGGTAGTGTTGAACCGCGTACCCGAGAAGTTGTCAGATCCGGGTGTGTTTACAATTCCAGTTTTGTTTGGTAGTGATGCGATGAGCCAAGCATTGGCAGATTTGGGTGCGAGTATTAATCTGATGTCGTATTCTTTATACGAGAAGTTGGAGTTAGGCGAGCTTACACCGACTCGCATGTCTTTATCGTTAGCCTATCGTTCGGTTAAGTATCCGCAAGGTATTATCGAGAATTTTTTAGTGAAGGAGGATAAGTTTGTGTTCCCGGTTTATTTTGTGGTGCTTGATATGGAGGCCGATGAGAAGGTTCCCATTATTCTAGGTCGTCCGTTCTTACGAACCGTGAAGGCACTTATCGATGTGTATGATGAGAAGATCACGCTTCGGGTTGGTGATGAGAATGTTACTTATGATGTTGCGAGGTCGATGAGGCATCCGAGTGATCAAGATGATTTCAGTGGTCCATGCCACTCGGTTTATTTTATTAACTCGTTTATTGCAGGTATTGATAGCTGTTTCGATTATATTTGTGGTGCGGATCTCATGGGAAGTAATGGTTTGGTCGATTGTGATGATTTGGGTGAGGATGAGTTATGTGAGAAAGATTCGGTTTGTGACGAGTTGGCTGAGATTTCAGGGTTGCCCGAGATGATTGAGGTAAATGAGATTAGTTGTGAGAATGAGGCGGTTTTTGGGGAGAAACCCGCTCCGTTGGAGTTAAAGGTACTCCCGTCACACTTGTAGTATGCGTATCTTGATGAGGGCTCGAACTTACCCGTTATTATGTCATCCAAGCTGACGGAAGAACAAAAGACGAAGCTGATTAACGTGTTGAAGCTACACAACGGGGCAATTGCATGGAGATTGTCCGATATTCAAGGTATTAGCCCCGCTTATTGCACGCACCGGATTCTAATGGAAGATGAGTACAAACCAGTGATGCAACCGCAAAGACGTCTTAATCCGAATATGCAAGAAGTTGTGAAGAAGGAGGTATTGAAGTTGATGGATGCCGGGATGATCTACCCGATTTCCGATTCTCCATGGGTAAGCCCGACTCAAGTTGTTCCAAAGAAGGGAGGTATGACTGTTGTGATGAATGAGAAGAATGAGCTTATCCCGTCGTGTACAGTTACTGGTTGGAGAGTGTGTATTGATTATCGGCGATTGAATGATGCCACCCGGAAGGACCACTTCCCGTTGCCGTTTATTGATCAGATGTTGAAGCGTTTTGCAGGTCAGCAGCTTTATTGTTTTCTCGACTGTTTTTCAGGTTATTTTCAAATTCCCATTGCACCGGAAGACCAAGAGAAGACGACTTTTACATGTCCGTATGGCACTTTTGCGTACCATCGCATGCCGTTTAGACTATGTAACGCTCCGGCTACCTTTCAGCGTTGTATGGTGGCCATCTTTCAGGATATGATAAAGACGTCCATGGAAGTGTTTATGGATGATTTTTCAGTTTATGGTAATTCGTTCGATCATTGTTTGGCTAATCTTGAGAAGATGTTGAAGAGGTGTATTGAAACAAAGTTGATGTTGAATTAGGAAAAATGCCATTTTTTGATGACGGAAGGGATCGTGTTGGGTCATAAGATCTCGAGAGATGGTATTGAGGTGGATCGTGTGAAGATTGATACTATAAGTAGACTTCCTCCACCAACGAATGTGAAGGCGATTAGGAGTTTCTTGGGCCATGCGGGATTTTATCGGCGATTTATCAAAGATTTTTCAAAAATTACCCGCCCGATGACCCGACTCCTCGAGAAAGACGTACCGTTTGTTTTTGATGACGAATGTGTTAAGGCGTTCACGTTTTTTAAAGAGAAGCTCGTAAGTGCTCCCATCCTTTGTTCTCCCGATTGGAGTTTGTCGTTCGAACTCATGTGTGATGCTAGCGATTACGCTGTTGGAGCAGTTTTGGGGCAACGGCGAGATAAACATTTTCACCCAATTTATTATGCCAGTAAGACGTTGAATGATGCGCAAGAGAACTACACCACCACTGAGAAGGAGCTCTTAGCCGTTGTTTTCGCATTTGACAAGTTCCGCTCGTATCTCGTGCTTTCGAAAACCACCGTTTTCACCGATCATGCAGCTTTGCGTTTTCTCGTTCACAAGAAAGACGCGAAGCCTCATCATATACGGTGGATTCTTCTACTTTCCGAGTTTGACATCGAGATCAAAGATAAGAAGGGTACGGAAAACGTAGCGGCTGATCATCTATCCCGTTTAGAGGACCCGAGGAGAGAAGAGTTGCGTGAGGGGGAGATTGGAGATACATTCCCTCACGAGTCGATCGATTTTGTTGCGGCTGAGAAGCAAGGTATGCCATGGTTCACTGATTTTTCTAATTATTTGGCGAATGGTTTTGTTTTGGAGGGTATGACTACGCAACAAAAGAGGAAATTCTTCCGAGATGTTAATCAGTATGTGTGGGATGACCGATTCTTGTTTAAGATTGGTGGTGATCGGATTCTAAGGAGGTGTGTGACGAAAGAGGAAGGTTGGGATATTCTCAAGCATGTTCATGAAGGGTTGACTGGAGGTCATCATGGTGCGCATGTTACCGCGCAAAAGGTGTTTAATAGTGGGTTTTATTGGCCGACAGTTGTTAAAGATGCTGAGGAGTTTGTGAAGCTTTGTGATGCGTGCCAAAGAACAGGTAATATTTCTTCCAAAAATGAGATGCCTCAAAACCCCATACAAATTCTTGAAATCTTTGATGTTTGGGGCATCGACTTTATGGGACCGTTTCCCATATCGAACGGTCATAAGTATATTTTGGTGGCTATTGATTATGTGTCGAAGTGGGTGGAAGCCCAAGTGTTGGCCACGAATGATACACGAGTTGTTGTGAGGTTTCTTAAGAAGTTGTTCACTTGTTTCGGTACTCCGAGAGCTATTATTAGTGATCAGGGCACCCATTTTTGTAATACCGTCATGGAGAAGGCGTTAGCTTGTTATGGGGTTACGCATCGTACTTCTACAGCCTATCACCCTCAAACGAATGGTTAAGTCGAGAATGCTAATCGAGGGGTGAAGACGATTTTGGAGAAGACGGTTGGGGTTAGTCGGAAAGATTGGTCAGAGAAGTTAGATGATGCGTTGTGGGCATTCTGGACCGCTACAAGACTCCGTTGGGTACTACACCGTTTATGCTTGTTTACGGTAAGTCTTGTCATTTGCCGGTTGAGTTAGAGCATCGTGCTTATTGGGCGTTGAAGACGGTGAATGTCGATCTTACCGAGGCCGCGAGGAAAAGGTACTTTCAGATTCATGAGTTGGAGGAGCTTCGAGAAGCGGCATATTCTCGGTCATTGTATATTAAAGAAAAGACAAAAGCTCTACACGATCGGCGTTTGAAAGGCGGGAAAAAGTTCAAGAAAGGCGATAAGGTATTATTATTTAACTCTCGTTTGAAGTTGTTTGCAGGAAAGTTAAGATCGAAGTGGATGGGATCGTACTTGGTGAAAGAAGTTTTTCCCGTATGGAGTGATGGAGTTGGAGAATCCGGATAATGGAACATCGTGGAAGGTGAACGGTCATCGTTTGAAGCATTATCTTGGAGGACAAAGTGCATTAAAAGTACAAATTCACTACTAACTTGATCATACACGCTGTTAGTCATATGGGGTCCCCGTGCTCGCGTCTCACTACCATTAAGAAACGGACCACACGGGACACGTCATATGTAAGCCTACAGATGAATTCATGCATACTCACCTATGGAGATGGGCTTCGGGGTGTTGCTTGATAACGGAGGTATGTCATGTAGTGGGGAACACTAGCTAGTTAGTTGAATAATTGAACCTTAATCGTATCTAATGGCTGCTTGGTATACTTTGATGTTTAAATTTAGGTGGATAAACAATATCCTTGATCGTCTTAGCTATTCATGAAAAATGTGCAACAATGTTTTAATCTGCTATTATGAGGTTTAAATCAAGTTGGGGTGGTTTGATCCGGTAAAATCTAAAATAAAGCGGGTCTTGACTGTGGGTTGCACTAGATTATATAAAAATAATAATAATAATAGTTGGATCTTACTTGTCCCGGTAAAGACAAAGGAATGGGTTTAAGTGGACAACAATATCAGTGATCGCAGTTTTTGCGTTCTAAATTTTAAGATAACCTATATGTTTTTAAGACTGTATTTCTCCGATTCTGATCCTATTGCAATTAAAAAATTTTTTGGGGACGAAAAAAGTTTAAGTGTGGGGATATTTGATATGAGCTAAATTATATATAAATCTTATAAATATTTCCCTATATTTTTGATAGCTTTTGGGTTGTTTTTATTTAATATTATTCATAGTAGACTCATATTTAGATTTTAATGATTTAAATTGACAACGAGCTAAAATGAAGTAATTTAACTAGACTTGAGACAACGAATGAATGTTTAAAGTATTATTATTATTTCTAATGTAAACCACCTATATTGTTTAGAAGAATTAATAGATTTGAAAGTACTAAAGGTGTTTTTGTACTATTTGTTTTATAGGCCAGGAACATTAAAAGAAAATGATGATCATCATATGATTGAAAAGGAATTGTGGCTAGAATTATCACAAGATACAGACCGAAAGACCTACATTAAATATTGGATTAAGTTTAAACTAAATGGGCTAAATCATAAAGTTAGATAAACTAAATGGGAGTTTGGGCCTGGCCTTGGTAAACAAGAAACAAAGAAAAGGCCGGCTGGGTTTTTGAAATAAATATCCTAGACAACGAATATTATAAAAGGAAGAAAAAGGATATTTTGAGAGGTGTGGTGAAGGACGAACAGAAGGCGGAATCAAGAGTTCAACAAAAGAGCCGTGGTCAGAAGAGGAGCCAGCAAAGCAAGAGAGAGCGAGGAGCAAGTCTTGGTTCAACCAAATATCGTCCGGGTTCAACACCGTCTCATCCAAACATCTTTATTATTTGGTTTGAGTTCATTATTTTCGTCATGAATTTATTATTTGAACATATTTATTATTTTTTGGTCTTAAATATGGTTGTTGGCTAAACCCTTTGAACTGCCTATGTTTAGATGAACTTACTTTGATGTTTTGATTTGGCTTGGGATTATTTATCGTTATGGTTTTTAAGGTTTAGTAAAAGATTTATTTATATTAAATTGATGCATATGGATACTTAGGATTGCTTGATGAGTTTTATTCCATAGTTTCCTTGATTATTGTTTGTCATATGATAGGTTGCTATTAGATCAATTACTTCATGTTTTTGATTATTTTATGATTGATGTCATGATAAGGTCATATGAATAATATTGTCAAATAAACTTAAGTGTGCTGCTAACCTAAATATCTGTAAAGTGCTAGGTTATTGATAGATATTTATTATTTAATCTTGTTAGATTTAGTTCTTCGTAAGGAGTCTGTCTAGGGTTGATTATTTATTATTGTCTATTAAATCAATTAAATATAATAAATTGCCTTTGATTTCCGCTCTGTAAGGTAGGATTTCGTTATAAAGGAACTAAGTCATAATGAATTAGGTGATTGTAAGGGAACTTGATTTTTAATACTGGTGTGCATTAAAACTTGTTAGAAATCCATATGTGTCTCTTGAGAAGGTTCAGGGGTCCTGTTCGGGTTTTTCTTGTAAGTGACTATTTTACGATCCTAGTCCATAACTAAATATTTTCCCGGGTTAAATCATTACTTAAATTTAGGGGATTCTAGCCTAGGTAGTTTTCTCATCATCATCTTATTTTCATAACAAACTTTGTTTTCGTTTAAATTACTTGTCTTCTTAATTAGTTTTTAATTATAGTATTAAATTAGTATTTTGAATAACCCCCCCCCCCCCCCAAACAGATATAAATTAATAAATCGTGTTTGTAGTTGAGTCTAATTAGCTAATAAACGTAATTTAGAGAGTCTCGTGGGTTCGATATCCGGACTTACTTAGCTTTACTAGAGTCGACCGGTTCACTTGCCGGTTAGTAGTTTAGTCGAGTTTTAGAGAGTCTAGAGTATTACTTAGTGTTTATTTTTAGTTAATTTAGTTAATAAATATTAAACTACTTTTAGCACAATAAAGATAAAAAAACTCTTTATTATGGTGATTTTATTTTATTTTTTTTGTCGTATAAAAAGTTATGAACATTTTAAATGATGGGAGAATTGACCTGTGTCTTGCATGTGGAGAGAAAAATCAATAAATGTGTTATCTCTATTATGTCATTCCCCTTATCTAACAATTGATTTCATTTATAAACTAATCTCAACCATCAATTTTTAAAATTAATAAACTAAATTACTTCTTATCCTTCCTACGAAAACCATACTTCCTGTTATAACATAAGCTGACAAATAATTATATAATAAAGAAAATAATATCCATTTAGTTTCCATATTTCTTTTAGTTCATCTCAAAATATTATATTAAACAGATACACTTTAATATTATTTCTATATTTTATAATTACATGATGATTGCTCACTTACGCACAAATCTATATTATTATTTACTATATATATTTATATTATTAAGGAAGAGTGATGGGCAGTCATGGTAATTTCACAATTAGAGGACGAGGATAGAAACGACATTTCACAATTGGGCAGAAAAAGTAATTTGGCAATCCTTCGATTTATTCTTAAAGCCTTCGGTATAACTAAATCTAACACAAGTGTGAAGGACAAACATGTCTTTTTATATTTGTCTTCCGATCAATTGATGATTAAATGCTTTAATTGAATGCTAACTTAAATTTCAATTATTATATTAAACTAACGACGTTTCCCCTCTTTACGATATGGGGTAACACAAACACCGATTCCATTTAATTAGAAATCAAAGCTATCAGTTTCAACAACTCATCCTGCCTATATTATGTTTCCTGTTGTTAGAGACGAATGATATTGAATCTCAGTTCACCCATTCAATCACCCAACATTCTTCATCAATTGATTCGATTCACATATGTATTCCTCATATCGGTTTGATTTTGAGGGTTTTTATTTTTGAATCATCTATGTTCGATTTTGTTTCTACTATGTATTTGCAGTGAACTCAATTAGCCATCGATCATGTCACCGTTTATGCGCTCCTTTTTTTCATTTTATGCGATTGTATACTCATGTATTCCTAATTGATTCATATAGTCGTATTTGTAATTGATTCATGTATTGAATTAACCCTCTTTTTTTCTATTGAATCGATGTGAACATTACGGATGAATGGGGGATTTGCAGCTATTGAAAAAAGATGTGGAAGATAAGCGATTTCACAATTTTCACCCTCAACGACACCTGTGGCAGGCAATTAGGTCAATTTGGTGCTTACCAGGTTTTTCAGATCAAAAAACATTGATAGGTAGGATCTTTGTTGCCATAATGTAGTTATGTTTTATACTTGCATAACCTAATTTGTTCATTTTTATTGGCATTGTTATAATTATAATTGTTTATAATACATGTTTCTAATATATAAACTCAAAATGATATTTAATAATTTTTATAGGTTTTACCAACTATAAAAGCTAATGTAAAAGCCTCAATTAAGGAGTGTCATTGGTGTCAGATATTGTCTACATACAGAACTATCACGTATGCAAACGAGCATGCCTGGGAGATCAAAAGAGCCTTGAGTTACAAAACACAGTTGGGGTGAAGCATTTGATCAGCTTGGCATACATTTACTTTTAACTTCCAACCCTGTAATTCAGGTACATTACCTATCTTCCCATGACTCATCTTGTGGTTTTTGTTTTCAAATTATCTTAGTAATCAATATTTTATATGTTATAACGAGAATTATTTTCATTTTAAGGTTAACTTTGAGTTTGACCTATTTTGACCGTTTCCTAAATTTTGAACTTAAATTGACATTTTATAATTTGTATGTGGTATTTGATTATCTGAAGCAAAAACTTTTAGATGGAAACTAAAAAAACTAGGGAATGAGGCTTCACCAATTCACTTTCAGCCTTCATGAATTAGGAGTTTTGATTATTCCATATGATATATTGAACTTCAAAATGAGGATTTTGCACTTTCCAAAAAATTGACCGATCCTGAATTATATATTTAAAAATTGATTTGAATTAAATATTTATGTTAATTTTGTATAGCATAAGTTATATTTGGAGAAATGCTAACTTCAGATTGCTGTGGTAATTGTTACATTTTATAAAAGTAACTAGTTTTTAGAGCCCGCACGTGGATTTGTGATACTGGAAAACAACCCCATTAACATCAGAAAATCTAAACGTTACTCCAAACACAAACAGAAAGGAAAATATATAACCAACCAAAATCTAACATCAAAACCCAAAACCAACTGTAGCCCCACACTGACGCAACTGAATATATATCACTCCATCAGCAAACCGTTTTATGCCAAATCTTTTCAAGCTCCAAGTCCATATAGCATGCAACTTTCTGACAAACAACACCATATATGTGACACCCGGTAAATTCCCAACCCCTTAAACTAAGTAATCAACCTAATAATTAGGTGATTGTGAATATTAAGCGCGCCATATTAGTCAGCGCGTGCATTTGTTATGTGCGCCCTGCGCGAGCGCGCCATGTTAGTCAGCGCGTGCAGTTGTTACATGCAACCTACGCGAGCGCACCATGTTGAGAACCAGCGTGAGCATGTGTTATATGCGCCATGCGTGAATATTTTGGCTTTATGTTTTCATGTAACTTAACGTTATGTTGTCTATGGGTTGACCATCCCGCATGATGCTAAGGCGGGTGCATCCTAAATCGTTTATGCGCGTGCGGAAGGGAACTAACCTCCCCGCATGGCGGGAACGTTGAGAGCTAGTTTGTCTGAAGCTCCAAGATGGAATTGACTTCAACATGACTGATCACTATGTTGAAATACCAAGACCACCTGGAGAATCTACAAATGAAACTCAAATGTCCCTAACTGCGAGAAGGTTACGTATCTACCCGCAGCAAAGAAATGTCCTACACGCAGAAAGCTATGCGCACAAAGTTATACGCGCAGAACACTTAGTCTATTCTCCAGTTATAAGGAGATTACTCCCGCCCGAAAGGAAACAGTAGCGTGTTTCAGAGATTTTCCACTTTTTACTGTACACTGACAAAAGTACCTGAAAAAAAAAAGCACACTGTAACATGAAAAGTCAACTGTCAGCCACCCTATTCTCACCAACCCCAGACCTGCATGTTCTGTCCAAATCAAATCAAAATCTTTTATCCACCACTCCACTCTTAAGTAAATAATAATAACTTCCATACTTTATCATCATTACATTTAGATATGAAAAGATTTCAATCCCCTAAAGCAAGGGATTGTGTTCCCTTGAGTTTGCCTATAAATTTGTAACCTAAATTATCACCCAAAACACACTTCAAAGAACTACAAACTTGCACTAATCCTCTCCCAAGCATCCGTTGTTTTCATTTCCGATCCTGTTACTAGGTAAGCCGAGAATATAACCTTGAGATCTACTTTCCAACCCTTATGTTCTCCCGTTTATTGATCTTAATATATATACTTCTTGTTATTTAATCGTATTCTAGACCTTCGATTCCGAGGCCAACACCAAGAAAACCCGAATCTCGATTAATCCCTTAACAAGAACCACAGGTGAGTCTCACAGCCCCTATTTTCACTGTTTTCACTGTTTTTAAACTACTTTCGGGGCGAGGGACACGTACTTAAATAATGTTTTATCATGGTATACTTACAAGCTATGCAAACGATTACGTGTTTAAGTTATGTTTCATGATGAGCAATGCGAACAGTTATCTATGGTATTTCGATGTTAGTGCACCAGATTCGAGTAAGTGATCACTTTACCATTGGAACTCTAAGGGTAGGGACTGCTGGTTTGATCCGCCCACTCGTAGGGGTCGCACCTCTTACACAGACGAGTGCCTAGTATGGTCATGGGGCAGTACTATGGGTTTGAGCCCGCTCGTAGAGGTCGCTCCTCTTACGCAGACGAGCGCCTTGTTTTCCGGCACAACGTCAGCGCGTAACCCGCGGGACGGTATTATTCGCTCGTAGTGGCAGCGCCACTTACACAGACGAGCATGATTTTTCAGAAGTGTCCGCGCGTAACCCGCGGGACAGTATTACTTGTTTCGCTCGTAGTGGCAGTGCCACTTACACAGACGAGCACAGTTCCCAGAAATGTTCGCGCGTAAACCGCGGAACGATTTTATCAGAATATGTTGATAGAACTATGTTTTACCAAGCATGTGTTTTAATGATGCTACCAGAATTATGTTTCAGAATGATTATGATGCAATACGATTTATCAAGTTACTAAAACTTGTGAACTCACTCAGTTTATACTGATTCAAATGTTTTTACGTGTCTTTCAGGAGATAATTAGGTAGCGCATGGAGTCACACTTAGAGCACCTCACGCTGAACATCTAAACTAGCTTTTTGGAAGATTTTAGTTCTATCCCTTCGATGCGCGTGGTTGTTCCCGCCGCGCAAGGGGATATGGCTTGGAAATCTTCAACAGTTTTATACTTGGATGTTTTTATGTAATTTTTAAACAATGTAATGTATTGTATTAAACAATTCATGCGCAATGAAAATCTTTGAATGTTTGCAATGGCCCGTGCTTAATTATCAATCCCCACTCGCGCGCGCCCGGCTGTTTCCGCCGCTCAGGGCCGGGTGTGACAGATTGGTATCAGAGCACTGGTTATAGCAAACTAGGAAAAGAAGTTTTAACCTAGACTATAACCGTTGGGGAATCACATGAAATACTTTTCAAAGAAAATATTTTCAAAAGAAACTATACACACACTTAGGAACACGGGTCACACAGTGTCTAGTAAATAATGATAACATTAGGTGCTCAGAGTACATGCGCTAAGTTTGATATATTTCCATTCTCTTTTAAAGCGAGAATGCCTCCAACTAAAGCCAAAGGAATTACCATGACACCCGAGGAACTCGCGGAAATAATCGCGCAGGCGATTGCGACTCATGAGGCCAGCAAGGCCGAATCAAGTCAGGGTCGTCAGAATGAGACCCCAGAACCCGAATCAGGAGCCTTGGACAAAGGATGCTCCTATAAGACATTCATGGCCTGTAGGCCTTGGCCATTCAAGGGTACCGAAGGGGCCATTGGGCTCTACAACTGGATTGACAAGATGGAGACAGTTCTCTCCATTAGCAGATGTAGTGAGAACCAGAAGGTTCTTTACGCGACCTGCATGTTCCAAGAGGCAGCTTCGTCTTGGTGGAAGCTTCAAATGAAAACATTGGGGCGAGAAGTTGCTCTCCACAAGACCTGGGAGGAACTGAAGGAAATGATGATGAGAAAGTTCTGCTCTCGCGCAGAAATCCAGAGTCTGCAGCAGGAATTCTGGAACCACACAATGGTAGGAACGGATATCGACGCCTACAACAACCGGTTCAACGAACTTTGCCAGTTGGTGCCAGATATGGCAAACACGGAGGAAAAGAAGATCGAGAGGTATATTTTTGGGTTACCTCCTGTTGTTAGGGTTCCGCTCAACGCCGCAGCGCCTCCAACCTTTGATGAGGCGGTAGCGCGGGCCATCACCCTTACAAGGGATACGGTCCGTGCGGGTATGTTAACTACGCGCGGAACCGAGCAGCGAACCTCTGATCCCAAGAGGAAATGGAACTCTCACCACCGAGGGTCCGACTCCAAGCAGCCACCGTTCAAGAAGCAGGAAAGCGCAAGGACTTACGCGATTCAGGCCGCGGAGCCACCACGAAAAGGATACAGTGGCCCTTACCCATGGTGCAACAAATGCAAGTTTCACCACGAGGGTGAATGCGCGAGCGTCACGTGCGCCAAATGTAACAGGCCAGGACACAAGACGGTAAATTGCCGTGCTAAAGAAGCTGGAGCCAATGACAACTGCTACGCATGCGGAAAGCCAGGGCATTTCAGTCGGGATTGCCCGCAAAGGGGAAACCAAGCTCGCGGGAGAGCTTTTGTGATCAGCGCGGGTGAAGCTAAAGAAGAGCCGAATGTGGTAACCGGTACGTTTTTGCTTAACGGCCATTTTGCATCTGTCTTATTTGATACTGGCGCTGACCTAAGTTTTATATCTGCTGAGTTTAAAAACTCCCTAGGCTTAGCAACCAGTAGGCTAGACACGCCTTATACTATAGAACTAGCCAATGGTAGGCAGTTATGCGCGAACGAAAGAACTGAAGAATGTGTAATAGTCATGGGAGGTCACGGGTTCAATATTAACTTGTTGCCAATAGACTTGGGAAGTTTTGACATTGTGGTAGGTATGGACTGGTTAGTCGAGAACCACGCGGAAGTTATTTGCCATGAGAAGCAGGTTCGGATCCCACTGTTGAACGGAGAAACCTTGGTAATTCAAGGGGAAAGAAGGGGAGTTGCGACGAAACTGATTTCGTGCCTAAAGGCGCGTAAGTGCCTAAGGAAAGGGTGCTACGCCTTCCTGGCGCATGTAGTAGAGAAGAAAGGTGATGAGCGAAGAATTGAAGACTTACCAGTAGTGCGCGAATTTCCAGAAGTTTTTCCTGAAGATTTGCCCGGATTGCCGCAGCCGCGACAAGTAGAATTTCGTATTGATTTAGTCCCAGGAGCTGCGCCAGTAGCTCGAGCGCCTTATCGATTAGCTCCATCTGAGATGCAAGAGCTATCCAATCAGTTACAGGAACTATTGGATAAGGGTTTCATACGCCCAAGCTTTTCACCTTGGGGAGCTCCAGTACTGTTTGTTAAGAAGAAGGATGGTTCCTTCCGGATGTGTATTGACTACAGGGAGCTGAACAAGCTGACAGTCAAGAATCGGTACCCTTTACCGAGGATTGACGACTTATTTGACCAGTTGCAGGGATCCAGTTATTATTCGAAGATAGATCTACGGTCCGGATACCACCAACTTAGGGTCCATGAGGAAGATGTGCCGAAAACAGCCTTCCGAACTAGATACGGCCATTATGAGTTCTTAGTGATGCCTTTCGGGCTAACTAATGCGCCGGCTGTATTCATGGATCTGATGAACCGCGTGTGCAAACCATACTTGGACAAGTTTGTGATTGTGTTTATAGATGATATTCTGATTTACTCTCGGACCAAGGCCGAGCATGAGCAACACCTGAGATTGATTTTGGAATTGTTGAGGAAAGAAAAGTTGTATGCGAAGTTTTCCAAATGTGAGTTTTGGCTTAGAGAAGTTCATTTTCTCGGTCACGTTGTAAACGAGAAAGGAATACACGTTGATCCTTCTAAAGTCAAGGCCATCGAAAACTGGGAAGCGCCAAAAACCCCAACTGAGGTGAGACAATTCCTAGGGCTAGCTGGCTACTATCGACGCTTCATTGAGAACTTCTCCAAAATAGCTCTACCTCTGACCGCGCTAACTCAGAAAGACAAGAAGTTTGTTTGGGGCGAAAATCAGGAAACAGCATTTCAAATGTTGAAACAGAAGTTATGTAGTGCGCCAATTTTGTCTCTGCCCGAGGGGACGGATGACATCGTCGTTTACTGCGACGCTTCACATCAAGGACTCGGATGTGTCCTTATGCAGCGAGACAAAGTCATAGCGTATGCCTCGCGCCAACTCAAGACCAATGAAAAGAACTACACAACGCATGATTTAGAACTTGGAGCGGTTGTCTTCGCGCTAAAGATTTGGCGCCATTACCTCTATGGTACAAAGTGTGTAATCTTTACGGATCACAAGAGCCTTCAACATATATTTGATCAAAATGATTTAAACATGAGGCAACGAAGATGGGTTGAATTGTTGAACGATTATGATTGTGAAATCAAGTACCACCCTGGAAAGGCGAATGTGGTAGCAGACGCGCTAAGTAGGAAGGAGCGAATAAAAACGCTACGAGTCAAGGCTCTAAGGTTGACCATTCACGCAGATCTCTCTACCCGCATCCGAGACGCTCAGCAAGAAGCCTTGAAACCAGAGTTTGTTAAAAACGAATGCCTTGGGGGTATGGTTAAGAATTTGGAACTGAAAGAGAACGGCAATCTATATTTCGCTAACCGCATATGGGTCCCTCTCAAGAGAGGATTGCGCGAACAGGTATTGAACGAAGCTCACAAGACGCGGTATTCCGTACATCCTGGCGCAGACAAGATGTACCAAGATGTTAAAACGCTGTATTGGTGGCCCAATCTTAAAGGCGCCATCGCGACGTATGTCAGTAAGTGCCTGACGTGTTCAAAGGTAAAGGCTGAATATCAGAAGCCGTCGGGGTTACTTCAGCAGCCAGAAATTCCCATGTGGAAGTGGGAACAAATCTCTATGGACTTCATCACCAAACTGCCAAGGACACCTGGGGGTTATGACACGATCTGGGTTATTGTAGATCGGCTAACTAAGTCAGCGCACTTCCTGCCGATCAAGGAAACCGATAAGATGGAAAAGTTAGCCAGATTGTATATTCGAGAAGTAGTTTCAAAACATGGAGTCCCAGTGTCCATCATTTCTGATAGAGATAGTCGGTTCACATCAAGGTTTTGGAGATCGTTACAAGGAGCTCTAGGTACTCGCCTTGATATGAGTACAGCTTATCATCCTCAAACGGATGGGCAAAGCGAGCGAACAATCCAGACATTGGAAGATATGCTGCGCGCGTGCGCAATCGATTTCGGAGGTAGCTGGGATACTCACCTCCCATTGGTTGAATTTTCTTACAACAATAGCTATCACACAAGCATTAAGGCTGCGCCGTTCGAAGCTTTGTATGGGCGCAAGTGTAGATCCCCACTGTGCTGGGCTGAAGTGGGTGACAAGCAAATGACTGGTCCAGAATTGATCCAAGAAACAACAGACAAGATTTTTCAGATAAGGGATCGCCTTAAGACAGCGCGCGACAGACAGAAGAGCTACGCAGATGTGCGAAGGAAACCATTGGAATTTCAAGTAGGGGATAAAGTACTTTTGAAAGTCTCTCCATGGAAAGGAGTCCCCCGTTTCGGCAAGCGAGGAAAGTTGAATCCACGCTACATTGGACCATTTGAGATCCTGGAAAGGATCGGTCCGGTTGCTTATAAGCTCCGTTTACCCGCCGAACTCAATGGAGTTCATAATACGTTCCATGTGTCCAACCTCAAAAAGTGCTTATCTGACGAAACGTTAATTTTGCCGATGGGAGAGATTCACATCGACAAACAGCTGCACTTCATAGAAGAACCTATAGCAGTAACCGATTGGAAAGAACAAAAGTTACGCAGAAGCAGAATCAAGTTAGTAAAGGTTCAATGGAACTCGAGGCGTGGGCCTGAATTCACTTGGGAAATAGAAGACCAGATGCGCATGAAATACCCACACCTCTTTCAGAACATGGCTTCTGCCAGCAACGTCTCCTAAATTTCGGGACGAAATTCGTTTAACGAGGGGAGAATGTGACACCCGGTAAATTCCCAACCCCTTAAACTAAGTAATCAACCTAATAATTAGGTGATTGTGAATATTAAGCGCGCCATATTAGTCAGCGCGTGCATTTGTTATGTGCGCCCTGCGCGAGCGCGCCATGTTAGTCAGCGCGTGCAGTTGTTACATGCAACCTACGCGAGCGCACCATGTTAAGAACCAGCGTGAGCATGTGTTATATGCGCCATGCGTGAATATTTTGGCTTTATGTTTTCATGTAACTTAACGTTATGTTGTCTATGGGTTGACCATCCCGCATGATGCTAAGGCGGGTGCATCCTAAATCGTTTATGCGCGTGCGGAAGGGAACTAACCTCCCCGCATGGCGGGAACGTTGAGAGCTAGTTTGTCTGAAGCTCCAAGATGGAATTGACTTCAACATGACTGATCACTATGTTGAAATACCAAGACCACCTGGAGAATCTACAAATGAAACTCAAATGTCCCTAACTGCGAGAAGGTTACGTATCTACCCGCAGCAAAGAAATGTCCTACACGCAGAAAGCTATGCGCACAAAGTTATACGCGCAGAACACTTAGTCTATTCTCCAGTTATAAGGAGATTACTCCCGCCCGAAAGGAAACAGTAGCGTGTTTCAGAGATTTTCCACTTTTTACTGTACACTGACAAAAGTACCTGAAAAAAAAAAGCACACTGTAACATGAAAAGTCAACTGTCAGCCACCCTATTCTCACCAACCCCAGACCTGCATGTTCTGTCCAAATCAAATCAAAATCTTTTATCCACCACTCCACTCTTAAGTAAATAATAATAACTTCCATACTTTATCATCATTACATTTAGATATGAAAAGATTTCAATCCCCTAAAGCAAGGGATTGTGTTCCCTTGAGTTTGCCTATAAATTTGTAACCTAAATTATCACCCAAAACACACTTCAAAGAACTACAAACTTGCACTAATCCTCTCCCAAGCATCCGTTGTTTTCATTTCCGATCCTGTTACTAGGTAAGCCGAGAATATAACCTTGAGATCTACTTTCCAACCCTTATGTTCTCCCGTTTATTGATCTTAATATATATACTTCTTGTTATTTAATCGTATTCTAGACCTTCGATTCCGAGGCCAACACCAAGAAAACCCGAATCTCGATTAATCCCTTAACAAGAACCACAGGTGAGTCTCACAGCCCCTATTTTCACTGTTTTCACTGTTTTTAAACTACTTTCGGGGCGAGGGACACGTACTTAAATAATGTTTTATCATGGTATACTTACAAGCTATGCAAACGATTACGTGTTTAAGTTATGTTTCATGATGAGCAATGCGAACAGTTATCTATGGTATTTCGATGTTAGTGCACCAGATTCGAGTAAGTGATCACTTTACCATTGGAACTCTAAGGGTAGGGACTGCTGGTTTGATCCGCCCACTCGTAGGGGTCGCACCTCTTACACAGACGAGTGCCTAGTATGGTCATGGGGCAGTACTATGGGTTTGAGCCCGCTCGTAGAGGTCGCTCCTCTTACGCAGACGAGCGCCTTGTTTTCCGGCACAACGTCAGCGCGTAACCCGCGGGACGGTATTATTCGCTCGTAGTGGCAGCGCCACTTACACAGACGAGCACGATTTTTCAGAAGTGTCCGCGCGTAACCCGCGGGACAGTATTACTTGTTTCGCTCGTAGTGGCAGTGCCACTTACACAGACGAGCACAGTTCCCAGAAATGTTCGCGCGTAAACCGCGGAACGATTTTATCAGAATATGTTGATAGAACTATGTTTTACCAAGCATGTGTTTTAATGATGCTACCAGAATTATGTTTCAGAATGATTATGAAGCAATACGATTTATCAAGTTACTAAAACTTGTGAACTCACTCAGTTTATACTGATTCAAATGTTTTTACGTGTCTTTCAGGAGATAATTAGGTAGCGCATGGAGTCACACTTAGAGCACCTCACGCTGAACATCTAAACTAGCTTTTTGGAAGATTTTAGTTCTATCCCTTCGATGCGCGTGGTTGTTCCCGCCGCGCAAGGGGATATGGCTTGGAAATCTTCAACAGTTTTATACTTGGATGTTTTTATGTAATTTTTAAACAATGTAATGTATTGTATTAAACAATTCATGCGCAATGAAAATCTTTGAATGTTTGCAATGGCCCGTGCTTAATTATCAATCCCCACTCGCGCGCGCCCGGCTGTTTCCGCCGCTCAGGGCCGGGTGTGACAATATACACATTTAGTTGAGATAGATGAAGATACTTTATACCTTAGATGAAAAGGATTTGGGAACTATTCATACATTCTCTTTGTAATTGACCCTAGAACTCCGTTTTCAAAACAAAAGAATTAACTATGCCAGCATATATTTATATGTTCAAAATATTAGAATTAATTACGCCTACATATCTGTTTCCAACCCAACGCAGTGTTGACTTTGAGAGAAATACCCGAAAGGCGTCGTTCAGTTTGCAACAAGATAATTTTGCAAAAAGATTAATTCTCGTCAAGCCGATCTATTCCAACTTGTACAAAAAATGACCACGCTTGATATGTTTTAACCCATTACCCTACCACCAATATGCATTATTCTTTGTATGGAATCTGAACCATATGTTGTCAAATGTTGGGTTGGGTTTGGTTTGGTTTATGACAATGTAAGTTTCAACTCAAGTATCATATCAATATTTGCTTGTTTACATGCATAAGATTGTGCATTATTGGATTTGCATATATTTATAAAAACCCAATTTAATCCACAAAAGCCAGTGATTGTGAAAAAAGTATTCTAGCCATAAAACCCATTTTAATTATAAGTTTTCATTAAGGATAGGCTATTTAAACAACAACCCATACAAAATGGTGATAAAACACTAAAACTGGTGAAGTTAGTTGGAGCTTTCTATCAGAACCATATCTTGAATTTGATTTTATGTATATCAATCATCAAAAGTTCTGATATTAAGTGTAATTATGCCAAAAGTAAAGACAACATTTGGTGCGAACCCTAAAGCAATACTTACTGAGATCAACGCGCATTCACCAAAACCAAACGCAACTCCTGTGACACAAAACAATTCTAAGTCAACACAACTGGTTGCATGTGATTCACGTTTAAATGATTCAAATAAAAACTCTACAATCGTAAATTGCAACCATATATCAAATCGAGTGAAATGTCAAACAATTGGCCCGTTCATGTTAATAAATTGAAACTGCTAGTTAACATTTGTGAATTAAAATGATGTCAAAGTTTAGCTACAAAGATTAACCTGAAGAAGCTAGTGCTAGATAAGTCATCTTTATTAGTGGCGGATGTAGTGTATTAGGAGGGGTAACGGAGGCTACCCCTCAACTTCTCGTTGGTAGTGTAAAAAAAATAAATTTTAGGTTGGTTTTGTGTTTCGTTACCTCTGAACAAAAATAACGTTACCCCTATGCGTTTTAAACCCAACCAATTTAAAAATTCAACCCAACTAAAGCCCAAACAAAAGTGTAAAGCCTAAACCAATAAAACCCATTAATCTTTAAAATAATATACGTTACACTTAAAACAAAATTGCCGGCCCTCAATTAATCAAAAATTGCCACCACCATGAACAGATCCACTGCACTGCTACGGGCTGCCCTTTGTTGGTCTGCCCTCCTCCGGTCATCTGACCAGGTGACCTCCACCGCTCCACACTGCAGCCGAGAAGAGGTGGTTCACCGGTTCAAACCTCTTTCACGATTCAACCTATAGTTTCTTAATTTAGGTATTCTTCAACATTTAACTAAAATAATTATTGTTTATATAAATTGTCAATATAGAACAATCGTAAGTTTGTTAAAATTATTCCCGGAAGTTGTTGAGATACTTGCTTTTATTATAAAAGATGAAGAGAATGTGCAACAACGAACTAATGCGAAAAGTATTCTTAAGTATTTTAAGAGTCTTTTATATACATTGACGATATTTTAAGCCTCACAAACGCTCTATCAAAACATCTTTAAAAAAATCAAGATTTGTTAGAAGCGTCTAAGTTGATAAGCAGGACAAACCGAGCATTGAATAATCTAAGACAAAGCGGGTTGACAAGATGTTGGCTAGAGTGACATTTTTTTTGAAAAAGACAAGATTAAGATGTTAGATATGACGGAAAGTTATTGTAATCAACGAAACCAAAATAATATCATTACCAATCGACACCATTTTGAGTTGAAGTTTTAATACCGTTTGGATATGCAAATTCAAGAACTTGGAAATAGATTTAGTAAGGTCTCAACTAGTTTGATAGAAAATATGTCCGGATTAAATCCTTGTGATTCATTTTCTAAGTTTGGCATATCGAAGATGGTGTCATTTTCTGATATGTATCCGAATGACTTTAGTAATAAAGAAAAAGGGTGTATTTTGGGTGATCTTACGACCTTTTATCACACTTTAAAGGAAGATAATAAATTTGCAAAATTGGGTGAAATGTGTGACCTTACTCGTGTAATGATGAAAATTGGAAAACACGCCACTCTTCCTTTGGTTTATCGTATATTGAAGCTAGTGTTGGTTTTACCAGTTGCAACCGCAACCATTGAAAGATGTTTTTCTAAAATGAAGCTTATCAAGACAGATTTGCGCAATCGAATGGGTGATGAGTGTTTGAACAATGCTTTAATTTGTGCGGTCGAAAGAGAAACATTTGATAAAGTAAAAGAAGAGGATGTGATGGCTCAATTTCAAGCTTTCAAAAAACAAAGAAGAGAAATATGCAGCCCATGTGTTTAAATTTATTTATCATCGTGTTTCTATTTTTGTTTAGTTTACCTTGTATGAAATACGGTTAAAAAATATTTTTTTGAGCGGAACCCCTGACATTTGGTTCTAAATCCGTCACTGATTCTTTATGGTTTTGTACACTGCAAAACAAAATAAAAGATAAAACGAATTAATGCTAAGTTTCTTATAAAAAGGCCACTATATTTTGGGATTTAAACTATATATATATATATATATGTTTCATCAGTAAGCGTTCAAAGATACAAATATGTTCATTTTTATTAACAGAGGTGGCTGTAGTCGGCACATGTTACAGCGGCATTGACGATGAATCTCAGGTGTATGAATTAGCGTCACACAAAGAAGAGATTAAACGCCGGTCACTTCTAGTCGTAATTCCTATCCTTGTGAACAAACTGCAAAAATTAGAAATTGATTCAATCAGAGAGAAAATACAATCTTTACAGGAATCATAGAATTGATTAACATTGAATAAAAACAACTAAAGAGCATATGCGACCTGCATTGAGGCTGAAAAAAGAAAATTCTAGACATCTGGATTAAGAGTTAAGACACCATCAAGTTATAATCGTTGAAATAAATGATTGTGAGGATTTAATCCAGGGCTGAAGAATGAAGCGGTGATTCAGGGTTCAAGAAATCTAAGCATGGGAAACCAAACCCCAGAAACAGGTGCTCACACTGTTGGAGACCGCTCGCACCAACAATGGTTGAGATCGGGGCAAAGGAAGGGTTTGTCTCGCACCGTAGAACTACCGTAAAGAAGTGAGAACTCCAGCCGGTTATTAGATCATGAAGATAAGAGTGAGAGTGGGAGTAGTAGAGCATGGTACTGAGTTTGAAAAATACTTATTAGCTTATTGTTTTTTCAAAAATCTATTTTGAAAAGCCAGGATTTAGGCTTTTGGAAAACTGTTTTTCAACCATTTCAAAAATCTAAAATAAGCAAGTTTTTTGTAATTGTCAAACATATTTTAATTTATTTGCTTTTTGAAAACACCAATAAGCCAATAAGCATTTTTCAAACTCAATCCCAAACATACTCTTAGACAATGAAGACATGGAGAAGAACACGTCGGTTTAAAGCCACGCGGAATAAGAACACGTAGGTACTGGCCACGCGTAAACAAAAGGAAAACTTACAAAGCAATAACCATAAGGTATAACAATGACACAAATGTTAAAGCATGTGGTACAATAAAAGGATCCAAATTTACAACCCCTCGAGCACAGTTTACAATCTCTAATGGACAATTTTTGTCAAGAAAGTTTAAAATTAATATCTTGTATAATTTGTATGCTTTAAGAATGGTTATTATTGGTCACGTTCTCTAATAAATTACTTTGTTGCATTTTTAATTTATCTGCACTACATCTGGGTCTTTGTGGGGTTGCATGCGAAAGGATTGATTCGTTTTATAAAGCTTGGATTTGGTGGTCTTTGGTGTGAGAGTCCTTTTTTGTTTCCGCTTATTTGAAATGACAAATTTTAAACGAATTTGTTTTCGAATGGGTTGTTTCGGGTTTTTTAATGGATCAATTGTGTAATATGAAAAATATACTTAACTCACCGTTTTCCCACCCCACTTACACTAGGGGTGTAAACGAGCCAAGCCATAAAGTTATCAACCGCTTGATTACGATGGCTTTATTTGGAATGCCAAACTTATTTTAGTCTATGTTTTTATTCTTTGAAGTTACATCATAAATCAACCCTTTTGTTTGCTTAAAACTGTTTAAAACATCCCAAAACAGTAAATTTTTTCATATATTTAAAAGATTTCTACCATTACAATTTTGATAGTATCTACATATTTTGTTCAATCATTAACAGGTTCATTTGTGACAAGGCAAATTATTGATGGCCTTATAGTATTCCGGCTTCAAAGGACTTCTAACAAGCTCAAGAAAGAGGTGTCATAAGTGGTAGATTATTCGTATACGACAAGTAAAGAAACATTTCTCAATAAGCTGACAAAAACACTACGTACAAACTACAAAATAAATAATTATTGTCTAGGGATGATTAAATACGGGTGTAATAAGTTATATAAGTATCATAAATGCAACTGTATATGATATATAAGTTGAGACGAAACATACCAGAAACATAGAATAAATAGAAATGCTGCAAGAAACAGAATCTTGGGCAATGCTGCGAAAGCCAAATAACATCTAACAAGGTAACTTCTTCGCATTATCAGATTGCACAACAATTTGGAATGAAATAGTTGCCATGTGTCGGTTAGTTGGATTCGTAAGATGTTAATTTTTTTCTAGAAGAGATTAAGTTCATTCATTGCGAAATTTAGGGTTTAGTTAGGTGAAGCATTGGGAAATTTGAGTGACTGATTAGGTTTAAATCACTGACTCACTGTATTCACGAAGTATTTACATTTAACCAGTTGAGTTATTAGATTGAATTTTGCTTTAGAGTTCATTATTGTGGCTTGATGGACAATATTGGGGTGAGCAATTGAACCAAAATTAACTGAAAAGTGGTTATCGGTTATTTTTGTACCCTCGGTTAACCAAACTATTTTCATATAATCCTAGCTTTTATACCTTCATTTCATTATTTCTGATAGGAATCATGATCAAGTTATAGTTTAAATGTCATTTGTCTATTTTTGGAGGGGGTCAAGTGCAAGCTATAATTCTATAAATGGGTATTATTAGCTAATAGGGAGGGGGAGTATGTTTATGTTTAAGATGGTAGTACCATGGCTCCTGCATATGCAGTGAGAGGGCTAGGCCCGAGAATCTCTTGTAATCTTTCTTTACATTTTCATTAATACTATCTTTCGGTTCTTCGTTTGCCTTATTCTATTATCTAATCTCAATTAACCATAATCATAATCTATCAACCCTTATCATTGGTCCGACCTGCCCTAGACCTGCTGTTTGTTTTTCACCATGAAAAATCGTTCAATTGCTCGTATCAATGCACATGAGCTTCAGATCAAACAATTACAGACTGATGTCACTGAAATCAAATCGACCTTGAAGTTATTGGAAGAGGATCGGGATGAATCAATGGAGTTTCGAAAGGTTTTACTCGCGTGGATAAAACATCAGGTGAAAAGGACCAGTTCATCAAGCTCTGGGTTCGCCAAGCCATTTTCAGTTCCAAAAATTGACCATGTGATGGATTGTTCCTCTGGTTCTCTTCCTAATTCTCCGTTATTATTTAGCACAATTGAAGGCTATAATTTCCAGTTCTGATGAAAACTCACTTGGCCATGGTTGTTTGATGTCGCATAGCGTTAATGGAGTCATGCCGGAGAAGAAGCACGTCGATGGTTTGCTAAGATCGGGGTTTTCCGGCGAGGTTTTCTCTAGTATTTCTAGATCTGTATGTTCTCAAAATTTGAGTTCTTTAAAACTGAGGTGGGATCTGTTTCACCCAATCTAGGGCTTGCACCTACTACTCCATTTCTTAGTGTCGCCAAATCTGAAAATCGGGTCAATATTCCACAATTAGATGTGTTCGAGCCCTACCCTTCACTAAACCATGATGTTTCGTTAATTTCCCTTGACAATTCAGCTGTGAATCCAACTTTTGTCCTACCTTTGGTGCCTCTTTTTACTCCAGAAATGAGATTCACACTTCCTTCGGAATCCCCTGTTCTTTCCACACAATCGTCATCAACAAGAAATCGACACACACGTATCAATGAAGCTAGTAATATTAAGCTTCACCCTTGCACTTCAACGAATTTTGTTCAGGTATTTCACGAGCCTAAAATGATTGTACCCAATGTTAATCAAAGTCAATACAAAATTAATTGTTTGTTAACTCTTTTGAATGGAAACCGGGTTGGGACTTCGGTTGGATTGAAAATGCAAGGTCCCCTGTTGTCGCACCACCTGTTAACACCATAATACACCACAATCAAGTGTTTCTTCCTCATTTAATTGGCCTACTGTCTATGCCAAGGGTGAACTTCGATTATGTTATTGCTTCAGTCCTTCTGCCAACACTTTATTTTAATTGGGCGGATAAGTGGGATATCACGAAATTACTGACAACGAAGGGCTCCATTCAACATTTAGCAACTGGTGGTGAACTAATAATAGCAGTTACACATTGGTATTTCATTCACCAAGAGTGGTGAGAAATTATTTCAAGAACCAAGACTTCAAGGTGCAATTTTTTCACACAATGGATTCATTTTTTGCTTTTATGAGCATTGTTGGTGGTGATTCAAACATTCTGAACAGCGGCTGTGTTGGCTACTTGGCTATGTTGACTACTCGGCCACTATGGGATGACCATAATTTAATAGATCAGTGGCAAGGCCAGACTCCTGCTTATGCAACTTGGGACGACACAACTTTGGTTAAAGAACAGTTTTCTAGCCTCAGTCTTAAGGACAAGACTACTGTAGAAGAGGGGAGCAGTGATACGAGTTCACATATCACATTACTTAATGATAGTCCAAAAGGGTTAGAAGTTTATTCTATAAGGGGAAAAGGAGGAGATTCCATTAGCAATTCTGACGGGTTTTTCATCAAGGGGAATTCTCAGTTGTGGACCACTCATGTTGACCGGGCTCTATTTTTTGGCATGTCTGCCACTGTTAGTGATTCAGTTTCGGAAGCGATCAATGGCTCGAGAGACTCATGATTAACAAAGACTATAAAAACCTTACCAAAGGTTCAAGAACAAACGTTCTTTATATTAAACACAATAAAAAATTCTAATAAAACTAAATAATCAAAACCCTATTTATACTAAACAAAGAAAAGAGATAAACATGGAAACAAGATAAACACAAAATATAAAATATAATAAAAATAATAATTTAAATTAAGAGATGCTCCTGCATCATACTCCCCATCTTTGAAAAACTCGTTCTCGAGTTCTGCCTTCGGATGATACCCACCTAGATCAAATGGAACATCGACTTGATTCATAATCGTTACCACCATGATCCGCTCAAACAGTTGTACTTCACGGGCCGTCTTACACGACTCTAAATTTGTACCACATGGGCAAATTAGGTTGTCGGGTTTCTCCACCTCCTTCTCCCCGTCTTCGAAAACGACTCGTCCTCGAGTCTTGAGAACGTCAAAAAGATCAATGACAACACAAAATAATAGATCAGCTCCTTTGTTCTTTTTACCGGACTTGCATTTATTATTGAACTTGAGAAAACTTGAAAACTTTGAAAGCAAGCCATCGGGTTCAAACGAATATCATTTCGCTTCTCATTTATTATTATCATGACCTGGCTAAACAATTCGACTTCACATATCGTTTCACCCGGCTCTACACTTGTACCACCTAAGTCTATTGAGTTGCTAGGTCCCTCCACCTCAATAAGGCTAGCAATAATAGTTTCAACTGACCCCCTCTTATTGTGGGTAGCCCCATGTAAACAGATGATAGCATCCTCCACCAAGCAAAACATTTACTAAATTGTTATATAACTCTTTATTATTCGAAATCTTCATTCCCACAGCATAATTCATATTAATATGTTGATCTTTAAAAACTAAAAAATTATCACCCTTGTTCATAGAAACCCGAGATCTTTTACCAATATATTTTGGAAACCACAACATTCTCTATATTTTGAATATTCTGTTGCATATTGGATTCAATATTTTGCTCATTACCATGCAAGTCCCCCATAATTATCGGCATGCTGATTGGAACTTCCAAGACCAAGTCACTATCGTTGAACAACAAAACACAAAATATAAAAGATAATAAAAATAATAATTTAAATTAAGAGATTTGCATCTCCCCATCTTTGAAAAAATCGTCCTCTAGTTTTGCCTTCGAATCATACCCACCTAGATCAAAAGGAACATCGACTTGATTCATAATCGTTACCACCATGCTCCGCTCAAACAGTTGTACTTCACGGGCCGTCTTACACGACTCTAAATTTGTTCCACATGGACAAATTAGGTTGTCGGGTTTCTCCACCATTATCTATATTATATTATTAAGCATAAGTGATGGACAGCCATAGTAATTTCACAATTAGAGAACAAGGACAAAAGAGATAATTCACAATTGGGCAGAAAAAGTAATTTGCCATTATATCATTTTGATTTTCAAGCATATCTTACAAGTTTATGAAGCCCCATGTTTAGTGTGATTACTCTTCTATCCTTTTAGTTTATAGTGTCATCAATTCAAAGAGCTTTGAAGGGTTATTGGTTATAACCCCCACTAAATTGAAATGAATTGCTACTATCAATTCCCGCCGTCTCCTCCTCTTCCTAGAACTATGGGTATGTTTGGTATGACGTAATGGAATGGATCCGGAATGGAATGGGCGTGGGAATGGAATAGATGATGGAATGGAATGGACCATTACCATTTCTTTTTCATGTTTGGTTATCATATAGGAACAGAATGATCATCCCTTTACTACCACTATCACTCCATTTGAATTTGTTGAAATCCCGATGATGCGTCCATGAAGGTTAGTATCTCGTGACCAGCAGTTGCATCCAGCATTGAATCAATGTGTGGGAGTGGAAAGGGTTTTTTGGACCGGCCTTATTCAGGTCTGTGAAGTCCACCGGCCTTATTCAGTATCTCGTGACCAGCAGTTGCATCCACCATTGAATCAACTTATTTTGTTCCAAGCTATACATCATAGAGAAGTATATTTTGTTTAAGGGGCATGCTATGATGTTAAGAACATTATTATTATTTAATTCGGGTTAGTGAGCTGTTAATTTAAACGAAGTATATATAGTTTAAGGGCCATGCTATGATATTAAGAACATTATTGTAACACCCGGTCTTAAGCGGAAACGCCCAAGTGTGACATACAAATTGTTCAAACACACGTGGCACTATTAAGTGACCATAATATCATTAATTTGTTTAAAACACAAGTACACAAGTTCCAAAGTAAACAAATACAACCAAATCAAACATAAACATTTATAACAATTTATTGATTATTTTAGATAACTTAAAACTAGCGTCTTCCTTTAACGTCATCCTCTAATCACGGCACCTGTAGCATGCATATAAAATAAAAGCCAGTTACAAGTAGTTGCTGAGAATCATCGCAGTTTGTTATAATACATAAAAAGCATACAATTCTATGAACCGTGTAACCAACGCAAGTAAAGTCCTTTTCAATTGGTAACAACCAACGTACTCGGGATATCGCACAACGCATGCAAGGTCCTTTCTAGTTGAGGCTGATCAACATACTTGGATAGCACGACGCACATAAGGGTCCTTTCCATTTGGGGACAACCAACGTACTCGGTCCTTTCCAGTAACGTACTCGGATAACACAGCGCACATATGCAAGTAAACACAAGTCCATAATGTGAATTATAGTTTGAATAAGCAAAGTAAGTAATCATTTGCATAGGATATGCATACTACCCCCAAAATTTAAAAACGTTTAAAAAGGGTGTGTGAGAAACTCACCTTGAAATTGAAGATAAACATTGCAATGAAACCGAAAGCATGATGACGAAAGCGAAGCGGTCAGACGTCACAAACTATAAATGAAAATGCAAAGAAAATCAAGACTAACTACCGGAATTTAATAACTTTGGTTTTAGATATGTTGCATTATTTTAATATGCATTTTAATATCATAAAGCATTGATATCATTTTAAGTTTTTAACGGTTTTTAAGGTTATGAAAAATTATATTAATAACTATTATAATGAGGTTTATGTTTTTAAAGTTACGATAATATAATGTACGGATTTTAAATGGGAAATTTATCTTGAATAATTATAACTACGTTATTGAATTAAAGTTAATGAAATAAGATTAACGAAATAAGGTTTAATGAAATATAAGCTAACGGATCATGGTTTAACAAATTAAAATTTAATATATCAAAAGATTATTGAATTTTAAAGATAGTGAATTAAATGCATCAGAATTAATAACTCATTTTTAATGCTTTAACGAATTTTAAAGTTAACAAAGTAATGAAAAAAAATAATAAATTTGTTTCAATGGCTTAACGAACGTGATAGTTGGGTTTTAGTTGAAAATAATAATTTATTTTCATAAAAATTTTATTTGAGTTAAAAAATGATTTTTAATTGATTTATTGTGATTTAAATAATTTATTTAATTATTATAGTTAATAAAAATATGTTTTTTAAAAAAATATACAAGAACAAGCCTGACCCGAATTTCAAACCCGGGTCCTTCCGTTCACACATAGATATGTTAACCACTTGACTAAGAGTGTTTGTTTGTTTTAGAACTATAAAAAAAATATTGTAATAACCAAAAAAAAATAAATAAATAAAGTTAGGGTTAGTTAAACTAAATATAAACAAAAGATTTGTTTTGTAAATATTAATTTAAATATACACCAAAGTAGAGGGACCAGTTTCGCCAAATACCGAAAGTTGATTTGAAAATCCACTGCATCTTTTTCGTTTACGTATTTTCCGGTGAAACTTCTCTCCATTTAAATATCTTTTATCTAATTTCCTATTTCAAACGATTGTAACGAAACTTCGGGTGCAAGATTCGATTAATTATACAATCTTCGTCACATCGTGCATCCATACCGTATTCACCCTTACCTCCGCCGACCTGCAACTCGTCGCCGGAAAACGATGAAAACTAACACCTAACCTGAAATCAAATTTCTATAACAATAAGATGAACAAGTAATAACGTTTTCGGTAAAATCAAGCATGTTTAATTGGATCATGTAACCCGTTTCTTTTGTGACCATTTGTTAAGGGATCTTTTCACCAGCCCTTGGCTTTCTTGCTATTTGTTGTTGTTTAACTTAGGTGTTGCTCGTCTCTGTGAAACCGAGCAGTAGTCGGTGAAGAATTCAAACATATTGAAGTTTATTTAATCCATCCTTGTTTTTCATTACAGTACATATCAATGTATAATTTATAAGTCTATTTAGTTAATTACTATAGATAAGTAATTGATATAAATTAAATAAAGATGTTTAATATTTTAGTTAAAACCAATTTTATGATATTGTGATAACAGATTGAGTCACTAGAATCATGGATCAAGTGCATGCTAACATAACAATATTACATGGGATTTCTATGATTACCGTATGTAATTACCATGACCAAACCCCACTAAGTTTACTTTGAATTCTACGTTTTTGAAGTATTATGCGATAGCATGACGTTGTAACGCTAATTAAATAACGAATTAAGAATCTTTAACCTGTGGTCAACGGAAGATCCGTAAGTTAACGAATCACCAATATGATAATTTAAGTTCCCTGGAATTAATCCTACAAGAAACTAAACCGTAGGTTCTCACACAATTTGCAGACAACGTTGACTTTACTTTTACTCAACAATTAAGGTACGGTTTCTGTTTGTGTTCCTCTTAGTATTAATTTATAGTTCGTTACTTCGTAGTACTGTTTCTGTTTTGTTTCCTCTTAGTATTATTAATATTCCATTACTTCGTAGTACGGTTTCTGGTTTCTTTCACTCATCGTATTAATTCTAATCCGTTACTTTGTAGTGCGGACTTTCGATATTTTATACTTTAGTATAACCAAGTTGTCTCTATTGATACGACCCATTTGGTCTTTGGACATTTTATACGTCGTCAACTTTTTATGTAGTTTTGTTTAGCTATTTATTTTGGTTACTAGTTTTGGTTAGAGAGATTTGTAGCATGCAATAGATTTTATAACTCGTACTCATTATTGCGTGTTCCTATAGATAATAATATGAATTTCTGTTAATATGTTATACGCTAGGCAGATATATTGCCTTTCAGGTTTAGTACTCTGTTACCCAAGCACAACATTTTTCGTGACAGTGTGTTTTAAAAGTTCACGGCGTCCCTAACTAGTACTTTGGTAGTACTTTGGCCATTTAGGGGCGTATGGATCGATCCTAGTTCAGTTATATGTCACACGTTATATGTCACAAGTTATATGTTATATGTTTTGGATTTGGGTACTTCTTTAATTACGCGACTTATTTTTGTAACGTCAATTGTCGTGTAAGTCAGCCACCGTTACATGTTTAGTAATACGTTTAGTATCGGTTTTTGGTCATGCGTTCTAAAAGTATCAGATTTCAGTATCATATTTATTTTTCGTTATGATAGATTTTGGTTATTATTTTGCTTCCGCTCATTCGTCTTATCGTCATTACTATTGTTCTTTCTGTTACTGAGCAATTTTTGGCTCAGCCGTATTTTCTTGTTTTTGTTTGTCTTATTTGTTGACAGGAAATTCGGGAAATCAGGGAAATCAGTGATGAGAGTTAAAATGAAGTTCAAGAATAAAGACTTTGTCTAATTTCTTTTATTTTAAATTTTAATAAACGAGACTTAGGATTTCTTTCCGTTCGATTTAACTCATTGGTTGTCCTTGGATTCTATTTCTTTCTTTTAAATGGATTGCGTTTGGTTTATGATATTGAAGAAACACTAATCTACCCCAAGCAGATTACGGATAATCTGGGGGCTAAGTAATGTTTCCCACGAGGGTTAGGTCCGGCAAAGAAGGATGTTCTTCAGATGACCTGCAAAACCGACACCGTGAGCTCGTCACTGAGAAAGAGGGGGGTTCCTCCTTGTGACCACCCTCCGGCGTGAGAATCAGACTAGATTGCTCTGAATATAAGTGTATATTGAGAGAAATAGCTAGTAAAGGTAAAAATACCAGATGATGATATCGTTCCAAGGTGTTGGAGTATTTATAGCCGAAGGTAGGTTTCCAAGCAGGTACAGCCAGCTGTAGAATATTCCTGTTCTACCAACTATGGGCTACGCACGTGCCATGCTGGTTGGTGGATAGGCAGCGGCTGATAGTGACCAGGCCGGCTGTGTACTATTCCTTTTCCACCAACTGCAGGCTATGTGCGTGCCACGACAAGGGTTGGTGAGTAGGCAGCGGCTAATAGTGAGAAACAGTACTAGAGCATGCTCCTCGTACTGTTTGTCGGTGAGCTGTCACCCTGTGATTGGTTCATGGGCTGCTTTATTCAGATCTTGTCTATTTTGTCCATACCTTGGCAGGTATTGTACAAAAGATCTTCCAGAAGCATACAGACTGGCTCATTTGGGCGGGAGTATTCCCGCCTTGCTCATTCCTTCAGGTGACACTGAATTATTGAGTGCCTTGTGCGTGTAGCCTTGCTATTAGTGCTGGTAGCCTTCCCTGATGGCTTGTATCCGCAGCTGCGGGGACAGGCGGGATACTTCACCATTGGGAGGCTTTCCCTGCGGGAACAGCTGGCGTACTGCGCGTAAGGTCTTCATCTCTGAGCATGGTGGGTCCTGCGGAACCAGTTGTTCCTTGCGCAGACGTCCCTCTTCAAGGTGAGTCTTGCGGGTCCAACTGGGCTCTGCTGGGACCTACCTCTTCAAGCCCCCCCAGTCCAATGGTCTTCTCATGAATTGTTAATAAGTGAGGTGAGCTTTGGACTTAATCAAGGGGTTTTGAAAAGTATTTGGTTTTAAGGTTGTCCGTGGGGATTCTTCCCGCGGTTTCCCTAATGTCACGCAGAAATTATCGACTTTTCTGCTTGATCATTGGGTATGATGCGGGTAGGTGTGTAACCTCCTCGCAAGTCAGGAGCGTTGAGTTCCACTTGTGTAGATTCTCCATGAGGTTTTGGTAGTTTTGAACATAGTGATCAATTATGTTAAAACAACCAATTCCATCTTGGAGCTTCAAACAATCTAGTTCTCGATGTTCCCACTATGCGGGGATGTTAATCCCGTTTCCGCAAGCATGGCCCAGAAGATCCTTCTTGGTTTCAATTCCCTGCGGAGTGCTAGGTATGTGAAGGGTTTCGCCTTGACACTGTACCCGCACTCGTCTTATAGTTACTTTACTTCCAAGGTATTCCTGGCTTCAATTCCCTGCGGGTGCTAAGTATGTGAAGGGTTTTGCCTTGACACTGTACTCGCACCTGTCTTATAGTTACTTGGTTGCCAAGGTAAGGGGTATTTTCCCGCTTACTTTTGAATCTTTTTGAAATTCGAAGAGTTGGTGAAAGGATAAGAACAGTCCAAACTGTTGAAACGTCGTCTGACGGTTTCTTCTGACAGTGTCAGGACGTGCAGGAAGTTATGGCGACGTGACAGTATATGATCATTCCAGGCGCTTTTTCAGGTGCGTGGGCGCGGTTTTTCGGGCGCGTGGCCGCGAAATTAATGGCACGCGTCCTTTCAACAGCTGTTGCCAGCTTGCTCTTTGCCACGTGTCATAGTTTCATTGCACCTGCGATTTCTCTCTCTTCCGCATTAAATTCATCGCATTAATTGCGATGAGTATATAAAGGGCGAGAGGGTGCACCTTAGTCCACACTTTCACTTCTCTCTTCATCTTTTAAACGATTTCCGGCGAATACTCAATATTCCGTCGAGCGTTCTTCTGAAATCGTTGTTCTGTACATCCAAAACATGTCTTCTACCCGTGATTTTGAGGCCACTGCCGAGGAGTCTGAGTTGTTCGTCGAGAACCCGACGTCGACGTCCGAAAAGGACGACAAGAGCACTGCTGGCGAGTGCCAGTGCGCTCTTCCTATTGACCTCTACCAGTACATCGTCCGGAAGTTCATGCTCGAGCCTTTCGAGCCTGAGTTTCCGGAGCCTCATCAGACGGTGCACGATGCCCCAAGGGCAAGATAGGGGTGTACGCTGCATTCTTCGTCTATGGGAATCTGAGGTTCCCATTGACGAAGTTTGTGTACCGTGTTCTGGAGAGACACGGTGTACACTTGACGGAGGTACACTCAATGGCGATCGCGAAGATCCGCCATTTCGAGTGGGTGTGCCTCATTATGGGTGTAGAGCCCCATGTCGACCGCCTGATGACCTTCTACTCCTGGAGGTGCATCCAAGGGTGGTACACCCTGGTCAACCGGATCAAGGGTCTGAAGATTTGCGCCACCGAGCGCAGTCTTCGGTCTTGGAAGCGGGAGTTCTTCTACATCTCTGCCCGTGTCGTCCCTATTGCGATGACATTAAAGAACGGGAGAGCACTCCCCAACCTTCACGCCTCCAACTACCAGGAGGCGGAATGGTTCTCCAAGATTTCCCGGATCCAGACTCCGGTTTACCGGTTTGCGGAGTCCGGGATGGTGATGCTCGGGATGAGCCGGGTATGGAAGGATGTCGGCTCTAAGACTCCGCAAGTGCCGATCGTCCTCGAATACGGTTTGAACTCTGTCCCTTACGGTATGCTTTATTTTATTTGCTAGGGTAGGGTTTTTGTTCTAACCATTTCTTTATTTTCAAAGGGAAACGACTTGCAGTCTCTCCTGCAGCCGCGGGAGGCTGGTGGTCCCGCTCGGATGGGTACTCGCGCTCTTGACGAGAACGAGTTGCCCATCCTTGAGCAAACGGCGGATCGGTTCGTGGAGGTCTACCGCCAGGCCACGAGATCCTGAGCGCCAGGCGGCCAGGTAAAGAACTTTTTAACCCTCGCCCTGTCAATGCTGAAACCTCTGCGGGAATTCCTCTAATTTTGTCATCTTCTGATGAGGAATCCGCAGATGGTCCTTTCTTGGCGAGGAAGAAGAAGGCTGCCGGCGGGAAGGGCAAGGCGAAGGTTACCTCAACTGCCGATCCGGTGAATCGGTCTGACTCAGAGACCGAAAGTGAGGAGGTGGCGGGGAACCCTGGTGGTGAGACCACTGTTCCGGAGGTTCAGACGGCTGTCACCTCCGATCAGCCCCGGACGACGACGGTGACCGGCGTGAAGAGGCCGGCTCCATCGGGTTCGTCCCCGCCTGTTCGCACCTTCAAGCTCAAGAGGACTCGTAAGTGTAAACTTAATAGCTTTAACTTCATATCTTTCTGGCAATGTTTTTAATGTCTTGTCTTCATGCAGGCGTGGATGCAACTGCATTCCAAAGCGATGCGGGGAGGAGCGGTTCTGGACCCATGAGGGTAGGTTTGGTCAACCTACCCGAGGCGATGACCCAGGCGGCTACGCCTGCTTGCAGTACTGGTTCAGTTGCTCATCCCGTTGAGCCAACTGTTCCAGCTGTAACCTTATCCCCGCCGGCTGTCAGTGCCATTTTCACCGAATCCGTCACTGAGCCGGCGGTGATTTCTCTTGCGGGTTCTTCCGCAGCCGCGGCCACGGTTGTGAGTTCACCTCCGGTGAGTTCACCTCCGTTGGTTTCCACCGCGGCAGCCTCCACCGTGTCTCCTCCGGCGCCTGCGACTACGGCCAGTCCTTCAGGTACGTTTGGGGTTGGGGCGTCTAGCCAATCCTTGCCTCCTTCCCGTCTCCTTGACCTTTTGGATGGATATCCCTTAGGTTCAGGTGATGGGTTTGGTGGCTATCGGCCTGTTGTCGACCCTACAGGTGCGTAGGGTTATTTTGGCCTATATCCCTTTCATCATTTCTTTCTCTTAACTGTTTTTTGTTTTATTGCAGTTCGTGATTCCAACGAGGTGTACGCTCCTCGGTGGAAGATCCGCCGGGGAACGATCCTCCGGACTGCTGAGGACTGCGTC
Source organism: Bidens hawaiensis (assembly GCF_021521415.1). Lineage (NCBI taxonomy): Eukaryota > Viridiplantae > Streptophyta > Magnoliopsida > Asterales > Asteraceae > Bidens > Bidens hawaiensis. The sequence continues at coordinate 1,135,413 of NW_027491323.1, forward strand.
GAATGGGCGCGTCACGCCGCCCCAAGCGGTGCGCTGGGGGAGGCCATGGCCAGCTACCAGGAGGGTAGGCTGTCCAACGAGCTCCGAATCCTTCTCGCTCGGATGCAGCCGCGCGTCGAGCTACTTTGTCGTGAAAACGACAAGTTGAAAACGGCGCGTAGCCTTGAAGTGGCTCAGGCGCAGGCTATCCGGGAGGAGAACGCGAAGCTTGCCGCCATTGCTGCGGAAAAGGAGAAGGCCTTCAAGGCCCTTGAGGTTGACGTTCAGGCTCGTCTGGAGGCCCGTTCCAAGGCTGCCCAAGCTGTTAACGAACAGCTTCGGGTGGCCAAGGAAACTGCAAGGAACGCAACCGAGAGGGCCACCAAGGCTGAAGCTGCTGCTGAGCCTCTACGCATCGAAAATGAGGAACTTAAAGTCAAATTAGAGAGGCTCCAGCAGGCTCATGATGCCTTGGCCATGGAAGATGCCAAGAAGCTCCAAGAGATCCTGGACCAGAGGGGGGTGCTTGACCACACTGAGCGTAAGCTAAAGGGCGTCGAAAAGGCTGCAGCCAAAGATGTGTTGCTTGCCAACCTCACAAAGAACGAAGCCAAATGCGCCCGTAATGAAGCTCAAGCTGCCCTCCAGGAGGCTCTGGTTGCCAAGGAATGGCTTCTTCGAGAAGCGTTGTCGCAGGTATGCGCAGCTTCCTAACTTCTGACTTCTTTACGCTTTTCCTTACTCTTGAGTTTTTGACAAACTTCTGTTTTGTAGGTTGTGCATCGGGTGTTCACGAACACATCATATGACGATGCGATGAGCGCAGCCCTCAACGCTTCTCATGAGGATGGGGAAAAGGCTGGCTTCCTGCTTGGTCTAGGGTTTGTTGAACAAGGCATCCCGCCTTCCAACTTCCCTCTTTACAATGTGGATACTGAAGCTGCGTATGACCAAGCAGTGAATCAGTATGCTGCATTCCCGCATCCGGTGGTGGAGAAGGTGAACGAGATTGCTGCTGCTGATGATGGGCTAGCTATCCTTAAAGCTTTCCTTGAACCGCCACACTCTACTGATGGTGCGGATCGAAGTGGTCCTGAAGCTTGATCCTTTAGATCCCTTTCCACCATTATAGATTTTTATTTTTGTATAGCTTCTTTTGTATGCGGGTATGTACCCAGCAATCTTTGTAATATTTGAATTTTGATGGAATAAAGATTATTTGCTAATGCCTTGCCTTGTTTATTTCACGCATATTTTGATTTAACTTAGCAATTTCTTTAGTACTTAGATAAGTTAACTTTTCAACGTGGCAGATAATAAGTTAAAGTTTTGCTTCCTCTTTCGTGATTGTGCGGGTAAGACCGTCACTTACATTTAGTAGGATGGCTAAACTTTACCTATATCTGACCTGCATGGAAGTTTTCCTCATCCTTTCCTTTGAAATTTTCTAAGTGTTTTGAATAAGTTAACCTTTCGACGCGCGGTTGCCAATAGGTCAATGTTCAGTTTCCTTTATCATGATTGTGCGGGTAGGACCGTCACTTTCATTTATTGGGATGACCAAACTTCACCTATAGCTGACCTGCGTGAAGGTTTTCCTTAGAAATTTTTACCGTTTTGTGTTTATGCGGGTTTTGCCGCCTTCCACACGCAACGACTTACTTCTTCCCATATTTATGCGGTGAATACCGGCATAGCAGCGTGGGAAGTTCATAAGTATAAAGGTAAGGTTATCAACACAATGTGAAAGGAGAATCATTTCCATTAGAAGTGGCTCTAGGCCTTTTCTTTACAAATTTGGAATTGATCTACATGTAACATTTGCGTAATTGAGCTCCGTTCCATGTTCTTGGGATAGGAGTGCCATCGAGCCTTTCGAGCCGGTATGCGCCTTTTCCCAAAACTTCTTTGATAATGTATGGTCCTTCCCAGACCGGTGCCAGTTTTCCTGGGCGCTCTTGGTTTGAAGCCTCGTTGTTACGCAATATGTAGTCTCCTACATTGAAGTTGCAGAGTTTTACCCGCGTGTTGTAGTACTTTTGCATGTCGCTTGTAGTTTTCTTCACGCGCTGCGGCTAAGTCTCTGCGTTCCTCGGTTAGCATGAGGTCTAACCGTCTTTCCGCATCATTGTCTTCTGGCTGAATTAAGACCCTTGGTGAGGGCAAACCAATTTCGACTGGGACCATGGCTTCAGTGCCATAAGTGAGGCTGAACGGGGTTTCTCCCGTACTGGCCTTTATCAGCGTTCTGTTTGCCCAAAGGACGTGTGGAACTTCGTCTACCCAGCCGGATCTGTGTTCCAGGAGTCTTTTCTTTATGCCTTCGACGATGCTTTTATTTGCTCTTTCCACCTCACCGTTACCTTGCGGGTGTGCCACTGAGGTAAAGGTGTGGGTGATTTGAAGTTCTTCTAGCCACTTTTGTAGCTTCTTGTCAGCAAAGTTGGTGCCGTTATCGCTCACCAAAGTCTGTGGAAGTCCAAAACGACAAATAATAAATTCCCAAATAAATTTTTTAATATGTTTTGCGGTTGTTTGGGCTAAGGGTTTTGCTTCTATCCACTTGGTGAAGTAGTCGATGGCTACCACTAGGAACTGAACGTTTCCTGCTGCTGTAGGAAATGAGCCTGTCACATCGATGGCCCACTTCTGAAATGGCCATGAAGAGGTGACTGGAACAGCCTGGTCAGGGTATCTGCCATTGAGGGCCCATTTTTCTGGTTCGGTGATGGTTGGTTTAGCCATCTTTGGTTTGGGTTTAGATGAGACGGATGCGATGCATACCTGGGGGATACCGGTGATCATCGCTACACCTTCAGCAGTTGGCCATCCCATCATGCCGTGGACTGAAGATACCACGGCGTTGAATCTTGCCATCCCGTCTCTCCCGAAGAGAATGTCGTATGTGTGATGTGGCTTCCTCATTACGACGAAGTCCACGTCTTCTGTGCGGGAGTATTTCCCGTCCGTGAGAATGACGGGGAAAGATAGGATACCCAGGGGGGTGTTTGTGCTGCCGTCGAACCCTTCCATTGAGGCGTAAACCGTTTCCAGGCGTTCTTTGTCTTCGTCGTCTAGCTTGTCGAAGAACTGCCTGTACATAACCGTTGACGAGGCGCCGTTGTCAGCAAGAGTGCGGGAAGTTATGTAATGCCCCAGCTGGCTTTTGATGACGATGGGGCCTTCTTTGCTGGGTCCTCCTGGCACTCGCGGGAAGCGCACCTCAGCTTCCTTCCATTCGCATGGTTCTGTCGTTCGTCTTTTTCTTCCTCTGATGTTGCCATGAACCATGTGGATGCTGATGTCAACGGGCTTTCGTCCATTGCCTTTATACCGGTTATCATTCCTTCCTCCATTCTTGATTGATGCCACAAGGTGTGCAAGTCTTCCATCCTTGACGAATGTTTCAACATCTTTCAAGGATGTACACTCCTCTGTACTGTGACCCTTTGTCCCGTGGAAGTCACAGAATTTGCTCTGATCCGCATTAGGTCGTTGTCGGATCATTGGAGCTTTTGGCCATGGGAGTTTTTCAGTGGCAAATATCTCCATGACGCTTTTGGTGAGTGGCGTCCACCGGTGTTTTCGGCTTGAAGGGTGCGTGTTATCCTGTCCGCCAACAAGAGGGCGAGAGCCGGATGAGGTGTCAAAGTTTACCCTTGACTGCCAAATACCTAGCTTCCTCTTCTTGTTCTGCCGGGCGATCCGAACATTGTTTTCTCTGGTCCTCTGCGTGTAGAGATGTGTACTCTGGGGAAGATCCCTACCCAGTTGCTTCTCCGTCTCGGCAAAGCGCTTGGCCGCCGTCATGATGGCATCCCATGTGGATGGCATGCCGTCCTTACCCGTCAACGTGCGGATAAGCTCCGGGTATTCGGCGCCCTGGATGAAAGCGGTGCGAACAAGATCTTCACTTATGTTGCCCAGACTCAGCTTTTTGGAGTTGAAGCGAGTGATGAAGTCTAGTAAAGATTCATCTTCCTCTCTCACGCAGTTGAGGATCGTCCACTGCTCTTCAGTATATTTCGTCTGTTGACTGAAGTGTTGGCTGAACTTGTGTTGAAAGTCCGCCCAATCATAGATGTGGTGGACCGGTAAACGATCAAACCACGCCCTGGCCGCTCCAACCAGCGTCATTTGGAACATATAACACCACGTGGGTTCCGTCCAGTTACTGACGGTTGCCCCCGCTATGAATCTGTTCAAGTGATCGTCTGGGTCGGATAGACCATCATAAGTACCGATGTTGGACATCTATTTGGCACTTCTCGGGGCGATTGCTTCCGCGATGTCCCTTGCAAACTTGGACTTTCCCGCATTTGCGGCAGTTGGTCTAAAGGTTTTGGAGAAGTCACGTGGGTTTCCTCCCGCGTTCCTTGGTTTGAAGGTTTCTCCAAAATTCCTTCTTGGTTGGAAGTCCTTTTCCTTACGCTTCCCTTTCGCCCTGTGGCGAGGGTTTGCGTCGGTGTCGGATTCCTCCCGATCATTGTCCGAGTACTCGCACTCACTGTTCATGTTGAGCTGTTGTCGAGTATTTCCGAATTCGTCAGCCTGTTGGAGTGAACGCAAGCGTTCATCCAACTCAGCTTGGAACTCTTTCTGATGTGCTTCGGCCCACGCCTTAACTTGATCGAGTGTTTGGCGAGGGAGCCTCACCTGTTACTCCAACTGGGCATCAGTGAACCCCAGTGAAATATTGTTTACTGCACTTGCCCCGGCTTGGGTAACCGGGGTAGTGTTCGTAAAATTTGTATAACCGCCGGTGTTCCCCCCAGTAGCTGGGGTTGTGGTTACCGGGGTTTCTTGGTCACTTACTGGCCTTGGGACCGGAGTAACGTTAACCATTTCTTCTGAAATTTTGAAAAAACTGAATTAGTTCTAGCTTTTATGCACGGATGGCGCCAATGAAGAAACACTAATCTACCCTGAGCAGATTACGGATAATCTGGGGGTTAAGTAATGTTTCCCACGAGGGTTAGGTCCGGCAAAGAAGGATGTTCTTCAGATGACCTGCAAAACCGACACCGTGAGCTCGTCACTGAGAAAGAGGGGGGTTCCTCCTTGTGACCACCCTCCGGCGTGAGAATCAGACTAGATTGCTCTGAATATAAGTGTATATTGAGAGAAATAGCTAGTAAAGGTAAAAATACCAGATGATGATATCGTTCCAAGGTGTTGGAGTATTTATAGCCGAAGGTAGGTTTCCAAGCAGGTACAGCCAGCTGTAGAATATTCCTGTTCTACCAACTATAGGCTACGCACGTGCCATGCTGGTTGGTGGATAGGCAGCGGCTGATAGTGACCAGGCCGGCTGTGTACTATTCCTTTTCCACCAACTGCAGGCTATGTGCGTGCCACGACAAGGGTTGGTGAGTAGGCAGCGGCTAATAGTGAGAAACAGTACTAGAGCATGCTCCTCGTACTGTTTGTCGGTGAGCTGTCACCCTGTGATTGGTTCATGGGCTGCTTTATTCAGATCTTGTCTATTTTGTCCATACCTTGGCAGGTATTGTACAAAAGATCTTCCAGAAGCATACAGACTGGCTCATTTGGGCGGGAGTATTCCCGCCTTGCTCATTCCTTCAGGTGACACTGAATTATTGAGTGCCTTGTGCGTGTAGCCTTGCTATTAGTGCTGGTAGCCTTCCCTGATGGCTTGTATCCGCAGCTGCGGGGACAGGCGGGATACTTCACCATTGGGAGGCTTTCCCTGCGGGAACAGCTGGCGTACTGCGCGTAAGGTCTTCATCTCTGAGCATGGTGGGTCCTGCGGAACCAGTTGTTCCTTGCGCAGACGTCCCTCTTCAAGGTAAGTCTTGCGGGTCCAACTGGGCTCTGCTGGGACCTATCTCTTCAGATATTTGTAATGGTGACACATCAGCCTGTTCCGGGTTGTGGTGTTACAAATATATAAATAATAATATAACTTTATCTTATTCCCAAAGTAAACCTAGATTCCAAAACTGTTAATCTGTCCCATGTATGAAGAAATTAGGTTAGGGCTTTTGATTAGTATTGAAAAACGTTCATAAATCTTATATTAATCACCGGTTACTGTAACGAATTGAAGGTGAAAGATGGCATGGCCGGAGACGAACCTTCGACGGACTATTAACGATTTTGAGAGTGTTTTAGGTTAGGATGATGGTTTTTGCATGTTTAGATGGGTGTTTACATCCTATTTATAATTGTAATTGAAACATAAACTCGTTAATTCGGTGTTATTGCAATTTAATATTTGGCCTGCGGGTCTCACGACCTTATTGACGAATCACCGGAGGTTATGGTGTAATTAACTATTGATTATAGACTGTCGTTGATAGATTACGTCGTTACTTGGTCAAAGACGAGAAATTAGGTCGCTGGAAGTGGATTCCGGCAGCGGGGAAGGAGCAGCCGAAAAAACGGGATGATGGGATGGCTGGGGGTTGGTTTTGTTTCATTAAAATATAATAATTTAAATTAAAGTTTCACTTTTCACCCCTCAAGTTTCATGTTCTATTTAAATCAAAATTAAACTAAATTTTCAAATAGAACCCTTGAACTTTCTAGTATTTTAAGACTAGTAATTAAAGGTAATATACGAATTGAAACCCCGAACTTTGAATGTAATAAGGTATTAATATACTTGGATAATGTTTGTTATATTATACTCGTATTGTTAACTTTGCTAAAAGTTTAAATCCTGGAATTTCGTTAATTGCATAAAATGAATAGAAATCGAACGAACGATAAACCTAAATAATCGAAAATATTATATAAATGATACGAGAAGCAAGAATGCATTGAAACGATGAAACGAAACGGTTCAAAAAATACGAGCACAAATTCAGATAGCAATTAACGAATGCCATATAAATACATGAAACGAACTTGATATATATATATATATATATATGGCTGATTTCTTTTAAGAACCAAGTCCAGTTGTAAAAAACTTTAGAACTGAACATATGGTCTATATATAACCATACCATTTAAAGATTAAAATAACCAAATGGCAATATGGTCTATCAACTATTTTATCACATTTCTCAATCTATATTCATTACTTTGTCAAATCTATGTTTCTCTCTTTAATATAAAATTATTACTTTATTTCATTCATAAATTTTTTATATGTTTCATTCATAGATTTTTTTTAATCAAAGTAGTTGATATGTAAATTGTAAAATATGAAAAGATAAAATAAAATTTGTTTGTTAGTATTTTTATAAAGATTTCTTTGGATTTTGAATTGGATATATATAATTATATTGTAGGATTTTATTTAATTTTTACAAAAATGTTGATGTTGTCTAACTTTTTTAAAGAAACGAATCAATGAAAATGATAACGAGAAACGTGAATAATTTAAAGACGATCGATATCCATATTTTAAGAAAAAAAATTTATATGGTTTTAGTATATACAAATTTTGATTTCTTCATGAAAAAACAAAACATTCAACCCCGTTTTAATTTAATAAATTAACTTAATTGTAAGGAAAAAATGTTCAACTTTCTAACCAGCTTGTGTTAATTAAATATACTTTCATAAACATTATTTTAATGTTTTACTGGAAAAAGGGAATGTTATGGAGTGTATGAAAAGTAAAAACAAAATGGTAATTTAAGTATTTTGTGACTTGTATAATTTCAGTAATTTGGGTAATTTGGATATTTTGTGTAATTTATGTAAGCGTAATTTATATGTCGTGTGTAGTATATGTAATTTGTGTATTTCATGATAGGGTAATAATGTGATTTGGGTAATTTGGGTAATTGATGTAGATGTATATGTTATTTTGGATAATCGGTGTAGTTTTTGTAATTTGTGTAACTTGAGTAAATTGTATAAATTGTGCAGCTTCGGTAAGTTATATAATTTGTGTAATTACTGTATATGTAATTTGGGAAATTTGTGCAATTTTTGTATTTAGTGTAACTTGGATAAATTGCATAATTTGTATAGCTTCGATAAGTTATGTACTTTGTGTATTTTTGATAATTTACAAATTTGTGTATGTAATTCCCTACATGTATAGAGAGCAAAGAGGAAAAAATGAATCACTTAGAACTTACAAAACAATTTCAAAAAAAAAAGAGGGGTTTAGTAACAATGTGTTTTTCGAAATGATTGGTTAAAAGAAAAAAAAATGTTCGTACAAATGTTTTTAGTTTTTTTTTGTTGTTGTAATAGTTTTTTTTATGTATTTTTGTATTTAAAAGATCTAAATATATGTCAGAATGTTTTTTTTTCTTTTTAATTTTTTACAAACATCTTGTTTTTATTATTTAAAAATTTGATCAAACTATAAATAAAAAATAGGATTATGAAAATAATGAAAAATAGTATAATGCTAAGGTTTTTTTGTCTTTACTTAAATGTATTTTTACCATCATACCCTTTTCATATATAATATTATATTTTCTCTTTCATCTCTAATTATTATAATATCATTTAATCACAACCACAAAAAACCAAAGATTTAATTAAATGAGTGGTCTCAATTGGTTCTTAAAGTTCTTAAAACTTAATACGGTTCTCAAATTATCCATCCCCTATATATATATATGCAAAGTATATAATGAAAACCCACTTGAGTTGTGAAAACCTTCGAAAACCCTATGTAACATCGTTTTTTTTTTTTTGTTACACGTAATATACGTTGTTACATTTAATACAAATTATCGAAACATTAAAAAAAATTGTTTTGCTATTTTTTAATATTTTTTTACTAACTTTTTTATATGTTTTTAGAAGAGAGAAAAAATTATATTTATGTAAACATTTTTTATTAACTTTAATTGTGGACCACAAGATTTAATCTTTAATTAAAAACATGTGGCTGAAAATGGGTTTCTAGAGTTTTCATAACTCAAGTGGGTTTTTATTTTAACCTAACCCTATATATATATATATATATATAGGGGTGGGATCTAGTGAAAACACCTCTTAAAAAGAAAACTTAAAAACTCCGAAAAACTACTAAAAAACTTTTTTCAACTTTTAAAAAAATTTTATTTTGAAGTTTCTTTTGTTTTTTCATTATTCTTATATGTTGTTATTGTTTAAAAAAAAGACCTTGTCGGTAACCTTGTCGGTGTAGTGCGCATGTGTAATAATGTGCATTGCATATATGCAAAAGTGATTGTATTACATAGAATACAACACTGTTGCGCATATTTGATACACACAATTGTATATATATGCAATATAAGACTAATACACACATCGAATACATATTAGTTCGTATGTGTAATACAATATTAACGCACATGTGCACCAAATCGACTTCTATTTTATTATTATTTTTTGTTCATATAATACAACACTACTACACATATATAATACACAAATATTGAATATATACAATTAAACACTATTAAACTCAAAAATACATAGTAATACACATGTGTAATACAACGGTATCGCACAGTAATACGTATGTGCATTACAACGTTTTTTTTTTTGTTTTTTGTATTTATTTTATTTATTATTTTCGAGCTGAGGGTAAGAAAATATAAGAATAATAGCAAAAACAGAATTTTGAAAATATTTTTTATTTTTAATTAAAAATATTTTTTAGGAGTTTTTAAGTTTTATCCATAAAGATGAGTTTTCTCTTGATCCTCTCCCTATATATATAGGGCAAGGTTAAAATGAAAACTCATTTAAGTTGTGAAAACCCGCGAAAACCCTATGTAACATCGTTTTTTTTTTTGTTACATGTAATATATGTTGTAACATTTAATACAAAACAACGAAACATAAAAAAAAATGTTTTGCTATTTTTTTACTAATTTTTATATATGTTTTCAGGATAGAGAAAAAGTTATATTTATATTTAAATTTTTTATTCACTTTAAATATGGACCACAAGATTTAAACATTAATTAAAAACATGTGGTTGAGAATGGGTTTCTAGAGTTTTTACAACTCAAGTGGGTTTTCATTTTATACTTAGCCTATACATATATTATCTTTGTAAAGAAAACCAAAAATTTAAAATAGGTCGGGTTTTTGGTTTTGAAAAGTAACGAATGTTACAATTATTATTATTTAATTCGTGTTGGTGATCTGTTAATTTAATAGTAGAAAATTATTTTTACTGTCTTATTAATATATATATTTATCATAAACTAAAATTAAAATGAAAGCAATTTCTAATTTCTTCACATTTTAGGTTTATAAATAGCCCCATTTACTGTTTAACTTAAATATAGGAATTCAAAAACACAAGGTTACAAAAGAAAGTAATAAAAATAAAAATGTATAACGATTGCTATATCCATGAAGCAGTATCCTTGTTTTTCATGTTACAGATTGCGACGATCCCTGTCGTTGTAGTCGATATAAAAACTAAAGGTGCCAAGGTGATGGCATAACTAATGACAACGCGGTAATAATGGCATACATCTTTTATCGTTGCGTGTTAATGTTCATGCATCACGGTAATGGCATATACTGATGCTGATTATATATTGTTGTTTGTTTAAAATTGTTGCGGGAGTTGAATTTAGGTGATAATGAGCGCTTGGAAAGAAGCATGTGAAGGGCCACCACCATGTTCTTTGTTGATACCCTCAGGGACTTATATGTCACTTTTTGTTCAGTTGACTGGTCCATGCAAGGGCCTAGTTGAGATCAATGAAAAATGAGCTACCATAAAGGCGCCGCCGGAGCTTGCGAAGTTCACAACAGAAAGCTGGATCTACATCAGGAGTGTTGATAAATTGACTATGACAGGTGGTACTTTTGATGGTCAAGGCCAAGAAACATGGAAGGGTACAAAATACCTAGAGTCTACAAAATGCCAAATACCAGTAGTAAGTGTTTCTTTGATGGAAATTAAAAAAAAAAAAAAAAACCCATCTTACACCGACGAGTTTGACAAATTAGCCTTAGTCATTCTTCTTAACAAAAACACACCAACTTTTTCATTTTTACATCAGAATATTTTTTCATTAAACTAGAAGTTTTAATGTGTCATAATACCCTTAGCGCAACGGATTCAATCTGTAGCGCCCGATTCACTTGAAGATCGAGATTTGCACCCTTGGTGCCAAGCATTGATTTTCTACGTTAATTTCACAAAGGTGGTGATGAATCTGGCGTAGGATATTGATTCACTTGTCAAACACTGGTTGATTGGAAATTTATATGAAAAAAAACAAGCGATTTCGTCAAACTCGTTGGTTATAAGATGGCGTTTTGATGATTTTCCAAATTTTGAAGTTTTAACATTCTAACCTTTCTCCATTACTTTTATAGAATATCAGATTTAATAACACAAGAAATTCATTGTTTAAAGACATAACATCTATCAATAGCAAAAACTTCCACATAGCAATAAGGTGGGGTTCCGAAAACAGTAGATTGGAAAATATTAACATTGATGCACCGGGAAACAGTGTTAATACAGACGGGATTCATATCGCAAATCTAAACGAACTAAACATCACGGACTCGCAAATCTAAATCGAAAAGATATAAAATCGTTTGTGATGTTTAGTTCGTTTAGATTTGCGATATGAATCTCATCTGTATTAACACTATTTCCCGGTGCATCAATGTTAATATTTTCCAATCTACTGTTTTCGAAACCCCACCTTATTGCTATGTGGAAGTTTTTGCTATGGATATGTTATGCCTTTAAACAATGAATTTCTCATGTTATTAAACATGAGATTCTATAAAAGTAACGGGGAAAGATTATAATGTTAAAACTTCATAAATCTACAAACTTTGGAAAATCATCAAAAACACCATCTTTTAGCCGATGAGTATGACGAAATCGTCTTGTTTTTTTTTTTATATAAATTTCCAATCAACCAGTGTTTGACAAGTGAATTAATCTCCTACGCCAGATTCGTCACCACATTTATGAAATTTACGTAGAAAATCAATGCTTGACACTAAAGGCTCCACCAAGTCACATCTCGATCTTCAAGTGAATCAAGCGCAATAGATTGAATCCATTGCGCCAAGGGTATTATGACACATTGAAACTTCTGGTTTAATGAAAAAAATATCTTAATGTAAAAATGAAAAAGTTGGTGTATTTTTGTTAAAAAGAATGACTAAGGCTAATTTGTCAAACTCATCGGTGTAAGATGTTTTTTTTTAGTTTCCATAAAAAAAACACTTACTATTGGTATTTGGCATTTTGTAGACTATGAGAATTTTGTACCATTCCATGTTTCTTGGCCTTGGCCATCAAAAGTACCAACTGTCATAGTCAATTTATCAACACCTCTGATGTAGATCCAGCTTTCTGTTGTGAACGTCGCAAGCTTCGGCGGTGCCTTTATGGTAGCTCATTTCTCATTGATTTCAACTAGACCCTTGCATGGACCAGTCAACTGAACAGCAAGTGACATATAAGTCTCTGGGGGTATCAACAAAGAACCTGGTGGTGGTCCTTCACATGCTTCTTTCCAAGCGCTCATTATCGACTAAATTCAACTCGCGCAACAATTTTAAACAAACAACAATATAAAATCAGCATCAGTATATGCAATTACCGTGATACATGAACATAAATACGTAACGATAAAAGATGTATGCCATTATTACCGCGATCTCATCAGTTATGCCATCACCCTTAGCACCTTTAGTTTTTATATCAACTACAACGGCATGGATCGTCGCAATCAGTAACATGACAAACAATAAGGATACTACTCCATGGATATAGCAATCGTTATACATATTTATTTTTATTACTTTCTTTTGTTACCTTGTGTTTTTTATTTCCAATATTTAAGTTGAACAGTAAATGAGGCTATTTACAAACCTAAAATGTGAAGAAATTAGAAATTCCTTTCATTTTAATTTTAGCTTATGATATATATAAATAAATATATATTAATAAGACAGTAAAAATAATTTCCTGCTATTAAATTAACAGCTCACTAACATGAATTAAATAATAATAATGTTCTTAACATCTTAGCATGCCCCTTAACTAAATTTACTTCGTTTAAATTAACAGCTCAGTAACACGAATTAAATAATCATAATAATAATGTTTTTAACATCATAGCATGTCCCTTAAACTAAATATACTTCGTTATGATGTATAGCTTGGAACAAAATAAGTTAAAGAAAAACCACTATGATAACTTGTTAATAGTTATTGAAGCAGATTATTTTGACTGTGCACGCTAATGATTGTCGGCCGAATTTAATCCTAGCTTGTTCAGGCCCAGATGGAGCCTATATTTCTAATTTCCACTTATGTAATAGAGTTACAACTTCCAATATATAAAAGGCCCACGAGATCTTGATGCAAATGGTGCTAAAACCCTAAAAACTATGTAATATTGTTCATTTTATGACATTGTTTTCATTTTATAAATTTAGTAATCAAGATAATGCTCCCTAAGACTATTGTAGGGATTTTGTCAATTGGAAAATATGTGGGATAACCAAGTGTGACTTTGCAAGAGAAAAACAAGCAAAAATCAAATAATTGTTAAATTGGTGGGTTGAAAGAGTAATTTGACTTAAGCATACGTATAATTTGTGGGAAGTATGATAAAATTGTATTTGATTGGTGTTAGAGGGAAAGTAAAGATTTGGACTATAGGCTGCAAGGTTTAAAGTTCAGATCCAATTCCAACTGATTTATTATTATATTATATTATTTTTTAAAATACTTGTTTATGATCATATTATGTTAATTGTTTTTTTATCACTTTTAATTATTTGATAAGTATACCTTTATCCATTTGAAAAGATACAACTACCGGTTAATAAACTAAAATAATATAACCGTTGGCAATTGTATATATACAACTTCCCTTTAACTATAAATTTATGGGCTTATTAAAATGTTATAATAAAATAAAACACATATAGTAAAAAATACCTGATGAAAAAAATGTATCATGTCCAGTCTCAAAACACTAATCTAGACATACCTTCTTCCCCATGAAGACCATTCTCAACAACATCCACATCGGAAGCCGCCACTGGTTCGGCAGCAATAGTAGTAGTGATGTCATTATTCAAAGGTTCTTCTTGTTTGTTGGCTGCAGTTTTCTCGGTGCAGGTTTTGAAGATGAAAAGGTTGCACCATTTTGCTCCATATTAATTACCTTAAGCAATAACAAATTACAATACATGACTGTATCCTTATTAAAATACCCCAAAAAAATGGGACAAGGCATGCTAATAGGCGACTTACAATAGATGCATGAGTTTATAAAATTCTTTAAACCCATGTGCCTGCATCATTTACAAACCAACAATCATTAATCAAATTCATGATCACCCAGCCCAACCTGAATCATTCGAAGCATTAGAGCAGCACATTCCAGGCCATACCAAAAATTTATATCCATTAATTGAAGTGAGTTACCACTGTTGATGAAAGAAATCAGAAAGTAACCTGGTCATGTTGTGTTAAGCATAAACAACTGAAAACCTCACTCGTGCTGGTCGGTAAAAGCTGAATATGTTTCCTCTCAACATCATGCTCAAGAATTGACCTTTGACCGCCAAGCTGGATTCTTAGAATCCAAAATTTTCTGGTATCAGAGTACCGGTCACAATATAAAAATTATAACCAAGGACAGCTCTGATATTCTCAAAATTTTCAGAAAGCGGACTGATTTAATTCAAGAACTTGACTTAAAAATTACACCAAAATGACCTGTTTAACAAAAAAACATATATACCATATCCTGAAAGTGACAAATAATCATGATCACAAATTTTAGCAACTGGAATTTTTTTAAAGAAAAAAAAAACAAGTTCAAACCGAACGCCTGACAACAACAAGAAGTTCGTTTATGTTCGTCAGTTTGATATAAGATTAAACACAAACAAAGATTTTATTTTTGTAAGCTTAACAAACGAGAGGCAGTGTTTGTTCAATTGTCCGTGAACGTTCCGTAATGTGTTCATTTAGGTTCATGCATTTACGTTCATTCATGTGTTGATTTAATGATTATAATTCTCAGATTAATATATGGTTGTTTGTGTTCGCTTACAAAATTAACGAACGAACACGAAAGAACATGAGCAAGTTCAATTCCTTAACGAACGAGCATGACAATGAACACGAAATTTTGTTCCGTAAGTGTTGGTAAACTGTCCATTTGTCCGACAAAAGCCTAATGAATGAACAAAAATAAGGTCTCATTCGGCTCGGTTCAGTTTGTTTATAGCCTTACATAAACAGCTAATTTGTAAACGACCATAATACTGACCTGATAAGCAACAAAATCTGCATAGAATCAATAAAAGATGTCAGCCAACATAAATCCCAACAAAGCTCCAACAAATGACCACTGTATCTACACGCAAAAGAACTCATTAAAAATAATGAAATACTCAAATAATAAAGGTTAGACAGCTCATTCAGTGAATCAAAAATAAAGTAAATAGTTGATAGAAAAAATATTTTTATAAATATGTCAAAAAAATAAATAAATAACAACAGTAGTATACATATATAAGTTAAACTATTAATGGTGATATTAATGCAAAAAAGAAAGAAAAGAAGTTAGAAGTTGCAGTTGACTTTTAAAGTTAAAAAAGACCAGACCGTAAACAAATGTGATTCCAAGGCTTAATGGAAATACTTGCATTCTTTTAATTCGTGAAGGTTTGTAATCCAACACCGGTGTTCAATACCCGTATAGAAGTTAAACCATTTTTACCCGTTACAGGGCTGAAATGCCGAATTATGAGAGTTTATGCTAAAAAAAAGTCTTACCAACGGACAAGAGGCCAGATTTTGGTCCATTCCTTAATATCAGAAAATGTCTTCACTTCTGTTACCATCTGATTTAACATAACAAAATTAAGCATTATAAACAAAACCTAAAGGTGATAATAAGATCCAAAGTAATTAATAAAATATAGAAAATGAGTCCTAAGTAATATTTACCAACGCTAGTTACTTCAAATGACCCCAACCAACCAAAGCTCCTTCCTGACCATTTAATGTGTTAATTTCAAAACGATTAACAATCACCCAACTAAATAAATAAACAAACAATTACTTTGCAATAATAAGAAAAAAAGGAAAAATTGAAGAGAATATTCTGGTTCAAGAATAGAAAACGAAATTTGGATATTATGAACAAAATTCGTAGAAAAATCGATGGAAGGAAAGATGATATACCTACCTCACATTCGATAGGATAGATCTGGCATTCAAAAACCAACCATATAACTGATGGTTATCAGTTTGTTTTATCACTCAAAAGCAGCCAATAGGCTATGGGTGTATTTGGGATTCCTTATTTAAGGTAAAGACAAGTTGAAAAGTTCTTATTGCCTTACAAGGAGTTCTCAAAAAATGTTTGGATAATTTAAGACAATAAGTTGTTTTTAAAATGTGTTTTGTTTAACTTATTTATGTAAAATGACCAAAAATGACATTTTTGTATAAGTGAATAAGTTGGGTGGAATGGAACTTGGAAGGGTGTAATGGGTATTCTAATTCTATAAGAAGATAAGTTAGCAAACTCCAACTTATTGAAAACCCTTATTTTGGTTTTGTTGATAAGAAGATATGAAAAAGGCCTTATGTGTTCCAAATACTTTATTAACACAAAAAAGACTTATTCAACCATCATAAGTCATAAGGAGAGGAAAATAAGGAATCCCAAACACCCTATATATATATATATAAATACATAAACAAACAAAGCAACAAACATAAAAGGAGGAAACTAAAAATAAGCAAACTGACTCGTTCGGTAAACTAACAACTTGCGAGTTTTTCGTGGATGATTTTTACAAAACGTAAGAATAGCATGATCTGATTAATTTTCATGCAATTAAATTTTTGGACACACTAAATATGCAATTAAGAATGGTTTAAAAGGGGAAATATGCAATTGTCCTTAAAAAAATCTCGTCAGAAGCCTGAAAATCCTATTGGCCCGACAATGTTTTAAGAAAAAGAATACTGACCCGACAAATCACAAAATCTTGTTGGTTTATCAAATAGAATTTTTGGTTCTTTCTGGAAAAACCAAACGATTTAGGCTTGGGCGTCAACTCATCCTTTAATGACGGTTATCACCAGTTTTATCTTAAATATAATGAAAGAATTTTACTTAACCACGTTTAATAACCTCTGCGATATGTAGTCGTCCTGGTGGCAAAAAAAAAAAAATTCCCACAAGTCTTTTATATGAATATGTGACGTGACATCCCAAACTATGTTAAATTCAAGTTACATACATATAACAATAACTAAATTTAACATTTTGCTCGTCCAGGTGGCCAAGGTCAAATTTTGACTCTGCTATTTGTTTATTTTATTTTTAACCAATGTTTTCATAACCGGATAGGACAGTGAACCGGATGAGCAACCGGTTGACCGGTTCAATCGGTTGGACCAGCCGAACAACCTTTGTTCCAAAAATGATGGTTAAGGCTAAAAAAGGAATTTTCAAAAAAAAATATATATTTTTTCCCAAAGTAAACCGTTTCATTCGGTCCGATTTCCCGGTCAGACCAGTGAACCGGTTCAATCGGTCTGGTTTCCCGGTCGGACTGGTGAAACGGTTCAAACCGGCCAGTTTTCTAGTAATCGAACGAACTACATAGAACCAGATCGATCGGTGGACTGAATCCCAGTCGGACCATTCCGACCGACCAGTCCAATCCCGTCTCAACTTGGGATGAGATTGATACCGTACCGGTTGCAACCGGTCCCTATCCCGAAAATCCAAAATTTTTGGTACCGGTACTGGTACCAAAGGTAAAAATTTCGGGAAATACGGGTATCAGTACCGGTCCCGATAGAGAAACTTAAAACTTTGGCACCGATGGTACCAAATTGGTACCGATTTCAGTACTGGTACCAACCGGTACTAGGGTCGAATTTGCTCATCCCTAGTCTCAACAACAATATTTCTGAAAACTCATAATCTACTTAGGGATGGCAAAAAAACCCGAGCCCAACAGGTATACCCAAAACCAGAAACAAATGAGACGGGTGTACCCGAAACTCGATGGGTATGGCCCGGGTATGGGATTAGGATTTAAAAATTTTCGCATGTACGGGCCAGGTATGGGATTAGATGATACCCGCCCGATTACCAAAAAACACATACCCGTTCACCCGAACCATATACCTGAATCATATACCAGAAAATTTCTTTGTATTTCGTAGGTTGTGAGGCATATATATTAAAAATTATATAAAAATTATAATTATATTATTTATTGTCACGCTTATATATATGGAATGCACTATATTTAAATTTGTAATAATTGTTGTATGAATAAAAAGTATAAAATAATTATGATGATAAAAAAATGTACTGTTTCTGATATTCTATCAAGTGGTTTTATGATCTAGTGGTTAGTGCATATGAGTATGAATCATAAGACCCGTGTTCGAACTCGGGTCAACATGTTTTTTTGTGTTTTAATCTTTAAAAATCATAACTCTTTTATATTATTAACCATTTAAATTGATAAAATTATTATAAATTATTTTAAATAAAATAAAATTATTTTAAATAAAATAAAATTAATTATAAATTATATTTTATCATTTTTCATCCAAAAGACCAACTTTTTCATATGCAATTAATATTATGTTATTTATCCGTTTCGTTAATATCATTAAATACGCTAACGTAGTTGTTTTCGAGAAAAAATTAGACCAACAAAATCCATGTTCCTTAAATATAAAATTCTCATAATAATAATAAATTAGTTATTAAATACTATTAAAATAATATTAAATTGTAAAATTTCAGTTAAAAATTAGAATAATATTATAATACAAAATACCTTAAAATAATATAAATATACATTAAATAATGCATAATTCATAAAACTAAATCATTTAAGTTTTTAATCTCATTAGTTAGTCCTTAATTTTGTGTTTTTAATTATAGTTCGTGAGGTTTGATCGTTTCGATTCCTTTGGCGCGCTTTCAGATTTTATTTCTCGTTTAATCTTCAATTTCAAAGGTGAGTTTCTCATACTCCCTTTTTAACGCTTTCATATTTTCAGGGTAGCATCCTATCAACTCAAATCGTTTACATATTCGTTTACAAAAACTACAATTCGTAACATGAACTTGATTACTTGCTCAAAACTTACTTGCACGTGGTATCCTTAATAAGTATGATCATACGCCCCCTTGGCACTCATGACCATTTTGTTATGAGTCAAAAAGAGACCGCCGATTCGAGTATGTTGGTTCTTAGCAACTGGAAAGGACCTTGCTTACTTGATTATCTGAGTATGTTGGTTGTTACCAACTGGAAAGGGCCTTACTTGCGCAATTATTACACTTGTCTCATAGAATTGTATGGTTTTTATGTATTTATATCAAAACTTGGTGTGAACTAACCAACTATTCATTTAGTTGACTTTATTTTATATATATGCTACAGGGACCATCATTAAAGGATGATATTCAGAGAAGACATTAGAACTTAGGGGGTGTTTGGTAGAGGGATTTGATTAGGGAGAAATGGAATTAGAAATATTTCTTTTGTTTGTTTTCCACTTTTCATTTCTATTTTTCTTTCTATTTCTCTAAAACTAGAGAATTCCATTTCTCTTTAAAACAAAGAGAAATCCATTTCTCAGCAGCCTCCTCATAGCATGTCACCACCTCGTCTCCGGCCACCACCTCGTCTCCGGCCGCCACCTCGTCTCCAAGTCTGCAACCGCCACCTCGTCTCCAAGTCTGCAACCACCACCCCGTCTCCGCCGTTCGCAGTGGTGAACACAGAGATGGTAACCGGTTGTAGGTTGCAGGTGGTACGGGTGAACGGAGATTAGGATTTCAAGTGGTGGTTCGTGGTAGGTTAGGGTTTTCAGATGGTCGGGTGATTGTGGTCGCAGGTGGGTGACAGTGGTGGTGGAAATCAGCGGTGGTCGCAGGTGGCTTCTGATTATCATCATCATCGCCACCACAACCACCACCACAAAATCTCCAAAGAGGCAGTGATGACAGATCTGAGCCTCCTTTTTCTATATCTTATGTTCCAAAAATTTGAATCTTTTTAATTTCTTGTGTACTGTGGTTGAAGAAGGGGATTTGGTGGCGGCAGCCGGTGGTGGTGGGCTGTGGTTGAAGAAAGGGCTGTGGTGGTGGTGCTGGTGGTATGGGGCTGTGGTGGTGGGGCTGTGGTGGTGGGGCTGGTGGTGGTGGGGCTGTGGTGGTGGGGCTGCGGTGGTGAGTGGTGTCAGGTTGGGTGGAGGTGGGGTTGGGTATGGTAGAGTTCTCTGTTTATTTTCTCGTGTACCAAACAAGAGAAATGATTCTCATTCTCCATACCAATTCTCTTTCTCTACAATTCCATTTCCATTTCTATTTTCTCTCCTTTAAATAAATGGACAAGCTGTTTAATTATTCTTATTTTTCTTGTATTTCTTTATTTTCAGACTTGTGTATTTGATGCTTTAATTAATTAATGACACTTAATAGTGTCACATGTGTTTTGAGCAATCTGTATGTCACGTTTAGGCGTTTCCGCTTAATCCTAGGTGTTGCATATTGGTATCAGAGCGTGACTATAAGATAGGACATTAGACGTAGTGTTCTAGTTAGTTATAGCTTATTTGTTAGGGTTGCATGATTAGAAATTATGTGGGCCTTACTTGATTTTTCAATGCACATGCTATTTATTATTATTTTATTGATTCATTTACACTTCATATTGTAACATCCGCGTTTTACAAATTAATAAATAAGATGAGCTTTATTTATTTGTCGTGTGTTGTTAATTAAATTGCTTAAATAATAATAAGATGAAAAGAAAAGATTAGGATTTTTCGTAGGCTATTGCATATGGGTTTAGAATGATTACGGGCCTAAGCCTACGGGCCTAGAGTATTTAAGGACATAAACCTTCCTAAAAGCCTAATCATCCTTATTTCATCATCTTCACCATCAGAGACACACACTTACACACCTCCTGCTCATACACACAAACATTCATTCCTTTCATTCATCAAAGATTTAAGAAGATTCGTTTAAGATTTCAAAGTAAACAAGATCTAATCCATCCTAATCCATAAGGTATGTGTTAAGATCAAAGTTTATCTTTCATTTTCGTCTTCATATTGTTCTTGTCTAAGATAATAATAAATGAACAAATGGATTTTTAAAAGTTAAACACAAAAGGAACCGAGCTGAATCAACTTGTTTCCATATTTATCTCTTTTCTTTGTTTAGTATAAATAGGGTTATGGTTATTTAGTTTTTAAGTTTTTGATTGAAGTTTAATAATAAAGAACTTTGTTCTTGGAACCTATGGTTCAGTTATCGGTTTTTGATTAACTAAAGTGTCATGAGCCATTTGAATGCTTCCGTTCCGGCATCAATTAGAATTTTCGTTCCTACAAAACCATTGGGTATTCTTTGGTGGTACAGGACTGCATGTTATGTTATTGAGTTAACTATTGGATCATATCGTTCCTAGTCTTGAGGACAAGACTGTTTCGAAAGGGGGAGTAATGATAGGAATCATGATCAAGTTATAGTTTAAATGTCATTTGTCTATTTTTGGAGGGGGTCAAGTGCAAGTTATAATTCTATAAATAGGTATTATTAGCTAATAGGGGGGGGGGGGAGTATGTTTATCTTTAAGATGGTAGCACCATGGCTCCTGCATATGCAGTGAGAGGGCTAGGCCTAGGAATCTCTTGTAATCTTTCTTAACATTTTAATTAATTCTATCGTTCAGTTCTTCATTTGCCTTATTCTATTATCTAATCTCAATTAACCACAATCATAATCTATCAAACCTTAATTTTAGCCCAAGTTTCATTTTTGTTATTTAACCGAACCGAACCGAACCGAAAATCAAAAAAACGAACCGATTAACTGAAAACCGATTGGTTAACTCGGTTGATTCTAATAACTGAACCCGATCGTGCACACCTTATGGACATAGTCTACATAACTTATAGAATACAGATTACATTTTCTTTTTTAATTTCATTTTTTTTATTATCTTATCTTTGGGTATATTCTAGGTGATGACGGTTTTATGCTCATACAAGATACTGATTAATTGATCCTTAAAGGAAGACGTTTGGAAATGTGAGTTTTAACTTTTAAAGCAATAATCTTTCGTAAGTAAGTAACTAACTATATGCTTTTATGTGTTTTCTAATATAGGGCCTAGGGAACTTACGGGTGCTGTGGATCTAATAAGCTACTATAAGGGTATGTTTGGTTGAAGGTAATGGAATAATGGGGGAATGGAATGGGAGAAGGAATGGAATGGACAAGGGAATGAAATAGATCATTACCATTCCATTTCCTTGTTTGATTAACTTATGGGAATGAAATAAATTATTAATTTTTATTGTATAAATGAAATAGAAATAATAAAAGTACTCATATCTCAAAATACTTTTTAATCCCCACCCCCCCCCCCAAAAAAAAAAAACCCTTACAATGGCGACTGTGGTAGCTCCAGCGACGAAAATGGTGGTGGCGGCGGTGGTGTCGACGGAGTTGGTGGTGGTGTCGATGGTAGTTGTTAGGTGGTGGTGGTGTTGAGAAAGTAGGGTGAAGGAGGAATGGAATGAAAAAAAAGAAGGGGGGTGGGAAAGAATGGTTTTGATGGAATGGGATTCCATATGTAATGGATGATTCCATTCCATTGAGCAACCAAACACCACTTTTTTCATTCCAACGTAATAAATCATTTCATTCCTACTGTCATTCATGCATACCAAAAGCTACCTAAGTTATTACCTCATTATGACTTCTTCCGCAATAAATCACTTCATGTGTCTATTTCAGATACACATGACCTGCATAATGTTGTTGGGGACTCAGAAATTAGAAAAGGTGAAGGGATGCTTTTGGATCAGCTTATTCAGAATACATCCTTTTCAAGGAACACAAATACACATCCTAAAGGAAGCATTTCAATTAAGGAAATCTGCTTCTGTTGACCTGCCAGTTGTAAGTGGTTGACCTATGTTTTGCCAACTTGTGAATTTTGTTATAATTGGCAATATAAAGTGGACTTAAGAGTTAAGGGCCATGTGGACTTTTTTAGTCGGAGAAGGGAGTTCCTACTATAGCTGGAAAATCTGGAAGTGAATCGAAGGATAAAGAGAAAAGGCAAAAAAAACACAAGGAAAGGGATAAAGAGCATAAGAAACATAAGCATCATCATGAAGATCGAAGTAAAGATAAAGGACAAGGAAAAAAAGAAGGATAAAAGCAGTCATCATGACAAGGTTAGCTTTACCCCTTCGTTTTTGGATGCATAACTAGGTTTGTAAACGAACCTAACGTTTAGTGAACCATTCCGCGGGAAGCTTGTTTATTTAATAAATGAACAAACATGAACAAAACTTTTTGTTCATTTAGTAAAATGAACCAACATGAGCACATACTCGTTGTTTATGTTCATGAACGTTAGTTTATGTTTGTTAGTAACTTTATTTAACTTTGTTCGGCAGTAAGTTCATTTATTTTATAAACGAATGAACAAGAACATAACTTTTTGTTCATTTAGTAGAAGTGTAAAGCGAACGAACATGAACACATATCTTGATTGTTCGTTTATGGTCGTCAGTAATTCTGTTTCAAGTTTGTTAATTTATGTGCTCATTTAAATTGTCAGGCCCATTACAACTTAGTGGGGTTTTATTAAATTAAAATATTTGAAGTTTTGTTTTGAAAGATTTGAAGTGGGAATTTGGTCATCTGCCATGGAGTTAGTATCACAATTATTTAAAACTAGGTATTTACCTGCGCGTTGCGCGGGGTGGTAAAGCATTGCAAAATGAGGTTGCTAGAGATGTTAAATATTCAACTTACTGTTATAATAATAGCACTTTTCTATGTCCATATCAACTTGCTGTTATAATCTTTGCATACATAAGAAGTCACAACATTCTTGTTAATTGTAAATAGTGCTAGGCTAGTTAGTATGTAACTATATAAGTGACTTATAAAAATGCATACAAAATCTAATCTTTACATATTTAACAAATCGTAACATGTTCACGGGAATTGGATATATTGCTAAGCCAGCAACATTACTGGTAACATGGCTGCTGGTCTTCACAAAGTTGATATATATATATTTTTTTGGCAGAGTTGATCCTGAGCTAGCGGAAACTTTGCGTTAGCATACTGACATCGCATTATGCGCTTTTAGGTAAGCCTAGGTAACCGAGTGATAGAAGGGATAAAATAGGACGGCCTAACGGTTTGAGTTATTGAGTTAATACACCTATATACATATAGGTACCAGTATGAACAAAGCACATAACACTTAACGAAACCTGTGCCTATCGCCTCACTTCAGTAATGCCTTCTAAATCTGTAACAGTTGCAAACAGCAACAATTAGTATTGAAATAACAAAGGAAAAAAAAATATTTGAATGTTAAGTTGAATTTACAAAAATGAATTTTATATAAAAATATAGAAATCCTTTATTTCTAGCCGGGTGTCCGGTCGGTATATCAATGTTCGAGCTGCTTATCTAAACAACCTATCTGCTTTATTGTCCAACTACTTATCTAAACAATTGATAAATGTCTTTGTGAACAGTTTTGAGAGTTCAGATATAGGAAAATGTTTATGCTTATGTGGTACACACACAACCATAACATAAAAGCCCTAAATTTGATGTTACTTCGAATTGAGAAATCAAACCTGCAATTTTGTAATTAACCATTCTCTGCGAAAAACAACTGAAAAGAATGGAGTTACAACCGAACTCCTATAGTCACTTGTAGTAGAATAAATGCAAAAAACAACCAAAGGAAAGCGGTGATGAAACCGATCTTAAAATCAACATACATAATCTCAATAACATCAAACATCATTACACAAACATTTAAGCAAGTCCTGTCGCTCAAAGAAAGTGAAAATATACAAAAACAACACTGGTACCTAAAACAAAAATCAACATGCAATTATAAAATAATAGACATACCTTGTAAGGATATCGATAGTCGCAGGAGAAGATAGGGTCGCCGAATGTCTAAAGTCTACCAATAAACTCCTAGCCCCGTCGAACCGGAGGTCTAACACATCAACAGTCACAATCGTCCCCTGGAACAGAAACATTAAGGATTATCGGAATCGCCGAAAACCGATATAGCCACCGTTACGGGACACAGGCACAAACCACAGCCAAAATCAATACCGGTATAGTGTCACCGGACATTTAGAGGCCACCGATAAAACCACTAAAGCCCACCATTACGGTTGTCTAACTCATAGACAGGCACAATCGTCACCGCGAATTGTAACCTGCGAGCACCATAGAGACAGCCGTCGCTTTAGACCATACCACACAACCGCCACCTAGGGTTCGGAAAAGGAACCCGGCGACAATCGACGTGAATAGAAATCAACGACCACCACAGAGACAGTCGTCGCTCAAGCAGACTACCACCACCCAACCGCTACCTTGGGTTCGGAAAACGAACCCGGCAACAATCGTGGTGAATCGTAATCTGTGACCACCACTGAGACAGCAGGCAGTCTTCATCGTGGTGACCAAAGGGATTACAGAGTGGAATAGCGATGCTACAAGGCAGTAATTAAAGTTTAGTAGAGGTTACAGTGCCTTCCATTGCAAATGGGATCGTGTTGGAAATTCGCAAGCCGAAAAAATTCGAAATCCAAACCGAATCCAAAACCCGATTAATCCGACCCGAATTCTTATTTGGATCCGAATATCCGAATAACTAATTCGGATTCGGATATTGATTCCCAAAAAATTCGGATATTTCGGGTTATTCGGATATCCAAACTATCTGAATAAATAACATGTGTTTTCATTAGTTTTATTTATAGTCCAGGCCTAATAGTAAATAACCCACTAAAATCTTCAATAACCCTAATCCCTAACCACCGCTCATTCATTTCAAAAAGTGACCAGCTTCTATATTTCTATTCCTTCTAAGTTCTAACCCTAAATCCACCGCTCTATCGTCCGCCGTCCTCAGTCCGCGTCCTCCATCCGCCATCTGCCATCTGCCATCCGCCACCAGTCCACCACGGCTCCATTGTTTCCTAATCGGTATGTTATTCGAGATATTAATTAATTCCATTTGTGTCTGAATGATTAATAAATTTTTCTTTCTGTTTATATGTTTGATTTTATGCATATTTCATATGTTTATGTGTAAATGTGTGTCATACTCTATATTTCATGTTTTGTTAGTATAGCTTGCAGATTTTAATATAGCTTGCAGATTTTAAACACATATACATAAGATTCAAGTATTTTATTAACTGTTTGTTGTCTTGTTGTTACAAATCCAGATTTTCTAGACATGTCTATAGAGGCTGATTCTAATACCAGCAATTTAAAATCGGAGTGTTCGAAGAAACCAAAGAACTATAAAGACAGATCAATTGTGTGGCTTCATTTCGTTATGTATAAAGATGAAAATGGAAATGCTAGGGCACGATGCAAATATTGTCCATCAAATTATGTTGATGATTCGAAAGCTGGTACCTCAAATATGAGAAATCATATCCCAAAATGTAAGGGTAATCCAGAAAATGATTCTTCCAAGCAGTCAAATCTTGCATTTAGTGAAGAGAAGGATGAGGAAACTGGTGATAATAAAGTTTGTTTACAATCCTTTAGGTTTGATCAGAAAAAAGTTAAGAGACAAATCGCAATAATGGTGATTGTTGATGAGCTGCCTTTCAAATTTGTTGAAAATGAGGGATTTAGAAGACTCATGAAGATATGTCAGCCAGCACTTGTTGTTCCATCTCGAAGCACAATTCGAAGGGAGTGTTATCAAATATTTCTTGAAGAAAAGGCTAAGCTTAAAGCTCAAATGAAAAGGTCAGCTAATAGAATTTGTTTGACGACTGATACATGGACATCTTTGCAAAGAATCAACTATATGTGCTTCACCGCACATTATGTTGATGAAAACTGGAATTTGCAAAAGAAACTGATCAACTTCTGTCCTATTTCCAGCCATCGAGGAAAGGATATTGGACGATCGGTTGAAAACTGTTTGATTGATTGGGAGTTGCAAAATGTTATGACTGTTACAGTCAACAATGCTTCTAGCAATGATGTTGCGGTTGAGTATTTAGTTGGAAAAATGATGAAATGGAATGATAAGTGTCTTATTAAAGGAAAATGGACACATGTGAGGTGTATTGCACATATAATGAATTTAGTTGTGCAAGATCGACTAAAGGAGGTAAGAGTCTCTGTTGATCGTATTAGGGCTGCTGTTCGGTGGGTTAGACAATCACCGGCGAGATTGAAAAGATTTAAGGAATTTTCTGTGTTGGAATGAGTTGAATGTGAAAAGTCTTTTAACTTTGGATGTTTCTACTCGTTGGAACTCTACTTATTTGATGTTGACTGTCACAAGTGAGCATAAAAGAGTATTTGAACGTTTTATAGAGGAGGACTTGGTGTTTTCTCGTGATCTTGAGGAGGGGCATGGGGTGCCAGATTTAAACGATTGGGGTAATGCAACAAGGTTGAGAAGTTTTCTTCGTCATTTTTATGAGCTCACTATTAGAGTTTCAGGTATTAATTATGATCTTATTTAACTTTTTAGTGTATATAAATATATATTCATTTGATCTATTATTTCATTTGATGATTTTGTGCTAATATCTTTTAGGTACAAAGTACATTACCTTAAACACATATTCGGACTCCATTAGTTATATAAATACAGTTTTGAAAAATTGTCATACAACAGAAGATGAGGAGTTGAAAAAGATGGCTGAGTCAATGACATTGAAATTTAATAAGTATTGGGGTGATATCAGGAAATTCAACCTGATGGTGTTTATTGCTTCTCTTTTTGATCCAAGGACAAAGTTGGGGTATCTTAACATCAATCTTCGAGGTATATATGGGAATGAGCTAGGGGATCAAGTTTATCAATTGTGTGAAGAAGCATTGTATAACTTATTCAACGAATATAAACGGATTCACTCGAATAATCATCCAACCAAGGCTTCATCCGCATCATCTAAGCCCATGAATGAGGGTACTTCAAGTGGTAAAGGTTTTGATTTTTTTGGCAATGTAGAGGATACATTTAGAGCACTAAGAGAGAGAAACACGGCTGAGGTAAAAAAAACAAATAATAGAATCAGGTGTGTCTGAAGATTCTAAGACTGAATTGGATAGGTATTTGAAAGATGAGATTGAAGGAGATAGTGTGTGGTTTGAAAGTGAAGATTTCACTGTTTTGGGTTGGTGGAAGAAGAGAAGTCCGGCATTTCCTGTTTTGTCATTGCCTGCTCGTGATATTTTAGCCATTCCTATTTCAACAGTGGCTTCTGAATCTGCATTTAGCACGGGAGGCAGAGTGCTTGACTCATTCAGGAGTTCTTTAACTCCTTAAATTGCTGAAGCTTTAATTTGTACTCAAGATTGGATTCGCTCAAGTGGTGTTACTCGCAACATGGAAGAAGACATTGATGATCTTGATAAATTTGAAGAAGGTTATTTACTCCTAATTGTTTATTATTAGTTATGAGTCATATTTTTATCATTCATATTTTATTATATTTAAAAGGTAACTCTTAATTTTCCATTATATTTTCTCGTGTCTTGTAGAGATGAGACTTCTATCGATTAAATAAAAGAGTTGGTGGCCTGTTTGGTGAAGTATGCAAAAGGTGCTCGTATAATTTTAGGGTCGACTTATGAGTTCACTTGCTAGTTTTTGTAAAATATTTGAATTTATCGTGTTAAATTTATGCAGATCTATGAAGGATAATGGAGAATGTTGATGTGCAGTGTGCTTTTTGGAACACAAAGGCTTTTTGTTTGAAGTTTGGCATTTGTCGTGCACTGTTTTAATTTTCTTATTTATGATGGATTTTATTTGGCTTTTGTATGAAGTTTCACCTATGTTCATGTACTGTTTTTATTTTTTGAATTGTGATGGATTTAGACTTTGGTCCTTTATTTTCTTTGCGATATTTTAGTTTGTATGCTTATTTTTTGTTTGTATGTGTTAAACAGGCTATTTCGGATAGTTTGGATTATCCGAACCCGATCCGAATCCGATCTGAACTAATTCGGATCGGATATGAAAGTTCCCAATTCGGATCGGATATGAAAGTTCCCAATTCGGATCGCATCTTGGATAAGTTTCTAAAATTTTCAAATCCGAACAATCCGAACCGAATAAACCAAATAACCCGTTATCCGATCCGATGAACACCCCTAGGATCGTGTCTGTAACAGATGATGACAAGGAGATTACAGGTGTGGCGGTGGTGTGAGTGGGATCAACAGATGGACTACCATAACTGGCTAGGCGCATGTTAGCTTCTATCGCCTAAAATGAACTGTGGCGTCAAAGATCTCTTTTATACTTTAGTATTAAAATGTTCTTAATTTACTTGTTATTTTGTTAGTGTTTGTTAAAAAGACTTTTTTTTGGGAAGACGGCTAACTCTCATAATCTTTAGATCTGTTTTTAAATCTAGGACAATGTTTTTATGAGACTAGAACTCTTAGCGTTATATCTTGATATCACCAGACTATAAACAATAGTTAAGAAAATGTGTTTTTGTATCTGTTAAATAGATAATAAAAAAAAATAATGAAATTAAGCATATATATTAGTGAAAGAAGTATACAACCCTAAAAAAAATATTGAAGTTAAAATGAACACATTAGGTTCATTAGCGATTAACAAACACCCACAAATGGTTCTTACATTGGACTAGCTGCACCAGGAGCCCGGATCACGGGAACGAGAAAACGAGGTGAGCTTTATTTGCGAGTAAGGAGATCTATGCTAAGTTTCAACATTCTAATCTGAAATTATTAAATGTTAAAACACATTTTTATCCACAGGGTATCAATTTTGGAGTAAAACAGACGAACAAGGCCATTTTCGATCAAACATATTTTGCCGGGAACATATAATAACGCTTGGGTCCAAGGTTTCATAGGATATTACAAAAACCCGACGACTATTACCGTCACATCAGGTCATCAATCGAAACATCCGTAAGAATATATAGTTAATATGATAAAAGCAATTAAAATAATTAATATATCTACTAAATTAAAATTATAGTCTTTTCTATTTATAAACCATTTTAAATGTATTATTTTCCCTCGTTTGTTGCTAGCAGGTTGTGATTGTTGGGAAAACGACCACCTAGCCACAAACGGTAAACAAAATTGCGGAATTAATCTTCGTTTGGCCAAACTTTTTCCCCACCCGAATGAACCAATGAGGATGCAAACAATTAGGGTATAATTTAAAAGTAAAAGTGACACAAAAATTTTAATGTGGAAAATCTCTCAAGGCGAGAGTAAAAACCACGGGACTATTAGAGCCGTTTCAAATCCACTATCACCAATAATGAACAATACAAAGTCTTCCCTAGGTAAAACTAAAGGCATACAATAATCATCATATACTTTAAACAATAATTACTTCAAGTATATGGAATCAAGACTACAAAAGAAACGAGTAAGAGGAATCACCAACGAAAGAATAAATCGATCTCTGACACGTCTCTTTATCTTCACAAAACACCAAAAAATTGGAACACCAAAAAACTTCTTTTGTCTTAAATCGGCTGAATGAAAGGGAGCACAAAATACTCCAAAAAAACTTGGACTTCTTAGTATGTGATGTCGGCTGGAATGAATGTCACAACCACAAAAAAAAATCCCTTTTAATATGTTTTGACGTTGCTTGTTGTCCACACAAAAGCCCACCAAGAAATCTTCAATTTTAGTGGTCATGGCCCAAGTAAAATAACCGACTTTGGTTCTGTCCATTTGGGAAGCAACATCTAATAAGTACACATATTTTATTTCCTTTTTTTTTTTCTTATTATTAATAAATAATAAATAAACCCATGTAGAGAGTATTAGTTGTTGGGTTTTCTCATGAACAAAAAAATACCCTAACAAATCTCCCCCTTTTTGTCTATGAGAAAGAACTCACAACCCGGCGAGTGAGCAACATATCTTCAGTTTCTCCCTTCCCACAGCTTTGGTCAACATATCGGAACAATTATCATCGGTGTGAACTTTATCAAGTTCAAACAACTTGTCTTCAATAGCATCTCTAATCCAATGATACCTTATATCAATATGTTTTGTTCTTCTATGATAATAAGGGGGTGTTTGGCTAAGCTTTTAAAATTGCTTTTTTGCTTATTTGCTTTTTGAAAAGCTAACAACTTTTGAAAAGCTTCAATTTGAAGCTTTTGGAGGAGCTTTGCCAAACACATTTGGCTTTTCAACAAGCAAACAAGCAAATAAGCAAGTTTTAAAAGCTCACCCAAACACCCCCATAGAATTCTTAGCAAGGTGAATAGCACTTTGATTATCATAAAGAACCACGTAGCGCTGTTGCATAAAGCCAAGCTCTTGCATAAATCTTTTCAACCACAATAATTCTTTGCATGCTTCTGTTGCTGTCATACATTCTGCCTCGGTAGTAGACAAAGCAACGCATTTTGCAGTCTTGACTGCCATGACACGGCTCCCCCTGCAAATAACATTAAATATCCAGAAGTGGATTTCATGTTGTCCTTATTTCCTGCCATATCAGAATCCGTGTAACCAACAAGCATCAGCTCCCCATTTCCAAATGTTATACCCAATTTGGAAGTACCTCGTAAATATCTAAGTATCCACTTAACTGCTTCCCAATGCTTCTTACCCGGATTTGACAAGAACCGACTAACAACACCTACTGCATGGGCAATATCAGGCCGTGTACATACCATTGCATACATCAAGCTTCCAACCGCTGATGCATATGGAACACCATCCATTTCTTCAATCTCTTTCTCAGAAGTAGGCAATCTTTTTCAGTTAACTTAAAGTTGAGAGTAAGATGTGTACTAACCACATTAACTTTAGACATCTTGAATCTGCTAAGCACCTTTTCAATGTATTGCTCTTGTGACATGTGCAACTTCTTTGAAGTTCCATCTCTAGTAATCCGAATGCCAAGAATATTCTTAGCTGGCCCCAAGTCTTTCATAGAAAACGACTTGCTTAACTCTTTCTTCAGCTGAACAATTCTTTCTACATTCTTGCCAACAATCAACATATCATCAACATAAAGCAATAAATTAATGAAATCATCATCACCAAACCTCTTAAAGAAAACACAGTGATCAGACGCAGTCTTTCGGTAGCCTTGCTTCCCCATAACTAACTCAAATTTCTTATACCACTGTCTTGGTGCTTGCTTTAACCCATAAAGACTTTTCTGAAGTTTACAAACATAATCTTCTTTAGCCTTAACCTGAAAACCTTCTGGTTGCTCCAAATAGATTTCTTTATCCAAATCACCGTGAAGGAATGCTGTCTTGACATCCATCTGCTCAACCTCAAGATCAAGACTAGCAGCTAAACCAAGAATCACTCTAATGGCACTCATCTTCACAACTGGAGAAAAAATCTCATCAAAATCAATACCCTTTATTTGACTAAACCCTTTGACCACTAATCTTGCCTTGTACCTACGCCGTGAGGTATATTCTTCAGCCTTCACTTTGTAGACCCACTTGTTTTTCAATGCTCTTTTGCCCTTAGGCAACTTCACCAACTCAAAGGCATTGTTCTCATACAGGGAATCCATCTCATCTTGCATGGCTTCAACCCACTCTCTTTTATGCTTATCTTCCATGGTGTAATACTCGGGCTCTCCCCCATCAGTGAGTAAGACGTACTCACTGGTAGAATAATGAGTAGAAGGTTGACGGTCTCTCGCAGACCGCCTGAGTGGGACAAATGTAGGCATATCTACTGGTAACTCGGGATGAATATCCACATCCAACTCTGCCTGCTCTTGATTATCAACATTTTCTGTACCAAGTTGTTCGTCATTTTGAATACCATCTTCGTGATGTGGCTCAGATTGCTGAGTAGGAATAGGATCTAAATCAATGAGATCATCAGTGTACTGAGGAACTACCTTTGTCTTCTCAATATCTTTCAAACTCTCGTCTTACACAAACACAACATCACGACTTCTTACAAGCTTCTTTGAAACCGGATCATATAGCCTGTATCCAAACTCATCTTGCCCATAACCAAGGAGTATACACTGTCTGGACTTCACATCTAGCTTTGATCTTTCATCTTTGGAATATGCACAAATGCTTTGCGTCCAAAGATCCGCAAATGACGATATGAAACATCTTTGCCACTCCAAACCCTGCCTGGAACATCATTATGCAAAGGAATACAAGGAGTAAGATTAATAACATGTACCGCTGTATTTAAAGCTTCACCCCAAAAAGAATTAGGCAACCATGCTTGTGAGAGCAAACACTTAAACCTTTCAACCAACGTTCTGTTCATCCGTTCTGCTAAACCATTCAACTGTGGTGTCTTTGGAGGTGGCCTTTGGTGTCGAATGTCCTTCTCTCTACAATAAGCGTTGAAAGGACCAATATATTCACCTCTATTGTCTGTTCGAATACACTTGAGCTTCTTCCCACTTTGTCTTTCAACTAAGGCATGAAACTGCTTAAACACATCAAACACTTGATCTTTAGACTTCAAAGTATAAACCCATACCTTCCTCGAATGATCATCAATAAATGTGACAAAATATAAGCAGCCCCCAAGTGTTCTAGTCTTCATAGGACCACATACATCCGAATGCACCAAGTTGAGTATACTTTCTTTTCTATGAGGCGGATGACTATGAAAAGAAACTCTCTTTTGCTTACCATTCATACAATGAGATCACTTCTTCAAATGAACATCTTTCACACCGGACAAGGCATCTTTCTTCAATAATATAGACATCCCTTTTTCACTCATATGAGCAAGTCTCTTATGCCACACATATCGGTTACATCAGAACTCGTCAACGAATGAACCAAGTCCCTGGAAATTTTTGGATGTGTCATATATAACTTTGAAGTTCATTTACCTCTTGCCACGATCAACGAACCACGAGTGAGTTTCCAAATTCCACCACCAAAGGTACTGTGGAAACCATCATCATCTACTGTGCCTGTGGAGATCAAATTAAGTCTAATATCTGGAACATGTTTCACATTGTGTAAAACCAAATCCATCCCAGTATCAAACTTCAAGCAAACATCCCCAACACCAACGATCTTTGATAGCCCATTATTACCCATCTTGACATTCCCAAAATCACCAAGAGTATAAGATGAATAAAAATCCCTTTGTGATGTCACATGACAAGTAGCACCACTGACAACAACCCAACTCGAATCATCACGTGCTATGTTCACCCTATCATAATCACAACAAATATGAAATTTTTCGGTGGCAGTGTTAGTTTTAGAAGTACCTTAATCACCGTCGTCTTTCTTGTGGTTGTTCTTTTTATTGTTGTAATTAGCCTTCTTGTTCTCCGTTTTCAATTGTCTGCAGAATTTTATTGTGTGCCCTTTTCTACCACAATGATAGCACTCAAATTCTTCAAACTTCCCTTCGGACTTACTGTGGTGCTTTGCTCTATTACTCGGACCTCTACTATGGCTTCTCCCCCTACTTTCGGTAACTAAGGCATCTGAATGTGAAGAGGAACCTTGTGACTTTCTTTTCATCTCTTCATTTATAAACTACCTTTAGCCAATTCCATAGTAATAATACCGTTTGCTGCGGAGTTGGACAACGATGTCCTAAAAGTCTCCCAAGAATCCGGTAACGTACCAAGAAGCCATAAACCTTGTATCTCGTCTTCAAACTTAATACTCATACCTGCAAGCTGATTAATAACACCCTGAAAAGCATTCAAATGATTAGTAACAGGCGCACCATCACGGTACTTTAAGTTTATCAACTGTTTAATTAGGAACAACTTATTGTTCCCGGTCTTCCGAGCATACAACTCTTCAAGCTTGGTCCAAAGAGTACGAGCATGAATATCCCCACTAATATGGTTCAAAGCATTATCATCAACCCACTGCCGAATATACCCACAAACCTTTTTATGCAAAATATTCCACTCTTCAACAGTTTTATCTTCAGGTTTATCGGTAGTGAACACAGGTAAATAATAATCCTTCACATAAAGAAGGTCTTCCATCTTGCCTTTCCAAACATGATAATTAGAACCATTCAAATTCACCACCCTACTTGTATTAGCTTCCATCGTTCAAACAAATCTTAACCCAAGAACAAGAGCCGAAGCTTTGATACCACTCTGTTGGGAAAAACGACCACTTAGACACGAACATTAAACAAAATTGCGGAATTAATCTTCGTTTGGCCAAACTTTTTCCCGATCCGAATGAACCAATGAGGATGCAAACAAATAGAGTATAATTTAAAAGTAAAAGTGACAAAAATTTTAGCGTAGAAAACCTCTAAAGGCGAGAGTAAAAATCACTGGACTATTAGAGCCGTTTCAAATCCACTATCACCAATAATGAACAATACAAAGTCTTCTCTAGCTAAAACTAGAGGTATACAATAATCATCATATACTTTAAACAATAATTACTTCAAGTATATGGAATCAAGACTACAAAAGAAACGAGTAAGAGGAATCACCAACGAGAGAATAAATCGATCTCTGGCACGTCTCTTTATCTTCACAAAACACCAAAAAATTGGAACACCAAAAAACTTCTTTTGTCTTAAATCGGCTGAATGAAAGGGAGCACAAAATACTCCAAAAAAACTTGGACTTCTTAGTATGTGATGTCGGCTGGAATGAATGTCACAACCACAAAAAAAAATCCCTATTAATATGTTTTGACGTTGCTTGTTGTCCCACACAAAAGCCCACCAAGAAATCTTCAATTTTAGTGGTCATGGCCCAAGTAAAATAACCGACTTCGGTTCTGTCCGTTTGGGAAGCGACATCTAATAAGTACACATATTTTATTTCCTTTTTTTTTCTTATTATTAATAAATAATAAATAAATCCATGTAGAGAGTATTAGTTGTTGGGTTTTCTCATGGGCAAAAAAATACCCCAATAGTGATATCGATGTTGCTAATCTTGTTTACAAGCCTCCTAGAGACAGCCCGACTTTATGGGAATTTGGATACCTTACCGCTCTGCGACAGAATTCTACATTCCTGATCCTGAACCAATATATGCCAACCAATTTCTTGCCAGTGATCCTAACAGGTGACTTTTATTGCAATATTGGATTTCCAAAAAGCAAAAAATGAAAGATAAAGGAACTAAAAATATGTTACATGATCCGTTTAGCCAATACGGATTATGGGAAAAATATGCTACACTATACCCGGATAGTGATTTGGTTTTCACGATAGGAAAAATGATTATTGGAAGGATTGGTTCTTTGCCCTGTAATACGGTATGCATATTGCATTGTAGCATATATTAAGTTTTTTGGATGGATGCATATATGGTATTGAACATATGTTTTCTTAACATTACAGGAAGAAAGAGGACAATACATATGAAAAGACAAAATGGAATATCAAGTTCAAGCTTAACAATGTGAACAAGCATGGAATGTAATAAGATTGGCTCTAGCATCATCACAACTTCACTAAGTACCGGATCCGCAGCTACTACTTTTAAGTCATTAATTAATCTATTAGACTAGATAATCTGATAAGAGTCTCGCATCGAACTATTTCACCAATACATTGACATGTAATTTAAGGTGCATAACTAATTTTTTCTCATGAATGGTTTAAACCCATAAAAAGAGTGTTTCTTAATACCTGGACTGATTGGCCTGCCTATAATTTTTTGAAATCATTTAATAGTTTTAGAACAATAAAAGAGGACTTCAATATAAAAAACATTTAGAGCAACAAACTAAATCTGCTACGCTGTGAAGCAGCGACTGGCACGTGCCATGTTGTGAATGATTCGAGATATTTTGAAAAAATTGTCACATGTCCATTTTGATAATTTAGAAAATCAATGCTAATTAGTCCATTTAGTAGATCAAAATGGTTGTTTAGGTGAATCTCCCTATTTAAAATCCTAAAGTGTGTTACAATTAGTTAAATAGCTTCCTTCAACTTGTAGTTTTGTTAAAATGTTGAGTTAATAAATGATTTTGAACAATATAGCTGTATCTGATTTTTAATATAATTAGTTCATGGGATTAATATCAACATTAGTATAATTCTAAGTTTCTAATACAAATAATTAGCTTTAACCAAATACAATTTAAAATATACATAGCATGTACACTACCCTCAACTGATATAAGGAATGTAACTGAATTTTGATAATCAGGTTCAAGTTAACAATCCGAACCGCGATTTGTGTGATTGTTTGTTAACCATATTGGGTTTGATTTGAATTCCGGTTTTAATTTTATGATAAATTTAGGTTCAGTTTGATCAGGTTTAGTTCGGTCCGGATGAAATTCGATACATAAAAAATCTTAGCATAAAATATTTATATTAGGTTTTGGTCTAATCCGAGACCAGCCCACCGCCCCACCCTATATTGACTTTGTATTCCATTTTGATTTTCCAGCAATTTCACGTTCTGTTTGGTCTGATTTTAACCCGACTCATGTACGCACACACATTTATATGTATGAAACTCAAGTTCAATTTGGAAAGTTTAAGATCGACTCGTTTAGGGTCATTTAAGTGTGAGCATAATCAAGATCGACAAATGAAGCTTGAGTTTATGACATGTCTTGAACACATTATATTAAACAATTGCTTACTTTTAACAAACATATATTCAAAAATAATTCCTTGAAACACACTATTAAGAAGAATAAAAATGTTATCTATACATACCATAAGAAAACAAAATATATCCTCTAAACTGTAATGATCAATATACATACCATAGGAAAACAAAATATATCCTCTAAATTGTAATGATCAATTTTATAATATTGAAGGAATGAAATGCATTATTTTAATAACTTTCGACCATCAAATGTTCCATTTTAAGCATATCACAACCACCCTCAGCATTTTAAATGTTAGTGGTTACAAAATAACCTAAAATTTGCTTTTTTTTCATTTTATCTATTATATATCTTTTCATTATTAATATTACAAAGATTATATTATATAGTATATTATTTGTGACAAGATATGAGAAAGCTTGAATAGCTTTGAGCCGGATCTAGATCATGATAACATCGTGTTGTTCATGCTGGATTATACGATTAGACGGAAGGATTACGTTTGTGTGTGTGTGTGTTTGTGTGTGTTCTGAGAGAATTTGAATAGAGTAACAGTGTAATACGATTAATCTCCAAAACTTGTGTGACAATCGTCAATTTCAGGTTAACTCCGTTAACTCAACTCCGTCAATTCAAACTTTAGATCACTGAATCTATAACGCACACCTCATTACATTTAAACTAGGGTTTAAATGACGCTTGACACTTACTACATGTGTAGTCTTTCGGGAATTGCACCGAAACGCAAACGAGTTGACGCAAACGATTGGTGAATAAACGAGAAACGTCAAAACAATAATTATGTGATAATTATGTGTTAGGATTATGTGTTATGTGATAACATGTTATATAATGTTAACTCAATGTGCAAAACTAAGTTAATTAAGCTAGAGATGTAACATTTGGAAGTTTAGGGACTAAAGTGTAACATGTTATTATTATATAATATTATCAAACCCTAGCTCCCTCTCTCACTTCTCCCAAACCGACGGCAGCCTCTAAACCCCCCCCCCCCTTGCGATCGGCTTCTATACACACACATACAATCAATTTTCAAGCTTTTCAATTGAAGATTAAGGTGCTAGGAAGGTATAAACGACTATCCTATGCATCCTCTATGTTTAATTTCGGTTTTAATGGGTTAATTATAAACCCTAGGTCTGATTTTTATATGTGATGGTGTTCATGTGTCTTGTTTTGATTGAAAGATGTATTGATTGTTGAATTGATAGCTAGTATTGGTGCTATTGCATGTTAATTGTTGTGTCTTTGAGTTTGAGATCAAATAAAACCCTAACCATGTGTGTATGGTGTAATTGATATGCATGGATAGTGGTTATAGTGTCTAGAATGTTATATGAATGATTTGTGGTCCATAGATAGTTAAATTGTTGAGTTTGGATGCAAACAGTTTCTGGACAGATTGTGTTGTTGATGTTCAATTGACTGTAACGGGGTGTAAATGTGAAAATTGGTTGAGATAATTGATACTAAAGTAAACTAGGTTGAGTCTAGTTTCTAAATAATATAAATTTGCAATTTTTGGACGTGTACAAGTTGACCTTTATGATTTTACAAAAACGTTGTGCAAAGCTGAGTTGTTAGACCTGCTGTTAGGTTGTTTTGTAAATGTTATATCTCATGAACTACGAGACCAATTGGGTTGGTTCCACTTCTGGAAGTTGACTTATTGAGTTAGGAACCTAACCCAAGTGGTCTTGCATTTATTGGATTTTTTGTTTAACAGGAATTTCAAATAACATTCTGTTGCGCATGAATTTGACTGTTATGAATTTGCTGTAATGATTTGATTATTGTGAGAAACCTATGTGGAATAAAAATATAATAAAATATGTTCTGGAAACCTAAGAAATATATGCTTTAGTGATGATTTTTGGTAAATTAATTGAGATGCTATGATCGGTGGAATAGTACAATCTTTCAAGTAGAATTTCTGTCTCGATGAAACTAGTTGCTGAATTTTGTGAAAGTTGCATAAAACAACGTGATTTCTAATTTATTATCGTGTTTTGACCAAATTGCCCTTGCGGGGAATAATTGCTAATTGATTGTCATGATTTGACCAAATTGCCCTCGTGGGGGATAATTGCTAGTTAATTGTTATGTGTGATCAAATTGCCCTTACGGGGAGTAATTGCTAGTGATGTACATTATTAATACATGACACGTAAATAATTGCTCACACACGTATCGTATCACAAATGTACTTGTTAAGGTCACACACGATTCACAAACGAAACACGAAACATGCTGTGTGCATATGTATTATGTGCCGGGTCTAGAGACTCGATAATATTCCGACACTTAGAAAAGTCTCTTTGTTGTTTTAGAACGCTAGAGAGAGTTTTTCTGTGACGCGCATCTTGGTGATTTATTTTGGGAATACTTCGCAAACAGTGAGTTCACTTACCCTTTTAAACTGTTTTCAAACGCTTTTCTCTTGGGGGAGATAACATACTCCGAAAATGCATTTAAGATTTTGTTAATATAGATTATATATCACTTGTAAAGACTAAGTGGCAAACGCGTTAACTAAAGTCCTTCATTCACATCGAACCGTTTAATATTGGATAATAGCGAGTCATTGTTGAGTAGTACTACTGGGTTTGACAAACCCCACCCAACGCTAAACTCGACTGGAGGTCGAGTGGGTGTAATCTTGGCTAAACACATACCATGGTCGGGATAGACCTGGTGGCAAGGCAAATGATAAACAGTCAGCTTCGGTGTCGAACACTTAGTAATACTTGTTTTATAGGCTAGCTACCTATAGATATATAATTGACATAACACTATCTGGTAACGCAAAACGCTGAACGCAAAACGCTGAACGCAAAACGCTGAACGCAAACGCTAACGCTTTATTTTATTTGAACTCGTGAACTCACCAACCCTTTGTTGACACTTTTAGTATGTTATTCTCAGGTAGCCGAGGCGGGCGCGCGGTATAGGATCATGCATGGTTTTGAACATTCTGATATGCAAACATGTTTTTAACTATTATTACTTGGGTTTTAAGTCGTCCTGCGTGACGCAACTTTTGTCTTTTGGTTTTTACGCTTCCGCACTTATTTTCATTTAAACGTTTTTATGGTTTGATTATAACTAATGATTCCGATCCTGTTAGTTCATTCCCTCTGACGGTAAAACTCCGTTAGTGGATTTTGAGGGTGTGACAGATTGGTATCAGAGCCATTGGTTATAGCGAACTAGAAGCTGCATGCATACTAGACTATAACCGCGACGACCCATTAGTTATAATGATACGCACTGCATATGTTTGTGTAGTCTTTGTAATCTTATCTCTTTACCTCTTTCACTCATACGCGCGCATACACGGCTTACTTGAAGGAATGTCGACGCCGCCATCATCATCATCATCCGATCCGATGACTCATGCTCACAGGAAAGAACCGCAGATACCTACCGCATCGCCACCCCGAGTAGTTCCGGAACTCGAAGCTCCCGCACCGAAGAGGTATCGCTTATCCGGAGGCATGTACGAAAACGAAGTTAGCTGGGATGGGTACCCTAATATGATCAGACGTATGGTCTATCGCGAACAAGTTCCCCCGCTACCCCACCCGAACCATCCTGCTTATCCCAACACCCTACCACCCATAACCGAACCTGTAGAGCGTGTGCTCGCAGCTGTCGTTTCTTGTTTGGAGCGTGATGTGGGTTACATGCGCTATACGAGAGCGAACGTTTCCGGACTGTTAAAAGATGGAACCGAAACTAAAGAGGAAATTTCCCGCATGACAGTGGCAATGAAGGAAATGCAAGAGGCTAGTGATCAACAGATGAAGATTATGAGAAAGATGCAAGCCGAGATGATAGACTTGCAAGAGCAACTCCAAGTAGCAAGGACCCGAACCGAGATAGCTTTAGAGCGCTGCGATGTCTTACAAATGCAAATTGCTCAGAACGCAGCCGAACCCGAGGCAGAGCCTGAGGCAGAACATGAGGCAGAGCCTGAGGCAGAGCCTGAAGAAGAACCGGAGGAAGAACCGGATGAGGAGGAGGCACACTCAG
The DNA here is from genome assembly GCF_021521415.1 of Bidens hawaiensis. Taxonomy (NCBI): domain Eukaryota; kingdom Viridiplantae; phylum Streptophyta; class Magnoliopsida; order Asterales; family Asteraceae; genus Bidens; species Bidens hawaiensis. Next base: position 1,177,006 of record NW_027491323.1, read on the forward strand.
AGGTGTCCTCAGATGATGACATCTAGACACGGTCGCGGTAATATCAACTTGACTGCAGCAGAACTCCAAACTCTGCTGAATGATCACGCGGCGGCCGCTCTAGCCACACATGTACAGAACCAAGCTGGAGGTCCAATTGGAACGTGTACCTTCAAGAATTACCTTGACTGCAAGCCCAGTTCGTTTAAGGGCACTGAGGGAGCTATAGACTTTCTGCGTTGGGCCGAGAAGGCCGAATCGGCGTTTGAGATGTGTAATTGTCCCCATGCCAGTAGAGTCAAATTTGCTGCTGGAACACTTGAAGATTCTGCCCTCACTTGGTGGAATTCAAACGTGCAGATCCTTGGATTGGAACTGGCTAACGCTATGAACTGGGAGGAGTTCAAGAACATGATGCGAGAAGAGTACTGTCCGAGAGAGGAGATTGCAAAGTTGGAGTCAGAGTTTTGGTCATTGAAGATGGTGGGTTCAGAAATCGAAGCCTACACTACCCGTTCTCACGAGTTAGCTGTGATGTGTCCACGGATGGTAGACCCGCCGAGTAAGAGGATTGAAATGTATATTGATGGGTTGACACCGCAAATTCAGGGCATGGTGACGTCTTCCAGACCAGCCACGATTCAACAAGCGATTCGGTTAGCTCACAAACTGACGGATCAAGCAGTGACCCAAGGTGCGCTACCACCTAGGGGTTCGAACACTAAAGCCCGTGACAACCCGAGCACTGACAACAACAACAACAACAGCAACCCGAGCAGCGGGAAGAGAAAGTTTGACAATACCAGATCCTCATCCTCGAATCCCCCACAGCAACAACAACACTACCGCAAGCCCGAATTCACTCGAAGCTTCAACAATCAGGGTCACAACAACAATAACAACGGTAACGGGCAGGTTTGAGCGGATATGCTGGGAAATATCCGAAGTGCAACAGGTGCAACTACCATCATGCTGGCCCGTGTGACCGTGTCAAGTGTCTGAGATGCGGAAAGATGGGTCACCAGGCAAAGGAATGTAGAGGGGACCTTGCGGCAAAGGGTGCTCCTAAACCACCCATGACAACCAAGGGATGTTTTGAGTGTGGACAAGAGGGACATTTTAAGAAGGACTGCCCTAAGCTGAAACAGAACGACAACAATGGAGGTAATGGAAGTGGCAGTGGTGGTGGAAACAATGGTAAAGGAAGAGCTTTTGTTATTGGGTCGGGTCAAGCCCGCAATGATCCGTACGTGGTGACTGGTAAGTTCCCTGTGAACGATTGTTTTGCTTCTGTATTGTTTGACACTAGAGCTGATAGGAGTTTGTGTCGAAAGCCTTTAGCCAACTCTTAGACTTAACCCCAACCCCGTTAGATGCTAAGTTTCCTGTTGAATTAGCTAACGGTAAGACTATAGTAACGACTCATGTACTTGCGGGATGTAAGTTAAAACTGTCATGTCATGTCTTTGATATCGACCTTATTCCTTTTACGCTTAGTAGTTTCGATGTCGTGGTCGGCATGGACTGGTTATCCGAGAACCGAGCGGAGATTATATGTCATGACAAGATAGTCCACATTACTACCCCTTCCGGCGAGATCGTTTCGATCCGAGGTGAGAGAAGCGGCATAACCACCAGCGTCATTACCCTCATGAAGGCGCAGAAGTATCTACGAAAGGGTCATCCGGCAATTTTGGCGCATATTGTTGAGAAACCCGCGGAGGAGAAGCGAATTGAAGATATACAGATTGTGCGAGATTTTCCGGAAGTTTTCCCGGAGGATTTGCCTGGACTCCCTCCTATTCGTCAAGTCGAATTCCAAATCGAGTTGACACCCGGTGCAGCACCCATAGCACGAGCCCCGTATCGGCTCGCACCGGCGGAGCTTCAGGAACTGTCCACTCAGTTGCAAGATTTGTTGGATAAGGGTTTTATCCGACCTAGCTTATCGCCATGGGGAGCCCCTGTCTTATTTGTCAGAAAGAAGGACGGGACTTTCCGAATGTGTATCGACTACCGGGAGTTGAACAAGGTGACGGTCAAGAACCGTTATCCTTTACCCCGAATTGATGATCTGTTTGACCAGCTTCAAGGATCGAGTTATTACTCGAAGATCGATCTGCGATCCGATTACCATCAGCTTAGAGTGCGCGAGGAAGATATTTCAAAGACGGCTTTCAGAACACGGTATGGTCACTTTGAGTTTTCGGTTATGCCTTTTGGTCTAACTAACGCACCAGCTGTATTTATGGATCTCATGAATCGAGTATGCAAGGCGTACCTCGACAAGTTTGTGATTGTTTTCATTGATGATATTCTCGTCTACTCCAAGGACAAGGCTGACCACGAGGAACACTTAAGGGTAATTATGGAATTATTGAAGAAGGAACAACTGTACGCAAAACTCTCGAAATGCGGATTTTGGCTTCGCGAGGTTCACTTTTTAGGACATGTGATTAATGAGAATGATATCCATGTCGATCCCGGCAAGGTAGAAGCCATCAAAAACTGGGAAGCACCTAAGACTCCGACTGAGGTGCGGCAATTCTTAGGACTGGCCGGCTACTACCGACGTTTTATCGAGGGATTTTCAAAGATTGCTCAACCCCTCACCGCTTTGACTCACAAAGGCACTAAGTACAATTGGGGTGACGCGCAAGAATCCGCTTTTCAACTGTTGAAAACCAAACTCTGTAGCGCCCCTATTCTAGCCCTACCCGAGGGAACGGAGAATTTTGAGGTACACTGTGACGCATCGATACAAGGTCTCGGTTGTGTGCTGATGCAACTCGAGAAGGTTATAGCTTATGCCTCTCGACAACTACGGGTTCACGAGAAGAACTACACGACCCATGATTTGGAACTCGGAGCTGTGGTGTTTGCCCTTAAGATATGGAGGCATTACTTGTACGGTACCAAGTTTACCATTTACACCGACCACAAGAGTCTCCAACATATCTACGATTAGAAGGAGCTGAACATGCGACAGCGTCGTTGGGTCGAGCTGCTTAAGGATTATGATTGTGCCATCAAGTACCACCCTGGCAAGGCCAATGTAGTGGCCGACGCCCTCAGCAGAAAAGAAACAGATAAACCCAGACGAGTGCGAGCATTGCAACTCACGATTCATACCAACTTACCCGATCAGATTCGCGAGGCGCAACTCGAAGCTTTGAAAGATGATAATCTTCCATCAGAACTCATGCGGGGCATGAACAAGCAACTTGAAACCAAATCGGAAGGGGTCTGATATTTTGAGAACCGGATTTGGGTTCCACGATACGGAGAGTTGAGAACTCTAGTGATGGACGAAGCACACAAGTCCCGATATTCTATCTACCCTGGCTCGGATAAGATGTACCATGACTTAAAGGCACTTTATTGGTGGCCGAACATGAAAGCCGACATTGCCACCTACGTGAGCAAATGCTTGACTTGTTCCCGAGTCAAAATAGAATACCAGAAACCATCTGGCCTACTACAACAACCGGAACTTCCAATGTGGAAATGGGAACACATTTCAATGGACTTCATCACGGGATTACCTAAGACACCGACGGGATGCAATACCATCTGGGTGATCGTTGACCGGTTGACTAAGTCGGCACACTTTTTAGCGATTAAGGAATCGGACAAAATGGAAAGACTGACTCGCGTCTACATGAAAGAAGTGGTGTCTAGACACGGAGTGCCTGTCTCAATCATTTCCGATCGAGATTCTCGTTTCACTTCGCACTTTTGGAAGTCACTACAAAGCGCACTAGGCACACGTCTTGATATGAGCACAGCATACCATCCTCAGACGGATGGGCAAAGTGAATGAACTATTCAGACCCCGGGGATATGTTGCGTGCATGCGTATTGGATTTCGGAAAAAGTTGGGAACCTCACTTACCTTTGGTAGAGTTTTCGTATAATAACAGCTACCACACAAGTATTAAAGCAGCACCGTTTGAAGCGTTGTACGGACGGAAGTGTCGATCACCTCTCTGCTGGGCAGAGGTGGGTGACAGCCAAATCACTGGTCCAGAACTGGTACTCGAAACTTCGGAAAAGATTGTTCAAATCCGAACCGCATGGCAGCAGCACGAGATCGCCAAAAGAGTTACGCCGACAAGCGCCGAAAACCTCTCGAATTTCAAGTGAACGATCGAGTGTTACTCAAAGTCTCACCTTGGAAAGGTGTGGTTCGCTTTGGAAAGCGAAACAAACTCAACCCACGATATGTTGGTCCTTACCGGATAACGGAACGCGTTGGTCCAGTGGCGTACCGGCTGGACTTACCAGCGGAACTCAGCATTGTACACAATGTTTTTCAAGTATCGAATTTAAAGAAATGCCTATCCGATGAAACTCAAGTAGTCCCTTTGGATGAACTGCAAGTTGATGAACAGTTACGCTTCATTGAAGAACTAGTTGAGGTTTTGGATTGGGAAACTAAAACGCTCAAGCACAGCAAAATTCCAATTGTTAAGGTTCGTTGGAACTCGAGACGTGGACCAGAGTTCACGTGGGAACGCGAGGATCAAATGATGAAAAAGTATCCTCACCTTTTTGAAGGGCTGACCAAACACAGAAAACCGCGAAACCCGGCAAACCGTCAGAAATTACCGGAGGTATGAATTAAATTTCGGGACGAAATTTCTTTCTACTAGGGGATGATATGACAAACTGAAAATTTTTCTTACTTTTTCAGACACTCATCACGACTTGACTCAAATTTTCGGGACGAAAATTCTTTAACATGGGAATGATGTGACAATCGTCAATTTCAGGTTAACTCCGTTAACTCCGTTAACTCAACTCCGTCAATTCAAACTTTAGATCACTGAATCTATAACGCACACCTCATTACATTTAAACTAGGGTTTAAATGACGCTTGACACTTACTACATGTGTAGTCTTTCGGGAATTGCACCGAAACGCAAACGAGTTGACGCAAACGATTGGTGAATAAACGAGAAACGTCAAAACAATAATTATGTGATAATTATGTGTTAGGCTTATGTGTTATGTGATAACATGTTATATAATGTTAACTCAATGTGCAAAACTAAGTTAATTAAGCTAGAGATGTAACATTTGGAAGTTTAGGGACTAAAGTGTAACATGTTATTATTATATAATATTATCAAACCCTAGCTCCCTCTCTCACTTCTCCCAAACCGACGGCAGCCTCTAAACCCCCCCCCCCTTGCGATCGGCTTCTATACACACACATACAATCAATTTTCAAGCTTTTCAATTGAAGATTAAGGTGCTAGGAAGGTATAAACGACTATCCTATGCATCCTCTATGTTTAATTTCGGTTTTAATGGGTTAATTATAAACCCTAGGTCTGATTTTTAAATGTGATGGTGTTCATGTGTCTTGTTTTGATTGAAAGATGTATTGATTGTTGAATTGATAGCTAGTATTGGTGCTATTGCATGTTAATTGTTGTGTCTTTGAGTTTGAGATCAAATAAAACCCTAACCATGTGTGTATGGTGTAATTGATATGCATGGATAGTGGTTATAGTGTTTAGAATGTTATATGAATGATTTGTGGTCCATAGATAGTTAAATTGTTGAGTTTGGATGCAAACAGTTTCTGGACAGATTGTGTTGTTGATGTTCAATTGACTGTAACGGGGTGTAAATGTGAAAATTGGTTGAGATAATTGATACTAAAGTAAACTAGGTTGAGTCTAGTTTCTAAATAATATAAATTTGCAATTTTTGGACGTGTACAAGTTGACCTTTATGATTTTACAAAAAAGGTTGTGCAAAGCTGAGTTGTTAGACCTGCTGTTAGGTTGTTTTGTAAATGTTATATCTCATGAACTACGAGACCAATTGGGTTGGTTCCACTTCTGGAAGTTGACTTATTGAGTTAGGAACCTAACCTAAGTGTTCTTGCATTTATTGGATTTTTTGTTTAACGGAAATTTCAAATAACATTCTGTTGCGCATGAATTTGACTGTTATGAGTTTGCTGTAATGATTTGATTATTGTGAGAAACCTATGTGGAATAAAAATATAATAAAATATGTTCTGGAAACCTAAGAAATATATGCTTTAGTGATGATTTTTGGTAAATTAATTGAGATGCTATGATCGGTGGAATAGTACAATCTTTCAAGTAGAATTTCTGTCTCAATGAAACTAGTTGCTGAATTTTGTGAAAGTTGCATGAAACAACGTGATTTCTAATTTATTATCGTGTTTTGACCAAATTGCCCTTGCGGGGAATAATTGCTAATTGATTGTCATGATTTGACCAAATTGCCCTCGTGGGGAATAATTGCTAGTTAATTGTTATGTGTGATCAAATTGCCCTTACGGGGAGTAATTGCTAGTGATGTACATTATTAATACATGACACGTAAATAATTGCTCACACACGTATCGTATCACAAAGGTACTTGTTAAGGTCACACACGATTCACAAACGAAATAAGAAACATGCTGTGTGCATAGGTATTATGTCCCGGGTCTAGAGACTCGATAATATTCCGACACTTAGAAAAGTCTCTTTGTTGTTTTAGAACGCTAGAGAGAGTTTTTCTGTGACACGCATCTTGGTGATTTATTTTGGGAATACTTCGCAAACAGTGAGTTCACTTACCCCTTTTAAACTGTTTTCAAACGCTTTTCTCTTGGGGGAGATAACATACTCCGAAAACGCATTTAAGATTTTGTTAATATAGATTATATATCACTTGTAAAGACTAAGTGGCAAACGCGTTAACTAAAGTCCTTCATTCACATCGAACCGTTTAATATTGGATAATAGCGAGTCATTGTTGAGTAGTACTACTGGGTTTGACAAACCCCACCCAACGCTAAACTCGACTGGAGGTCGAGTGGGTGTAATCTTGGCTAAACACATACCATGGTCGGGATAGACCTGGTGGCAAGGCAAATGATAAACAGTCAGCTTCGGTGTCGAACACTTAGTAATACTTGTTTTATAGGCTAGCTACCTATAGATATATAATTGACATAACACTATCTGGTAACGCAAAACGCTTAACGCAAAACGCTGAACGCAAAACGCTGAACGCAAACGCTAACGCTTTATTTTATTTGAACTCGTGAACTCACCAACCCTGTGTTGACACTTTTAGTATGTTATTCTTAGGTAGTCGAGGCGGGCGCGTGGTATAGGATCATGCATGGTTTTGAACATTCTGATATGCAAACATGTTTTTAACTATTATTACTTGGGTTTTAAGTCGTCATGCGTGATGCAACTTTTGTCTTTTGGTTTTTACGCTTCCGCACTTATTTTCATTTAAACGTTTTTATGGTTTGATTATAAATAATGATTCCGATCCTGTTAGTTCACTCCCTCTGACGGTAAAACTCCGTTAGTGGATTTTGAGGGTGTGACAACTTGTTACTTACTTTAGGATAATTACATGTATATATAGAGGATGACCACATTCGTTACATTAAAACAAGACAAATGAGACATTCATTCGTTATACATTATCATATGCGAATGGCCCCACATTCGTTATCTCATTCGTTAATCTAGGTTAACGAATGAGCTTACATTTATACGAATGTGATACATTCGTTACGGGGTAACGAATGTATCTTACATTAGAGCGAATAGGCTGTAATTATCAAAATGCCCTTACATTAATAAACTAATATAATAATAAGATAAAGACTGAGATGCTCGTTTGATGTATCAACAAACTCCCCCTCGTATCGAGCACTTTATACTTTATTTCTGGAACATCTTCGTCTTCCAGTCGTTGCAGCTATGGATCTTAAATGCATAACAGACACGAACAACGCGTTGAAATTGCATCGCCAGATCATAGTCGCTTACGTTAGCAAATCGGATCTGATTATGGAATAGTGCGTTGTTATCAGACTCCGATAAGTTAATGAGCCACATGAGATCAATAACACGTATGAACTTCGTGTTTAATCCCGAACCCAATACTATAACCGCTTCACCCGTCTTGTTATCATAGTACCACCTATTGAACGTGGTGAACAGACTTTGAGGGAAGAACTTCATCGGTGCCCTCTTCATCGTCTTCAGCGGCTTTACCTGCAATATCATCTTTCTCCAGTCCATGTGCGGATGTATCTCATCAATGTACTTATGAGTAGGTTTCTGAGGCTTGAAGAACTTGAAACCATAACGGGTTTCGTGCAAGAGATGATCATAGAACCACGAAGCCCATTGGTCTTTTCCCCGATTTACGAATGGTCGATTGGCTAAGGTTCTCAAGGCATTGTCAACACGTCATGTATACGCTTAAAGTAATAAATACCATGCTCCCACTTGACCACGTATACTTTTGATGTGTTGTAAAACACAAGTATTTTCCGCACGTTTTATCTACGTATTATATTATATTTTATATGTTTTAACTCGTTTTAGATAGGTTTTACATACATTTATTAATCTTGTAGGTTTTGGGTGAAAGAAAGAAAGAAACCGAGCTTTTGGAGTAGTTTACGAGCATTTTACGCATACGTTTTCAGTAAACGACTCAAGGCCCGACCCGTATGCATCATGGAGGCCCAAGTCCCTATTATATTATAACATAAAAAAAATTATTAAAAAAAACCCTAGAGGGCAGCAGGAGCTGCGATCGCAGCAGGAGCAAGGAAGAAAAGAAAGAAAAAAGTTTTGTGTGCTAGGGTTTGGAGCTTGTGGCGGCTAGGGAAGGAAGAACAAGCAAGAACCAAGCCTCGGGATCGATTATCATCAGATTTTACAGCAAGGAGCAGCCCCGGAAACATCCATATCCTTACATCTTTTTCATTATTCATACACTTTTAGTTTTTTGCTTAATTGTTAATTTGTTTTGCAATTGTGTTAGAGATTGAAGTGTTTATGATTATTGTTGATCGTTGGACAATTGTTAAGATGATTGGTATGAGTTTATTAATTGTTTTATTCAACGTTCATGGCTGTCCAATTAATATGCTAGGCTAATCTTGTTAGTTCTACCTAGGAATGATGATTCTTGTTAGTGTTTGATGAGCTTGTTGGATTGTTTGATTGATAGAATTGAATTGCTATTGTAAAGTTTGATTTAGACATGAAATAGGTTGTGTTTAGTGGCTGGAAATTTTGGTGATTCATTGCATAAACCCCGTGTGTTGATTGATTAGTTTTGTATTGATTGATCGGTACATTGTTTGATTCTAGACTTTGTGTTTAGGGTTTGTTTGCGGTAGGTACAACCGTAGGGTTTTGTTACATGACTAATTGGATTAAGTACAACGGTTAAACACCTTTTCTTGAGACCGAGAGGTGATAGGAAGTTAGGGTTGTCTCATTGCCTTTGCATCTAAAATAAGGATTGCGCGAGAGCGAGTTCGTTTCTTGTCAGGTTTAGGAGTTTTGAGCGACTAGTTGATCTATTTTGGTTTAAGTTGAATTGTTCCTCTATCCTTGGTTGTGTAGTATTCATTGCCATTAGGGTCGAGTGTTGGTGAGACTGAGAGGTGATCTAGCATTAGAACACGTTAGCAATTGTTTCCCGATTTGGTCGTTTTAGGCGATTTTGAGCAGTTTAGGCTTGTTGAGTGAGACCGAGAGGTAATCCAGTGAGTCCGAGCGATCCTTAGTCGAGTCATCTTTAGGGACCGGTGTCTATATATCATTCAATCCATTAGCTTGTTAGGCCTACAATTTGATTCAGACCTAGGTAGATGTTTTTCTCCATCTTAAGTCATCACAGTTAGTTTTCCGTTAAGTTTTCTATTTTTGGTAAGTTTTGTTAGTTAATCCAGTTAGTTCAGTTAAGTTAAAAGAAATCAAAATCAATCAATCAATCAATCAATCAATCAATCATACCCAGTAAAATCCCACCGACAGCAAAGCTATAAGTAGGGTCTGGGGAGGGTGGGATGTAGGCACACCGTACCTCTATCCAAAGGAATAAAGAGGTGGCTTCCAGAGAGACCCTCGGCTCTAAGTACATGTGTATGAAGCAAAATAAAGGAAATCAAAGTTTAACAGTTATATAAAAACTACTACTAATTATAATAATATTAATAATAAGATCACAGTTTAACAGCTATATAAAAGCTAATAATAATAATTATAATAATAATAATATATGTAAGGGAAATACCATTATGGTATGTGACCTAAATAAGTTAAGTCTAAGCCCTAAGGTATTCAATTCTCTCTAAAAATCCTTAACTTTAATTCTACTTCTCCACGAATTCCTATCCTCAACCATGTCCTCGGAGAGGTTTAGGTCTATCAAATCATGCCTAATCCTCTCATCCCAAGTCAATTTCGGTCGTCCTCTACCCCTCCTCCCCTCTATAGAAATCAAATATTATTTTAAGGTAGGTCTTGTCTAGGGTTAGTGATCTTTAGCGTTCTAACGTGTCCACGTGTTCGATACTCGGACTTCCTAAGTCTATACTACTTGCGATCGGTACACTTGCCGGTTGTGTGTGGTTTTAGTATTTTCGTTTTAATATTAAAGCTTAGTTGTGAGGGTCATTATTATAGGGTTACTAGACACACATCAACTTTAAGCTCAGAATCATACTGCCACGCAACCATATCACCTTTGACATCCTTCGAGCTCTTGTACTTCTTCATCTGGTATGCCGATGCTCGGACCTTCGCTTGCTTCACTTCTTCCTATTCGTTGTATCGAAGGGTCTCGATAATCTTGTTCATACATTTGACATCGTGTTCAAGCATACCATCAAAAACACGCTTTCTATTCTTTTCTTTTGTAGACAGGTGACTGGTCTCAGCTTCGTTGTTCCACTTGTCTCTTTCTTCTCTTAGACGTGTCTCTGCTGCTTCAAAGTGCTCAGTAGTGAAAAATGGAATACCTGAATCAGAAATGTTCGAAGCATACATGTCGGGATACTTCTCAGCAGTCACGTCTTCCACCTCTACTTCATCATACTCTAGAACATTCCTGCGTGGAATGCCAGGATTACTACTTTCCTCAAACTCAATATCAATGTCTACCGACTTTCCCAACTCATCCACCTCATCTCCATTTAGATCCAGAAGCATGGCAATTTGTTCTTTAGTAAGAGAATGGTCAACAAATTCACCCTCTTCGATCTCATCTGCGTTTACCATATTATGCACAATCCCGTCCATACCCACAAAAATAACCATATTAGCCACAATTGTGTTGATAGGCTTTGCTCTTGTGTAGTCCTTGTAAGAAATGATCTGCAAATTATTTCCTTCACCACTACCAACACCACTCGATCCAGCCTAATTACCCGCTGACGATGTGTTACTACCGCCTGGTTGCTGGTCACCAACACCACTATCATCAGGATCCTGATCGTCATTCTTCAATTTATTCAATTCATCTTCTTTGCATGTTAGTTGAAGAATGATCTCATCCTGCTTGTCGATTCTCTCCCCCTAAATAGCAACCCGGGCTTTTAACTCTCTGTGTTTCTTTCTGAATGTACAGAATATGCCTGAACATATTCCGCTGCTCTGCCCGCATCTGCTCTTGAAATAAACAATCTGATTGCATCTGTGTTTGTTGTAGATGTATCAGATTCAGCAAATTAAATAACTGGGCATTGGGAGACAAGTTGTAGAAGTTTGGGTGTACTAGTTGCATCGGACCCTGAGGACGATTGAAAGACATGAACGAGTGCTCTGGTCATGGCAACATAGTAGAACTTGCTGGTGAAGTAGCTTGTGATTGAGGGCTTGGCATGCGAGCAAGTTCGGTCTGTAAGACATCTCCAAAATAAGGATCGGACATTCCTGTCATCATCAAAGTCATTGCTGGAGGCACCGGAGATATAGGCATCAGAACCGGTGTCGGAGATATTGAATAACAAGAGGAGTAGAAACAGGAACAAATACAGGTGTACACGGTCTAACATTTGGCATAGGTGGTTGACTTGGAATCTCAACCCCAATTCCCGTATCACCCTCTGCCTCTTAGGCTTATCGGCATTCTCAACCATCGGTTCTTTCCCTTTATGCTTACGTTTCTCAGCATAAGTTAAACTAGTACTAGGACCCTGATGTAACACAAAGTGTACATCTTATTGCATCAAATAATCTTCATATTTATGATGAACTCCATGAAAATTCATTGTTTTAGGTATTTATTTGAGTTATTTGTAAATTTGCAGGTCCGGGCGCCCCGCCTCGACAAATAAAACATGAAAAGAGGGCGTTTCGGGGACAAAATACAGCAATCTGCCAGACATGCACGCCCATTCCAGCCCGTGCATGGGACCGTGCCACCTTGGAAACTCTCCAGTACAAGCCAGTGCAGGTTCTAATGCCGAGAAATTCAAAATAGCCAGCCCGTGCACGCCCGTGCCAAACCGTGCAAGCCCATGCCAGAACAGAGAAATCTGACTTTTTGGTCAGAATAAAACAAGAAGTTGACTTTCCAAATCGGTTCACAACCGTGCATGCCCGTGCACTTGCCCGTGCTAAACGTCCAGAATGCATAAATATACCTCCATTACCTACATTTCTAGTGTGGAGCCTTAGGGGAATTCTCTGAATTTGCTGGAAAATTATTGTGTGTGTGCTAGAGAGAATTCAAGGCTTCCATCTTGTGTGATCATCCTTTCAAGTAGCAATCATCATCCATCTTAGTTTGCAATCTTTTGCTCTTAATAATGCTTTGTAAGATTATTTTGATGTTGTTTGTTGTATCATGCCTTATGGGCTAATACTTTTGTTACTTAGATTATGTTGAAACTTTTGCTTATGTGATATCTATCTACGCATGATTTTGGCAAGTTGGTGTTCTTCAAGTTTATGACATGTTCTTGAATAGAGTTTAATGGTTGACTGCATGTTTTAATTCCTAGTCTTGCTAGTTTGATAGATGCCTTAACCATAATATGTTGGAAAACTTTATGTTGAGTATTTGTTTATGAACTTAGTTTGTGTATGCATACTTTGTTTATATCACTAAGTTAGGAATGACTAGTGGAAATTAACTTGATTATGAATTTTAACATGCATAAAACCTATCATTTGATATTGGAAAATTGTTTGGTGATAACATGATTCTTTTAGTTGGTTGATGTTTGCTAGAGATTAAGGCCATAATCCTTAGTTTATATTTTGCTAATTTAAAAGATTCATGTGTTTAACTAGTGTTCTTGAGCTTGTCTATTTTACATGATTTTAGGTGGTTAGTTTGTTGTTTTCATGCTAGCTTTTCTTTAATTATGAGATTAGGTAGTTTTGACAAACTTACTAATCTCTGGTTATTATCTTGAAAAACACCCATCATGATGCTTGTTGTTAGTGTTAGGTTGCCTTGATTGGAATTTGTATTGATGCTTGCTCATGATGTTTGCCATTATCATTGTCATTTTGTCACTAAGTTTAAGTGGATGCATAGTCTAAGGTTGTGTTTGTTTTTGCTTAAAACATCTGCAAGAGGCTTATGTCTGCGGGCGCGCTGAAATAAGCTTCTGAAGATTGTTTGTTTGTTTTTTAAAATAAGATTTGCAAACTGCTTTTATGGTCTTAAAAAAGAAGCTATTGTTTAACTTCTTCACACAACTTCACACTTCTTAACATCCTATCAACACCCAATGTGCAACACCACTACCCATCATGCGCCGCCACCACCACCACTGTCCACCACCACCCACCGTCCGCCACCACCACCACCACCCACCACCACCACCCACCGTCCGCCACCACCACTGTCTATCACCGCCACCACCCACCGTCCACTACCACCACCACCACCACCACCCACCATCACTATCATCCACCACCCACCACCACCGTCTAGCACCACCACCACCACCACCCACCCGTCGCCCACAACCATCGTCCACTACCATCACCCACCGTTCGCCACCACCACCCACCACCACCGTCTATCACCACCACCACCACCCACCACCATCCATCACCACCACCACCCACCCGTCGGCCACAACCGTCGTCACTACCACCAACCACCGTCCGCCACCACCACCCACCACCACTACCTACCATCCGCCACCAACACCGTTGACCACCCACCACCATCACCGTCCATCACCACCACCACCCACCGTCCGCCACCACCACCACCTACTATCCGCCACCAACACCGTCCACCACCCACCACCATCACCGTCCATCACCACCACCATCCACCGTCCGCCGTCCTCCACCAACTATTTTACTAGTCTACAGACGTTAAATGACTTCTATCTACCGGATATGTATGATAGGTAACTAATTTTCAGCTTATGTAGACGATACCCAGTTTATAAAACAAACAGTATTATATTTTTAGATTGCAGACCTTTAGACCACATCTTCAGTTGCAGACATGAATTCAGATTGCAGACAGTTTTTGTCTTAAAAAACAAACAGCACCTAAGTAGCTTTGTTTGGATAGATTGTTAGTTATATTTTATTTGCTTTGTTATTGTTGTATGCTAGTTTAGTGACTTGAGAAATTTTTTAGATTGTTTGTTTGGTTAAATTAATTACAAAGATTTAATATCAAAAGTATGCCGTGTCCATGGATTGACACTCGGTTCTCACCGATACTTGCTACAAACGATAGGTACACTTGCCTTTCGTGTGTGGTTTGGTTGGTGAAAACCATTTTTAAAACCCGATTTGTGTGAAACTTTTATTCAAATTTTATACATATATTCGCACACGTCAGACCCTGACCACCATCATTACCACCATCATCACCACCTGTACCACTATCACCACCCTCACGCTCTGAATCAGAATCATCATGAGCCCAGCGATCATGAGATGGTGCTTCGTAATCGATATTGGCAAGATGGCCAATCAATCGCTTGTACCGCAGCCGATCTTGAATGCTCTGGTTCCTATATGTACATAACAGTCTCATCATCTCCAAATTCATGTGATTCAACTTCATCAAATCAGCAAGATTTGTTGGATCTTTGAACAAAGTTGGTTGCAAATCGTTGTTGATTAACTATAGGAACCTCGGATACATTAAAAACTTGTGTTGGCTCATGCAATTTTCCTTTATATGATAGAAAACCAATTCAGAAAAATTGAATGGTTTGTTCAGCACTAACACGACAAAAGCCGATTGCAACATAACCTGGCATACATCGTATCCACCCTTCCTTCCTCCAAGGCAATGTATTAAAACATGTAACTAATACTTGTACTGCTCGCACAAGTTCGCCTTTTTGTACATAGATCGATCCAAATTCCTCTTATACCGTATCCTCCTAAACAACCCACGTATCAACCCCCTGTCAAACTCACAACGATCATCGATCGTATCATGAAATCCCAATACGCCCCTAATAACTCCAACATCCACAACTACCCTCTTGTCCTGAATATTAGCCTCAATCTGGTTTTCCTCTCATCAAAAGAGCAGTATTCCAGAAAGCACGGATAATACTTTGGTAAACCAAAGTATTGGTGGATATCGCTTGGTAGATCCTTGATCGTAGTAGCAAGTTGATAATTCCCCCAAATATGGGAGTACCCCCTCGAAGTTATCCTGCAAGAAAGAACATATGTTGTGTTTCTTGTCCCACGGTAATAAAACAGGAGCTTCTTCAGGTTCTTCCTCTTGCACTTGAGCCTAAACTTCTGGTTGTTGTTCCGGAACAATCTCTGGTTGTTGTTCAGGAGCAGGATTAGGCACATTCTCGTCAGCCATACTGTTAAAAATGACATACATTAGTTATTAAAATAATCAACAATAATATCTTCTGAGTTAACGAGTGACCATTCATTTTAGAATTAACTATACGAATGATCTCATTCGCACACATCAAGTTTTTGGCGCCGTTGCCGGGGACACGGTGTTTTACTTTTGAAAACGATACAAGTAATTGATTTACCTTGGTGATATTTTTGCTCTATGTTATTTTTGTCTATTTCATTTTTATTCATCTTTTTTTATTTTTATTTTAGTTGTATTTTAGTTAGTTTTCCGTGTCTTGTTTGTTTCCATTCTGCGTTTCTTTCGGGTGATGCATGTCCACCACACCCGGTCCTGATCTTGTTTCCCCCCTTTCTAAACATGAGCGACATCTTCGAGAAGGTTTGAGGAGGAGAGCATGCGCGATTGCCGAGGACTTTGAAAACGAAGTTGTAGAGGAGGACGCGAATCTCGAGGAAGAAGAGATGGCGGATCCAAACAATCAAGGTCGCATGGATGATTTCGCCACACCGTCCCTCGATGGCTATGGCAGCGGTGTTAGGGAGCCCGAGATTACCGTGAGTTTCGAGATCAAGTCGAGTATTATTCATATGGTTGAAAATTCCGTTTCTTTCCATGGCCTCTCGAACGAGGACCCTCACTCTCATGTTGCACATGTCCTTCGATTGTGTGCGACATTCAAAATTCAGGGGTGTACGGACGATGCCGTGAGACTCTGACTTTTTCCATTCTCACTTCGCGGGGCTGCCTTAGAGTGGTTAAAGGCACTCCCTTCCGGTTCCATCACCACTTGGAACCAATTGGTTGAGTAGTTTCTTCTTCAGTACTTCCCATCAGATAAAACTGCAAGAACTGGGCAAAAATCACTGGTTTTTGTGTTGATGATGACGAGTCACTTCATACTACATGGGAGAGGTTCAAGGGCTTGTTGAGAAAATGCCCTCATCACGGTTTGAGTCGCGGACTTTAGTGTCGTACGTTCTTTGATGCTTTATCCGGAGCACAAAAGCAGGCCGTTGATCAGGTTGTGGGAGGAGATGTACTCCTAATGAGGCGTTGGATGTCTTGGAGCGAGCTGCTAAGAAGAGTTTTGCATATAATCCGCCTCGTAGTATTCCTTCCATTAAGGGCGTTCTTCATGTCGATTCTAGTACCCTTGTTTCCGCTCAGTTAGAAGCCTTGACCAAAAGATTTGACCAGATGCAATCCGATCTGGCTAAGTCTAGCTCTCGTTGTGGGGTATGTGACGGGAAACACCAGACTAGTCAGTACCAGTAGGCAAGGGTGGTAGAGGATGTTGACTTAGTAGGCCGCCAAAACATTGCCTACAGCAACTCCTACAACCCAGGATGGAGAAATCACCCAAATGCCAGCTGGAAATATAATGGTGGCTCTCAAAATGTCACACCCGGCCCTAAACGGCGGAAACAGCCGGGTGTGCGCGCGAGTGGGAATTGATAATCAAGCACGGGTCATTGCAAACATTCAAATAAATTTTCCATTGCGCATGAAATGTCTAGTACAAAATACATTACATTGTTTAGAATTACATATAAAAACATCCACATATGAAAAACGTTGAAGATTTCCGCGCCATATCCCCTTACACGGCGGGAACAACCACGCGTGTGGAAGGGATAGAACTAAAATCTTCCAAAAACCATTTTTATAGATGTTCTGCGTGAAGTGCTCTATGTGTGACTCCTTGCGCTACTAATTATCACCTGAAAGACACGTAAAAACATTTGAATCAGTATAAACTGAGTGAGTTCACAAGTTTTGGTGACTTGATAAATCGTATTGCATCATATCCTTGATAAAACCATATTGAAACATATTTCTGATAACATCATTAAAACATATGCTTGATAAAGCCGTCCCGCGGTTTACGCGCGGACATTTCTGAAAACCGTGCTCGTCCATGCAAAGTGGCGCTGCCACTACGAGCGAAAATAATACCGTCCCGCGGGTTACGCGCGGACGTTGTGCTCGGAAAACTAGGCGCTCGTCCATGCAAAGAGGTGCGACCCCTACGAGCGGGTTTTACAACCAGTAGTACTACCCCATGACCATACTAGGCACTCATCTATGCAAAGAGGTGCGACCCCTACGAGCGGGTTGATCAAACACAGTAGTCCCTACCCTTAGAGTTCCATTGACGAAGTGATCACTTTCTAAATCTTGCGCACTCACATTGAAAACCAAAATAAACACCATGAACAGATAATCGTTTGCATTGCTTGTAAATATACCATGATAAAACATAATTTAAACACGTGTCCCTCGCCCCGAAAACAGTTTAAAAATAGTGAAAATAGGGGCTGTGAGACTCACCTGTGATTCTTGTTAAGTGATGGTTTAGAGAGAGATTAAACGAGATTCGGGTTTCCTGATGTTAGCCTCGAAATTGGAAGTCTAGAATATGTTTAAATAACAAGAAATATGTGTATTAAGACCAAGTAATCGAAGAATATATGGGCTGGTCAGAAAAGTAAATCTCAAGACTAAAGTTTCGGCTTACCTAGCGATGGAACTGGAAACGGATGCTTGGGAGATGGTTAGTGCAGAATTACAGGTTTAAGAGAGGAGTTTGGAGTGTGTTTCTTGTGGTTGTGATATTTTATTCAAGAATTGATACTTATTTATAGGCAAATTCAAGGGAACACAATCCCTTGATTTAGGGGATTGAAATCTTATTTATATTGGGTGTAATGATGACAAGGTATGGGGTTTATTATTATTTATTTTAGGGATGGGGGTGATGGTCCTAGGGAGTGGTTATAAAGATTCTGATGGTTTTGACAGTACATGCAGGACTGTGGTTGGTGAGAGTAGGTGCGGCTGACAGCTGACATTTCGTGTTACAGTATACTTTTCCTGGTACTGTCGTCAGTGTGCAGTCAAAAGGTAAAAATCTCTGAAACACGCAACTGGTTCTTTCTGGGCGGGGGTAATCCCCTTACATCTGAAGAATAGACTAAGTGTTTTGTGCGTGTAGCCTTGCGCGTATAGCCTTCTGCGTGAAGGCCATTTCTTTGAACGTTGTGGGTGCGTAACCTTCTCGTAGTCAGGGGCGTTGAGTTTCATTTGTAGATTCTCCATGAGGTCTTGGTATTTCAACATAGTGATCAGTTATGTTGAAGTCAATTCCATCTTGGAGCTTCAGACAAACTAGCTCTCAATGTTCCCGCCATGCGGGGAGGTTAGTTCCCTTTCCGCACGCGCACAAATGATTTGATTATTGAAGAGGTATGCACCCACCTTAGCATCAAGCGGGGCGGCTAACCCATTAGACAACCGACATGAAATTAAGTTATGAAAACACAAAACCTGTGCGCGTGGCGCACATAACATATGCCCGCGCGGATCCTAACATGGCGCGCATCGCATCCGCGCATGGCGCATATAACATATGCCCGCGCTGATCCTAACATGGCGCGCATCGCATCCGCGCATGGCGCATATAACATATGCCCGCGCTGATCCTAACATGGCGCGCATCGCATCCGCGCATGGCGCATATAACATATGCCCGCGCTGATAATGGCGCGCATAACATTCACAATCTCCTAATAATTAGGTTGGTTACTTGGTTTATGGGATTGGGAAATTACCGGGTGTCACATTCTCCCCCTGTTAGGAGAATTTCGTCCCGAAATTTAGGAGGTGTCGCTGGTAGGAGCTATTCTTTGAAAGAGGTATGGGTACTTTTTGCGCATTTGGTCTTCTCTTTCCCAAGTGAATTCAGGTCCACGCTTTGAGTTCCATTGAACCTTTACTAACTTGATTCGGCTTCTTCGCAACTTTTGTTCTTTCCAATCGGTTACTGCTATAGGCTCTTCCACGAAGTGTAGCTGTTTGTCGATATGAACCTCGTCCAATGGTAAAATTAACGTTTCATCAGATAAGCACTTCTTGAGGTTGGATACATGAAACGTGTCGTGAACTCCACTAAGTTCTGCGGGTAAATGGAGTTTATAAGCAACTGGACCGATCCTTTCCAGGATTTCAAATGGTCCGATGTATCGCGGATTTAACTTTCCTCGCTTGCCGAAACGGGGGACTCCTTTCCATGGAGAGACTTTCAAAAGTACTCTATCCCCTACTTGAAATTCCAACAGTTTTCTTCTCACATCTGCATAGCTTTTCTGTCTGTCGCGCGCTGCCTTAAAGCGATCCCGTATCTGGAAAATTTTGTCCGTCGTTTCTTGGATCAATTCCGGGCCAGTCATTTGCTTGTCACCCACTTCAGCCCAACACAGTGGGGACCTACACTTGCGCCCATACAAGGCTTCAAATGGCGCAGCCTTGAGGCTTGTGTGATAACTGTTATTGTATGAAAATTCAACCAATGGGAGATGAGTATCCCAGCTACCCCCGAAATCGATTGCGCACGCGCACAACATATCTTCTAATGTTTGAATGGTTCGCTCGCTTTGTCCATCCGTTTGGGGATGATAAGCCGTACTCATGTCAAGACGAGTACCTAAAGCCCCTTGTAACGATCTCCAAAATCTTGAGGTGAAACGACTATCTCTATCAGAAATGATGGATACCGGAACTCCGTGTTTTGAAACTACTTCTCGAATATACAATCGGGCTAACTTTTCCATCTTATCGGTTTCCTTGATCGGCAAGAAGTGTGCTGACTTAGTTAGCCGGTCTACAATAACCCAAATCGTGTTGTAACCCCAGGTGTCCTTGGCAGTTTGGTAATGAAGTCCATGGAGATTTGTTCCCACTTCCACATGGGAATTTCTGGCTGTTGAAGCAACCCCGACGGTTTCTGGTATTCAGCCTTCACCTTCGAACACGTCAGGCACTTACTGACATACGTCGCTATGTCGCCCTTAAGATTGGGCCACCAATACAGCGCTTTAACATCTTGGTACATCTTGTCTGCGCCAGGATGTACGGAATACCGCGTTTTGTGAGCTTCGTTTAACACTTGCTCGCGCAATCCTCCTTTGAGAGGGACCCATATGCGGTTAGCAAAATATCGAGTATCGTTCTCTTTGAGCTCCAAATTCTTAATCATACCCCCAAGGGATTCGTTCTTGACAAACTCTGATTTCAAGGCTTCTTGTTGAGCTTCTCGGATGCGGGTAGTGAGGTCTGCGCGAATGGTCAATCTTAGAGCCTTAACTCGTAGCGTCTTTGCTCGCTCTTTCCTACTTAAAGCGTCTGCTACCACATTCGCCTTTCCAGGATGATACTTTATTTCACAATCATAATCATTCAATAATTCTACCCATCTTCGTTGCCTCATGTTTAAATCCTTTTGATCAAATATATGCTGAAGGCTCTTGTGATCCGTAAAAATTAAACACTTTGTACCATAAAGATAATGGCGCCAAATCTTTAGCGCGAAAACAACTGCTCCAAGTTCCAGATCATGCGTTGTATAATTCCTTTCATTGACCTTGAGTTGACGAGAGGCATACGCTATGACTTTGTTTCTCTGCATAAGGACACATCCGAGTCCTTGATGTGAAGCGTCGCAGTAGACGACGATGTCGTCCGTCCCCTCGGGTAGCGACAAAATTGGCGCACTACATAACTTTTGCTTTAACATTTGAAACGCTGCTTCCTGGTTTTCGCCCCAATCAAACTTCTTATCTTTCTGAGTTAGCGCAGTCAGAGGTAAAGCTATCTTGGAGAAGTTCTCAATGAAACGTCGATAGTAGCCAGCTAGTCCTAGGAATTGCCTCACCTCAGTTGGTGTTTTTGGCGTTTCCCAATTCTCGATGGCTTTGACCTTGGAAGGATCGACGTGTATTCCTTTCTCGTTTATAACGTGACCGAGAAAGTGAACCTCTCTAATCCAAAACTCACATTTAGAAAACTTTGCATACAACTTTTCTTCCTTCAGCAACCCCAAAATTAATCTCAGATGTTGTTCATGCTCAGCTCTGGTTCGGGAGTAAACCAGAATATCATCTATAAATACAATCACAAACTTATCCAAGTATGGCTTGCACACACGGTTCATCAGATCCATGAATACAGCCGGCGCATTAGTTAGCCCGAAGGGCATCACTAAGAACTCATAATGGCCGTATCTAGTTCGGAAGGCTGTCTTCGGCACGTCTTCCTCATGGACCCTAAGTTGGTGGTAACCTGACCGTAGATCTATCTTCGAGTAATAACTGGATCCCTGCAACTGATCAAATAAGTCGTCAATCCTTGGTAAGGGGTACCGATTCTTGACTGTCAGCTTGTTCAGTTCCCTGTAGTCAATACACATTCTAAATGAACCATCCTTTTTCACGAAAAGCACTGGAGCTCCCCAGGGTGAAAAGCTTGGGCGTATGAAGCCCTTATCCAATAGTTCCTGCAACTGATTGGATAGCTCTTGCATCTCGGATGGAGCTAGTCGATAGGGTGCTCGAGCTACTGGTGCAGCTCCTGGAACCAAGTCGATTCGAAACTCGACTTGTCGCGGTGGCGCTAATCCGGGCAGATCTTCAGGGAAAACTTTCGGGAATTCGCGCACCACTGGTAAGTCTTCAATCTTTCGTTCATCTCCTTTCTTCTCTACTACGTGCGCCAGGAAGGCGTAGCATCCTTTCCTCAGGCACTTGCGCGCCTTTAGACACGAAATGAGTTTTATCGCAACTCCACTTCTTTCCCCTTGAATTACTAAGGTTTCCCCGCTCAACAGTGGGATCCGAACCTGCTTCTCATGGCAAATAATTTCAGCGTGGTTCTCGACTAACCAATCCATGCCTACCACAATGTCAAAACTTCCCAAATCTATTGGCAATAAGTTAATATTGAATCCGTGACCTCCCATGACCAATACACATTGCTCAGTCCTCTCGTTCGCGCGTATCTGCCTATCATTGGCTAGTTCTATAGTATAAGGCGTGTCTAGCCTACTGGTTGCTAGGCCTAGGGAGTTTTTAAACTCAGTGGATATGAAACTTAGGTCAGCGCCAATATCAAATAGGACAGATGCAAAATGGTCGTTAAGTAGAAACGTACCGGTTACCACATTCGGTTCTTCTTTTGCTTCGCCCGCGCTGATCACAAAGGCTCTCCCGCGAGCTTGGTTTCTCTTTTGCGGGCAATCCCGACTGAAATGTCCTGGCTTCCCGCATGCGTAGCAGTTGTCGTTTGCTCCAGCTTCCTTATGGCAGTTTATCGCCTTGTGCCCTGGTCTGCTACATTTGGCGCATACGATGCTTGCGCATTCACCCTCGTGGTGATACTTGCATCTGCTGCACCATGGGCGAGGCCCATTGTACCCTTTTCGTGATGGCTCCAGGGCTTGTATCGCGTAAGCCCTTACGATCTCCTGTTTCTTGAATGGTGGTTGCTTGGAGTCGGACCCTCGGTGGTGAGAGTTCCATTTTCTCTTGGGGTCAGAGGTTCGCTGCTCGTTCCCGCGCGAGGTCAACATGCCCGCACGGACCGTATCTTTTGTAAGAGTGATGGCCCGCGCCACTGCCTCATCAAAGGTTGGAGGCGCTGCGGCATTGAGCGGAACTCTGATAACATGGGGTAACCCAAAGATATACCTCTCTATCTTTTTCTCCTCCGTGTTCGCCATATCCGGCACCATCTGGCAAAGTTCGTTGAATCGGTTGTTGTAGGCGTCGATATCAGTTCCTATCATGGTGTGGTTCCAAAATTCCTGCTGTAGACTCTGAATTTCGGCGCGAGAGCAGAACTTTTTCATCATCATTTCCTTCAGCTCCTCCCAGGTCTTGTGGAGAGCAACTTCTCGTCCCAATGTTTTCACTTGAAGCTTCCACCAAGACGAGGCCGCTTCTTGAAACATGCAGGTCGCGTAAAGGACCTTTTGATTTTCACTACACCCGCTAATGGAGAGAACTGTCTCCATTTTGTCGATCCAGTTGTAGAGCCCAATGGCCCCTTCGGTGCCCTTGAATGGCCAAGGCTTACAGGCCATAAATGTCTTATAGGAGCATCCTTTGTCCAAAGCTCCTGATTCGGGTTCTGGGGTTTCGGTCTCTTGACGACCCTGACTTGATTCGGCCTTGCTGGCCTCATGCGTTGCGATCGCCTGTGCGATTATTTCTGCGAGTTCCTCGGCTGTCATGGTAATTCCCTTGGCTCTGGTTGGAGGCATTCTCGTTTTTCTTAAAAGAGAACGAAAATATATCAAACTTAGCGCATGTACCCTGAGCACATAATGTTCTTATCCCTAGTGTTCACTAGACATTGTGTGACCCGTGTTCCTAAGTGTGTGTGTGGTTTTTCTTTTGAAAATATTTTCTTTGCAAAATATTTCATGCGATTCCCCTACGGTTATAGTCTAGGTTAAAACTTCTTTCCTAGTTTGCTATAACCAGTGCTCTGATACCAATCTGTCACACCCGGCCCTAAACGGCGGAAACAGCCGGGCGTGCGCGCGAGTGGGAATTGATAATCAAGCACGGGTCATTGCAAACATTCAAATAAATTTTCCATTGCGCATGAAATGTCTAGTACAAAATACATTACATTGTTTAGAATTACATATAAAAACATCCACATATGAAAAACGTTGAAGATTTCCGCGCCATATCCCCTTACACGGCGGGAACAACCACGCGTGTGGAAGGGATAGAACTAAAATCTTCCAAAAACCATTTTTATAGATGTTCTGCGTGAAGTGCTCTATGTGTGACTCCTTGCGCTACTAATTATCACCTGAAAGACACGTAAAAACATTTGAATCAGTATAAACTGAGTGAGTTCACAAGTTTTGGTGACTTGATAAATCGTATTGCATCATATCCTTGATAAAACCATATTGAAACATATTTCTGATAACATCATTAAAACATATGCTTGATAAAGCCGTCCCGCGGTTTACGCGCGGACATTTCTGAAAACCGTGCTCGTCCATGCAAAGTGGCGCTGCCACTACGAGCGAAAATAATACCGTCCCGCGGGTTACGCGCGGACGTTGTGCTCGGAAAACTAGGCGCTCGTCCATGCAAAGAGGTGCGACCCCTACGAGCGGGTTTTACAACCAGTAGTACTACCCCATGACCATACTAGGCACTCGTCTATGCAAAGAGGTGCGACCCCTACGAGCGGGTTGATCAAACACAGTAGTCCCTACCCTTAGAGTTCCATTGACGAAGTGATCACTTTCTAAATCTTGCGCACTCACATTGAAAACCAAAATAAACACCATGAACAGATAATCGTTTGCATTGCTTGTAAATATAACATGATAAAACATAATTTAAACACGTGTCCCTCGCCCCGAAAATAGTTTAAAAATAGTGAAAATAGGGGCTGTGAGACTCACCTGTGATTCTTGTTAAGTGATGGTTTAGAGAGAGATTAAACGAGATTCGGGTTTCCTGATGTTAGCCTCGAAATTGGAAGTCTAGAATATGTTTAAATAACAAGAAATATGTGTATTAAGACCAAGTAATCGAAGAATATATGGGCTGGTCAGAAAAGTAAATCTCAAGACTAAAGTTTCGGCTTACCTAGCGATGGAACTGGAAACGGATGCTTGGGAGATGGTTAGTGCAGAATTACAGGTTTAAGAGAGGAGTTTGGAGTGTGTTTCTTGTGGTTGTGATATTTTATTCAAGAATTGATACTTATTTATAGGCAAATTCAAGGGAACACAATCCCTTGATTTAGGGGATTGAAATCTTATTTATATTGGGTGTAATGATGACAAGGTATGGGGTTTATTATTATTTATTTTAGGGATGGGGGTGATGGTCCTAGGGAGTGGTTATAAAGATTCTGATGGTTTTGACAGTACATGCAGGACTGTGGTTGGTGAGAGTAGGTGCGGCTGACAGCTGACATTTCGTGTTACAGTATACTTTTCCTGGTACTGTCGTCAGTGTGCAGTCAAAAGGTAAAAATCTCTGAAACACGCAACTGGTTCTTTCTGGGCGGGGGTAATCCCCTTACATCTGAAGAATAGACTAAGTGTTTTGTGCGTGTAGCCTTGCGCGTATAGCCTTCTGCGTGAAGGCCATTTCTTTGAACGTTGTGGGTGCGTAACCTTCTCGTAGTCAGGGGCGTTGAGTTTCATTTGTAGATTCTCCATGAGGTCTTGGTATTTCAACATAGTGATCAGTTATGTTGAAGTCAATTCCATCTTGGAGCTTCAGACAAACTAGCTCTCAATGTTCCCGCCATGCGGGGAGGTTAGTTCCCTTTCCGCACGCGCACAAATGATTTGATTATTGAAGAGGTATGCACCCGCCTTAGCATCAAGCGGGGCGGCTAACCCATTAGACAACCGACATGAAATTAAGTTATGAAAACACAAAACCTGTGCGCGCGCACATAACATATGCCCGCGCGGATCCTAACATGGCGCGCATCGCATCCGCGCATGGCGCATATAACATATGCCCGCGCTGATCCTAACATGGCGCGCATCGCATCTGCGCATGGCGCATATAACATATGCCCGCGCTGATCCTAACATGGCGCGCATCGCATCCGCGCATGGCGCATATAACATATGCCCGCGCTGATAATGGCGCGCATAACATTCACAATCTCCTAATAATTAGGTTGGTTACTTGGTTTATGGGATTGGGAAATTACCGGGTGTCACACAAAATCAGAGTCAATCAAAAACCACTGGGCTTTGACCGAAATCCAAATTACCAGAATCAAACCCAGAACCAATATTACCAGCAAAACCCTCAGTTTCAGGGTTCCAGCAGTGGTGGTCACTCTAGTTGAGGGGGGGAATCTTTTGACCCAACTTTTAGCTATGACCGAGACCTCAAACAAACTGGCTGAACAGAGGAACCTGAAGATTGATGAGACTCTCCAGAGACACGATCTTGAGTTGAGGAATCAGAAAGCGACCATTCAGACCATCGAGAATCAGGTTGGACAGATTGCTCAGCTCCTCTCTACGAGACCACAGGGTAGCCTTCCGAGTAACACTGAGATTAAACCCGAATGCTGAGGCTAAGGCGATTATCCTGAGGAGTGATAGATCTACCATTCCTGTTGATGCGTCGGTTTCCACACCAAAACCGATTACCGATGAGATCGAGACTAACACTCCTGGTGAGGTGCACCCGAGGGTAACCCCAGAAAGTACCGCACAAACCAGTGAGCCAGTCAGGGCTTATGTTCCTCCCATTCCATACCCGGGCCGTTTGAAGAAGTAGAAGATGGAAGAGCAGTAGGGGAAATTCTTAGAGCTTTTTAAGAAGCTTCACATTAATCTTCCGTCTCTCGATGCTTTGAAAGAAATGCCTAAGTATGCTAAGTTTTTGAAGGAGGTTCTCTCGAACAAGAAGAAATTAGAAGAACTTTCTTGTGTGACTTTGAATGAGGAGTGTTCTGCGGTCCTTCAGAATAAATTGCCCAAAAAGATGACCGATCTGGGCAGTTTTACCATTCCATGCTTTAGCCGACCTAGGTGCTAGCATAAAATTGATGCCTTATTCTGTTCTTGCAAAGCTAGACCTAGGTGAGCCTAAGCCTACTCGCATGAGCATTCTGCTTGCCGACCGCTCAGTGAAATACCGAGAGGTATAGTTGAGAATATGCTTGTGAAGATAGAAAAATTTGTGTTTTTTGTCGACTTTGTGATATTGGACATGGATGAGGATAAAAATGTACTGCTCATCTTGGGTCGCCCTTTCCTAGCCACTGCTAGAGCTCTCATTGATGTCTGCACCGGCAGACTCACTCTTAGAGTTGGAGACGAGGAGGTGACCCTTGATATTGGGAGATCCATGCACCATCTGCATGATCATGATGACGTGCTCTACATTGATACCATCCATTCTTGCGTTTGTGAGCACATACAGGACACGTGTGAGGAGTACTCTTTGGATACTCAGTTGGGTGTTATAGAGGTTTCTGACTTAGTCAGTGGACCTCTATTTGAGGAGTTGGTCTGTGGTGTGGACCACGAGCCTCCTGAGTGTTCATAGAGGATTGAGGATGTTGATCGTGTTGCCGAGCCTAAGGCAAAACCTTCTGTTGTGGACCCAACATCTATCGAGCTTAAGGAACTCCCGTCCCATTTGGAGTATGCCTTTTTGGAGGATGGGTCTCGCCTTCCTGTTATCATTTCTACGAGTTTTTCGAGTGAAGAGAAGGTGAAGTTGCTCACGGTTCTGAAAAGGCACAAGCACGTGATCTCCTGGAAGATCATGGATATAAAAGGGATCAGTCCATCCTTTTGTACCTATAAGATCTTGATGTAGGAGGACTACAAATCCATGGTGCAGCACCAACGGCGTCTCAACCCTAATATGCAAGACGTTGTGAAGAAAGAGGTCATTAAGCTTCTCGATGCTGGATTGATTTATCTGATCTCTGATTCCCCATGGGTGATCCCAGTGCAAGTCGTCCCGAAAAAGGGCAGTATGACTGTTGTTGTGAATGAGAAGAACGAGTTGATTCCTACGCGTACCGTCACGGGATGGAGAGTTTGGATTGACTACCGCAAGCTCAACGATGCCACGAGGAAAGACCATTTCCCACTCCCCTTTATCGACCAGATGTTTGAGCGACTGTTGGGAAATATGTACTACTATTTTCTTGACGGTTTATCGGGATACTTTAAAATCCCCATCTCTCCTAAGGATCAGGAGAAGACGACATTCACATGTCCCTATGGCACATTCGCCTACCGGCAGATGCATTGTGGACTGTGTAATGCCCCAGCCACGTTTCAGAGATGCATGGTGGCAATTTTTCATGATATGATCGAGAAATCCATGGAGGTTTTCACGGACGATTTTTCTTTTTTCGGGAGTTCTTTTGATCATTGTTTGAGAAATTTGGAGAGAATGTTGGCCCGTTGTGAGGAGGCCAACCTTGTTCTTAATTGGGAGAAATGCCACTTCATGGTGAAGGAGGGCATTATGTTTGGGCATAAGATTTCATAGGCGGGGCTTGAGGTTGATCGAGCCAAAACTGACACCATTTTGAAGCTTCCGCCACCAAATTCGGTGAAGTCTATTAGGAGTTTTCTTGGTCACGCGGGATTTTATCGGCGATTAATAAAGGACTTTTCCCAGATCGCCCGCCCGATGACGAAATTCCCCGAGAAAGATGCCCCATTTGTTTTCTCCTCCGAATGTCTTCGGACGTTCGAGTTGTTGAAGGAGAAATTGGTGAATGCCCCTATCATGGTTGCCCCCGACTGGTCCTTGCCTTTTTTGTTGATGTGTAATGTGAGTGACTTTGCAGTCGGGCGGTTTTAGGTCAAAGGCGGGATAAGCGTTTTCATCCGATTTATTATGCGAGTAGAACACTGAATGATGCACTGGAGCACTACACGACCACTGAAAAAGAGCTCCTTGCTGTTCTCTTCGCATTCGATAAATTTTGGTCTTATCTTGTCCTTTCTAAGACCATTGTGTTCACGGATCATGCAGCCCTTCGCTATATTTTCAGTAAACAAGATGCAAAGCCGATACTTATTCGATGGACTTTGTTGCTGTAGGAGTTTGATAATGAGATCTGTGACAAAAAGGGTGCTGAGAATGTTGCGGCCGATCACCTCTCCCGTCTTGAGTGCTCAGCTTCATCGGAACAAGTGGGTGTTCACATAAATGACAATTTCCCCCATGATTTCCTCATGCATATCGAGACATAGGATGAGGATCATCATTGGTTCGCTAACATTGCGAATTTTCTTGCTAGTGGGATCTATTTAAGGGTCTTACTCACCAGAAAAAGAAGAAATTCTTTTATGATGTTAAGCATTACTTTTGGGAGGATCCTTACTTGTTTCGTGTTGGTGCCGGTCAACTCGTGCGTAGTTGTGTGTATGGTGATGAGGCTCGAAAGATCTTGAAACGCTGTCACGAGGGCCCGATCGGAGGACACCATGGAGCCACATCCACGTTGAAGAAGGTTTTTGACGCCGGTTTTTTCTGGCCAACATCTTCCGTGATGCTCATGACATGGCGCAGTCTTGTGATGCTTGCCAGAGGGCGAGCAACATTTCTTCACGAGATGAGATGCCCCAGCGACCGATTTAGGTCTGCGAGGTTTTTGACGTCTGGGGCATCGACTTCATGGGACCTTTCCTGACTTCTTTTAGCCATCGTTACATCCTAGGTGCTGTTGATTATGTTTCGAAAGGGGCTGAGGCGCAAGCCTTGCCCACAAATGATGTTAGGTTGGTGGTGAAATTCTTGAAGAAGTTGTTCTCCCGCTTTGGTGCCCCCAAAGAACTGATTAGTGACCGAGAGAGACAATTTTGTAATGCCCAGTTGGAAAAGGCATTATCCCGGTATGGTGTCCATCATCGCTTCTCTACACCATATCACCCGTAAATGAGCGGGCAGGTCGAGGTCACGAATCGGGGTATCAAGAGGATTTTAGAGAAAACGGTTAGTCAGAACCGTAAGGATTGGTCCGAGAAATTTGATGACGCACTGTGGGCTTTCCGTACCGCCTACAAAACACCGATTGGGACGACACCGTTTAAATTGGTGTACAAGAAAGCATGTCATCTCCCTGTTGAACTCTAGCACAAGGCATATTGGGCATTGAAATGTGCGAATCTTGATCTTGCATGCGCGGGTAAAAACAGGATGGGTCAGTTGCATGAGCTTGAGGAGTTGAGAGGCCAAGCTTATGAGAATTCGCGGATTTACAAGGATAGGATCAAAAAGCTTCATGACGCCCGGTTGAAGGACCACAAACAATTCCAAGCGGCAGATCGTGTTTTGCTTTATAATTCTCACCTTCTTTTATTCCCGGGGAAGTTGAAATCCGATGGTCCGGCCCCTTTAGTGTAAGACAGGTGTTTGACTACGTTACCGTTGAGATTGGCCACGAGGATGGACACATCTTCAAGGTGAACGGTCACCGTTTGAAACACTATTTGGGTGAGCCGGTTGAGACTGTGTTGGAGGTTGTTGACCTCTATCCCATGACCTAGTGTGGGGAGTGTGAGTCTAGCTTTCGACTCTGTCAAAATTTAGTATGTTAGGATTTTGTAGATTTTTTGCGCGTTTGTTTTGTTCTTGTTTGTTTTCGAAGAGTTATGCTTATCTTTGTTCCTTTCCGGTTCTGTTCTTTTAGCGAAAGATTTTGGGTTAGGTCTCATAATGGTCAAAATCGGGAACCATTTTGATTCGGAATTGAGTGAAGTGCTGGTATGTGGCAAAATGGAAATTGGTAGGTCAAATCGACCTTGCACGGTCAACCGCACGGGCCCGCACGGCCGTGCGTATGACCTCAGGAAACATGCAGCAGTTTCAAATAGAGTTTTAAAACCTACCTACAACCATTCTCATCCATTCCACTCTTTCCCCAGCCGATCCCGACATTCTAACCCTCGAATCTAGTGTCTTCTACCGGATTTCCACGCCAAAGGTATGCTTAATTTTCCCTTCCATCTTCCTTTTCCTTGTTCTAGTAGATTCTAGGGTTTGTTCTTGAGGAATTTGGGGTTTTTCAATCCTATCACTTTTGGGTCGGATTTGCCCTAATTTCTTGTTGTAGTGGTTAGTTTTAGGGTTGTATTTGACTATTTTGGGCTTGATTGCGTTTATTTTGGTTGATTGGGTTGGTTTTCCGGCCTTAACCGCTGTCAGCGCTTCCACTATAGGGCCTGCATGACTGCCCGCATGGCCATGCACGGCTATGCGTGGTCGCTTTTCCTGCCAGTGCATTCCCGATCGACCAGTCTGTTTTCTGAAGCCCCCTGCATGGTCCTGTCGGTCCGCACTGCCTTGCACTGTTTCTGGCATGACCATGACAAATAGTCAATTGACCCGTTTTTCGGTTCCTCTTATTTATTTTTGTGTTGATTATTCTCTTTTTGTCAGATGTCGACAGGTCGCAGCGAAAAAGGCTATAGAATTAACTGAACAAGCAGATACAAAGGAATTGAAGTTCAAATTGCAGGACGTATCGACGGAAAAGAAATTGCGCGTGTTGAATGGATTAGAGAGGGTAGGTGGAGTACCAGACACGAGATAGATCTTCCAATGAACAAGGCCTTTTTCAAATAAGCCAATTCATTTGGGACCCTGCAGATTCACTCTTTTTCCTATTCAAAGCTCAGCCCTTTGTCTTTGTGTTTTCACATTGAGAATTATTTGCAGATGAAGAGATGTCAAACTCTATTTCTTCTCCTCTTTGCCAATAAATCAGAATTTCCCTCGAGAATGCCTGGATATCTGAGATTACAACGACCAGTACATGTCATTCGATTCAGTTCTGCGACAAGAAATGACTCCTAATTTTCGGATGACCGATCCTTTTAATCCAGTCCATATAATGTCTTTTTCGGGAGCCAGAGGAAATGCATCTCAGGTACATCAATTAGTAGGTATGAGAGGATTAATGTCGGATCCCCAAGGGCAAATTTTCTTTATCTTTTGAGTTGTTCTGCCGGATCGGTCACTCAAGGTCTTTCGTCTCTACCCGGACCCGATGAAAAAAATGGGATCACTCCTTATGGACTCGTTGAGAATGATTCTGGTCTAGTTCGTGGCCTATTAGAAGTGGAAGGCGCTTTGGTGGGATCTTCATCTTCAGGCATCATATTCATAGTTTGCGCATTCATGCTAGTTAGCAGTTCCGGCTCCATATCAAAGATATCGTCACTAGCATCAATATCGTCACTAGCATCAATATCGTTACTAGAATCAATATCTTCAAAACCTTGAAACTTTTTATCCAGGAACTTGTTCATATTCATAGTTTGCGCATTCATGCTAGGCAGCAGCGGCAAGAGCTGCGACGCTCACCGCCGGCTCGGTGAGTAGTGGGCTAGACGAGACAAGTTCGCTTTGGGCCGTGTTCCATGATATGAAACTCTTGAGGACATCAATCAGCGCGAGCGTTTCGAGGCTTTGATCACGAAGCCATGGCGGCGTCTTTTCGCCATCCACCGGCAAGTCTACCTCGAGATCACCCTCGAGTTTCTAGCTTCCTTCTTCACGTATCCGTTGATCCGCGACCCCCACGACAGTAGCTGCGGGGATCGTTTCAGGCTGGGGGGTAAGTGGTATAACCGGTCCCATTCCACCCTCGCCAGCACTTTGGGGTTATATACGGACGAGGAGATAGAGACAAAGCTATTTGATGGCTTGCGGGATTTCCCGAGCACTGAGGTGAGACACGCATTCTGGAGACAGGTTACTGGTTGGCAGCACGATGGCCGGTCCTCGAAGGCCACCCTCCTACTAGACCCCCTTCACCGCCTCCTACACCACTATATATTACACTGCATAGGAGGGCGTAGTGATAGCGTTGGTAACGTCGTGACCCGAGATCTTTTTCACTTGTACTGTATCATCGATGGTCACGACTGTAACCTAGGGAATAGTGTGGCGGAGTGTTTCAAACGAGCGGGTGGTTCTACACCGGGGAGTTCCATCTGCGCGGGTATGCTCATCACTAAGCTTGCCCACCAGATAGGAGTGATGGATATGCCGGCTGCGGGCCGAATGACACGGATGGGTGAGGGAATTTTAGTGGGTATTGATCAGCTGCGTTCGATGAGGATTGTCAGGTTGGTCGGGAACCGTACTCAGTTGATTGATAGGCAGGGTCGCATGTTGGACCCACTGCCCCCGCCCGCAGACGAGCACACGCAGGATCATGAGCAGCCACCACAGTAGGACCCGGAGCCGCTTGATTATGAGCGTTTATGGCAGAGGTTTGATCAATTCAGCCTCAATCAGGAGTAGTTTTGGGCCACTCAGCAGCATATCCGGGCCGAGCAGATCGATCAGCGGGGCCTGATTGACTATACCGCCGATTACACACGCCGGGGCTTCGAGTGGAGGCATGCATACGGTCAGGCCCATGCGGCACATCGCGATTTCACGGTTCCCGATGCACCTTCGTGGTCCTACGGCGCTTCATCGAGTCATCCTTCGGGCATGCAGCCACTGCCCTTTGATGTGTAGTTCTCCCAGCCCGGTCCTTCCTCTGACCCGTTTGTTGATCCACTCCCGAGTCCCCTCGTGCAGCCGAGCCAGTTCTCGGTTCGCGACCCCTATACCATGGCGGATCCGTACTGCTCCGACTTTTTGGCAAACCGGGACGCAGAGCCTTCTAGTTCAGCATTTGATGATCTTGGAGAGTAGCACTTTGTTTTCGTTGTTTTTATTTTAGGACTTTTTGACTTTATTTTATCTTGTATTTGTAGAGAATCTCATTTTATTGTGGATTTGGGATAATGATGGATGTTATGTGGTTTGATCAGATGGATTGTGTTTGTGTATTGTGCTGTTTGGTGTGGTTTGGTTTGTCTTGCTTGATCATTGCAGGTGGTTGTTATGGATGTTTAATTGCACAGTTGGCTTTGCCGGGTCTTCACTGTTGACCCTCCTAGGTCTTTTGTCTGGTAGCCTTGCGGTTTTCAGGGGAGTTTTCTGTTCTCTCTTTTGCATTTACTTTTATAGTTTTTTGTTGTGTAACGAGGGCGTTGCACAATTCAAGTGTGGGGAGGGAAATTTTGTGAACCTTGTTTGTCCAAACTCCTAAGAAAATTTTTGTAGCAAATAATAACCACTAAGCAATTTTATGTAAGACCCCGAACCCCGGGAACCCCACAGTTGGTATTCATTCAAAACACTTGTAAAATAATTAAACTTAAAAACAATTATTTTCTTTAAAATAAGCATCATAGAGTATAATTCGGCGAAAAACGTAAATAAGTAAATAAGTTCCCAAAACCCCGGAATTTTGCCCAAAATCAACATAATTATCTTTAAATAAAAACTTTTAAAAATAAATGTTTAATAATATAATCTTCAATTCCCGTATGCCCTTCACCGTCCAAGTAGCTTCGTGCACGTCCAAGCGATAATGCATCCTCTTCCTAACCTGAAACTCACACTAACATGCACACAAAGTCTGCTTGAACTGAGTGAGTTCAAGTTTTAGGTAAATGATATCAGTAGTAATAATTATGGTAGTCATACCAAAAGTTTAAAAAGTAAACGGGTGCATCCATCAAATCATCATCACCGAAAACTAAACATCCTCATACATACATATACAAAATGTATATGTAAACATCCTGTCAATTACATCCCTATATATTTAATAGTATATATATATAACATCCACGTATAACATCAGGGTCGAGCAAACGTACAACCCAAACACGTAACATCAGTGCATGCAAATACAAAGTAGGCATACACAACATCAGTAGTCGAAACGACTACAACATCGCCAAATATAAGCCAAGCAATAATGTGTGTATATATATATATATTTAACATCCCAAGGCCTACCATATACTAGCAAGCCTATATAAATTCGTTTAAAACATTTCATCGTGTAAGAAAACACTTAGGTGTGCATGCTAGCCCAAAAGTAAAAAGAGTAAAAAGGGCATCATGAACTCACCTGAAATTAATCGAACACCTACAACGAGCTAGGAAATCCCTAAGTGTACAATCACAAGCAAGGGCCTGTAAATTATACACAACGAGTTACTAAACTAGACCGTAAGAACAATCTTGCCTAATGGGCCGTTCAAGCCCAACACTTTGGCCCAAGGCCTAACAACTTGGCCCAAGGCCCAACAACTTGGCCCAAGGCCCAACACTTGGTCTAAGGCCCAACACTTGGCCCAAGGCCCAACAACTTGGCAAATCGAGTTGAATACGTGCGTAATGAACCATAGAACAAATTGTTAAACGAAACAGCCCCAAATGGGCCAAATTCCCGTTTTAATACTTCCATTCATCATAATTATGTCACCCGAGTTGATAGGGTTAACGCTTCCTTTTTACAACTCTCAATTTAACATTTAAATGAAAATTCGCGCACCGCCGACTTGATTGACCAAGCACCAACCAAAACAGCCCCGAGCATCAAAAAAATAATTTTCCCACAGCCCTTAGACTCCCCTCGAGCCGTACAAACTGATTCGGTTGGTCATCCAACCGATTAACGCATCAAACTCAACAATTTGCAATTCTACACCCGATAAACCCTAGTTTTCGAACTAAAATCGATTGACTGACCTAAACACCTCCAATGGCTACGAAATTTAAATATGATGTAAATGCCATACCTGGGAATATTTCTACACCGGAAACTCTAATTTTTATCAACGGGAAGTGGGTCAATTACACCTTGGCCAAAAATCTATCCAACGAGAAGTATCGGCAACATTAAGCATCAAAACGATTAGGGGTAAGCAAAAAGAGTGTTGGGGATTGTAGTACATACATTAAACTACTTCTAGGAGCTTGGAATTGATCAAAAAGTCGAAGCAAAGAAGGGAGGAGAGGCTGGAACCTGGCGATCGGACAGCTGCATAGGTTTAGGCTTTTATTTTTTTTGTTTAATGTTATATTATAAAACATTTTCATTCTAGCCCCCGGAATTTAATAATAATGCAACTTGGGAGAAACGTTAAGCGATTAGATGTACCGGGATGACGTAAAGGATTCTGAGAAACGTCGGATAAATCCCGAGAATTATGCATACTCTACAATCTTTAATTTCTTAAAACCGGAATTAACGGGCGTTACATTTTAATTCAACATTAATTATTTTGTCAAAGCACAAATTTTTAAGACACTCAAGCCGGAAACCTTTAAAAGACATACCTTTAAGCATGAAAAACAGATTCACATTCTTGCCTTGCAAAACTTACCCATTCCGCCTGTTTCCGTGAGTTGGCCTCATCATATTTTTTTTCTCATGTTTTTGCGGGTAATTGAGTGAGCCGGGTGATTATTGTAAGGTAGAACTTGTTTTTGGGATTGCATTTTAAAACCATATACATATACATGGCATAAACCTGCGGATAATGCTTCATCATTTCGTCTTCGGACTCCCAAGTGGCCTCGGAACCCCTACGGTGTTTCCACTGCACCTTCACCTATCTAACCACCTTATTTCTCAAACACCTTTCCTGACGGTCAAGAATAGCAATCGGTTGCTCAACGTAGTTCAGCTTACTATCGAGTTCAATATCATCAAGAGGCACACGAGCCTCTTCATCCGCTAAGCATTTCCTCAGATGGGACACGTGAAAAGTAGGATGAATCCCCGCGAGCTCCTCGGGTAATTCTAGCCTATAAGCTACCTCACCAACTTGGGCCAAAATACGGAACGGGCCACTAAACCTCGAACTGAGCTTCCCCCTCTTACGAAAATGAATAATGCCTTTCCATGGAGAAACTTTCAACATAACCCAATCCCCGACCTCAAACACAATAGGCCTTTGCCTTTTATCCGCATAAGACTTCTGATGATCCTGCGCGTCTTTCATAAAAGCCTTAATCTTATCGAGCTTCTCAGTCGTGGCCTCGACCACCTCCAAATTGCCCAATTGCTTCTGGCCTATGGAACCCCAACAGACCGGAGTCCTACACCTTT
Source organism: Bidens hawaiensis (assembly GCF_021521415.1). Lineage (NCBI taxonomy): Eukaryota > Viridiplantae > Streptophyta > Magnoliopsida > Asterales > Asteraceae > Bidens > Bidens hawaiensis. Next base: position 1,213,925 of record NW_027491323.1, read on the forward strand.
TACCATACAGCATCTCAAACGGTGGCATCCCAATCGTGGCGTGATAACTGTTATTATATGAGAACTCTACCAACGGTAAGTGACGATCCCAACTACCACCAAAATCGATAACACAAGCCCGCAACATATCCTTGAGAGTCTGAATGGTCCTCTCGGACTGACCATCAGTTTGCAGGTGATAAGCAGTACTGATGAGGAGTTTGGTGCCCATCTCTTCGTGAAACCTTTTCCAAAACCTGGAGGTAAAACGCGTATCCATATCCGAAACAATAGATACCGGAACCCCGTGCCTAGAGACGATCTCACGAATAAACACATCGGCCAGCTGCTCAGAATTAAAAGTCTCTCGAATCGGCAAGAAGTGAGCACTCTTGGTCAGTCTATCCACGATTACCTAAATGGTGTCATAATTACCCCTAGGAGTACGAGGCAGTTTAGTCACGAAATCCATAGTAAGATGCTCCCATTTCCACTCAGGTATTTCCAACGGCTGAAGTTTCCCAAATGGCTTCTGATGCTCGGCCTTAACTTGCAAACATGTCAAACACTTACTTACATACTGAGCCACCTCAAACTTCATCGCAGGCCACCAATAATTCTTTTTCAAGTCTTGGTACATATTGGTCGCGCCCGGATGAATGGAATAGCGCGACTTGTGCGCCTCATCTAAAATTTTACCTCTGAAATCCCCATACCTCGGTACCCATAAAGGCCCATCCTTATACTTCACCCCATCGCCGACGTCTTCCAACAACTTTTCCTGACCCCAAATACGTTCTGACATAATCCATTCCACCTGTAACGCTTCATTCTGGACGTTGGCTATTTCTTTCAAAATGTCGGGTTTGAGAATAAGTTGATAGGATTTCACACGAATAGGTTTCGGTCTTTCCTTCCGGCTTAACGCGTCGGCTACCACGTTAGCGTTACCCGGATGGTACATAATCTCCAGATCATAGTCCTTAATCAACTCCAACCATCGACGCTGTCACATATTCAGTTCCTTTTGCTCGAAGAAATACTTTAAGCTCTTATGATCGGTTTAAAAAACGCAAGGAACATTGTACAAATAATGTCTCCACAACTTCAGCGCAAACACCACCGCCGCCAGCTCCAAATCGTGGGTAGGATAATTCGCCTCATGAGGCTTCAACTGCCGTGAGGCATAAGCGATGACACGACCTCGCTGCATCAAAACACACCCAAGCCCCTGATAAGAGGCATCAGAATACACCACCAAATCATCGGTGCCACCAGGTAAAGCTAAGATCGGGACATGCGTCAATCTGTTCTTCAACTCGAGAAAAGCCTCCTCCTGTTCCGTACCCCAAACGAACTTAACACTCTTCTTAGTCAGCTTGGTAATACCCCGCTAAACCCAGAAAACTACGGATTTCAGTTGGAGAGTTAGGAGACTCCCATTCATTCACGGCTTCCACCTTTTCAAAGTCAACCAGAATACCACTCGGGTTAATAACATGGCACAAGAATTGAACCTCACGTAACCAGAAGGAACACTTAGAAAATTTCGCATACAATTTGTTCTTCCGCAGAGCCTCCAACACTTCCCTGAGATGACCGGCGTGATCGGATTCGCTTTTAGAGTACACAAGAATGTCGTCGATGAACACAATAACCGAATGATTGAGCATCGGCCTACACACCCGGTTCATGAGATCCATGAACGTAGCCGGTGCATTGGTCAAACCGAAAGACATCACCAGAAATTCATAATGTCCATAACGAGTGCGGAAGGCAGTCTTAGGAATATCTTCCTCCCGAATCTTCAGCTGATGATACCGGGACTTAAGGTTGATCTTCGAGAACCAATTAGCCCCTTGGAGTTGATCAAATAAGTCGTCGATCCTCGGGAACGGGTACCGATTTTTAACAGTGAGCTTGTTTAATTCACGATAGTCAATGCACATCCGCATGCTACCGTCCTTTTTTTTAACGAACAGGACCGGGGCACCCCAAGGTGAGATGCTCGGTTGAATAAAGCCCTTATCGAGCAAGTCTTCCAACTGAGCCATAAGCTCCTTCATTTCATTCGGCGCTAGGCGGTAGGGAGCTCGGGCAACGGGTTTGGCGCCCGGTACAAGGTCTATCTGGAACTCGACCTCGCGATCCGGCGGCACATCTGAAAAATCATCTGGATATACATCCGTGAAATCCCGAACAATAGGAACATCACCGACGATAGCCACCTCGGTGTTTACGTTATGGCATACGCCAGATACGCCCCGCACCCCGCCTGCATCAACTTTCCCGCCTTAAGCATGGATATAATATGTGGCGTCACAACATTCCGATCCCCGAAGAACGTGACTTGAGTCCCATCCGGGGCCCATAGACGAACAAGTTTCTGACCACAAATGATCTGCGCATCAACATTCGCGAGCCAATCCATTCCGAGCACCACATCGAAATAGGCAAGCGGCATCAAATACAACCGCACCGGAAATCTATACCCAGACAACTCGATGGAACAACCCTGAATAGCCCTAGACACGGACACGGATTTTCCTACGGTGACCTCAACCTCAAACACATCGACAACGAGCTCGGGTGATTTATTCAACGAGGAACAGAAAGCGGTAGACATAAAACTTCTACTGGTGCCCGAATCATATAAGACTGACGCCTGTAATTCATCAAGTAGAAAGGTACCTAGGACAATATTATACTACTGCTTAGCTACACGATCAACACATACGATTTCAAAGGAATAAGAAATTATAACGGTGGGATGAAAGCTAAATAAGGAAAAATACCTGAAACGACATCCGCATCCTCCTTCGCTTCCTTCTTGGAGATGTTGAAGGCCCTCGCCCTGGCTTTCGGCTTCTCATCCATCTTCCCCCTCGAGGACGTCCCCTGCCCGGACCCCCCCCCCCCCCCGCTTTATTGGAATGACAGTTTGATGCCAAGTGACCCGAACCCTTACAACGGAAACAGGTCAATGTCGGACACTCGAAATGGGGGTGTCCTACCTTATCACAATGAAAACAAGTGCCAGACCCAATCCTACATTCCCCATTGTGCGGCTTTCCTCACTTCTTCCAATTACCGAACGCCGCACCCCTTTTAAACTCAGAAGTCTCAGTCTTTACCCTTTTCTCAGAATGATAAAAATTCCTTCCCCTGGGCCGCTTACCGTACGAATTTGAGTTCCATGCCTTCCTATTCTCAGGCGGCGGTAACTTCTCCCTCTGATCATACAGCGTATCTGCTAGAGTGACCACTGAGTGAAAAGAGTTCATGTCGGTAGTCAACACACCCCTACGAATATCCACCGAAAGCCCCTTCACGTACTTCTTAATCCTCTTGGTTTCGGGAGTAACCAAATCGGGACATAAACGAACCATCTTGTTAAACTTGGTGGTATACTCCTGATGCGACATAGTACCAGCCTCCAAGGTCAAGAATTCCTGTTCTGTCTTATCCAATTCATGCGGAGGACAAAACTGATCGAGAACCAATTTCTTCAACTCATCCCACGTCATCCTCCTAGTCGAACGATCACCCATAGCTTGCGTCAAGTTATCCCACCAACATAGTGCCTTGGAACGAAATGAGGCAGTAGCATAAGTCACCATGTCATCCCCCTTGCACTTACTAACCCTCAGAACAGCCTCCATCTCTCTCACCCACTGATGTGCTGCCAATGCATCTTTAGTACCATCAAAAGAAGGGGGGTCACACTTCTTAAAGTCACCATACGAGCAACCCCGAGTAGATACACTAATAGTCCGCACCTCATCTTCATCCCCACTCGGCACATACACTTCCTCTTCCTCTTCTACCTGCACCTCCTTACTCTTCCCTCCCTTATCCGAACCTTTACCAACCAGAGACTCCTCCATGGCCCTAACGGCCTCAGCAACGATCTCGGGAATGGCGCTACGGAGCACCTGGTATACCTCATCCGCGATAGCTGCGCGCATAGCAGGATCTAAGGCGGGGTTATCCCCCTCCTCATTAATTGGGGTGTCCTGCTGGGAAGTAGGAATCTCACTCTCGGCTTCGGCACGTGGCTTACGACCACGACCACGAACACTAGAACCACCTCTCTTAGCTGCTCGAGTATTAACCATGACTTATCCCTACAAAGACAGAATTTTAATATGGTCAGGTACAAGTGGCATTTAGAACATGTAAGGTAAGGGTAAACTGCTAATGACGTTGATCAAGTGTAATTAGTCGTTTACTTTACCCGCCCGTCCTAATCACCCCCTGCCCCTAACCACATTAGCCTTCTATCTAACACTTAAACAGTTAATCACATACGAAACTTTTAAACTTAAAGGAATGACTAATAATCTATGTTACCTCTGGGTGTGCAGCTACTCGCGGTGGGCATACTGGTCTCTTTTCTTACAGTTCGAGTCCAAGCATTCGGGGATGCTCAGATCCCTCGAACCGTGAGCTCTGATACCAACTTGTAAGACCCCGAACCCCGGGAACCCCACAGTTGGTATTCATTCAAAACACTTGTAAAATAATTAAACTTATAAAAATCTCTTTTCATTAAAATAAGCATCACAGAGTATAATTCGGCGGAAAACGTAAATAAGTAAATGAGTTCCCAAAACCCGGGAATTTTGCCCAAAATCAACATAATTATCTTTAAATAAAAACTTTTAAAAATAAATGTTTAATAATATAATCTTCAATTCCCGTATGCCCTTCACCGTCCAAGTAGCTTCGTGCACGTCCAAGCGATAAGGCATCCTCTTCTTAACCTGAAACTCACACTAACATGCACACAAAGTCAGCTTGAGCTGAGTGAGTTCAAGTTTTAGGTAAATGATATCAGTAGTAATAATTATGGTAGTCATACCAAAAGTTTAAAAAGTAAAAGGGTGCATCCATCAAATCATCATCACCGAAAACTAAACATCCTCATACATACATATACAAAATGTATATGTAAACATCCTGTCAATTACATCCCTATATATATAATAGTATATATATATAACATCCACGTATAACATCAGGGTCGAGCAAACGTACAACCCAAACACGTAACATCAGTGCATGCAAATACAAAGTAGGCATACACAACATCAGTAGTCGAAACGACTACAACATCGCCAAATATAAGCCAAGCAATAATGTGTATATATATATATATATATATATATATATATATTTAACATCCCAAGGCCTACCATATACTATCAAGCCTATATAAATTCGTTTAAAACATTTCATCGTGTAAGAAAACACTTAGGTGTGCATGCTAGCCCAAAAGTAAAAAGAGTAAAAAGGGCATCATGAACTCACCTGAAATTAATCGAACACCTACAACGAGCTAGGAAATCCCTAAGTGTACAATCACAAGCAAGGGCCTGTAAATTATACACAACGCGTTACTAAACTAGACCGTAAGAACAATCTTGCCTAATGGGCCGTTCAAGCCCAACACTTTGGCCCAAGGCCTAACAACTTGGCCCAAGGCCCAACAACTTGGCCCAAGGCCTAACACTTGGTCTAAGGCCCAACACTTGGCCCAAGGCCCAACAACTTGGCAAATCGAGTTGAATACGTGTGTAATGAACCATAGAACAAATTGATAAACGAAACTGCCCCAAATGGGCCAAATTCCCATTTTAATCCTTCCATTCATCATAATTAAGTCACCCGAGTTGATAGGGTTGACGGTTCCTTTTTACAACTCTCAATTTAACATTTAAATGAAAATTCGCGCACCGTCGACTCGATTGACCAAGCACCAACCAAAATAGCCCCGAGCATCAAAAAAATAATTTTCACACAGCCCTTAGACTCCCCTCGGGCTGTACAAACTGATTTGGTTGGTCATCCAACTGATTAACGCATCAAACTCAACAATTTGCAATTCTACACCCGATAAACCCTAGTTTTCAAACTAAAATCGATTGACTGACCTAAACACCTCCAATGGCTACGAAATTTAAATATGATGTAAATGCCATACTTGGGAATATTTCTACACCGGAAACTCTAATTTTTATCCACGGGAAGTGGGTCAATTACACCTTGGCCGAAAATCTATCCAACGAGAAGTATCGGCAACATTAAGCATCAAAACGATTAGGGGTAAGCAAAAAAAGTGTTGGGGATTGTAGTACATACCTTGAAATACTTCTAGGAGCTTGGAATCGATCAAAAAGTCGAAGCAAAGAAGGGAGGGGAGGTTGGAACCTGGCCGATCGGACAGCTGCATAGGTTTAGGGTTTTATTTTTTTGTTTAATGTTATATTATAAAACATTTTCATTCTAGCCCCCGGAATTTAATAATAATGCAACTTGGGAGAAACGTTAAGCGATTAGACGTACCGGGATGACGTAAAGGCTTCTGAGGAACGTCGGATAAATCTCAAGAATTATGCATACTCTACAATCTTTAATTCTTGAAACCAAAATTAACGGGCGTTACATTTTAAGTCAACTTTAATTATTTTGTCAAAGCACAAATCTTTAAGACACTCAAGCCGGAAACCTTTAAAAGACATACCTTTAAGCATAACAAACAGATTCACATTCTTGCTTTGCAAAACTTACCCATTCCGCCTGTTTCCGTGAGTTGGCCTCATCATATTTTTTTTCTCATGTTTTTGCGGGCAATTGAGTGAGCCGGGTGATTATTGTAAGGTAGAACTTGTTTTTTGGATTGCATTTTAAAACCATATACATATACATGGCATAAACCATTGAGGAATTTAGAATAAACCCCATGTCTAGCCTTTTTCCACTTATATTTTCCTTACCCACATTATCCGCTTAGTCACCCATGTTTAGCCTTTTTCCTGTGTTTTTCTATTTCGCCCTATTTTTATCACCACTTAGCCATATAGCCTTTTATGTTTCACCCATTTTTTTGGTTAGAAATCCGATTCAGCTAAGTTAGTTAGTTTATTTTTGTATTTCATTTTTGTTGTATTTTATTCACTTAGGAACTTTAGAAGCACAATGCTATCTCCCAAAGTGAAAGTTTGTATGTAAAGTTTATAAGTTTGGCTAAAAAAAAAACTCCTTATAAGAAAATAAGAGAAAAATAAGAAGTTAGTTCATCACATATTAGGTGAAACGTGATTTCAAAGAGCAATTTTTGGTTTGATTAGCTCTCGGCCCGTTTAAACCATTTGGTTTAGTTAGTTAGATTTCGTTTTATAGCTAACTTAGTTCCGGATTTTCTAGCCATTTAGCCACTTTTCCCAAAAATTCATCATCCTAACCCTAAGCCAAGTTACAACCCTCAAGTACTCGTGTTTTATGCCATGTATGTGTCGGTTTGATTTGACCCTTAAACAAGCCTATACCTTGCTTAGTCATCGTCTTGGCATCGAGTGTTCTCAACATGCACTATTACACGCATGATCACTAAATATTGCCGAGTGTATGAGTGAACATTGTGAGATTTGCAAGGTGGGAATGTGATGACAAATTGTAATGTTCTCTAGATTATGTCTTCATTTTTATTAGGCGTGTTTGGACATATATACAATGCTTGCTTGATATATTAAAGATTTGAATGATTATTGCTTGCGGGTTATTATTGCTATTTTGGAGTTTGTTTCATTTGCTTGAGGACAAGCAAAGTTCAAGTGTGAGGATGTTTGATCTAACACAAAGTGTACATCTTATTGCATCAAATAATCCTCATATTTATGATGAACTCCATGCAAATTCATTGTTTTAGGTACTTATTTGAGTTATTTGTGAATTTGCAGGTCCAGGCGCCCGCCCGACAAAGAAAACATGAAAAGAGGGCATTTCGGGGACAAAATACAGCAATCTACCAGACATGCACGCCCATGCTAGCCCGTGCGTGGGACCGTGCCACCTTGGAAACTCACCAGTGCAAGCCAGTGTAGGATCTAATGCCGAGAAAATTCAAAATAGCCAGCTCGTGCACGCCCGTGCCAAACCGTGCAAGCTCGTGCCAGAACAGAGAAATTTGACTTTTTGGTCAGAATAAAGCAAGGAGTTGACTTTCCAAATCGGTGCACGACCGTGCATGCCCGTCCCAGACGTCCAGAATGCATAAATACATCTCCATTACCTCCATTTCAAGTGTGGAGCCTTAGGGGAATTCTCTGAATTTGCTGGAAAATTATTGTGTGTGTGCTAGAGAGAATTCAAGGCTTCCATCTTGTGTGATCATCCTTTCAAGTAGCAATCATTATCCATCTTAGTTTGTAATCTTTTGTTCTTAACAATGATTTGTAAGATTATTTTGATGTTGTTTGTTGTATCAAGTCTTATGGGCTAATACTTTTGTTACTTAGATTATGTTGAAACTTTTGCTTATGTGATATCTATCTATGCATGATTTTGGCAAGTTGGTGTTCTTCAAGTTTATGAAATGTTCTTGAATAGAGTTTAATGGTTAAATGCTTGTTTTAATTCCGAGTCTTGCTAATTTGATAGATGCTTAACCATAATATGTTGGAAAACTATGTGTTGAGTATTTGTTTATGAACTTAGTTTGTGTATGCATACTTTGTTTATATCACTAAGTTAGGAATGACTGGTGGAAATTAACTTGATTATGAATTTTACCAAGCATGAAACCTATCACTTGATATTGGAAAATTGTATGTGATAACATGATTCTTTGAGTTGGTTGATGTTTGCTAGAGATTAAGGCCATAATCCTTAGTTTATATTTTGCTAATTTAAAAGATTCATGTGTTTAACTAGTGTTTTTGAGCTTGTCTTTTTTACATGATTTTAGGTGGTTAGTTTGTTGTTTTCATGCTAGCTTTCCTTTAATTATGAGATTAGGTAGTTTTGACAAACTTACTAATCTCTGGTTATTATCTTGAAAAACACCCATCATGATGCTTGTTGTTAGTGTTAGGTTGCCTTGATTGGAATTTGATATTGATGCTTGCTCATGATGTTTGCCATTATCATTGTCATTTTGCCACTAAGTTTAAGTGGATACATAGTCTAAGTAGCTTTGTTTGGATTGATTGTTAGTTATATTTTATTTGCTTTGTTATTGTTGTATGCTAGTTTAGTGACTTGAGAAATTGTTTAGATTGTTTGTTTGGTTAAATTAATTACAAAGATTTAATATCAAAAGTTAGTCGTTTCCATGGATTGACACTCGGTTCTTACCGATACTTTGCTACAAACGGTAGGTACACTTGTCTTTCGTGTGTGGTTTGGTTGTGAACAAAGTAGGATGCAAATCGTTGGTGATCAACTATAGGAACCTCGGATACATTAAAAACTTGTGTTGGCTCGTGCAATTTTCCTTCATATGATAGAAAACCAATTCAGAAATATTGAATGGTTAGTTCAGCACCAACACGACAAAAGCCGATTGCAACATAACCCGGCATACGTCGTATCCACCCTTCCTTCCTCCAAGGCAATGTAGTAAAACATGTAACTAATACTTGTACTGCTCGCACAAGTTCGCCTTGTTGTACATAGATCAATCCAAATTCCCTTTATACCGTATCCTCTTAAACAACCCACGTATCAACCCCCTCTCAAACTCACAACGATCATCGATCGTATCACGGAATCCTAATACGTCCCTAATAACTCAATTTGGTTTTCCTCTCATCAAAAGGAGCAGTATTCTAGAAAGCACGGATAATACTTTGGTAAACCAAAGTATCGGTGGATATCGCCTGGTAGATCCTTGATCATAGTAGGAAGTTGATAATTCCCCCAAACATGGGAGTACCCTCCCAGTTATCCTGTCCCATGGTAATAAGACAGGAGCTTCTTCAGGTTCTGCCTCTTGCACTTGAGCCTGAACTTCTGGTTGTTGTTCAGGAACAACCTCTGGTTGTTGTTCAGGAGCAGGATTAGGCACATTCTCGTCAACCATACTGTTAAAAACGACATACATTAGTTATTAAAATAATCAACAATAATATCTTCTGAGTTAACGAGTGACCATTCATTCGTTAGAATTAACTATATGAATGATCTCATTCGTATGAGATTACTTTAATGAATCAGTCACATTCGTCAATCTTAACGAATAAGCCTATTTGTTACCTTAACCATCCATTCGTTACAATGACAAATCAATATCTTATTCGTTATGACAAACGAAAAGGAGTCATTCGTTATCCAAACGAATAACCACATTCGCCAAGTTAGCGAATGACTTGGTTATTCGTTAAACTATAACGAATCAGATATGATTAAGTTAATTTTCACAATTAAGAGTCAAAGTCCAAAGAACCCAGACAATCAACAGTCAAACCCGGTGAAACTCATCTAATTAACAAATGATTCAGATTAAAATCACCAATTAAACCTAATCATCTAGGTCGGAAATGAGTTTGATCCATTAATTAGTATTCAAACATCAGTAAACTATCACAAATCCTAAGCAGCTGATCAGTTTTTATGTCTGTTCGTATCAGTTTAATAACTTGTAGAATTAAGCCCTAAATCTCCGTTGAATTCTTATAAATCTTGTATCACAAGACTCGCCATTACCTGTAGATTAACAATCAATCAGTCAATTGTATTAACAAGGAAGGTAAGAGTTCTAAGAAAATTTTGCAAGAGTTTGGCTTAGTATATTGATGAAATAGTGTTTGGATGAATGGGGTTTTCATTCGTCACCTGGGGATTATAAACCCCCTTCAATAATTGCACACAAAACGAGGTAATTCGTCAATTTTGAAATAACGAATGACCCCATTTGTTAGATTAGCCCATTATTCGTTAGGAATTCAAACGAAAGAGTCACATTCATTAAAATTTTAACGAATAATCCTCACATTCGTTGAATTATTAACGAATGATACATTAGAATGTCCATTCGTTACAATAGTACATGAATGACTTCCTATTCGTTGGATTAGCAGAAGTGAATGTGTATTCCATAACGAATGTGTCCATACGTTAGGTTATAGATAAGGCGAATGACTGTCATTCGTTAATACTATTATAACGAATCACTAATTCGTTAACGAATGAGAGAGAATCTCATTCAATGAATTAAATAAACATTTAATTCCCAATTAGGGTTTTAAATGAATTAAATAATCAATTAAATCCAATTAGGGTTTTTAATTGAATTTAATAGTACTGATTACATTAAACCCGATCACTCGTTGATCGGAAATGTTTAACTTAAGCGGATTTTACTTTAAAAATACGTTAAGCACGAATTAACTTAAACTGGGGTAAACCTTTTCTTTTAGTTTTGAAATATTTGCCAGCTCAGTAAATCAAAAATAAAGCAGAAAAAAGTAAAATCTTTTTGGATTTTAAAATTTTCAAACAAAAATGAAACGCAGTAAATGTAAAGCAATAAAAATTAACTTCTATCAATGCAGTACGTGTTTTTGTGAGTTCGAACAGGGAATCACATTGACAAAGAAATCTCTAAGTACCACTTCAATTTCGATATTGTTGTACACTTAACCCAGCGATGATTGCTGATGTAGTTATCCTCTTAAACTATAAATAGACCTTTCAGAAACTTTACGATATTTATTTAGGTTCAATTAAGAACGAATCTTATGTGGACTCCACCTATCAGATATAATATTTCTATCTCTTATACAATGAATAGTCACATGTACGTTTTTCTTGACTGATAAAATTCGATTGACTATGGCTCATGCAAAAATAATAAAGTATAAAATAAAGCAGAAAGATAAAATTTTCCCTTAAGGTCGGTATGACAACACGCAAATAAGGTTCCATTTTATCAAAATAAAAAGATAAAAAATAAGCAGCAGTTGTATAAAATCTTAACTCCCAATTCGGATAATACCGTATTATCGCGTGGAGAAAGTTTAAGATTTCATATGAAACACCAAGAAAAATAAAGCAGAATACTAAAATATTAATCCTCAGGTCGGATAATCTTATCGCGCAGGAGAGGATCCAATATTTGAATAAAAATAAAGAAAAAAATAAAGTTGAATTTCTTTGTAAAATTAAAAGAAAAATAAAGCAGAATTTTCTTCAAAAATGAACGCATGCACACACAACAATCTTTTCAACTTTTTGACTTTATTTAATCAGATATAGTATCAAACGTCAAGATGTTTTTCCACTAGATTCAGAATTCATTATTTTTATATCTTATCAGCTCCTATATAGTCTGTCAAGCTTATCATTGCATACCATATTGCTGGCCTTACGTATTTTTTAATCTAATTTATTCATATACTTCGATCAATCCCGTCAATGTACTATCATTTTCCCTTTTTGCTCAAGAACTCATTTTGAGGTGCATTTTTTTGATGTTTTTGGACTTTTCAATATTTAAATGTTTTTGGATTTTTAGAATTTTTCTATACAAAACAAAATCCATAATATTTTTGTATTTTTATATTTTCTCCCCCTAAAAACCTACAAATAGAAAATAAAAACACGAAAAGGAAAATAAAAGTGATCTAACCGAGCTTTTGAGGGTCTTTAAAGCTGGGAGGTTGTTTCACATAAATTTCCTCATGAATTTCCCCGTACAAGAATGCATATTAAACATCCGTTTGATAAACCTTGAAGTTCTTATAGGCTAGATGCCTTCCTGCTGATTATACCCAAGAAAGACCAATCGTGCCTTATTGCGCACAATCACCCCACGGTCATCTTTCTTGCACTTATATACCCATTTGGTTGGTATCCCCCGTTTGACTCGGTCGGGTTTCTCGATTAGGTCCCAAACACCCAGTCATACAAACTGTTGCAGCTCTTCCTGCATGGCCTCTACCCAAGATGGTTCCTTGAGTGCCATCGTGACACTCGTCGGTTCGATCTGAGATAAGAAGCAGGTGTATTGTGTAAAATTCAGAATTCCCGTGGCGTGCATATTAGCATAAGCACACAACACAGAGTCTTCTGTAGGAGATACATTATAATCAACATCTTCATCGCATACATTAGCCAGTTGGTGTCGAGTTCTAACATCGTAATTTACATTACCAATGATCTGTTCATGCGGATGATTCGTGTGAATCCTTAAAAAAGGATTCGCATGAACAGATATAGTATCACCGAGATTGGTGATATTTTCCTCGGCTGTGCCTAAAGAGACAGTCGACGACACATCTTCAGTTAGAATCGGCTCATGAACTTCTTGAGTTTCATCCAAGGGAACTGAAGAAGAATCGACGAATTCAGCTTCATCGGAAGATTCAGAACCATCGTCTGATGTTTCCGATACATTAGGTGTCTCGTTCACGTCTTGTGTAGAAGAAACTTGGCGTTGGAAGACATTGTTCCTCCAAATAAGCTCTAACCAAGTCCTCAGATATTTATTCAACTTCCGGTGTGAACGAGTTAAATAATGCTTCATAATGAAACACCCAATCAGGTCCATTGCCGGCTGGAGGTGTAGTGTTGCTTTGACAATCAACATGGTACCACTCTTCTACACACCCCGAAGAAAAATTGAAGACACGATTCTTAGGAGAATTATACCCAAGAAAATAACATTCAAACGTCTCGTCGAATTTCCCGGCGTCTTTCTTCAATCACGTACATGGACACTCGAATGGTTCCAAATACTTTAAGTTCGGCTTTCGGTTATTCAGAAATTCATAACTGGTCTTCTTGAACCTCTTAACCGTGTGGACACGATTAAGCGTGTAACAAGCAGTATTCACAGCCTCGTTCCAGAATTGAACGGGAAGCTTAGAATATGCTAGCATCATCCTAGCCTATTTTATCAAAGTTCGGTTCTTCCATTCAGACACACCGTTTTGTTGAGGAACATATGGTGCGCTGAATTCCCTATGTATTCCACGTTGAATACAGAAGAAATCCAACACATTGGTTTTGAATTCAGTATCGTTATCACTTTGAATTCATCTCACTTTCAATTTGTAAAGTGATTCGATCTTAGTGATAAGGTTCTTAATCAAAACCGGTGTCTGATCTTTAGACCGCATAAATAGCACCAATGAGTAAGGAGAGAAGTCGTCGGTTACAACTAGACAATAGGAATCACCAGCTATACTAGCCCGATTTACTAGACCCAATAAATCCATGTGAAGTCGTTTTAGTGGAATTACAATCGAGTTAATCGATTTGTTCGGATGTGACTACTTCTTCTGCTTCCCCTTCTTGCAAGCAACGCAATGATCATTAAGCTTGAAATGCTTAAGAAACACACCGTCCACCAGATCATTCGCAATCAGATGATTCATTTTACAAATATGCATGTGTCCCATGCATCGGTGCCACCAAATAGATTCTTTCTCCGTTTCTTTGGAGATAAAACACGTTTCAGAAGGTGAAACGGTTAAATTAGTACTCATGTTGAGGACATAAATGTCATTTGATCTAGGAGATCGCATGACAACCATTTCTTCAGAAATAGTGTATCCCGACTGAAGGATAACGCATTCCTTATCGGTGAAGAAGGTAGTGTACTTTTTATCACAAATTTGTGAAATGCTCAACAGATTGTGGTCTACTTTCTCACAATAATTAACCTTCTCGAACGTAATTTTACCGTTTGAGACTTCTCCTTCCTGTTATTACCCACAAAAGCTACTCACAAACAAATTTTTGATATTAAGAGTAGATTGATTCATGAGTTTGGATTTTTGTCTGTGATAATCTTTCAATATAGAAAGCTCGTTCACGATGTAACATTTCAGGTTTTATCGTATTTGTTTTATCCGTGTTTGAACGTTATTCGGATCCTAATTTCTATTAAGAACTTTGCATTTATGAACTATTAAGTTTCTTTATATTCAAATCAAGCCCTTCATGTTTACTCATTGTTTAAATCCTAATTATATCTTAAAAAGTTCATAAAATGGCCAAAATACAAACATTAGGGACTAAAGTTGTCAACGGCTGAAACTTGACCCACATGAACGCCGGATTGCCGCGCGGTGGTGGTCCAGAAGCTGGCCACACAGCGCTATTGTGCTGCTGCACAGTCAGTTCACGCAGAATCTGAGTTTGTTTTTCGTTTATTAGCTCGTTTTGGCATAAAATCGGTTATTTTCGGCATGAATCGCAAGAATTAAGGGCCAAGACAACTTAATATAACTGAATTACATGTTATACCTCGTTTCTTATTCACAAAGATCAGATCTTTATGATATATTCTGTGATTCTTTCTTTTAAACGTAGATTATTGCTTAAACGGGCCAAAACATCCATAATTGGTTCGGTTTAGCTGCCACAAAACTTTACACCAACCCTAATCATCATCCTCCAGCCGTCATACCTGCTGCTCATCTCAATTCTCTTCGGTTTTTGGTGTTTCGTTGAAGAACCGTTCATTAAACGGTTGACTTTGCATGCTTAACGACCTTTGACACGTAATAACTCCTCATTAGTGCACTTTCCGGGTAAGTTGTAAACTGAGTTTTCGGTCATAAACATTCCTTAGTCGATAAACTTCAATCAATTTCTGAGATCGAAGGGTATTGGCTGGTCAATTGCTTAAAAACCGAAAAAGGGCAAAATAGTCAATCTGTTTGACTTCTCGTTTTCTTATAATTTTGGTCGGATGCAACATTCGGTCCAGAAGACTTTTCTTCTCGAAAAAAATTTTTAAGGGTTCTGACCAAAACTCGACTCCTGACTCAAAGTTCAGATTCTGGTCATACTCGACTCGTTTAAACGTTAAAATTGACATAACTTGAGTTCTAATCATCCGTTTGGATTGATTCCAGCGGCGTTAGGTTCATTTTTACTTATACTTTCACACTGCTAAGTTTCAGGTTCTATTGGATATTCTCGTTCGGCGCGTTAATCGGAAGACTTCTATTTAATTCTTAATATTTTAACTAACTCGCTTATTATTAAGGTGAATTTTGTCATTCCCCCGTTTTCACATATTTTCAAACGTTTTGGGGGCGTATAGGTATTTATAGTATTTCATATTATACATATCTCAATCATTAGCAAACGTTATATTGTGTGTGAATTGCTAGACATAAATGCTATTTGATTACTTGTTTAATTTGTGCATTCGGAGAGGTCCACCATATTCTCATTATAGTATGATCATACGACCGTTTAGTTGTAACCGGCGCCCGATTCGCTTGGCAATGGTTCACTTGACACTTATTTGCTCATTGGTTTGGTTTATTTACCGCTTTACTTACGTTTTGCTATCTTTTCATATTATATATTATTGCAAAACTTAATGACTTGCTCACTCAACATTATTGTTGACAAAACCTATTGTATTTTCTACATATATGCAGGTTATCGTTTAAACTGAAGACTTGGAGTTTTGGAATGCTAGATGAGACCATAGGCTTTATCAAGAAGGATTTTATTTAAGTTTAAATTATGGATTATTTCTTTTATTGTTATGAATTCTTGTTTGAATTTCTATATTTGGATATTAGTGTTTTTATTTGGAATAAATTAAATTATTAGATTTTGTCACAATTATTGCATGATAGTTACCTCGAGCTATGAGCAATCATGCTCATGCCCCGGCATTTCCGCCTTTGGTTGGGGCGTGATACACGAGTAGATCATTTTGTTGTAATGCAGACTCAAGTTTACACTTGAGTTCATAACAATATTCACACTCGGTAACGACCTGAGTTGTAATTGTCTCGTGTGACTCATTCACGGATAAATTAAAAGACGAGCTAGTACAAACCTCCTCGATCTTCGCCATACAGGCGAACGACTTAGTTTGTTCACTGGTCGAATTATCTGAATCCATCTCTGTTTCTGAACTGTCGCATTCTTCAGTTAAGTTATCCCCACTGGCATCTTCAAAATGCTCCGTAGGTTCAACCATGGCAAGATTTGCCTGGTTTTCCAATAACAGTTGCGACCAATCAAGCCCTTCATTCACTACCAAGGCTTATAAGCTACCAGCTTTGACCTAATCCCCCTCTGTTGTCTTCTTCGTCTCAGATTCAGTAGAACTTTTCCCAGAAGAACGATCGGCATTATGAGGACCCTAATGCTCCTTTTTCGGCTTGTCGCATTCTTTGGCGAAGTGTCCAAACTCATTGCAATTGTAACACTTGACCTTTAACTTAACAAAACCTACCCGCTTGTTCAATGAGGGTAGATCTTTGCCGGTTCTTTGCATAAACCGCATTACTTTACGAACAATCATGGCCATATTCCATTTCAGGTCTATGAGTTCGAGGTCATCAGCATCAATCTGATCGTAGTCTTCGTCCGCTAGTTTGCTCGTAGCAATCTTATTCCCAACTAATTGTTCGTAAGAAGTCATGAATGCGCTCATGAATGCGAACTGCTGCTCCACTTCCTTCATATTCACATTTGGCGAAGAGCTTGATTGACTAGATCCAGAATTTGAACCCGATGCCATGAAACATACGTTAGGGTTCGTATTACAGCTAAGAGTCCCAAATGGAGAACTCTGCAAGTATGTAAGACCCCGAATCTTGGAAATCCTACAGTTGGTATTCATACAAAATACTTATAAAAATACTTAACTAAAAAACAGTTCATTCCACTAAAATAACCAATTCAGAGTATAATTCAGCGGAAAATCATAATTGATTAAACAAGTTCCCTAAACCTGGGAATTATGCCCAAAACTATATTAAAATGTATTTAATAAAACGTTAAAAGAAAAATGTTTATTATTATTAAAACTTCCGAATAAGCATGCCCTCCACCGTTCAAGGAGCTTCGTGCACGTCCAAGCGATAATGCATCATCCTCCTAACCTGAAACTCACACTAACATGCACACAAAGTCAGCTTGAGCTGAGTGAGTTCAAGTTTTATTAATTAACATATATAATAATAAGCATAATAGTCATTCCAAGAGTTTCAAAATAATCGGGATATAACAGTTAGGCCATCATCAATAATAAGTAATCATCCTTATAGGTATATATAAACATCCTTATAATTATATATAAACATCCTTATAATTATATACCTACATGTATATATATATCATCCAAGTAATAACATCAGGGCCGAGCACACGTACAACCGAAACACGTAACATCTCATCCAACGTATACAAACACAAACTAGGTATACGTCAACATCCTTATTCGATAACGACTAAATAACATTGCCAATTTTTGGCCAAACAATAATATAAACAAACATACAATAATATCATCTCAAGGCATACCCTATACAAGTAAGCCCATCCAAAATAATTTATACAATTCATCAAGCAAAATCTCTTAGGTGTGCATGCTACCCCAAAATCTTAAAAGAGTAAAAAGGGGGCATCATGAACTCACCGGACACAAGGCACGAATTCACCATGAGCTAGAGAAGCCTAAGTATCCCCAAAACTCAAACGCCTGTCACATTACTAAAGACATCGAAAGGACTTGTTTATCCTACGAGACGTTCTAACATGGTCCGAGTTACCTAAAGCCTCGACCTAAACAAACTCATTCATAACAGCCCCCGGGGCCTTACATCCACCAACACGACCCTTAGATACTCCTGGGAATAAAGAATTCCCAAATTACCCTCGGAAGCACTAGGTGATACTAACACGCGCGTTTAAGAGTTTTTTAGGGGATTAACATCCAACTCAGCCCCGTGTGGACCCAATACGATAAATTCACAGCCAATAAGTCCACACGATGCTACACGAGTCAAATGGGTCGGTAACTCGCAAGTACAATGCACCAACTATTCATTAAACGGAAGCGTGCGTTGTACCGACCCATTTGAGTAACCGACAACCAATTCAGCCCCATAACTTGTAAAAATTATTTATCAACAGCCCATACATCAAACCAAGTTCACCCGAGCTGAATTGGTCGTTAATCACTTCAACCCTCGCGTTAAACGCATCAATTTACAATTCTAGTCAACCGAACACATTCTTTTAAACTTCAACTAGTTGACCAATCTAACGAACACCAATGAACATGATTTTAAAGTATGTTATACTAGACATACCTAGGAAGATTTTGGTGCAAAAACCTCAATCAAAACATTCCCGAAACCGCTCAATTGGATAGCCACCCGGTTAACCTAAAACAAGTCGTTTATCGATCAATATGCGTAATATAATGATCAATTAAGGTGTAAAAGACTCTTAGGGACACAGTACTAACCTTCAATTGAAGTTTTAGACCTTAACCTTGGCTGCACAAAAGAAAATCGTAGGAGGGGAGGGGGGGCTGCACTATGCCGATCGGACAAGGAGGGGGGAAGGGGTTAGGGTATATTTATGATATAAAAATTTTTCACTCTAGCCCTTCCAATTTTAAAGAAGTAACATCTTGGTGGAAATGTTACATGATTTAACGTACCGGGATGACGAGAAGGTTTCCGAGAAATGTCGGTTAAATTCCGAGAATTATACATACTTTACACGCCTTAAATCTTTAAACCGAAATTAGCGGGCGTTACAAGCCCACCCCCTTACAATGGGATTCGTCCCCAAATCCCGATGCGACAGGAACAACTGCGGATAGAGTTTCATAATCCCGTTTTCGGACTCCCAAGTAGCCTCGGAACCCCTACGGTGCCTCCACTGCACCTTCACCTGCCTAACCACTTTATTCCTCAAACGTCTTTCTTGACTGTCAAGTATAGCAATAGGTTCTTCAACGTAGTTCAGTTTACTATCAAGTTCAATGTCATCAAGAGGCACATGGGCCTCCTCATCTGCTAAACATTTCCTCAAATGGGACACGTGAAAAGTAGGATGAATCCCCAAAATCTCCTCGGGCAATTCCAATCTATACGCTACCTCACCAACACGGGACAATATACGGGACGGACCAATGAACCTCGGACTAAGCTTCCCCCTCTTACGAAAACGAATAATGCCTTTCCAAGGAGAAACTTTCAACATAACCCGATCCCCAGCCTCAACCACAATAGGTCTTCGCCTTTTATCCGCGTAGGACTTTTGACGATCCTGGGCGGCCTTCATAAAAGCCTTGATCTTATCGAGCTTCACAGTCGTAGCCTCAACCATCTCCAAACTACCCAACTATTTCTGACCAATGGAACCCCAACAGACTGGAATCCTACACCTCCTGCCATACAACATCTTAAACGGTGGCATCCAATCATGGCGTGGTAACTGTTATTATAAGAAAATTCAACTAACGGTAAGTGACAATCCCAACTACCACTAAAAACATTTACGCAGGCTGGCAACATATCCGTGAGAGTCTGAATGGTCCCCTCGGACTGACCATCCGTCTGAGGGTGATAAGCAATACTGATGAGAAGTTTGGTACCCATCTCCTCATGGAACTTCTTCCAAAACCTGGAGGTAAAACGCGTATCCCTATCCGAGACAATAGATAGCGGCACCCCGTGCCTAGAAACGATCTCACGAATAAATACATCGGCCAACTGCCCGGAATTAAAAGTTTCTCGGATCGGCAAGAAATGAGCGCTCTTGGTCAGTCTACCAAAGATTACCCAAATGGTGTCATAACTACCCCTAGGAGTATGAGGCAGCTTACTCACAAAATCCATCGTAAGATGCTCCCACTTCCACTCAGGTATTTCCAAGGGTTGAAGTTTCCCGAAAGGCTTCTGGTGCTCGGCCTTAACTTGCAGACACGTCAAACACTTACTCACGTACTGAGCCACCTCATACTTCATCGCAGGCCACCAAAAATCTTTCTTCAGGTCCTGATACATCTTGGTCGCGCCCGGATGAATGGAATAGCGCGACTTGTATGCCTCATCCAATATTTTACCCCTGAATACCCCATACCTGGGTACCCATAAACGACCATCCATATACTTCACCCCGTCACCGACGTCTTCCAACAATTTTTTTCCTGACCCCAAATACGCTCTGATATAATCCATTCCAACTGTACAGCCTCATTCTGAACGTTGGCTATCTGCTTCAAAATATCGGTTTTAAGAATAAGCTGGTAAGTTTTCACACGAATAGGTTTCGGTCTCTCCTTCCGGCTCAACGCGTCGGATACCACGTTAGCCTTACCGGGATGGTACATAATCTCCAAATCGTAATCCTTAATCAACTCCAGCCACTGACGCTGACGCATATTCAGTTCCTTTTGTTCGAAGAAATACTTTAAGCTCTTAGGATCGGTATAGATAACGAAAGGAACACCGTACAAATAGTGCCTCCACAACTTAAACGCAAACACAACCGCCGCCAGTTCCAAATCGTGCGTAGGATAATTCGCCTCATGAGGCTTTAACTATCGTGAGGCATAAGCGATGACTCGGCCTCGCTGCATCAGAACACACCCAAGCCCCTGGTAAGACGCATCAGAATAAACCACCAGATCATTAGTGTCATTGGGTAAAGCTAAAATCGGGGCATGCATCAACCTGTTCTTCAACTCGAGAAAGCCCTCCTCCTGCTCAGTAACCTAAACAAACTTAACGCTTTTCTTAGTCAACTTGGTCAACGATGAAGCGATTTTTGAAAAGTCAGGAATAAAGTGGTGGTAATACCCCGCCAAGCCCAGAAAACTACGAATTTCGGACGGAGACTTAGGAGATTCCCATTCGTTTACGGCTTCCACCTTTGCAGGGTCAAACAAAATACCACTCGGGTTAATAAAGTGACCCAAGAACTGAACCTCACATAATCAAAAAGAACATTTAGCGAATTTCGCATACAACTTGTTCTTTCGCAGAGCTTCCAAAACTTCTGTGAGATGACCGGCGTGATCGGATTCACTTTTGGAATGCACAAGAATGTCGTCGATGAACACAATAACTGAACGATCGAGCATCGGCCCACATACTCGGTTCATAAGATCGATGAACGCAGCCGGTGTGTTGGTCAAACCAAAAGACATCACGAGGAATTCATAATGCCCATAACGAGTGCGGAAGGCAGTCTTAGGGATATCTTCCTCACGAATTTCTAACTGATGATTCCTGGACCTAAGGTCGATGTTCGAGAACCAACTAGCTCATTGGAGCTGACCAAATAAGTCGTCGATCCTTGAGTGAGGGTACCGATTTTTAACAGTGAGTTTATTCAATTCACGGTAGTCAATGCACATCCACATGCTACCGTCCTACTTCTTAATGAACAGGACCGGGGCACCTCAAGGTGAGATGCTCGATCGAATGTAGCCCTTGTTGAGCATGTCTACCAATTGAGCCATAAGTTCTTTCCTTTCATTCGGTGCTAGACAGTAAGGGGCTCGAGCAACGAGTTTTGCGCCTGGTATAAGGTCTATATGCAATTCGACCACACGATCCGGCGGCACATCTGACAAATCATCTGGAAATACATTCGGGAAATCCCGAACAATAGGAACATCACCGACGGTTGCCACCGTGGTTTTCACGTTTATAACATACGCTAGATACGCCCCGCACCCCCGCTGCTTTAGTTTCCCCGCCTTAAGCATAGATATGATCTGTGGCGTCACACCATTCTGATCACCGAAGACCGTAATTTGGGTCCCATCCGTGGCCCTTAGACATAAAAGTTTTTGACCACAAACGATCTGATCATCAACACTTGCGAGCCAATCCATCCCAAGCACCACATCGAAACAGCCTAGCGGCAACAAGTACAACAGCACCGGAAATCTATACCTAGACAACTCGATGGAACAACCCTGAATAGCCCAAGACACGGAAATGGACTTTCCTACGGCGACCTCAACCTCAAACACATCGACTACGCACTCGGGTGATTTGTCCAACGAGGAACAGAAAGCGGTAGACACAAAATGTGACATTTGAGCCAAAACAAGGTACACCTCAGTACCTATTTACCGAATAAGCAAATAAACGCCTTTGGCGTAACAAACGAACGATTAACCGAACGGGTCGGGTTACGACCCAGATATCTTGGGGGGCCATTTATAAGTGATATACGATCTATACAAGCTAAAATATTAGAAATATGGTCTTAGTTTGATAGCAAACAAGTTAAACGAAAACATGCTCGTTTAACTACCCGCTATAGATTTAAACGCAAAAGATAGTTACAAACCAAGCATTGTATCATCCGTTAAGCCGAAAAAGACTTACCAAACACTTATTTGAAATGCTTTAAACGATCCGCGAAAATATTTTTGATTTTTACAAACATATAGTATGCTTTTATAATTTTACACAAAACTAGCCGAAAAACACTCGTTTTCGCGCTGTTTAACGCACCCGATAAGTTTTTCGCGCCAAAAACCAAACCCGAACTAAATTTGGACCGGGCTTTTTGTATTTGGGCTTGAGGAATCAGAAACTTGGGCCAAAATGGGCCCAGGGTGGGCCCATATAATCCCGATCGCAAACAGCAACCCCCCCCCCTTTTAGTTCTTTCACATATAAACTAGATTCAAGCCATTTTCAACATCATTTCTTGAAAACTCTGGACACAACTTCTGCTCCAGCCAGAAAACCTCCAAACCCTAAGGTAAAGAGCTTAAATAAGTAGCTTTTGAACTTGTTTAAACTTATTTAATACCATAAAAACATGTCTTGGTTACTAAAAATCATTCCTAACCGTGTAAAAATCCTAAAAATGGTCCATAAACATGTTTTGATCATAAACATGGTAAGGAACCTGTTTTGATAGTTTTTTTTTGGCCATAAACACGGATTAAATGGTTGAAACGACGTTTTTACGGTTCAAAAGTTCGTTTTTGTGCACTAGCCGAAACCCTAAGTTAAGGGCTGTTATGCTGATGAAATATTGCTTGGTTTGTGATATAGGACTTGTACCTAGCTTTCTTAGAAGCACAAGAACCTGAAAACTTGATTAAAAAGTCGGAAACGAGCCAAACCCGCTAAGGTAATGCCAAAACACTCGCTTACGGGATATTTAAGTTAAGGTTGTGATGTAAATATTTTTAGGACTTGAAATTTTTCAGGGACATCAGGTACCATGTCATTGAGTCCCTATTCAAATTTGGTAAATTTTCGACCATCCGAGAATATTTGGCGAATTTATTACCGAATTGGGACGTTTATTTGGGAAAAATAGCTAAAATACTTCAAAAATTAAGAAATTTTTCTGGGAACTCAGAATTGATGTATTTTGATCACATATGAATTTTGGGATTATTTGGAGAAGTTTAAAGGTGTTTTGTTTATTTGCGTTCGTGTGAATTTTTACAGCCGAATTTGGGCCGAAAAGAATATTGCACGAGCTTTTTACATTCTGAAATTGATACAGGTTGTTTTGGAACATGATTTGAGTATTCAGGAATTTTTGTGGAATTTTTGAAAATTGTTTGGGGTAAACGGACGATTTTCAGGCGAAATATAGCCGATAAAATGAATTTTTATAAACTAATAAATCAGTAAATAAATTCCAGAAATATTTTTATTAAAATCTACATATTTTAATTGATAAGTGGTTAAATTTTCATAATTTAATTATTAACAGTTAATTAATTATGCTAATCTGAATATTAAACAAAATCAGTTTTTATAACAAACGGCAAGTTCGCGACTAGTGAATCTGTGGGAAAATCAAAACACCAAGAGTGATCAAAAATCATATGTTTGGACTAATTAAGTGAAAATGAACTTTTCTATGAGAAACCAGGACAATCCGGGTGGATTGTGCGCGTTTCTTCTCAAATCAAACTGAATAAACGGAAACGGGCCCCGCGGCTAATCCAGGACCCCAGTATGTGATCTATCTTTATAACTTAATCATGTTATTAATCAATACATTTACCCAAGCTTATTTTCCCATAACTGTTTTCTGAACGCGTAAACAAGCAACTTGGCCCAGCTGGGAAAACGGGAGTCTGAGCCAAGTTCGGTTTTAAGTATTAGACATTGAACAACATCACAACCTAAGCCTATTGCCACTTTCTGGGCGTTCCAGCTACACCCAGATTAGTTATACAGCCTAGTTTAGTATTGAGATTATAATAATATTAAAATATTAATATTATTATAATATTGATTATAGGAACTACTGATAGCGGACCGAACAAACCACGAGCTGATACAGTATTGATTATCTACTAAACTGTGAGTTTCATGACCCCACTTTTAAACTGTTTTATGAACTTTTGGGGTGAAAAGCATGTTTGCTTACATCTATATACTTATCTGAAACATGTGATGATGTGAATTATCTAAGTGCTAACACACGAAAGTCCCCACGATCACAGTGATTAACTTTGAGCCGGTGGCTTGTGAATAGTACTATTGGTTTGACAAACCCAGGCGGGGCCAGCACGGTTGCTGAGACATTATCCCTTTTGCACATGTCCATATTTTATTTTTTACGAACCAGCTATGTAGTGTAGACATAGCTACCGGGGCATGTTGTGGGCGGAAAGGGGCCACAGTGGTTGATTGAGCGTGGGAAATGGAGGCACGCAGCACGAACAGTCCAGGCTTCACTGTAGCTTAGTATAATTACATCACATACATCATTTAAATACATACATACTTATTTCATGATTACAAGTGTTGACTTGTGAATACTCATTACTGCTTTCTTGAAACCCGTGAAACTCACCAACTCTAGTAGTTGACCCGTTTTATACTGCTTTTCAGGTGTACCTAAATCGGAGTAATTTGGGGATCTGTTACTTGCCTGAAGTGTGTGGTTGATGCTATGTGAATAGAAGCAAGGGAGTTAGTAGTAAGAATGTATAGTTAACAAACTAGTTTTGTTTGTATCACCTAGACCGTAAAACAATGATAGAACAAAGAAATGTAATATATTGTAAATTAGTTTGTAATATTTCTTTATAAACAATGTGTTGATATCAGAGGTGTCTGTTACATTCCTGTTTTACGCTTCCGCATTGTGCTAGACGGGGTGTGACACAAAACTTCTACTGGCACCCGAATCAATAAGACCGATGCTTGTAATTCATCAAGTAAAAAGGTACATGGGATAATATTACACTACTACTTAGCTACATGATCATCACATACGATTCCAAAGGAATGAGAAATTATAACACTGATCAAGAACCAATTCTTCTATTCATCCCACGTCATCCTCCTAATCTAACGATCACCCATAGCCTGCGCTAGATTATCCCACCAACATAGTGCCTCAGAACAAAACGAGGCGGTAGCATACGTCACCATGTCATCCCCCTTACATTCACTAACTCCCAGAACGGCCTCCATTTCCCTCACCCACTAATGTGCTGCTAACGCATCCTTAGTACCATCGAAAGAAGGAGAATCACATTTTTTAAAGTCACCATACGAACAACCCCGGGTAGATACATTAATAGCCCGTACATCGTCTCCACTTGGCACATACACCTCTTCCTCCTCCTCGACCTGCGACTCCTTACCCTTTCTTTCCTTACCCAAGCTCTTAACAACCAAAGACTCCTCCATGGCCCTAACGGCCTCAGAAAAGATCTCGGGAATGGCGTTATGGAGCACCTGGTAAACCTCATCCGCGATTGCCGCGCACATAGTAGGATCTAAGGCGGGGTTATCCCCTCCTCACGAATCGGGGTTTCCTCCCGCTGGGGAGTAGGGATGTTACTCTCAGCTTCGGCACGTGGCTTATGACCACGACCACGAACACTAGGGCCACCTCTCTTAGCTGCACGAGTATTAGCCACGACTTATCCCTAGGAAGACAGAATTTTAACACGGTCAAGTACAAGTGCAATTAGAACATGTAAGGTAAGGGTAAACTGCTAATGACGTTGATCAAGTGTAATTAGTCGTTTACTTTACCCGCCCGTCCTAATCACCCCCTGCCCCTAACCACATTAGCATTCTATCTAACACTTAAACAATTAATCACATACTAGAAATTTTAAAATTCAAAGGAATGACTAATAATTAAAGTTACCTCTTGGCGTGCAGCTACTCGCGGTGGGCATACTAGTCTCTTCTCTTACGGTTCGAGTCCAAGCATTCGGGGATGCTCGGATCCCTCGAACCATGGCTCTGATACCAACTTGTAAGACCCTAAATCCTGGGAATCCTATAGTTGGTATTCATACAAAATACTTATAAAACTACTTAACTCAAAAACAGTTCATTCCATTAAAATAGCCAATTCAGAGTATAATTCAGCAGAAAATCTAAATTGATAAAACAAGTTCCTAAACCCGAGAATTATGCCCAAAACCATATTAAAATGTATTTAATTAAACGTTAAAAGAAAAATGTTTATTATTATTAAAACTTCCGAATAAGCATGCCCTCCACTGTCCAAGTAGCTTCGTGCATGTCCAAGCGATAATGCATCCTCTTACTAACCTGAATAACGCATCCTCCTCCTAACCTAAAACTCAAACTAAGATGCACACAAAGTCAGCTTGAGCTGAGTGAGTTCAAGTTTTATTAATTAACATCTATAATAATAAGCATAATAGTCATTCAAGAGTTTCAAAATAATCGGAATATAACAGTTAGGCCATCATCAATAATAAGTAATCATCCTTATAGGTATATATAAACATCCTTATAATTATATACCTACATGTATATATATATCATCCAAGTAATAACATCAGGGCCGAGCACACGTACAACCGAAACACGTAACATCTCATCCAACGTATGCAAACACAAAGTAGGCATACGTCAACATCCTTATTCGATAACGACTAAATAACATTGCCAATTATTGGCCAAACAATAATATAAACAAACATACAATAATATCATCTCAAGGCATACCCTATACAAGTAAGCCCATCCAAAATAATTTATACAATTCATCAAGCAAAATCTCTTAGGTGTGCATGCTACCCCAAAATCTTAAAAGAGTAAAAAGGGGGCATCATGAACTCACCTGACACAAGGCACGAATTCACCACGAGCTAGAGAAGCCTAAGTATCCCCAAAACTCAAACGCCTGTCGGTTTACATACATACATTACTAAAGACATCGAAAGGACTTGTTTATCCTACGAGACGTTCTAACAATGTCCGAGTTACCTAAAGCCTCGACGTAAACAAACTCATTCATAATAGCCCCCGGGGCCTTACATCCACCAATACGACCCTTAGATACTCCTGGGAATAAAGAATTCCCAAATTACCCTCGGAAGCACTAGGTGATACTAACACGCGCGTTTAAGAGTTTTTTAGGGGATTAACATCCAACTCAGCCCTGTGTGGACCCAATACGATAAATTCACAGCCAATAATTCCACACGACGCTACACGAGTCAAATGGGTCGGTAACTCGCAAGTACAACGCACCAACTATTCATTAAACGTAAGTGTGCGTTGTACCGACCCATTTGAGTAACCGACAACCAATTCAGCCCCATAACTTACAAAAATTATTTTTCAATAGCCTGTACATCAAACCAAGTTCACCCGAGCTGAATTGGTCGTTAATCACTTCAACCCTTGCGTTAAACGCAACAATTTACAATTCTAGTCAACCGAACACAATCTTTCAAATTACAACTAGTTGACCAATCTAACGAACACCAATGAACATGATTTTAAAGTATGTTATACTAGACATACCTAGGAAGATTTTGGTGGAAAAACCTCAATCAAAACAGTCCCGAAACCTCTCAATTGGACAACCACCCGGTTAACCTAAAACAAGTCGTTTATCGATCAATACGCGTAATATAATGATCAATTAAGGTGTAAAAGACTTGTAGGGACATAGTACTAACCTTCAATTGAAGTGTTAGACCTTAACCTTGTCTGCACAAAAGAAAATCGCAAGGGGGGACCGGGGGCTGCACTATGCTGATCAGACAAGGAGGGGGGAAGGGGTTAGGGTTTGTTTATGATATAAAAATTTTTCACTCTAGCCCTTCCAATTTTAAAGAAGTAACATCTTGGTTGAAAAGTTACATGATTTAACGTACCGGGGTGACGAGAAGGTTTCCGAGAAATGTCAGTTAAATCCCGAGAATACATACTTTACATGCTTTAAATCGTTAAACCGAAATTAGCGGGCGTTACAGAGTAGAATGCTGTAATAGGAACTGAACCCGTAGAGGTGCTTGCCGGTAACGACCCTCTATAAAGAGTAGGATTTTGGCTGTCTTTAAGAGAAGTTTGGCATTTCATATCATACTCTCTCTCTTCCAATTTGTTGTTGAACTCATCAGTGGTTAGTTCATCATTTCGGAAGTAGTCGTTTTCCTTAAGTACAAGTAGGAAGGTTGAATACGTCGAAGGTAACGCATTCTTTAAAGTGTCTATTTTGTCCACTTCAGATGGCTCTTACTTCACGGTAGACATTTCAGCAATGAGATGACAGAAACAGATGATCATCTCCTCAACGGTCTCATTCTTGAGAAGCGTAAAATTCCTGAATTGAAATTTTACCATGGTCTTTTTTCTTTCAAGAGTATTCCCTGGGCTAGGTGTTTTTAGTGATGCAAACAACATACCACAAGGTTTGATATGGCTAAATTGATGAAATATGTTCTGGGGTAAAGCCATAGTCAACGTTGAGTGTGCTTTTGTCTCGTTCTTAGCATCTTTTATCTCATTAGCCTCGTACATATGATATAACTTATCAGTGTACCCAATTGTAGCACTTCCCACTTACGGTACTACATACACGACATCAAGATATTTCACGCTACCTGGATGAACAGACCCTAAGTGAGCTCGGAATCTCGGTTCCTATCGAGCAAAGTCTGATAGCTTGAGTAATTTAGGACATTTTTTATGAGATACGATCTCATTGTCCATAGTAAGCATCTGTTGCATCAGCACATTTTGAGAAGCAAGTGCGTAATACGAAGCTTGGTTTGGTGAAGCCATGTTTTATTAATATCAGAAAATCAAAGGACTAGAATTGACAAAACTTGAAACTTATATCACGAATGGGTTACTTTATGAATACGATTGTGTAAACCATTGTTCACATGAATGAGCTTTAATGAACGGGTTTCTAAGATAAAGAATGAGTAATTTGACAAACGGTGTCTGAGTAACGAATGAGCAGTTTAACGGATGGTGTTTGAGTAACGAATGTGTACAGTGTTTTAATGAATGATAGGCTTAGCAAATGTGTACAGTAAAATGGTTTTTGTAATGAATGAGTCCACGAATGACTCTAGACGGATGATCAGTTACAAACAGTTAGAATCAGGATAAAGAATGATAAAACAATGAACGAATGTGCATTCATTGAAAAGAATGAGCATTCATCAGTGTTCATCAAGGTCCAAACCATGTCCATATCTTAAACACTTCCAGATCAAAGCAATTACGCCACAAAACCTATCTCAATCCACTCGGAATTCGACTCTGAACTATTTCGGACATAAACCGAACTCGATTACACAATATCCAGACCAATTCAAACCTCAATTCAGACCTTTCGTTCAACCACCATTAACGTAACTCAATTCAAATCTCAAAACTCAATCAATCGTTTAAATTCATTCCAAATACCTTTAATCATAACCTCTAATACGTTTAATTCGTTCAATACACAGTCAATTGAAACAACAATTCAATCCTCTGTTTACCGAGAATACAATTATCCAAACAATCAATCAATTCATGATGAATTAACTGATTATGAACTGATTACTATACGTTTAGAATTAGAACAAACACGAAGATCTGATCAGTGGCTCTGATACCACTTGTGAAAGCCTGAATAGCTTTGAGCCGGATCTAGATCATGATAACACCGTGTTGTTCATGCTGGATTATACAATTAGATAGAAGGATTACGTTAGTGTGTGTGTTTGTGTTCTAAGAGAATTTGGACAGAGTAACAGTGTAATACGATTAATCTCCAAAACTTGTTATTTAATTTAGGATAATTACATGTATATATAGAGGATGACCACATTCGTTAAGTTATTACTTAACGAATGTGTCATTCATTACATTAAAACAAGACGAATAAGACATTCATTCGTTATACATTATCATATGCGAATGGACCCACATTCGTTATCTCATTCTTTAATATAGGTTAACGAATGAACTTACATTTATACGAATGTGATACATTCGTTACGTGGTAACGAATGTTTCTAAACATTAGAGCGAATGGGCTATAATTACCAAAATGCCCTTACATTAATAAACTAATATAATACTAAGATAGAGACCGAGACGCTCGTTTGATGTATCAACAAGATACAATCTTTGATATAAACTGTTCTAACGGTCACTTTATATAAGCGAGCTAGTACTTTTTTAGTTACGCATATACTTCCTAATTCAAAACCAATTACGTCATAAAAACGAGCATTTGATAACTTGAGTATCGTATTAATATACTTTTTTAGTTTTAAAATATTAACATGTTACCTGATTACCAGTTATAACTGGCAACAGGTCGAGTCGGGCAAGCTCTGGGTCATGTGTAAAGCTGGTATAGGGTCGGAACGAGCCGACAAAAAAAGGTTAATTTGGTTCGGGTCGGTATGAGTTTGAGTCGAAAGGAGTCAAGTCAGAACACATTTCAGGTTAGAACGGTGTCGGGTCATAACAGGATTCGGGCCAAAACAAGTTAGTTAAAAATATATATATAATTGAAATTACTGTATATTTCAACTTTGCTTATTGATTTTCGCCACCGGTTACGCGAATGCCATTGTTTACATGTACCGGGGCCGATAAACGCGTGTCCAACACCACGTAGCGCACGTAACTCAATCTTGGTAAGTGATGGTTGGGTGAAAGTTAGTTAGTTTTATATATTAATATTAGTTAATTTTAGTTAAACAAATGAATAAACATTGGTACTTCAAGCGTTGTTATGTGTTTTCAGGACATTGGAAGTTAAGGAGCTTAAACGAGCTAATTCAGAGCCATCCAGATGAAGATTAAGCAAGCCTCGAGATAATGGAAGCATGGGGAAACATGTATTGAGGGTAAAGAAGGATTCGTGAAAGGATTGGATGAGAAAGTTGAAGCCGAAGTGAAAACTGAACAAGATGGGTCACCAGGAAACTGTCTTTTAGTAAAACGGGCATATCTTGGCCTAGTAAATGAGTTACAGAATCCATAATATATCAATTTCGGGTTTCTCGACGAGACAAATCTGAATATGAAGTCTGTTTGCATATCTTCGTGAGATGCGAAGATGCTGGACATGCAACAACGCGATAAGCGAAGATGCTTAAGTCGGAAAAAGTTAGGGTTTTTCACTATCTAAACGATTTTTCGACCCTATTATAGATAACAACTTCCAGAGGCAGAATAGAGAGCCGATAGCAGTTTCCAATCATCCCGAAGCTTCCGGTTTGTCTTAAGATCTTATATTCATCAAGATAAGTACTTTAACGATTGTGTCAATGTCTGGCTAATCGTGTGTGTTCGTTCTAGACTATGGTTTTGTGTGAAATACTTTTAAAAACATATTCATATGCTTAATGAATAGAGCTTGATTGATTTTATATGAATTTATCTTGCTTAATTAGTTATTTGGTTGATTAAGGTTTGTGTTTGCGATTATTGATTTGTATAACGTTTGTTTGGTTGTTCATCAACATTTAGGGTTTAAGCTCTCGTGTCATTAAACTAGAATCATCAAACCTTATCATTGAGTTAGTTGTCCTAGACATAGAATTGGCAATTGTGGAGTCCAGGTTCATTTGTGTCAACAATTTGGTTGAATTATCGTTTGTCATCATAAATCAAACCATAGGACTAACAATTCAAAGACGAGAGAATCTGTGATTAACGTATGAAACACATAACCTGAACCTAGAATGAATACTTTTTATTAATCCTTGTTTACAAATATTTTTAAGTAATCGTTTAGTTTTAATTAAATATTTCTTTTAAAAAACCGCTTGACATCGTATGTCCGTATTAGTTTAATAATTTATTTAATAATAGTAAATTAGCACTTTCCTATAGTTCCAGTGGAGACGACCTTACTTACCCATACTTATTATAGGTATTTAAGTCCTAAAATTAATTGTTTGAGTAGACTGTGACAGCCTACATTAAAATGGCGCCGTTGCCGGGGACTCAACGCGCTTAGTGCTAGGTTAGTCTAGTTTAAATTAGTATAATTTAGTTTAATTTAGTTTAATTTTAGTTTAATTCTTTTCTTCGTTAATTTTTCGCGGGGTGTGTTTGTTTGGTGTGTGCAGTTAATCTTTCAGGTTTATGCATACGAGATTTTCCCAAGATAAAGGGGTGTTGGAGTTTGACCCAGAGATTGAGAAAGCCACGAGAAGAAACCGAGCAAATCAAAGGAAAGGTGAAAGATCGAGGCCGAAAGAAGAAGATATGAATCATCAAGAACATAATCCATACCCGATGCCACCGGTGTTTCAACCCGATAATCTTAACCCACCCACCGCAAAATCAAGAACAATCCAGTCCACAAAACGTTCCACAAAATATTCCACAAAACCCACCACTCAATGACCTACTACCATTCAATCAACCCATTCACCAAAACCGAAACCCAAGAGCTCAAATAAGATATCACATGAGAGATGATCGTTCCATCAGGTCTGAACCACCACACAATCGGGTCGAGTTCGAGTATAATCGGCGAAGGGTATTTGACGCTTTTGAGGAGTTTGAAGATACGCGAGGGGGTCAATATTATAGAAGACAACAACACCCCCGGCAACCGAACACCTGAGCCAATCCAACAACCAAGTAACCGTCGAGACCGAAGAAGACAAGATCCTCCCGAGCCACAGTTTCCCGAGTATGAGTTTGATGATGGGGTCCCGAGAGCATTTGTTCCACCGCCCATTCCGGGAGTTAAAAGTCACTTTATTCCTCAAGTGGCCACGAACCCACTCCCCATTGTTATCCCTGTTAGAGAAGGAATCGGTGAGACAAAGCAACTTGACTGAGATGCCTACTTTTTATGGGAAAGCATCAGAAGAGCCATACCTACACTTGAGCGAGTTTAATGTGATTTGTGCCACCATCTCAAGTCAAGGGTTCACTGCCGATGAAGTCAAGCTAGTGGTTTTTCAGTTCAGTCTCAAAGATCTAGTGAAGCAATGGTTTTTATCGTTACCGTCAGCGAGTATTTACATGTGGCAAGATCTGGCACAACACTTTTTGGACGAGTACTACACACCACAAAGAACGTCCGAGGCCCGAACCTCCATCAGAAATTTTTAGCAAGGGTCGGGCGAGACTTTTCATGAAGCATTTACAAGTTTCAAGAGGTTGTTGAGAACTTGTCCTCATCATGGGATTGCATTATGAGAGTTGATTAAAGCGTTTCATGATGGATTATCAAGTGACGATGTGCGTGATCTTCAGTGAACCACAAATGGGCCGTTTTTAACGAATGATGAAAATGAAGATTGGCAAGACTTGGAGCGGCATGCAATGAACTCGAAGAGACAAGCTCAGTTGAACCGCATGGTAAAAAGAGCGGTTGTGAAAGCTGTGGATAGTGAAGAGTCAGATGATCGGATGGCAAGATTAGAAAGGAAGCTAGATCAGTTGATGGGGGTAGGAGTGAAAGAAAAGGGCAAGCTGGGAAAGGCGTATCCAGTTTGTGAGGGTTGTGGTGGAATAGGCCATGTAGTGGCGACGTGTGGAGTTGTGATTGAAGACGAAGAAGAGGAGGTGAATTTTGTTCAGGGTGAGAAGAGGTACAATAATGGTAACATGAATTCAAACACTTATCACCCGGGCCTCTGAAACACCCCAATTTCAGCTATGGAAACCCGAACACGCAACAAAACCCGAATTTTCAAGGTACTTCCCAAAAGGCAGGTTATCAGTCAAATCAAAGGCAGTATGGGAATGAGAGGAGTAATGGTCAAAGCGGTTACAATCAAAAGGAGTCAGGGGGTTATAACAAGAGTTATCAGCAGGGTCAGCAAAGTAAAGGGGCGGCTCAAGGTCAAGGAAGTTCTTCTGGTAATAAGGAGGAGTCAATTAAGGATGTGATGGACTTTTTGAAGCAGATGAAGACAGATCAGGAGGCTCAGAATAAAAGCGTGAATCAAAGATTAGAGCTCCAAGAGAAAGCTAATGCTGCAAGGGATAAACAGGTGAGCCAGCTTGCAGAAGAAATGGCTAGTTTGAAGAGAAAACCACCCAAATTACCAAGTGATACTGTGAAGAATCCGAGCCATCAGAGTTGCAGTTCAACAAATGGTAAAAACGTATACGTGAGTGCAATCACAATTGAAGATCATGAATTGAACGACACGATTGAAGAATTTGAAATAAGGGCACCACTTATTCCCATTCAGATTGGCGAGTTCAAGACCACCAAGGAATTAGTTGATTATGGTGCGAGTGTAAGTGTTCTACCGGGGAGTGTTTATGATCGGTTTGAGTTTGGACCTTTACAAGA
This sequence comes from Bidens hawaiensis, assembly GCF_021521415.1. NCBI lineage: Eukaryota > Viridiplantae > Streptophyta > Magnoliopsida > Asterales > Asteraceae > Bidens > Bidens hawaiensis. Next base: position 1,248,992 of record NW_027491323.1, read on the forward strand.
AGTTGACACCACATTGGTGTTAGCTGATTTCACTCGAAGACGGCCCCGAGGGAAGTTGGTTGGAGTTGCAGTAAAGGTTGGTGAGTTTTATTATCCCGAAGATTTTCTTGTTCTAGATTTTGAGCCTTTAGAACATGAAGAAGAGCCGAGAGTGATATTGGGGAGACCGTTTTTTGGCAACATAAAATGCTTAAATCAATTGTCGAGACGGAACAATGTGCATGGCCTTTGGTAATCGTAAGTTAGTTTTGCATATCCTTTCAAATTCCTTTGATTATTCTTATGAAAATAAATCTTTTAGGTCAGGTGCTACTAACATGTGTCTACCTCATATAAGTGAGGATGACACCAAAGAAGAAAGTTTTGTGTTTGATAGGTCGAAGCGGGAGAGAGAAAAAGAGGAGCTAAATGCGGTAGATATACGTGTTGCAGATGTGACAAAGTCAGATGATGATTTTAAACATGCAAGAAAAAAGGTGGTTCATGGTGAGACGAGTAAGACAAGTAAGGAGAAATCGCCAAAGAAGGAGAAGGTGAGGAAGCCATCGGGGTTTGAAAATGAATAAAGAAGAATGGCATGTTTCGGGCCAAGATGGAGTATCATGGACAGTGTACCACTATGTTGGAGGAGTAAGAAGAACGAGGTGGAGGAAGGTAAGCACTCCATTAGACCACCATAACTGCCAAATCAGGTAACGGTCCGGCTGAAGACCTTAACAAAAACTTAGCGCTAACCGGGAGGCAACCTGGCCTTGTATTCAGGTATGTGTATATTTTTGTTGTAGTTGAACTTTGTGGGTGTAGTTCACTATAAACCCTCACGAGACCATACTCGTCCACCCGGGCTACTGGGGGTTTAAAGGGCTTGTTGCATACGCTAAATGCAATCGTGATTCCTATGAAAGTGAGTTAGGTCTTTTAACACTTTTACTCGTTTAACAAATTTGGTTATGAAATTAATTAATCTAGGTTGGTAATTTAAAATAAATGGTTTTGCAAACGGTTTAAAAGACCTATATTTTTAACATTGGTGAGAAGCGTGCTTCTACATATTTGAGAGTTTGTAGATATTATTTTGAGAGTTGAAGAGGTAAGTTCACCGAGAGATCATCGAGGGCACGAGAGTTGCAAATGAGAGTTATATTTTCTATCAGGTGATTTCGTGTTCATAACCTTATTTGTTTTATTAGTTTTTGTGTTAAAATCGTAATTGTATTTTTGTATAATAAATAATCACCATCACATTAGGCCTGGTTTTTAAATTTGTCAAAGTGAATATTAACCCCGTCCTTATTTTTATTTGTTAAATTTTAAACATTGAGGACAGTGTTTGCCTCAAGTGTTGGATGGGGGGAAATTGAAAAGTTTAAATGTTCCTTGAATTAAGAATTTTTGCCCAATAATGAAAAATGATAGATAAATTGGGGATTATTTTTCAAAATTATTATATAATATGAGATAATAAAAACGGGAATGCACTTAATTTGGGATGTGTAGGTAGACTCAGCCTTGAGAATGAAAGGATGGTTTGGTTGTAGACTTAATTGAACCTTAAAATGCTTGATTTTTAGTGGGAAACACCTTCAGGGTTTTGTTTGTTTAGCTAAGCCTGTGTAAGGACTGGAATTAAAGATTAGGCCATACTCAAGCCTTTTTATTAGATTTGATCACCAAAAATAAATTTTAAAATATGACTAGTTATTGTACAATGCTTGGATAGGCCCAACATTAGAGTATGCTATATAGCTTGTGATATAAACATAAATAAAAATACTACTAGTTTAAATGGTTAACACTTCATAGGCGTATGGTTTTATGGCCTTAAATCCTGTATTGATGGGATGCTTCGGGGTTCGGAGACCATGGGTCGGTACGCGGTTTATCATCTGGGTATGCATAAATTCTAAGTGGATTTAGGTATATTAATTAAGCTTAAAAAGAGCAAACCCGCAGTTTATCTGCCAATTCATAAGTCATTAAACATGATCACAAAAAGTGCTTTAAAAGTACAAATTCACTACTGACTTGATCATCCACGCTGTTAGTCATATGGGGTCCCTGTGCTCGCGTCTCATTACCATTTAGAAACGGACCCCATGGGACACGTCATATGTAAGCCCTACAGATGAATTCGTGCTTACTCACCTGTGGTGATGGACTTTGGGGTATTGCTTGATAACGGGGGTATGTCATGTAGTGGGGACTATTTGCTAGTTAGTTACTTAATTGCACTTTAATCGTATCGAATGGCCATTCTGGTAGACTTTGATGCTTAAGTTTAGGTTTTGGTTCGATAAAAATATCCAAGATTGTCTTGGCTGTTACATATGGGCTTAAAAATTGTACACATGTGCAAAATTTTGATCATCTAATTTTAAGGTTTAAGTCAAGTTGGGGTGGTCTGGTTCGGTAAAACTATAATGAAGCATGGTAAGTCGGCTTCAGGGCTTTGAAGCGTGGGTTCCATTTTAATCATATGAATTAATAAAACTATCACACCTTATTTTCTCGGTAAGTATTAAGGCATGGGTTTAAGTGGACAACAATATCGGCAATCGCTGTTTTTGTGTTCCTTGTGCTTAATTAAGATAATCTAAGAAGTATTTTGTAAGAATGATCTCTGATTCTGATTCCATTGCAAAGTCTTTTTCAGGATGAAAAGGATAAGTGTGGGGATGTGATAGTTGTGTAAAAGTTAGTTAGTTTTTATATATTAATTAGTTAATTTTAGTTAAATAAATGAATGAACATTGGTACTTTAAGCGTTGTTATGTGTTTTCAGGACATTGGAAGTTAAGGAGCTTAAACGTGCTAATTCAGAGCCATCCAGATGAAGATTAAGCAAGCCTCGAGATGATGGAAGCATGGGGAAACATGTATTGAGGCTTAAGAAGGATTTGTGAAAGGATTGGATGAGAAACCTGAAGCCGAAGTGAAAACTGAACAAGATGGGTTACCAGGAAAGTGTCTTTTAGTAAAATGGGCTTATCTCGGCCTAGAAAATGAGTTACGGAATCCATAATATATGAATTTCGGGTTTCTCAATGAGACGAATCTGAATATAAAGTCTGTTTGCATCTTCACGATATGTGAAGATGTTTAAGTCGGCAAAAGTTAGGGTTTTTCACTATATAAATGATTTTTCGACCCTATTAGAGATAACAACTTCCAGAGGCAGAATAGAGAGCCGATAGTGTTAGGCACAGAGTGGCGCAGCGGAATAACCGATTCACAACGAACACGCAATAAGAAACGAGAAAACATAAAGACACACGAACACGAGGATTTGTAGTGGTTCGGTCAACGAGACCTACGTCCACTTTCTGCAACTAGGGATACTATTATTTCAGTGCACAATTTACATTTACATAGACAAGGTATTTATAGAGACTAATCTAGGGTTTAAGGCTTGGTGAACAAGAAAACCAACGGGCCTTCTAAGCATCCATAATAATCAACCCCATTAGAAATAAACCCAAGGACATCACAAAACCCTTGCTCCTGCCACTATTTCGGCTATTATCCCTTCCCCTACCAACATGTAATATCTCAGAAGATGATCCCCCTTTAGCACTCCTCCGGCGAAGATCTTCACCTAGTACCAAATCCCGGATACCCTCAAATGTCATATCGCCAGTTCCCACCAAGCTCGTAACAGCAGTCACCGTCCCGGACCAACTATCTGGCAGTGAAGATAGCAATAGTAAAGCCTTGGTCTCGTCATCAAATTTCATTCCGACAGATGCAAGTCTAGACAGAATGGAATTAAGACTATTAATGTGCTCGGTCACTGAAGTTCCCTCATTCATCCTCATCATGAATAACTCTCTCATTAAGAACACTTTGTTAGCTGCAGATGGCTTTTCATACATGTTTGACAGAGCCAACATCTTACCACGAGCGGTGGTTTCAGACATGATGTTAAATGCAACGCTCCTCGTCAACGACAATGTAATAACACCTCTAGCTTTCTTGTCCTTGGCATTCCACAGAGCTTCTTCTTCTTTATCCATTTTCTCAGGTTTTTCTTCTAGTACCATATCCAAGTCCTTTTGACCCAGTAATGCATCCAACTGCATTTTCCACCAACTAAAATCCGAACCATTAAATTTTCAATCACAAATTTTCCGTCTTCAGCCATAACGACCAACAGAAACTGATCAAAGTAACCCGATTCCAAGTTGATAAACTAACCGTCAAAAAACTTCCAAAGAATCTCCAACCCTAACCATAACTGAATCGAACAAGAAACTTAATCGACCCAACACAAGAACTCGGCTGTTGAACAGAAACCGACGGTTACACACCCAATTTCAAACAACCCGAATTCAACACCGGTTCCAAAGAATCAGATTCAACGGTAATCGGCCCAAACAAATACCCAACCACAATTCAAAGCAAACTTGAACGACCTGAATAATAACCCGAAACTTGAACACCCAAAACCCCAACAACAACCCAAACAAACCCTAACCAGAAAACAAGAATGAGTGAACCTCTCTCTTGATCGCGGCTGAAAAAACCGTTGTAAACAGTTCACAGTGATGCTCCAAACGGTTACTAACAGCAATCGGTATTCCTTTCCTTTGATGCGCAGAACAACCACAAATAAAAAAAACTTTGCTTCCTTCTCGACTTAATCGCACCGACTCAAACAGAAAGTTGGATGATTTGTTATTTACTATCTTGATTTGAACAAATAAAAAATAAATAAATAATATACTCTCCAAAAATATTATATGACGGTGGCAGCTTTCACAAGAACAAAAAATTGTAGTTTCATCCTATTCTTTTGGTTCATGCTTACCAACAACCACCTCAAAGAATAAAGGAACTTTGTGGTGACAAACAACTTATGGCACACACGGGTTTCGACCAAATAAATAGAATAACCCAAATCACGAAAAGTTACGTGAATCTAACGAGCCGAAGCTTTAATACCACTTATTAGGCACAAAGTGGCGCAGCGGAATAACCGATTCACAACGAACACGCAATAAGAAACGAGAAAACATAAAGACACACAAACACGAGGATTTATAGTGGTTCGGTCAACGAGACCTACGTCCACTTTCTGCAACTAGGGATACTATTATTTCAGTGCACAATTTACATTTACATAGACAAGGTATTTATAGAGACTAATCTAGGGTTTAAGGCTTGGTGAACAAGAAAACCAACGGGCCTTCTAAGCATCCATAATAATCAAGCCCATTAGAAAAAAAACCCAAGGACTTCACAAAACCCAACAGGTAGTAGTTTCTGATCATCCCGAAGCTTCCGGTTTGTCCTAAGATCTTATGTTCATCAAAATAAGTACTTTAACGATTGTGTCAATGTCCGGCTAATCGTGTGTGTTCGTTCTAGGCTAAGTTTTTGTGTGAAATACTGTTAAAAACAAATTCTTATGCTTAATGAATTGAGCTTGATTGATTTTATATGAATTTGTCTTGCTTAATTAGTTATTTGGTTGATTAAGGTTTGTGTTTGCGATTATTGATTTGTGTAACGTTTGTTTGGTTGTTCATCAATATTTAAGGTTTAAGCTCTTGTGTCATTGAACTAGAATCATCAAACCTTATCATTGAGTTAGTTGTCCTAGACATAGAATTGGCAATTGTGGAGTCCGGGTTCATTTGTGTCAGCAATTCAGTTGAGTTATCGTTTGCCATCATAATCAAACCATACGACTAACAATTATAGCAAAACCAAAGACGAGAGAATCTGTGATTAACGTATGAAACACATAACCCGAACCTAGAATAAATACTTTTTATTAATCCTTGTTTACAAATCTTTTTAAGTAATCTTTTAGTTTTAATTAAATCTTTCTTCTAAAAAACCGCTTGACATCGTCTGTTCGCATTAGTTTAATAATTTATTTAATAATAGTAAATTAGCACTTTCATTGAGTTCCTGTGGAGACGATCTTACTTAGCCGTACTTATTATAGGTATTTAAGTCTTAAAATTAATTGTTTGAGTAGACCGCGACAGCCTACGTCAAACTCTCAACCCAGCGCCCGACACCAGATCAGCGTGAATTACGCGCGCGGTGTCGATTAAGCATGTTTAATGCCGGTAACGTGCATTCCGGTGTTGGTTATACGTGTATAATCTTCCGTTATACGCGTACTGGTTTTGCACGAGTTACGTATACAATTTCAGGTTACATGCGCACTGTCATCAGGTGACGCATATACCGACACTTACTATGTGTTAAATGCAGTGTTATGCGCGCACCCCATATCATCGCGTGAGTACCCATGTTTTCACAAAACACGATGTAATCCCTTCAGAAAATAACATCCAAAAAACCATATACACACGCGGCAACACGCTCGCATTCGCATTGATATCGCATTACACATCACACGAAACACTACAAACCAATACGATGGGATAATTTGTGTGAACCCGCAGCAATGCGCGGGCACTAATGTAAGTAACGTTAGAAACAAACTCACATTTTTCGGTTATGAAAGTGGTTTATGTTCTATATAGGTTAAGGTTAAGATGAAAACCCATTTGAGTTGTGAAAACCCACGAAAACCCTATGTAACATCGTTTTTTTTTTGTTTTTGTTACATGTAATATATGTTGTAACATTTAATACAAAACATCAAAACTATAGGTTCCCAGCCGGATCTACACGGAATATCTCGTTCTACGTAGGTGCGGAATCCCTACGTAAGACGTTACGAGCGTAGAAGACGATACGATTAATCACACGTTACAATAAACAAACACTCGTTATATTGCAACCGTAAACACATGATACGATGATCACTCAATACACAAACTCTCTGACTCTTGTTACAACTCGAATACTTGCAGAATGCACAAAAACCTATTACTTCAGCCGTAACCTAGCTGATTATATAGGCGACAACTTCGCCTGGCATGTTCAGGCGAAGTTGTTCCTAACTTCGCTTGTTCCACAAGTTCGCCTATAATAAGCGAACTTGTGAGAACTTCGCTTACATACAAAACACAAATCTAACTAACACGATTACAGACACTCGACACTGAACTACTGACATCATGCACCAACAGAAACATCAAAAAAAATGTTTTGCTATTTTTTAACATTTTTTTTACTAATTTTTATATATGTTTTCAAGAGAGAGAAAAAGTTATATTTATATTTACATTTTTTATTCTCTTTAATTGTGGACCACAAGATTTAAAAATTAATTAAAAACATATGGTTAAAAGTGAATTTCTAGAGTTTTCACAACTTAAGTGGGTTTTCTCCTTAGGTTATATTACGTATGTATAAAATAACTTGTCTCCAGTATTATATGTCATCTATCTTCAATCATTTTTCTATTAATTTAAATAAGACAGTGTCAAATACATGCGTGACAATGAGTGTAATGAGTGTAACTCCTTACCATTGTAAATTATAAATTCTCACGTCATATTTTTTATAATGAGTGTAACTCCTTATCATTATAAATTCTCACGTCATATTTTTTAAATAAGCATTAAACAACTCAATATATTAAGATTAGGTTCCTTGTATTGATGCTATGAGTGATCCAGCGAAAATTATCGTAAAATGCAATATAATTAGTTGTTAATTTATTTGTATATTTTGTGAACTTTATAGTATGAGCGGATGATTTTAAACAATCATATGTTTTTATAACGAAATTGGAGCCAGTGACGTATCTAGAATTTTTTTTCCTATGGGTTCACCGTTTTTCGGTTGTCAATTTCGCACAACCAAAAGTTTAAATTATTTGGGCCGATTGGGTCAGGTCGGGTCAAAGAATAAAGACGATATACTGTAATAAAAAAAAAGATTATATATTATAAAACACATAATAAAGTTACTAGATCATTAAAAACTAGTTTTATACTCGTTCTGTAGACAAGTATTTTAATTTCATAATAATATAAATTTTTGTTTCTCCTTTAAAACAATATTTGTTTCAACCACCTTGTGCTTTTTGTTAAATTTGACAAGAGAGAAAAAAAATCGACTTTGACAACATCAACTAGTCTCTAATCTCTATGCCAAGCAATAACCAAGACATCATATTTGAATTAACAAAATAGAAATAAATTAAACATGGTAAATGTGGCTGCATAGTGTTGGACGTGGGGAATGCAAGACCCCGTTCTTTTTACCAAACTTGCATCGATTTCAGTGGGAGTAACTCCAAAGGTTGGAGGATATTTAAGTTATTTCTAAGAGTGGATATCAGTGTTAGTTAAAAATTTAAAAAATTAAAAAATTTCCAATGGAGAGATTCGAACCGACGATTGCTTCTTTCCAATAGGATGAATTAACCACTGAAACAAATACTTAATCTTGTGAATGGGTTCACTCCATATTTTTATAGATGTTTTCTATCAAAAATTCAAAACTCAGTGGGTTCCCGTGAACCCGCAACTCAACACGTAGATCCACCCCTGATTGGAGCGAAAGAATGGAAGTCATCAGAAGAATAATAACACTTTTAAACCAACCAATGTTTTGTTCGTTAGTAGATTGAATAGTATGTGTATAAAATTAGCGTATGATATAGTCATTTAAAATAACAAAAATCGATAAATGATCAAGAAAATTGTTTAATAATATATATAAAGTTATTAAAAATGAAATTACATTTTACATTGGTTACAATAAACAGAAACATTAATACAATTAAGTTTAAGCTATAAGTAATGCAGCATCTCGTTTTACGAGTCTCCTGAAAATAAATAAAGATTATTTATTTAAAGGATTAGATAGTTTTCACAAAAAAAATAAAATAAAAAAAAAAAAAAAAATTGGACCGATGGACGACTTGCAAGAACCGAATCTCGCATAACATCCCTTGTGTGAACCCATGGAAGCGGAAGCCCATTTTTGACTAAAAGTCCAAAAGTGCAAAAAGGTCATAAATGCGAGTTCACCTTTTTGCGTGAACCCCTACACGAGTACACGCCTAACAGACCCCTTTGCGATAAACCCCTGAATGCGTGAACTAGGGTCTTTGCGTAAATCCCGGTTTGCGTAATCCGAACTTTTGCGAAAAGGATCACTTGTGCGGCAACCTCCTTCGCCTGATCCCTAGAATGCGTGGAACTTTACATTTGTGAGAACCTAGCTTATTTTGAACTAGTTAATACGTAAACCAGGTTATGTTTAAACTCCTTATTTGCATAATGGGCTCATGAGTCATGAATGAGAAATAGCTAGGTGAGCCTAGAGGTGCACAAATTAGGTTTTTTAAATACCCGGTTTCGGTATGGAACCGGGTTCGGGTATAACCGGGTACTGCAATACCCGGTTCGGGTCCGGGTATTGTCTCTAAAAACCATACCCAATATGCATCGAGTTCAGGCTAGGTATAGAACCAGGTATTCTAAAACCGGTATTTAAATACCTTATTTCAGGATATTGAAAAAAACCCTATTTCGGTTTTTTTTTTCGGGTATAGATTGAATTTTTTTAAGGGTTACACTTTTTAAGGGTATTTTTCACGTAATTTTCGGGTAATTTCGGGACCTTTTTATGCATACCTATCCATACTCTACGGGTAGGGTAGGGTATGGTTCGGTTATTAAAAACCTGGGTATCCAGGTTTTTTTACGGGTCCGATTCTGGATTGAGGTTTTTTATGCACATTTAGGTGAACCCGATCAGGACTCAAGTATAAAGAACTTTGGCTTGGGCCTTAGTTTTAGGAACCATGAACCATGGTAAATTAATGGGCCTTGGGAACGGCTTGAAGTTTGTTATACGAACGTAGCAAACGTATTTGTCAAATGTTACCATTGATCGACTATTGCCTGTTTTACATTTATCCTGTAGGCTAGAAGCTTAAGTAGATAGGTGAATTAAAAGGGTTAGATGATCTTAGATACGTGGCCTTGGCATGTTGGGTAAACGGTTCAAGAAAGGATATAAGCCAAGTAATACGAGACATTAGTTCAGTTATTGTGGTCAGTTCAGTTAACTGAAACGGTTAATTGATGTATAACAGATTAAAGGACCAATTTCAAGGAAGGTTTTCAGACAGTTATAGCTCACTCAGCATGGATAAGTGACTCTAGTGAGTTCTAGCCACTTCTCTCTTTAATGTTTTCTGTGACTGTGCGCATACTTGTGTAAAGTAATTTTATTATATATATATATATATATATATATATATATATATATATATATATATGTGTGTGTGTGTGTGTGTGTGTGGAACGGTTCAGTAGAGAAATGAAATTAGAGTGAGAAGTTGGAGAAATGAATCCTGACCATTAGATATATTGATCAAATGTCTACATTTATTATGTCAGTTTGATAATTAGTTATGCATGTTTAAGAGTTTTTTTTAATGAAAAGGGTACAATAGTCTTTTTTGTGATACAATCGAAATAGAAAACTATCATAGTTGTGTAGAAAGTTGCTAGTTATAAGCAACCTTCATTTGACTTTCCATTATCCATAATTTGACTTTCCATATTCCAAACTTCATTTGACTTTCCATATTATTATTATTATTATTATTATTATTATAACCAGTGAATACAATATCCATTTCTTAGTTTCAATTCCTAACCTCAATAATCGAATCTCTAAATTTTTTGATTTGGTTAAAAATTTAGGATGTTTGTGTTGGATAAATTATGGATAATTTTGATATTTTGATGTATGGTCATCCAATGTTATTATTATTATTATTATTATTTTTATTACAAATGAAGCTCCTTAATTTACAACAGACGATACTATATTAGTATGCTCGATTCTTGTGTAGGTATGCTCGATTTATATGTAGGTATATGATCGATACCCGTGTATCTATTCTCAATTCCTATGTAAGTATGCTCGTTTCATGTGTAGGTATGATGTTAGATTAGAATGTCCGATTCATGTTAGGATTGTGAATGATATGTGTATGCAATATGTTTATGTGAAAAATGGTAGAGATGAGAATTTGGTTGTGTGTTAAATGTAGATGTATGTTATGTAGGAGGTTTATGTGTAGGGAATCTTTATTTTGCGTAAAATTAAATTGTTTGTGTAGGATTTATGTCAGGTGTTTATGTAAACTTGCTTACGTATTAATCATGTGAAGTACATTTAATATAAGTTAATTATGTATGATTTACTTTGTAGTATTATTTTTATAAGTGTTTGAACAATATATATGCATGCATGTGTAGGGTTATTTGGTTAAAGTTTAGGTATTTTTATACATTTTGTTTGAACCACCTTCCGTATTTATGGGTATGAGCTTTTTTTATTTATTTAAGAAACGATGATAATTATCTTTATTTGTTTTGATTTTCTTACTAAACATTTGAAAGAAATTTGGCACGTGAACAATATATGGTATGTTTATGATGATAATTAAACTATGTGGTAGTAGTAGTGGTGGTAATATTACTACTACTACTATAATAATAATACCTATTCGAGCAATTGTAATCAGAATCATAATTTGGACGCTAATTTTTTTAATTTTTAAATTAACAAACATATAAAATATAAAATAATTGTTTTTGAATCTTCAAATAAATGATTAATACTTACCATATAATACAGATGATTATGTTTACTAATATGCCCATAAAATTAATTAAATGAGAAAAGGAAAAGAAAATATCTGATTTGTTTGAATTATTTCTAACACTTCTCACACTAATATGACTTCTCCATCAAACTCAACCTTATATATATATATATATATATATATATATATATATATATATATATATATGTGTGTGTGTGTGTGTGTGTGTATATATATAAGATTAGGTTATTTCAGAAGTGATTCTTTATGCGAAAAGTGTGAGAAGAGGTTTTAACCAATCATATTATTTTTTTTATTTTTGAATTATATAAATACAAGGGTGCAATAGTAAAATAACAAAATTTATTTTTGGTAATTAAATCCATTTAATTCAACGTAAGTTACAATCAAAAGGTTTTTAATAATTAACTTTATTATTTATTTTTAATTACATTAACATAACATAATTGCTAACATTTTTAAACAAATCTAGTCATATATTAAAAAATGATGATGCGAAATCAACTTTCGTTTTATCCTCTTCTTGTTACTTGCTTTCTTGTTTTTTTTTCACTTATTTTTTATTCATTTATTTTAACATGTTTACTTCACAGCCCATTGAAAATATTATGATGACATTTTGGGTTAAAAACATATCATTACACAACCAACTTATATCTATTTAGTTTTTAACAGCCTACACAGTTTATATGTATTTGAAGAATGAATTTCATATATACTTACACAAACTTTAAGTGCCTACACATGCTACACATAAAATTTTAACAACCTACATGTTTTATATGTATTTAGGAATGTCTATTATTAAATTGCATGTCCCTACACAACCAATATATCCTACACAATCATACTCATACACAACCAACATGCTTGGAGAATAATTAAAAACATATCACTACACAACCAACACACATCTATATAATTTTTTAGTAGCCTACACAATTATATGTACTTGGAGAATGAAATTTAGATATACCTACACAAACTTTAAGTGCCTACACTGGTTATATGCATCTAGATAATCGGGTTGACATGTACCTACACAAAGTTTAACAACCTATAAAGTTTATATGTTTTTGGGAATGTCTGTTTTGTCGATTATTAAATTACATGTACCTACACAATCAGCGTATCCCTGCACAATCATATTCATACATAACCACCATGCTTGGGGAACGATTAAAAACATATCATTACACAACCAACATATATCTATATGAATTTTTAACAGCCTACACAATTTATATGTACTTGGAGAATGAGATTAACATATACCTACAAAAACTTTTAAATGCCTACACAGATTATATGCATTTAGATAACCATATTAACATATAGCTACGCAAAAATTTAACAACCTGCACAGTTTATATGTATTTGAAGAAATATATTAAATATACCTACACAACATTGCATCAAACTACAGATTAAATACAAACTTTCCTTTTATTATAACTATTACATTTACATAAATAAAAAAATATGTCCGAACACCATCCTACTAGTTCAAATAAAATTTTCGTATCATCTTTGTCACACAATTCTTTTTCTTAAACTTCGTAGTTTTTGTTGTGCCTAGAATTATTAAAATCAATCATCACATTTTTAAATACTTGTGTACGGTGTCATGTAGATAAATTAAATAAATATATTATACTCAATATGTGAATTATACTCAATACGTGAATATATTGATATCATATTTATTGTGTTTAATGGTAACTAGAATTTGATAATTATGATTTGGACATAAAAAGGGGAAACCGATTACTTATTTAATTAGCTTAATGCACAAAAGTCACAAACACCCTTTTATAGTAAAAACATGTATTAATTAGCTGTTATTTATTACAAGATTGTTATTTCTTTAATATGCCATTGATTAGAATGATCAATGGTCAAGATCCACTTCTCGCATTTCTCGCTATAAAATCACTTCTCGCATGAACCATCCCCTATATATATATATATATATATATATATATATATATATATATATAAAATAAGGACCCACTTGAGTTGTGAAACCTCTAGAAACCCATTTTCAACCACATGTTTTAATTAAAGTTTAAATCTTGTGGTCTAAAATTAAAATTAATAAAAAATGTAAAACTAATTATAACTTTTTCTCTCTCATGAAAACATATATAAAAATTAGTAAAAAATTGTAAAAAATAGCAAAATAATATTTTTTTTAATTTTTCGATGTTTTGTTTAAATGTAACAACATATAAACATATGTTAAAAAAAAAACGATGTTACATAGGTTTTCACGGGTATTCACAACTCAAATGGGTTTTCATTCTATACTTCCCCTATATATATGTATACATATATATGTATATACATATATATATATAACATATTGTTGATACATGTTTTGTACGTCTCGGTCTTTATCAGGGCATTAATGTAATAAGTCTAAAGTATAGGGGTCTTAATGTAAATATGGCTAAATAGGCCATTCGCTCTAATGTAAGTTACATTCATTACCCCGTAACAAATGTAACACATTCGTCTAATTGTAAGCTCATTCGTTAATCTAGATTAACGAATGAGATAACGAATGAGGGCCATTCGCTATCTTTTAAAGTATAACGAATAAGTATGTTTATTCGTTAAAGTATCTGTAACGAATGACACATTTGTTAAGTGTTAAGTTAAAGAATGTGGTCATCCCCTATAAATACCCTGTAACTTATCATTAATGTAACAGTTCTGATATTTTGCCATTTCTCTCTCGTTACTCTGCCGAATTGTTCACTCAACATACACACTACACACACATAACGTATGCAAGCCTAATCGTATAAGAATCAACATGTGTATCGTTGTTATCAAGATCTAGATCTGTACAAGCTCTCTCAAGTGGCATCAAAGCCTAGGGATCTGATCTACGATACAATTCGTTGATATAGGTGATATAAGCGTATTCAATTGATGCATTTCATGATGAATTGATTGAGTTCTTAAGGTAATTGGAAATATGAGAAACAGAGACTGTTTAAACAAGAATTGAACCTGTTTGTTATGAATTTGTGAGTTCGGACTAGGTTAGTGAGGTTCAGATTTGATTTAGGCTTAATTTGATCTAAGTTTTAGGTGTTTTCGGTGTGATTCAGACGAGTTTGAAGTTTGAAATTGAAAGTTTGAATTGTTGAAGATTCATTCGTTAAGATGAAGACTCATTCGTTAGGTTGAAGACTGATTCGTTAAAGGATAAACCGCCTATTCGCTAAACCCTAGCTGTTCATTCGTTATAATTTCAATCTCATTTGTTAAACCGTTTATTCGCTATAATCCTATTCGCTAAACCTCTTTCGTTAAGCCACATTCGTGTCATATTCGCTAAAGTCCATTCGTTTAGTCTTGCTCTCTAGGAGTAAACCATCTTTAACGAATATCTAAGTCTTGCTGTCTAGGAGTAAACCATCTTTAACGAATATCTAAGTCTTGCTCGCTAGTCTTGCTCGGTAGGACTCATTCGTTAAAGTAAACCATCTTTAACGAATATCTCATATCTTATTCGTTAAAGTAATCCACTTTTGACGAATATCTCATTCGTTAAAGTAACTCACCTTTAACGAATAACTCATTCGTTAAAGTAATTCGTTAATCTTCTTTCTCATTCGTTACTGTGTCCATTCGTGTGAACAGTAAACAAATAACTTTGAAACTTTGACAACTTTTATCCTTGAAGTTTGAACAGTTGGTTCATTATGGCTGCACAGAACGTCTCTTACTATGCGTTAGCTTCTCAGAACGTATTACTGCAACAAATGCTAACCATGGACAATGAGATCGGAAGTCATAACAAATGTCCGAAGTTGTTAAAACTGTCGGATTTTGCTCGTTAGGAACCGAGGTTCCGTGCTCACTTCGGATCTGTGCATCCTAGTAGTGTCCGGTTTCTCGACGATGTATATTCAGCACCATTGATTGGTAATAACAATGCGGGATGGACTCCGAAACCATTTAAAGAATATGAGACTCAAGAACTTAAGGATTTTGAAAGTGAAACAAAAGCATACTCAACTCTTACCATAGCTTTACCAGAACACATTTTTCATCAATACAGTACTATCAAAGTCTGTTCTTCGTTGTTCACAAAGTTGAAAACAAGAAGTTTGGGAAACACTCTTGAAAGTAAAAAGACTTGTAAAATTTCAATTTCGAAATTTTATTTTGATGAAAAATGAAACGGTGGAAAAGATGATTAACCGGTTTAGTCATCTGATTGTTGAGATGTCTAGTGTCGATCTTGAGCCAACAGAACAAGATAAGATCGATACACTAAAGAATGCTCTACCTTCTTCTTATTCGACTTTCTTGTTCGTGTTAAAAGAGAACAGTTTCTTTCAGAACTCTGAACTTACAGCTGTGCAATTCATAAACAAGATTGAAGAAAGGGAATTTGATATCAAATGTCAAAATACGTTGAAGGAGAATCAAAACCATCAGTCTTCAACCCAAAACCCTTTACTTTATGAAGGTGCATTGCCAGCAAATAATGCTTCAAGTTCAGTGCCAATCAATGCGTTCTTTGCTCAATCCCAAGAGGATTCTAATGTAAACAATCCACCTAATGTATGTTTTATGGCTAGTGGTGCGACTACAAACTCAAATGCTCATGCATCAAGCTTGTCTAAGGTAAATCTGCAAGAAGCTGAACAACAGTTCGCTTTTGTGTGTGCGTTCATGACTTCTTATGAACAGCTGGTTGGAAGCAAGATAGCTACGAGCGACCTCACAGATGAGGATTATGATCAAATCGACCCGGACGATCTTGAGCTAATGGATTTAAAATGGAACATGGCTATGATCGTTCGTAAAGTCAAAAGGTTTATGCAACGAACGGGAAAAGATCTTCCTACATTAAACAAAAGGGTCGGGTTTGATAAGTTGAAGGTAAAGTGTTATAATTGCGGGGAATTTGGCCATTTTGCCAAAGAATGTGACAAGCCGAGGAAAGACTATTCTGGCTCACGCAATTCTGAACGTTCTTCAAGAAAGAATTCGTCTGGTGGGGATAAGAGTAAATCTGCTGTATCTGGTGATCAAGACAAATCTTTTGCTACTCAAGCTTCAGTGGTCAATGAATTAGTTGATTGGTCTCAACGTTTGTTGGGAAATCAAGCAAACGTGGCTATTGTTGAAACAGTGGAGAAATTTGAAGATGCCAGCAGTGATAATGTATCGGAGGGAAGTGATTCGTCTGACTCTGAGACTGACACTGATCAAAGTCTGTCGTCTCAAACTGAATCAATCTCTGTGAAAGCTGAATCTTATGCTTGTATGGCTAAGATTGATGAGGTATGTCACAAATCTCAAACTAATGTATCTGAACCTTCATCAAAAGTGAATGATTGTGCTGAATGTGCTGTATTAAAAGCCAAACTTGAAACAACATTAACTCAGAACAATACACTCACAAAAGATCACTTTATGATCAATGAATGCTACAAACAGAAGACAAAATTGCTAAGAGCAATCAACTCTGAAAATTCAAAAACTGTCTGAAAGCAATCATGATTTTAAAACTACAGTTCATTGTAAAATTATTGATGTTGATCAACCTTTGAAGGAGATTCTTAGACTCTGAACCTGTATTTCCAATCTTGAAAACGAAATAATGGGATTGAATAATAAGCTTGGAAAATTTAGAGATTCTTCATTTCTTTTGAATGAAATAATTGAGGTTAATCATTCACATAAGAAAAATGGAAAAGCAGGTTTGGGTTACGTCGAAATTCCACCTCCTTTTAAACATGATTACAGTAGCATTCCCGATGTGGAAAAATTTTCAAATATGTCTACTGATAAATCTGAAAGTGTTGATATAACTGGTCCTGCTCGTGAACCAATTCATATCGAAAGTAAAAAGGTTTTCACCAAAAACGAATTGGATGGTTCAATCGAGGTGTTGCCTGATTCAAATGTGATTGTCAAAAACAAAGATATTCCAATTGACAATCATATTCTGTGTGAACCCGAAGATTTTGAACAAGCTGTGTATGGTTCAAAGACTTCGGGTGTTTCTTCAAACACAACAAACGTTCCTAAGGTAATTCCTAAGAAAAATCTAACGTATCTCAATCAGACAAGCCTTCGGTGTCTAATGAGGAGTTGATGCGATTCATTAATCCTCAACTGAAATCATCAAATGGAAAAGTATTTAAATTAAAGGGTTTGTCAAAAGTGTTTTCTGACAAAGTAGTTCCTCTGAATCTTCTTAAACCTGAAATGATTGAAAGTGTATTTCAAGACGACACTTCACAAATGACTGAACTTGAACAAAAATTTTATCAATAAAAAATTGTTAATGTTCAAGAAAAACCAAAAACTAATGTTTTTAAACCTATCACGTTTATAAAATCGTCATGTTTGGAAAATTCTTCGAATTTAACAAATCTTGAATTCTATAAGAAAAGAAAGGGTTTAAAACACGAAACACCGAAGAAAGTTACATTTGAGAAACCCAAAGATGATATTCATAAATCTTTGCTATCAAAGACTACATGTACTTTGCCACGAAACACTTTGGACTCTCGATTATGTTTCAAATGTGGTGAACCGGGTCATGTTTCCAAAAAATGCAAAGCAAAGATTGATGATATCAAAGTCTCATCAACTCGAAAGATTTATTCATTATCAAACTTAAAAGAAAATCAAGTTGATGAGTGTGTTATAATGTATTCGAATATTAATCCGAAGAAGGTTATTCGGATAGAGACACAACCAAATGTGTTGACCGTGTTCAACCAATTTGTTCAAATGTTGATTCGGGAAGAATAAGTGATGGATACTTAAAGAAGAAAACTAAGAAAACCGTCCCATATTCTCAAGTTCCGAATGTTAGCGTTAATTTAAATGTTTCTCCTAAAGTATCAAAGGGAGAGCCCAAGACTGAGGCTTGGGCTGCCTTTTTGAACTAATTATTTTACTTGTTTGTGCAGGGTACATCTCGGTCCGTGTCTAATCACAAATGGATATTCGATAGTGGATGTTCTCGGCATATCACCAGCAACCTGGATCTTCTGAATAACATCAAAGATATTCAAGGGGGTTATGTTGCGTTTGCTGGTAACCAAGGAGGAATGATTACGAAAGAGGGAGAAGTTTCAAACGGAAGAGTAACGTTTGAAGAGGTTAATTATTGTGATAAGGTGGATCATAATCTGTTGAGCGTGTCACAGATTTGCGATAAGAAATTTACCATCATATTCACCGACAAGGAATGTGTTATTCTTCAACCTGGATACACAATTCCTGAAGACATGGTTGTCATGCGATCACATCGATCAAATGATATTTATGTACTTGACATGAGTTATGATGTACAAGTTTCGCCCTCAGCTACTTGCTTTGTATCCAAAGCGACTGAGAAAGATTCTATTCTTTGGCATAGACGCATGGGACACATCCACTTACGAAAGATGAACTTTCTAATGTCAAATGATTTAGTGGATGGTGTGTCACTCAAGAATTTCAAGTTCAATGATCACTGCGTCACGTGCAAGAAAGGGAAACAAAAGAAGAAATCACATCCAAGCAAGTCACTAAACACTATTGTTACTCCTCTGGAACGACTTCATATGGATCTCTTTGGTCCGGTGAATCGTGCTAGCATTGCTGGAGATTTTTACTGTTTAGTCGTAACGGATGATTTCTCACGCTACTCATGGGTGTTATTTATAGGATCGAAGGATCAGAATCCTGTCTTAATTCAAAATCTTATCACGAAGATCGAATCACTTTATAAACTGAAAGTGAGACGAATTCGTAGTGATAATGAAACTGAATATAGGAATAATGTATTGGATTTCTTCTGCATTCAGAAAGGAATTCATCGGGAATTCAGTGCACCTTATGTTCCTCAACAGAACGGTGTGTCTTAAAGAATAAATCGTACGCTGATTGAAGCTGCACGTACAATGCTTGCTGATTTAAAGCTACCTGTTCAATTCTGGAACGAAGCTGTGAATACAGCATGCTATACATTGAATCGCGTACTAACGGTAAAGAAGCTCAAGAAGACAAGTTACGAGCTTCTGAATAATCGTAAGCCGAACTTAAAGTATTTGGAACCATTCGAGTGTCCATTTACTGTTTTGAAGAAAGATTTTGGAAAGTTCGATGAGAAAGCTTTTGAGGGTTATTTCTTGGGATACAACTCTCCGAAGAAGCGGATTTTCAATATTTCTTTGGGTTGTGTGGAAGAATGGTATCACGTTGATTGTCAAAGTTATACGACTCCACTAACTGGTACTGGTCCCGATCGGATGTTTGATTACGATCGCTTATTTAATTCATTTACATCAACAGTCGATGAAGTACCTGAAGACCTCATTAGATCTTATTTGGAAGATCAGTGTATTCCGAATCCAAGGTTTTCTTCGGTCGATGTAAATGACTCTCCTAATGTATCAGAAACGATGAATGATGTTTCTGAATCTTCCGATGATGCTGATTATGTGGATTCATCATCTGTAATGGTAGATGAAGCTCAAGAGACTACCGAGCCAATTCTAATTAGTTATGATTCAACAACTGTCTCTTTAGACACAGCGGAGGAGAATATCACCAATTTGGGTGAAATGTATCTGTTCCTACAAATCCTTCTTTAAGGATTCATTCACAGCATCCACAAGATCAGATAATTGGTGATGTGAACGACGGGGTTCGTACAAGGCACCAATTGGCTAATGTATGTGATGATCAAGCTGTTTTTAATGTATCTCCTACTGAGGATTCGATAGTTTGTGCTTATGCGGATTTGCATTCTTCGGGTATTCTCAGTATCGCACAATACACCTGCTTCCTATCACATATAGAACCGACTAGTGTTGCAATGGCACTCAAGGAACTATCTTGGGTTGAAGCTATGCAGGAGGAGCTGCAATAGTTTATAAGATTGGGTGTATGGGACTTAATCGATAAACCCGATCGCTTAAAAAAGGCGATTCCAACTAAATGGGTTTTTAAGTGCAAAAAGGACGACCGCGGGGTAATCGTGAGAAACAAAGCACGATTGATCGTACTTGGATACAATCAACAAGAAGGCATATATTACACTGAAGTATATGCTCCGGTGGCACGACTGGAGGCTATACGAATTTTTCTTGCCTATGCAGCCTACAAAAATTTTAAGGTTTTTCAAATGGATGTGAAATCGGCGTTCTTGAATGGAGCTATTCATGAGGAAGTGTACATGAAGCAGCCTTCTGGTTTCGAGGACCCAGACTTTCCCGAGTGTGTTTATCGGTTAAACAAGGCTCTTTATGGTTTACATCAGGCCCCGAGAGCCTGGTACAGCATGTTGGCTGACCATCTAATTGAAAGTGGGTTCAAGAGAGGAACTGTGGATTGTATATTATTCTATAAGAACGTGGGTGATGATCTGCTCCTCATCCAAATCTATGTGGACGATATTATTTTCGGTTCGAAAAATGAAAGCTTATGTAAAGACTTTGAGAAGACGATGCAGACAAAATTTGAGATGAGTTCGATGGGAGAGATAAGTTTCTTTTTGGGTTTGCAAGTTCACCAGTCTGACACCGGGATCTTTATCCATCAGATGAAATATGTGAACGATGTCTTGAGCCGATTCAAGATATCCGATGGCAAAATTCCCTCAACACCTCTTCCCGTGGGTCACAATTTATCACCGCATGAATTGGAGGATACCGTAGATCCAACCCTATATCGAGCTATGATCGGATCACTTATGTATTTGACTGCATCTCGACCTGATATCGTGTTTGCTATTTGTTTGTGTGCAAGGTACCAATCATGTCCCCGAGTGACTCACCTGGCGGCAGTAAAGCGCATCTTACATTATCTGAGGGGAAATCCTGACATCAGGTTATGGTACCCCAAGGACGATATGTTCGATCTCACCGCCTTTACTGATTCGGACTATGGAGGATGCAAGATCAACTTCAAATCTACAACAGCGGGATGTCAATTCTTAGGAAACCGGCTTGTTTCCTGGCAGTGTAAGAAGCAGACAACGGTCTCAACTTCAACGGCCGAAGCGGAGTATGTGGTGGCCTCGAGTTGTTGCTCACAGGTTCTCTGGATCCAGCAACACATGCGGGATTACGGTTTGAAGTTTCTTATTACTCCCATTTATATTGATAATTCTGCTGCAATTTCAATCACCAAAAATCCGTTTCACCATTCGAAAACCAAACATATTGAAATCTGTTATCACTTTATACGTGATTGTTTTGAAAAGAAATTAATATCCATTGATCAAATTCATACGGATTTTCAAAAGGCTGACCTTTATACTAAGGCATTTGACAAAACACGTTTTCAATATCTGCTAGGTATAAATGGTTTAAAATCTTTAAAGGATATTCAAAAGCTTGGTTAAATCATTTTATTTCTTGTTTTCTTTTCGATTTTTGTTGTTTTTAGGGGGGGGGGGGGGGAATATAAAATCCAAAAATATTGTGGTTTCTGTTTGTACAGAGAAAATTTAAAAACTCCAAAAACATTCAAATATTGAAAAATTTCAAAACATTGAAAAATGCTCCTCAAAATGCATGCTTTCATTTTTGAAGAAAATTCTGCTTTGTTTTTATTTTATTTTGCAAAGAAATTCAACTTTATTTTTTTTTATTCAAATATTGGATCCTCTCCTGCGCGATAAGATTATCCGAACTAAGGGTTAATATTTGGGTATTCTGCTTTATTTTTTCTTGGTGTTTAGTATAAAATCTTGGACTTTCTCCGCGCGATAATACGGGATTATCCGAATTGAGGGTTAAGATTTTATGCAACTTCAACTTATTTTTATCTTTTTATTTTGTTGAAATGGAACCTTATTTGCGTGTAGTCATACCGACCTTAAGGGAAAATTTTGACCTTCTACTTTATTTTCTTTTTATTATTTTTGCATGAGTCACAGTTATTCAAAATTTGGAAAATCAAAAGAAAAAACGTACATGTGATATTCACTGTATAAGAGATAGAAATGTTATATCTGATTGATGGGGTACACATATGGTTTCGTACCTAATTGAACCAAATTAAAGCATATCATAAAGTTTCCGAAAAGTTTAAAAGGACAATTATATCTGCAATCATCGTTGGGTTACGCGTATAATAATCATCGAAATTGAAGTGCTACTTAGTGATATTTTCGTCAATATGATTCCTTGCTCAACTCATAAAAATATGTACTGCGTTAATAGTGTAGTCGTTTATTGTTTTTTGTTATTTGTTATTTGAAAATTTCAAAAATCCAAAAAGATTTTTTTCTTTCTTTTCAATTCTGCTTAGTTTCGATTTACCAAGCTAGCGAATAAATTCAAAAGAAAAAGATTGATCCCCAAAAATGTTTTAAGTTAATCGTGCTTAATATATTTACAACTGGTATCAGTTGTATTTTTAACGTAATAATCCGTTTAAATTTAGTATTACCAATCCTTGGTTGATTGGGTATTTTAATGTATGCGATTAAACCCTAAAATTGGATTTAATTGATTATTTAATTCAGTGTTAAAACCCTAATTGGTTTTAATATTATTTAAATCCTTAAAAGGGATTTGTATCTCATTCGCTAAGGAAAATTAGGTCATTCGTTTAAACATTTAACGAATAGAATGTATAATGTATCATTCGTTAAAGATTAACGAATAACTTCTTTATTCGTTAAAATGTTAACGAATAAGAGAAGGTAAAATAAGATTCTTATTCGTTGAAAAGTTTAACGAATCAGGATTATTAATTTAACGAATGAGGTCATTCGTTAGTTCAAATTTTGAACGAATGACCTCGAGCGTTGTGAAATTATTGGGTTAAAATCCCAATGTTTGACGAATACCATTTCATTCGCCATTTTCCTATTTCACTATCACCCTAGACGAACTATTGCAAAATTTTTCCAAGATTTCATACCTGCTTATTATCGCAATTGATTAACATATTCGTGTTATACAGGTATTATTGGCGATCTCAATGATATGAGTCTTATGGATTTTCATCGGGTTTTTATGTGTTAATTGATCAATGTTCTAACTGGTTATGAACCGAACAGTTGCACACTGTTAAAACTCATATATTGATGACAATTAGTTCCGATGATCATTGATTAAGATATAAAACTGATTTCAGACCAATGTCATTGGATTTAAATGTGAAAATTGTTAGGAAACTAACTAATACGTCGTTGATATTCATTGTTTTTGACTTTGAATAGTCAAAATTAATTTAATTTTTTACTCCTGATAGTCAAATGAAAATTTAATTTACATTCGTTACATTTGTAACGTGATCAGGTCAGATTTGTTAAATTGTTAACGAAAGACTATTTGTTTCGCTAAGGTAGCGAATGGACAGTGTATTTGATAACGAATAAGTATAATGAATCAGAGTTGATTCGTTAAAGTAATACACATTGATTCGTTACAATAACGAATGAATTCACGTATAAGTATGATTCGTTCTTTGTAACGAATGTAAAACATTAATTGTATAAAGAATGTCTCATTCGTATAAAGTAACGAATGAGATGCTCATTCGTTAAATCGGTATGATGTATTTAAACAGTTTGATGAATTTTTTTTAAACAGAATATGGAAAAAGAGATCTTTCAACATCCAGTTCCCGAGCAACAACCAGAAAATAATCCTGAGCTACAGCCTGAATTCAAGCTGAACCTGTTCAAGCTCCCGTCATGCTGTCATGGAACAAGAGCCATAATATTTCTGCCTATCTTGAACCAAACTTTGAAGATTCTCCGATATTCGTGGGAATGATTAGTTTTCTAATTCGCTCGAGAATCTACAAGGCCATTTCTACCCGTACAGTTGCTTATCAGAAGATAATACAAGAGTTCTGGAATACTGCTACGTTCAATGAAGAAGATAATCAGATAGATGCAGTTATTCAAGAAAAACGGGTGGTGATTGATATTGGCGTGATCAGAGACTCACTAGGATTTAATGACACAGTTGATGACAGATGTGAGTTTGATAGAGCATTGATCAGAGGATTATTTGGCCGTGTAAAGTATAATGGTGATTTGGGCAGATCTATGTACAATAAAGCGAACTTATGTGAACAATACAAGTATCTGCTTCACGTATTGATTCATTGTCTCGGTGGACGTAAGGGTGGATTTGATGAGTGCCGAGTGATGCTTCAATCTGCGGTTGTTGCCCTTGTTCTTAATAAACCATTCAATTTCTCAGAATTGGTTTATTATCATTTGAAAGAAAACATCACCAGCAGACATAAGTTCTTAATGTATCCCAGATTTTTACAAATGATGATAAATGATCTGGTGCCTGACTTGGAAAAAGATCAAACAGACGTAATGAAGCTCGATTATATGAATGAAGAGACGATGCGACGTTTGAGATCGTACAGAGGTCAGAGTTTGGCCTCGACCAAAGTTTAAACGTTTGATTGGTCATCTAGCGAATATTGATTATGTCGCGCCACCTAATGATCGTTGGGCTCATGACGATTCCGATTCAGAACGTGAAGGTGGTGATGGTGGAGATGATGGTGGTGATGGTGGTCCAGGACCACAAGCCGAGTTAAGTTATGAATAGAAGCGTAAGCGTAAAGGTAAAGAACCGATGACAGAAAATGGGGAGAAACCCAAGAAACAACGAGTTAGAAGGGGTTCGGGTATTGAGATACCGAGTCAGCCGTTAGTGCCTTTTACTGCTGTTTCTACTCCTATTATTTCTTCTACTGCTTCTCTAGTTCCAGTTCCACAGATTCCACGATCTCCTACTCCTACTACAATGATAGATTTTCCTCGTTCTCCAACACCTGTGCACACTCAAATGCAAGCAGACAGAGCTGCAAATGAGCTAGCGCAACGGAATTTGCTGAGGCATCTTCTATCGGCTCAACGTGAAAACAGGGAACTTCGAGCCCTGATTGCTGCTCAGGGGGAGAGATTGGATAAACAGGATGAGATCATTCTTCAGTTGACTTGTAAAGAAGATGAGTTGAAGAAGTTGAAGAATAATGAAGACGATCAGGATGGTGCAGGGGGTGGGGTAGATCAGCAGCCGGGCGGAAGTTCCACACCGTCGGCGGGTAATAAGACTGATGCGAGTGTTGGTGGTGGGTCTGAAGCTAGTAATCTACAGATTGTTCCATATAAAGATTACACGGGAGCCAAGCCAATAGATGTTATTCCGGCTAACATGCTTCTGTTTGTAGGAATGGATGGGATTGTATACGGTATGGTGAATGCTGATGAGATCGAAGAAGGAGAATTTCTTGATCATTCTTTAACGAAAGAACAAATTGCCTTGCTTTTGGATCTAAATGATGATGAGATTGAGGAATTGGGTAAGAATGTGGATGTGGAGATGGAAGATAGTACTGATACAAGTATTCCTCGCGGGAATGTACCTGATTTTGAAGAAGTGGAAGTGGAAGATGTTACTGCTGAAGAATATCCGGAGTTTTACACAGATAATAACAATGACTCGGGTATTCCGTTTTTCACTGCTGAACACTTTGATGCAGCAGAACGTCGATTACAAGAAGAAAAAGAGAAGTGGAATAAAGCTGCAAAGACCAGTCACGTATCGACAACAGAGAAAAAGCGCAAACGTGCTTTGGATGGTATGTTCGAGCATAACGTACAGAAGATGAACAACATGATCGAGACCTTTCGTTATCATGAACAAGAGGAAGTCAAATTAGCAAGGGATCGAGCATCGGCATACCAAATGAAGAAGTACAAGCCAGCTAAAGATGCGAGAGGTGACATGGTAGCATGGCAGTATGATTCTGAGCTTAAGGTATATATCGTGAAGTGGGAGCATGGTATTTATTATTTCAAACGCCCACACGATATCTTATCTATGCCCAGATGGGATGTGAGAACCCTAGCCAATCGACCGTTTGTGAATCGTGGGGACGATAAATGGGCTAGTTGGTTCTATAAGCAGTTATTACATGAAACCCGGTTTGGTTTCAAGTTTTTCAAGCCTCAGGTGCCAACTCATAAGTACATTGATGAGATTGATACTCGCACTGGCTGGAGGAAGTTAATTTTACAAGTCAAGCCGCCGAAGACTATGAAGAGGGTCCCATGAAGATATTTCCTCAGAGACTTTTCACCTCGTTCAATTATTGGTACTACGACAATATTATAGTTTCAGAAGGTTGTTAGAGTTTGTTATTCATACAAGATTCATAGCTGCATTGACTGGAAGACGAAGATGCTCCAGTGTTAAAGTAGATAAAGAGATCGAGACGAGGGGGAGTTTGTTGATACATATTTTGTACGTCTCGGTCTTTATCAGGGCATTAATGTAATAAGTCTAAAGTATAGGGGTCTTAATGTAAATATAGCTAAATAGGCCATTCGCTCTAATGTAAGTTACATTCGTTACCCCGTAACGAATGTAACCCATTTGTCTAATTGTAAGCTCATTCGTTAACCTAGATTAACGAATGAGATAACGAATGAGGGCCATTCGTTATCTTTTAAAGTATAACGAATAAGTATGTTTATTCATTAAAGTATCTGTAACGAATGACACATTCGTTAAGTGTTAAGTTAACGAATGTGGTCATCCCCTATAAATACCCTGTAACTTATCATTAATGTAACAGTTCGGACATTTTGCCATTTCTCTCTCGTTACTTTGCCGAATTGTTCACTCAACATCCACACTACACACACATAACGTTTGCAAGCCTAATCGTATAAGAATCAACATGTGTATCGTTGTTATCAAGATCTAGATCTGTACAAGCTCTCTCACATATATATATACATATATATATATATGTATATATATATATGTTTGTATATATAAGTATCACAAAATAATTAGAATAATGATTGAAAGACATTAAAGTCATGAAACATCTAAATAAATGAAATAATGAGATTGTGAATAACAGAGTAAATAAATATAGCATTGAGATAACAACATGTCACACCACGTTAAGCGATTTACGGAAGCGTAAAACGGAAATGTAACAGACACCTCTGATATCAACCACATTGTTTATAAAGAACAATATAAACTAGTTTACAATATTTTACATCGATCTAACTATGTTTACAACTAGGTGATTCAAACTAAATCCAGCCCGTTAAGCGGCTTTACTTCTTACTAGCACACTTGCATCAATTCACCTAGCATTGATCGCAAGTCAAACACATAGCACATTGACTTTATAGTCCAAATCTGGTATACTTGAAAAATTTGCTAAAATTGGCCAACTACAAATAGTTGGTGAGTTTCACGAGTTTCAAGAAATCAGTTGTGCATACCACAATCATAGTTTGTAAATACGCAAGTATGTATGTATGTACGTTCACAAGAAAGTTTTTTGTATGTTTATGATGTAATTTTGCTAAACTATAGTGAAGCCTTGATTGTCTGTTCGTGCTGCGTGCATCCATTTCCCACGCTCAATCAACCACTATGGCCCCTTTCCGCCCACAACATGCCCCAAGTAGCTATGTCTAACACTACGTAGCGTGTTTGTATAATTATGGTCATGTGCAAACGGTTGTACGTCTCGGAAAATGTGTCGGCTCTGTTTGGGTTTGTCAAAACAATAGTACTATTCACAAGCCACCGGCTCGAAGTTAATCACTGTGTTCATGGGGACTTTTGCGTGTTAGCACTTAGATAATTCCCATCATCAAACAATTTAAAGTATACAGATAGGTATCAGCATGTTTTTCACCCCAAAAGTTCGTAAAAACAGCTTAAAGTGGGGTCATGAAACTCACGGTTTAGTCGGTATACAATGGTGTGTCAGCTCGTAGTTCACTTGATTTGCTATCACTAGTCCCTATAATCAATATTATAATAATATTAATATTTTAATATTATTATAATCCTTATACTATACTGGGCTGTATAGCTTATCTGGGTATAGCTGTTACACCCAGAAAGTGTCAGTAGGCTTAGATTGTGATGGTGTTCAATGTGTAATACTTAAAACCGAACTTGGCTCAGTTTCCCGTTTTCCCAGATGGGCCAAGTTGTTCTTTACGCGTTCAGAAAAAAGTTATGGGAATGTAAGCTTAGGTAAACGTGTTTGTCGATAAAACGATTAAGTTTTAAAGAAAGACCACAATTTAGGGGTCTGAATTCGCTACGGGCTCGTTTCCGTTTATTCAGTTTGGTTTGGAGAAAAACGCGCACAATTCATCCAAATTGTCCGGATTTCTCACAAAAAGTTCGTTTTTACTTAATTGGTCAAAAAATATGATTTTTGATTACTTTTAATGTTCTGATATTCCAACCGGTTCGTTAATCACAAACTTGTAGGCAATTATCATAATTGAATTTGTTCTATTTTCAAATCAGCACAATTAAATATCTGTTAATCATTAAATTATGAAAATTTAGTCACTTATCAATTAAAATATGTAGATTTTTATAAAAATATTTCTGGAATTATTTACTGATTATTATTTTATAAAAATTCATTTTACATGGTATAATTAACCCGAAAATTGTCCATTTGTACCAAACGATTTTCGAAAAATCCGCCAAAATTTCTGATTGACCAGAATACATACCAAAACAACCTGGAAAAATTCCAAATTCTAACAACCTTGCCAAATCTCCTTTTTGAGTCAAAAACGACTATGAAAATTCAATTAAACGCAAATGTACAAAACATACTTAGGGTTTTCCAAATGACCCCAAATTTCATTTGTGATCATAATATACCAAACCTGAGTTCCCCACAAATTTCATAATTTTTCAAGCATTTTAACTATTTTTCCCAAATAAACCCAATTCGGTAATAAATTAGCCAAATATTCTCGGATGGTCGAAATATTACCAAATTTGAAAAAGGACTCAATGATATGGTCCCTGATGTCTCTGCAAAATTTCATGACCTAAAAATATGCACATCACAATCGAATCCTAAACAGCCCGTAATCGAGTGATTCGGTATTACTTTAGCGGTTTTGGTTCGTTTTCGCCCTTCTAATCAAGTTTTCGGGTTCTTGTGCTTCTATGCAAGCTAGATACAGATCCTATATCCCAAAACAAGCAAGTTTCATAAACATGGCAGCCTCTTAACTTAGGGTTTCGGCTAGGGTATTAAACCGAACATTTGAGCCGTAAAAACGTTGTTTAAACCCTCTAATCCATGTTTATGGCCAAATAAGAGTATGATTTTGATCCCTAACCATGTGTATGATCAAAACATGTTTTTGGACCATTTTTAGGATTTTTGCATGGTTAGGAATGATTTTTGATAAACAAACTATGATTATATGATATTAACAAGATTAAACATGTATAAAAATTGATTAATTAATGAAGTTTACCTTAGGTTTTTTGATAGTTTGGCTTGAAATCGAGAGAATTCCTGATTTGTTCACAAGTTAAGATCAAAGTATCAAAAAAACTCATTAAATAACAAAAGGTATTTTAAGGGGGGTTTCCATTACGGATGGAATTCTTCATGGGCCCCCCTTGGCCCAATTTGGCCTATATTCTGAATTTTGCAAGCCCACATGTAAAAATCCAAGTCCAAATTTATTTCAGGTTCGGTTTTTGGCGCGAAAAACAAATAGGGTACGACAAACAGCGCGAAAACGAGTGTTTTTCGGCTCTTTTTGTATAAATTTATTAAAACATACTATACGTTTGTAAAAATCGAAAATATTTTCACGGATCGCTTAAAACATTACCACTAAGTGTTTTGTAAATCTTTTTCAGCTTAACCGATGATACAATTCTTGTTTTGTAACTCTCTTTCGCGTTTAAATCTATAGCAGGTAGTTAAACGAGCACGTTTTCATTTAACTGATTTGCTATCGAACTAAGACCATAATATTAATATATTGGTTTATATTAAACATATATCACTTATAGATGGCCCCCCCGAGATATCTGGGTCTTAACCAGACCCATTCGGTTAATCGTTCGTTCGTTACGTAATAAGCGTTTAATTGCTTAATCGGTAAATACATACTGAGGTGTACCAGGTTTTGTCTCAAATGTCACATTCTCCCCCCGTTAAGAAATTTCGTCCCCGAAATTCAATATGCCAGTTAAAAGCTTCTTAGGAACAAACAAGAATATTTGATTTCGTTTTCAAATGTATATAATCCCCACTATAAGGCATTTTACCGAACTTTGACCATTGAAATTCTGTTGAGTCGTAATTGTTTGACTTTCCCGCCTAATATTTATACGGGTTCATTAAAAAGTTCAGTTATGTGTGAGTTTCCAAGCGGTACTATCTCCGCCTCGTCAATAAGGCACTTTTTTGTTTCGGTATATAAGAAATTGTCAGTAGAACAAAAACTCGACATTAAATATGGTTTTAGTCAATTTGCTATGAGATTAAATTTCAGGATAACTTCGTACGGTTTCATATATGTTGATGTCAACTTATCAGTTTCCTCAACTCGAATAACACTTTTCAAAGGTCAACAATATGTACATCGGTATAGTTTTATCAGTAGTTTCCGGAATCAAATTAGATTTCGCATTTTGAGTTTTGTCAGCTTTCAGTCTAATAAAGTATCAATTCATGTTCTTGTTCGTATTGTACCGGTTACAGTGCTGCTTGTATAATATTATGATAACTATTAGTATTTGAGGATTGGACTAGTGGAAATGTTGGTCCTAAATTTCTCTAAGGTTTGGTAATTCTTTCAGTGTTTGTATAGTTTGTCCAAATCGATGGTTTGTGTGGGAACAACAGGTCGTGATTAAATCGATTCGGTTTCTTAAGTTTGTTAGAACATAAGAGGCGAAATGACTATCTCAGTCCGAAGTAATCGAAATAGACATACCATGTCGAGGTATGATTTTGTTGACATAATTGTAGGCGTGCCTTTCAGTTGTGTAGTTGTTATGGATCGGGAAAGAGTATGCAAATTAAGTTAGGGGGTCAACTAGTACCCGGTCTGCACTGTGTTCCCGGGATGATTTATGAAAGGGTGTTACGAGGCCTATAGTAATATGTTCCCACTTCCACTGGGTGCTTCCGATTCGTTGTAACATCACCGAGGGCTTTTGGTATTCTGCCTTAATTATAGCACAAGTCAGACACTTGGACCACCAATAATATTCCCTTAAATCTTTGTACATTTTATCGGCACCTGGATTAATAGAATCTTTGGATTTATGCGCTTAATCCATGATCAAGTCACGTAGTTTACCAAAAGTTGGAATCCAGACTCGGTTTGTTTGAGGTATAGAATTTCGTCATTTTTCTTCTCAAAGTTCCGTTTGTTCCCTTGCAAATTTTTGTTTTTCCTAGTGGTCTAAGGCTTCATTCTGGACGATACGAATTGGTTCGGTAGGTCTAGTTTGAGCAATCATTCCCAGTGCTCCTACTTTTAGCGGTTTAATTGTGTCCTTTCTGCTCAAGACATCTGCTACTATATTAGCCTTGTCCTGATGGTAACGAACTTTTCACTCATAATCATTCAGTAATTCCACCCCTCTTCTTTGCCTCATTTTTTTTTTGTAAATACTATATTGTAGGCTCTTGGGGTCAGTGTAGCTGTACATTGGGTGCCATACAAATAGTGCTTCCAGATTTTAAGTGCAAAAAAATAACCGTTCCCAATTCTAAGTCGTGGGTAGTAAAATCTTTTCGGGAAGTACGGATCCTAAATCTTTTCGGGATGCCTTACAAATAACTACAAGGACGTCAGTTCGTTCCTTTTGGGAGACTTAGTATCAGGCTTGGTATAGTTTCCATTTTTAGCAATTGGAAAACCGTTCCTTGTTCTTCTCCCCAATCATAAACTTGGTCTTTTTGGATTGAAAGAGTTAAAGGTTGGTCTATACTGGAAAATTTTCAATAAGGTATCGGTAATACCCGGCTAATCCTAAAATTTGGCGAATTTCTCTTGGTGACTCTGGTGCTTACCAGTTATGCTCGGGTGTATGTGGATTCCGTGTCAACTAATAACGTGTTCTAAGAATCGTATTTCTTGTAGCTAGAATTCATACTTGGACAACTTAATAT
Source organism: Bidens hawaiensis (assembly GCF_021521415.1). Taxonomy (NCBI): domain Eukaryota; kingdom Viridiplantae; phylum Streptophyta; class Magnoliopsida; order Asterales; family Asteraceae; genus Bidens; species Bidens hawaiensis. Next base: position 1,281,495 of record NW_027491323.1, read on the forward strand.
ACAATTCCTCCTGCCTTAACACCTCCAAGATTGATTATAAATGTTGTTCATGTTCCTCTCGATTTTCGAATATATCAAGAGATCATTACTAACGTTATGATGAATTTGCCACGGTAGGGTTTACAAACTCGGTTCAGGTGATCCATCAAAACTGCGGGTGCATTAATTGGTCCGAAGGGCATAACTAAGGGTTCATAGTGACCATAAAGAGCTCGAAACACTGTTTTAGAAACATCTTCCTATTGAATTTTAACTTGAAGATAGCCAGATCGAAGATCAATTTCGAGAAGTAATTGGCACCTTGGAGTTGATTGAACAAATCGTCTAATTATGGGAGGGAATATTGGTCTTATTGGCAATTCGTTTAGTTCCCAGTAATCAACGCATATCCTAAGCTTTCATCCTTCTTCTTTACCAACAACACCGGTGCTCCCCAATGAAGATAGCTAGGTCTCATAAAGCCCTTATATAATAATTTTTGTAGCTGTATAATTAGTTTTTACATTTTGGAGAGTGTCAGACAATAAGGTGCCTTGGTAATAGTAGTTGCCCCTAAGGTTAGGCCAGTTTGGAGTTCAATTTGTCGGATAGTGGAATTTCGGGTAGTTCATCAGTAAGGATATTAAAGTATTCGAGTATTACGAGGATATTCCCTATATGTTTTGTAAGGCCCCGAACCCAGGGAACCCCACAGTTGGTAATCATTCAAAACACTTGTAAAAATATTTAAATTTAAAAATGATTCATTTCATTAAAACAACCAATTCAGAGTATAATTCAGCGGAAAACATAATTAATAAAATAAGTTCCCAAAATCCCGGGAATATTGCCCAAAACCAATTTAATTTTATTTTATAAAACTTTTTAAAATAAAATTTTCCATCCACGTATGCCCTTTACCGTCCAAGTAGCCACGTTGCACATCCAAGCGATAAGGCATCCTCTTCCTAACCTGAAACTCACACTAACATGCACACAAAGTCATCTTGAGCTGAGTGAGTTCAAGTTTTAAGTAAATAATATCAGTAATAACAAATATGATAGACATACCAAAAGTTTTTAAAGCAAAAAGAGTGCAACTATTAAGTCATCGTTACCAAAGACTAAACATTCTCACACATACATATACCCTATATATATATATATATAAACATCCTTTCAAGTACATCCCTATATATATAACAATATATATATATAACATCCATGTATAACATCAGGGTCGAGCAAACGTACAACCCAAACACGTAACATCAACGCATGAAAACACAAAGTAGGCATACGCAACATCCGTAGTCGAAACGACAACAACTCCGCCAAATATAGGCAAAACAATAATGTATATATGTATATATATTTATATATATTTTTAACATCCCAAGGCCTACCATATACTAGCAAGCCTATATAAAATCGTTTAAAACATTTCATCAAGTAAGAAAAACACTTAGGTGTGCATGCTAGCCCAAAGTTTAAAAGAGTAAAAAGGGCATCATGAACTCACCTCACACAAGACGCGGATTCACCACGAGCTAGAGAATCCCTAAGAAATCCCAAAACTCAAACACCTGTCGGTTTACATTCAATCAATACTAATGACATCAAGATGACTCGTTTATCCTACGAGACGTTCTGACATGGTTCGAGTTACCTAAACCCTCGACCTCATCAAACTTACTCACAACAGCCTCTGAGGTCTCACATTCACCAAATCGACCCTTAGGTACTCTCGGGAATAAAGAATTCCCAAATTACCCTCGGAAGCACTAGGTGATACCGATACGCGCGTTTAAGAGTCGTTTAGGCCATTAACATTCAACTCAGCCCCGTGTGGACCCAACATGATAAAATCACAGCCAACAAGTCCACACGACGCTACACGAGTCAAATGGGTCGGTAACTCGCAAGTACGACGCACCAACTACTCAATAAACGAAATTGCGCGTTGTACCGACCCGTTGGAGTAACCGACAACCAATTCAGCCCCATAACTTATAAAAATGTATTTTGAACAGCCCGTACATCAAACCGAGTTTCCCCGAGCTGAATTGGTCGTTTATCACTTCAACCCTCACGTTAAACGCGCCAAACTATAATTCTAGTCAACCGAACCTAACAATCAAACTACAACTAGTTGATCAACTTAACGAACACCTATGAACATGATCTTTAAGTATGATATACGGGACATACCTAGGAAGATTGTGGTGCAAAAACACACTTCAAACAACCCCGACAAGAACACAATTGAACATCCACCGGTTAAGCCTAAAACGAACTTATCGATCAATAACGAGTAAAACGTGTAGATTTTAGCATGCGAAGATGCATTTAATTACATAGGATAACCTTTGAAATAAATTATTACATTTTTACCAGACTTTAATAAATGTATTAGGTTTATAAAATTTTTTTATTATATTTTTCTATTGGACACAAAAATTATAAAAATTCCTCAAACACAGCAAGGTACGTGCAGCTATTTCAGTGCGCAACAAAATGGTTTTATTTTTATAAAATTCATTACCAAACCAAATTAAATGATTCCAATTGGGTTTGATTCTTAACTCAAAATATTTAGTTCTAGAAGTGGAACCAAATAATTTGGACTTGTTGAAAAAGAGTTATGATGTCGGGAAGACAGACCAGAATCCGTCATCTCACATCAGCTTTGACACTCGATCTTATAAATTCATAAAAACCATTCAAATCTTGTCCAAAAATTACATAATATACCTTTCTGGAAACTAGACTCAAAGTAGAACATCATGGAAAATCTAATCGATTAAAAACAATGGATTATTATCGCTTTACAGACCCTACAATAAACGTATACGAATCTGTCCGCAAACTGTTATCATCAAAATTCAACCTTAACGACCAATAAGCGTGTTAATATGATCAATTAAGGTGTAAAAGACATGGGGAATCATAAAACCGACCTTGAATTGATGTTTTTACGGTTGAAACCCGGCTGCACAGAAGAAAAATCGCCAGGGGGGTCTGGTCCGATCGGCTGCGCATGGGGTTTAGGGTTAGGGTTTGGGTTTTTCATTATTTTATGATATAAAATAAATGTTACACATTAGCCCTCAAAGTTTAAGGGGTATGGTAACTTGGAAGGAAAGGTTGGATAATTAAACGTACCGAGATGACGTAAAGGCTCCCGAGAAACATCGGTTAAATCCCGAGAATAATACATACTTTACAAGCTTTAACTCTTGGAACCGAAATTAACGGGCGTTACATGTTTCATTAGGGTTTCTCATGGTTATGTTCTCTAGAAATGCCATACACCCTTGGCGTAAGAATTTTAATATTTTAAGATGAGACACGAGAGGTGATATTGAACCAAGCTCCTCTCCTTGTACCGTAATCGCTTCATCATCTGGGTGAGGAATTTAAACTATTTAGTCATTACACACGATTTTTACCTTGTATTTAGCTAACCATCCCATATTGACAATTACATCGATGTTCCCCAACAATACCATGAGCAGGTCAATAAAATGGTTGGTTGTTTAGGATTATAGGATAGTTTTGGATTATTTGCCTAACATTTCTAGGTTTACTATTAGTGAAGTCTGTAGCATAAGGATCTATTAGTTCACTAACCAGTACATTTCTCGGGAATAAGAAGTTAGTGGGAATGAGACTTCTATTGGTACCTATATCAAACGAGCCTGAAGTATATTACTCAGTAACTACAGATGTATTCTTTCACCACAATTAAGTCTTGCTGTGTTTTATCGGGTCCGATCACTAATCGCAGCCTCCAGTCGATGTTCGTTCTTAGTTTAACTTGGGACAGTTCCTTTTGAAGTGTTTCGTACTTCCACACTCATAGTAAACATGAGGGTTTGTCATAGTTTGTGATCGAATTGGTTGTGATTGGGATAACCGTAAGTGGAGAGGTCAGAACGGTCGGTTTATAGTCTTCAAAATGGTTTCACGACTACAGGCATAGTATCAAACCTACCTGCTTTTTGGACATGCCTTTACTCGACATACCCTTTGGCAAAGGTTCATTGTATATGTTTAATTCTGAACTAAAATTAATTGTCGTATTATTTTAAGTTGTAGGGTGCACACGTTTAGATTGTTGTAGCTTTTGTACCCATGTTTCGTGATTAGTTTGTTTTGTACTAGATGATTCTCCGGTACTCTCAACACACCTTTCCTGATCGAATTCGACGCTACCACCCCGGCTAGCGTCACGGTGTTCTCAAAAGTTAAGTGACTAACTGGATTAACTAAGATCTCTACTTTTGGAATACTAACCATAGCATTAGTCGAACCAAATTGTTAGAATGGTTTGTGCATTCCAGTTGACCCGTCCCTTTCGTTTTGGATTTTCCGGGTTCGTGTTTTTAATATCTAGATTTCATTATTTGGGCGAGAATGTTTCAATATAGAGGATTTAAGTTTTTCCCAAGTCATGTGGATAATTGCCTTTTTGTTCCCAAATTCGTACAATTGTTTTTTTTTTACCACATAAGGTCGTGGCCAAGTAGTGCAATAGTACGTAATTAACAATACAGTTTAATGGGAAACTATTGGTATGGATAAAAGACTTTATCATTTCGATACATTTTACTAACTCATTTGATTCTTTAGTATCATTAAAATTTACATGTTTGCACAACTTAAATCGTTTAAACGAGTATTCCCGTTATGAAGGATCACGGTTGTTACGACTAGTATTCATGTTCGGTAACAGATTTTTGTTGCCAATGACATTTAGTGGGGGAAATTATCATTATCGGTAGTAGCATTAGTGCTCAATGTATTATTCGTGACAATGTTCGTATTTATCATAAAAATAACATTTGTAACTGTATTAGTATTGGGCGGCGAATTAATATTCGTGGTCGTATTAGTGTTTGACATTTAATTTGTATTCATTGTCGTATTAATGCCGGCAGGGAATCGCGCTGCAATTTTCAGAGTTACCAACTACAGTTGCCGAACAATCATTTCGGCCACAACTGCGTCAAATCACGAGTTTGTTTTCTTCGGGGCCATTCTATAATGATAAACAACTAAATTTAACATAACAGTAATTTTCCCTATAACTCATTGCGCAGGGAATCACATTAGCTAACATTCAGGTAATTCAAATAGCATATATGTATTACACACACCGAATCATATATCCATATACCCAGGATAGTACATAGATTTAGCCTGATAAGGCCATTGTTTGCATATATATATCGAAAATTGTCATCCTGTGACAAGAAATTTTAACCCGGTAAGGGTCAATGTTTGTACTAATAGATCCAAATCGTCTCCCACATCAGCATAGCACACTACCAAGTGCTTGCATGGAGTATCGAAATTATGCACAATGTTGTCATATTATCCTTGTCTATTAGAGCACACATTATAATAATCACGAATAGTTCACAACTTGCAGAACAATTATTTAGATGTAATCCCACAATTGGGTACTGTTTTATACTGCCTCTCCCGTAAATAGGTATTTATTCGTTATGAGTTTAAACAGTATGTTGTAGTCGGAGGCATTTGTATACTTCCCTTGACCTCTGGATATTATTAAATATGACTACAGAATATTCTTTCATCAAATTATTCAATACCCGTAAGCATGCTAGGTCTACCAAAAGTGGTGAGTTATTAGTTGGGAGTAAGTTGGTTCTCTACAAGCCGAGACACGTCATTGGTCCGCGGCGTGAGGTTTCCCTTCTATGATAAATCGATCGGAGTGGCAACAATATGGGAGGGGTTGAAGATACTCGTATACATATGATTTGATGAGTTTGTTGATTAGGTGGATTTGGCAGCGATGGTTGTACTGATGATATGAAAAGCTTTTGAACTATAGCTGATAAGTAGTATATACGGGTGATTACAGTTTGTTATATTATTAAAATTTAATAGGATAGCTATTATATTTATAATTTGATAAACCATATTCTTTCCTAAGTATTTTCTTGGGAGTAGTGTTTATTTTTAAACAATGGAGGTGGAGAGATGGCTAGAAAACAGTTCAATTTGTTGTTAGAAAGTGATATGTGAGATAAAGATTAGGCCCAAATCGAGAAGTGTCGTGTTCCCTTGAGATGGACGTACATATATCATATCTTCCACAGTTCCTTTCTAGGCCTTGAATTCATGCTCGGTCTGTGATTCAATCATACAACAAGGTTTGGTTTGGACTCGCAACGTCCTTGCATTCCGATTTACAGGCAACATTAGTTCTTCATCCAATATGAGACTACCATTTTCAACATCTTTCTTTTTTCACAATTTATCATAAATTAATATTTTTCAATAGTAGGAATCATAGTAGAGAATATTATTACTTAAGGCCAAATAAAATATTTTATTTGTTATGGTTAGGTACAATATTAATTATGATAAAATATAATATTATTTTCAATAAAATACAATTTTAAATTAATAATGATTATAATCAAATATGATATTTGTTACACGGAAACTTAGTATTATCGGCACTAATGTACGTATACGTATTCGTACACCTTGTTCCAGATAAGCACGCATGCATGTTATATATATATATACTCAGCATTACCTTTTATACACATGTGTACCCGTACGTTCTGCGACTTCTCTCCGAATTCCCTCGTACAAGCAAGTCTATTGTTATGATCCGGACCACAATAACCTACTTGCCCTACAAGTTCATCCCAGCATCCATCAGTATATAATGTTAAATTATTATTTATTTTTGCAGCGTTAATGCAGCCTACGGTTATATTTTCGGTATCCTAAGGGATAATCTAATCCTTTATAACAAATGGCTCTTATACCAACTTCTGTTACACCCCGTTAAGCGATTTGCGGAAGCGTAAAACGGAAATGTAACAGACACCTCTAGTATCAACCACATTGTTTATAAAGAACAATACAAACTAGTTTACAATATTTTACATCGATCTAACTTTGTTTACAACTAGGTGATTCAAACTAAATCCAGCCCGTTAACCGGCTTTACTTCTTACTAGCACACTTGCATCAATTCACCTAGCATTGATCGCAAGTCAAACACATAGCACATTGACTTTCTAGTCCCAGTCTGGTATACCTAAAAAACATGCTAAAATGGGTCAACTACAAATAGTTGGTGAGATTCACGAGTTTCAAGAAATCAGTTGTGCGCAAGTATGTATGTATGTATGTAAGTTCACAAGTACGTTTGTTTGTATGTTTATAATGTAACTATGCTAAGCTACAGTGAAGCCTTGACTGTCTGTTCGTGCTGCGTGAATCTATTTCCCACGCTCACTCAACCACTATGGCCCCCTTTCCGCCCACAACATGCCTCGAGTAGCTATGTCTAACACTACATAGCGTGTTTGTATAATTATGGTCATGTGCAAATGGTTATATGTCTCGGCAAACTGTGTCGGCTCCGTTTGTGTTTGTCAAACTAATAGTACTATTCACAAGCCACCGGCTCGAAGTTAATCACTATGTTCATGGGGACTTTTGTGTGTTAGCACTCAAATAAATCCCATCATCAAACAATTCAGAGTATACAGATACGTATCAACATGTTTTTCACCCCAAAAGTTCGTATAAACAGTTTATAGTGGGGTCATGAAACTCACGGTTTAGTCGGCATACAGTAGTGCATCAGCTCATAGTTCACTTGATTTGCTATCACTAGTCCTTATAATCAATATTATAATAATATTAATATTTTAATATTATTATAATCGTTATACTAGACTGGGTTGTATAGCTCATCTAGGCATAGCTGTTACACCCAGAAAGTGTTAGTAGGTTTAGATTGTGATGTTGTTTAATGTCTAATACTTAAAACCGAACTTGGCTCAGTTTCCCCATTTTTCCAGCTGGGACAAATTGTTCATTTATGCGTTCAGAAAACAGTTATGGGAATGTAAGCTTGGGTAAACGTGTTGGTCGATAAAATGATTAAGTTATAAAGAAAGATCACAATTTAGGGGTCTGGATTTTCTACGGGGCTCGTTTCCATTTATTCAGTTTGGTTTGGAGAAAAATGCGCACAACTCATTTAAATTGTCTGGATTTCTCACAAAAAGTTCGGTTTTACTTAATTGGTCCAAAAATATGATTTTTGATTACACTTAATGTTCTGAAATTCCAACCAGTTCGTTAATCATGAACTTATATGTAATTATCATAATTGAATTGGTTACATTTTCAAATCAGCACAATTAAATATCTGTTAATCATTAAATTATGAAAATTTAGTCACTTATCAATTAAAATATGTAGATTTTTATAAAAATATTTTTTGAATTATTTACTAATTTATTAATTTATAAAAATTCATTTTACATAGTATAATTAACCCGAAAATTTTCCATTTGTAACAAACGATTTTCAAAAAATCCGCCAAAATTTATGAGTGGCCAGAATACATACCAAAACAACCTAGAAAAATTCCAATTAAACGCAAATATACAAAACATAGTTAGGGTTTTCCAAATGACCCCAGATTTCATTTGTGATCATAATATACCAAATCTGAGTTCCCCACAAAATTTCATAATTTTTCAAGCATTTTAACTATTTTTCCCAAATGAACGCTCTAATTCGGTAATAAATTCGCCAAATATTCTCGGATGGTTGAAATATTACCAAATTTGAACAGGGACTCAATGATATGTTCCCTAATGTCCCTGAAAAGTTTCATGGCCTAACAATATGCACATCACAAACGAATCCTAAACAGCCCGTAATCGAGTGATTCGGTATTACCTTAGTGGTTTTTGGTTCATTTTCGCCTTTCTAATCAAGTTTTCGGGTTCTTGTGGTTCTATGAAAGCTAGAAACAGGTCCTATATCACAAAACAAGCAAGTTTCATCAACATGGCAGCCTCTTAACTTAGGGTTTCGGCTAGGGTATTAAACCAAACTTTTGAACGGTAAAAACGTCGTTTAAACCCTCCAATCCGTGTTTATGGCCAAAAAAGAGTATGATTTTGATTCCTAACTATGTGTATGATCAAAACATGTTTTTAGACCATTTCTAGGATTTTTTTCATGGTTAGGAATGATTTTTGATAACGAAACTATGTTTATATGATATTAACAAGATTAAACATGTATAAAAATTGATTAATTAATGAAGTTTACCTTAGGTTTTTTTATGATTTGGCTTGAAATTGAGAGAATTCCATATTTGTTCACAAGTTAAGACCAAAGTATCAAAAAAACTCATTAAATAATAAAAGGTATTCTAAGGGGGGGTTTCCATTGCGGATGGAATTCTTAATGGGCCCCCCTTGGCCCATTTTGGCCCATATTCTGAATTTGCAAGCCCACTTGTAATAATCCAATTCTAACTTTATTTCGGGTTCGGTTTTTGGCACGAAAAACATATCGGGTACGACAAACAGCGCGAAAATGAGTGTTTTTCGGCTATTTTTGTATAAATTTATGAAAACATACTATACCTTTGTAAAAATCAAAAGTATTTTCACGGATCGCTTAAAACATTACCACTAAGTGCTTTGTAAATATTTTTTGGCTTAACGGATGATACAATGCTTGTTTTGTAACTCTCTTTCAAGTTTAAATCTATAGCGGGTAGTTAAACGAGCACGTTTTCGTTTAACTGATTTGCTATCAAACTAAGGCCATAATGTTAATATTCAATAAAATATCAATGTGGAAAAATGCCATATTGAGATTAAGTATAACAAAGTAAATAGATGAAGCTTTGAGGTCAAAGTAAGACATTAGTCTCAATTTGATGAAACAAAAATCATAAAGTAATTAGATGAAACATTGCGCGAAAGAGAACCAAACAATAATCAAAACAATTCGTGTAAAATTATTAATAAACTCAACATGTACATAGTCATGTTCATAGTCTCAACTTCCACTAAACGATTACGTTTATGGGAAATCCGTTATAGACCGCGAGATTGAAATAACAAAGTAAACTGATTCAAAATGCAACTATGAACGAAAATAGTTCAACAATTAACGAATAGCCAAACTCATTATTAACCCCGTAAACAATTTTTGAAAGAATTCGATACATAAAACTATTTTGATTATGTCCAAACAGAAAAATATATATCTATATGAAGAAGAAAGAAAGGAAAACAAAAGGTAGATGGCGATGCTTGTCTTCTCGAAAAAGGGTAGTGGTATGAAAGTTGTTATGGAGGCGGTGTCAGGATTCCTTAATCGAAACTCGTTGGCGTTGATAAATGAGGGAAAAGAAATGATTGTTGATATTCGTTTACGTTTGTGAAAAATTGATTGCAAAACGTGATGCTCAAAGTAAAATAATATTAATTTGTAAAGAAATCCTTAACTAGCGCTAAAGTTTGTGAAACCTTTTTAAAACTTTTAGTGTTAAAGATTTTTCTGTTGGGAGGCGCCCCATGAAAACATTATGTAGGATCGTTAAGTAAAATAATTTGTTGAAGATAAAACTTTTATAGTGATAATATAACAGCCACGCGGGCTTAGGACTTGCTTGAAGTTAAAGTTTTAACTTTATTTGAAGATTTCATTTAAACTTGGAAAAACATTATAATAATGATAGTTGTAATAATACTTAATTAAATAATAATGATAATAATGAAGGTACTGATAATAATAATAATAATAATAATAATAATAATAATAATAATAATAGCGGTAATGATAATAATAAAAATGAACCATTTGAATTGTCGTAAAGTGTGTTTTTTTTTAAGAAAATCAACTTGAATATGCTTCGTACAACAATATATTTTGTGAATATATGAATATACATATTTATTAAGTAACTATCTTAAAAAAATCGAGATTTGAAATTTCAAGTAAAAGGTGTTTATAAGAGAAATAAACGCGGAAGAAATTTAAAATTTTAAGCATGGTTGATGAGTTGAAAAGACTAAGTGTTGATTTCGGAAAAAGTATGGACTTTTGGTGAACAAGGATACGGGGAAAAGTATGGCATGGCGGAAACAAGTTAGGCATTTTTCAGTATTGCGGGTGTGCTCGGGTCACTACGATGATAGCAGGCTTGAAGCACGAGCATAAGGTAATGGTGGGACTTATATTTTAGACCGACGCATCGAATTATTATTATTATGGGTGAAAATATATTAATATGTTTGGTCTCAACCAAGGGTGGATGGCTTGAAGACCAAGACATGCTAGACTAGTATAAATAAATGTATTTGTTAATTTGTCTAGCATGAGTGTATTGTGTATTATGTGAGATCTAGGGTTTTTCCCTATGAGAGAACCTCTACCTCTGGGATGAGCTCTCCCGGAGGTGGCTGATCAATTTTTTATTGTATGTATGTGTGTATGTATGATTGTTCTTTATGACAATATTTTGAGTAATGAAATCATACTACCCTATCTATTTGTGTTTCGATTACATATATTTGTTCATCCAGTTTATTGTTCATTGTAATCGATTCAGGCTGTCTCCCAAACACCACTCATCCGTCCAAAACACCTTTCAAGAGTGAATACGATTCGATTCTTGCTCAAATCCAAGCTCTTCCGTTAATACCGAATATTCACGCTTCCGCACCCGGGGCTCGGGTCTTATCAGAGCTGAGGTTACCGAATTGTTCAGACTAACCGCTGAATCTGATTCATCTCGCTCTTGAATCCACCATGGACGTTAAACCGATTAAGTTTATTGAAAATTTTTTAGGGTTTTGAAATTATTTGAATATTTGGGTAAAATGTATGTGGATTGATGTTTGGGTTGATTACTTGTTCGGAGATTCAACATCAATTTCATGTTTATTTGGTCATATCGGTCCAGTTATGATGTAACAGTGTTTTTAGCTTGTTTTAGGGCAAAACTGTTCTTGAAGATGATTTTCAGATTTGTAAAGGTTGTTGATAGATTGAAGATAGATGGTTGATATCGAGATGACTGGGATATTGCTACAACGATTATTTTCAAATTACCAAGCTGGTTTCTCAATCTGAAAGATAAGGGTTTTCTGTGCTTATTATTTGTTTTTGATATAAATGTGTTGCTCGAACAGTAAATGGTAATATTGAAAACATTGCTACTAGTACAATCTGATAAGTAAAAGTCAAGAATGAACAGGTACTAGGAGCAATCTATCATTGTTTGTAGCAGCAGATGGAAAATGCAAAGTGAATATTCAAGCAGGTTCTACATTGGAAAAATCATTGATTGATGATGCAGAGAAGAAGTCTGGGTGTTTCGAGCATATAAGAATGGTCTCGAGTATCTAAAATGACTAAGTGTTGTTTTGAACACAAAATGGGTTTTTCTCGAGCACAGCTTATCTCGAGTGTATCTTGTCTCGAGCACATCAAGTTTAAATTCGAGCACATGAACCCCGAGCACATCCTTGTTTATCTCAAAACAATCTATCTTTTTTTTCGAGCACACTTGTGGTTTTGAGCATGCTCGTGTAAAGAAAAGAAAAATACAAGTGTTTTTCTCGAGCAAACTTTGTCTCGAGCACATTTTTGCTTTTGAGCACGCTCGCTGAAAGAAAAGAAAAATATAAGTGTTTTTCTCGAGCACACTTTTGCTTGTAACTATGCTCAAGTAAAGACAAGAAAAATACAAGTGTTTGTCTCGAGCACACATTTGCTCTCGAGCATGCTCGGATATCAAAAAATTGAATATTATCGTGAAGGGACTTAAAGGACTTATGTGTGCTCGTGAACTGAAAATCCATGTTCGTACATAAATTACAAGTTTTTGAAGAAACTTTTGAGATTTTTTGTGCCGTTGACCTTTTGACCAAGCTGATCTTTACGGAAGATATATACCATGGGTATTTTGGTAAATTTATCCAATCATCAACAACCAAAAGGAACTTAAAGCCTCATCAATTTTTCACGACTTCATCAAAGAGATTTACAAGAACAAGCGTTGACCAAGCTTACGGATTTAATCACTTATGAGTGTCAACCAACATAATGTTTTGTTTATCTCTGTTTATTACAGAATCAACAATCTTGATAAGGATGGTTAAGATTGTTTCACCCACACTTGATTTAAAGACATTGTTTTTAAAGATAATTGCAACGAAATTGGGGGAGTAAAAATTCTATAATTTCATTGCAAATTGCTAGCTTCAAATCAAGTGAAAAGACTCAAGTTAAGGAAAATTTTATCAAGATCAGTAATCCTAGTTTCTTTAGAAAGGCTTCTTTGTTTGTAAGTTTTCAGATTTCCTAGTACGGATGAGAAGATAGAGTCATCACGAGTAACAAGTGAACGGATGATCAGTAGAATTTAACCTCCTATGAAGACAGTCACTTGACAATCAAGAACGGGTTATGGTTGAATTGAATGCTATCTTGATTCAGGGAATGGCTTGAAGATGATTTACAAGGGAAGAAACAGGTTTGAAGAATGGAAGATTATTTGATGATCACATTGAGTTTATTTCTTTTTGTGATGATCTTATTACTTGAAGTTGACATTTGAAGTTCAAAGTCTCGTTCATATGCCTATACAAATGTATCCAAATGTGATATAGGAGAAATGATCTAAAATGAACAACTGGAGAAGCTTAACGTGAGGGGGAGAATTTCAACGAAACACAACGGGTTTTTGATGTGATCATGGAAGAAATTCGATGGCATCAGTCTAGGGGGGATTGTTGGGAATTATATTTTAGACCGACGCATCGAATATTATTATTATGGGTGAAAATATATTATGTTTGGTCTCAACCAAGGGTGGATGGCTTGAAGACCAAGACATGCTAAACTAGTATAAATTGATGTATTTGTTAATTTGTGTAGCATGAGTGTATTGTGTATTATTTGAGATCTAGGGTTTTATCCCTATGAGAGTGCCTCCGCCTCCGGGATGAGCTATCTTGGAGGTGGCTGATCTTTATTGTATGTATGATTGTTCTTTATGACAATCTTTTGAATAATGAAATCATACTACCCTATCTATTTGTGTTTCGATTGCATATATTTGTTCATCTAGTTTATTGTTCATTGTAATCGATTCAGGCTGTCTCCCAAACACCACTCATCGTCTAAAACACCTTTCAAGAGTGAATACTAATTCGATCCTTGCTCAGATCCGAGCTCCTCCGTTAATATCGAATATTCACGCTTCCGCACCGGGGCTCGGGTCTTGTCAGGTAAGGAAGAAAGTTAGGATGAATGCTTAGGTAACATGTCGTGGGAATAAATGTGTGGTGTTGAGTATGTAAAATTTCATGGCAGGAGTTGATGAGATGGACGAAATTATCAAAATTTGGAGCATTTCGACATTGCGGTAGCGGAGTGGTGGAATTACACGTGTTAAACAAAGGGTAGGTTCCCGTGTAAGTATATTGTTGGGTTAGGTTTGAGTATCCAAGAGTTGTATTGGGTTTGGATTGACTTAGGCATAGCTTTGGGTTTGAATGTATTGTTGTGGCTAGTGATGAATCTCAGGTTATCATGGTCGGGATCACGACGGTCAATTTCTTGAGGATCTGGGTTATCGTTTTATGGGTTGAGTTTCGAGGACAACGTCAAGGAAAACGAGAAAATGTGAAGTGTGAACAATTTGCATGGCGTTGCACGTAAATATGAAATTCGTATCAAAACTCAAAAGAAACATTACATGAAAGATTTCTAAAACCGGAATTTGTCTATGTAATTCATAAAATAAATAAAGAAATAACATCGCATTAGACAAAATTTGAAATCAAAGTTCAGGTGCTCATGAGTCAGCATGATTTTTCGCATTTCAATAATAATCTAATAAATTTTCGAATAAACATATCAAAAAATATATCAAATTTTAAAATAGAATATGAATTTAATGCAAACTTAATAGTGAAATCGAATTGAAAATCAAGTGTTCATGTACCACCATAAATTTTTGAATTTTCAATTAAAACCATAATAATAAACGAATTATATAAAGGAAAGGAATTGAAAATTGGCTATCCATGTATCACCATAAATTTTCGTATTTTCAATTCAGAACATAAGAAATATGAAATAATGAATATATACCAATAAAGAAAAACGAATTGAAAATCGACTATTCATGCATCACCATGACTTTTCGTATTTTCAATTCAAAACGTATGAAATATTGAATATATGCCAATAAAGAAAACGAATCGAAATTCGACTATTCATGCATCACCATGATCGTTCGAATTTTCAAATTACAATATTAACTGAATTTATAAATATAGGAAAACGGGTTGAAACTTGACAATTCGTGCAATAGCATGGCTTTTAGAAATTCCTAGGAATATATAAACACAGAAAACAAATTAAAACTCGACTATTCTCATATCCCAATGACATTTCAAAACCACAATATAAACAATAGAGTTTTCAAAATCACACGTTGTATGAATTATCATAACTGGTATGTCCCAATAAAAAACGTAATTAGATCGAACCGAAAGTTGGGTATTTGTGTATCACCACGACTTCACCGACTTTCAGTTAAAACACACAAATCAAAATGCGTAATCAAATCGAACCAAAATATGGGTATTCGTGTATCACCATGACTTGTCAGACTTTTAGTTAAAACACACTGTAAAAACATTGAGGGTCGGAATCACACGTTGCATAAACCGCCATGACTTGTGGTGATATCCTAAGGAGTGTAACCATATTCTTTTCACAAAGAGAAAATGGTCACGTTTGAAAGCAAAAAGTTGTGATTTGTATGGCGTTTGGTATTGTATACTTTGTCTTAGTAGGTTTCATGCCCTTTCCGAACTCTCCATGTAAGCAATCGGGTCCCGCGTCTGATTGGATTTGTACGCATTGCTTATCCATAGGTTTCAATAACCTTGGTGTCAAGAGTTCGGAAAACAAGCACGTCCCCCTTACAGTTACTACATACCCGCCACGTAGAATAGTTTTTATGAAAACGAAATATCGGAAAACTGAAATAAAATCGATTGAAAATGATTTGAAAATATTCGTTTAGGCATAGGCCTTGGAGTTTGTGTGTGAACATGTGTGCATGCGATGCTATAAACTATTATAAATATAAATAAAAGCGTACGAATGAACTTTTAATATAAGTGCGGGCACATAGCACATAGAGTATACGTGCAGTTTGGGCCCTAAAATAAATTATATAACTATGCTAGGCCGATATCTCTAACAACCTATTTTATAGTTACTGCTCTGATACCAATCTGTAACACCCCAGCTCGTAACGCTATTAAAGCAACAATAATTATATTTATTTCATTTCATAGCATAGCAAGTACACAATTTGTTCATAAAAGTAAAAGGAAAAATAAACAATTCGACGAATCACAAATAGGTTCTTTATTTAAATAACCAAAGTTATATTAATGATCTTCTTCCTTAGCACGCCATCGATTTAACCTGTAGCACGTTGAAAATAATATAACTTTGTCAACATTTAAGTTGGTAAGAATTCTCTAGTTTAAAGTACATATAATATGAAATCTCTCGATTCATATGTCTCATGCAATACTAGCAACCATACATAAATGATACGAGTATTTAAATAACGCCCCAACCTAGGGGAATGATAACCACCGTTTAGTCCAACCGGGACATAGCATAGGTGGCGTGGGTACGTCTCGTCGGACCCTCCCACTTTGATGTTTGATGTACCAACCATAAATGATAAACACATTTCACATAATTTTCACGTAAGATAATCATAAACGAATCGGATAGATAATATTAACATGTTTAGACACACAATTGAATCGGTTTGAAACTTGATGACATAACAATCAATAAAAGCTTGTAGCATGCTACACCCCAAAAATAAAGGCTTAAAATGGGGTTATGAAAACTCACCTTTGAAATCAAAAAGGAAATAAAGATAAAACCGAAATGCGTCAAAGAAACCAAAATGAACGATCCGCATGAACTATAAAAGTAAATACGAAAATTTCAACACTAACTAACAGGATTAATAAAGGATATGCTATTATTTTATTATAATTTTTATGATTTTAAGGCATAAATTATTTTAATATTATTTTTTGTTTAAGCTTAACGGAAATTTTAACGATTGTATTATTTTATATTATAACTTATCGTTAATGTGAAAATTATGGTACAAGGCACGAATTTTAGATGGTGATCTTATCTCAAAAAATAATTAAGTTAATGAATTAAACTAAAAGCTACGGATTATAGTTTAACGAATTAATGTTAACGAATTATAAACGAACTTTAATGGTTTAACGAAACTGAAACTATATGAGCCTAAAATGAAACTAGATAGCTTAAATCCTAGAATACTATCTCATTTTTACTTTAACTCACCTATATATATATATATATATATATATATATATATATATATATATATATATATATATATATATGACATTTGAGCCAAAACAAGGTACACCTCAGTACGTATTTATCGATTAAGCAAATAAACGCTTTTTGCGTAACAAACGAACGATTAACCGAACGGATCGGGTTATGACCCAGATATCCCCGGAGGGGGCCATCTATAAGTGATATACGTTTAATATAAGCTAATATATTAGTATTATGGCCTTAGTTCGATAGCAAACAAGTTAAACGAAAACATGCTCGTTTAAATACCCGCTATAGAGTTAAACACGAAAGATAGTTACAAACCAAGCATTGTATCATCCGTTAAGCCGAAAAAGACTTACCAAACACTTATTTGGAAAGTTTTAAGCAATCCATGAAAATATCTTCAAAAATTATTAACGTATACTATGTTTTTATAAATTTATACAAAAAGAGCCAAAAAACACTCGTTATCCCACTGTTTAACGCACCCGATAAGTTTTTCGCGTCAAAACCCGAACCCGAATTAAATTTTGAACTGGGCTTTCGCAATTGGGCTTGTAAAATCAGTTAATGGACCAAAAATAAGCCCAGGGGGGGGCCTAAGGGGTTCTGGTTGCAATTAAGGAACCCCCGCCCCCCCCCCCCCAGGGTTTTCTTTTTTTATACTTCAAAACTTGTGAAAGTTGATCTCCATCAGATCTTATCATCCAGCAAAAACTCCACGAAAAAAATAACTAGGTAAGTTCATAAATTCATAAATTTTTAACATGTTTAATTAGATTAGTACCATATAAACATAGTTTGATTGCCAAAAATCATTCCTAACCATGTAAAAATCCGAAAAATGGTTCATAAACATGTTTTGTTAATACAAATGGTAAGGAATCTAGTTTGATAGTTATTTTTTGCCATAAACACGGATTAAAGGGTTGAAACGGCATTTTTACGGTCAAAAGTTCGTTTTTGTTCACTAGCCGAAATCCTGAGTCAAGGGCTGTTATGTTGAAGAAAAATTGCTTGGTTTGTGATATAGGACTTGTATCTAGCCTGCAAATAAGCACAAGAGCTTGAACCCTTGATTAGAAAGGCGGAAACGAACCAAACCCGTTAAGGTAATACCGAAACACTCGATTACGGGCTATTTAGGTTAAGGTTATGATGGGCATATTTTTAGGTCTTGAATTTTTGCAGGAACATCAGGGATCTTGTAATTGAGCCCCTTCTCAAATTTGGTAATTTTTCGACCACCCGAGAATATTTAACGAATTTATTACCGAATTAGGACGTTTATTTGGGAAAAAGAGTTAAAATGCTTGAAAAATTATGAAATTTTGTGGGGAACTCGGATTTCGTATATTTTCATCACATATGAAATTTGGGGGCATTTGGAAAAGTCTAAGTGTGTTTTGTGCAAATGCGTTCGTATGAAATTTTTATAGCCGAATTTGCACGAGCTTGTTACATTCTGGAATTGATACAGATTATTTTGGGACATAATTTGAGTATTTAGAAATTTTTGTGGAATTTTGGGAAATCGTTTGGGATAAACGGACAATTTTCAGGCTAAATATAGCAGGAAAAATGAATTTTTATAAATTAATAAACCAGTAAATAATTTCAGAAATATTTTTATAAAAATCTACATATTTTATTTGATAAGTGACTAAATTTCCATAATTTATTGATTAATGGTTAATTAATTATGCTAATTTGAAGATTAAACAAATTCAATTTTAATAAAAACCGGCAGTTCGCGATTAACGAACCTGCGGGAATATCAAAACACCAAGAGTGATCAAAAATCATATTTTTGGATTAATTAAGTAAAAACAAACCTCTTTATGAGAAAGCTGGACAATCTGGATAGATTGTGCACGTTTCTTCTCAAATCAAACTGAATAAATGGAAACGGGCCCCGTAGCTAATCCGAGACCCCAATATGTGATCTTTCTTTATAACTAAATCATTTTATTGACCAACACATTTACCCAAACTTATTTCCCCATAACTGTTTTCTGAGCGCTTAAACGAACAACTTGGCCCAGCTGGGAAAACGGGAAACTGAGCCAAGTTCGGTTTTAAGTATTAGACATTGAACAACATCACAACCTAAGCCTATTGCCACTTTCTGGGCATTCCAGCTATACCCAGATTAGTTATACAGCCCAGTTTAGTATTGAGATTATAAAAATATTAAAATATTAATATTATTATAATATTAATTATAGGAACTCGTAATAGCAAACCGAACAAACCGCGAGCTGACACAGTGCTGAGTATCTACTAAACAGTGAGTTTCATGACCCCGCTTCTGAATTGTTTTACGAACTTTTGGGGTGAAAAGCATGTTTGATTACATATACATACCTGAAACATGTATTGATGTGAATTATCTAAGTGCTAACACACGAAAATCCCCACTAACACAGTGATTAGTTTTGAGCCGGTGGCTTGTGAATAGTACTATTGGTTTGACAAACCCAAAGAGAGCCAACATGTGTTGCTGAGACTTTACCCCTTTTGCACATGATCATAATTACACAAACACGCTATATAGTGTTAGACATAGCTACTTGGGGCATATTGTGGGCGGAAAGGGGAGCCACAGTGGTTGATTGAGCGTGGGAAATGGATACACGCAGCACATACAGTCAAGGCTTCACTGTAGCTTAGCATAATTACATCATTTACATACATATATAGTTATATCATAATTACAAGTGTTAACTCGTGAATATTCAAAACTGTTTTCTTGATACTCGTGAAACTCACCAACTCTAGTAGTTGACTCGTTTTAAACTGTTTTTCAGGTGTACCTAAATCGGAATGATTTGGTGATCTGTTACTTGCCCAAGGTGTGTGGTTGATGCTATGTGAATAGAAGCAAGGGTGTTAGTAGTAAGATCGTATAGTTAACGAACTAGTTTTGTTTGTATCACCTAGACTGTAAAACAATGATAGAACAATGAAATGTAATATATTGTAAATTAGTTTGTAATGTTTCTTTATAAACAATGTGTTGATACTAGAGGTGTCTGTTACATTCCCGTTTTACGCTTCCGCATTGTGCTGACAGAAGTTGGTGTCAGAGCAATTGGTTATAAAGGAATAGGTTATCCCTTAGGGTACCTAAAATATAACCGTAGGCTCGATTAAGTTTGGGAAAATATTTATATAATAATTTAATATTATATACTGATGGATGCCGGGATGAACTTGTAGGGCAAGTGAGTTATTGTGGTCCGGAACATAATAATAGACTTGCTTATACGAGGGAATTCAGGGAAAAGTCGCGGGACGTGCAGATAGGTAAAAATGGCAACATATGTGTATAAAAAGTAATACTGAGTACGTATATATATATGTAAAACACATACGTGCTTATCTGAAACAAGGTGTATGAATACGTGTACGTACGATGTTACCGATAACAGTAAATCTTATTATGAATATTATATTCATTTATATTCAGTAATAATTCTAATTATAACTAAAATTAAAATTTTAATAAAACTAATATTATATTCTAATATAATTAATATTAAATTTGGCTTAATTAATTAATCTTCCGACAATAGTTAGTGCTAGCAATAGATATTATTCTTATAACTAACCTTTGTGTAGAGTCATGGCAAGGGATAACGACTACGTACCGGAAAAAGAACCGGTAATCTCTGTTGAGGAGTATGATCCAGAGGAGGAGGACCCAGAAGAGGAACCGGATGAGGATGAGGAAGAGGTTGAAGAAGAAGTTATTTGTAAAGAGCTACCAAGAAATGTGCCTGACCTGTCCAGCTACAGATGCGATAGTTACCCATCCAGGTCACCACGCAGAGATCAAAACGAAGTTAACAGTCAGTATCGTTCACCTGCTAGGGTAACCAGATCACCTACTCTACCTATTCACCTGTCCCCGACAGCTTCGGCCACTGCACGAGTCCGACAGACTGCTCGTATTAGGGTAACCCCGATTGACCCTACCTCGATTCCATTCAGATTTACCCACTATCGGGGAGGACCTTCAAGTCCTAGGACAGATACTTCATCTTCCCGTTCATTGAGTATACCTACCTCTCGCCCTGACCTCCCAAACGTAGGAAACAACTCTTGGATGGCTGTCCTGACCGTCCGTGTGATAGACCACTCGATAGCCATAGCTAACATTAACCAGGGCAAGAGAGACGTGACCCAGTGCCTATTGACATTGCAGCAGATAGTACTGAACTTGCAGCAGTCAGATGCCTACAACCGTTGGTGTTTGGATATGGTGACAGTCCGACTGTGGAACTGTTACTGGGTGATCACTGTGTTGTTGTTGTTTTGTTTATGGTTAGTCCATCGTTTGTATGGATAGATGTAAGATGTTACGGACCAGTATATGTGATATTTTGACACTCCATGTATGTATATAGTAGTATGTTATGCTGACATGGAGAATGATTTTATGTAGTATTACAAGCACAAACCCTTACATGGTTTAGTCTAGCAGTCACTTAGTGACAGATTTTGATATATACAGGCAAGCACTGGCCTTTATCAGGCTAAGTCTATTTACTTTTTGTTATCAATGCACAGAACAGTTTGTGAAATACCAGTGTGTTGTTTTATTTACTTGTACAACATTTATTGTGATTAAGGTTACAATGTGCCGTATACTGGAATTAGTATTAATTGGCTTATATTTGTTTATCATTATAGAATGGCCCCAAAGAAAGCAAATCCTATGACTGGGGCGGAAATAGGCGAGATGATTGCTCGGCAAATGCAGGCAGTGATCCCACTTATTGTGACACAAGTAGCTGCCGGTGTAAATGCTAATATACAAACAAACCAATAACCAATCAATAATGCTCCCCCAACCAACACTAAAACTGTCACAAATAATAATCCCCCGCCTAATACAAACACCCCTCCCAATGCAAATAATCCCCCACCTGATGCAAATAATGTCAACAACAATAATCCCCAACCGAACCCAAACAATAACAATAACAACCCTAATCCCCCTCGGAGAGAATATTCAATTAAGAACTTCATGGCCTGTAAACCGATTGATTTCAAGGGCACTGAAGGGCCAAACGAGTTAATTAAATGGATCAAAAAGACTGAATCTGTCCTTAATATCAGCAATTGTCCACCGGAAAGTATTATCAAGTATGTTGCCTCTACATTTACTGATCACGCATTAATGTGGTGGAATACTACGGTGCAAATAAAAGGTCAAGATACGGTTAATCGCATGACATGGGCTGAACTCAAAACATTGATGCTAGAACATTTTTGCCCAAAGAATGAAATACAAAGGTTAGAACATGAACTTTGGAGCTTAGAAATGAAAGGAGCGGATCATCTGGGGTATACCAACCGCTTCAATGAACTGGCTCACCTAGTACCATGGTTAGTAACTCCTAAAGACAAAAGAATTGAACGTTATATTTGGGATTTAGTCCCAGAAGTGAGGAGTTTGGTGAACTCCGTTGGTCATACATCATTTAAGAATGTTGTGACTCAAGCCGGCATTGTAACTTTTGACTTGGTAAAAAGTGGAATGTTGAGAATGGCCGGGGAATCATCGGGTATGAAGCGAACCAATTATGGATCAGGGTCACAAGGAAGGCCAGCAAATAAACGTGCACGCTCGACAATACAAAATTATGTCATGAGCAGTTCTGAGGTGAAACGAGACAGGTACAAGGGACCATAGCCAAAATGTGATAAATGTAGTTTTCATCACGTGGGTGAGTGCAAACCGTTAGTTTGTCAGAAGTGTGGGAGAACGAGGCATAATGGCCCTAGTGTAGAGTCAGTATGGAGATTGTCAAACGACCAACCCAAGCAAATCAACCTCGCCGTCCGCAACCACCTAGACCGCAACCGATTCATCAACAACCCATCCAACAAATCACAGCCCCAGCAACCCGCCGTGCTTGTTATGAATGTGGTAGCACGGAGCATTTTAGAAGGGACTTCCCCAAGCTGAATCAAGGAGCAATCCACGGTCGGAACCAAGCATCGACTTCTGGTGCGCCTAGAGGACGCGCGTTTGTTATCGGGTCAGGAGAAGCACGACAAGACCCAAACATAGTAACATGTACATTTGTTGTTTCTGATCAATACGCTTCTGTATTATTTGATACTGGTGCCGATAGAAGTTTCATTTCCACTAGCTTTGTATCCCTGGGAAATATGCCAGTTAGTGAACTAACAAGTACCTATACTATAGAACTCACTAATGGTAACTCTATAACTGTCAACCAAATAGTCCAAAACTGTTCCATTATCCTAAATGACCACCCATTCCTTATTGACCTACTCCCGGTAGAGTTAGGAAGTTTCGATGTTATTGTCGGCATGGACTAGTTAACCAAGTATAAGGCATAGATTGTGTGTAACGACAAGACAGTTAAAATTCCCCTTTCGGAAGGTGAAATGATTGTGGTATAGGGAGAGAAGTCCGGTTCGATATTACCTCTAGTGTCTCATCTCAAAGTGTTGAAATGTTTACGCCAAGGTTGTATGGCATTTTTGGCAAACGTGACCATAAAGAACCCTGAGGAAAAACACATTGAAGATATCCCCGTTGTACGTGAATACCCCGATGTCTTTCCCAACGATTTACCCGGATTACCACCGAACCAACAGGTTGAATTCCGTATTGACTTAATCCCAGGATCAGCCCCCATTGCTAAGGCACCTTATCGACTGGCACCCTCTGAAATGCAAGAATTATCCAACCAGTTACAGGAGTTGTTAGATAAAGGTTTCATACGTCCTAGTTATTCTCCTTGGGGAGCACCGGTATTGTTTGTAAAGAAGAAAGATGGAAGTTTTAGAACGTGCATCGATTACTGGGAATTAAACAAAGTTACCATCAAAAACCGATACCCTCTTCCACAAATACACGACTTATTTGATCAACTTCAAGGGGTGAACTATTTCTCAAAAATTGACCTTCGATTCGGTTACAATCAAGTTAAGATTCAAGAGGAAGATGTGTCTAAAACGGCGTACCGAACTCGTTATGGCCACTACGAATTCTTAGTAATGCCTTTCGGGTTGGCTAATGCTCTCGCAATTTTCATGGATCTTATGACTCGAGTTTGTAAACCGTACCTTGACAAATTCGTTATCGTGTTTATTGATGACATTTTGATATATTTGAAAACCAAAGAGGACCACGATCAGCACTTACGAACCATTTTGGAGTTGTTGAGGCAGGAAAAGTTGTATGCCAAATTATCAAAATGTGAATTTTGGTTACAA
Organism: Bidens hawaiensis; assembly: GCF_021521415.1. Lineage (NCBI taxonomy): Eukaryota > Viridiplantae > Streptophyta > Magnoliopsida > Asterales > Asteraceae > Bidens > Bidens hawaiensis. Next base: position 1,306,005 of record NW_027491323.1, read on the forward strand.
GAGGTTCAATTTTTAGGGAACGTTGTTAATCGACAAGGATTCCATGTAGACTCGAGTAAGATTGAGGCCATCAAAAATTGGCAAGCCCCGAAGTCACCGAAAGAAAATCGTCAATTTTTGGGATTAGCTGGGTATTGTCGACACTTTATTGCTAACTTTTCTAGCATAGCCCAATCTTTAACCCTTCTGACTGAAAAAGATCGCGCTTATGTTTGGGGAGAAGATCAAGAAGCGGCCTTTCAATTGCTGAAACAGAAACTATGTCAAGCCCGGATACTAAGTCTTCCAGAGGGAACTGATGATCTGGTAGTTTATTATGATGCTTCCCGAAAAGGTTTAGGATGCGTACTTATGCAAAGAAACAAAGTCATAGCATACGCTTCTCGACAATTAAAGGTGCACGAGAAGAATTACACCACCCATGACTTGAAACTGGGCGCGGTTATCTTTGCACTTAAGATCTGGAGTCACTACTTATATGGCACCAAATGTACAGTATACACCAACCATAAGAGCCTATAACACATTTTCGACCAGAAAGAACTAAACATGAGGCAGAGGAGATGGGTAGAATTGCTGAACGATTATGACTGTGAGATTCGATACCATCCAGGCAAGGCTAATATAGTAGTAGATGCCTTAAGTAGAAAAGACAGAATCAAACAACTACGGGTCCGAGCACTTGGAATGATTGTCCAAACCAGTCTCACCGAACAAATCCGTATTGCTCAAAACGAAGCCCTAAAAGGAAATCACTTGGAAAATGAAAACATACATGGAACCGAACAAAACTTTGAAGAAAGAACCGATGAAATGTTATACTACAAAAACCGAGTTTGGATTCCCACTCTCAATAATTTGCGGGATTTGATCATGGACGAAGCCCATAAATCCAAGTACTATATCCACCCACGAACGGATAAGATGTACAAGGACTTGAAGGAGTATTATTGGTGGCCCGGTATGAAGAAGGATATAGCCACTTATGTCGGTAAATGTTTAACTTGTGCGAGGGTTAAGGCCGAATATCATAAACCTTCGGGAATGTTGCACCAATAGGAAATACCGCAATGGAAATGGGAACAAATTACCATGGATTTTGTAACACACCTCCCTAAAACTTCCCGAGGAAACAATGCAATATGGGTGATAGTTGACCGACTAACCAAATCCGCACACTTCCTTCCAATTCGTACCACTTACACAACCGAAAACTTGCTCATATTTACATAAATGAAATCGTATCCCGACACGGCGTACCCGTTTCAATAATCTCTGATATTGATAGCCATTTCACCTCTTGTTTCTGGCAAGCCGTACAAGAAGCTTTGGGAACCCGAATAGACCTAAGCACCGCCTACCATCCCCAAACTGACGGTCAATGTGAGCGAACCATTCAAACCTTAGAAGATTTGCTTCGCTCTTGTGTACTAGACTTCGGTGGGAACTGGGATCAACATCTTCCACTAGTCGAATTTTCGTATAATAATAGCTATCAAAGTAGCATTCAAGCGACACCATACGAAGCGTTGTACGGTCGGAAATGTAGATCACCCTTGTGCTGGATAGAAGTCGAAGACACTCAAATTACTCGATCTGACTTGATTCAAGAAACCACCGATAAAATCCGTAAAATTACTAATAAATTGAAAATCGCCCGAGACCGACAGAAAAGCTACGCTGACGTTCGTAGAAAACTGTTATCCTTTGAAATTGACGATAAAGTATTTCTCAAAGTATCCCCGTGAAAAGGCGATATTCGATTCGGAAAAACCGGTAAACTAGCTCCGCGATACATTGGGCCATATTAATTAATTTCTAAGATCGGCCCTGTAGCCTACCGACTGAAACTTCCTTTGGAGTTGAGTTCTATTCACAATGTCTTTCACATATCAAACCTGAAAAAGTGCCTTACCGACGAAACCGAAATCGTGCCATTAAAAGACTTAAACATAAGCGAAAAACTAAACTTTGTTGAAGAACCGGTGGAAACATTAGAGGGAAAAATAAAACAATTAAGACATAACAAAATCTCTCTGGTCAAAGTTCGGTGGAATTCAGAACGGGGACCCGAATTCACGTGGGAGCGGAAGTTCGAATTCAAAAAGAAATACCCGCACCTGTTTCAAAATAAGGACAAAGTTGAATAATCAAATATTGGGGACGAAATTTTCTAACAGGGGGAGAATGTGACATCTGAGCCAAAACAAGGTACACCTCAGTACGTATTTATCGATTAAGCAAATAAACGCTTTTTGCGTAACAAACGAACGATTAACCGAACGAGTCGGGTTATGACCCAAATATCCGGGGGGCATCTATAAGTGATATACGTTTAATATAAGTTAATATATTAGTATTATGGCCTTAGTTCGATAGCAAACAAGTTAAACAAAAACATGCTCGTTTAACTACCCTCTATAGATTTAAACACGAAAGATAGTTACAAAACAAGCATTGTATCATCCGTTAAGCCAAAAAAAGACTTACCAAACACTTATTTGGAATGTTTTAAGCAATCCGTGAAAATATCTTCGAAAATTATTAACGTATACTATGTTTTTTTAAATTTATACAAAAAGAGTCGAAAAACACTCGTTTTCGCATTGTTTAACGCACCCGATAAGTTTTTTGCGTCAAAAACCGAACCTGAATTAAATGTGGAACTAGGCTTTCTCAATTGGGCTTGTAAAATCAGTTAATGGACCAAAAATAAGCCCAAGGAGGGGGGGGCCTAAGGGGTTCCGGTCGCAATTAAGGAAACCCCCCCTAGGGTTTTCATTTTTTTTACATAACAAGTTGTTTGGATATTTTCATACTTCAAAACTTGTGAAAGTTGATCTCCAACAGATCTTATCATCCAGCAAAAACTCCATGAAAAAAAAAAAACTAGGTAAGTTCATAAATTCATAAATTTTTAACTTGTTTAATTAGATGAATACCATATAAACATAGTTCAATTGCCAAAAATCATTCCTAGCAATGTAAAAATCCTAAAAATGGTTCATAAACATGTTTTGTTCATACACATGGTAAGGAATCTGGTTTGATAGTTTTTTTTTTTTTTGCCATAAACACGGATTAGAGGGTTGAAACGGCATTTTTACGGTTCAAAAGTTCGTTTTTGTTCACTAGCCAACCCCTGAGTCAAGGGCTGTTATGTTGATGAAAAATTGCTTGTTTTGTGATTTAGGACTTATATCTAGCCTGCAAATAAGCACAAGAGCTTGAACCTTTGATTAGAAAGGCGGAAACGAACCAAACCCGTTAAGGTAATACCGAAACACTCGATTACGGGCTGTTTAGGTTAAGGTTGTGATGGGCATATTTTTAGGTCTTGAATTTTTTCAGGGACATCATGGATCTTGTAATTGAGCCTCTGCTCAAATTTGGTAATTTTTCGACCATCCGAGAATATTTGGCGAATTTATTACCGAATTGGTACGTTTATTTGGGAAAAATAGTTAAAATGCTTGAAAAATTATTAAATTTTGTGGGGAACTTGAATTTAGTATATTTTGATCACATATAGAATTTGGGGGTATTTGTAAAAGTCTAAGTGTGTTTTGTGCAAATACGTTCGTATGAAATTTTTAGAGCCGAATTTGGGCTAAAAAGAATATTGCACGAGCTTGTTACATTCTGGAATTGATACAGATTATTTTGGGACATAATTTGAGTATTCAAAAATTTTTGTGGAATTTTTGAAAATCATTTGGGATAAACGGACAATTTTCAGGCTAAATATAGCAGGAAAAATGAATTTTTATAAATTAATAAACCAGTAAATAATTCCAGAAATATTTTTATAAAAATTTACATATTTTATTTGATAAGTGACTAAATTTCCATAATTTAATTATTAATGGTTAATTAATTATGCTAATTTGAAGATTAAACAAATTCAGTTTTAATAAAAACCGGCAGTTCGCGATTAACGAATCTGCGGGAATATCAAAACACCAAGGGTGATCAAAAATCATATTTTTGGATTAATTAAGTAAAAACAAACCTTTTTATGAGAAACCTGGACAATCTGGATAGATTATGCACGTTTCTTCTCAAATCAAACTGAATAAATGGAAACGGGCCCCGTAGCTAATCCGAGACCCCAATATGTGATCTTTCTTTATAACTAAATCATTTTATTGACCAACACATTTAACCAAACTTATTTCCCCATAACTGTTTTCTGAGCGCTTAAACGAACAACTTGGCCCAGCTGGGAAAACGGGAAACTGAGCCAGGTTCGGTTTTAAGTATTAGACATTGAACAACATCACAACCTAAGCCTATTGCTACTTTCTGGGCGTTCCAGCTATACCCAGATTAGTTATACAGCCCAGTTTAGTATTGAGATTATAATAATATTAAAATATTAATATTATTATAATATTGATTATAGGAACTAGTGATAGCAAACCGAACAAACCGCGAGCTAACACAGTGCTGAGTATCTACTAAACAGTGAGTTTCATGACGGCACTTCTGAATTGTTTTACAAACTTTTGGGGTGAAAAGCATGTTTGATTACATATACATACCTGAAACATGTATTGATGTGAATTATCTAAGTGCTAACACACGAAAGTCCCCACTAACACAGTGATTAACTTTGAGCCGGTGGCTTGTGAATACTACTATTGGTTTGACAAACCCAAAGGGAGCCGACATGTGTTGCTGAGACTTTACCCCGTTTGCACATGATCATAATTACACAAACACGCTATGTAGTGTTAGACATAGCTACTTGGGGCATATTGTGGGCGGAAAGGGGAGCCACAGTGGTTGATTGAGCGTGGGAAATGGATACACGCAGCACATACAATTAAGGCTTCACTGTAGCTTAGCATAATTACATCATTTACATACATATATAGTTATATCATAATTACAAGTGTTAACTCGTGAATATTCAAAACTGTTTTCTTGATACTCGTGAAACTCACCAACTCTAGTAGTTGACTCGTTTTAAACTGCTTTTCACGTGTACCTAAATCGGAATGATTTGGTGATCTGTTACATGCCCAAGGTGTGTGGTTGATGCTATGCGAATAGAAGCAAGGGTGTTAGTAGTAAGATCGTATAGTTAACGAACTAGTTTTGTTTGTATCACCTAGACTGTAAAACAATGATAGAACAATGAAATGTAATATATTTTAAATTTGTTTGTAATGTTTCTTTATAAACAATGTGTTGATACCAGAGGTGTCTGTTACAATTCCGTTTTATGCTTCCGCATTGTGCTAGTCGGGGTGTGACAATATATATATGTGTGTGTGTGTGTGTGTGTGTGGTGACGATTCTAGGAGAATTTTTTGAAATTGAGAACTTTAATAACCATTCTGGACCACAAAAAACCCATTAAAAATATGATAACACGAAAAAAAACCAAAAATTTTATAAAGTAAAAAAACAAAAACATTTATCTAGTATCATGGTTTAAAAAAATCTCAGTTTTTCTATATTATACATATATGTATATTATAATTTAATCTCTAGTTACATAATATACACATATGTACAATTGTACATTATCATGTATCTTAATTATACGTATGTGTATAAAGATATCAAGACTCTTGAAGAAGATTCAATTGAAGGGTTTAAACTTTAGTCAGGATATAGAACTAAATTGAAGGTGTGAAAATGATGTATATAGATAAGAAGTTGAAGTGTGTTGAGTTAGAAATTCAAGTGAAGTTTCTTAATAATCTTGTTTCTATAAAGAGTATAATTGGAAAGATGAAGGAAGCCTGAAGATAAGTATAAAGTTGTTCCTCCACCCTTCAATGACATATATTAAAATTGACAAAGAGAAGATAGAATCTTATTTGAACCAATTCAAAAACAGCTTTTGAAGACAGAGAAGAATTGTGCAGAAATATGATAATTTGACTGTGGATAAGAATTATGAATTTGCATTTTGAGATAATGATTTCAGTGATTCCAAAACTAAATTCTCAAATTAAGAGAAGGAATCAAATACTTCATAAAGAAACAATGATTGGAAAGGACTGGATAGGTTTATGATTATGAAACCAAATCGCTTGAATCTCCAAAGATTCCAGAAAATTTTTTGCGATGTTTATATCAAACCAAATTTCTAAAGGTTTAAGTTAATGTCAACCACCATTTTAGACCAGAGAACACAAAGAAAATACAAGTGTAAGATCGGGTCTAGTGTAGACTATACCTTCGTTACTAAACGTTGCCTTGAATAAGAGGGTGTTTGGGTGAGCTTTTAAAACTTGCTTGCTTGTTTGCTTGTTGAAAAGCAAAATGTGTTTGGCAAAGCTCGTCCAAAAGTTTAAAATTGGAGCTTTTCAAAAGTTGCTTTTGCTTTTCAAAAAGCAAATAAGCAAAAAAGCAATTTTAAAAGCTCACCTAAACACCCCCTAAATTAGTCTTCTTTTCGTCGGAGCATTATGTTTTCTCTCTTTAGAGAGAAAGTGAAAAGAGGCAGTGAGATCTGGCGATGAGTGGGGGAATTCAAAATTTTGAAACCCTAATATTTGAATACGTAGAACACGCTTTTTGGAGCCAGGGGATTCACAATTTGAGTTATAAGATGCATGCTTTATTAGTTTTACTATATGCAAAAATATTTGTAAAATTCTTAAATTCAACTTTCTCTCTCTTATATGCATTATATATAGTAATAGATGTATATAAGATTTTTGTCTTGAATTAATTCTTATTATGATATTATGTTAATGATAATTTGGATATCAATGTAAAGTTGAAGTTTTTCTTAGGTTTTAAAATTAAAAAAAAATCGTCTTTGGTAAAGATAATAAGATGTTTAGCCAAATTTTAAAAATGTGTAATCTCAAACATATCACAAGGAGGATTTTTTTAATTTTCTCGGATTTATGAAATTTTTCTTTATGAGATGCTACAAGAGTTGGGTTAGTATCAATCATCTTACGATTACATATTATCTGCGCGAAGAAATCTGTAGAACAATATTCTAGTTTACTGCAGGAAAGAAGTTGAAGAGGTGTCATCTTGTCGCCATCCTTTTCATTAATCAAACGTGGATGCTTTATCGCTATCTCGTGAGCCAACCCTGCAAAAATCACTTATTCTCAGTTGCCACATTTTATGATTGCAAGCCTAGTAAATCTTTTAATGTCTTAAAGCAGATTCTAAAATTGAGATCTGTATGGTAAACAGGAAAATGATTACTTAGATTCTAAGAATCTAACTCACGAGAATGTAATGAATAACGGTTTTGCATATGGTTTCTAAAAGTCACACGATCATGTATATTGAGTTGAAGGTAGTTTTATTGAAAAAAAATGACAAGTCAAAATCCAAAATTTATATGTAATTAACCCCTAAAACATGGGTGTTGATTAAAAATGGGAGCCACCAGTTGCCACTGGCTTTTGTCATCACAAATCAAACATACAAAACTGCATTTACAATAGTTTTTGCTAAGAATGACGATATGACGTATGGTATATTTATCTTCTCTTGTAAGAAGCTTTTCAAATCCGCTTTTGGATTAGCTCTTATGACTTCGTCATGCAGGTACCTAAAGATTTTCTTCTTGCCATGGCGAGCTGCATAGCATAATGCAGTCACGCCTAGCGTGTTGGTTATACAGAGTGTTGGAACCATAGTTGAATTGGCAGTGTGTGAGAGTTCGAAAGAATACTTTGTAAGAATGGTGATTAAGTGTTAAGTGAAAGTGATTGTTGTTCTTATTAGTCTGCCTTTACAATGTTACCTCCATCTCTATATAGAGAAAAGGGAGATCAATTATCCTATACACATTCATTATGTGGACTCTTTGACCTTTCCGAACTGGTCTTTTTTCTTCCCCGTCGAACCTTCAGTTTTCTTTCTTTTATCCATTGTGCCATGCTCCATATCTTGAGACATGCGTGCCTTGGGCCCCTCCAAAAGTCAGGCACACAGTGACTTGAGATTTTTCCCCCAAATCTTCTTTCCCTCTATTTTTCCTTCTCGAATGATCTTCTATCGTTGCCTTTGGGCCTTCTTCTTTGGGCCACCATCAACTCTCTTCACTTAGTGGGTCATGGGCCACCTCGGGAGCCCAATTCTGAGGTAGGCTCTTCGAGTCCCCCCCCCCCCCGTCTATTATCATTGTTATTTATGACAAGGATAATGGACTTAGTCCCATGTGTCTTTCCTCTTCTGCCCAATTCGTCTAGAGCTCACCTTTCTTCTGGCCCAATTTACTTGTCATGAGGCATTGTTTAGGCTCACGCCCAAATCTCAGCCCAATGTCATATTGACGGTAAAAGTTTGAAAAAGGGGTCTTGCGTTCCACATTTTCCCATAAAACCATTATACTTCCCTGCAACCATCAACTCACCATAAACTTCTCACCTTCCCCTCCGTCCTTTTCTCTCTCTCTCTCTCTCTATCTCTCTCTCTCTCTCTCTTTTCTAGCTACCTTTCTCTATTTTACCGAGGATCCCCCACCGTTTCTTCCCATCATTAGGTTAGTGTCGATCATCCCTGCTTTCTTAATCATGAGTCGGGATGGTATGTCAACTTCTTCGATGACTCAAAACAAGATGGTTTCTCTCACTAAATATCATATTCCCTTGTCACTGTCACCTACCCTTCCTGGTCTTAATGATACGGCGATTAGCTATCCTGGATCTATAGCTTTATACACGAAAAACCTCGAATTCGCCAACATCCGTACCCTTTAACTACATTCCAATTGGCTCTTTTGAAACATCACAGGTTGTGCTTTTCACAAGTTCATCCGTTAGGGTTTTCACGGGTGACTCATTTTGAAGTGGCATGCCGTGCTCTGGATGCGTTTGCTACCGTTCTGTTGTTCTGGCGATTTTACCGCCTAAAGGCAAATGGTGACTGGTACACTTTCGAGCGCCATTCGGGAGAGAAACATCCATCTTGTTGTTCCAAAATTCCGACTGGCTTCTACCCTTGAGAGTAGAAAGATAGTATGTTTTTTGTATCTTCATCCTTTGCGCCAGGCCTTACTCGTCGCCATCCTTCATCATCTAAAATTGACGATACTGCCCCCGGTCCACCCATGAGTCAAGATTGGTTGTACAATTTGTTGGTCGAGTATAAAATAGAGGCCATGACTTATCCTGAGCCCTTGTTGTATTTAGCTGGATTGAGCCACATATAGTCTGACCCGTTGACCCGTCCAGCTTGCTCGAGGGTGAACGAGGTCGGTGGTTGCGTTCTTTGCTTTTATCCTTTTTGGTCATGTGCTTCTGAATTTTAACACTTGCCCTTATTATTTTTATCTTTTTGCATAAATGAGCTTAATAGAGATCCTTCTGAAGTGCCCTTTGAAGGCCGTCGAGTTTGTCAAACTCTTCGTTACTTTGGAGACTTGTTCAGAGGCAGCCAATCCTGCTGCCATGGCATCTCTAGATGTGGTTGTTTCAAGTTTTACAGCCAAGCTTGATGCTCAAAGTAACCCCAAACGTACGAATCCTACCTCTGAACTTTTTAATGCTTCACTAAAGACCCGATTGAGAAACTCAAAATGTCTATATCTTGTGTCAACGACTGTCTCGGCCCCTTCATCTATCAACCCAGAGAGATCGTGGATGTAGATTTTGAATTTTCGTTTCCACTCACTCCTCCCTCCAAGGGAGTTCTAGGGTCTAGATCTTCCCAAGACGCAGAAGCGAATCCCAAAGGAAAAAAGCCGCCAGTGCCCGAGGATAAGGCAGGAGGTCATTCAGTTCCTTCCTCTGGGGAACCTCTTTCGGAAGACATCTTTGTTCCTAAATGGAACCTGAGTATTGGTGCTTCTGTTAATACCCCTCATTTAGCTCATGATTTCCTGACTGAGTTCGTTCCCCCTGTGGACCATGCTCAGGTACAATCACTGAATTCAGACGGTCCTGTGAGCGAATTTGGGACGTATCTATATCGCACATTGGTTTTGGGGGTTACCACTCGTCAAGCTGTGATCAATGGTAACCATCTTTTTCACGAAAGCTAGTCAGAGATTGCTTATTTGAAGAATTCTTTGGAAAGGAATGGGAAAAATATCTTGGAGCAGAGGAGGAAGGTAGCTCTTAATGAGGAGAGAGCCTGTAGGTGCCTAGCTTGGAAGCCGCCTTGCAAGCTTCAAGGGAACAGGTTTCCCAGTTGACTGCTGAACTTACTGGGATTCAAGCAAAAGTCTCTGAGCTAGAGACTATCCATTCCACATTGAAGGTGACACAAGAAATACTAGACGAGGTTAGTGTCTTGCCTTTTTTCGTTTATACCTTTATCAGATTTCCACTATTATATTCATCATTATTTTCAGCTCGAGGCTGCTCCTCCCTTTGTCAAGATTCATCAGCTGGAGACCCCTTTGACCAAGAGCCGACTAAGCACAAAGATCTTAAAAAGCAGGTTGACCTAGCAAAGAGCCAACAGGAGCAGGTAGTTAAAGAATCAAGCAATGAAAATGACCGCCTTAGGCAGGAGTATGCAGGGTTACAAGAGGCGACAGCTCGTATGATAGGTGATCGGGAATGGATGGTGTCGTGGGTGCAAGGAGATATCAGATGAGGGACACTCTTAATCGGGACATCTTTGCGTTGGGGTTTCAGCACGGGCTTCGAGCAGGTTATAAACATTGTGCTCAAAGAACCCCTCTGCAAGGCGGAGGAGGCATTCGTTGCTTACAATAATCAGGTGCCTCTAATCTTGCTTTAGCTTTCTTCTACCCTGGAATTTCGGTGGAAGAGATAAAGGCACTATCTTCAGTGGTAGACCCTCCATCCCCGTTGTCTTGATTGGTTGGTGTTCCCGTTCATTGTTTGGTTATTCGGTCTTTTGTAAGGTTATTTGATGTTTTGATGTTGGTACTTTTGTAGACTCGTTGTTATCCCCCCTCCCCACAAGTGGGTTAGACTTTGGTATGTACTTATAATGTCCCCTTAAGGACCTTAGATGGTTAGTGGCATGGTGGTTTAGACTTAACTATGATTGTTCTTGTTTGTGATCCTTTGAAGGTTGTTTATAAGTGTTAGTGTAATTTGGTTAACCATATAACCTATCCGTGAGGCCTTCCTTATGCCTTTGTGACAAAAGGGGTATGTATTCATGAGACTAGCTCGTTAGCTGGGACTTTAGGGGCATTACCGATTGTACGAGGGTGTACCTTTGTATTTTTTGGGCTTGATACAGTATAGCTTATTAGAAATATGACCTGGTACTTGGCAATTTTTAAGAATGATTATTTGATACACTAAATAGCCCCTTTTATCTTTCGGGGAGAAAGCATATATTAGTTTAACTTTTAAACGAATTTTGTTAGTCATCCAAGTACGAGACTATTTTTTCTAAGAACATAGGTCAAAAAATGATTAGCATTTCATTAATAAAGCCACATTACCTTTGGTGTTACAAAAAAAATAATAGTGAAGCTAATTGCAATGTGTCACTTTCTTCTCGGGGAGGTTATGCTTTCTCTTAGTTTTCATCCTAAGATCATGCAGTTCATGAGGTATTACAAAAAATGGGTTTAAATTTGTCCACTTATGCGTGTCTCCTTCCCTAAGGGGGATTTAGACATAGTACTTCCTTAGTTGCATAGAGTTTCAAGTCCTAGGGACTTCTTCCCCTAAGGTATAAGCCAATTTATAGGAACCTTTTTCCTCTGCCCCAAATGACTTGCTAGGGATCTTCCCACTTGGGCTCTAACTTCCTTTGATCTTCCTTTCGGCTTGCCTCGTTCTCTCTTAGGACTAGACCCCTACTTTGAACTTGATCTCCCGGACCCAGGAGTTATAGTACTTCTATATTTTTTTTCTTGTATTCAACTTCTCTCCTTGCAGCCATCTCCCTTCTCTCTTCAGCCAAGTTCAAGTTTAACCTAAGGTCATCCTCCTTTTCTCGCTCTGTCTAGTATGTCTGACTAGTAGGGGACCCGATCTCTGCCGGTATCATAGCTTCATTCCTGTATGTCAGACTGAAAGGTATTTCCCCATTACTGGTTTTGGGCATGGTCCGGTGAGCCCACAAGACATGGGGTAACTCATCTACCCATGAATTCTTTTACCACGCCAACCTACTCTTGATCCCTTCCACTATGCTTTTATTGTCCCTTTCGACTTGGCCATTGGCTTGAGGGTGAGCCACTATAGTGAATACCTGTTTAATATTTAGCTGACCACACCAATCCCGGAAGGGGTTGTACACGAACTGTTTCCCGTTGTCAGACCAAAACGACACACTATGTTTTCCCAGACGAATCTTTTTATCTGCTGCGCTGTGATGGTGGTCAAGGGCTGTCGTCATAACCAAGAATTTAGCCCTCCCCACCCCTTCAGGAAACGGTCCCATAATGTCTATTCGCCACTTTTGAAACGGCCAGGAGGAGCTTACCGGGACCAGGTTGAGCTTGGGCTGTTGAGTGATGGGAGCGTGTATTTGATAGTGGTCGCACTTTTGTATTTCCTTTAAGGCACGAAATAACATGGCAGGCCAATAATACCCCACTCTCATAGCTCGGGCTGCCACCATTTTGGCCCCAATATGCATTCCACATATTCCTTCGTGTATCTCCGGTATGACGTAATTAGCTTCTGCCAAGTCTATACACTTGAGGGAATGCCCTAAATAGGACATTCTATCCAAGACCCCGTCAAATGATCTCGTATTGGAGGGCCCGAATTCTCAGTCTCCGTGTTTCCTACTTGTTGCTTGGTACTATTCCCTCCTGGAGGTACTGGAGGAAGGGAGTCATCCTTCTTTCTCCTGAGGCTTCAATGCTAGCGATCGTGGCTTCTGCTATCGAGGGACGCTTGAGGGTTTTCACCTTAACGTCTTTAGCCAAATAATCAAAAGCCATGGTTTCCAACTTTCTCAATGCATCCATCTTCTTGTTGAGACCTCGAGATATATGCACAACTTCAGATCTCACAAAACCTTGTAACAATTCTCGCACCATTTTCAGATACTCTATCATCTTGGGGTCCTTCACATCGTAATCCCCTTTGACCTGGTTAGTGACCAATAACGAGTCCGCGTGATCCTTGATTCTTCAACCCAGCCAATAATGCTTTTACTTTCTTGGCCATTTTCAACCCAGCCAATAATGCTTCGTACTCAGCCTCGTTTTTTATACTGGGAAAATCCAAATGAACAGCATATGTTAACTCTATACCCTCGTGGCTGATTAGTATGAGCCTCGCCCCGCTTCCTACTTCATTTGAGGCCCCGTCAGTGTATAAATTCCAAAGGGGCTCTTCCTTCGGAGCCCTATTTTTGAAACCTCGATCCTAGAGGACCGGCTCTTCTTGGGTTATCCCTTCACTTTCTTCTTCGAGCGTAGTCTTAGTTATGAGATCAGCTAAAACCTGCCCTTTAAAAGCAGCCCAGGTCTTGTCTCGATGATAAGGTCCCCCAGATCAATAGCCCACTTGGCAAGTCTTCCCGATACCTCCGGCTTCAAGAGTTGCTGGAGGGGCTTTTTGGTTAAAGCACGTATCACAAAGGCTTGGAAGTAACGTCCTAGCTTTCTGGCCGTGTAGAAGAAGGCTAAAACAAGTTTCTTGATTGGAGAGTACCTTTCTTTCGGCCCGTTCAAGGTCTGACTAAAAAATATATATTGGTGCCTAAGTCTCCCCTCTTTCAACCATGAGTACCGAACTAATGGTTCGATCTGTATGTTAAAAGTACAAAACCAGCACTTCCCTTGGTTGGGGAGTTAATCGTGAGGAGCTTAGACAGATGTGCCTTCAAGTCTTGAAAGGCCTTGTCAGCTTCTTTGTCCTAATAGAATTTATTCTTCTTGGTGCTTCTCCTTAGAACCGCCATGAAAGGGAGGGTTCCCTCGGCAATCTTAGACAAAAACCGACTAAGGGCTACTATCCTCTCGCTTAACCTTTGTACCTCTTTGTTGGTTCGTAGGGGGCTTCATCTGGAGCAACACCTCCACTTTCTTCGGGTTAGCCTTAATCCCTTCCTTTGTAACGAATACCCCCAAAAACTTCCCCACCTCTACCCTAAAAGAAGATTTCCCAAGGTTGAGTTTCATGTTGGCTCCCCTTAGGGTCTGGAACGTTTCTCTAATGTTATTTAGCCTCTTTTCATCGTCTTCGCTCTTTATAACCAAATCATCTACATAGATTTCCATGTTTCTGCCCCTTTTATGATCAAATAACTTGTCCATGAATAGCGGGTATGTGGCCTCGACGTTTTTTAGACTGAAAGGCATTTTGGTGTAGAAGAAGGTACCCCATTGGTGTAGAACGCCTTTTTTTCTTATCTTTAGGATCCATCTGAACATGGTGGTGTCCCTTGTATGCGTCTAAGAAGCACCTCAAGGGGAACTAAGACGGGGACTCAATTTTCTTTTCCACTTTCGGCAGGGGATAAGATTCTTTGGGACAAGCCTTATTTAAATCTTTAAAATCAATACACATATGCCAGCTGTGATCTAATTTTGCTATCATTACAGGATTTGAGATCCATTGGGGGTACCTTACTCCCCGCGCGATTCCGACTTGTAACAACTTCCAAGTTTCCTCCAACACGGCTTTACTCTTCTCAGACCCCAAACTCCTCCTCTTTTGTTTGACAGACTCCACCTAGTGGAATTCCTTGAGGCTATGTTGTACCTGACTTTGAGGCACACCCGTCATATCTTTGTGTCTCCATGCAAAGACATCCGTGTTTCGCAGTAACATCTCTTTCAGCCCGGCTTTCCACTTGTCAAATAATTGGGCCCTATTTTAACTGTATGTTCTGGATACTCCCCATTAAGGACCCATTCATCTATTCCTTTCTGTCCTTTCTTTGGTCTGCTTCTGGCCCCTATGCTGGCCAGTATTTCAGCCGAAGAGCGGATGGTAGCTACCCCTTTTGGCTTAGGGAACTTCATATAACTATGGGCCGTGGATGCCACTGCTCTAAGTGCTCTCATTCCCAGTCAACCTAGGATGATATTGTATTTGGAATGGGCTTTGACCACTGAGAATCGAAGGTTGACTGTCCTTATCTTCTCCTCTACCTTTTGGGTTAGCGGGAGAATGACGAAGCCAAGGGGCTCCGTCCCTTCCCCTGAGAATCCCATTAAAGGGCATAGATCTTCTTCAAATTTATTTTGAATTTCCCATTGGAGTCTAGCAAAACAGTGCTCATACATCACTTCCACACCACTA
Source organism: Bidens hawaiensis (assembly GCF_021521415.1). Lineage (NCBI taxonomy): Eukaryota > Viridiplantae > Streptophyta > Magnoliopsida > Asterales > Asteraceae > Bidens > Bidens hawaiensis. The sequence continues at coordinate 1,321,145 of NW_027491323.1, forward strand.
GCCCGATCAACATGTATGCGCGCTATGCGGTGTCCAGCCATGCTAGCCGATATGTTTAGGGGCATTTCTTGGGCCTCCTCATTACCCAACCCAAGAAATAAGAGATGTACTTTCATCCATGACTGATATAAGGAGACTTGGTCGATTCTCCCCACTTTAAGTGACATTCCATGATCTTCACTATCATTTTCCTCCTCCGTATCATATCGACATAATGCTTATTCTCATATTCATCTTTGACCTTCGAGGTTAACTCTTTTGAGGGCAAGGGTAACTGACCAGATTTAACGCAACTACCCACAGCTTCTTTAGCTTAACACAACTTTCGGTGGTACTTCTATGGCTCTTGTGATAGTTATAGTACCCCTGGGGGTTGGATCTGTATGCTTGCTTAAAAGGACTAGCTGGTTTTGAGTGTACTTGGTTTTATCAGTCGCCGTCACATCCCCCGTCCCTGGAAACAATCTTTTGTTATATGGTAGCCTTTAGCAGGGGCCCTCTGGAGGGGAGTTAACAGGGAATCACGGCGGATGGTAATGAGGAAAGAGGGAGTATGACGGAGTTTGATAAGGAGTCAACCGGCCCCCTTCAAAGGGAGCCATCCCTCGAATTGTCAAAGGTCGACCACTATTCCCCCCCCCCCTCCCGCTCCTTGGTTTGGGAGTAATATTCTTGCCTTCCCATTCTCTTAGCTTGGACCTAGTATCCTTCCTCAAACAAACGCTCTAACCAGATCCATGAGCTGATCAAAGGTGGATGCAAAATTCCTCTCCCAACTTTTCCATGAGTTAGGAGAACCTTATCCCGTTGATGAATCCACTTATTTTCATGACCTTCGGGGCCCCCTTAATGTTCATACTTTCAACCACGTAACGATCCATTAAATGTTCCACCTTTTCCTCGTCCCTCCTTAGGATGTGCAAGATTTCATTAGGGTTTTTCATGGCCTTTCGTTGCTGACTAAAATTGAGGAGGAACTTTCCTTTTAGCTCCTCATAACCATCTATACTCCCAGGTTCAAGACTGTCAAACCAGACCCCCCCCCCTCCCTCGGCAATGTTTGGGGGAACATCAAGCACCAGACAAGCAAGGACCATACACTGACTAGACCAGCCCCCCTAAAAGCATGTAAGTGGTCTTCGGGATATTTACCCATGGTGGACGCGTAACGAAGCTTGGGAGATAGAGTAGCTTCAGCTATACGCTTGGTGAACATAGAAACGTCTGAGGTGTCCGTCTGCCGATATGGGGTCTCAAGGGTGCTCAGAGAGGCTCTCTCTTTACGTTTAGCTGCGGAGAGGAGAGTCATTAAAGACTCTAGCAACAAAATTAGATCTTTATCGGGGGTACCTTTAGGTTTGTTCCTCTAGGAATGCTATTAACGTGTCTCTATGAGTCCGAATGAACTTGGGGGTTACCTTCCACCCTTCTTTAACGTTATCTTCCGTTTCGACATCATTCTTTTCCATTTCATCTTTTCCCATTTCATCATCGATCAACACCGTTCCCTCGGTATCCTTCCAACCCTCTGAGGAATGATGTGTGGCGTTCTCCTCCGTCAGCTTGGTCACAACGTTACTTTCACCAGAACCTGAGGGAAACGGCAGTGGCGTTCCACCCAGGTTGTGATCAGCCATTCTTCTTAAAGGTTTAGGTGAGACCTTTGAAGAAGAGTGTGGCAACCCCAACATTGCCATTTGTTAATATTATATTTTAGTTTCATAAATGTCGTGAGTCAAATCTAACTAATAACCATTAAGTGTGTCAATTTCGTTAGGTTAGTAACAATTATTTTTTCTAATAAAGATCGGTAACAATTAGTTTGTCTAGTAATAACTATTTCAAATTGAGCGTATTCTTTGTATTTGAGACATCTTTATAATAACTTATTTGAGAATACATGAAATATAAGACAACACAATAAGACATGATGTTATTTATTCTAAATACTAGGCGATCAAGTCAAAAATAATACTAGCTTTAATACTATTAGATGAAGCGAACTATTTAAATATAATTGTGTAAGACTCGACATACAATTTAACCCATTTGCTTGAATACGCCGCCCACAACCGCGATAATGCCAATATTTCGACAAGACTAATTCACGACACTTATATACAATATCGATTATAAACACTAGTGTTACTGACATTTTTTAATGAAGTAGTAATTTAAAATATCGATAAGGAGGAACGTTAAGCATGGAAGTGAGTTTGTGTACGCGATAGCTTCCTATTTACCATTTTACCCCTTTTTAACCTTAACTATATAAACCTTATTATAACTCCCATCTTCCATTTCTAAAATCTACCACCAAATTCGAAAACCCTAGAAACCACAGCCGCTTTTCTAGTGGAACTCCGACGATGGCAACCTGACCTCACCGGCAGCGACGGCAATGATAATCAGGGGTTTGTGTATGGATGCAACATTACACAATCATAATCCCATAGTTGTGTGTAACTGTGGCTACAACATAACCTCATCGCAGCAGTAACAATGACAAGCGAGCTTCGAAAACGCAAGCTTCCGGCGATCTCTGGTTGCAGCGGCGAAGATTTCGCGTAAGCTGCCTCTCCGGCAACCAAAATTGACGACCTAAAACAACGATTAGGAGTTTGAGTGACTCATCGGTGCTATGTGTACGCTTTCCGAACGAGCAGATGGCATTTTGGAGCGACCTCCGGCGAACCACAGTTTTCCAACGAGCATCTAACTCGCGGGTGGGCTGCTTCACATAGTAGATCGGTGACTTTTCAAGCATTCCCTGTAAGTAATGCGGTTTTGGTTCAGTTATGGTAACTTTTGGGTGGCTTTAAGGGGTGCTTCAAAGTGGATAACGGTGGTGGTTGTAACGGCCGTGCGTGGTGGTGGTTGATAGTGGTAATAGATGTAGCCGTCTCATCTCCAATGACCAGAGATCAGGCTGGTGGTGTTTAGATTACGGGTCATCCGAGTCGGGAGTGGAACGGTGCCATACGGGTTCATTCGGGCCAAGAACAGGTTGGTCAAATCCAACCAAACTGAATCAACAAAGCAGCGAGCCAGTCAACAAGGCCAACCTAGAAAAGGATATCAAGAACGCATTCATGGCGAAAAATCGAGTGAGATGGTATATTAGGTGGCTTATCGGGTCTCGGTCAACCCAATCATTTTACCTCAAACCGAGCGAGAAGGTATAAACACACTTAGGTGTTATTTAAATATTTAAACATTCAATTTTAAAAAATCATCACACTAAGTGCTCTCATTCCCGGTCGACCTAGGATGATATTGTACATGGAAGGGGCTCTGACCATCGAGAATCGAAGGTTGACTGTCCTTATCTTCTCCTCTTCCTTTAGGGTTAACAGGAGGGAGACGGATCCAAGGGGCTCCACCACTTCCCCTGAAAACCCCATTAAAGGGCATAGAACTTCTTCCAACTGGTTTTGAATTTCCCATTGGATTCTAGCAAAACAGTGCTCATACATCGCTTCCACACCACTGGCCCCGTCAAAATGGATGCACGCTATGTGGTGTCCAGCCATGCTAGTCGATATGTTTAAGGGCATTTCCTAGGCCTCCTCATTACTCAACCCAAGAAAATAGAGAGGTACATTCATCCACGATTGATCTGAGGAGACTTGGTCAATTCTCCCCACTTTAGGTGCCCATTCCTGATCTTCCTTATCATTTTCCTCCTCCGTATCATAAGATATAATGCTTATCCTCATCTTTATCTTTAACCTTCAAGGTGAACTCTTTTGAGAGGCAAGGGTAATTGACCAGATTTTAACGCAGCTTTCCACAGCCTCTTTAGCTGGACACAACTTTCAATGGTATATCCAAGGCTCTTGTGATAGTTATAGTACTCCTGGGGTTAGATCTATAGGCTTGCTTAAAAGGACTGGCTAGTTTTGAGTGTAGTTGGTTTTATCAGTCACCAGCACATCCCCCCGTCCCTGGCAGCAATCTTTTGTTATATGGTAGCCTATAGCGCGGCCCCTCTGGATGGGAGTTAACAGGGAATCGCGGCGGATGATAATGAGGAAAGGGGTAGTATGACAGAGGTTGATACGAAGTCAATCGGGCCCCTTCAAAGTGAGCCTTCCCCCGAATTATCAAAGGTCCACCGGTATCCCCCGCCGCCTCCCTAGTTTGGGAGTAATATTCTTCCTTCCCATTCTCTTAGCTTGGACCCAATATCCTTCCTCGGGCAAACGCTCTATCCTGATCCATGAGCTGATCAAAGGTGGATGGAAAGTCTTCTCCCGGCTTTTCCGTAACCTGGGAGAACCTTACCCCGTTGATGAATCCCTTTATTTCATGACCTACGGGACCCCCTTAATCTTCATACTTTCAACCACGTAATGATCCATGAAATGTTCCACCTTTTCCTCGTCCCTCCTTCGGATGTGCAAGATTTCATTAGGGTTTCTCATGGCCTTTCGTTGCTGACTAAAATTCTAGAGGAACTTTCCCTTAAGCTTCTTATAACCATCTATACTCCCAGGTTCAAGACTGTTAAACCAGACACCCCCCCCCCCCCCATCAAAGTTTGGGGGAACATCAAGCACCAGACAGGAATGGACCATCCACTGACTAGACCAGCCCCCTTGAAAGCATGTAAGTGGTCTTAGGGATAGTTTTCCATGGTGGATGCGTAACGAAGCTTGGGAGATAGAGTAGCTTCAGCTATACGCTTGGTGAACTTAGAAACCTCTGAGGTGTCTGTCCGCCGATATGGGGCCTCAAGGGTGCTCAGGGAGGCTCTCTCTTTACGTTTAGCCGTGGAGAGGAAAGTCACTAAAGACTATAGCAACAAATTTAGATCTTTATCGTGTGTACCTTTAGGTTCGTTCTCCTTTACTGGACCAGGGGTTTCAAACGAGAGCTGGTCGCCAACTTCTCCTTTTTCTCTTGCTCCTCTCGGAACGCTTCTAAAGTGTCTTTATGAGTCTGGATGAACTCGGGGGTTATCTTCCACCATTCTTTAACGTTATCTTCTGTTTCGACATCATTCTTTTCTGTTTCATCTTTTCCCATTTTGTCATCGATCAACACCGGTCCCTCGGTATACTTCAAACCCTCCGAGGACTAATGTGAGACGTTCTCCTCCGTCAGATTGGTCACAACATTATTTTCACCGGAACCTGAAGGAAACGGCAGTGGCGTTCTACCCAGGTTGTGATCAGCCATTCTTCTTAAAGGTTTAGGTGGACCTTTGAACAAGAGTGTGGCAACCCCAACATTTCAATTTGTTAATATTATATTTTAGTTTCATAAATGCCTTGAGTCAAATCTAACTAATAACCGTTAAGTGTGTCAATTTCATTATGTTAGTAACAATTATTTGGTCTAATAAAGATTAATAACAATTATTTTGTCTAATAATAATTATTTCAAATTCAGCATATTCAGTGTATTTGAGATATCTTTATAACAACTTATTTGAGAATAAATGAAATATTAAGACAATACAATAAGACATGATGTTATTTATCTTAAATACTAGGCGATCATGTCAAAATACTAGCTTTATTAATATTAGATGAAGCGAACTATTTAAACATAATTGTGCAAGACTCGACATACAAATTTATCCCATCAGCTTGAATACACGGCCCACAACCGCGATAATGCCAATATTTCGACAAGAATAATTCACGACACTTATTTACAGTATGGATTATAAACACTAGTGTTATAATCGGGAGGAACATTAAGAAATATCGATTGGGAGGAACATTAAGCGTTGAAACGAGTTCGTGTACGCGATAGCTTCCTATTTACCATTTTACCCCTTTTTTTACCTTAACTATATAAACCCTATTATAACTCCCATCTTCCATTTCTAAAATCTGCCACCAAATGCCCAAACCCTAAAAACCACAGCCGCTTTTCCGGTGGTACTCCGAAGATGGCAACCTAACCTCACCCGCAGCAACGACAATGATAATCAGGGGTTTTTGTATGGATGCAACATCACACAATCATAATCCCATAGTTGTGTGTAATTATGGCTACAACATAACCTCATGGCAGCAGTAACAATGACAAGCGAGCTCTGAAGAGGCAAGCTTTCGGCGAGCTCTGGTTGCAGCGGCTAAGATTTCACGTAAGCTGCCTCTCCGGCGACCAAAATTGACGACCTACATCGGTGTTATGTGTACGCTTGCCGAACGAGCAGATGGCATTTTGGAGCGACCTACGGTGAACCACAGTTTTCCGGCGAGCATCTAAATCTTGGGTGGGCTGTTTCACATAGTAAATCGGTGACTTTTCAACATTCCTTATAAGTAATGCGGTTTTGGTTTAGTTATGGTAACTTTTGGGTGGCTTTAAGTGGTGCTTCATGGTGGATAATGGTGGTGGTTGACTGGTTGTAACGGCCGTGCTTGGTGGTAGTTGATAGTGGTAATATATGTAGCCGGCTCATCTCCAATGACCAAAGATCGGGCTGGTGGTGTTTAGATTACGGGTCATCCGAGTCATGAGTGGAACGGTGCCATCCGGGTTCATTCGGGCCAAGAATGGTTGGTCAAATCCAACCAAACTGAGTCAGCTCAGCCAGTGAACAAGGCCAACCAAGAAAAGGATATCAAGAACGCATTCATGGCAAAAAATCGAGTAACATAGTATATTAGGTGGCTCTTCGGGTCTTAGTCAACCCGATCGTTTTACCTCAAACCGAGCGAGAAGGAATAAACACACTTAGGTGTTATTTAAATATTTAAACATTCATTTTTAAATAATCAACACACGTGTGAGAGACAAGCCGGGCTTTAACGACTCGACCAACCGACCAATGGCTTGTTAATGCGACTTAAAATAACTAAATGAATTGATCTGAATTTAACAAACAAGCATCGGTAAGAAATACAAATAATTGTAGATATAATTATTTATCATTAAACACGACTATTGTCACTAATCTTTGTAATTATTGTTATGGCGAGAAAATATTTTTGCTTTTAAAGTTTAAACCGTAACAAACATTAATATGTTGTTACACCCAAGAGATGGTAAATAATAAATAGCACTATGATATTTAATTAGCCATAAGCATGGTTCTTTTTTTCTATTAATCACTATTAGTAGTATCAGTAGTAATATTCTTGTTTGCTGTTATTAATATATGGCGAACAAGTACTTAATAAATATGGATACACATGCCTATCTAAACGTGAATATGACAAGAACTTGGATTATAACATATAAACCCGAATTGAAACTAATCTTATTATTCGAATGAATTTTATTGGAGTTTAATTGTATTAGATTTGACATCGAAACATAAAGTTATACACACACATATTATATATACTTGAATATATATTTTATTTACACTCATTATTTAGGATGACAAATAAGTATATACAAAACTTTTCTTGAATGTCTTTATTGTACAAATATTTTCTTTATACAAGTGGCATGCATCTATATCTAAACAAATTGATATGTTTATCAACTTGTATATACATAGATGGCGCATAAGAGAAACTTAGAAATATTCTATTTGAGGATCGATAATTACTTATATACTATGCTATACACAAGTACAACTATGACATACGGGATGACTTATGTATCCTCCAACTATATACAATCCAACATTTGGTTACGGGTCATAAAACCATAACGGATCGTCCAAACTCGACCACATGTGTAATAATGATACTATTAATACATTATACTTATGTTAAGTTGCTTGTTAGGCTATCTTGATGCTTATACAAATAACGAGCTCACCGTTTTACTACATTTAATATTCATGCATAAGGACGGAGGTGAGTTTCCCGACCCCATTTCTTTGTACTTTTTACAACCTCGGGGGGAAACATACTCAAACTTATTTGAAAACATACATGAGCATATTTGTTTAACATGCCCGAACTCATTTAAGACGATGACTAGAGAACAAGACATCCAATCTTTATGTGAACATGAGTGAACGCAGCCCTCAGGTGGTCTTGTTTGAATAGTACTATGGGGACCGACCTCCCCACTCAGGGTTAGTCGCGCTAACCGCACGATCTGCATGGTTGTCTGGGTGTAGTGTAATCTAACTTTTTACCGTGATGGCACGGTGTTGGGCAAATCATTGACAGGTTTAGGCTTGGTTATAGGCTCATGAGTCAGCATATTAATTCGTAGATTTAGCTAGTCTACGAAGGATCATCTCTACTTGTTTTGGTTATCGTGCTTATCATCATAACTTTCATTAAAGAGGGCTTAACACGAACATAAATTCATTAATAAAGGTTTCACGAGGAAAACGCTTTCACTTATGACCGTGAGGTCTACATTATGTTTTCAAGAATACGTTTTCATACAAAATGGCCACGCTTATGTTATGATTTCAAGAATACGCTTTCATACATCAGCCATGCCTACATTATGTTTTCAATGATTATGTTTTCATATATTATGGCTACACTTCTATATTATGTTTTTAGGGAAAAAAATGATTACATATTAAGGCCATGTTTATATTATGATATCAAGGAATATGATTTCATACTAAGTTTACATATACACTTTCAATGTTTTAATTGGAAAACGGTTTTACATTTTAACTATAAAACGCTTGAACTCACCAACATTATGTTGACTTTTTAAGTATGTTTTTCAGGTACCTGTTGTCAGCGACACGGTTGGAATATGTCAATTGTTTTGGGCTGGACCCTAGAATTCAAAGATCTTGTTGTGACCGATTTCTCTAGTCCAGGCATCTAAATCCATGGACGTCGCATCCTGCGTTTCCACTTTGGCGGGGTGTGACAAAGAGGTCCCACGGATGGCGCCAATGTTGGAACCCAGTTGAATTGGCAGTGTGTGAGAGTTCGAAGATACTTTGTAAGAATGATGATCAAGTGTTAAGTGAAAGTGACTGTTGTTCTTAGTAGTCTGCCTTTACAATGTTATCTCCATCCCTATATATAGAGAAAAGGGAGATCATCAATTATCCTACGTACATTCATTGTGTGGACTCTTTGACCTATCCCCACTAGTCTCCTTTCTTCCCCGCCGAACCTTCAGTTTTCTCTCTTTTATCCATTGTGCCATGCTCCATATCTTGAGACATGCGTGCCTTGGGCCCCTCCCAAAGCCAGGCACATAGTGACATGAGATTCCCCCTAAATCTTCTTTCCCTCCCTTTTTTCCTTCTCGAATGATCTTCTACCTTTTCCTTTGGCCCTTCTTCTTTGGGCCGCCATCAAATCTCTCACTTAGTGGGTCATGGGCCACCTCGGAAGCTCAATTCTGAGGTAGGCTCTTCACTGAGCAAAGTAGGAGCCATGTGTAGCATTTCCCCGGCAGCACAAACTGTCTTATTATTTGTTCCCGTCTTGTGGAGGATGGTATTGCTGCCACCATTTTGGCAAGTGACTTTGTGATAATTTGGAAACTTGACCATGAGGAGGAGAGACAACATAAGGTCATTTTTCTGTGGTAAGAAGCAATATGGATAACACTGTTATTGTGTGTCGTAACTGTGTGCAATGGACCCTTGGGAATGCTTGCACTTTTGCATCGTCCATCTTCATCAGAGTTCTGTAGAGTTCTGAATTAATATTCGTGTACACAGAATCGTTCATAGATATTTGGAGAGTGATAAGAAAAAGATAGAGTACGTGTTTGTGTTTGAATTGTATTTTATGTGTGCACGTCTTAGGGTTGTAATGTCTAGTACATATATACACATTATGTTGTAACAAAAACCTAGTGTGAATGTATTACTTCAAATGATCTATACTTACCTTCCAAAGATATTTTAAGTATAGAATCCCAAAATACTTATTATATAAGGTTTCAAATGGCCCTTTCTAAAAAAGAAATATGCATAGATTATAATCAGCAAGCATGCATCAAACTCTACCTTACATGACAAAATGTGATGCTATCTCATCAAATTGGTGAATCCGTATATGACACGTGGCATTTTAATAATACTTTCAATTGTTAAAGATTAACGTGTGATTCACAAAATGGCTAGACAAACTAAAAGTGTCAAAGCACAACGCAAGAGGTTTCAGCCCTCTCAAGGACTATTCAATTGCAAATTTTTATCAAGGATATAAACAAAGGAAGAAATAAAGTATCAAACATATTATTGTTATAATTCCATTATAAATTTCTCATTTTTCTTATTTGTCTTTTTTTTTCTGCTGTTTTCTCTCACAAGTATTTCTTTAATCACATTGATTTGTGTTCTTAGTTAATCAACATGATATATATTACACGAACACACGTGCGTATTATAATATTATGTATACATGGTTTGATTCGGATGTTTTTAAGCCATACCATTAGCAAAACTGCTAATTAATTTTTAAAATCTTGACGAACATACAAATTTTAAAGGCGGATCATGAACCTAAACCGATGACTAACTCACAAAATAATCCTTTTTAACTTTTTTTTTAAATTTCTTTTATAGTTTCTTTTTTTTCATTATTCTTATATATTGTTATTCTTAAAAAAAAAAAAACTCTTATCGGTAATCTCGTCGGTGTAGTGCACATGTGTAATAGTGTGCATTGCATATATGCAAAAGTGTTGTATTGCATAGAATACAAAACTAGGGTTAGGTTCAAATAAGAAGTTTGATTTTCCTAAGAAGGCTAGGAAGGATGGTATTTTAGTCTAATACTTTAATATCAAAACTCACTTACTTTAATCTCAAAATCCACTTAAATTAATTTCAAAAACCCACTTACATAAAACTCAATTACATCTTCACTCATCTCTTACAACCACCACCACTCCACCGCCCACCACCACCACAACCGTCACCCTTTGCCACCACCTCGCCGGAAAAGTCCGAAAAAACACAATGAAAAACACTATGAAAAACACAATGGAAAAATACACTATGAAAAAAAAACACAATGATAAAAACATAATAAAAAACACAATTGTATGACTCAATGTAAATAACACAATGTAAAAAACAATGAAAAAAAAACACAATGAAAAATACTATTGTATAACACAATTTTGTAAAACACAATTCGGTAAAACACAATTTGTAGAAAACCCACTAATTTTTTTTTATTTTTATATTACAATATGCTATTCATATAAAAGATAAAAAGACACTCGTTATTATAGTGAATTTGTTTTTCAATAAAAACGTCGTAAAAAAAGTTATGGACGTTTTAAAATGATGGGAGAATTTGGCATGTGCCTTGCATGTGGAGAGAGAAAGTCAACAAATGTGTTATTCCTTTTATGTCATTTACCTTGTGTTCACACTTGATTTCCCCCTAAACTAATCTCAACCCTCCATATTCAAAATCAATTGACAAGATTACTTCTTATCCTTCTTACAAAAAGTATACTTCCTATTATAACCTAACCCCACAAAACTATTGCACATATTTGATACGCACTATTGTATATATGCAATATAAGACTAGGGGTGGGATCTAGTGAAAACTCTTCTTAAAGAGAAAACTTAAAAACTCCTAAAAAACTATTTTTAACTTTTTTTTAAAATTTTTTTTTAAGTTTCTTTTTTTTCATTATTCTTATATGATATTATTGGTTCAAAAAAAAATCCTTGTCGGTAACCTCGTCAGTAGAGTGCGCATGTGTAATAGTGTGCATTGCATATATGCAAAAGTGTTTGTATTGCATAGAATACAATACTATTGCACATATTTGATACACACTATTATATATATGCAATATAAGACTAATGCACACATCGAATACACATTAGTACGTATGTGTAATACAACATTAACGCATGTGTACACCACGTCAACTTTTATTTTATTATTTTTTTTCCATATGATACAACACTACTACACATATACAATACACAAATATTGAATATATGCAATAAAACACTATTAAACTCAAAAATACATAGTAATGCACATGTGTAATACAACGGTAATGCACAGTAATACGTATGTGCATTACAGCGGTTTTTTTTATTTTTTTCGAGCGAAATATAAGAAAACATAAGAATAATGGCTAAAACAGAATTTTGAAACTATTTTTTTTATTTTTAATTAAAAATAATTTTTAGGGGTTTTTAAGTTTTCTCTCTAAAGGTGAGTTTTATCTTGATCCTCTCCCTATAAGACTAATACGCACATCGAATACACATTGGTACGTATGTGTAATACAACATTAACACACATATACACTACATCGACTTTTATTTTATTTTGCATATAATACAACACTAATACACATATACAATACACCAATATTGAATATACAAAATTAAACATTATAGAATATAAAAATACATAGTAATATACATGTGTAATACAATGGTATTGCACAGTATGCATTACAGTGTTTTTTTTTTTGTTTTTTTAAATTTTTTTATTTTTTTGAGTGAAGGGTAACAAAATATAAGAATAATAGCAAAAACGGAAATTTAAAATTATTTTTTTATTTTTAATTAAAAATAATTATTTAGGAGTTTTTAATTTTTCTCTCTAAAGATAAGTTTTCTCTTGATCCTCTCCTTACTCCATATATATATATATATAGGAGAAAGTAAATATGAGACTGTTAAGCATCCAACCTTACATGTGAAACCCTCAAAATTACGTAGTTTTGATTGAAATTTCTAATAAAAACTGGTTTTATTCTTGTTTCCTTTCCACTAAATTAGCAATTATCGATTACATCCTTAATACACCATTATCGATCATCCAAACACTTCTCAGACTTGCAAACAAGTTGTTTTTCACTGCAACAAACCCAATTGTCATTTGTCTTTTTCCCCTAAATCAAGAACCCAGATCCAATTAAAAAATCATTAGGAAATTCAAGGTTTTTAATCTAAAATGAATTTATTTAATTTCTAATTCATAGATAGAAAATTGCAGATCTAATGATCGGAACTAGAAGTACTCTGAACTTATGTTTTGTTTGAAATATAAGTAGTTCATGATCGAGGATGACGAATTAGGGGATGACCAGATGTAATCAAGATTTGCTAAATTAGTGGAGAGTAAACACAAAAAAATCAAAAATCATTTTTTATTAGAAATTTCAATCAAAACTACGTAGTTTTGAGGGTTTCACATGTAAGGTTGGGTGCTTAACAGTCCCATAGTCACTTTCCCCATATATATATATATATATATAGGGGAGATTTCAAATGAGAACCCCTTTGAGTTTTAAGAACTCGAAAGAACTCAGTGTAACGATATTTTTTTTCGAATTTTTTTTACACATGCGTAATATATGTAAGTTACATACACATAAAAAAATTATAGAATTTTTTACACACCGAACCGACATTTTACACATATGTCACGGACGTAAAAGTTAGTGTAACCACTTACATTTTTATTCTCTCTCCTACTTTGACTTTTTTGCCAGATTTAATTTCAACCACATATTTCAATCCACCTAATTAAATGTGTGACCTAGAATAGAGTTCTTAAGTTCTTACAACTCAACATGGTTCTCAAAAGATCTCTCCACTATATATATATATATATATATGGGATGGATCTTGCGAGAAGTCAAGTTACAGCGAGAAGTGCAAGAAATCAATCTGAACAATTGATTATGTGTAATCAATATTAGAAAATTTGTGGCAAACTTGTAATTATGAATATATTAATCTACCAAAATTTTAATGAAAAATGGTAGTTTGGTATTTGTTTTTTAGACTTTTGAAAGTGAAACTTAAGTCATTAATAGCATTTATTTGTTATTATTACTAACTAATTGCTTAATTGTTATTTTTGAATTAATGTTATTAATCAAACTAATTTTAAACAAATATAACTTTAATCAAATATAGTAATATCTTCAATCATATTTCTTCAAATGCGTTAAATATTATAAATTACCTGCACAAATTTATGTATTATATACACATGCATAGTCATTATTGTATAGGTGGAATCACGAATGCTTAGGTGAAAATTTTATAATTGTAGGCTATTAACACGATTGTTATTTATTATATGTAGTTTAATGTGAAAATTAAAAAAAATAATTTATTTTGTACTGTATAGGGTTTATATGTGTACTATTTAAGTGGTATCACGAATGTGTATGTGAAAATTTTACAAGTATAGGTTATTATCATTATCTGTTATTTATTATATATAGTTTAATGTAATAAAAAAGATTATTTTGTACTGTGTAGGTTAATTTATGTACTGTGTAGATTCGTATATGTACTGTATATGGGGTATTTCGAATTGTGTATATGTAATTTTTATAGTGTAGGTTCATTATGTACTGTGCAGGTTCGTATATACATTGTGTATATGGTATTTCGAATTGCGTATTTGTAATTTTTATCGTGTGTAGGTTCATTTATGTACTGTGTAGGTTCATATATTATTATGTATGTTCTTTTATTTACTGTGTAGCTGGTATTTCCAATGGTGTATGTGTAATTTTTATCGTGTGTTGATTCATTTAGTACTGTGTATGTTCGTATATGTACTATGTAGGTCGTATTTCGAATTGTGTATTTGTAATTTTATTCATATGTATGTTCATTTATGTATTGTGTAAATTTATCGGCGCTATTGAATTTAAGAAATATTATCTGGATAAAGGTATGATATTCAAATTACAAGAATAAAAAAATAATATTAATAAATCAACAAAAATGAATTGGACAAGTAAAAAAAACAAGAATTCAATATAGGTTGATTTGACTAAATTTTTTAAAAAAATATTAAAAACAAATTAATTTTAACTTCTTTATACATTATGACCAACAAATATGAAAAAAAGCACATTTTACAATAACACCCATGTCATTAAATAAATGATAAAATAAAAGAAAAATGTGTATGGTTGGATTAATTTTTCGCACTTCTCGTAATAAGAAACACTTCTGAAACGAACCAAATTCTTTATATATATATATATATATATATATATATATATATATATATATAAGGATCATGTGAGAACTTTTTGGAAATTGAGAACTATGAAAATCATTTTAGACCATAAAAAAACTCAAAAATACAAAACCATAAAACAAAAAAAATCACAAAAATAAAAAAAAGGAAAAAAACCAAAATTCTTATTTATCATCCCGGTTTCTAAAAATAAAGAACATGAAAAAAAATTCTCGGTTTAGCTAAATGATACATATATGTATAATATGTACATATATGTACACATATGGTTTTGTTTATACGCACGCACATGCATAATTTAAGGTAAATGATAATATACATATGTCAACTAGATATTAAATGAAATTATACATATGTGTATAGGTATAATACGAATTAAAAAGAATTCGGTTCTTTTTTTAATGAAACCGCAATGAAATATAAGAATTTTGGTTTTTTTACTTTTAAAAATTTTTTTTGTTTTATAATTTTTAAATATTTTTTAGAGGGTTTTTTTAGTGGTTCAAAATGGTTCTCAATTTGCCAAGGGTTCTAATAGGATCCTTACCCTATATATATATATATAGGGGAGGGTTATTGTACAATAATATCTTATCGTACATTACGTACGCGAACTTCTAGAGCGTTGGATTAAAAAACACGCGGTGGCAGTTTCGTAAATAACCCAAACTAGTTCATGATCAAATTCGTCGATTACAAATCCCATCTAATCCAAATTCTGAACTCATCAGTCTATCTCATCTAATTTCTAAACCCTAATCAGAGCTTAAAGTATGAAATCTCTAAAGTCAAAAGCCAAAATCAAAATGAAACGCCGTTGAACATCAAGAATCTTCAAAATTGATCAAAAAATGATGATTTAATCAATCAAATTGATGTGTAGAAGGATTTAGATTCATCAATCGATTATGAAATTGCAGAATACTATACTCAATTGAGCTCTGATTATGGTTCAAAATATCACGTTTAAACGTTCTGAACAAAACTGAAGACACTAAAATGTTCTGACCAAAACACATATAAACGTTCAAGTTAAACGTTCTGACTAAAACGAACACCTTTAAACGTTCAAATTAAAATTACGATCGGCAAAAATATTCTAAGTATAACAAATTAATTGAACGTTCAGTTCTTTATTAGCCAACTTCAATTGAAAAGTTGCCATTCAACTAATACATTCAAGTAATACTTTCAAGTAATACATTCAACTAATACATTCAACTAATACTTTCAAGTAATACGTTGAATTACCCAGTTAATACTCTTAAACTAATGCGTGCAAGTAATACGTTCAATTTCCCTCAACTAATTCTCTTAAACTAATACGTTCAAGTAATACGTTCAAGTTAAAAAACTAAAGTTTTGATTCAAATTTAATTGAGTTCTTTGCACATCTACCCATGGTCTTTGCTATTGGCTTGAGTCAAAATCAATTTTTTTATTCAAAAAATAAAACAATTATGCTTTGAATTATGAACATTAACTAACAAACACTAATTTCTATATTGCAGAGCTTTTGGTTATTACACTCAATTGATACCATGCTCTGGTTAACACCAGAATCAAACAAACTTATCGACGATTTAGAAAGACGAATTGATTCACGATCGCGTTCGTTAAAATTCTGCCATCAGTGTGATTGCACACGGTTAATTAGGGAGAAGTTGAATTGAAATAATTTACGATTTTACCTATATATATATACTATATATATATATACATACATACTAACTTTTAGCCCGCGTGTCACGTGAGTTTATTTAGGCTTTTGTTTTTAATCATTTTGTAACTGTACTTTTCTAATTAATTGTTTTATTTTTCAACCGAGTTTTTTTATTTAATACGTATATATTCGTTTGTTATGTTAATTATATTTTCTTAATATTTAGGCTATTTCAATTGAGATTCATACGCTTATAGTCGGTCAAAAGCTAAAACAAAGATGGTCAAATGGCTTAAATTCCCAATTGTAAATTTTCACTCCATTGCAACTTTTAACCAATTAATTAAAGTATAAACATGCTAACATGTTTACAAGGTTCCTTAAATTCCTATTTGAAGCGGGAATGCTTACATCAAGGAAATTGCTAGATACAGTGATATTTACAAAAGATCATGATATTCTTAAATTTTATAGTGATATATGTTTCCCAATCTTTAAAGGAAATCTAACTAACAATGTTTGAAGGTTTGAAAGATTCCCCCAACCAGTACGAATAAATCCACTCATGTAATTATTCTACAAAAATCTGGTAAGACAAAAACAGAAGAAAAATAAAATAAATTTCATCAAACAAAGATGGCCAAATGACTTACAATCCTGGCAGCTCTATACAATTCCTTAACTCTGGAAGAACTGGTCCATAAAAGTTGTGATAAAGATCTAGAACATGTTACACATACAATTATTCATCATCAGGAAAAAACATATATAACCCATTGTTGGCTCTTATACGCGAATAAAGTGTTCTTTTTCTTTTTAAATTGAATACTTTGTGTTTCAGAGTTTTATGCTTTTGGATTTCAGAGATGTTACACAATGTGTCTATTTGCTATCCGGGCTCAATTCTTCTTTCTATTGCCGTTGGCTGTGGGTTTTCCACTTTGAAAAGGAGACATTAACAAAGAAGTTAGTTATCGTGTTTTATGTACTTATTGTCATTCACTGGTTAGAGCTATTGCAATGGCAAGAGCAAGGCCTTGACCAAAATAGGAAGTCAATTTACGCCTTCTTTTTTCAATATGTGGTCATCTTAAAAACTATTTAATTTTTTGGGGTATCGGTGTCACTGGATACATATATAACGTACAGATACGAATATCTATACTAAATAACACATTATACACATAAAAATTATTATGCGCACAAGTTATATATACATATATAGATGGATTCAATTAATAATCAACAATAAGTTGTTAATATCGATCAGTCATGCATCGTCCCGTCAATACCATGGCTATGATGTAAAAAAGGTCCCTATGAACTTACCAGAAGATGTCATATTTGAACAGGCCTCTTATGCTTTCTAGTAGACGGCCCGTGAAAATTCCTGGCTTCTTTGCCCAAGAGGTCAACTCAAAAACCGATGAGCTAACTGATATGCCATCATCTGTACCGAATGAAACGGGCCTGCCATTGTGTGAGTCAACATGGTGCCTGACAGCTATATCCCTATGAGGTGGCGTGTATTCTTCGCTCTTGCTTTTGGTATCTGAGCTATTTGCAATCCATATCTGTAAATGAAAAAGTGTAACATTATTTAATTCAATATTTTTAACATTGTTAATATGTGAAATTAACTTACATCTTTGTTGGATTGGACCTCTACATTTGCCTCAGGTACACGGTCACGGGTTCTAGGTTTTTTATTATCGTCAGCAGCTTGAGATTTTGAACTTACACCTCTTCGCCTATCCAGAATTAGAAAAAATAGTGCAAGAACATAACTACCTCTGAAGCAAATGAATGAACATTTTAGCATATTTGCATATGGCATATCTAATCATAACCATCTGCATATAAACTTATCTGCAATACTAACACTAAATAAACTTATGTGAATAAAACAAATAAAATTCAAACAAACAACACACATTGGCAGCTACAACAAAACCTTAATCATAAAAATAACATATCACTACCTTGATTTTTGTAGGTTGAAAGAACATTACTTTTGAGATTATAACTAATTTAAACCAAATATTCAACCAGCTATATAACTTTTGAGATTATAAGAATCATTATTCACATTCCTTATTTTCATAATACCAATATTGAGAGAATTAAAACTTCTCCAAAACAACATTTTGTTTCAACCTTAATATATCCTGCAAATTTATAAATTAAATTTGTAAGGATGGTTATATTGATAATTGATATACGTTTTAATTATTACTTATGAACATACTAATAATGTACAAATTATTAGTATGCAAAAACTTGAAGGTTATTTTTTATTTTTTTAAAAATATTTGGAGAAAAGTAACTTTTTGAAATGATGATGTATATTTATAATTATAATGATTTTTTATGAGTTGTATACTAATAATAGGTAAAGATAAAACCTAGATTTAATAAGGATTTAAATTAACATACATTTTTTTTTTCAAATATTCTCATTTATTATTATAAGATAATTAACATAGAAAAACTAAATATTTGTTGAAATATGTACGGTTTGTTGATGGGTGTGTTGGACCCCAACTTGTGTCATATACAATAAAAAATATTTAAATTAAATAGAAAACTGTACATGGTGGACTTGATCAGTTAGTCATCCATATTAAAAAAAAATTAGCCTGAACGCACGTAAAGGAACGTAAAGGAACGTAAGTGAACGAAACCGTACGCACAAACATAAATAAATGAACACAAGCTTACTAAACTGAACGAATCCTTGTTTGTGTTCATTTGTTAAGCCTTCATAAAAAATTGAACGGTTCATGAGCACATAATTGAATAGCGTTTCGTGTTGGCTTTCGTCCATTAAGGAAGTGAACTTGTTCATGTTTGTTCGTCCGTTAACGTGTTCGTTCGTTAAACGACCTTACAGAACTGAACGAAGTCTTGTTCGTGTTTTTTCGTTAAGCTTTTATTAGACAAACGAACAGTTGACGAAGTAAGAAGATAAAATTTAATGTAAACTTATGCTGTCTTTCATAAAACCGCCTAACATAAATTAAACAATATTTTTTTGAAGCTACAAATGGGCAATTGTCATGCAAGAACATGTTAACATGTTACGACATATTTTTGTGATCAGTTTTATGTTACAGCTAGTTTTGTTTTTATCAAATATTAATTAGCATTACAAAATTTGTGTTTAATTAATAAAGAATAATTTTATTCATAAAACTACAAAAACCATAAAACTATGAATCGTGCTAATGACTCGAAACTTGACAGAATTCTAATTCGTAGCCCGTTGACTTTTGCAGCCCTTCAATGCAACTAGCATTTTGTGCTTTAGCATCCATTCATGCAATTTGACCTTATGCAGTCAAAACTGCACAAATCTGACATCTTATGCATTTTGTTACTAACAAAATCATTTAACCTGCAATTTGGTATTCCTAAAGAAAATTCTCTAAAACGTTCTAATTTTATGGAATTATTTTATAAATGTTAAAAGATTTGAAATTAAGTGAGGTGTACTATTTAGTGAATAGTGATATTATTTTAAATTTTTCTCTAAATATTCTATGAGTTTAGTTTTTTTTTTTCAAATGAAGTTAGTCTGGCTAACGTGCTTGAAGGGAAGTTACTCGAGTTCGAATCCTTTTACAGTGTTGTTCTCACCAGTAAGAGGCATACACTTGTGAGAATCAAACCCGAGACCTCTAGAAAACCTTATGGAAAACCCCTGGCCATCCGAGAAAGCTCGTAATGGCTCTATCAGTTTAGTTTACCTGAGGCCCCATTGAATGATATGTTTCTATGACCAACGAACATGCAGATTTTGTTTGCTGTGATTGTTTCCATTTGGATTGGAAGAAACCCATCAAGACCTCATGTTTTAATTGTTGAATTGTAAACTGGATTGTTGTTTGATGATATCAATATCTTAATAGGGTATCTATTGGTTGAAAATCCAACACTAATCTAACTTGTATAAAAAGTTATAAATGTAATAGTAGATTTTGTGAAATGTGCTTCACCTTTTAAATTTTTACAAATTGAAAGTATGAATGTGAAAATCAGTACCAATAAGCATGTGTCTAAAAAGGAGCATACTTTTTTTTCAGTTAGTCTTAACCAATTAAAAGTTTAGATAGCCTAAACTAAAAATAGATATCGATTTTAGTGCACTTTTATACTAATATTAAAGAAAGTTGAGTACGATTAGCAATCTAAGAATCATCGTGAAGAAATCCTGATGAAATCAAATCGTCGTGAAGAAAGTTGAGTACATACCTTCTTTATCCCATCTCCCTCCGGCTTCAAAGCTTTTACTGTCTCCTCGTCGTTTTGACTATCAGATTTGTCTCGTAAGATGTTCAAACGCTCAATCTGCTGCAATGCTTCTACTATCTCCTTGTCTGGTGAAAATGTACGGTTTTGACTATCGAATTTGTCTCATGAGATGTTCAAATCCTCACTCTGCTACAATGCTTCTACTATCTCATCGTCTGGTGGAAATGTACGGTTTTGACTATCAAATTTGTCCCGTAAGATGTTCAAACTCATTCTTTTCCATCATATCGTTCATTCACAAATATAAGCCCAATATGAGCCCAATTGTTGGTTTAACACCTCTTTGCTTCCGAATAAGCTTCCTAAAAACCAAAAATCATTTTTTAAAGCAGCAGGTGTAAAAAAAACATAAGCAATAGAGCATATATTTATACTTAGAGCAAACCTGAAAGTGGCTATGGACTCTTGCTAGTATCTGTTGGTCAGAAAATGTACAAGGTGGGCCCGTTCTTAAATCTGACTCAGCACCAAGAACCTTCTCCATCCACACTCTCTCATTAGTGGGACGTAAAATTGCAGCGTTAGCAATTTCAAACACAAAGTTTACGTCATCCATTCCGTCCACTGAATCTGCAAGAGAGAATCTAGTGGCGTCCGCTGTGAATTGAAATCCAAAGTAAATGGGTCAAAATTGCAATTGCTGCTTATATATGAACAAACTATTTGGTTAATGATTTTGCTTCATATATTTACGAAAAACTAAACTAAATCATCATACTCATGAAAAAACAAACTAAATAATCAAGATTCATTAAAAATCGATCCATTTAAAACCAAATTAAATCATCAAGATACATTAAAAAAATAAAATCCCCACAGCCTCCAGTTTAAATTTTGCTATTCTCGTTGACTTTAACTGTCAAACCTGTCCCTAAATCATAGATCTTAAATTTGGGGATACTTTAAAGAAAGTCTTATTCACGATACCTAGTAACGGTTCCCCTGTAGCAATTGAAGTGAAAAGTTCTGTGCTTATAGTGTCAATTGAGATGAACAACGACAATGGTGGGCAACGGAAGCACCGACGACGACGCTGCTTATCAGCCAAGAAGGTTTTCAGGCGGAAATCAAAGCTGGATATGGAGCAGAAAATAGAATTAGAATAATCGAAGTTTTATATAATTCGCTATAAAACGATTACAATAAAGTGGCAGGCAAACGGGCAACAAGCTACGCCGCAACCCCCTTTTGAACAGCAAAGCCAATCCTGCTAAAAACGAAGCTTTGAGACATAGAAGCTGAAGAGGTTCCGTGTATGACGCGCTGAACCCTACTCAAAAATTTCACAGCCTCTGGAACCAGAAAACCAAATGTATCAAAGGCAAATGGTAGAAAGACATGTTGATTATCTAAACAAGCTTTCTCGTGTTTAACAACTTTGCCCGATTCAGCCTTCAACGCAGCCTGACCCACAACAAACCCACGGTCCCTGAGCCCAACAAGAGGAGACACTCCTGTAAGATCCACACAGGCGTGTTTCCCCCCTGCCCACCCGAACACAAGAATATCAGCTGGTCGTAAAGTAGACCTCCCTTCAATAGGATCCGTGAGAAAGTTAACAGGGGCCTCCTTTTTAGCAGAAATCCCTGCCCGTTTAAGAACATCACACAGAACATCCCTAACCAGATCATGTCTGTATTTAAAGCCAGGCAATTCTTTGCAATGCACCGCATGGTCACCAAAAGAATCCAAACAGACCCTGCGACAAATTGGGCAAGGTTCATCCGTCGGGAACATAGGGATCATTAACCGGTACTTAAGGATAGCCCGATACTCTAAACCCGACATACGTTGGCCTAATCCTTCAATGGGGATAGCCGTTAGAAAATCCTGAGCCCGAGGAGCCCGAAGGCATTCAAACACCGCCTTTTGGCGAGGGGATAGATCAAACTTCACTTCTAAACTCTTGACGATTCCACTAAATAAGGCACTCACCACAACATGTTGGGCTTTAGGGGGGGCGGTGTCCTTATTAGAGAACCCACTAAGATCAAAATCTGGAAGTGAAGTACGTAAACGATCCATCGCACACCCATAATCAGAGTCCAACCTATGAATATCACAACCCCGAAGAATATGGTCTTGCAAACACCACGACTGTGCTCTCGAAGCCACAAAAGCATATGTAGATACATCCTCAGCCGAACAGAGACCCAACCCCCCATAACGGATCGGAAGTGACGCCAACCTCCATTGGAGATCCCCAAAGAACGGACCTCCACAAACCACGATGTCCTCAATCGCCCTTCGAAGACCATTGTCAAATATAGAAACAGCTTCCCCCACATACATAGGTTGGCATGTTCTCAAACCGAACAAAAGCTTGGCGACTCCCATACATGAGCGAAGCAAAAGAAGCTCGTATTGAGGATCCCGAAGTCTTGGGAGACAGCTCATCAGTTCCACAGCGCTAGATGCCCTTTTCATAGCCAAACTGCTGATAAACCCCGCATCCTGGCTTACAGCACCACCAAGGAGTTTCACGCCAAGCACCGGCCTTCCAATCCCGCAAGGGAACAACCCCTCCTGTGCCTTCACCCCATTGCATGTTGGCCAAAATAACTCTGTTTTCTTAACGTTTAATTCAAGACCCAAACGAGGCCCCTCAGACCTGATAATATCTAATGCTTTGGCTACCTCTCTAGTATCCCCGATAATCGTGCCATCATCCAAGTACCAAGCATGAAAGAGAAGCTTGCACCGATCTCTGATTTGGTGAACAAGTGGGTGCAAAGCTAAGGCAAAAAGGAGAGGCCCAAGAGGGTCCCCCTGTTGAACCCCAGTGGTGGATTTAATGAAAGTATCACCCACATATAACCTAGCCGACTGCCCATATAAAAAATCCACCCAAAGAGAAATGGAAGGACATCGACTCCGAACCTCATGTAGAAGGGTCGTCCTATCTACTAAGTTGAAGGCATTGGAGAAATCAACAGTAAGCATAGCCAATGACCCATCCGAATGAAACTGATTTAGAAACCTGTTCGCGCTATGAAGCACGGCCTCTGCCCCACTGGGGACTCCCACCCCAAATTGAAAGTCACAATATTCTTTTCAACTGATTTGCCTCTATTATTTTCAAATTAATATAGCTAAAGTAATTTCAACTGATTTGCCTCTATTCTTTTCAAATTGAACAATGAGGGTGGTGGACGTCGGACTACTGTGACTGAATTTGTGGATCAGGATCTGATTAGGTTTTGTGTTCGTAGGTGTGGAGAAGAAGAAACAACCCCCCGTAGGGTTTGAGAGGAGAAGTAGATGTAAACCGGGTTAAATGAATGAGAGACCATCGTCAACCAATGTGGTGGCTTCCATAAAAAGAGAGAGCGACCACATCGTCACATATATCCAAACTAAAGGAGACCTACATATACATCGTATTGGTATATGTCATGAATATATAGATTTGATACTCATACTTTTTAAAAAATAAAAAAAATATATATTTCTAAAAGAGAAAAAGAAAACCATGTATACTTGTACCTGTAGCATTAAAGTTGTACAAAACGGAAATTTTCTCCCGTCCATGCCATATATAGAAAACTAGTCTTTTACCTGGCGCGTTGCGTCGGGCAGGTTGTTAAATCCGAACGTTGGTAAGACACAAGCATTACCGAGTGTTTAGGCGGTAAGTTGACGTGAATTCGGTCAGTTTCTGTTACATGTGTTATTGTACGGAAAGTAAAACAAAAAAAAGTTATAAAAATTGAGATGGAACATTGGGATAGCGTTGGTCGTTGAAACTCAAGCGTTGGTAAAACCCGAGCATTGTTGGTCCCTGGCGGTGAGTCTATGCAAATTTGGTTGGGTTTTCACGTTCGTTATAAAACCGGACTAAAAAAAGAATTGTCATTCGGTCATTTTCATTACAGTACTATAACTAAAACAAAATGCGCCAAGTCTACGCAAATTATGTCAGTTTTTATCACGTCCGTTACGGTATATCGATATTGGAATTAAACTAATAAAAAACAAACATAACAAAGATAATTAGAAATATAATTATCAAAGTTTAAAACAAAAGACAAACAAAAATAAAAGAACATAAACAACATAAAATTTGGTCCAATGGAGTCTTGCCAAATGAACTAATAATATTTCATCGTCACCAAAGTTTTATATTAGTAATACGCCTAAAAAATAAAAATCTTCCTAATAAAACCAAATTTAACAAAAAGAAAAAAAAAAAAACCAAAAAATAGGAAACAAAATCAGCCTACACAAACAGCCAAGTTCAGATCTGGATCCAATCACCTATCCTTACCCTTGTTCAACCTACACCATCCGATCATCCACCACACCATCCACACCGTTCACGCCATCTCCGCCCTCCACGTCTTGAATAGCATGACCCATCCACTCCTCTATAGGTGCACCCTCCATCTTATGGCGCACCCTCCAATCATGCGCTTGACACCCTCGCGAGCAATAGTTCACCTTCCCGCACCCCGAACACTTATGAAACTCGCTCGCTCGAGTCTCGGGTCGCCCACACCTCTCATAAGAACACATCCTCAAACCCTCGCCCACGCCTCTTATTAACCCGAACCATTCCACCAAAACCTATTCGCCGGATGCATATCCCCAGTTATCATATTAAAATTAAACCCGTAGTCGCTAAACAACTCGAACCCAAACCCGGCCAGATTATGTAACCATAACGGGAGTCCCGATAATTGCGGAAATGAAAGATTATAAATATTATTATTATTAAAGACACGTGCGTTAGCTTGGACGAGAAGCCGGCGGCCTTCAGCCACGTTCTTCCGTACACCGTAACCGTCTTGATAGCAATGACCGAATTCACGGATAGCATCGATGTGACCGAGAGACGATGCACGTGCACACAACGCAACTCCGGCAGACGGATCCTTCTCGGTCTTCAAACCACCCCTACCGTTGAACTGAATCAGCGCCAGCGAGTACAGTGCCGGAGCGTGTGACTTAATCGCCGCCTTCTCCAGTAACGACGTTCCATTTCGACGGTCTTGCAAACAATAAAACCGGATCTACACAGATAAATACATAATAAATAATAATATATCAAATAAAGCAAGTTGAATAATAACAATATTCGGTTTGAATAGCTGAATACTTACCATTCCTAGAGTATAATAAGCCTCCTGGTTTCCAGCGTTGACGCAAAGCTTCAGAAACCGGTGCGCCTCGTCGCATCAGGCTTTAGCTCGAACCGCAAGCACTTTAGAGCATGAATTTGATAAAACTAGTGGATTAAGACCTAATTTGTTCAATCGCTTGCATCTGTGAGCAGAAAAACGATGATTATATATACATATATCTATACGTTTCACTAATATGTATGTATGGATTAAAAACTTACGTTAGAAGAACGGCGATGAAATCAGACGGAGAAGAGGCTGTGGAGCTGAGTTTACAGAGGATGTATATAACAATATCATCATGTAACGATTCAAAGAGATCAGATCTCGGTACTCTTGGTCTCTTCATGAGCAATATCTCTGTGTAGAATTAATTTATGCAGAATTAATCTGTGATTAAGAGAGTGGTTTCAAAAGTGAATGAATTAATTGATGAATCTCGAAACGGTTGATTCATACGTTTCTTGCGAGGTTATTACAAAAGATGGATGGTGGGGCGATGGGGCGGCTTATATAGGTGATGACAAAGATAAAGTAAAACCAAAGATGGGCCCACATGTGTATAAATATATAAAATAAAAAGGACGGATATAAAGGACAAAAATATAAATGTATATTTCTGTTTTTATTTATTTTTAATCTAAGTTATTTTTATAATGTTTTCGTCCTCTTGTTGATTGAAATTTGCTATTTCAGTTTAATATTTCGAAATTGTTATTTTAGCCAGGGATGCTTTCTTCTCGTTGCAATCAGACAGCTGATTAATATCGTTAGTCTTGGTTTTTAAATAAAGGGCATATTGATCTTTTACATTAGGTACAAAATGTTAAAACCTTATGTACAACCTAACGCTTCCACCAACTGCAAGTTTGTCATCTAATTCCGACCACCATGATCATCGCTACTACCTTCAGGCTTCAACCTAGTTCTGCTGGGAACTCCGAACATAGAGAGAAAGCCTCAAAGCCATATTTGGACCTCGTCTACGTCAACACCCCCCCCCCTCTCTCCCACTCTCTCTCTCTCTTCCTAAATATAGTTACCACCTCCATCATCCTAGCACTTGAAGTAATCAAACTTGGACCTAGAATACAAAATGGTACCCAAAAAACTCAAAGGGTGATTCATCATCCTTTTTCAATATTTCATACTGTTCGACTTGGGCTTTAAGATTTTATGCTTAACCACTTGTACACAATGCATAATACATTGTAAAACTCTTAAATTTTCAACATTTTTCATTCTCTCTCTAATATTCATTATATATATACTAGATTTTATCCCTCGTATTACGAGGGTTGTTTTACATTATTCGTTTTTAATATATTTATATATGTATATTTGGATTTAATTTTATTTATTGTAAGAAAGTTAATAATTAATATATACTTGAGGTTTGATGATAAAATGGTTTCACAAATAAATGATATGTTATAATCCGATTTAAAAGCTATCTGGGTTTGGTGATACCCATTACCCGTTTGAAAATCCTATAAAATAAGGATATATTAAAATTTAATATCCAATTTAAAAAGAAAAATATATTATTTATAATTAATAAACAATTTTATAGTAAAAAATATAAGCGGGTCATGGGTCACCGAATCCAGATAGCTTTTAAAGGAGTTATAACATATCATTTATTTATAAAACCATTTCATCATCAAACCCTAAGTATATTATTAACTTTTTTACAATAAAGAAAATTAAAATCAAAAAAATAAATATTAAAAAACGAAAAATGTAAAACAACCATTCTCTCAAGCCATTAGATTGTTTTATTGTAAATGAAGGCTTCTCAAGCATTTGACCTGAATTCACGGGTAAAGATCTCACCAAACTCAGATAGCTCTTAAATGGGTTATAACATTTCATTATATTAAAAATCAATCTCATCAAATATTTGATATGAAAATCCTATAAAACAGGGATATACAAAAAATTAATATCCTATTTTATTTAAAAAAAAGATATTATTTATAATTAAGAAACAATTTTATAATAAAGAAAATAAACAGGTAATGGGTATCACCAAACCCAGATAACTTTTAAACCGGATTATAAAATATCATTTATTTGTGAAACCATTTTATCATCAAACCTCAAGTGTATTAATTATTAACTTTCTTACTATAAATAAAATTAAAATCCAAATATATATATATATATATATATATATTAAAAACGAATAATGTAAAACAACCCCCGTGATGGATGTCGGACTACTATGACTGAATTTGTGGATCAGGATCTAATTAGGTAGGAGTAGGGCTTTGGGTTCGTAGGTGTGGAGAAGAAGAAACAACCACCCATAGGGTTTGAGAGGAGAAGTACAATAACCCGTCTAATATTCGGATCATAAATGGATGTAAACTGAGTTAAACGAATGAGAGGCCACCGCTTAATTAATCAAGCAAACTAGTGACTTTCATAAAAAGAGGGAGCGACCCATCGCGACACATAGGATTTTAGGGTTTTCATTTATATATATTATAGATATATATATATATATATATATATATAAAAGGATTAAAATAAAATTACATAGTTTTGTCAGAAGAGTAGGAAGAACATAAAATTTAGAATTAGAAAACTATGTGAGCCTATTTAGGGAACTATATGTATGCTAAATCCTATATCCTATGAAACTATTTGATATTTTTGAAACTACTAATCTTAACCACTAGATCCTAAATCCAATAGCCTATATCTATTCTTACTCTTCCTAAAAAATTATCTCTTTTTACTATAACCCACCCCTATATATATATATATTATATAGGAGTGAGGACCTCTTAAATTTTAATAGGTACCACTCTTGTTGCATATTGTACAAGTAACAATACAAAGAATTTTAAGAATGTGGGGGTAATATAGTCTTCATACATTCAAAAATAATTTACAATTATGGTCCTTCAACTTCAATCAATTTTTTTTTAATTTATTAAATAGTTACACATTTTTCCCTCATTCTAAATCACCACCCCCACGACTTTTTAACGGTCATAACTTTTCACGAACTAATATTTTTTTCTAAAAAGTTGCACCATAAAAACGAGCATTTTATTCTCTTTAATTTGAGTATGGTATTGCTATAGTTTGTTAATTTTTAAAAGACTAACATGTTACGTGATTACCAGTTATTACCGGCAACTGATCGGGCAGGTGTCACACCCCAACCTACGGCGGAATATGCCGGGGCGCGACATAATTGTATCATAGCTCAAAAGACACTAAAATAAATACACGTGTCAATATCTAAATTATTGAATTCATATTATTCAAGTACGCAAAAGCACAAACATTGTCACATGGAAATAAACATTACAATTAAATAAAACAAAAAAATAAATAAGTCTTTAATTCATCATGCAACCTAAGGTCAACTATTCTTTAAATCTCTTGCTTCATCCAATATAGCTACCTACGCCATGCGGTAAAATACGTAGTTTGTCAACATAAAGTTGAGCAAGTAATCACGGTTTTTGAATACATATAATATAAAAATGACGATTCCTTGCGATAATATGAAATACTACAACTAGCAGAACAATAATATAAAAGTTGTCTTTTCACTCGAATCCCATGGATAGCGAGCTACTCCGATGGCGTATGATCATACTAATGAGGATGAGGATGAGATACCAACCACCAAAACATAAATTCAACACATAGTCACATTGCATGTATACCTAATTGAGCAACATCATATAACGCAAATAGTGGAATTGTAGTGAAAAATTGATTAACGCATAACGCCCCCAAAATGTAAAACGGTAAAAAGAGGGATGTGAATTACTTACCTTTAGTGAGTGGATTAGTGGGGATGGGATAACAATAACAAGAAAATGAGGATTAACACGTTCAAGCCTTCGAGATACATCAACAAAGATGCTCTAATTGTTAACGATAGCATTAATAAATGAGGAAAAAGAATTAACAACTATTTGAGATTTGATGATATATTATTATTGTATTTTTATTATATTTAAGATCATTATTATGAATATTATTATTATTATACTTATTATAATTGTTAGTGTTAATATTATTATTTGGTAAATAATATAAGCGATATATTTTATTCATGTTTATATTATTTAAGTAAATAGATTTTAAATAAATAGTAAACGATATTAAGTATTAATAGACATTAATTTTAAAAACAAATTCATATATATATATATATATAGGGTAAGGATCCTAAGAGAACCATTGGCAAATTGAGAACTTTGAGAACCATTTTGGATCACTAAAAAAACCCTCTAAAAAAATATTTAAAAAAATTATAAAACAAACAAAACCGAAAATTTTAAAAAAGTAAAAAAACCAAAATTCTTATATTTCATTCTGGTTTCACTAAAAAAACCGAAATTTTTTTTACTTTTAAATTCGTATTATACCTATACACATATGTATACTTTCATTTAATCTCTAGTTACGTAATATACACATATGTACACTATCATTTACCTTAAATTATACATATGTTTATAGGAAAAAACAAGTGTGTGCATATTATACATATATGTATAATAAAAAAAACCAATTTTTTTTCTTTTTAATTCGTATTATACCTATACACATATGTATACTTTCATTTAATCTCTAGTTATGTAATGTACACATATGTACATTATCATTTACCTTAAATTATACATATGTGTATAGAAAAAAAACATGTGTGTACATATATGTACATATTATACATATATGTATATGTATAATTTAGCTAAACCGAGAATTTTTTTTTTATGTTTTTTTTTAGAAACTAGGATGATAAATAAGAACTTTGGTTTTTTTACTTTTTTTATTTTTGGGTTTTTTTGTGGTCCAAAATGGTTCTCATAGTTCTCTGTAACGCCCGTTAATTCTGGTTTCAAGAATTAAAGCTTGTAAAGTATGTATAATTCTCGGGATTTATCCGACGTTTCTCGGAAGCCTTTGCGTCATCTCGGTACGTTAAACCATTTAACTTTCCTTCCATTTTGCCTTACACTTCAATTTGGAGGGACTTGGATGTAACTTTTGTTTTTATATCATAAAACAAAACAAACCCTAACCCTAACTCCTACCAGCAGCCGATCGCAGCAGCTACAGCCCTCCCACCTCGTTTTCCGTGCAGCTTCAGCCGAGTTCCAGCCCTCCCGAGTCTAATTCAAGGTCGGTATTAAGTGTCTACAACTCTTTTACACCTTAATTGATCATATTAATGCGTTTATTGGTCATTAAGATTGAGTTTTGATGATAACAGCTTGCTGACAGATTCGTATACGTTTATTGTAGGGTCAGTAACGTGATGTTAATCCACTGTTTTTGATCGATTCTTGATTCCATGATGTTCTACATTGAGTCTAGTTTCCAGAAAGGTATAATACGTAATTTTTGGACGAGATTTGAATGGTTTTTATGATTTTATAAAATCGAGTATCAAAGCTGATACGGGATGTCAGATTCTGGTCTGTCTTCCCGACATCATAACTCTTTTTCAACAAGTCCAAATTAGTTGGTTCCACTTCTGGAACTTAATATTTTGAGTTAAGAATCAAACCCAATTGGAATCGTTTAATTTGGTTTGGTAATTAATTTTATAAAAATAAAACCATTTTGTTGCGGGCTGAAATAGCTGCACATACCTTTCTGTGTTGGAAGAATTTTTATGATTTTTGTGTCCACTAGAAAAATATAATAAAAATATTTTTATAAACTTAAGATATTTATGCAACATTAGTAAAATTTTAATAATTTAATTCCACGGTTTTCCTATGTAATAAAATACATCTTTGCATGCTAAAATCTGCATGTTATATTCGTTATTGATCGATAAGTTCGTTTTAGGCTTAAGTGGTGGCTGCCCTTTCTCGCATCTTTCGGGGCTGTTATAATTGAAGTTCGTGCTCCGTCATCTTCTTTGGTATGTCACTTACATCATATTATAATTTCATGGCCAATGGAGGTGTTTAGGCCGGTCAATCGATTTTAGTTCGAAAACTAGGGTTTATCGGGTGTAGAATTGCAAATTGTTGAGTTTGATGCGTTAATTGATCGGGTGACCCACCGGATCAGTTTGTACAGCCCTAAGGGGGTTTAAGGGCTGTGGAAAAATTATTTTTTTGATGCTCGGGGCTGTTGTGGTTAGTGCTTCGTCAATCGAGTCGGCGGTGCGCAAATTTTCGTTTAAACGTTAAAGTAAGAGTTGTAAAAAGGAACCGTCAACCCTATCAACTCGGGTGACATAATCTTGATGAATGAAAAGATTTAAAATGGAATTTGGTCCATTCGGGGCTGAGTCGTTTAACAAATGGTTTTAAGGTTTATTACACGCGCATTCGACCCGATTTGATTATCATTGGGCCTTGGGCCAAAGTGTTGGGCCTTGGGCCAAGTTGTTAGGCCTTGGGCTAAGTTGTTGGGCCATGGGCCAAGTGTTGGGCCTTGGGCCAAGTTGTTGGGCCTTGGGCCAAAGAGTTAGGCTTGAACGGCCAAATAGGCAAAAGTGTTCTTACAGTCTAGTTTAGTAACGTGTTGTGTATAATTTACAGGCCCTTGCTTATGATTGTGCACTTAGGGATTTCCTAGCTCGTTGCAGGTGTTTGATTGATTCCAGGTGAGTTCATGATGCCCTTTTTACTTTTTTTACTTTTGGGCTAGCATGCACACATAAGTGTTTTCTTACATGATGAAATGTTTTAAACGAATTTATATAGGCTTGCTAGCATATGGTAGGCCTTGGGATGTTAAATATATATATATATGTATATACATTATTGCTTGGCCTATATCTGGCAATGTTGTAGTCGTTTCTACTACTGATGTTGTGTATGCCTACTTTGTGTTTGCATGCACTGATGTTACGTGTTTGGGTTGTATGTTTGCTCGACCCTGATGTTATACGTGGATGTTATATATATATATATGGTCTTATATTCCTTAAGGTTATACATATTACTTGTGGTCTAGGCTCGAGGTTGCTATTAGGCCTAGTATTAATTCTTACGATTTTTCCTGATGAAACGTTTAAACTATTTTATATAGGCTTGCTAGTATATAGTTGGCCTTGGAATGTTATAGTATGTATATATATATCTAAATTATTGTTTGGCCTATATTTGGCGATGTTGTAGTCGTTTCGACTACTGATGTTGTGTATGCCTACTTTGTGTTTGCATACGGATGGATGGTGATCTTGGCCGGGCCAAACTATACGACTCAGGTTCTTAAATCCTGTGGCGGGCCCTGAAAAGCCCGTGAGGGGGGAGGCTCGTGTGGCATGATCATTATCGGATGTTACGTGTTTGGGTTGTACGTGTGCTCGACCCTGATGTTATTATTTAATTGGATGGTATTTATAGGGATATAAATATATGGATGTATATAGTTGTCTAAGTATCAATACTTAGTGTTGATGATGGCCTAACTGTTCGTATCCCGTTTTTATATTTAAATTCTTGGAATGTTTTATAGTGCCGTTTTTATATTTAAACTCTGTGAATGTTTTATAATCCCATTTTTATATTTAAACTCTTAGAATGTTTTATAATCTCGTTTTTATATTTAAACTCTGGGAATGTTTTATAATCACGTTTTTATATTTAAACCCTGGGAATGTTTTATAATTCCCATTTTTATATTTAAACTCTTAGAATGTTTTATAATCCCATTTTTATATTTAAACTCTTAGAATGTTTTATAATCCTGTTTTTATATTTAAACTCTTGAAATGCTTTATAGTCCCGTTTTTATAATTAACCCATTGGAATGATTTATTTAAATTTCTATTATTAAAACTTGAACTCACTCAGCTCAAGCAGACTTTGTGTGTATGTTAGTGTGAGTTTCAGGTTTAGAAGTGGATGCTACCGCTTGGACGTGCTGGATGCTACTCGAGAGGTTGAAGGCATATCTAGTCGAAGAATTAATAACGCAAACTGTTTCTTTTAATTTATTACTATAAGCATTTAAATTTTGGTTTTGGGTACTTTTCCTGGTTTTTGGGAATTTTGATGTTATTTATTCCACTGTTGATTACTCTGAACTGATTTTAATAAGATGAACATGTTTGGTTTTAAATTTTTGAGAATTTTTGAATATGATTACCAACTGTAGGATTCCCGGGATTCCCAAAAAGTTCTCACATGATCCTGATCCTATATATATATATATATGTATGTATGTATGTATGTATGTATGTATAAAACATGGGAGAATTTATTCGGATCCTTGAACTAGATCGGTTTAATACTATAAATAGATGAATAAATAAATAGATATGAATAATAAATAATATAATATTTGTTTTATAGTATTATATGTATATATATGTATGTTTATGTGTATATGTCTATACGTACTTATGACAAAAAGCCATGGCCAAATTAACACTTTCGATGTTCGGTTTCACCAAAATAATGTTTATCTATTATTATTATTATTATTATTATTATTATTAAAGTAAATTAAAAACAATATATAAAAAAAACAAACAAAACCGGGTCCAGGGGGTCGAACCCGCGCCCTGGGCCGGCTCAATGACTTTAAACGAAACGCACCAGCCAGCGGGCTGGTGCTTTAATTTGTGTTTATATCAATTTCTGCAAGTTTATAACCAGACATCACGCAGAACCCTATTTCAATTCCAAACCCTAGGAGTTAAATCCGTTGATTTGTTTGTTGTTCGTTTAAATTGATTTGGGGTTTTTGGTTATCGATTAAAAATGATTGCAAACCATATATTAATTACCGTATGCTAGTGCGGATTGATGGTTAACGATCAACAGCAGGTCACGGCTTCAAACAGAAAGGGGGCTTGCTCTTAACGGCCAGGTGCAGTGCAATTAGATTAGGGTTTGTGATCGAGATGAAGCGAGGATGTGGTGTGCACGTTTAATTGAATTTTCGTTGCGTTTATATAGTGATTTAGAGGCTAGGTCAGCCGCGATTTGTTTTAATTAAATTCTCTATCAATTTGATTCGTTTTTCCCTGTTTAAACCATTGGTGTGATGCGTTTTTGGTAATAAAAGATTTGGTTATATCAATTTTTGATTATACCCAAGAATTAAGGATCAAGAAATGGAGGGGGGGTATAGGCGACGGTCTGATGGTGAAGAAGAAGGAAAGATATATTATTTTATTATTATAATTTTGAATGATACTTGCATTTTGGTCCTTCTATTATAGCTAAGGGTACAAAGAAGATCGAACGATTAGTTACTGGTTAGATTTGTATATCCTTGATAGTCTTAACAATAAATAAATAAATTAAAGAAATAACTAAATAAAAGGAATATTTTATTAATAGCTCGCCCGAACACGAACCGGGTCGGGTAACGTTTACAAGTAAAAGAAAACGGAAAACCGAAATGTTACAGCATTCCCTACTTTTGGAAATTTCGTCCCGAAATTAGGGATTAAGTCGTAACGAAGAGGTGCGGATACTTGGCTTCCATTTGGTCTTCCCGTTCCCAAGTGAACTTGGGTCCACGCTTGGATTCCCAACGAACCTTGACAAGCGGAATGCGGCTACACTTTGTTTCTTTGTCCATACGATCCATGATTTCAACGAGTTTCTCGATCGCGCGCATAGATTCATCAACTTGTACTTCGTCGAGGGGTATGTGGAGATTCCCCTTGGCCAAGCACT
This sequence comes from Bidens hawaiensis, assembly GCF_021521415.1. NCBI lineage: Eukaryota > Viridiplantae > Streptophyta > Magnoliopsida > Asterales > Asteraceae > Bidens > Bidens hawaiensis. The sequence goes on from NW_027491323.1 coordinate 1,356,750, forward strand.
TCTTGAGATTGGAAACGTGAAAAGTTGAGATCGAGACGATACGCAAATCCACCAACTCTTTCAATAATTTCAAATGGCCGAACAAAACGAGGAGATAACTTGTTTCTTTTACCAAAACAAACTACTCCCTTCCAAGGAGATACTTTGAGGAGAACTCGATCACCAACATTAAACTCGAGGGGTTTACGGTGCTTATCGGCGTAGCTCTTTTGACGGCTACGAGCGACAAGAAGATTTTGACGAGTAAGAGCAATCCGGTCGGAAGTTTCTTAAACAAGCTCGGGACCGGTGATTTGCGATTCACCAATCTCGTTCCAACAAATCGGGGAACGACATTTTACGACCATAGAGAGCTTCAAAGGGTGCCATGCTAATACTAGTATGTAAACTATTATTATAGGAAAACTCAACAAGTGGTAAGTGAGTATCCCAATTTCCACCAAAGTCTAGCACATAAGAGCGAAGCATATCTTCGAGCGTTTGAATCGTTCGCTCAGATTGACCATTGGTTTCAGGTGATAAGTGGTGCTTATATCAATACGGGTACCCAAGGCGGTTTGCAATGAATTCCAAAAATAAGAGGTAAACCGACCATCACGATCGGAGATAATGGTCAACGGTGTTCCATGGTGACAAATGATATTCTTGACATAGAGTTGAGCTAGTTGACTCACGGAGAACTTTTCTCGAATGGGTATGAAATGAGCCGACTTGGTCAACCGATCAATAATTACCCAAATACTATCATTGCGGCTTTGAGTAGTGGGGAGTTTGGTGACAAAATCCAAAGCTATGTCCTCCCATTTCCAAACGGGGATCGGCGGTTCCTCGAGCAAGCCAAATGGCTTTTGATGCTCGGATTTGACCCTAGAACAAGTGAGGCATTTAGATACATATACCGCGATATCTTTCTTCATTCCCGACCACCAAAACATGGGACGAAGATCGGCATATATCTTATCCGCACCGGGATGAATCGAGTATCGTGACTTATGAGCTTCAACAAGGATGAACATGTGAATACCGTCATGATCGGGAACCCATAAACAGTTTAAATAATAAAGAAAACCGTTACGTTTGGTTTCAAGTTGGAGTTCGGCGCCACACGACATCTCGTCGTATAAACTTCCTTCGGTCACGGAGACGTGTTGAGCGTCGAAGATGCGGTATTGAAGGTCGGATTGCATGGTGACACAATTGAGCAAAACGGATTTAATGTGACTCTTACGACAAAGAGCATCGGCCACGACATTTGCTTTCTCGGGGTGGTAGCGAATCTCGCAATCGTAATCACTTAACAATTCGGCCCATCGTCTTTGTCTCATGTTGAGATTCTTTGGTCGAATATGTGTTGCAAACTCTTATGATCAGTGAAGACCACACATTTCGTGCCATAAATATAGTGTCTCCAAATTTTCAAGGCAAAGACGACCGCCCAAGTTCGAGATCGTGCGTCATGTAATTTTTCTCGTAAACCTTGAGTTGACGCGAAGCGTAAGCAATAACCTTGTCTCATTGCATAAAAACACAACCGAGACCTTGAGTGGAAGCGTCGCAAAACACAACAAAATCATTGCTGCCCTCGGGAAGAGCAAGGATAGGAGTATTGCAAAGCATGTCCTTTAGGTTTTGAAACGCTTTTTCTTGTTCGGGACCCCATTCATAAACCTTCCCTTTGTGGGTTAGTGCGGTAAGGGGTGAAGCAATCTTCGAAAAGTTGCGGATGAAGCGACGGCAATATCCCGCTAAACCAAGAAATGAGCGAACCTCCGTTGGAGAGGACGGGGTTTTCCAATTTTTAACGGCCTCGATTTTAGCGGGGTCAACGTGAATACCCTTGTCGTTGACGATGTGGCCCAAGAATTGAACTTTCTTTAGCCAAAATTCGCATTTGGAGAATTTAGCATAAAGTTGTTCTTTTCGCAACAAGTCGAGAATAGCACGCAAATGATCTTTATGTTCGTCCTTGGATTTAGAATATATCAAGATGTCGTCGATGAAAACAATCACAAACTTGTCGAGGTAGGGTTTACAAACGCGATTCATAAGATCCATGAAAACGGCAAGAGCATTAGTCAACCCAAAAGGCATAACTCGGAATTCAAAGTGCCATAACGAGTACGGAAGGCGGTCTTGGGTATGTCATCCTCGTGGACACGAAGTTGGTGATAACCCGAACGGAGATCAATCTTGGAGAAACAAGCGGATCCTTGGAGTTGATCAAAGAGATCATCGATGCGCGGAAGGGGATAGCGGTTCTTGATAGTAAGCTTATTGAGCTCACGGTAATCGATACACATACGAAGAGTACCATCTTTCTTCTTGACAAACAAAACGGGTGTGCCCCATGGAGACGAACTTGGGCGAATGAAACCCTTGTCCGTGAGTTCTTGGATTTGATTGGTGAGTTATTGCATCTCGGAGAGTGCAAGACGGTACGGTGCTTTGGCTACGGGGTTTGCTCCGGGTACAAGATCAATACGGAACTCCACTTAACGTATGGAAGGGAGTCCAGAAACATCTTCGGGAAATACTTCGGGGAAATCGCGAACAATCGGGATGTCGGAAAGTTGCTTTTCTTCGTGGGCCTTTGTAGTGACATGGGCTAAGAAAGCGACATACTTCTTGCGCAAATAACGTTGGGTTTCAAGGCACGACATGAGGTTTAGCTTCGAGAATGGTCTTTCTCCGACGACGTTTAGAATCACGCCACCTTCGATAGGGATACGAATAATCTTCTCGAAACATAGAATTTCAGCACGGTGAAGAGAGAGCCAATCCATACCAATGATGACGTCGAAGTTACCCATTTGCATCGGAATGAGATCAATGGAGAACTTTTGCCCATTAAGGGTGAGCATGCAATTACGGATAACAGAGTCAATAACGATCGAACTACCGTTAGCTATCTCTACCGTGAATTGCTTAGACAATTTATTACGTGGCACATCAAGTATGTACTCAAAATCAGAGGAAATGAAACTCTTATCGGCTCCTACCGATCCATGATGCTTGTTAACTAGAAACGTACCGTTCACCACATCGTTCGAATTTCGGGCTTGATTAGCATTGATGGTGAAAGCTCGCGCTTGAGTTCCTTGAGGTGCTTGGGTTTGGGAAGTTGAAGCTTGAGGGGTTGGAGTTTGGTAGGCTTGCATGAGCATGGGTTGAGCTTGAGGGTTTGGAGGAGGCATGAGTTGGGGTAATTGAGGTTGGTAAGTTTGAACTTAGTAGGCTTGGGAGGTGTAGTAGGGTTGTGTGGCAACAAAGGCTTGATGGGTTTGAGCGAGTCGAGGACACGCATTGCGGAGGTGGTTTGGATCACCGCAATTATAGCAAGCCCTAACGGGATTAATGATTGGAGCACGAGGGATGGCTCGGTTGGGTTGGTTTGATGGTGCGAACCATGGTGGAGCGGCTTGCACTTGGGGTGCTTCTCGGCAGTATTGGGTAAGGTGGCCGAATCGATGGCAATTGGTGCACACTCGGCAAGTGAATTGGGCCGGATGGTGACGTTGGCAAGTGTTGCAATATGGGTGTGGGCCGGTGTATGGTTTCTTGGTTGGAGGGGCTTGTTGGGCTTGTGGTTGGGCTATAACAAAATTTTGTGAATTGGGCTTTCGTTTGTTATTGCGGTAGTGAGAGGAGTTGTGGTTGTGGTTGTGTGTGGAGGATTCGGGTTTTGAGAATGTGGGCTTGGACTCTTTAACGGGCTCGAATGCGGGCTTATCATTGGGCTTCTTATAACTTTTCCGCGTCAAGGTCCCGGCTTTAACGTGGTTTTCAGTTAGTGTACCGGCTAGGGTGATGACATCATGAAGTTCTTTCAGGTCACGACTAAGGACGGAATCTTGGATTTGCATCGGCAAACCCGTGATGTACTTATCAATGGCACGCTCCAAGGAGTAACCATGTGCGGGATGAGGACGCTCAATTTGTGGAACCGATTGTTGTAAGCGGTATTATCACCTCCCTCTTGCTTCAAATTCCAAAATTCTTCTTCCAACTTCCGGAGTTCATAATTCGGGCAGAATTTGTCTAACATGAGCTTCTTGAGGTCATCCCATGGCAAGGCCATGACAACCTCAGCCCCAAGGTCTCTCTTTTTGCTAGTCCACCAAGTAAGGGCACTAGATTTGAAAACACTTGATGCATACGTGGTCTTCTTGTCATCCGGACATGCACAGTGGAGGAACACGCTCTCCATGTGCTCGAACCATTGAAGAAGGGTTGTAGCACCCTCAGTCCCAAAGTAATCGCTCGGGTTAGCGTTGGTGAATTGCTTGATAGTGAAAACATTAGGGTTTACAGGAACAGTTGCGGCATTCACGACTTGGAGTTGAGAGATGACCATAGGGAGGGCTTCCACGATTCCCTTTGTAATGCGGGAAGACATGCGACGGCCTGAGTTGTCGATGCGGCGTTTACGGTTAATGAGACTAGAAGACATACTGCAAGGATAAAATGTGTAAAATTTATGAGACTTGGGTAAATGTTGTAAATGTTTGAGTTTATATAAGTTGATACTTGTGAATTCTATTTAACAATTTGAGGTTGAGTTTGTGGTTGAGGTTGAGAATGAGGTCATTTATGAGACATAATTTTGTAAGTGTTGACGTAATGAGGAATAATAAATAAAATAAATACATAAATAAATAAATAAATAGTTATAACATAACTTAAAAAATTGAAACATGGGGTTACATCTGTTGGTTAGGATTTCATGAACCACCATGGTTCTTTCCAACGAAATGAAAATATCTAAAACCAAATAAAATTGATTAAAATTGAGTTGTGAGGGGGGTTGAGATAGATGGTTGAAGTACTTCGGGAACCACCCCGTATTTGTGTACGTCACCCAACTATTCAACTAAAACACAATACGAAAAACCGAGTTTAGCCACGTATCACCGTGAATTCCGTTATAAATTAAGGATGTGATCGTCACATGACCACGATTGATACAATGAGGGTAGTAGATTCGTAAACGTTTGGTGTGATATGCTTTGGCCTAACAAGTTTCATACTCACACCTCACCCTCTAGGAAGGCAACCAGGTCTCGCAGTTGATTGAGATGTATGCGCATTGCACTTCCTTAGGCTCGCAAGCCTTGGTATCAAGGGATCGGTGTACAGGTGTGTCCCCCTTACAGTTACTACGTATCCGTTACACGAATCTTCCTCTAGGAGAGGGGAGTTAAAAGGTGGGAATTCTTAAGGAATTTCCATATTTAAAAACCGTCCTAAAATTTTGAAAAAAATGATTTTGAGGCATAGCCTCGGAATAAGTGTGTGCTTTCGTGTACCATTGTATATGATAAACAATTTAAATAAGTTAATCTATGTATAACAAAAATTTAAACAAATAGGGTGCATGTATAGGAACATGTATAGGGACCCTAAACATGCTACTAGGTAGTTACGTCTAACCACCTATCTTATAGCCTTCGGCTCTGATACCAATCTATCACACCCCAATCTACGGCGGAATATGCCGGGGCGCGACATAATTGTATCATAGCTCAAAAGACACTAAAATAAATACACGTGTCAATATCTAAATTATTAAATTCATATTATTCAAGTGCGCAAAAGCACAAACATTGTCTCATGGAAATAAACATTACAATTAAATAAAATAAAAAAATAAATAAGTCTTTAGTTCATCATGCAACCTAAGGTCAACTATTCTTTAAATCTCTTGCTTCATCCAATATAGCTACCTGCGCCATGCGGGAAATACATAGTTTGTCAACATAAAGTTAAGCAAGTAATCACGGTTTTTGAATACATATAATATAAAATTGACAATTCTTTGCGATAATATGAAATACTACAACTAGCATAACAACAATATAACAATAATATAAAAGTTGTCTTTTCACTCGAATCTCATGGATAGCGAGCTACTTCAATGGTGTATGATCATACTAATGAGGATGAGGATGAGGATGAGATACCAACCACCAAAACATAAATTCAACAGATAGTCACATTTGCACGTATAACTAATTGAGCAACATCATATAACGCAAATAGTGGAATTTTAGTGAAAAATTGATTAACGCATAACGCCCCCAAAATGTAAAACGGTAAAAAGGGGGATATGAATTACTTACCTTTAGTGAGTGGATTAGTGAGGATGTGATAATAATAACAAGAAAATGAGGATGAACACGTTCAAGCCTTTGAGATACGTCAACAAAGATGCCCTAATTGTTAATGATAGCATTAATAAATGAGGAAAAAGAATTAACAACGATTTGAGATTTGATGATATATTATTATTGTATTTTTATTATATTTAAGATTATTATTATGAATATTATTATTATTATACTTATTATAATTGTTAGTGTTAATATTATTATTTGGTAAATAATATAAGCGATATATTTTATCCATGTTTATATTATTTAAGTAAATAGATTTTAAATAAATGGTAAACGATATTAAGTATTAATAAACATTAATTTTAAAAACAAATTCATATATATATATATATGTATATATAAAACATGGGAGAATTTATTCGGACCCTTGAACTAGATCGGTTTAGTATTATAAATAGATGAATAAATAAATAATATAATATTTGTTTTATAGTATTATATGTATATATATGTATGTTTATGTGTATATGTGTATACATACTTATGACGCAAAGCCATGGCCAAATTAACACTTTCGAGGTTTGGTTTCACCAAAATAATGTTTATCTATTACTATTATTATTAAAGTAAATTAAAAACAATATATAAAAAAACAAACAAAACCGGGTCTAGGGGGTCGAACCCGCGCCCTGGGCCGGCTCAATGACTTTAAACGAAACGCACCAGCCAGCGGGCTGGTGCTTTAATTTGTGTTTATATCAGTTTTTGCAAGTTTATAACCAGACATCACGCAGAACCCTATTTCAATTCCAAACCCTAGGAGTTAAATCCGTTGATTTGTTTGTTGTTCGTTTAAATTGATTTGGGGTTTTTTGTTATCGATTAAAAATGATTGCAAACCATATATTAATTACCGTATGCTAGTGCGGATTGATGGTTAACGATCAACAGCAGGTCACGGCTTCAAACAGAAAGGGGGCTTGCTCTTAACGGCCAGGTGCAGTGCAATTAGATTAGGGTTTGTGATCGAGATGAAGCGAGGATGTGGTGTGCACGTTTAATTGAATTTTCGTTGCGTTTATATAGTGATTTAGAGGCTAGGTCAGCCGCGATTTGTTTTAATTAAATTCTCTATCAATTTGATTCGTTTTTCCCTGTTTAAACCATTGGTGTGATGCGTTTTTGGTAATAAAAGATTTGGTTATATCAATTTTTGATTATACCCAAGAATTAAGGATCAAGAAATGGAGGGGGGGTATAGGCGACGGTCTGATGGTGAAGAAGAAGGAAAGATATATTATTTTATTATTATAATTTTGAATGATACTTGCATTTTGGTCCTTCTATTATAGCTAAGGGTACAAAGAAGATCGAACGATTAGTTACTGGTTAGATTTGTATATCCTTGATAGTCTTAACAATAAATAAATAAATTAAAGAAATAACTAAATAAAAGGAATATTTTATTAATAGCTCGCCCGAACACGAACCGGGTCGGGTAACGTTTACAAGTAAAAGAAAACGGAAAACCGAAATGTTACAGCATGTTTGGCTAATGGTGTCAGAACGAGTTAGGGTTGGAACAGGTTAATACATAAAAGGGTAAGTTTAGTTCATGTCAGGCTGGGTTTAGATCGAAAGGGATCATGTCAAAAAGGGCTTCAGGTTACAACGTTATCGGGTCGGAACATGTCCGTCAAAACGGATTGGGTTAAAAAGAAGTTTATTTGAAATTTCTTTACATTTCATCTTTGTTTCTTGATTGTCGCCACCAGTTGTGAGTACTCAAGCATTAATTACGCGGATGACATTGTTTGCATATCGGAGTGCTTGCGTATAGGTGTTATGTGGCACGCTTACTGGCACTGGTTACACGTCTGATGCCATGCTAAATGCATACCACCGTCAAGTTACGCATGTGTTGGGCTATAGTTTATAGTTTATGCTTTGTAATATTGGGCTTAGTTTGGGCTATATTATGTAAACCGAAATCTCTAGATTTCGGTGGGCTTTTGTATGTTTTGGGCCTAGGTTGGTATAACTATATATATATGATGTATGTAGTTCATTGTAGTGTTGTTTGTCTAGTTGGTCGATCACCGTGTAAGTTTGTTAAAGGGCTTAAGCACCCGGCGTAAAAATATACGTGTGTTTTGAAGCTAGTTTTATTATGTTCATTGTGATTGTTTTGGTTGTTATACAATCGGCTTGTTGTTAATTTCCGCCTAATCAACGAGTTAATTGATATCACATTGAAAGATCCTCTCACGGGACTTATAACTGGTATCATAGCCTATAGACCTATTCTAGGCTCGATTTAAGGTGATATCAAGGATTCTACCGGTGATTTTCGGTTGTGTTTTGGTTGAAGATATATGGATTCTGAAGAAGAACTGTTCTTCATGTTCTTCGGGCTGGTGATATTTTTCTAGAAAAGATTTAGGGTAATCTTTGAGTTAGTTCAAATCCCTTCATTCTCAGGATTTGACTATATTTTCAAAGATTACCATATCTTTAGTTTTTTAATAGTTTTCGGCCAAGTTTTGAAGGTTCTCAGGAAAGATTTGATAGTTCTCGGTGGTTTTATTGGGATCTAGAGAAGTTTTCAGTGCTCTCGGGAGGATTTCAGTGTTTTCGGGATAATTTCAGTGTTCTCAGGAAGATTTCAATGTTCTCGGGTAGATTACAGTATTTTCGGGCATTATTGACTGTTCTCGGTCAATTTTCAGTGTTCTCGGGAAGATTTCTGGGTTCTTGGGAAGTTTTCATTATTCTCGGTTTTATCATCTGAATTCAGAGTTTTCGGTCAAGAGTGAGATGGACCAATCAGTTAGTACATCTTCAAATGCTGCTTTACACCAAGAGCTGGATCAATCATGTGAACTGCTACTTGTGTACCCCGTCTATTGTCTCATGAGGGGTTTGCCGAGTTGAGATTTGAGAAGTATGTAAAGATGAAGGATGCAAAGATCTGGAGGAGCGTTGTCAGGGGCCCTCAGGTCATCACTTATCAAAGAGAAGGTTCTGACAAAGTGGTGACAAAGCCTGTTGAGTTATATGTGGATGCAGACTTTGAAAAGGTTGAGGAGGATGAGAAGGCTCTCGCTACATTGACCATGGCACTTTCCCCTGAAATTGCCTTGGGGTTCAGAGAGTTACAATCTGCTAAAGCGCTGTAGGAGGCTCTCATAGAAGTATATGAGGGAAATCAGGATATGAGGAGAAGTAGGCAAGATCTATGGAGACAAAAATTCAACATGTTCAATCATGTACTAAGAGAGTCATTGGAGAAGCAGCTTCATAGGTTTATATCATTGGTCATAGATATGAGATCAGCAAACATAAACCTTAATTCTGCTGAAATCAATAACAAGCTGGTCAACTCCCTGCCGCAAAGCTGGGACATGAATGTGGCTGTCATTAAGAAGACAAAGGATTTGGCCAGACAACTCTTTTAGAAGTGATCCCTATTATTAAGGCTTGTGATATGGATGACAAGCAGCATGCAATTAATCATGCCAATTCCTACAATGCTGCTGGTTATAGTGTTGCTTCTAACAATGCTCTCATTTCACAAGACAGCTTCTCCATAATCAAGTCTTCTCAAGGTCAGCAAGCTCAACCACAGCAGTCTCAGCAGACCTTCTCAATGTTTAAGTCAGCTCAAGGTCAATTCACTCCGCAACCAGCACAGCCTACTCCTATTTTCTTTCCACAATCAGCTTCTACAACCAAGCCTCAAGCTTCTGCTGCCACCTCCAACCAGTCTCCCATTCAAATTCCCACCATTTCGAAGGAGACTCAAGAAAACATTGCTTTGATGGCAGGTTTTATGAACTACTACAATGCTTTTCTTGCTGGAGATCTGGTTCAACCTGTTATGGCTGCTGAGCTGGATCAGATTCATCCTGATGATGTGGAGGAGATGGCTATCTCTTGGAAATTGCCATGGTTGTGTTTAGAGCCAAAAAGTTTATAAAGAGGACAGGTAGAAACAACTAGAATGTGCCTGCAAATCAGAAGGTGGGGTTCAACAAGAGTACTTTGAGGTGTTATAACTGTCATGAGCCGGGTCATTTTTCTCGTGAATGAACAAATCCAACCAAGGAGGGAAACAGGGAGAGGGCATTGGTTCCGATGAACAGTAGTAGAGGTGAGAATGTGGCTAGTTCAAATGAAGGTGAGCGGGGTTTGGTGGCTCAACACTTCTCTTGGGATTATCAGATGGCAGCTTTGGATATCAGCAATCAAACTGTCAACTTTGCTAAGGTTGATGTCGATGTCGAAGAAGACGAGAATGAAGCTGAGGATCAGGTTAAGGATCTTTAGCATGCTTTTATGGCCTTCACCTCCTTCAACTCCTCTGAGGTAAGTTCTGTACTGTGTTCCCAATCCTGTATTAATAAGGTAGATTTGTATAAAATTCACAATAGTAATATGCTTAGAGAAATGAAGGCAATTAAAAATGAAAATCTCACCCTTAAGAAACTAGAAAAGGCTTTAAAAGAAAAACTAAAGGCACAGCAAAAGGATTTTTCGAAACTTCAATCTGATTTCAACATAAAATGTTGTCACCACTCAGATGCTAAACAGAAAATTTCTGAACTAACCGCCGAGTTAGATGCATCCAAGTTGGAGATACTTAAATTAACAAATAAATTTGAAAATTCTGAATTCAATTTTAAGAAATTTGATGTCTCTAGTGTTGTTGTTGAGTTAGTGATTGAAAACCAGTTAAAATGGAAAGAGAATAAGGGTGTGGGTATTGGGTACAACATGGTTCCCCCTCCATATAATGACAACTACACTGGTCTTCCTTTTACCAAAGAAGAGGAAGAAATGGAAAAATGCATGCAGTATGGTAACTCAACTGCAAATGGCAAAGGTATGGTTGGTTTAGTCAGCGCTACTGAATCAACATCTGGGGTGAACGATTCTAATGTGTTTACTTCACGTGCAAATTAAGTAATAATTGAGGATTGGACTGATGAGGATGATGACTCACCTATTGATTCTTATGTTTCTTTGAATTTGCCTATTTTGAATATTGTTGCTACTGATGTTTGTGTGGGCTCTGTTTTTAAGAGCAAAGACAATTTTGTGGTAGATTTTTCAAAAACTTCTAAAAGTAGTGATCTACTCTCTAATAAACTTGATGAAAGTAAAAATCTGAATAAATTTTTGTCACCTAAGTTTGTTAAAGAAAAAGGTTCATGTGCTCACAACTGTGAGAAATCCAAGGCTAAGTCCAAAGGTGGACAAACAAGTTTACACAACAAAGCAAGACCAGGAATCGGCCACAACGATTTTTTTGTTAAAAGGAAAACATGTTTTAATTGTGGCATTCCCGGTCACATTGCTAGAAATTGTTCATGTCTCCCGTATGTCCCATATTACAGACATCATCAGAGGACTATGCCTCAAAATACCTACAAGAATTTTAACTCAAATAAAACAAGGTATTATAAGGCAAAGCCCTCTGACGATGATTGGAGGAGAAACATGGCTGACAAGTCAAGTTCCTATCAGACCAAGCCTATTACGGTTCAAAGGCGGAACAGAAACTTGGTTTTGGCTCCGAGACCCAAGTGGGACTCAGAATCGAAATCATTTAGAAGGTAAAAGTCAAATGTGTCTTTCGTCCGCAAACCGGAGACAAAGTCAACCGTTTGTACAAATTATAAAATTTTAAAACCTAAATATAAATGGTTGCCTAAATCTCCGGTGACCAAGTCATCAAAACCTTCCTGTTCGATCTTTGATAATCAGGAAGACATGTCATTGCAACCCGTGACATGTTTGAACAAGTCAGGCCTACCTAGAACGGCTATGGACTGGGTATCTAAAACTAACTAATCTCGCACATCGTGCAGGACTAGCTATGAAGGAATATCATCAGACCGTGGTATGTTTGATAGTGGCTGTTCCAGGCACATGACAGGAGACATCTCTCAACTGCACGACATTCAAATTTTTAATGGAGGGTATGTTTCCTTTGCGGGAGGAAAGAAGGGAAAGATTACTCAGAAGGGTACTGTGTGTAATGGTGTTCTCAAGTTCGAAAATGTGAACTATGTTCCGGAGTTGAAACACAGTCTGCTCAGCGTCTCGCAGATTTGTAACAAAGGTTTTTCAACTCATTTGACCAACAAAGAGTGTTTGATTATGAAGCCTAGTATCATCATACCAGAAGATTGGGATCTTGTTCGATCTCAAAGGAAAGATAATGCATACTTGATTGGCATGAGCAAAAATGTTCCTGACGAAATTACATGTTTGTTTTCAAAAGTGTCAGAACACAATGCCATGCTTTGGCATCGTCGCCTTGGTCATGCAAAAGTCAAAACCCTGAACCGTCTTGCTAAAAACAACATATTCCATGGTCTACCTGTTAGAGATTTTGTGATAATTGAGAAATGTGTGGCTTGTGCTTTAGGCAAACGTCATCGTAAATCACACAAGCCAAAGCTGATCAATACGTTTCCGGTGTTTTTCAACTGCTTCATATGGACTTGTTTGGTCCGGTTCACGTTCTGAGTCTTTCTCGTAGTAATCATTGTTTGGTTATTACTAACGACTACTCACGTTTCACTTGGGTGTTTTTCTTGTCAAATAAGGGTGAAATTGCATAATTGAACAAGCGATTTGTAGTGCTTATGGAAAATCAACTGAATTTGATGCTCAAAGGAATTCGCTATGACAACAGCACAGAGTTTAAGAACTATGGATTGAATATTTTTGTGCCGAAAAGGGAATACTTCGACAGTACAGCTCAGCTCGTACTCCACAGCAAACTGGTGTTGCTGAAAGACGGAACCGAACTTTGATTGAAGCTGCAAGAACTATGTTGTGTGATTCAAAGTTACCGTTGTTCTTTTAGGCTGAAGCGGTCAACACGACCTGTTATGTTCAAAATCGGGTGTTGATCAACAAATCGCAGATGAAGACTCCCTATGAAATTGTTTATAGTCACAAGCCTACTGTTGCATATTTTCGAGCATTTGGTGGTCCGTGTACTCTCCTGAATCTTGAATCGACTCCAAATTTTGAAGCCAAGGCAGATGATTGTTATTTTCTTGGATATGCTGGTCGCACTGCCTACAAAGTCCACAACAAGGCATCGAAACAGATCGTCGAATCTTTTGATGTGCACTGTCAAGAGGAGAATGAAACGGATGCCCGTGTTAGTCCTAACTGGCTATTCGATTACAACAAACTGCTTAAGCCGTTCAATGTGTTTCTAGTAGTTGATGCAGAAAACTCAGGTGTAGGGACTTCTAATGTTGTTGATGATGAAGATGACATTTCTACTGATGATCAAAAATCTCCTATGCTGAGTGTCGATCCGTCTGAGTCTTTGGACACTACTCAGCCGTTGTCTGAAAATTAGGAAGAAATTGTTACTAAGACTGTGTTCCCACAAGAGACCTCTGCAGCCGATGCCTCACCAGTTGAGGGGGAGAGTGCTATTCGTCAAATTTTTGGTAGCACTATATTCCCTGATGCCATACCAAATAAGTATGTTTTCAGTACCTCGTACTCGCATAGTACTGCGGCATCTGGATGGAAGAATCCTCTCACTGAAATCATTGAAGATCCAAAAAACTTACCGGCAAACTAATCTGTTCCCGATCACTACATTCCGTCAAGAATTCAGTGGGATCACCAAATCGAAAATGCTATTGGTCCCCTTAAAGTTGGCATTTAAACCAGAAGTCAGACAGGACATATCAACAATTGCTTATACTCTTGCTTCATCTCTCAGATTAAACCTAAGTTCGTTGAGATGGCTTTGAAAGAACCAAGTAGACGCCATGCATGAGGAACTGAATCAGCTTGAGAAACTCAAGGTTTGGAGGTTGGTTGAGTTGCCTGTTGAGAAGAAGTCTTTAGATACGAGGTGGGTTTTTCGTAACAAGTAAGATGATACTGGGGTTATTGTTTGAACAAAGCGCGTCTTGTGGTTCGTGGATTATACTGAGGTGTATGCTATAATGGCTCGTCTTGAGGCTATTCGGATTTTCTTGGCTTATGCATCCTACATGGGGTTCACGGTTTATCAGATGGATGTCAAGACAGCGTTTTTGTATGGTGAAGTGAAGGAGGAGATTTATATGGATCAGCCACCATGTTTTGTTGATTCCAAGCATCCGTCGCATGTCTACAAGTTGGACAAGGCCCTTTATGGTCTTCATCAGGCTCCTCAGGCATGGTATGTGACGTTGACGGCTCATCTTCTGGAGCATGGGTACGAGCGAGGAACCATCGATCAGACACTTTTCATTAAGACTGTTGAAAAGGATCTGATTTTTGTTCAGATTTATGTGGATGACATCATTTTCGGCTCTACCTGCACTGCTCTCTGTTCTGAATTTGATAAAGTGATGAAGAAAAGATTTGAGATGAGTTTGTTGGGGGAGATGACGACATTTTTTGGTTTGCGTGTTCGTCAGAGCTCGACATGTATTCTACTATATCAAGGGAAATACGTCGAGCACATGTTGGCAAAGTTCGAGTTTCAAGATTCCAAGAGTGCGGCGACTCCTAGGGCAGAAAGACATCTTCTTTCATCAGATCCTGAAGGGTAACCCGTAGATCAAATGTACTATCGATCGATGATCGGATCCCTGATGTATCTCACTGCCAGTTTCCTAGACATTATGTTTACAGTTTGTCAATGCGCTCGCTTCCAGGCTAATCCTAAACTTTCTCACTCAATTGCTGTTAAACGTATTTTTAGATATCTGAAAGGGCAATCGAAGCTAGGTATTTGGTATCCCAAAAACTCAGAAGTTGACCTGTATGCTTTTGCTGACAGCAATTATGGAGGTGATGATATTGACAGAAAATCTATGTCTGCTGGATGTCAATTCTTGGGAGATCGACTCATTTCATGGCAATGCAAGAAACAACAAACGGTTTCCACATCCAGTGCTGAGGCTGAGTATGTTGCTGCTTATGCCTGCTGTTCACAGGTTATCTGGATGCGACATCAATTGCTGGATTACGGTTTGGAATTTCTTGACACTCCTATTTTTTGTGATAATGATGCTGCCATTGCCATTGTTAAAAATCTGGTTCAGCATTCTAAAACCAAGCACATCGATATCAAAATTCATTTTATTCGTGACTGTTATGACAGGAAATTGATTCATCTTGAACAAGTTCACACTGATAATAATGTGGCGGACGTATTTACAAAACTGGTCGGAACAGCCAGATTTAATGTGCTTGTAGGGTTTCTTAAGATGTTGCGTTTTGATGACTGAGTATTTTTTAGGTTAAATTTGTACATAAATATTTTCTTGTTTTGTCATAATTTCTGTACAACTTTAGGGGGAGAAAAAGAAAAAAAAATACAAAAAGAGTGTGTGTGTCCTTAAAAAAATTAAAAATATATATATATAAATAAACAAAATTGTTTTGTTCTGTCGCTTAAAAATATGCGATTACTCAAGTTTGAGGGAAATATTCTTATGTTTGGTCCCGTTGTCAATCTTTGACGTACGGGATAGCCATTTGCCTAAGTACTGAAAGTGACTGAGGTGACTGAATATAAAAATAATGTTTTTGATTTAACTATCTGATTTTAATTCTTTCGCTGAAAATTATGTCGGTTACCTAAAGTTTGAGGGACATATATTAATACATGTTTGGTCCTATTGTCTACCGATAGACATATAGGACAGCCATTTACCTGAAGACTGAACATGACTAGGGCGACTGAATCTAAAATTGTCTTCTAAGTTATCATCTAGGAAGTGATATGATTATTCAGCCAAAATCTTTATAGAAACTTAAATATTTTCAAATGAAAATTGATCCAACATTTGAAAAATGATAGATAAATTGATTTTGTGTGCGAAGTTATTAAGCTAAAAGGGCTTTTGAATAGTCATTGATGTGTATGGTAGCTTTCCATGATATGTAAAAGTTTGAAGTGATATAAACTAAATCTGCTAAACTTATTGTGGAGAGTCATTTTGAAGATGCTTGCATGTCTCTAGATACATTTCTCCGAATGATAGGGAGAAAAGCAATTGCTCAGTCATATACGAGCCCGTTAGTGTCTTGATCGCCAAAAATATTATATTTCTTTATTAAAAAAAATTGTATATAGTTAATACACTTATCCTAAGTGATAAGCGTATGATATGTGTATGATTATTTATTTAATGTTATTATTAATCGTTGTATGAATATGCGTATATAAATATAATTATTATATATGCAATTGAAAGATGCGTAAAGTATGCACGTATGATAGGAAACATAGGAAGTAATGTATGGATGATTGACGGGACATGTATGGTTGTATGGTTAAACGAGACAAAGGGACCAGACCCTAATGATATCTGAAGTATAAGGGACCAGACCCTAATAATATCTAAGATTGTGATAGAAGGGACCAGACCCTAATAATATCTAAGATTAGAGGGACCAGAACCTTGAAAATATCCGAGATTGAGGGACCAGACCCTAATAATATCCGAGATAGTAGAAGTAGGATAGTTATAGTATACCTTAGGAAACTAGGAAAGAAAGTGTGTAAATACGTATGTATGTACGTAAAGTATATATGAATGAGTAATAGCAAGTAAAGTACGAAATACGTATCTTCTGACGCGTATGTGTATGGACGTGAATGTATTGTATGTTAATTGATTAACTAGAACTCACTCAGCGTAGCTGACTTTTTAGTATGCACGCAGGTGAGTAGGATGAGACAGGTTGCTAGAGTGGGACACATGGCAATAAGAGGAATACTGGCATCGCTATGAAGAAGTTTCTCGTGTCGTTTATGTTTTATGTTTAAGACTTATGTTGTTTCCGCTTAAGACAAGTATTTAAGTTATGTATGATGGTTGACTTTTATTCCGCTAAATGTTTTAATTAACTCTGATTTTCCAAATTATGTGAATGAGTAAATCCAACCAGCGAGAAAGTAGGGCACCCAGGCTCGGGGGCCTTACAACAAGTATCGGGGCATCCGGCCCAATCACCGTCGGTGTAGGCTCGTAGAGAAACTGATTGCAAGGGCCCAAGGGTAACACCATATGAAGTCGTGCCTTGGAGGTACCGTAAATACGTGTGAGAGCATGCCAATGAATGATTTTAGGTGAGTGCATGTGGATGCAAATCTATTGTACAAAATACGAAATATCCTAACGGGTAAACGTAAGATATTGTAGAGCACCTGCCAGGCTTCGGAACAACGTTGGATCGTCAAAAACTTTGTCATCATGATTACTCAGTTTAGTATCAACGGGTGTGGGAACTGATTTGCAATCTTTCATACCAGCTCGATGAATAATATCATTTGTATAAGCCTGTTGTGATAAAAACATGAGGTTTCCCCGTCTAGAAACATTGATGCCCAAAAATTAACTGAGAGGACCAAGATCCTTCATAGCGAATTCATGCACTAAAGAAGCCATTAAAGTAACCCGTAACTGATCCGAAGACGTGGTAAGAATGATATCATCCACATAAATGAGAAAATACGCAATATCATTACCATGATGGTAAACAAATAACGAGTTGTCACATCTACTATGTATGAAGCCTATAGTATAAACAAAATCGGTAAACCGTTGATACAACGCACGTGGTGCTTGCTTAAGGCCATATAGAGACTTTTTAAGAAGACAACCATGATCTGGATAAGTCTGATGTCGAAAACCCGTAGGCTGATAAATATAAACAGTCTCATTGAGTGTACCATGTAGGAATGCATTAGTGACATCAAGTTGATGTATTGGCCATGATTTAGCTAAAGCAAGAGATAATGTCGTGCGAACAGTAGCCGGTTTAACAACTGGACTAAATGTTTCACCACAATCCACGCCAATCTGTTGGTTTCTTCCATCACATACCAACCTCACTTTGTAACGTTCCAACATGCCATCTGATTTAAATTTGTGGTGAAATAACCATATACTACGTAGAACATTTATATGTGGTTGGCGTGGAACTAACTCCCACGTCTTATTTTTAATAAGGGCGTTAAACTCAACTATCATGGCGTTGTGCCATTCTGATGTGATGAGCTTTTTGTGTGGCTTCCTGAACCAATCGTGACCTAGCAACATTGAAATCTGGAAGTGGGGTCGATTGTTGCAGCAAAGTGGCCAAGGTTTCGAACTGTTCGTTAAGACCAGTTAATAGTTGAAGGACCAATTGTTGGTTGGATAACGGTGCATCAACGTTTGCCAATTGATCAGAAAGTATTTTGACTTCCCGGCAATAACTTTCCATGTCGGTAAAGTTGTCGAGTCGGGTGTTGGTCAGTTTTTGTTGAAGTTGAATGGCACGTGAAGGTTAGTTATCTTGGAACAGGTTTTCGAGCAATACAAGCATCATAGGCAGTAGTGTTAGGTTTGATAATTTTTGGAGTAGATCGGTTGAGATAGTGCCATATATCCCTAGCAAGACAATGGCGTCTAAGCATTTCCATGTGTCATCAGGTGTGGTTTCGGGTTGTTTATCTCCGCTGGATAAAAAGGTGGTGGGCGCCGGTTTAGGTTGAAGATGATGCCTAACCTGAAAGGCGGTACAATGAATCCGGAAAAGCTCGGACCAAGTAGCATAGGGTGCAGATTCATTATCTAAGGTGATGGGGATGAAGTTTTTAATATTTGATATGGCGACGGCGGGGTGAAGCTTGGTGTTCATGAAAAAGAGGGGGGGGGGGGAGATGTCGAAGGAAGCAAAAGGCTATCACAGAAAACAGAAGGTGTTCAGGATCGTATTATCGCCTGGAAGAAGAGAATGCGAGTTTAGGTATGATACCATGAAAGATAATTATCGGCTCAATCAATTCCCCTTCCATTCATCTCCCTATAAATAGGTATTTATAATAATATCTCATCTTTTTGAGATAAGGATAACAAGAATTATAATCAAATACAAACTCAAAAGTATTCCTGAATTATATTAATTTATTAATGCTATTATCATTAATATAATTTTTATAATATATTTGCATATATTTAATAATTATTAGTTAATCAAGTTAATATTATGAAAAAAATAACACATAATATATGGTATGCTATATATAAAATTATAATTTAAAAATATATATAACTAATAATTATAAATATATAAAATTATTTAAGAAATGGTAAACGAGCCGAGCTCAAGCTTTAGAAATTTAGATTGAAACGAGCCAAGCTCGAGCACTGTATAAGTTAAGCGAGTCTATGTATTAAATAATAAATATTAATTATAATTTGGATAATTTTGGATAATTTTTATTACTTTTTTTGGATATTTCGATTTTCAGGTACTTCAAATAAATTTTTTTAATAGTAGTTATTCTGTAAAGTTTGAGGAGTGAGGACTTTATGATGAGAATAGCTTGAGATAAAGAAGCTGCTTCATACTTAAATAATAAATATGAGTGAAACTTGTCATTTTCTTCTCTTGATCTTCCTGTAATTGTTGGGTTTGAGACGATATACTAGTCGTCGACATTGGCTACTTGAATTTATTCTCAAGATCTATGAATTTTTAAAATTAAACGTCTCATTGGCATGTCACAAATTGCTTAGTAAATTCCGGATCAACACTAATCTGTTTCTTGATTTCTTAATCTTAAAATGGTTAAACTCTGTATACCATAAAAACAGTATAAAAAATTATGTGAAAGAATAAACAATGAAGTTGGTATATGTGTATTGTATTTTCAGCTTCATCGTCATCAAAGTGAAAGATACAAAGAAATGGAAGCTATACCAACCACATCTTACAAGGTTCAACGGGAGAGTGTTTTTGGTCATAGGTCACATTCTAACTTCTAGTACCAAATTTGGATTAGTGCTTTGAAAATCTGAAAATCAAATTAATAGACATCTGAATATCGAAACATGACAACACACCGCACGCAAAAATAATCATAAATCCACCACAGAGCGGAGGGTACTCATTTAATAATATCACTCTTTTATCAAAGCATATACGCTTTAGATAAGACTAAGAAGCTTTCCTTTTAAACACTCAAAACCTATATTGTAATTCACTTTCAACTTTCCATAGTTTTTATGATTATGAGATTTACATATACATATAATACAAAGCATAGATTTTATTTATGAGTTCAACACTTTGAAGATCAGGAGAGACAGATTAAGGTAAAAGAAGGGGGGAGCCTTCTTTAAGGAGAACAAAGACACTACCCCCATCGCCCCTCGAGATCCGAAGTTCTTCATCAAGGTAAGTTGTTAATAGCCATGATTCTGCATTTGCTTGCGAGATGGAGAACTTCAATGGCGGTTGGTTGGAAATGGTCTTTGCCACATTTGAAGCCGTGTCTTGAACCGATGTGATCAGGCCTTTGAAAGGAGACAAATCGACTTTTTGCCCTAAAACTTCAACGTTTTCAGGTAGCACAATCGAGTCGGTTAACTGTGGTGTCCCGATGATCCCTTCATCAAACTTTATCTGCCATTCAAACAACAATTCCGATGCTTTTATACAATGCATAATTAAGTTATTTAAATGGAGCAGATGTGAAACTCTTGGTTTTAGTTTACTGATTATTCTTTTCATTTATAAAGTGATCATAATTGTTTCATTCTGATCATTGAAATTAAACAGATATAAAAGGCTTCACAGCAATGAAACAATATTGATAGTTGAGTGCTTATTATAGTTGCAAAAAAGATATGTTTGACTTTATTCGAACAATATGGAAATTCCGTTATTATTTTATGATTTTATCCCTTTTTAATTGAAAAGTTAATGTGTTAATTTGATTACAGAAAGTGTTTTAAGAGGCTTACGTAGCGGTGGGAAAATAAAAACCGAAAACCAAACCGTATCCTAACCGCATTGTGAATTATATAATTGAGAATTCGGTTTCCAGTTCAGTTCCTAACCGTGTCAGAATTGTAAACCCAGTTATCGGTTCCAAAAAACTTGTTTACTTGGATAACCAAACAGAATAAACCGAAATAATCGGTTGAATTCTGTTAGACAGATTTCTAATTCTGGTCGGTTCACTGCCGGTTAGGGCCAAAAAAATTCAAAACCGACTAAACGAATTGAATAAACTGATATTCCAACCGATGAACACCCTAAGCTTATGAGATATACATTTTAAGCAGCTTTGACCCGTTTAACTCGTTAGGTCTATTTCATCCTTAGCACAAATAAAATAAGCGTTTGTGAGACCCACCTGCACTCGCTTAGGACTTCTGACTTCAAACTTGGCATTTGTAGTAATTGCGGTTGTGGACCCGAGTCCAGAAAAAACAACACAGTTTTGGACTGTAAAATTTTCAGAGTCAATGGTTTGTGATATTTCTTCAACCTTCACCACTGGCAATCCCCTTGACAGCAAAGGGTACAAACCTAGGAAGGATGTATAACTGCAGTAACACACAAAACATGTATCAAAATGTGGTTACATATTTGATTATGAAATTTTTGTCTACTCGTTTTTCGTAATAAACTGATGAAGCGCTAGAAACTATGAGTGACAACCAGATCCACTCGCTAAAAGTTCGACTTAACCGAGCATAAACAAACTCTAGCATGAGGTCAATCCTAAGAGAAGCACTTTTAATAAGCAAGCATTCACATATGGTTAGGTCCGCAGGCCTAAATGAGCCCATTATTTAAATAATATATAATCTTGTTCACATAATTACATAATAGATATTATTATACATATACTTATGAAAAAAAAAACTGAATATATAATTATATATAAAACATAATTAGTGAATTAAGGAGTCAAGCTCGAGCTAGAGCTCTCTTAGCTAGGGGTGTAAACGAGCCATATCCAGCTCGTGAGCTACATGAGATCGGCTTGTTAAAAACTTAAGGCTAGCCTAGACAAAGAAAAGGCAAAATTGGAATAATCTCACCCCTTTGTGTATTGGCCAATACTAATCTCATATTTAAAAATCACTACCTACGACCAACATTTCAACTAGTTTTGTCTCAATGGAACTTTGTTAAAAAGCACTTAACGTCATCCAGTTTTTTTTCCAAGTTTCGAACCGATGTTTTAGGGCTTTTGATCAGAAGAATGATACGAATCAACTGATGTAAAACTCATCTCGAAACGGAGAATCAAACGGTTTGATTTTTGTTAAATACATATTTATATAATAAGATTTATTATATATATACTTTATCATAAGAATTACTATATAATTTGTATTCTGTTATATATTGAAATTATAATTAAAAAATATATAAAAATGATTTAAATTAAGTAATAGGTCATAAGCCAGCCGAGCCCAAGCCAAGCTTAAGTTTGAAGAAAGGACTCACTCACGAGTCAAGCTCGAGCATTATAAACAAAGCTGAAACAAGCAAAGCTCAAGCTAGAGCTCTTGTAAGTGAAAACGAGCCGAGCTCAAGCTCATTTACACCCTTACGACTCAGGGCTCATTTACACATGTAGTAATAACAAAGTTCGAACCACACAAACAAGAAAGATAACATCATAGCATAACTGCCTCAAACAAGCCTATGTATTTTGGATAAGTTTGGTTTCATTTAATGCACATGAGTTGGAATTGGTGGCTATGATCAAGCTTTTTTCTTCGTTTGTTAAACGTAACAATCATTTTCCAAATTTATATATACATTACATTCATCAAGTGGTACTAGCCTATAACAAACAGAAAATCTTTAATTTTAAAGTGACTTACCAAACAGGCTAACATCAACTACCATTCCGTGCTAATTTAAATAAATTAAATTAAATTGTATACGATGACAATCTAAGGGAGTGTTCATTTCACAGAATTCTTGGGAATTCAAAGGAATTGGAATTAAAATCCAATGGCATGGCGTGTTCGTTTCGTTGTAATTGGAATCTTAATTCCATTTTGGTGAATTCGGTTCAAAGAATTGGAATTCAATTCCTTCAAATTCCTTTGAATAAAGGAATTCCAAATCTTTCCATGGAGGAATTCAAGTAAATTCATTAGAACCTTTTCTCTAAGGGTTTTTTTTTGAACGAGGATAACAAATAAAACATTATAGTTTTTTTACATTTTTGTTTTTTATTTTTATTTTGAGTTATGAATTTTTTATTATTATTTTTGAATATTTTTTGAAGGGTTTTTAATCTTAATAGAAAACCTCTAAAAAAATAATAATAAAATCATAACACAAAATATAAATAAAAAACAAAAAATCTAAAAAAGCTAGAATGTTTCCGCCGTTATCCTCGTTAAAAGAAAAACAAAAAAAACAATTGATTCCAATTCATTTGTCAAACGAACACATCAAAAATATAATTGGATTTCAATTCCAAACCCTATGCAAATTCCAATTCCAATTTCAATTTCATTCCATTATGTGAAATGAACGCGCCCTAAGATTCATGATATAAACCTATAACATACAACTCCTGAACTAGTTTTGATATTTGATTAGGTGCAAATAGGGGTGTAAACGAGCCGAGCAGCTCGTGAGCTACTCAAGATCGCCTTGTGAAAAGCTTCAATCAAGTTGAGCTTAAACAAGCTCAAGCTTTTAATGGGACTCTTTAATAAACGAGCCCGAGCTTCACATATCGAGATCCCACTTGTGAGCCTAAACGAGGTTTTTATTTATATAATTTTTATTTTTTAATATATTTAGATAAAAACTATCATTATGTATAAAACTATGATAAAAATAATTAAGTAATGTATATTATACCATATTACTATACATAAAAATATAAGTATAAATATATATATATGTGAAAAATTATAAAAATATATAAAGAAAATAGTTAAATTATTGACAAATAATAAACGAGCGTGCTTGAGTTTGAAAAACTATGCACAAGCCAAGCTTATAAAGTTAGAGCTGTAAATAAGTCACTTACGCCAATATCCACTTCCCGTTGAGCAGCGAAAGCGCCTCAGTCGGCGCGGGAGTCGGATTCTTCGCCTCGAGGTGCGTGATCAGCTCCACAACCTCCGCCCGAGTCTCACTGGTGGCGGTCAACCCACGGTTGGTCCCGTAGAACGAATCCACCAGCTGCTTCTTCAACGTATCAATCTCCGTTGGCTCGGGCACCGGTTCTTTCTCCGTCACCGCCACCGGTTCCCAGTTCTCTTCGGTGGAAGCACGCAAACTGAAATTGAAATTGAGTTTCTTGCCGGCGGTGAAAATAAGCTTGGATTTTGTTGAGGATTTGGCGGGAAAACTCGGGGCTCTGGAGGTTAGTTTCACCGGTGGTAATAATGTTTCGGACGGAAAACTAGTGATTAGTGAAACGACGGCCATTTGGATTTGGTACGGAGAGAAAGTAGGATGGCGTGTAATGTTAAATGACTTGAGACTGGGAAAACCACATACCCCTACTTCAAAGTCACACACAAGTTTTAAGTATATGTTGAAAACTTAATTACCACAAAAATAAAAAAAAACAATAAATTTATCAATTTTGCTATTTGTTTTTAATTTTACTAGTCCGTGGCTTCAAATAAATTAGCAGTATATTCTTTTAACTAATTTAATTTTTTAATGGCTTTTTGTTTCATTCTAACTTTTTTTTATCATCATTTTACATAAGAGCATTACATCAGCATTTTCACTGGTGTTTCTCTCTCTAAATTTTAGTAGAAATCACAAAATTCGTGTTTTTTTAACTCTGTATCAACTTTTCTATCTTCATTTTCCAAATTTTATGGAAAAGAAATAGTAAAACACCATACTTTTTGTTATGGATATTAATCGAATCATTATATTATTATTCGGTTTTAGAAATTTTACTACCTATTCGAAATCCAATCCGAATTTATCTGAATTCAATTCGGATCGGATTCGGATATAATCCATATATATTAAATTATCCGAACAATCCGAAAATAACCCAATAACAAAATTTTTCTAGTTTTTTCTTTTTAATTCTATATCCGAATCCAAATTAGTTATTCAGATATTTGTAATGATCCGATCCGAATATCTGAATAAGAATTCGTGTCAGGATCGGATTTCGTGATAACGATATAAATCGGACAAGAACAAACGAAACACAGAATGTGAAAAGCCCTAAAATGTGGCCAGCGGAATCAACCACAAGTAGTAAGTTGCTGGATATATTAAGTGATTTAAGGACAAATTAAACTCAAAAGATTTTCATCATCGTTAATATCAATATTTTTTTTTCTTAAATAAACATATCAATTTTCTTTATTTAGATGTGTCAAAAATTGGGTTCCAATATGTAGAAACATAGATATTACATCAATATAGTAGGTAGGCGGGCAACAAGCTGCGCCGCCACCCCTTTCTGAATTGCAAACCCTAACCTGCTAAAGACATACCCCTGCCCCTTTGGAGTCGACACATTGCTATGCACAACCTGTTGGACCCGGTTAGAAAAATGATAGCTTCCGGTGCCAAGGAGCCAAATGTATCAAAAGCCAGAGGGACAAAAACATGTTGGTTCTCTTCGCAGGCTTTAGCATGTTTCTCCACCTTCTTTGTTTCAGCCCTTTTCATTGCTTGCCCAGCTACAAACCCATTATCCCTCAAACCAGCTAAGGGAGATACCCCTGTGAGGTCAACACAAGCGTGTTTTCCCCCGGCCCAACCAAAGACGAGCAAATCTGCCGGTCGTAGAGTGGATCTCCCTTCCGTGGGGTCTGTAAGGAAGTTTACGGGGGCTTCCTTTTTAGCTGATATCCCAGCTAGCCTTAAGATGTCCCAAAGAACGTCCCGCACCTGATATCAATATTAAAATAGATACACGAAAACTTAGGGTTTTGGAAGGAATGACGGCAATAAAGTTGTTAGGTAGGAAGATGTGCAAAGTGGTGTCCTCTCAATGTGACCTAATCATTCTATTTATAAGCACACCTGATATTTCTTCTCGAAACCCTAATCATTACAAATACTAAACCAAAATTAAAACAAGTGTAAAAAGAGGTCTTCGAGCAGACATCTTCACTGACGAGTAAAGATCCATTGACCTTGTAATCTTTGAATGTGCTCGGGACATAACTTCGAGCAGGTCCATACTTAGAATATTTGGAAGTACTCAAGTATTCCTCTCAAGCAAGCTTCAATCTTCACAAGCATACCTAACTTTGCTCGGATAGTTCCTACGAGCAAACAAGTTCTTGCTCGAATCTCTTCAGCCTTTACTTAGATTTATTTGAACATTCTAAGTGTATTCGGTTACTGTAGAAATGCTCGAGCCCAATCATGTTGGGAGTAACACTTAGATAGATTTTCACAAATTCCATACCAGTATACTTGAGATTCATGCTTATTCCAAACCTTGTTCGACCCACTAAGTTTCTCGTGAACTTAGTTTAAGCAATGTTATATCAAGGGTTTGCTCGGTAGTAAACCATACTTTACCAAGAAAAAACCTTGCTCGATAAAGTGCAGTTTACTCGAAACTAAACACTTAGAAGATTTATAAAGATTTCAATCATTCCTTTAGACCCAACAATTCATATCGATTTATTTGGGTTTCAGTTTTGATTCGATTTTCCTTGAATTTTGGTTTTCATAAACACCCGTAATAAAAGAATATTAGTTTCTTAAAGTTTTTTAAATTTTAGAAATAAATGGTTTTTTAATTAGATTATAGGAATATGAATTTGAAAGCAACTTTATATACTTCACGATAAAGTTTTATACAAGACTTTGATACAAATAAATCACAGGCCTTTTGATGTTTGTTTAATTTACTAATCAGCTATATCAACTTAATATTATTATTTTTTATTTTATGAACCAATCGTATTCATTTGGATTGTTGGATTTAAATGCTCCTAACTTTTAGTAATTAACCTAAAAACTCCCGACTAACAAAATGTTTCCTATAATTTCCAACTTTCACCATATTTTTCTTCTGTCACTCACAAACTAATAGGTTACTAACTTTGTTAGTTATTGACGTGACATTATTTTAATTACAAGGCATGCTTATGTGTAATTTTTTTAAAAGAAACTTGGATTTTAATAATCCAAACAATTACTTGTTGACAAATATTAATCCTAACTAACAAATTATTTAGCAGTAATCTCAACTTTCAACTTTGTTACCAATAACGATCTCACACTAACATATTGTTAACTCCATTTACTTTTAATTACACAATTGGTCCATGTAATTTACATATATTACGAAGTTGATGCTATATGTGTGTGTGTTCTCAATTTCTATTTCCGGCCACCACAACCACCTTCCGAACAACACAATGTCGTCATATTTTCCGGGCTTTATACATGCATTGTCTATTGACCAATTAATCGTTCATTCATCTTCTCACACACCACCCGTTGGGTCAAGATATTAACAAGGAAGATTGGAATCTTCTCAACCTCCTCTGAAATGGCTAAGTATGGAACTCGAGCAAGATTAGGATCTTCGGGCATGACTTTTACTAACTCGAGCATGATATCTTACTATTGTAAGGTTATCTTCTGGTATTCTTCTAAGTGTTTAAAGCTTCGAGCAAGCTACACGTCATCATGCAAGGATGTTCCTCATCAAGCACAGTTTGTGTTCGAGCAAACACTTGATCTATCCAAGCTTAAATCAGGACAACAAGTATTTTAGTGGGTCGAGCAAGGATATAATAAAGAATGATCTCAAGCATGCTTGTGAGGAGTCAAGGAAATATTCTAAGTAAAGCTCCGAGCATGGCTCAATCTCGAGCAAGGTTCAGTACCCGAGCATACTAAACTTGTTCATAATAAACCTTACGCTTTGTTCCCGAGCCCACTTAACGAAGGAAAGGAAAGGAAATGAAAACATTTCTATTCATTTCCTTTCTTTTCATTTTCCTTTCCTTTCATTCATTTTCCTTTCCTTTCCATCCGTTCAATTCCTTCCAAAATGGAAGGAAAGAATATACACTATAAAACCCTCCATTTTCCTTTCCTTTGCTTTCTTTCCTTTAATGAAACTCGGGAACACACTTATTGTTCTTTCCTTCCTTTAATGAAACTCAAGAACACAACATTTTCTTTCCATCCCTTCATTTCCTTTCCTTTCCCTTGTTAAATGAAACTCGGGAACAGAGCATTAGTGAAGATTGTAGAGATCAAGGAAGAATATGCTTGCTCGTGGGATTGATCCGAGCAAAGTTGGGATTAATCAGATAGAATAAAGTCTACTGGAGTAGAATATTTATATTCTAAGTAAAGTCTACTCGAAGAAATGCTCGAGCATACTCAAGGTTACCAGGTCTGCTCAACAAAGACAAAAGCATACTCGAAGACCTGATTTTACACTTTTGTTTATTTTCAATTTTGTTTTGTAATGATGAAATTCTAGAAGGAATGTTGGTCCCCCTATAAAAGAATTACTAGGATACATCAATCCAGATGGTCCCTTGCACACAATACTAGAGCAAACAGAATATTCTTGTTTTCTAGGGTTCTGCACCACACATTCCTAACGGAAAACCTTCAAAGCTTCCATTGTACCATTAACGAACATTTAATATATATATATATATATAATGGAAATCTTTTGAGTATATGTACTCTGTGTCTATTAATCGTTATCATACTAATATTAGCAACATCCTGAGTATAACGGATTCCGTCGGATATTCTCAGTGGGTCTTTACATTTCTAATTTCGTGTGTGTTCTTGTCGATTATTTTTGTATCACGGAATCACGATTCTGACAAGTGGTATCAGAGCCGTGTAAGCTCAGTGAAGACAATTTTGTTGTTTGATAGTGTGATTTTGAAGTTTTCAGAAGATTTAAGGTTTTTTGAGGTTAAAGACGATGACGTAAGCATACTCACTACTGTTTGAGGTTTAAAAGTGTTATAATCCTTGTTATTGCTTATTTGGGTTATTTTGTCCTTAGATCTTGATCAAGGCTGTTTGTTCTTAGCAGATCTAAGAAAATTTTCTTGAATCTACAAGTTTTTAAACTTTTTGAAATTATCTCAAGTTTTTCAGTGTTTTTACTCTGTTTTAGTTGTCAATATTCTATAAATCAAAACACCAAAAATAATTTCTTAAGTCTTTTATAAAATCTCTAAAAATAACAAATGAATGATTAAGAAGTGTCTACTAACAAGATTCCAAGATTGTTAGGTCAAGAAAACTACATCAAATGGAAAGTGTTGTTTGAAGCTGCAGTGAACTATAATGACACTGAACTATGGGTCTCAATCAGTGAAGGTCCATATGTTTCCTCTACTTCACCAAACACAAATCAGGCTTTAAAGACAGATGAAGAGAAGGGATAAAAAGCCCTATCCATGCTCAAATTGGGACTGTCTTGGGAGATCCATACAATTGTCAACCACCACATGTAACATCCTAGAAACTCCCATAACTATTTTGGACTAAAAATGTCAATTTTGAAAGTTGAAGGATTAAAAAACATTCACAAGACACATAATGGGAAAAATGAAATAAGAAAAATAAATATATCTCATGTTAAGGAAATGAGAAAATTCCATCCCACATGAAAAGATGGAAGAAAATGGAAGCATTTCACATGAGTGTAAATAAGAAAGGGAACTTTCATCTCACATGAAAAGGAGAAAAGAAATGGAAGCTCTTTATAAGGAAGAGAGTTTCCATAGTAATATTCTTATGTGGCTAACCACTCTCCATAGACCTAGAGGAGGGTGCAAAGCACCCGACGCGCACGGACTCGGACTCGGACACTGACAGAGACACGAACTCGGGCGATGGGCGTAATGTGGCATTTTGATGGCGCACTTTGCACCCTCGCATCGCCGCATAAGGGCCGCTTTAGTATTTTTGGAAAATGGAAGTATGACCAAGAAGTGACAAGTTATCAAATACAAGGGACCAAAAAGTAAAATTTGAATCCAGGAACCCATCGAGCTGCACGATGAGCCCAGGACAAGAGCATCGCGTTAAGCGATGTAGTTTCATCAAAATCAAGAAAAAGGGGGCGTCGTGTTACGCGATGGTCAGAGATAAATGGGGCATCACACTACGGGATGACCACGTTAAGTAACCGGATCCACGTGTCCAACCATGTGTCAACACGTGGCATGATCTTCGAAATTGCGGCGTCGTGCTGCGCGACGGTCACCATCAGGGACCATCGCACTATGCGATGGTGATCACAATTTGCCTATAAAAGGGGAGCTACGGGCTTGAACCCCATTTATCCCATTTCGCTCTCATTCTCACATAGTTAGCCTAGGAGTGTGTGTTCTCCCGAAATTCCGAGGGCTTGTTTTCACGACGAAACGAGGTTTCGAGACGCTGTTAATAACCCGCTGTCATATTAAGCGAAACATTAACCGACGAGTCGCTGATTCTCTGAGTTCTTATTCTCGACTAGCTGCTTAAGGTAGGATCTAAGTATAAGTTAATTCAGGTATATTACGAATAGCTTAGACTCAGTCAAGTCTTTGGCCTTTAACCTTGAAAATATTTTCAAAAGCATTCACAAAAAGGTTTTCAATCAAACATTACTTCTATAAAGATAATGCTGTACAAAATTATATTTTGACGGGCATGTAGTAACTGTAAGGGGGATATCACTCTTCTTGCCTGGTAAGTAATTCGTACAAATCACAATCAACCGTTGGACCCGTTTACTTACCTGGAGAAGTTTACCAAAGTGATAGAACCTATTAACCCAAAGCATGCTATATCAAACGTCACAACAAATACAATCATGATTTCAAAAACATTCACAAACCAAATCAAGGTTAAAACCAGACTAAAGGTCTGTAGCTGGGTCAAGAGATGATCCGGGTATTTATATAAACCTACTTTATTATAGATCAGTCATCATTCATTCACAAGGGTTTTCAACGAGATCACCACATCATTCAGAAAAGACAATCACAGGTGAATAGGTTAAACCTTTTTCAGTCAGTCATTAAGATAAATGGGTTATCTTAAACAGTCAGTCAAATAAGAGATTACGTGATCTCTAAATTTTAAAGGGATTACGTGATCCCTAAGTCACAAGGTAGAAAATAAAAGGCAACTCAGACCGAGTACACATGTGTCTGGATCCAAACATAACTGGACAGTCTTTCAATCAAGGCTACGTGGCAGCAGGCTAAACAGTCATAACCAAAGTTCTCCAATGGGCATCTGTTCTTGGAGAACCATAATTGTGTGTATGGCAGTGGCACAAGATCCCAGAAATAAGAGACGTTTCTGCTGAGATTGTTCCAAAACTATATTGTCAGTCAAATATTAATAAATGTTTTCAGAGTCAACGATTCACCAGCATACCGCTGACGTATTTTTTCCCACATTACAGGAAAGCAGTATAGCACAGATAACAAGGAATTAGAGTCACTCTTGGAGTTAGATGCTAGCAGATGGAGATGGCTCAGTTTTAAATAAATAAATATTGTAAACAAGAACAAACAAGGTTTGCAAATCCAATAATTGGATATTTATTATCCAAGAGATTTTCAATATAAAATATTTTATAACCAAAGACATCCGCTAATAAATCGCAACTCTGATATATTTACAAAACAGGTACCAACTACGGGTGTCACGCCTAGGCCTTAAGTTGGGGTGTGACAGGTTGGTATCAGAGCCATCGTTCTTAGAGAATTAGGTATTGAGTATACCTAGGCTTTGATCAGAATTAGAAAGCATTGGTATTTAATTAAGAATATCAACATATATAGTCATTGAATGATTAAAACATAAGATTCAATCTTATCATACTGATACTGATAAGTATTTAATTAAAAGTATCTGAAATGTAAGTAAAAATATTACGTATAAGATAGGAATATAATCCTATTCCCAATCTAACATCGTACAGATGTCCGATCGTCAATCCAGTCAAGGATCATATAAACCTCCCTCAAGTAAAGGAAAAGGGTGTATAGGAATCGCTTTACTCCCAATCCCTATTCTAGTAGTGAAGACAACTCGCATCAGACAACAATGAAGGAAGATTCGTATTCCTTCGACTCTAACATCCCATTAGATCGTATCATTCCAAGACAAAATATGCAAGGAACATGATCAAGTGGATCCAAGAAGCTAACAATGTCAAAAAGAAAAGAAATAATGACTGATCCCGAAGAAAATCCTCAGGGTTAGGAATATTTTAATTATTCAACAGATCAGGATCCTTACTTTGCTCATCCACAAAATGAACACCAGAGTACAGGTTATGAAAGAATGTACAACTTCATTGATGATTCAACATGCTATGGAGTCGATGTTACAAAAATAGCAGAAGCAATGCTCAACGATATAGAGATGGAAGAAGAGAAAGAAAAAGAAAAGGCGATAAAGGAGAATACCAAGAAGGATAGTAAAATTAAGAAATTGATTGTCCGTTGGAAGATATAGATATTAAGAATCGCAATGGCTGTAAACAAGTATAACTATAATAATGTTGTGTACTCTTGTAAACTACAATATAAATAAATAAAATATATGTTTTAAATTCCCCGAATATTGAACTTATCTTTGAAAATTTTATTGTAGTATGTCAAGAAAAGAAAGTGCACACTTATAAGACAATCCTTCCAAGAATGTTGGAAGTAGAGAGAACATTAACAATGAAATGAGAAAAGGTTCAGGTGGACAAATTTCAAAAGATGATTAGCTTCAAGTCAATGCTATATTTTTAAAAGGAATAGACCTAGAAAGAGAATTAGAGAAATTCTCACAATCTGTATGCACACAAGATATGTGATAGTATCTCAAGAAAAGACTCAAGACATTCCGAAAAAAAATGCATGGATTTATCGCTTTATCGATTACCTCATTCAAGAGAAAGCATTGAGATTGTGCTTTATGTAAAATAGATAATCTCAAGAAAGAGATATTGAAGATCAGAGAAAAGAAAAGGAAAAGTCAATAAGAGATCTTCTATAAATCTTCTCGAAGTGCGACAAAATCGTTATAAAATTAGCAAAATAGATAATTTGTACTTGTATCATTTGTTTCAGTGTCACGCAATTATTGCGAACATTTTATTGATATAAAAAGTTTCTTCCATACTAAATAAATTCTGTTCACAGAAATGTCGAATCCAATCAATCAAGAGAACAATGATGAAACTTCAAATTAAAGAAGCAACAGAAAAGTATCAAAACATGCCCAGGAGATTCCTAAGTAATACTTAGTCAAAGTACAAGAAATGATTCATAATGCAATCACTCCTCTCATCGATGCAATGAAAGGAGGATCACATAAAAGTAAATCCTCGCATTCAAACAAGACTGTTAGACATCATCCGTACCGAAATCCTTCTGATCATGAAGAAAGCGTTCATAGTTCTAGCGCTGATAACAGTTTCAATCGCAATTTCAAGAATAAGTTAGTAATCCAAGGTTCGAATTTCAAGAATTTCCAAGTCTATGGACCAAAAGAATTCCATGGCGATCAAGGTGCCATATCAGCATTACGATGGCTTGAAGAGATCGAGTCCATCGTTATCATAATTCAATGTACCGAGATTCAAAAGATTCAGTATGCGTCTCAACTATTCAAAGGTGAAGCTCTGGAATGGTGGAATGACCTAATCATGTCAAAGGGTAGAGAAACCTTGTATCAAATGGGATAGGAAGCATTCAGAGAACTTGTAATACGAAGGTTCTGTCCCATGCATGAAAAGGATCTTATTAAAACCAAGTTTTTAAACCACAAAGTGGAAGGCACTAATCTCAGGGAATACAATACTAAGTTTCATGAGTATTGTAGACCGGTACCGTATATGGTAACAACCGAATACACAAAGTGACTCGACATATCTGGGGATTGCCTCGGGAAATTAGAGACATGGTGAGATCCAATCTGCCTCACACTACTGACTCAGCCATGGAATTGGCTGGTTATCTCATGAATGGTCTTATTAGAAATCAAGAGGAATATAAGAATGATAAATGAAAGGAAAAAGAAACTGAGGTAAGGAAAAAGAAACAGTCATAACCAAAGTTCTCCAATGGGCATCTGTTCTTGGAGAACCATAATTGTGTGTGTATGGCAGTGGCACAAGATCCCAGAAATAAGAGACGTTTCTGCTGAGATTGTTCCCGACATTACAGGAAAGCAAGTATAGCACAGAGAGCAAGGAATTAGAGTCACTCTTGGAGTTAGATGCTCGTAGATGGAGATGGATCATTTTTAAATAAATAAATATTGTAAACAAGAACAAACAAGGTTTGTATATCAAATACTTGGATATTTATTATCCAAGAGATTTTCAATATAAAATATTTTATAACCAAAGACTTCCGCTAATAAACCGCAACTCTGATATATTTACAAAACAGGTACCAACTACGGTCACGCATAGGTCCTAAGTCGGGGTGTAACACCACACCAATGCAAAAGAAATGTATGATGCAATAGTTGAGATGCATGAGAGAAACAACGGGTTGAGAGACATAAAGAAAGACAGACTCAAGCAGCGGTTGTATAGATTCAAGTTTAAGGAGGAAGAAAGATTTATGACTTTGAAAATGAAATTAGGACAACAGACTTGCAGATTATTGACTTTGAATTGAACAAGAAATTGTTGTCTTCTTTATCAGGAGAATGGTATACAGCCAGCAAGTTTATTAAGGAGAAAGCCAATTTTCTCAACTTCAAGCTTGATGTTGTGATCTCTTTCCTCCAAGCAACTGAACATGAGATGATAGAAAATCATATGATTAAGGAAGATAGGCTAGTTTCCTTGTTGCAAACGCCTTGTTTGCTCCATTGAGTAATCTGTCTACTAGTCCTCTTCAACAACTTCCTATAATTGAAGAACATTCAAACTTCAACTTTGTCAGGCTCAGTTGCTCAGAAACTCCAAGGGTGTATCCAAGTGTTCCCGCTTCTTCAAACCAGTCTAACCAACCAAGATTTAATGTTCAAATGATTGAAGATAGTGATATTGCATCAACAGCCAGCGGACAAGCTAAGCTCCATATGTGCCTCCCAATGCAAACCACAACAATGAATACCAGGCCTTATTCTCAATATTCACAGAATCATACAATGCATTTTTTTTGCCAAAAATCTCATACACACAAGTGTTGTTCAAAAGGATTTAGAGCAAATTGATGTTGATAATCTAGAGGATATGGATTTGAAATGGCAAACAGCCATGTTGACTTTGAGAAGTAAGAGACTTTACAACAGAACCGGCAGGTCAACTTTCACTAGACCAAATGACAGGATTGGATTTGATAAATCCAAAGCAATTTGCTACAACTGTCAACAACCTGGCCATTTTGCCAGAGAATGCAACCTGCCTAGGCAATATCAGAATCAAGCTCCACAGAACCAACACTTTTAAAATCAAAACCATGCTTACCAGAACCAACACAGAAATGTGTTTGAAAACCATCCACAAAATCAACATTTCAGAACCAAAACCAAGCCTATCCTCAAACTAGACAATATCAACCCAAAATCAAAAGGTTTTGGATAAAGTCTCTTCTGATTGTTATTTTTATTTTTGAAGGTCCTTGAACAACTTAGACAAAAATGAATTACTCCTGATTTGGTGAATGAACCTATAGTGCTGGTGTTAAGAAAGTTATATACAGCCACGATTGGTATACTCAAAAAGTAATGATTGTTATCTCACATAAGAGTTATGAGGCTGTAGAAGGCAGAGAATTAGATAAGAAAGTGATTATTCGGAGCCAGACTCTTTACTTGAACAGGTAAAATCTTATGCATTTCTATTAAAGCATTTTCGGGTGCTTATTCATTTTCAAATAAGAAATTAGATCATTAATCTATATGAATAAGGTGACCCTAAGATATCAGAGAACTACAGACCATTAATTTATATGAATATAATGACCCTAAGTGTTTATTTTGATGAGTCAATTATTTGATGTCAACCTTTTCAATCCATTTCAGGTTTTGTGTGGATACGAAGTAGTCTCCTCTTGTGCTAAGTATTTATTTTTTATACGAAATCGCAGCGATATTAATAGGCAGATGAGCTTTTATTATCAGAAGCTTCTCAAAGAAAGATGATGTGTTGTAAAACATACGTATTTTTCGCACTTTTTATCTACGTATTGTATTAATTTTATGTATTTTAACTTGTTTTAGATATGTTTTACATATTTTTTATTTATCTTGTAGGTTTTGGGTGAAAGAAAGAAAGAAACCGAGCTTTTGGAGTAGTTTACGAGCCTTTTACGCATACATTTTCAAGTAAAAACTCAAGGCCCGGTCCGTTACATCATGGAAAAGCCCAAGCCTACTATTATATTATATTATATAAAAAAGAAAAAAAAACCCTAGAAGGGCAGCCTACCTGCGATCGGCCAGCAAGAGAAGAAGGGGAGAAAAGTTTTTTCGGCTAAGGGTTTGGACTTGTGGCGGTTAGGGAAGAAAGAACAAGGAAGAACAAGCCTCGGTGGTCGTTTAACATCAGTTTCACAGCAGCAAGAGCAGCCGAAAACCAACACATATCCTTTCCTTAAACTATTGTTCATCAATCTTTCTTATTCTTGTTGAATTGTTAACTAGTGTTGCAATTGCTTTAAGGATTGACTTGTTATTGATTAGTATTGATTGTTGGATGATTATTATGATGATTGGTATGAGTTTAATGATGATTTTGTTGAGTGTTTGCTGCTGTCCAAGAATTATGAGAGGCTAATCTTGTTAGTTCTACCTAGGAAAGATGAAAATTGTTAATGTTTGATGAGCTTGTTGGATTGTTTGATTGATAGACCTTAATTGCTATTGTAAAGTTTGATTTAGACATGAAATAGGTTGTGTTTAGTGGCTGGAAATTATATCAATTTATTGCATAAACCCCGTGTGTTGATTGATTAGTTTTGTATTGCTTGATCGGTGCATTGTTTGATTCTAAACTTGGTGTTTAGGGTTTGTTTGCGGTAGGAACAACCGTAGGGTTTTGTTGCGTGGTTAATTGATTAAAGTACAATGGTTAGACACTTTCTTTGAGACCGAGAGGTGATAAGAAGTAGGGTTATCTCATTGCCTTTACATGCTAGAATAATGATTGCGCGAGAGCGAGTTCGTTTCTTGTCAGGTTTAGGTGTTTTGAGTGACTAGTTGATTTATTTTGGTTTAAGTTAAATTGTTCCTCTATCCTTGGTTGTGTAGTATTCGTTTCCATTAGGGTCGAGTGTTGGTGAGACCGAGAGGTGATCTAGTAGAACACGTTAGCAATTGTTTCCTGGTTTGGTCGTTTTAGTCGATTTTGAGTAGTTAGGGTTTGTTGTGTGAGACCGAGAGGTAATCCAGTGAGCCTGAGCGATCCTTAGTCGTGTCATCTTTAGGGACCGGTGTCTAGATATCATTCAATCCATTAGCTTGTCAAGCCTACTATTTGATTCACGCCTAGGTAGACGTTTTTCTCCATCCAGAGTCAACTCAGTTAGTTTTCCGTTAAGTTTTCTATTTTAGGTAACTTTTGTTAGTTAATCCAGTTAGTTCAGTTAAGTTAAAAGAAATCAAAAATCAAATAAATATTATTCTTAGGTAGGTCTTGTCTAGGGTTAGTGATCGTTAGCGTCCTTACGTGTCCACGTGTTCGATACTCGGACTTCCTAGGTCTATACTACGTGTGATCGGTACACTTGCCGGTTGTGTGTGGTTTTAGGATTTTCATTTTAATATTAAAGCTTAGTTGTGAGGGTCATTATTATAGGGTTATTAGACACACATCAAGTTTTTAATATCCCCACACTTAAGACTTTTTCGTCCCTGAAAAAGAATACTACACATGATCATATCCGATTTCAACCGACAACTCTTGGTTTTATTTATTTATTATTATTAATATATATTATTTTTCTTTTTAAAGTATTAGAACAGGTGACCCGTTACCCAAATATTTCTTCAAACTTTTCACCTAATAACTAGATCAGGTCGATTGCCTGTATTGCTGTCCACTTTAAACCCATGCCCCTAATACTTACCGAGGCAAATAAGGCGTGACAATTCTATTAATTTGTATGACTAAGTGGAACCCACACCTAAAGGCCCTGCTGCCACTTCACCAATTCCATTATGGTTTTAACGGGCCGAGCCACCCCAACTTGACCTAAACCTATTGCCACATGATTAAAACATTTCGACTCATATACAAACTATAAACTCTAGCTCTCTTTCAAGTGTACGCAATTACAAATGCATTCTCTTTTTTTTTTCTTTGCCTTTTGGCTTTTTGCATTTTTTTTTCAATAACATAGTACATGGCTTTGCATGAAAAGAAACAAATACAAAAGATAAAACAACTAATATATACAGACGATCATGTGACTCGAGGCTTGAGTATGACCCGGCTTTTCATTCCAGTCCTGTCACGAGCTTAGTTAAACAAACAAAACCCCTAAGATGTTTCCTACTAAAGTCAGGCCATTTAAGAGGTTCAATTAGGTCAACAACCAAACTGCCCTTTCATTCTTAAAGGCTGAGCCTACCGACACACGATTACTGAGTCTAAACCATTCGGTTTCCATACATTACGTGCGGTTCTAATGGGCACTGTTCTTATTTATTATATATATTTTTTGAAAACACCAAGAAGTTATAAAATAACCACTGCTCGGTAATAATATCATTTCCTGTTTAACGTAGAGAAAACAAATTTCAAGGGACTATTTTTTCAAAATTTTTCAAATTTTTATTTTTTAATTTTTTTTTTTCAAAAATTTTCCTACAATAAACCCCATCCCCATACTTAGAACGAAATTGTCCTCTATGAGTACAAGAAAAAGAAATAAAATAAAATAAAAATAAAACAGAAAATAAAAATAAAGTATACAAGACTAAAACGAAGAAAGGGTTACTCCCATGGTTTGTGTGCAGAATCTTCAACAGCTGAGTAGTATCCAAACGACCGTATAGCATTTCATTCGCGGCCGCAACCTCGGGAGAACCTGTTCCAACACGCCACCATAGCTACCATGCGCATAATATAACCTGCAAAATCTCAAACTCACTCGCATGTAGCGGCGTACACAACGGAAAACAAAAACATAAAGAAATAATCATATTTTTGTGTTTTTGGTTTTTATACTTTTTTTTTTGAAACATCCTGAAATAGACAAAACAAATAAAACAGATAGCACACACAAATACAGAAATACAAACTCTACAACTCGAGCAGTCTCCC
Source organism: Bidens hawaiensis (assembly GCF_021521415.1). Lineage (NCBI taxonomy): Eukaryota > Viridiplantae > Streptophyta > Magnoliopsida > Asterales > Asteraceae > Bidens > Bidens hawaiensis. The sequence goes on from NW_027491323.1 coordinate 1,395,900, forward strand.
GAGTGATGCATCCACACGTCTACATCTCGGAGAGTGGGTCAAGGTAGAATACCTCGACCGTCTGATCAGTCATCGGCTCGCCAATGTAGTGCATCAGTCCATCACTGTTACTATAAACGTCCCACCTTTGTTCTTTATCTCAACAGTTCCATCCGGGAAAACCTCAGTCATCATAAACGGACCTGACCAACGGGATCTCAACTTTCCCGGGAATAACCTCAACCGGGAATTATACCATACAACCATATCCCCACACTTAAACTGCTCAATACACTCTAACTTACGATCCTGCAATTCCTTCACCTGCTGCTTATAACAATCTGAATGCGCGTAAGTATGGTCCCGTAACTCCTCCAACTCAAGCAACTGATGAACACGATGATCTCCGGTAGATAAATCAGAATCAAAGGAAGACGACTCAATGTCAGCATCAGGGGGGTGTTCAGTCAAGGCGACCATCTCAACCTCCGGGTCTCCTTATCTAGGATATGTGTGTCTGAGGCGGGGCCTCCACCGGGGTCACTGGAAAACTCCCCCACATGAGTCATGATCGTATCAATGAAGCATAGGGAGTCATCAGTCGATTTGGGATGCTTAGGTGACTGTTGAACGTCAAACGTGACGTTCTCATCCCCGACTCGAAGGATCAGTTTGCCATCGCGAACGTCGATCAACGCATGTGCGGTGGCAAGAAAAGGTCTGCCCAGAATGAGTAAAACATTATCATCCTTATTCATGTCAAGAATAACGAAGTCCACCGGGAAAATGAACTTACCAATGCGAATGAGCATGTTCTCAACAATCCCACGCGGATACTTCACGGAACAATCAGCAAGCTGGATACTCATCCTCGTAGGTCTCAGTTCGCCTAAACCCAGCTTGCGATACACAGAATACGGCATGAGATTAATACTGGCACCAAGATCATCCAGCGCATGAACCAACGTATCATCACTCAAGGTGTAGGGAATTGTGAAACTCCCTGGATCGGCCCTCTTCTTTGGTAACTTCCTCTGTAAGATAGCAAAACAACTAGCACTCAAAGGGAGGGAAGCTACCTCAGCTAACTTCTCCTTATTCGAAAGAATATCCTTAAGGACCTTCGCGTGTTTAGGCATCTGAGTGAGTGCCAATAAAGCTACTTCAAAATATCAGGGAATTTGGAGTTCTGCTTCTCATCTCTATCTCTACGGACTCTCCCGGGTACCGCAATCGGGGTTTGTAGACTCTTGGTGGCTCGCTCGGTGACTGTTGTCTCTCGGGCTGTGCTGAACTCCCTGGGCTGCTCCTCTGATGCACCTGGGCCGGCGAAGACTCCATCTGAATCACCTCATCCACCTGCTGCTCTCCATCGACTGCAGGCTCCTCGACAACTCCTCCTCTAGATCTCTGTTGAATCACAGGCTCATCTCGTGCCCCTGCACCGCTCCTCGTCGTCACAGCCATCATGTATCCTCTCGGGTTCTGCTCGGTATTACTCGGTACCGTACCCTGCGGCCTCTCATTTAATCGACTGGCTATCTCTCCCATTTGCCGCTCGAGATTCTGAATCGACGCTGCCTGATTCCTCATGAACTACTCGTGCTCTCGAAACTTCTCCTGCGTCTCCTTGTGTCGGGAATCCACACGCGTCATAAGCTGCGACAACATCTGCGTCTGTTGCGCCATCATCTCCTCCAAAGTGGGCTTCTTCTCCCCACTGCTTGCTCCCTCACCGGCATCCTGGAAAAGGCTCTGACGCTGCTGAAAACCGGACTGATTGCCACTCCTCCAGTTGGAATTCTGATTGCTTCTCCATCCCGAATTATAAGAATTGAAAGAATTTGGATTTCGGTTTGGATTTCCTATGAAGTCTACGACCTCCTCCTGCGAACTGACTGGGCACTGAACGGTATCATGCCCACCTCTGCAGATCTCACACAACTTGCTCTTCGTCTACATGTCCTTCACCATCTTCGCTAACGCCTCTACCTGTGCCATGAGTGCGGTGGTGGTGTCCACGTAATGCATGCCGCGTGATATGGAGTCGACGGTCTTACCTCCTCTGGCGGGTGGTCTCTGGTATCCACTCATAGCTAGCCCATTGAACAAAGCGATACACTCATCGGGGTCCTTCATTGTCAGCAAATTTCCTCCCGCAGCCGTGTCGAGCATACTCTGTGTCGCGTACGTCACTCCATTATAAAACTTCTCGACAACCGCCCAATCTTGCAAGCCGTGGTTCGGGCACAACGCTAATAGATTCTTAAATCGCTCCCAGGTCTCGTAGAAACTCTCGGTGTCCTCCATCTGAAAAGAATGTATCTGATTACGTAGACGAGCGGCCTTAGCCGGAGGATCATACTTCTCAAGAAATTGGGTCTGCATGGCGGCCCAAGTAGCTATAGAGCCCTGTGGGAGGGACTCGAGCCACAGAATGGCTTGATCAACGAGTGAAAACGGAAAGACGCGGAGCTTAACGGCGTCTTCAGAAACGCCCGCAAGATGGAAAGTGTCGCAGATACACACGATGCGAGTGAGATGAGAGTGCGGGTTCTCGTGAAGCAACCCGTGAAACTGAGCAGAATGAGCAATGGTATTTAGAATGTTCGATGGGATCTGCCAGTTCGTAGCAACTCCAATGGCGGGTGGTGCGATGCTGGATCTCGCGCCAGCAATGGCAGTCGGGCCTGGTCCGCAACTGTCCTCCTCGGTGGTGGAATGTCGCCCGTGATCCTATCCCTATCGTTGGAGTCAACGGATGAAGAAGTGGATGAGGGTGAAATGGGACGACGTCTCTCACGAAACTCTCTCTCTGGCTCGGGAAATGCTTTCGTGTCGGGTGGTCCTAGAGATCGAGTCTGTCGCATAAAAACTATAATTAGAAATAAGATTATCTAAACTATTCTGACAATTAAGTCAAATAAAACAAACAATAATCACAAGTAGCACAAAAGGTAAGTCCTAACTCGGATTGCTCTCAAAACGCCTAAAACTGTGTCCCCGGCAACGGCGCCAAAAACTTGATGTGTGTCTAATAACCCTATAATAATGACCCTCACAACTAAGCTTTAATATTAAAATGAAAATCCTAAAACCACACACAACCGGCAAGTGTACCGATCACACGTAGTATAGACCTAGGAAGTCCGAGTATCGAACACGTGGACACGTAAGGACGCTAATGATCACTAACCCTAGACAAGATCTACCTAAGAATAATATTTATTTGATTTTTGATTTCTTTTAACTTAACTGAACTAACTGGATTAACTAACAAAAGTTACCTAAAATAGAAAACTTAACGGAAAACTAACTGAGTTGACTCTGGATGGAGAAAAACGTCTACCTAGGTCAGAATCAAACTGTAGGCTTGACAAGCTAATGGATTGAATGATATCTAGACACTGGTCCCTAAAGATGACATGACTAAGGATCATTCGGACTCACTGGATTACCTCTCGGTCTCACACAACAAACCCTAACTACTCAAAATCGACTAAAACGACCAAACCGGGAAACAATTGCTAACGTGTTCTAATGCTAGATCACCTCTCGGTCTCACCAACACTCGACCCTAATGGAAATGAATACTACACAACCAAGGATAGAGGAACAATTTAACTTAAACCAAAACAAATCAACTAGTCACTCAAAACACCTAAACCTGACAAGAAACGAACTCGCTCTCACGCAATCCTTATTCTAGCATGTAAAGGCAATGAGATAACCCTACTTCTTATCACCTCTCGGTCTCAAATAAAGTGTCTAACCGCTGTACTTTAATCAATTAACCACGCAACAAAGCCCTGCGGTTGTTCCTACCGCAAACAAACCCTAAACACCAAGTTTAGAATCAAACAATGCACCGATCAATCAATACAAAACTAATCAATCAACACACGGGGTTTATGCAATAAATTGATATAATTTCCAGCCACTAAACACAACCTATTTCATGTCTAAATCAAACTTTACAATAGCAATTAAGGTCTATCAATCAAACATTCCAACAAGCTCATCAAACATTAACAATTTTCATCTTTCCTAGGTAGAACTAACAAGATTAGCCTCTCATAATTTTTGGACAGCAGCAAACACTCAACAAAATCATCATTAAACTCATACCAATCATCATAATAATCATCCAACAATCAATACTAATCAATAACAAGTCAATCCTTAAAGCAATTGTAACACTAGTTAACTATTCAACAAGAATAAGAAAGATTTATGAACAATAGTTTAAGGAAAGGATATGTGTTGGTTTTCGGCTGCTCTTGCTGCTGTGAAACTGATGTTAAATGACCATCGAGGCTTGCTCTTGCTTGTTCTTCCTTCCCTAGCCGCCACAAGTCCAAACCCTTAGCCGAAAAACTTTTCTCCCCTTCTTCTCTTGCTAGCCGATCGCAGGTAGGCTGCCCTTCTAGGGTTTTTTTTCTTTTTTTTATAATATAATATAATAGTAGGCTTGGGCTTTTCCATGATGTAACGGACCGGGCCTTGAGTTTTTACTTGAAAATGTACGCGTAAAAGACTCGTAAACTACTCCAAAAGCTCGGTTTTTTCTTTCTTTCACCCAAAACCTACAAGATAAATAAAAAAAGATGTAAAACCTATCTAAAACAAGTTAAAATACATAAAATGTAATACAATACGTAGATAAAAGGTGCGGAAAATACGTGTGTTTTACAACACATCAAAAGATGCCTAAAACAGAAAGCTTTCTTGAAGCCTGCAAATTTTTGCCTATTGTTTAAGTTTTCCTAACCATTGATTTGTTTTTATAATTGTTAAGTTGTATTTGTTCAATATTTTTTGAATCTGCATATACATTTTTTCATTTTTGAATATGCTTTATTATTTTCAAATATGTGTTTAAATGTTTTTTAGTAATTACTTTTGACACCCTATTGAAAGGAGAAAGGGGGGGGGGGAGGGGAATGAAACTTTTGGGACTGTATATGGTGTATTTATATATTTTTTTTCGCTTTTATACAACCACTTATTTAGATTTGGTCACTTTGAATGTAGATGGTTCGTTTTGTGATACAGAAACTGAGTCGGATCAGTTAACCTAATTAGGAAAATGAATCACTCCTGATTTTGTGAATGAACAATAAGTTTCCTTAACTAATCAAACATAGTTAATGTTTTTTTAAGTTTTCACTTCACTTTTAATATTTGTTTAATTATTTTGATGTAATTTTATGTGAGAGTTTGCCTGATGAGAAGTTATTGGAACTTTTGAAGTTAGCAATATCATCAAACACAACAGAAAACAGTTGAAAGAGCCAAAGAATTAACAGATTTGGGAGTTGATCCTATTTTGATGTCTCAAATGACTACAGTTATTATGGACATCATTGCAGGAACATACCAAGTGTTTGCAGCCAGATACGCTGACTTATTATTTGGTGATAGAAGTTGTAAGTTCTTCTAAACCTTAATAACAACTCTTTATTTATGACACAGATTGATGTTCAGTTGATTGAGCTTCCAGCAGGCTTCAATTGTTTGTTGAAAAAGAAGTTTGCATTCAAAATTGAGTTGCAAGTCTATAACTTCATAAATGAAGAAGAAGAATAGGGCATTTCCAAAATCACAAATGACGAGCAAATTATTTCAGAGCTTGAAACAAGGGACATTGTATCTCAGGTATTAATAATATGCTTTTTTTATATTTGGATAAATTTATTAAATTTAATTAATGCTTATACATTTTCAATCTTCTGGATTAGCACATGACTCTTGTTCGGTTGGATATACCGTCTCTGATATTCATTCTACAAGCAACTTCAATGAAGGTGATAAATTAAATTTTTAAACTTTTCTTTTCTCAAAACTTTTTTTTAATACCATATATCAAGTTCTGTTATTTTTCTAAAGTTGACTTTATTTAAGATATTCGGAATTGGAGATACTCAAACTCCAAATATAAATGCTAAGGTTGATGATGGAAAAAGGGTGCAGATTTTTTCAAGTTTATCTTCTTAATTCTTATCATAACCTCAAAAGGAAGCTAAGTAAACTTAAATCACCGGTTTATGGAAACAATAGCAAGATTGAGATAGAGAATGGAGAAGGGGTTCAACTACTAACTCCTAAAGTTGAGAAGGTTGGCAAGTAAATGGTTACACTTGTTATTTAAGATGAAGAATAAGACAATGGTTTAGTTGTCATTTTTTGAATTATGATATGTGTTTCTTAAAATCGGTTGTTTCCATTTTTATTTTGTTTCAGTTTCTTGTGTTTGGATTTTGGAACATGTTTTGGTTGAAACTTGGATATTTACCTTGTGCGTTTGATATTAATATATTTTATTAAAGTTTCAGTTGTTACTTTGAATCTAACCTTTGTTAGAAGTAATTCGAATTTGTAACAGCCAAGTAGGTCCATGAGATTCAAAATACATAGATGATCATTCATTTCAAAGTTCATATTGTTTGTATAAATGATACGAAGGTTGTGGGTTATTAGTTTACTTGTAATTGATACCATATTGTCCTTTTGTATTATTAGATTGGGGCATTTACATATTTCCCCTCCCTAAACTTTGAAATTACATATTTCCTCAAACCATGCTTAAAGAGCATTGTACATTGTGCATTAAAAACTTGTATTTTGGGGAAATATGTAATTTCAAAAGTTTAGGAAGGGGAAATATGTAAAAATTCCTTAGATTAAATATCTGTTGCTATATTGTTAGTTTAAATACTAGCTGAATATTATTGATTTGGAACTATGACCTGGATTTGAAAAAAAAAATTAAGAATCTTCTTTTACAAGTTTTTATGTTGTTGCTTTTATATTTTCAGTTGTGTGTAACACAGGCTCTAACCTAGTTTTGATGAATAAAGTAGAAATAGTTTATCCGAAAAAAAAATTCTTTAAAAAAACATTTTGTGAACTAAATAGCCCGTGTCGACTTTATATTGACATATATATATATATATATATATATATATATATATGATTTGGTTCATTTCAGAAGTGTTTTTAGTGCGAGAAGTCATTACAACCAATCATACTTTTCTTTTTATTTTACCTTTAAATTATATAAGGGTATAGTGGTAATCTATCATAATCTTATATATGGTAACTTTTAATGGTAAGAGGTTTCAAATATTATTTATATCTTTGTTTAAATTATTATTTGTTTATCACTTTATCTCAACATCAACCGTCCAAGAACATAAACAAGTTTTCATATATACTAATCCATATGCTCTTTTAAACATTTATGCACCATAACTATTCAATTTTTTGTTTTTTATAACAAATTCTTTATGACTCCTCTACGTATGTATATGTATATGTATGCAAGTACGTATGTATGTGTGTAGGTTCGCATCGTTTGACTGTTTGTATCTAGACACCGACGTATGTGCATACATGGGTATGTATGTATGTACGTATGTATTTGGGTGTATGTTGGTGTGATGGTATGTATGCACGTAACTGTTTATGTAGGTATGACTATATATAAGTACATATGCGTTCGGGTATGTACGTGGGTCATTCGGTAGGTATGTATCGATGCATGTAGGTATGCACGTACGAATGTAGGTAGGTATGTATGTATGTACATTTTAAATATCCAAATAAACAACTTTAATTATTATATTTTCTTGATTTTAAATTCTTGTGTAATATTCAAATAAACAGCGAATGTGTGAAATGAAAAAGGCTAAATTTCGATGTAAATATCCAAATTAACAACTTTATTAAATATTATGTTGTCATTTTAGTATAAATTTATTAAAAACAATTTGTATCTAAAACTAAAAATTTTATGTTATGTACCTGCAAAAAATAAAACATATTCAATGTTTAATTGCCTTTTTTTTGTTAGCTACACACTAATGACTTTTTTTTTGTCCTTGTAAGCAATTAACATCTGGTAAGAAGTTCTTGATATTTACTAAATTGCCATGGTGTAACATAAACCATTGATTTGTGTAATTCATGGTTGAGATTTACTTCTCGCACTTCTCACTATAATATAATTTCTCGCAAGATCCATCCTATATATATAGACACACACAGACACACGCGCGCGCATACACACACACACACACACACATGCACACGCACACCATAGAGAGGACTATCCAATCAATGTTTAGCTAAAATCTCTATCTAATTCTAAGGTCATGGGGTATACTTTAATCCCTCTTAACTTCACATAAACACCGCATCACTCATTTTCCTTTTTTTCACTCCATCTCACCCATGTTAATTGTTAATTTAATATATTATTCTTTGTCTTTTAACCCACAAAAAGCATAATCCATGCCCCCCCCCCTTTTAATAAATATAACACAATTTAGGAGTGGTTTAATCAATCTTTAATGCTGGGGTTAGAATATACCTCATGGCCTAATCGTAAAATGATATTCCCAATTTCCATTATAATTAGATTCTCAATTATTTTTATTTTATATTTTTGGAAATACAAAATTTAAAATAGAAAAAAATATGAAACAATATTTGCACTTTAATAAGAAAAAATGTATTTCAAGGGGAGTTTACATGTGACAGAAAAAAAAAGAGATTTTAGATTCGGCAATGTAGTTTTTTTCATCGAGTTTGTTTAGGATGGTTTCGGGTATTTAAGAAATGGAGATAAATGTCCAAATTAGCCTCTCAAAAAGAGAGAAAAAAGATATTGGCTCGACTTTATTTATAAGAAAAAGGAATTTGTCAATAATAATAATAATAATAATGTAATAAACCAGGGAATCCAGAGAGACTTTGTATATTATTGAATGAAGAAATAGTATTTTATGTTCATATATAAGACTATATATATATAAGAATATAACCACTAACTACCATAACTATCATATACACATAATGTATATATGATTTGAGTTAGTTTATAATTGTAAGTATAGTTTTTATAGGAAGGATAAGAAGTAATCTTGTCCATTGATTTTGAATATAGAGGGTTAAGATTATTTTAGTGGGAAATCAAATATAAACACAAGGTAAAGGGCATAAAAGGAATAACACATTCGTTGACTTTCTCTCTCCACATGCAAGACACATGCCAAATTCCCCCATTATTTTAAAACGTCCATAACTTTTTTTTACGACGTTTTTATTGAAAAACAAGTTCACCATAATAATGAGTGTCTTTTTATCTTTCATATGAGTACCGTATTATAATATAAAATTTAAAAAAAATTAGTGGGTTTTTTACAAATTGTGTTTTACCAATTTGTGTTATACAATAGTATTTTTCATTGTGTTTTTTCTATTGTATTTTTTACAGTGTCATACAATTGTGTTTTTTTTATTGTGTTTTTTACATTGTGTTTTTCCGGACTTTTCCGGCGAGGTGGTGGCGGTGGGTGACGGTTGTGGTGGCGGTGGATTGTTGGTGGTTGTAGAGAGTAAATATGTAATTGAGTTTTATGTAAGTGAGTTTTTAAAATTAATGTAAGTGAGTTTTTGAAATTAAATTAAGTGGGTTTTGATATTTAAGTGTTAGACTAAAATTCCCTCCGTCCTAGCCTTCTTAAAAAAATCAAACTTTTTATTTGAACATAAATTTTATAACAAATATAATAATTTTAAAGTACAACATGTACCCCTCCCATTCCCATCGCATCCCATCCCTAATTTAATAATATAAATAACAGGCGCTGATCTCACACAACCCATTTACGCATTTTCAGCCCAACGAACAAATGCAGGTCAATTTCTCTTCTCATTCTTCTTCTTTGTTTATTTAATCGTATGGTTGGATCTGAGATCAGGTGGATGCTATTTGTATATAAATCCTAATTTGTAATACCCAGTAAGCGTTTGTCTAATCACTTAATAATTGCAAGTTTTGTTTGATTCTCGAATCCGACTAATTGAGAATGATAATACGAACCCAGTAAAAAAACCCTTTTTACCATAGGCCCGAATTTTTTAAATAAAATTTTTTATGTCCAAAATACCGAACCCAAATAAGCTTATTAGGGTCGGGTTAAATAGGATCAGAAAAGTATTAATGGTGTTAACCCGAATTGTTAATAGGGTCGGGTTTTGGGTTAACCCGAATAATTCGATTAGTGGTGATAGTTAACTTCAAATACAATACTATACTGATGTAAAGGTGAACCCGAAACCCAATAAGTTTGAGTCTATGGTTCTTTTGTGCTTTTTGGTTTGCTTGCTAGATTCTACCATCTCATTCACAATAAGTGTTTGAACAACCGGTTCTTTACCTAAACGTGTAGTTTTTTTTATTTTTATTTTTATTTTTAAACTTCAATTTGTTAAGATAATCATTAGGTTAATGTTGCCAACAGCATGATGGCTAACCATATTTTTCAACACAAAAAGAAAACATTTTAGGCTTATCTAGTCGTTAAACGAGTGTTCGTTTTACGTATTTCTTATGTGCTTTATACTAATCATGCTTATTGAGGGAAGTGGTTTTTACATTATTAAGTTTCAAAATTCTTTTATGTTGCAGGTCAATAACATTTTGAAGGTGATGATACAATAGCGGAGCATCGTTTGTGGTGACATGGCAGATGGTGCATCAAGCTTTTGGGGTCCAGTGACATCATCGCATGAGTGGTGTGAAAAGAATTATGTGTATTCTTCTTATGTTGCTGAGTTTTATAATACCGTCTCAAACGTCCCATGCATCCTTTTGGCACTCATTGGCCTTTTAAGTTCATTGCTGCAACGGTTCGAGAAGCGGTTTAGTGTTCTTCACCTGTCAAATATGGCACTCGGCATCGGAAGTGTCATGTATCATGCTACTTTGCAACATGTGTAAGTACATTCTTACTATTTCACTTATTATATTTAAATTATTTACCCCTTTTTTGAAGGGACTTCAATATCTGCCATTTCTTAAACATATCAGTTTGACTTTCTCAAACAATTAAACTAGGGTGCGCATGAAACCGGAATAACAGATTTGTAACCAGAAACAGAGACATAACATAATAATCATTTAAACATCAATTTACAAAAAAAAAAAATATTGACCCAGAATTTCAAAACCAAATTCATTATTTTGGGTAATCTTTTCAGCCCTAAAGTCTCAAGCCCAAATTGCAAAACCAAAAAAACCGAAACCGAATCCATTCAGAGAACCAAAAAACCGCAAAGGTTTACAAAAACCCAACAAACGAAATTTTGGATTTTGGTTCGGCTTGAGTCCTAAACCGATCCAAACTGATCCATGATGTGATCAACTTGAAAACGCATAAAACTACCAACTTGCATTTAATCACTTTAATGTTTAATTTGCAGGCTGCAACAAAGTGATGAAACACCAATGGTATGGGAAATGCTGCTATACATATACATCCTCTACTCGCCCGATTGGCACTACCGAAGCACCATGCCAACATTCCTGTTTCTGTACGGTATCTCGTTTGCCATTCTCCATTCGGTTATCCGCTTTGATATCGGTTTCAAACTTCATTACGTGATGCTTTGCCTCTTGTGTATTCCCCGAATGTACAAGTATTACATACACACACAAGACCCGTCCGCCAAAACCCTAGCTAAGTTATATTTTGCTACTCTGTTTCTTGGTAGTTTGTGTTGGTTAGTTGATCGGTTTGGTTGCAACCATATATCCACTTGGTGGGTTAATCCTCAGGGTCATGCCTTGTGGCATGTTTTCATGGGGTTTAACTCGTATTTTGCGAACACATTTTTGATGTTTTGTCGGGCACAGCAACGGGACTAGAGCCCGAAGGTGGTTCGTTTTTGGGAATTCTTCCGTATGTGAAAATTTACAAACCGAAAACACATTAAGTAACGTGCAGAGGTAGATACACTATTTCATTTAAATTATCGTATTGCTTCGGTTAGTTGGATAAGAATTGGGTTAAAGTAGAATGTTTCGTGTTCCAAATTTTGTATCATTTTTTTCCCCATCTGTTTATGTTACAGTTTGTTTGATTTAACTATTACAACTGCTTATTATGTGACCGATTGGTGAAATCTTCAGACATTTAATTTGTGCGTTGTGTGTTTTGTCTTTGATTGGATCTTATGTTAAAGAGTTTGTAGGTTGCTTTTTATGGATCCTGCAAGTTTCTCTTTGTTAACATAACCCTTCACATCATGAAGTTTACGGGTTTGAGTTTAGCATAAGTTGATTCAGGTTAGCTTCATGTTGAATCTATGAGTATGTTTAGTTCTTGGGTCAAATGGTTTACTTGCATTTGTGTAATGAGTTTCATGAGTTTGCACTGCATTTTTCGAATTTGGTAGGAGTTAGAAAAATGCAAAGCGTAGGGATGCAAATGAGAAATATAAAAAGGGCATAAATGTCATTTCAGTTTATCTTTTAAGCAAGAAACTGACACGGTTAGACGGTGGACGCAAATTGATCTTGCTTCACCATATCCTTCCTTAAATGCGGACTTGTGTTCTTCTAGCTTCCCATTTGGTTTCTCATCTCCCAGCCCTAAATACTTCACATCTCCATTTGATTTAGTGATTAATGGCGGTTAACGGTGATATACGGATTGGTTAATTGAGCTTAATTGTGATTGTTTGTGATTCCGGACAAGTCGAATTAGGTTCGGATTTGGAATACGTAGAGAATGATATAAGATTTGTGTCGCTTAGACTGAGTTTGGACATGTTTGGACAAAGGATTGGGATGAACAGTTTGAAGTCTGATTCGTTAATGGATGAAAACTGATTCATTAACCATTAACTGCTCATTCGTTATTCAAACCATACTCGCTAAACATATTCGTCATTCTCATTCGTTTCAATCTGATTCGTTAATCCCATTCGCTACTCACATTCGTCATTTCTCATTCGCTAAACTCATTCACCATTCGTCTATACTCATTCGTTATTCACTTTCGTTTCAATTCATAACGAATAGCAATCCATTCGTTACCCAGTCACATTCGCTTGAATCATTAACGAATATCATTCATTCGTTAATCGTTGCAACTCACATTCGTTACTGTTCTCTCATTCTTTTGAACATTAATCATAAGTTTTAAGTATTGACAAGTTTGGTCCTCGAAGTTTAAAAATTGTTTACTCATGGCTTCACAAAACGTTTCTTACTATGCATTAGCATCTCAGAATGCTTTAATGCAACAGATGCTAACTATGGACAATGATATTGGCAGTCATGACAAATGTCCTAAACTTCTAAAACTATCAGACCTTTGCTCAGTGGGAACCGAGGTTTCGTGCTCACTTGGGTTCGATACATCTAAGTAGTGTACGCTATCTCGATGACGTGTATGCAGCACCTCTGGTAGGCAGTGACAACATGGGTTGGACTCCAAATGAATTCAAACATTATGAAGCACAAGAACTGAAAGATTTTGAGAGTGAGACAAAGGCTTATTCGACTCTCACGATGGCTTTACCAGAACAACGCTTTCATCAATACAGTATTAAGATTTGTGCTTCATTGTTCATAACTTTGAAAACAAGAAGTTTGGGGAATACTCTCGAGAGTAAGAAGACTCGTAAAATTTCAATTTAGAAATTTTATTTTAATGAAAAATGAAACGGTTGAAGAGATGATTAATCGTTTTAGTCATCTGATTGTGGAAATGTCAAGTGTTAATCTTGAGCTAACCGAAACTGACAAGATTGATACGCTGAAGAATGCCTTGCCCTCATCATATTCGACTTTCCTGTTTGTGTTGAAAGAAAATGGCTTCTTTCGAAACACTGAGCTTACTGCTGTACAATTTATCAACAAGATAGAGTAAAGGGAATTTGATATTAAATGCCAGAATTCGTTGAAGGAAAATCAAAATCTGCATTCCTGAAACCAAAATCCTTCAATTTATGGAGGAGCAATGCCAGCAAATCACTGGCAACCTGGATCTTCTGAATAATGTCAAAGATATTCAAAGGAGTTACGTGGCGTTTGCTGGTAAAAACGGTGGGATGATAACAAAGGAAGGCGAAGTTTCAAACGGGAAAGTGACGTTTGAAAAAGTTAATTATTGTGAAAAAGTGGATCATAATTTGTTGAGTGTTTCACAAATTTGTGATAAACAATATACCACAGTTTTCACAGACAAGGAATGTGTTTTCCTTCAACCGGGATACACAAATCCTGAAGAAATGGTTTTCATGAGATCACCTCGATCGAATGATATTTATGTCCTAGACATGAATCTTAAAGTAAACGCTTCTCCTTCAGAAACGTGTTTTATCTCCAAAGCCACGGAGAAAGATACGATCCTTTGGCATCGACGTATGGGACACACCCATGTGCGAAGAATGAATCATTTGGTTTCAAATGACTTGGTAGATGGTGTAACCCTTAAGAACTTCAAGTTGAATGATCACTGCGTCGCTTGCCAAATGGGAAAACAAAAGAAGTCACATCCGTGTAAATCGATTAATTCGATTATTACACCCCTAGAACGACTTCATATGGATTTATTTGATCCTGTGAATCGTGCTAGCATCGCAGGTGATTTTTATTGCTTAGTTATGACTGATGATTTTTCACGATATTCTTGGATGTTATTTATAGGATCTAAAAATCAGACTCCTATGTTAATTCAGAATCTCATCACAAAGATCGAATCACTTTACAAACTGAAAGTGAGACGAATTCGTAGTGACAATGGAACTGAATTCAGGAATAATGTATTGGATTTTTTCTGCATACAAAAGGGAATTCATCGTGAATTCAGTGCGCCGTATGTTCCTCAACAAAACGGTGTATCTGAAAAAAAGAATCGTACGTTGATCGAAGCTGCGAGAACAATGCTTGCTGATTCTAAGCTTCCCGTTCGGTTCTGGAATGAAGCCGTGAATACAGCATGCTACACGCTGAATCGCGTACTAACAGTAAAGAAGTTCAAGAAGACGATTTACAAACCTCTGAATAACCGTAAATCGAATCTAAAGTATTTGGAACCATTTGGGTGTCCTTGTACTGTTTTGAAGAGAGATGCAAGTAAATTTGAAGAAAAGGCATTTGAGGGTTATTTCTTGGGATACAATTCTCCGAAGAAGCGGATCTTCAATATCTCTTCGGGTTATGTGGAAGAGTGGTACCATGTTGATTGCCAAAGCTATACCACTCCACCTTTAGGTAACGGTCCTGATTGGATGTTTGATTATGAAGGTTTATTTAATTCGTTTACATCAACAGTTGAAGAAATATCTGAAGATTTTATTCGATCTTATTTGGAAGAACAATATATTCCAATTCCTAGTTCTTCGTCTGTTGAGGTGAATGTCTCTCCTAATGTATCAGAAACATCTGAGTCTTCTGATGAAGCTGATTTTGTTGATTCATCGTCAGTTCCATTAGATGAAGCTACAGACACAAACGAGCCTATTTTAATTGATGATGACTCTCCAACTGTTTCTTTAGACATGGCAGAGGAAAATATCACCAATCTGGGTGATAACGTATCTGTACCTGCTAATCCTTCCTTAAAGATTCATTCTAATCATCCGCAGGAACAGATAATTGGTGATGTGAACGACGGGGTTCGTACAAGACACCAATTAGCTAATGTATGTGATGAACAAGTTGAGTGTAGCTTATCTCCTACTGAGGATTCGATAGTTTGTGCTTATGCGGATTTGCACTCTTCGGGTATCCTTAGTATTGCATAATACACCTGCTTCCTATCACAGATTGAACCGACAAGTGTCACAATGACACTCAAGGAACCATCTTGGGTTGAAGCTATGCAGGAGGAGCTGCAACAATTTATTCGACTGGGTGTATGGGACATAATTGATAAACCCGACCGTGTGAAAAAGGCTATTCCGACTAAATGGGTTTTTAAGTGCAAAAAGGACGATGGCGGGGTAATCGTGAGAAATAAGGCACGATTGGTCGTTCTTGGTTACAATCAACACAAAGGCATAGATTACACTGAAGTATATGCTCCGGTAGCACGACTGGAGGCTATACGTATTTTTCTTGCGTATTCAGCCTATAAAAATTTCAAGGTTTATCAAATGGATGTAAAATCGGCGTTCTTAAACGGAGCTATTCATGAAGAAGTTTACGTGAAGCAGCCTCTCGGTTTTGAGGATCCAAACTTTCCAGGGCGTGTTTATCGATTAAACAAGGCTCTTTATGGTTTACATCAGGCCTCGAGAGCCTGGTACAGCACGTTGGTTGACCATCTGATTGAAAGTGGATTCACGAGGGGAACTGTGGATTGTACTTTATTTTATATGAACGTGGGTGATGATCTGCTCCTCGTCCAAATCTATGTGGACGACATAATTTTTGGTTCGACGAACGACAGCCTGTGCAAAGATTTCAAGAAGACGATGCAAACCAAATTATAGATGAGCTCGATGGGAGAGATGAACTTTTTCTTAGGATTGCAAGTTCACCAGTTTGATTCCGGGATCTTTATCAATTAGACCAAATACGTGAACGATGTCTTGAGCCGATTCAAGATATCCGATGGCAAAATTCCTTCGACACCTCTTCCCGTGGGTCACAATTTATCACCGGATGAATTGGAGGATACCGTAGATCCTACCCTATATCCAGCGATGATCGGATCTCTTATGTATTTGACTGCATCTCGACCTGATATCATGTTTGCTGTTTGTTTGTGTGTCAGGTACCAATCGAGTCCCCGAGTGACTCATCTAGCGGCAGTAAAGCGTATCTTACATTATCTGAGGGGAAATCCAGACATCGGGTTGTGGTACCCCAAGGACGATAAGTTTGATCTCACCGCTTTTATTGATTCGGACTATGGAGGATGCAAGATCAATTTAAGTCTATGACAGCGGGTTGTCAGTTCTTAGGAAACCGGCTTGTTTCCTGGCGGTGTAAGAAGCAGACAACGGTCTCAACTTCGACAGCCGAACCGGAGTATGTGGCGGCCTCGAGTTGCTGTTCACACGTTCTCTGGATCCAGGAACACTTGCGGGATTACGGTTTGAAGTTTCTTACTACTATTTTTATTGACAATTCGGCCGCTATATCTATCACCAAAAATCCAACCATTCGAAAACCAAACACATTGAAATTCGTTATCACTTTATTCGTGATTGTTTTGAAAAGAAATTAATTTCAATTGATAAAATTCACATGGATTTTCAAAAGACTGACCTATATACCAAAGCGTTTGACAAAACACGTTTTCAATATTTGCTGCGTATAAATGGTTTAAAAACTTTGAAAGATATTCAAAAGCTTGGTTAAATCAATTTTTTTTCTTTTGGTTTTAGTTCAATTTTTTTTTGTTGTTTTTAGGGGGACAAAGTATAGAGAAAATTAAAAAATCCAAAAACATTCAAATATTGAAAAAAAAACATTAAAAAATGCTCCTCAAAATGAGTTTAGAAGCAAAAAGGGAAAATGATAGTAGATTGATCATTTGGTCCTAAGTCCGGTAAAAAGTAAGTAATAAAAGACTGTGTGCTTAATTGCATTGATGTATTGTTAGGTCTTTTGACAAACAAGTACGGGCTGGTAAGTGATATGAACATAAATTGCTGAATAAAAAGGGATATTGGTTCTATATAAGGTCTTGATGATGATGGCAGAAATGTAATAATCCGGTCATACTCAAGCCTTCTAATCAATTTGAAAACTATTTTAACAAAAAGTATCTAGTTGGTGGTTAACGCTTTAACGATGTATGGTCTTGTGGCCTTAAATCGTGTATTGATGGGATGCTTTAAGGTTCCGGATTTCATTGGGTCTTTATGCGGTTTTGTATTTGGTATTCATTTCGATGAATATTAAAAATGCTTGAAAAAGCTAACCCGCAGTGTAACTACCTAAGTCTCTAAACTTGATCGCAAAAAGTACTTCGTGTACAAAAATGAATTACAGACTTGATCAAACGATGCTGTGAGTCATATATTGTCCCCTTGCTCGCATCTTATTACCATTAAGAAACAGAACACAAGGGACACAATATCTGTAAACCGACATGTAAGTCCCTTGTCGGAGGATCTTGCAATGTGATACCAAATACACGATGAAATGCGGAAAATAACAACGTGTTGATTCAATACGTGAAAGATAATAGCAATAAGAACACACAAGAAAGGCTTCAAAACACATATTATATAATAGTCAGGTGCTTAAGCCCTTAAGAGTTACACAATGTCATGGCTTCAATACTAACAAAAATGACCAACCTTGATGATCAACAACCCTACAATGAGTTACATACATCATATATATAGACTACCAACCTAGGCTCAAAACAAAGTAAAGCCTACCGAAATCAAGATTTTGGTTTACGTATATTAGCCCAGTTAAGCCCAAAAATTACGTCTAATAAATAAAGCATAAACCATAAATAGCCCAACAATCTCCCCCTTGGTTTATTGCTTGATTTTAGTCGTGCTCGAGAATATCTTTAAAAATATGTTCTTGAGTTTGTTGAGCAGTATTAGATGGGCCTTGAGCGGTCTGAGCTTCAACAGTAACAGGCTCAGCAACAGTTGGTTGAGTAGTTTGTATCACATCACTAGCCAGCACACCCGGTGTTGGATCTTACTTTTGTCGTTTTTGTGGAATGAGATCGGTGGCTGGTTCTTCTTCAATATCATCTTCAACATGTGTCACAGCGACTGATTGAGGAGGCTTCAACGCAGTTGACTGGAACTTTTTCTTGAACGCTTCGAACTCTTTAACTTGTTCAGCAGTAGGTACTGACTTTTGTATCTGGTGTTCAGTCTCCATGGGTTGTGAAGGAGAACTATCCGACTCATCATCACCAGACAATGTATCAAAGGTGGTAACGTGCCTTTGAGCAGGAATCACATGTTCCTCAGCTACAGCTGCACCAGTAGCATCAACATCTGTCTCGATCTCAGCAAATCTTCCAAACATAACCAACGGATGAAGACCTTGATAAACCACTTTGTCTCCCTTCTAAACTTAATCAAATTTGTAAACAAAACTTTTTGAACTTCTGAGATACCCATTTGAGCCGAGAACCCAGATGGGCCGAGAGCACCATTAACACAAACAGCTTGGGCCAAAGATGACTGGGCAAAAACACAAATATTATGGACATATTGGGCTAAACAAAATGGCCCAAGGGTCAAGACTAGTAACCGTCAAATTTCATGATCTAAAACGATCCTGATTTATGTGAAAAATGATTTCTTAAAGACATTTGTTTCGACACAAGCAGTCATGAGGTAAAAAATAAAGTTAAATTAAAAATAAAATAGAATAAAACTAAACTTAAAAACAAAATTAATTTACCTATCCAGCCTTTAGAGCATTTAACATATATTGGGATCAAATTTCAGCTGTTTAAAAATGAGCAACTCTTTTTAAGAAAAAATCCGAACATGAAATCATATTGATTAAGATACTTTCACAATGATCCATTTTCAGCGCTATTTTGACATAGTGAAAAGGTTGATTGCAGGTATTTGGAACTTCGTATGACTTTCATTGTGCCAGTGATATGATTAGGTTCAATTAGGTATAAAGCTAATATGTACATCACTTATGGACCCATGAAGCCCCTTATCTCTTCTCAAAGCGTATTTCGCTTTCCCCAGATCACTCCAATTTGACTCCAACCCTCTAGTGCTTGATCAAAGAAATTTTCTGTACAAAATAAATCTTAGGCTTTAAGGTTGAACGTTGGATTTACACGCCATGTGTACTTACAAGCCTTACATTCAGGGTGTTTATGACTTACTTGAATGCCCCACCCCTGTAGTTCCTTGGTGCCCCTATAAGCCTTTAAAAATAATTTAAATTATTTAATTAATTAATCAGAAATAAGTTTTTTTTTTGGCGATCAAGTCACTAACGGGCTCGTGTATGTCTTCGTAATTACTTTTCTGCCTATCATTCGGAGAGATGTACCTAGAGACATGCACGCATCTTCAATATGACTCTCCATAAAAGTTTAGCAGATTTAGTTTATATCACTTCAAACTTTTACTTATTATAGAAAGTTACCATACACATCAATGACTTATCAATAACTTCACACGTTAGACATGCAGAATCAATTTATCTATCATTTCTCAAAGGTTGGATCAATTATCATTTAAAATTTTTTTAAGCTTCTAATAAGCTTTAGCTGAATATTAATATCATTTCCTAGATGGTAATCCCGAAGACAATTTTAAATCCAATCACCTCAGTTACCTTCAGTTTTCAGGTGACAGGCTATCTTATGAGTCTACAGGTAGACGATAGGACCAAACACATAATAAAATGTGTCTCTCAAACTTTAGGCGGCCGACATAATTTTCAGTGAGAGAACTTAAACCAATAGTTAAACAAAAAAATATTTTTTTTATTTTTATATCAAGCACACACACACACACTCTTTTTGTATTTTTTTTTCTCCCCCCTAAATTTGTACAGAAATTATGACAAGAAAAAAAATTTATGTACACAATTTAAACCTAAAAAATACTTAGTCTTCAAAACGTAACATCTTAAGAAACCCTACAAACACATTGAATCTGGCTGTTCCGACCGGTTTTGTAAATAGGTCCGCTACATTATTATCAGTGTGGACCTGTTCAAGATGAATTAGCTTCCGGTCGTAACAGTCACGAATAAAATGAATTTTGATATCCATGTGCTTGGTTTTAGAATGCTGAACCGGGTTTTTAACAATAGCAATGGCAGCATCATTATCACAGCAAATAGGAGTGTCAAGAAATTCCAAACCTGGCAATCCAGCAATTGATGTTGTAACCAGATGATCTGTGAACAACAGGAAGAAGCAGCAACGTAATCAGCCTCAACAGTGGATGTGGACACTGTTTGTTGTTTCTTGCATTGCCACGAGATGAGTCGATTCCCCAAGAATTTACATCCATCACACGTAAATTTCAGTACCCTTCTGTGTAATCTTTCTCTCATCCCGCAAAGGAAACATACCCTCCATTAAAGATTTGAATGTCGTGCAGTTGAGAGATGTCTCCTGTCATGTGCCTGGAACAGCCACTATCAACATACCATGGTCTGATGATATTCCTCCAAAGTTGTTCCTGCACAATGTGCGAGATTAGTTAGTCTTAGGTACCCAGTCCATAGTCGTTCTGGGTAAACCTGACTTGTTCAAACGTGTCACAGGTTTCCGTGACATGTCTTCCTGATTATCAAAGATCGAACAGGAAGGTTTTGATGACTTGGTCACCGGAGACTTGGGCAACCATCTGTATTTAGGTTTTAAAACTTTATTGTTTGTATAGACGGTTGGCTTCGTTTCCGATTTGCGAACGGAATACACACTTAACTTTCACCTTTTGAACGATTTCGATTATGTGGCCCACTTGGGTCTCGGAGCCGAAATCGAGTTTCGTTCCACTTTTGAACCGAATAAGGCTTGGTCTGATGGAAACTTGACTTGTCAGACTTGTTTCTCCTCCTATCACCGTCAGAGGGCTTTGCCTTATAATACCTCGTTTTATGTGAGTTAAAATTTTTGTAGGTATTTTGAGGCATAGTCCTCTGATGACGTCTGTAGTATGGAACATACGGGAGACGAGAACAATTTCTAGCAATGTGACCGAGAATGCCACAGTTGAAACAGGTTTGCCTTTTAATGGAAAAATTGTTGTAGTCGATTCCCGATCTTGCTCTGTTGTGTAACCTTTTTTGTCCCCCTTTGGACTCACAGTGGTGAGTACATGAACATCTTTCTTTAACAAACTTTGGTGACAAGTTTATTTGGATTTTTAATTTCATCAAGTTTATTGCTCTTTGTAACAGAGCCCACACAAACATTTCCAGTAATGGAGTTCAAAACCGGCAAAATTAAAGAAACATGAGATTCAATGTCTTTGTTATTCAAAACAGATGAATCATCATCCTCATCAGTCCATTCCTCAATAATTTCTTCATCTGCACATGAAGTAATCACATTAGAATAGTTCACCTCGGATGTTGATTCAGTTGTCGTGACTGAACCAACCTTAGTCTTGTCGTTTGTAGTTGACTTACCATACTGCATGCACTTTTCTTTTTCTTCTTCTTCCTTGGTAAGAGGAATACTAGTGTAGTTATCATTATATGGAGGTGGAACCATGTTGTACCTAAGACCCACACCCTTGTTTTCTTTCCATTTTAACTATTTTTCAATCATTGATTCAACTACAGCACTAGAGACATCAAATTTCTTAAAGTTGAATTCAACGTTTTCAAATTTATTAGTTATTTTAGCTATCTCCAACTTTGATGCATCTAACTCGGCGATTAGTTCATAAATTTTCTTTTTAGCATCTAAGTGGTGACAACATTTTACACTGAAATCAGATTGGAGTTTTGAAAAATCCTTTTGTTGTGCCTCTATTTTCTCTTTTAATGTCTTTTCCAGTTTCTTAAATGTAGCATTTTTATATTTATGATTACTTGGTCCTTAATTCACTCAAACATGCTTAAAATAAATGATTTTATGCCTTAAGCGAGTTAACTAACGAACTAAAGTTAACAAATCTGTGCAGGGATGCCACCGCGCTGCGCGGCCAAGGCGGTCCTTCCCCGTCGCGCGGCGCCCCGAGGGTCCAAGGGAAAGTTTTGGTTTTTGACAATAATGGTCCCTATACTTTGTTATTTGGGCATTACTTGAACTAGTTTTAGTATAAATTGGTTTTGACCATTTATTGAAGTACAAGGGCCTAAAGTGAATTATTAGAAACTTAAATATTCATAATTACTTGATTTTTAATAATAATAAAGATCTAAAAATGTTTCGTTCGTAAACGAATACGGGTTCGAAAAATCCGAGATGTTACATTAGAAAAGTCCTAGAAATATGCTTAGGACCCTATACGTGCCTACTTGATTGCCTTATATGCTTATTATTATGTGTTTACAACTTACTTAGATTATTTATTTATTTTAATATTTTAATATTATGCACACACAAATTCCGAGGCTATGTCTCACTATCAAAATATTTTTAAATTCCTTTATTTAATAAATTTAGTATATTGCTTTTATTTTGGGAAATTTTTTAAGAATTCCTTAATTTTGCTTTTACTCCCGCACCTTAAAGCATGGGATTATGGCATGTTCTTATAGTAACTATAAGGGGGAGAGAACCGTGAGTCGGGCCTTGGCAAAACGGTTCCGAAAACCCAAGGTAAGAGGCTATTCCTTACCTGGAGGATAATCTGACCACAATACTCGATCCTATTGGCCAACGCGAAACAAATGTCATACGACCGGAACTTTTAGTGGTCAAAGTAACCAATGTGACAGTTACATTCCTTTTTATAAAAACCGAATTCACGGTGATTTCGTGGCTAAAGTCGGAAAAATTTTCCAATATTTATTTTATTGTTTTTATTAAAGTGTTTAGTTGGGTGAAAAATCCATGACAGCTCATGGACACTCCAATTATCCATTTCACAACTCGTTTTGATTTGATATTTGGTTGGGACGTATCGTCCATGGTGGTTCACGAGATACTCCAACTGCTCATATTTTAATCAATCAGTTCGATATTTAGTTGGGTCAGTTAAAATGCCATGTAACGCTCATGGGCTGACCAACTCAATTGTTTTGATAATTCGTTGTTTAGTTGGGCCATTTA
The DNA here is from genome assembly GCF_021521415.1 of Bidens hawaiensis. Classification (NCBI taxonomy): domain Eukaryota; kingdom Viridiplantae; phylum Streptophyta; class Magnoliopsida; order Asterales; family Asteraceae; genus Bidens; species Bidens hawaiensis. The sequence goes on from NW_027491323.1 coordinate 1,419,389, forward strand.
AAATGTCATGAACCGCTCATGGGAGGCCTAAATCACAAATCAATATTTTGCTATTTAGCTGGGCCATTTAAATTGTCATGGAACGCTCATGGGAGACCAACTCATTGGTTATGTATCATTATTTAATTTGGGTTCTCAAGCTACCATGGAAAGTCCGTGGGTAGCCCAATCAATCAAAGGATATTTGTTTATTCATTTATTTAATTGATTTTTCTTAATCAAAATTTCATGATGTGAGTTATTCACTTACTCCAAATAATCAAAGCATTTTAATTCCTATGATTCGACACAATCCTCCAGACACTCTTATCACAGTTTGCTAGTGCAAATATCATTTTGTTATGTTATCTAAATTATCTTCTCTCAATTAGTTCATTTTATCATATTCTCAAACTATCAAGCACGCTTCGATCTTTACCCTCAACTTTAACTATTAACATTTTAGTTCTTCTTGTTTTCATTAATTTCTTGTTATTTCTCATTTTTCACAACTTACCTTCTATCTTATAAGTGTTTATATTAAAATACAATTATTGTAATTTTATTATTAAACTGAGTTTTACATCATTTAAATTTAATTGTCACTATTAAATTAAATCTTCCTTTAATTAATTTAGTTTTTATTATTAAATTGGCTTTTTCCTCCTTGATTGAATCTCCATGGAAATCCATGTATAACTCAATCACCCATTTCATTTATTGACATTTTCATGATTATTGTTGAAAACCTGCGGTGGTTTGTGGGTATCTCAACGATCTATTTTCATTTTTATTAAGTTTCGTTATTTTGTTGAAATTACATGGTGGTTCATAAAATTTCAACTCCCTACTTTGAATTTTCGATGCATCTTGAGAAATTTGAATGTTTCGATGATTACTTCGTTAGTTGTTAGAATAGTCATGGTGATTTATGCATTTCTAGACTCACATTTATTTTATTTTTTTTATATTATTTCACATTTCATTTTTATTTTCACATTATTTTAATATTTGTTATTTACTTAAAGTTCCATGATAAATCATCGATAATTCAATTTACTTATTTTATATTATTTATAACAATTTTGTAGAAATATGAAGATTCCGCGTAATTCATGGATACTCCAATGACACACCTTATATTATATCTAATGTTGAAGATTTATTTGGAATAAGACTATCTCGGTAATTCAGGAATATCCGCTTCCCAATTTAATCTATTAATGATTTGTTTAAATACGTACATTTACACATTTTCATTAATATTTCAATTACTATTTACCATTTATTTTAGTGTTTTAATATTGTAATTTGAATTTATCTCATCTCAAATTCACAACTTGCAAATCTATAATTTTATATCAATTTCTCTTTAAATTCATAAGTTTCACATCTAATCAAACTCGATTCATCAAAATTTTCGTTAACTTTGTTCAAATTTATACTCTCGGTCTTAAGAATTGCATTCCTAATGTTTATGATATTTAAAGGTTTAAAATGTCATTATTCATTTTAAGATTTGTTTTTAATTGAACTATTTATTTAATCCTTCACTTAATTTTTGTTGTGATATTTTTCGTACATTGAAAAAAAAATCTAGTTTGCTCTCTTCTGTTATTTATAAAGTTCACGAAAGTTCGTTGGCTATCTTATATTTCTATCCTCGTTCATCACTCTCTCAACGTCTAGGATTTCATTTCCCTTCAATTTTAAAGATTTATACATTTATGATATTCTTATTTTATCTTTAAAATTAAAAACTTTTTACTTTCTCTCAAAATTATGTCTTTCATTGTGTTGTAACCCACATGATGGGACGAATTATGTGAACTATCCGACGATAAGAGTAATTATGGATGCATACATAATTATCCAATTCCTCGCATGGAAATCATAACACGTGTAGTTATGCGTGTCATAATTTAGAACCGAAAGTAGTTTGAGTAACGTACAAATGTAAAGATGATAAGGACATAGTGGATACGCCGCTGGTACATCCTATATATAAGTGTCCTTATCCGATTGTCATTTGGAGCGTTGTTTCGGCTATTAGAAGTTCTATGTTATGATAAATTTTAACTTTTAATTTACAATATTTTCCTTAAAGTTTAATTATTTTCAACACAATTATGTTTTAGTTTTCCTTAATATCAGGACGAAATTCCCTAAAATAGAGGAGACTGTAACATCTCGGATTTTTCGTAATTGTTTAAACCGATTCTAGAATGTAATTCAGATCTTTCGAACTATTTAAAACTTTATTGGTATTTAACTTGGTTTAACTTATTTTATAATTTCATAATTTTCAATCATGCCAAATAGTTCTTAACAACTCTCAAAATCGCTTAAAACGGCTACAAAATCGCATTTATAGAAGTATATGGACTATTTTGACCAAAATCCTGAAACTTATGCCCCAAGATAAGTTATATAATATTATAACATGTCCATTTTCTTACCTTAAATATTAAAAACGAATTTTATTGTTAATTGGTTTGATTTTGTCATTAATTGATTATTCGGTTTCCTAAACGAGCTATTTCCTAATAAACAAGCCTTAACCCTTAATATTTAAACAAGACATATCATAACCCTAAATTATTACTTTAATACTAGCAACCATCTCTATAATCCATGAAATACACTTTCTCTATTGCCGTTTTCTTCAATTTTTTCAAGTTCTTTAAGCCTTCGTTGAATTTCAAGCTTCAAGACCCTTTGACCTTGATTATATTTTGTTCCATACATTGTTTGGGTAAGTTGTCTCTATGTTCTTGTGTATTTTCATCCACTTAACAACATCCCTCAATTAATTTTAGTGATTGAGGGAGTTTCGGTGGTCAATTGCTTTTCGACCCATTTAAGGGCATATTAGTCAACAATTTTGACCAATTAACGTCTCATACTTCCTATCGGAACCGACTTTCGGTCCAGAAGACTTTTATTTTTATTTCTAGATTTTAAGGCTACTGACCAAAACCGACTTCTGACTCGCTGTTCGGATTCTGGTCAATACCAGCTCGCTTAAACGTTAATTATCTCATAACTGGAGTTCTAGACATCCGTTTGGATCGATTCCAATGGATGTGTTCTCGGTTTTAATCATAGTTCATTATCTCTAAGTTTCAGGTCTGTTAGGTTTACCTCAGTCAACATGTTAAAGGACAGTTCGTTCGTTAATCGTGTTTTTATTCTCATTTCTCACACACTCGCCTAAGCAATAAGGTGAGATTTATCATTCCTCTCTATTTTACTGTTTTCAAACGTTTTGGGGACATATGCATACTAGTACTAATACTAACACTTACTTTTATTTTACATACAAAACTAGCAAACGAATGATTGTGTGTATTCAATCAAATGTTATTTGTTATTTGCTTATGTGCTTACATTCTATTATATTCGGAGAGGTCCATCAGAAGTCTAGCATGTCAGTATGATCATACGCCGTCTTAGTAACCAAAACCCGATTTGCTTGGCGATGGTAAACCGACAATCACATTTATATGTAGCCATAGTAGTCATAGCCCGTGTTCGTGAGGCATGGTCAACTGACACATTATTTCTTTATTGTTTGATTGATTATGACTGACATTATTTTGTTTGCGCAGTTATTAACTATCATTTATTATGTATTATTTTTAGTGTCAAAACTGGTTATTAACTATCTTTATTGTTTGTTGACAAATTTCTGTCATTTTGTACGCATATGCAGGTTGTTAGTTTATTTGAAGTTAAGGTGAAGGACACATAGAGAGACCATTATATATTAAAACAATGGATATTTGTATTTTATTTTACTTTGGGTTATTATTATCATATCTTGAAACTTATGCACTATATTCAAATTTTGAAATAAATAAATTAAATAGATATTGTCATATTTTATAATCTATGATAGTACCTTGTGAGCTGTGAGCCACGGTTTGCACCCCGGCATTTCTGTCTTAGGTTGGGGTGTGACAATATGTTAGCTTCTAATATACGTATATCACTTATAGATGCCCCCCCCCCCCCGAGATATCTAGGTCATAACCAGTTCATTCGGTTATTCGTTTGTTCGTTACGTAATAAACGGTTAATTGCTTACTCGATACGTAAATACTAAGGTATACCTGGTTTTGTCATGAATGTCACAGTCAAACACCTAAATAAATCTACCAGCTACAGCTATCAGCTACAGCTACCAGTCACTAGCCACCAGCTTCCATCCAACAGCCACTAGCTAGTTTTGCTAAAAATACTCATAATTAATACTATAGAAGCTTTTGTGTTATAATCTTGTTCTACTACCTGTTCTAATACTGAAACACACTCGTAAATGAAGACTATAGGGAATCCGCACCCTTAGAGTTCATGATCATCCTATTGCCGATCCATTCTAGGGACCTACAATTGGTATCAGAGCGTTAAGCTATTAATTGTGTGGTTTGGGATTGTCAAACTAATGTTTTGAAGTATTTCACAAGTTTTACACATCCAAATCCTCACCATAAGCTTACCGTTTACCGATTACAGCCTACAAATCCCTAAACCAAAACCCTACACTCAGAACACTCAAAAAACATGAAAGCCAAATTTTTCAGCCGCCGGCGAAGTTGTCGCTAATGTTTTACAGACCCGGCGAAACACACTCATAAATGACGACACAGGGATTCCGCACCCTTAGAGTTCATGACCATCTGTTACCGCTCCATTTCAGGGACTTACACCTGGATGTAATGATGGAGAGATATGATATTATTTCGTGTGTGTATAACTTGAAATGTTTACACTACAAATAAATTGCCATTTAGTGGCATACATTTTTAATGGCATTTAGCTTTTGTGCCACCGTTTTTTGTTTTAATGGCACTTTTCATATGCCACATATGCTTGGCACGCAGTTTTAGTGGCATTTAGCATTTGTGTCACTAAATTTAGGTTTTAGTGGCACTTTATGTATGACATGATTGCTTCACACACACTTTTAATGGCATTTAGTATTTGTGTCACTAGCATGTAGGTATTAATGGCACATTGTGTATGCCGTTTTTTCTTGGAATCATTTATAGTGACATTTAGCATTTGTGTCATGTATGTTTAGGTTTTTAACGCCACCTTGTGTGTCCATATTAGCAGACCTATATAGCGTTTGCCCTCTCCGCAATAAGCTATCACATTAAGATGCTTAATATCAAACTATGCGTGTAATTTAATAAAAGAAAATGCTAAATCCTATCTGAACATAAATAAAAGCACAGAATAAAATGTATTTAAATTAAATACATAACTTAAAAAAAAACATAAATTAATTCCGATCTAAAATAGGGATAAATGGATATATACTTTTGGCTCAAAATTTCGAAGCATTTTCATAAATTTTTTTTGTCAATTCATGCATCGGTTTTTAATGATTATGATTTCGTCTGTTATAATAAACTATAAATTATTTTAAAAATACTACCTCAATTCGTGAATGACAAACACGAAAAAGGAAAAAAAAAGATTGGAAGGCTGGAAACAATGAAAGAAAAGGGAAAAAAAAAGGATTGAAGTAAGGATTATTAAGAATACGAGCGGTACTGTGGCTTTAAGGTTTGGAGACGTTAGATGAATTTTTGTCAGGGAGCTAGTATAAATATGATTACTTCGGGGGGGGGGGGGGGGGGGGAATTTAATATTAATTAGTTCTCAATTTTTGTGGGAACTTTAAATTTTGTATGGAAATCGATTAATATGAGAATGAATTGTATAGATGTAAGACAATATTTGACTTTAGATACTATTTAAAAGCTATTTGAAATAAATGATATGTTATAACCCTTTTAAAAGCTATTTGGGTTTGGTGAGATCCATGACTCGCTTTTATAAAATTGTTTCTTAATTATAAATAATATTTAAAAAAAACATAAATAAAGTTGTTCAATATAATAATTAAGGATAATGACCAAAATAACCCTCTTTACCAACAACATTTCTTGACCAACCCCTTAAACCCAAAATACCTAAAATGATTGCTTTCTAAATTGTTGAATCCAACAAATTAGAACTGATATCCGACGATTATCTGGCACCATTCCGTTTTTTCCCAACCACATTTAGACATGTATACACTTAAACGGTCAACCATAGATCTATTCCGTCAGGCTTCATATCTATTATGTTAGGCTTCATATCTTTACGGACTCTAGCTGGAACTTTTTGCTCAAATTTGACAAATGTTTATCTTTATGGACTATTTACAATCAATATTGACACTAATTACACATAATTGAAGCTAATTAGTTATCATTAATCAATGTTGACCCTAACTGGTTTTAATTGACTCTATTTTATTCGAATGGGTCACCATTAATTAATATTGACCTTAATCGAAAGTAAGTGACCAAATTTGAACCTACTTATGTAACACTAACCCTCATTGGCTATATGTGGCCAATAACGATAGTAATTGTCCCTAGTTGATTCAAAACCGTAACCATTCACTGACATTGACTCTGATTCACCCTAATTATCCGTAACTTACCTAATAGTCCCCAATTAACCAATAAGGTTATCTATACAAATTGGGGGTGATTTTTGACATGTGACGCCCAGTCAGCAAATTGATGACTTCAGTTTTAGGGGTGTGATGGTGTTGTAGCCCAATATATATATACATACACCACACACATTACAAAAAAATAATAATATCTTCAAACAATGGCAGGCGACAAATATCCATCTCTCCCCTGTCGCCCCTCTAATCACCGGGGGGGGGGGGGGCGATATTCCAAAGAAAATCGCTATTTGTCGCCCCTTTTTCTCGCCAAGTACACATGCCATAATGATTTTCACTGGCCATCCCTAACCAATATTGGCTAACCGGCCTAATTAATCCTAAGAGTTGTCTTTGAACAATATTTGTCCTAATTGAGTCATAATTCACCATTCACGCCCAATATTGACACTAATTGCTCCCTAACTAATCCCTCTGCTATTGTTTTTCTGACTGATTTAAATTTTATTATATTTAATTGTTTTGCGACCGGTTTTGTAATGGGAACTAGTTTAATAAATTTTATTTTCAAATAACAAAATTTGAGGTCGTTGTTGTGACCTATTTAAAATTTACTTTAAATTTTGTATTTTTTAAATTTATTCGATTACTCATATACTATTCTAACTTTTGTGATCAACTTACGAAGTATTTTAGTTTTCCTTCTATTATAATTAAACTTTTTAATTTCTGAAATAGTTGAAAAGTTAAAACAAATTCATAATGAATATGAATAAGGATTAAACATAAATAATATTTGAAACTTGAATAACATGATAAAAAGAAAAAGTGAAACACACGATAATAAAATTAAATGGAGGCACATATCTTGTGTTTTCATTCCCTCAAACACAAGTTCTGTTCCGCAGCTTATGCCTCTTCAAACCTTTTTCCCAAATTAATTTCCCCCCCAAACTGAGAGTCCTCAAATAATTGACCGCTCATTATTTAAGCCCTAAATCGATTGCCCTCTTAGCAAGCTTTCCTGTTTCTAAAACCTAAATCGATTTTACTATCGTGAATCGATTTATGGTGAAAGCGTCTTTGCTTACCGATGGTGGTTCCACAACAGTGATTCTCGATTGGTACCCTCCCTCGTATCTCACTTTTTATTTTAATATATAGTATTTTTTTTGATAGCAGGGGCTTACAATCCATTTTAAAAACTTGTATGGTTGGCTTCTTTTTCTATCGCCATCCAGGTATTGCAACTCATTCTTCTTTTATCTTTAAATTACTCAATACATACAACATACGTCTATATGTATACCAGAATTTGTAAAGTCTTACTTCGTAACTATGTTTTAAGTTGTAATCCCAAGTAAATTCCCATAAGTTAATTGTACTTCTTCAGAGATATCAAGATTCAAAACTTTTGTGATGAATCATTTAAAGTGTGTTTTTTTTTTTTAAATATATGTACATGTAGCCAAAGGGTTCAATGACATCTTACTTTGTTGATTGTAAGAGCTGTTATGCTTACTACTATATATTAAAACACTTATTTTTTTGATATGCAATATTGTGATGGAAAACATGCCATATAATATAATTTTCGAATTACATATTAAAAAAATCACCTATGAACTTTCGAATTACAACATTGATACACTTTATTATATATTGTTGTTAGCATAATGTTTGGCTCGTGGCTAAATGTTTATTGAAATATTTATGTCGCATAATTTTCAGGCTATTAGCACTTAGATTAAGGTCATGGATGGATGCTCGTATTTTCTTGAGAAAGCTCTTAGATTTTAAAGACACATTGTTAGTTTGGTTCTCAATCATACAAAAAGTGATATGAAGTAATGTAAAAATTATGAGCTGGCTTACACTCTCCCTGCATTAATTTATATGCTACAAGAAGAAAAGTGGAAGTATTCTTCACACAATCCACATATGCAGAGGAAGTGTACAACATAGTTCAATAATATTAAAAAGGTTTCTTATAGTCGTATAATCTAATTTAGATGTTTGAATGCTACTGTTTATTATATCTTGTTTTAGGGTAGAAGAAATTCAGCTATGATGAAGACGCACATATTGTCGGTAATAGAGTTAAGGTACAAAATTTTTTTCTTGCATATTAAAAAGAAGAAGACACATTAATTTTCACTTGTGATTATTTTTCATCTTTTTTTAATTATTGATTACGGAACTTCATTTTTAGCTTGTCCTTAAAGAGCTTGAGCAAAGTTAATATAGAACATTTGAATTTCTACTGTATATGTAATGTTACATCAACAAATGAGAGAAATTTTTTAGTGGAAACTGGGATACTATAATTGCGTAACTTCTAAACTTGGATATGGAGGATCTAATCAGTTGTGGTTTACATTTTTTAATTTTAAATTAACTAAGATTCGTTCACTATGTTATTGTCAGAAAACAGGTTTGGTACTCCTACACATAATTCTCTTAATGTATGAGAAGTATGAAAACCGAACTGATTCATTTCTAATTCACCTACACAAGAAGTTGGTCAATTATAACAAGAAAAGACTCAATTGCCTGAATATGAAAAGAAATTGAAGAGGCCATCAAGGTTGAACTAGAAGCCATGCAAAAAGATTTTTTGATAGTGCTAGTCAAGGTAATATGTTAATTTTTTTGTCTAATTGTTAATGTTGTTTTTGTTTAATTATTAGGTGTACGAGCCATTCTCTTATACTTGTTTTTCTTGAATAAAAAACAATGACTTTAAAAAATAAAAGAAAAAAACTTTTAGATTTTTTTAATCAATACTAATGTTTGGTTATATGGTTGATGGCAGGGTGGATATGGTGAGAAGCCTAGGAGGCTCGGAGCTATGGTTTATGAAAGTGAAAAGAATGTTTCAATTCATTGTGTAAACATTAGGAAATTGGAATATGTTGTTACACAAATTTTTTAAAACAAATATGTTTCGAATTGTACTTATTTTTGAAGTTATAATATCATGATTTCTATATTTACAATTTTATGGAACTTTATGTTTATAATTTTTATATTATAAATCAAGTGATTTATGTAGCAAAAATTATGTGCCTCTAAAAATTTGTCACAATTTTTTTTTATATTGTGCAAAAGAAATGTGTCACTAAAACTAGAATTAATATGTAACTTGTATTACTTTCTAAAGGCATAAAAATTGTGCCACAATATTTTTTTATATTTTGTGGCAAAATAAAAAGCATCACTAAAAGTCTAAATACTTTGCGCGGCACATAAAAAAAGTCACTAAAAGGCTTTAGCGTCACCGCTTCTAGTAGCATTTTTTTTGAGTGCCACAAATTGTCAAACGGGTCTTTAGTGGCACTTTTTTCTTGTATAGTGGCATTTTTTTTGTAGTGCTAGTCGAATTGTTTATTCATGCTCAGTTTCATCTTGAAATTTGATCATATTCTTTTATGTATTTAAATATATAGTGTTTTAGTTAATAATATTTTCAAGAACCCTGTTTTTGTTCGTATCCTCGTCTAGGCATTGCTAGGGAGTTTTTGTTCATTTTAATGACTAAGACGGTGATGAAATAAAAAAAAAACATCATGTTCATGTTTTAATGTGTTTTAGTTCTTGGATGTTTACTATGTTTTAGTTCATGATGTTTGTTCACGAATGTTCACTATGCTTTAGCTTATGATGTTTACTCATAGATGTTCAGTACGTTTTGTGCCATTATGATTGAAAAGGACCGCAAGAGAGAAAATCAACATAATGATCTATTGTGCTATTGTGTTTTACATAATGTTCACTCTCTTTTAGTTTATGTTTATAGTGTTTTATTTCATAGTTTAGATTGAAATACGAATTAAAATAATTATTTTATATTCACTGTATTTTAGTTCTTTGTTTAAATTAAATAGTACCAAATTTAAATGTTGCATTTAACTATTTAAGTATTATCAAATTCAAATCTCGAACAAAAGACGATTATGCCTTTCTCTGCTTAAAAAATGCACCTCATTTTAAAATGCATCATGGTTTTTAAACGACTTTAAATCTTAACCCTTAACACCTTATATCTAAAGGTTCACAAGACTACACATGATAAATTTTTTTTTTCCTCTATTTTATTTTTTCTTGAAAATGGATATTGTGATATAATTTAGTGGGAATATTTTCCCCACAAGTTTTAATCTTCCCATGTGTATTTCAATATCATTTTGAATTAACCCATGCTGTGAGCAAGCATATGATAACTCATGGCATAGGCTTTTTTACCTTTACAAATAAAAAGAAAAAGTCCAAATGGTATCTTTTGTATCCGACAATCCAGTCATTGCTAAGCTGTTCGTGGTCTCATTATTAATGGAGATAGTGCAACCTTAGTGACCATCATGATCTCTATAAAAATATTCCCACACAACACGCGACCATTTCCGCTCCTTCCACATCCAATTATCAAACATTAAAATTCCCGAATGTATATGTTTCTTATCTTCTCGGAAGGAGGGCATCTTTTGTCACGATTCAAAACACGACCTGAACCCAACATGAAAAAAAATAAAAGGTATTAGGTCGACTAATTCGACATGTTTAAAAAATGGGTCGGGTTCGGTTTGACCAGTATCAAAACGGATTGACACGTTAAACTATTTAAAAAAACCTTTTATAATTATATTTTTGTTTTTGTTATTTTGATTTTCCATTTTTCTGAATATACACTTATAATTTCCAATTCATTTTCAATACTTTAAAAAAAAAATTTTATATTTATATTACACATTTAGTCTACCGACTCTAAATTATATGAATTTGTTTTATAAATTTTTTTTGTAAATGGGTTAAATGGATCGTGTTGGAGTCGACCCGATATATGTGTGGGCAGGTTGGGGTTAAAATCTTTGACAAATATAATAATATTGGTCAGGTTCAGTTTGCGCATTTCAACCTGTCAATCCGCCAACTGGCAACCCGTTAACAGGCCGTCTCGTGGGTAAACTAAATCAAGCTATAGCTTTAGCCTTCATTGTTATAGGGACTCTATCTAAAATAGGGGTTTGCGTTTTAGGGTTTTGAAAGCATATTTTTTTTAGATTTAGTGACTCGGTGATGGGTCACGTGTTAACGAGGAATGTTTCATATTCATTATCGTATATCATTCATATTCAACAATTCTTGGATACTCTATATGGTTATACGCATTAATTAAAAAAAACAAAAAAAATAAAAGGCTTAACATTTTAGTTAGTTTTAGATCTCCTAATACATTAAGCCGGCTCTTCCTATTAACCCGCCAACTCAACACAATTCACAACCCTGCTTTTCCTTTTCTTATGCTTTGATGCATTTCAAAACTACCTGTCTTTTAAATATTCCACGTTGAATCTTTAATTTATAATGACAATGAGCGCCACGTTATCTTTTACCCTATAAAGACATAATAATATTCTTTCTAGTTTCATCCTTGGCTGTATATTCTGCTAACTCTAATCCATGCTATTGTTTTAAGTTCCAAGAACATGGGATTTGTGGGAAAGAAGGACATGAAGAACTGTGGGGCAGATTCAGAGGTTGAAGATTCAAGTGAGGTGGTGTGTATTACCAAGAACATGAGTGAGTGTTCGTTATGTGTAACCGAAGACGACGATAAAGAAGATCTTCAAGGGAAGATACAAATCGGCCCTCGACGCACCCTTAAAGAACAGTATGAAGCAGACAAGGTTTGTTGCCTGTTATTATCATAATGTATCTAGATTTAATAACTGACTTAGTATTCGCAACATGCATTGACTACTTTTTTTGTTTTTGTGAATGGCAAATTTCATACTTTCCTGACTTAAACCCAACACCTTTAGGTGTTTACGAGGTTTTACTTCGGCTACTGGACAGCCTGGACCGTGAACTTTGATTACTTGTAATTCTATAAATAAATCTTTGCAATATTGATTTTTTGATGCTTATTTCATAGGATGATGAGAGCTTGATGAGATGGAAAGAACAACTTCTTGGAGCTGTGGATATCAATTCAGTTGCTGGTAATGAGATGTTAGAATTCATTAGTTTTGTGATAATAATAATAATAATAATAATAATAATAATAATAATAATAATAATAATAATAATAATAATAATAATAATAATAATAATAATAATAAAATGTTTTGCAGTTTTCTTTTTGGTGATGTTTATTTCTCTATCTTGATTGAAATTGGATTGAAATTGGATAAATCCTTATTGCTATCTTTTCTTATAGATAAGAGATTGAATTTGATTAGATTTTTCTTTTATATATATATATATATTATCAATTGTAAGCTTATAGATATTCATTAATAATTAAATATTCACTCATGCAGGGTGTGTGAAAATTCACCGCCACTAAATATTATATCATTGATAAGTATATAAGGTTAAATTTACGCCGTTTATTTGTCACTTTATTGTAATCAGCTTGTTTTATTTAATGGAAATTTATTGTTGATATCCATTTTCTATTTACAGAAAACATAACAATATAACAACCGGACAAGATTAAATGACAACATTATTATTGTTGTTGCAGAAACACTAGATCCAGAAGTCAAGATCTTGAGCCTTGCTATTGTATCACCTGGTAGAGACGATTTGCTTCTTCAGATCCCTGATAGCGGTAAAGTTAAAGGAACATGGTTTACGTTAAAAGAAGGGAGTCGTTACTCCATCAAGTTCACTTTCCAAGTTCATTACAACATTGTGTCTGGCCTCAAGTATACCAATACAGTCTGGAAAACAGGTCTCAAAGGTATGATCTCTTACTGATCAAACTGTCTGTAGAGAGTAGAATTTTTTGATTAGTTGGTATTCAATTAAGTACTTTTAGTGGTTATTTAAAAAGTTCTTGTATAGGCAGTTTGCTACCCATGTAAGCAAACTCATGTAAATTTTGACAAGCGAACACCGTGGAGTTTGTAGAGGTAGCGAACTGGCTAGAAGTAAAATAACTTCTAGAAAACGTATACAAGTGCTTAACCATATCCTATCACGCCTTGAAGTAAAAAAATCATTATTTATATTCCTATTGTATACAAGGGCATAGTGTTGTAAAAGTAGGTCTAGGCTGCCGAGTACTTGGGTAATCCCTGAGTACTCACCACCTAGACCTGAGTACTTGACAAGTAATTCCCGAGTACTCTCTGACTAGGCTGAGTATTCGCAACTCTTCAGTCGACCAACCTGGGAACGTCTAACGACATTTGTAGACTCTAGCGTGATACACGTGCCCTTGAAAAGTTTCGTGACTTTGTTTACAGTTGACAAGAACAAAGAAATGATAGGCATTTTTAGTCCTCAACAAGAGCCTTATACCCATGAAATACCTGAAGATACCACTCCATCTGGAATACTTGCTAGAGGATCATATTCAGCAAAAACCAAGGTACTCGCTATCAAGTTTTAGTTTATAATTAATTCGCATGCCTAGCACATAATGTGATCATTTCTATACTTTCTAACTACACCCTTTAACTTATGCAGTTTCTTGATGATGATAATAAGTGTTACTTGGAGTTGAACTATACTTTTGATATCAGAAAAGACTGGCAATCATCTTGAGGTCTTCAGATCCCAAATATATTCTTAACTTGATCCTGTGCGAGCAAGTGTAAAATTTTCATTTCTGAATGTTTTTGCTATCGCCAAAAGACAAAAAATATATATATTTTTTGGGGTTAAGGTTGTGGTTTTTATCTTCATGATGAATACCTTGTTATATATAATCAGAATTATCAGATAGATGCTAATTCATTTGAGTTTATGAATTGAATTCAAAATCTTGATTATTTTTTTATTTAGTAGCTGGTTTATAAGTTTGTTTAGGTGGCAAGCAACTCTGTAGAGTTTCGAGAAAAACTAGTGAAGTGTGTGAAAAAAACCTTTGGAGTTCACTTGCTACATAAGAGAATTTGCCAGAGTTCGTTTACTGGGTAACAAGCTATCTAAAAGTACACATCGAAACTTAAAAACATCTAGAAATACCCCTGATATTCTAAAAAATCTCTCATGCAGTGGAAATTCCTGAATATCTACTTTTTCCTTTTCTATACTTCAACTTCAATGGTCCACCGTAGTAAATTTTATCTCCATGTCTTTTAGGACCCCTCAAAATTCTTCCATAGGATGCTATATATTATTTCTTCGAGGATGTTAACTTTGTTAATTATTTAGTAGGATAAGGAATCTTTTAACTTTATTTGTGGTTTTCATCTTTGCTTTCAAGATTAAACTGGTATCCCTCCAAAACCCTATGCATGAAAACACTTTACCTAACCCACATGCATCGTATGCCAACCTTATTGGACTTCATTTTCCTTTAGTGAAAATGAACAAAATAGCCAATTTAACAACACAAATTGCTTGAGTAACCCCAAAATTAAATAATATCCGGTCATTTTCTAAACGGAATGATTCACAATAATATAACTGACATCTGACAAATCTACCTGACACTCTCCGTTTTTGAACCAACCACATCTTAACACGTATACACGGTCAAACCCGACCGTTTCATTAGTTTTGGTGCGACCATTTAGTTTTGGCCCCGTCGGAATAGATGTGAAGGCCGCTAGAACATATATGTTGGTCGACGTAGTAGATATGAAGGTCGACCTTTAATAAACCGTCCACCGGTGGTTTAATAAATTGTCGTCGCCAAAACTAAACGGTCGGTTTTTCAAAAAATGTCGGGTCCGACCGTTTTAAGTGTATATATGTCAAGATGTGGTTGGTTCAAAAACAAAATTGTGTCAGATCTCGGATATCAGTTATATTATGCTGTATCAGTTCTACTTTAGAAAAGAGCCATTTTAGATATTATTTAGTTTGAAGAGTTAGTCAAGAAATTTGTTTGGTCAAATGAGCCATTCTGATCATTTTCTCTTTTCCAAGGATGTTCAATGTTGTTGTTAGACCATCTCAGCTGGTGATGTCTCCAATGTTTATGGAGTTTTCCAAAAGCACGAGACAAGGTGGAGGTGATGGTTTTACGGCGTACCGTATAACTAAATTTAAGTCGTTCTTCAACTGTTAAAAAGAAATCTTATTTATTTAGTAACGCATGAAAATAGCAAACCTTCTTTTACTTATTTAATAAAAGCGTACAAGCATGGACACAAGTTCTACTCATCCGTGAAAAGTTCGTTTATATTCTTTTATTTAGGTGTGTTTATTTTTGTTAATTTTTGTTCAGTTACATATGTTTATTCACGTTCATTTATATCCAACTAGTAGTTGACCCGGCGCATTACGTCGGGCTTGGTGGTGCAGTAGCTGCACTATTTTGTGGATGATTAGCTATCATTGTTAGCATAACATTAAGTAGCGTTAACAAACATTTAAGTAATTTTTGGAGCTTTACATATTAAGAATCATAGCTGTTAGGCTTGTAGCGAAGGACAGGGTTATATTGCTGCACGACTGCACCAGCCATACTGCTTCCCCTGTTGTCATTGCCAAAAGTCTTTTATTTTTTCAAAATTGCAGCATTTCTTGTTACGGTAGCCTTTAAATATGTTGCTGAAAACCGTCTGGTTTTTCATAACCTGTATTGAAAGATTTTGTTAGTTTTATTAGGCTACTTATATTGGTTTCTTTGGTTTGTAAGCCACCATATTAATGGACGAATCTTGTTCCCCATCAAACTACAAGTCTTATGTTGCCTTTTATTTCATCTATATGATAAGTAACTTATTTTTAAAATTGTCTAGTTCTAATTTTCTACTAAACTGAGGACTTGTCCAATTTATTCCCCATGTTAAGTAAGATAAAAACATATTATTTATACTGTTTGTAAAAGAATTAACGACAAATAACTAAATTTAATGCTTTTAAACTGTCATATGGTTACCTAATTTCCATCTCCCTCTCTAAGGAAATCAAAGTAAACATTATTTTTTGTTTTGCGGTCATCATTGTTAGTGTGGTTCAATAATTATTTTAAGAGGATCATGCGATTTCGCTTTCAACATGACTAAACACTAGAGGCGGTAGGCAGACACCAATTTTATTTAGTGATAGGCCTTGACTTCTTTTGATAGCCATCACATAACACACTTTAACTGGGAGTTGGTTTCTTTTAATCTGGTAGATTGAAGCACTTCCTGATATTACATAATCAAACATCCAAGTATCTCCCGGTTTTTGAGTTGGAGTAGAATATATTTGACAGTCAACATGTTGAACTTGCAAAATCAAGTTCATGGTAGGTAAGAATGCAAATATAAGAGGACTAGCATAGCCAACAAAGAATCCTTCACTGATTTTGCACCAAATTTGCCATCGGGATCAAGGATAGTAGATGGAGACCCAAATGGCAAAAGCTAGTTCAAGTTAGTATAATGTCTAATGCTTTGGTTTTGTATGCATTAGATAGCAGTTAGAATGTATGTAATTGATCATATTACATAACTCGATGGTCATATCATATTACATACTCCGTAATTGATCATATTAATGCGCTTATTGGTCGTTAGGGTTGAGTTTTGGTTATAACGATTTCTGACAGATTCGTACTCGTTTATTGTTTGGTCTGTAACTCGATGAAAATATATTTTTTTGATCTATTCTTGTTTCTATGATGTTCTACTTTGAGTGTAGTTTCCAGAAAGGTATAATTTGTAATTTTTGGACAAGAATTGAATGGTTTTTATGATTTTATAAGATCGAGTGTAAAAGCTGATGCGGGATGACGGATTCTGGTCTGTCTTCCCGACATCATAACTCTTTTTCGACAAGTCCAAATTGGTTGGTTCCACTTCTAGAAGTTAATATTTTGAGTTAGGAACCAAACCCAATTGGAATCGTTTAATTTGGCTGGGTAATGATTTTTATAAAAATAGAACCATTTTGTTGCGCACTGAAATAGCTGCACATACCTTTCTGTGTTGGAGGAATTTTTATGATTTTTGTGTCCACTAAAAAAATATAATAAAAATATTTTTATAAACCTAAAACACTTATTAAAGTCTGGTAAAAATTTAATAATTTATTTCAAAGGTTATCCTGTGTAATTAAATGCATCTTCGCATGCTAAAATCTGCACGTTTTACTTGTTATTGATCGATAAGTTCGTTTTAGGCGTAACCTATGAATGTTCAATTGTGCTCTTGTCGGGGCTCTATGAAGTGAGTTTTTGCACCACAATATTCCTAGGTATGTCCCATATATCATACTTTAAAATCATGTCCCTTTGGTGTTCGTTTGATTAGTCAAATAGTTGTAGATTGAAAACTAGTTTTCGGTTGTCTAGAATGGTGAGTTGTTGCGTTTAACGTGAGGGATGAAGTAATTGATGACCAATTCAGTTTGGATAGCTTCGGTTTAATGCACGGGCTGTTGGAAAATGATTTTTATAAGTATTGGGGCTGAATTGGTTGTCGGCTACTCAAACGGGTCGGTACGACGCGCATTCGCGTTTATTGAATAGTTGGTGCGTTGTACTTGCGAGTTACCGACCCATTTGACTCGTGTAGCGTCGTGTGGACTTGTTGGCTGTGAAATTATCATAATGGGTCCACACGGGTCTGAGTTGGATGTTAATCTCCTAAACAACTCTTAAACACGCGTGCTGGTGCCACCTAGTGCTTCCGGGGGTAATTTGGGTATTCTTTATTCCCGGGAGTATATAAGGGTCGTGTTGGTGAATGTAAGGCC